>NC_134710.1:388738777-390049277 GCF_043290135.1 Rhipicephalus microplus
TACTAGTCGCCAAGTCCTCATGTTACGTAACCCCGAGTGCTATAAGTTTAAGATTTCTATTTCTTTTAGCGCGCTGAATTGTAAACTACTAATGTGGTCTTGATGCAATGGACACAGGAAGGCGCAGGGTGAAGCGATCACTTTGTCACTGCGCAAAACGGATGCCTGCGAAGTACGTACAGGCTTTTTTTCAAGTTCGTGAGTCATACAACGCGCACGAATTAAAGCGCGTGGCCTCTGTTAAATAGCGAGAGTAAAGACCAAGTACACTGTTCGCACAATTCTCACTCGGGCGCACGCAAAGGCTCACGCGACACCCTTCGCGCTAGCAGACGACTCTCGCTCTCCTAGCGCAAGGCGCGACTGCAGCGCTGCGGTGGCGGGTGCGGCGGCCGGCCGCCTTCTCCCTGGGCGCGGCGCGAGGAGTTGCGGAACTGAAAAAGTATCTATAAACGTTGGTCAGCACTACATGCCTCAGAGCTTGACTAAAACAGTACTGCTCAAAATGACCATGTCAGACCAGCCATTGGTGCATCAGCAAACAGAGGTGGAAGTCAACACAGATATTCATGCATAGCCTTCACGTGGCTACTCAAGAGACAAAACAGATAGTGAGAGCTAAGCTACTAGTAGAAATTCGCCTCTTGAGTAGCACTATGGCAAACACAATGACTATCAAAATGGCAGGCACCAAGCCAGTGGCAGGCAAACACGCTGTTTGAAGTGAAATGCAATGTTATTGCATGCTTTTTCAGCCATGTTAGTAGTGCTTTTTGCTCTGTATTGAAGCAATTTTACAAGCAGAAGTCATTCTTATTTCGAAATCAATCCCAAGACAAAGCTGAAAGATTTGCCTGTGGATTTGCATCAAGACTATCAATGCCAAATAGATAACAATTAGAAAGAAGTCAGCTTGACTTGGAATCTTCTGCTGAAATTCCTGCCAGAGAAATATTCCTCTTCCCACGATAAAATTGAAGATTATGGTCTGCTGAATTCGGCTTGTCCATGTGAACAAATCATTCATTCGGGAAGCATCCTTCTTGAAACAATTCACTTTTGCAACAGGGACATAGTTACGGGGTGACAAATTCCTATTACCATTGACATTATTTTACAACTTCATGACCAACTGTAGCACTATACTTCTTACTTTGACTCTGCTCATGTGGAAAGTGTCACAGATGGGTGCAGACTGTCAAGAAAGACTGGCGACCACCCGAGAGAAGCAGAGTATGTTTTCAACACGTTTACTGTATAACCTGCAGCCAACTGCATCAGAACTGCCGTGTCACTAACTCAAATATAACACAACCTGTTTATCATTATTCCCCCATCCCCTAAAAAGGAGAAAACAACACAGCAGCTCAAAGCTTGTTAGATTGTGCAGAGCGCATAATGCATTATGTAGGACTGACACTTCCACGTTTATATGTACATATATACCCTAGAAAGTGGATGGTGCGATAACTGCCACCATAACTCAGTAGGTAGAGCATTGGGGGCGTTATTAGAAGATCTCAGGTTCGGTCCCTGCCGGCCGCAACTCATCTTTTCGTCCACCATTCTTTCTTCACATTTACATTACAATAGCATCCCTTATGCTTTTCTTGGAACCACTGTCTGTTAGTTTTTATTAATATTGTGTGTGACAAAGAAAATGAGCCCTTAAATTTTACACTTTTCTTCAAACTGTATAATAATTGTTGAGGTTTTAAATCTCAAAATTACAACATGATTATGAGGAATGCTGCAGTAGAGGGCTCCGAAAATTTCGAACTGCATTTTTTAATGTGCACCTATATCTAAGTACATGGGCCTCTAGCATTTTTGCCTCCACTGACAATGCAGCCACTACAAATGCACATAATGTAGTACTTAATCTAGCCATGACAGAATGAGCACTGCACATTTTTAAGGTAACAAATAGTGGAAGGAAAATAGAAGCCTCAGCGGGGGACAAATATATGATGAGGGGACTGGCCCAAGCAAAGACTAGCCCTGTGAAAATATGGCTACCAAGCTAAGCCTTCTCTCCACTGCCCATTGCTAATCACTAAGACTCCACCTGCCCACAAATTAAGATGCTTTAGGGGGTACAGCTGAAGCAGATATACAAACATATGCAAGCACGTTTATTGGTCTGTCCATGCATACAAAAGGTTCTAGCACGAACTACAAACAGATTTATTGGAATTCAAAATGCAGAGTGACAAAGCATGGAGTTCATTAGGGAAGGTGTTTGCGCTTGTTGGCTTGGCATGATACAGAGTTAAAGAGCATAAGATGACAGAGAAGAGGTTTTACACACATGAGCGCTGACTTACGAATTTTCATTCTAATCAAAGACGTGGTTGCAATAGCTAGGACGTGCGATATCGGTAAGCATCAGTGCACGGCTCGTTCACCGTTCTACGTAATGCGCTCTCAATGGCCAAAGATTGTGCTATAAAAGCACTTTCTCTTACACCAGCATTTTGTAGTTGTGAGTGTTGCGATGTCTGATCCAAAAGAGTTAGCTGTCAGCCTTCGTATTGTCGGGGTCGTGAAGTCGATGAAGGCAGCAGCCACTGTTTTGGTGAGTGAACTATTTATTTGGGCTAACCTGTGCCAGGAAAACGAAACGTCCCTCTACAAGTAATACACGCTGTAGACTGATAGCAGCGGACATAGAGCGTCGGCTGTCGATAATCTGCAATGTAGCAAAGTACGGCGGCCTTTATACATGTGCCATTGAAGATTTCAGCAGCTGCGTTAGGTGCCAGAACAAACTGTAATGTATGCGTTGTGTATGTGATCTCATCAGAAGATTCCAAGATTATCTAGATAGTCCCCAGCCATTCGGACGCAGTTTGCACAAGGCAGCGTTACATGCGTAATGGTGCGTTAACAAAAAACAGAAAGGAGCATGTGCGGCATCATCATTACAACATTATAAATGGTTGCTATTGCAGTCACCACTAACAGGTGTAACTGATTTAAAAAAAAAAAATTTTTTTTCAGTTTATATGGTAAAAAACTCTCCACACCCTTGCTGAGCAATCCCCGAGCACAGCATGCGCACGGTGGTTGCTTGGCAATGGTGCGGCAAGTTTTTTTGCAACAACACTGCCGTCTTTATAGCTTGCCTAGCAGTTTTGCTGTTAAAACATATATAGAGTCGAATAACAGGTATGCACACAAATGCCACCTCAACAAGAATCATGCGTTGTGTTCACGTGGCGCAATATTTATGCATGATCCGAAATATAATGTTTGATATGAACGCAGAATTTCAAACGGATGCGATTGCGCCCTTTGAGTAGCCCACACGTGTTGTTTGGTCCATGATAAAACTCTGGGCTAAAATTGGCGTAGCAGGTGCAAATTGCCGTTTAGGCGTGGCTTGGCGCAGCAGGTCAGATTGGTGCAGTATGGGGCAATTGGCGCAGCACTTCCACCCCTGCTCTAAGCCATGAGAAGTCTTATCTTCGGATTTACTGCAAAAAGTTATGCCTCTTCAGCCAGAACTGCTGGATTGCAAGCACTGCTCAGCAAGACAATGCAAATAACAGTCACACAACACCTAAACAAATGTATACAAAGAATAATAATAACCTGAACACCGAATATCAGACTAATGCTGTGTGGCGAAGACTTCTCACATGACAATTGACAAAAATGATGGTAATATAGACATTTTTTTTTTACAGGTAGACTGGACACAAAAATGTAAAAGTGAAACATTCTGCAGTAGTTTTCAACTCAACTAGCAAGCGTGACAAAAGTAAAGTTTACCACAGTCAGCAAGGAGCCAATATCCCTAGTTGTGGTCACGTAACCACTAAAGCAAGATAGTTATGAATAGCGTATTATAACAATAAAAAAAACCTTGCCAAAAAAGAAATGCCGACCACAATAAAAAACTTCAATACTGAAGGCCCACTACGATCTTACTTACAGCTGATACCTGGATTCTTTTATTCGCTGTGTTGAAAAGAGACTGTCACACTCTGCACATTAAAATGACGAGCCTCCGAAAAAAACTAGCACTGGTGTTTTATGTGACCAAAATCGGCAAATATTTGGCTCAAGTATTCAGCAGCTACAACGTACAAATTGCCCATGTCTCCACACACAAACCACAACACTGTCTGATCAAAGTTAAAAAAAAAATAGTCGAAAGAAAAGTAGATTGATTGATATGTGGGGTTTAACGTCCCAAAACCACCATATGATTATGAGAGACGCCGTAGCGAAGGGCTCCGGAAATTTTGACCACGTGGTGTTCTTTAACGTGCACCCAAATCTGAGCACACGGGCCTACAACATTTCCGCCTCCATCGGAAATGCAGCCGCCGCAGCCGGGATTCGAACCCGCGACATGCGGGTCAGCAGCCGAGTACCTTAGCCACTAGACCACCGCGGCGGGGCTCGAAAGAAAAGTAACCCGGAGTCGTATATACTCCAGCCCTTGCACAAGATGCAATCAACGTTTACGTGGGCGAGACTGCAAGTTTCGATCATAGAGTGAAACAAGACCCCTAAGATGTCAGGAAAAAGAGTGCTGCATCTAATGCACTGACAGAACGTGCAGAATTAACTGGCCACACTATCAATTGGGACAATGCTAGCATCACTGAAAGAAAAAAAAAAAAAGAAAAATTTGTCTTCACGTCTTTATCTTGAATATCTGATACAGAGAACAGAGCACAACCTGAACCCCAATGATAAAACTTTCCTCACGTGTACGCACGACGCTTGTGATACCTACTGAAATATACTTCGCTTGTGATAGATTTGTACTTCATGGTGCACAAGGCTCCCATGTGGGAGCCGAACATCTCTCTCTCTTTTTTTTTTTTTTTGAAGTGTTTTACTGTGGTCGACCTTTCTCCTTTTGCAATTCCTTCTCCCAACCAGACGGAGTTCCGTCAAACCCTGAACTTAAAAAAAAAAGTATAATACAAATAAGCATGTGTATCTTGCACACAAGAAAACATGGCACTTATATGAGAAACCAGAGCTACTCAATTTGACAAGAGGAGTGCGAGGCCTCTTTTTGCTCTGTTCAATGCAGACTAACAACATAACCACAAAGCCAAAATTGATGCAAGAACCACTTACCCGCAAGCCGCACTGCAAGCGGTGTGCGTTCGGCACCCTTGGGCATCTGTCCCACAGGGGCCACTAGACCAGAGTACTGCGGCTGGAGGTGTGACATCATTTGAAGCGAGAATACCCCTGGGTGAGTTCCCAGTGCTCCTGGAGCTCCCTGATGGTGGTGTGCCAGGTGGCTGCTACTTTGCACTGAGTGCAGAAATTCCTGTGGTGGTGCAAAGGGTACTCGCATTCCATGGTGACCTGCTGTTGCTGCTGGGTGCTGATGGGGGTGGTGGTGGTGGTGGTGACTCGCACCCACTTGAGCGAATGGTGCCGGAAGCATCACCGGCTGCGCTGATCTACTAGAAAAGTCCGGTGCATTGGGGTTCAGAGTGCTCTGGATAGTTGGTTGCTGCTGCTGAGGCTGCTGCTGCTGCTGTTGTTGCTGTTGTTGCTGCTGCTGTTGTTGTTGCTGCTGCTGTTGCTGCTGCTGGTGCTGCTGCTGGTGCTGCTGCTGCTGTTGCTGCTGCTGTTGTTGTTGCTGCTGCTGCTGCTGCTGAGGTGGTGGCACCAGCTCAGATGCCGTTGACGCATAGTGAGGTGGACCGAACACCATGCGCGAGGAGGGTGGCTGTGGGGGAGCTTGCACTGCATGTGGCACTGCCGTTGCTGGTGCAGAGGCACTCTCATAAAATTCTTGCACCTGCGTTGGTGGTTGGGGTGGCGCTTGTGACTGGGAAGGTGGTGAGGGTGGTGCCCCTCCACTACTAGGGGGTGTGCAAGGGGCACTTCGCATTCCACTGCCAATAGGACCAAAGTTAGGTGGCGATACGTGCAGGTTGCCTCGGTAGCCTGGAGCCTTGGCTGCATCCACAAGAGGTTCAGGCAGTGCTTGTGCACTTCCTACACTGCCGCCACTGGAGCTAGGGACACCACACACACCGGAAGCAGCCACAGAGGCAAAGTTAGGCTTGGAGGATTCTCGCTGGCCCCAGACACTCGGCTGTGTCTCTTTGCTGAACACATTGTTGAAGGGCGAGAAGGTCTGCGGAATGCTGATAGCTGGTAAAGTGTTGGTTGCAGAGGTACTAGCTGGCATAGAAAAGGCTGCAGAGGTACTGCTTACAGTAACAGCTGTTGACGATGCTGTCATATGGCCAGTACTGCCCAGTGTTGGTGAAGGGCTGCCACCACCCGAGCTGGGCGATGAACTAGGTCGTGCATCGGCAGAAGCTGCACGGCTCGAGCTCTTGGCTGGTGAAATAACAGCTTGGGTGTATGACGCTGATGTAGATGTCCCATTCACGGCCGCTGAAGTGGACGACATGGACAAGAATGCTGTGACTACAGCAGACGCAGTGGTAACAGTTGTCGATGCAGTCAAAGCAGGCTTTGAAGAGGCAGAGCACGATGCAAGTGTGCCCCAACCAGAAGAGCTTGAGGTAAATGGAGGAGCCGCTGATGACGTCACTGATGCTGAGCTATTGCCTCCACCCGAGAGAGTAGGTATCCCAGGTCGGGGGGCGGGACGTGTTTGGCCAAATGGTGGCAGAGAGGGTGCTGGTGCTGATGCAGCCTTCACACCCACCACCTTGGTTGAGCTGCCCTGCCGACTGAGCTTGTTACTACTGCTACCACCACTGCCAGAGACTAGCACCGAAGAAGAGCCCTGAAACAAAAGAGAACAAGGTTCATTAGGCTTCACCGCAACTTTGCATTAATTTATTTACTGGCATTTATTGATTATTCAAAAACTAATGCACTCAGTCAGCAAGTTGGAATGTACTTGAGTCGCTATTATTGTGACTTGCCTTTATAAAGAAGAAAAATTATCACTACTTTTAATTGGTAGATATTCTGCTAGTTGTTATTGTTGAGCTTATAAACAGGGTGCTTGCAGCGAGTCCATTTTCATACTCCTTGCTACACAATAGCAACGAGAACTTGCACTTCTGTTGTTCCCAAGTGCCAGATTTAAACAATGCCAAGACTGCCATTTCAGCATCCACACACAAGATGCTGTTTGCCATCAATAAAACCAGCACTCGAACTAATCCAAGTGCAATGGAAGGGGGACATGGCCCTGCAGTCACTTAGCAAAATGTCTCACCATAGCAACGAATCTCTGACAATTTTTGGAAAAGAAAAAGGTTACTTTTGCAGCACTAAAAAAAATTTGGAGCATGTTACTACACATCTAGTGAATTTATCTGCATATTAGGCACACTTTTTTTTCCCCAGAAAATATGGCAGCAAGTTTGGGGTGTGCGTACTACACGGGGTAAAATTTCCGAAAATTTCATTTCCGAGTACAGCTTAGACTGTTGATAACACACGTTGCCGAAGTCAAGAATATCTGCACTACAGCTGAAACAACCTCTTTCATAGGCTGCACTAGCGCAATACTCGTTGAGCATGCGGTCTTGGGTGTACAAGAATCAAGGCACGCGATGTAGTGTGCATTCAAATTCGCATAACACAGAAAGACATGCACTGCCAACAGAATGAACGCAAAGGGGGGGGGGGGGGATGCCATCACGGCCGATTTTGTTTCAGGCCACCCCTACTGTAAAAACCGGAAAATAGGTCGACCCCCCAACTTTGAATCTCCAAAAAAGAAATATTTAAAAATTACAAAGTATCACGAAGCACCCTTACATTAGTAAATACGCAACACACCCAACTGCACTGTGGTGACGTTTCTTTTTATTTCGACCCTGATCTTATGCAGTTTAAAGCCAGGAGGCAACAGAGTGCTGTCACTAAGACTTGTCCAAACTTGAGTCCGACGACGTTCCTTTCTCACGAGTCAAGTCCTCCATCCAACGCGTTGCTGATGCAGAATTTGTGGAAAGACTTGCGCACCATCTCTTACAGGAGAGAGTTCGAAGCTCACGACACCTAGCCACAAACTGTCGCTAGCAGTGGATGTCGTATGCGGCCAGTGGGGATCTTGGGATTGTCGCCCAGCATCCCCTCATTGTAGAGCCCGCCCACACCATCTTTGAACAGTTTATTGAACAAGACATCCAGTGGCTGGAGGATTGACTTAGTCACCCAGGGATTACGAAAAGGTCAGTCTTGCCATTGGACAGGACACCCTTCTAATAGGCCGTGAGGTGGCCTCAAAATGAGCCGAGCGCCAACATGCTCGGTCTTTGAAAAAGCGCACCAGGTTGTCGATTTTACACGAGCCGGATCAACTCAAGCATGAGAGACTTATTCATGAACCCTTATTCTTTTGCTCATAGAGTTTACTAATATACACTAGAGAAAACTCTGGCACTAGTGTCTATGGGAGCTGCAACGCACGGCGCTTCAGCGAGCATGGGAATGATGGGTAGTACACACATTTGTCTAATATTTGTACTTCTGGCCTGCTTTTGGCTCCGTGCGTGTTCGTGTGCCTTGGAGCTGTTTGCTCCCAAAATAAATATTAGCAAATGTTCAGCGGTTGCGCTTCACCATCTTATTCTTTGACTTATTTTTCCAAATCAGGTCACGAAGTTCAAAAGGATTGAATCTTTCTTTCAAAACAAAACCGAAACTCAGCAATAAATGACACCACAAGTACGATTCACCGTCCGCAAGTACGAAGACTAGGCAAAATGTGTGTACTACCCATCATTCCCATGGTCGCTGAACAATCGCAGCGCCAGAGTCCCCTCTAGTTAATTTTAAGAAACTCTATCCTTTTGCTCTCACGATAAAATCTTAGGGAAAATCTTTTGGTAGCCCTTACCTCTTGAAAATGATACAGCAGTGATGGAAGCGACATTTTGCTTTTTGGAGCAGATTCTGGAGTAAAACAAATGGTGTTTTGGAGTAGGCTCAAGTGTCTTCGGAGCAGAAGAAAATGCTATAGTTTAGGGTCGCTATTGATGTTTTCAGAGCAGAGCATGTTCCTAACGACTCTTGAAGTCTAAAGCATCACTCAAGCATCTAATAAATATTTACATTTATTATTATAGATGCCATATGCTAGTATGCAGCTAGTATACAAGCAATATAATTGGCGTAAATCAGGGGTCGGGTCAAGAGAGTGCATATGACATCTTCCGCGTGTTAGAACAACCATCGAATTCTCAAACAGAAAGTAAACCACCCATCTTGAACGAGCATGAAACAACGCGGTGAGGGGGGAGTGGAATAGCTCGAGTAATAATAATGAACTTAGATTTTTAGGGTGGTCACGATCACTGGCGCATTTGCTATCTTGGTGAGTATCAATGTGACTTGTGGGGTCCTGACACCTCTTGTAAAGTACCATATAAACCAGAATATAAGTTATAGTGACCCCGCTCGTAACTGCAGCGGACGATCACCACGGGTTCACGCTTAGCGAGCCACAGGGCCGCTACTCCGTTTACTCGCGTGTAGCGCACCGCTCCGCGCGCGCTCAACTAATAAGGCGTTTAGCGCGGCGCGGCAAACAGACAGTGTTCTAATGTAAAAGTACACAACACTTTATTGCCTCTGGCGGCACCCCGAACAACAGTACAACGTCCGCTCCCGGGACGCGGGTAGCAAAGGCACCCGCACGCGGACGTTCACAATAAGGGGAAAACCACGAGCACGTCGCAGCTGGCAATGGCGAGCTTTGACACGCCGGTCGGGAAAAGGTCCCTCGCGGCTATGCTGCGCACTCTCACGATGGCCAATGGGCCTGGTCGCGAGTGTTAAGGCAAACCTCGTACGCGTAGGCCTAACGCAAGTGCGGCTCGTTGTGGTACGACCACTTCAAGCACTAGGCAACGCTCTGGGCTTAGCGTACGCTCCGAAGCTAGCACTCAAGTAAACACGCCTGCCGAGGTGCCCAAGGCACCCCAGGCAGGCTACCGTCCGCGATTCCCAAAGGGGACGGGAACGAAGGAAAACACGTGCTTACCTGGCGCCGTCCACGGAGAAGAGAGCGCTCCCTCGGCGCGCGCAGTGGCGCGCGCCGTGCCCGCACGTGGCGCCATCTATCGCCACGTGGTGTTAACACAGCAGGAAAGCGAAAGGGTGTGGCCGTGTGGCGGAATGCCCGCGAAATGGTCGTGGGCGCGCCTCAGATCCCCACAAAGTCAAGATATTTTCAATAGAATAATAAGCTAAAGTCGCCCCCCGTCTTATATAATGGTGTTCAGCCAAAAGTGCGACGCTGTCTGGCGACATGTAACTTGCATGTGCTTGTGAAGCCGGACGCGGCCATATCCGCATCCAAATCTATCCGCAGTCTGTTTTTTTTTCTTTGTCTGTTTTCTTTGTGTTCGTGATTTGCTTCCGATCTGTTCCGAGTTTTCGCTCTGCTTGACATTGTGCTGCATTTATAGTGGCCTTTTTTTTTCGTTCACTGAATATGTCTAGCGGTGCGAGGAGGCAGTACTCAGCTGCGTTTAAACTAGATGTTGAGTTCGCAGAAGCGAACGGGAACATGGCTGCTCAGCGCCGCTTTGGTGTATCGCAAAAAAGCGTGCGCTATTGGAGGGTGCAAAAAGGAAAGCTGCAGAGGGGCAATCCACAAAAAATGTTGTTTCGTGGACGAAGTGCCGTTCATCCGCAGCTGGAGGATAAGCTAGCGGACTTTGTGCGGGAAGTTCGTGCGCGCTCGCTAGTCCGGTTTATACGGTAGTTTGCGTCGCATGGCACACGTGTCTCGCACAAAAGCCGTATTTCGAAGGTGACAACTTTTGAGCGATAGGTGGCATGTTAGCGAGCGGTGATCCTCACTATGATTATCATGGTTATTAGATCGGTAGCACCAACGGTGACCCCCTGGTGGCAAGCCTTGGTGGTGACACAAGAGAATTGAGCGAGTCTATTTGGCTGGTGGCATTTGGCGCGAACCATTGTCTCTCACAGTGGGACTCCGGTGCACGGCACCGCGGGCCATCTGCTGGGGGCCCCTGTGGCGAGTCAGGCGTTGGCGACACGACCTTGTTTGTCATGTTGATTGTTGTTTAATATTGTGTAAGGATGTCCTAGCGTGTTATATCACGATTGATTTGATAATAATTCGGCTGACAATATTGTCATTCTAAATTGGTTAAATAAATGCATGTTTGGTTTGGTTTGTCCCCACCCTGTCTGCTGTGTCTGTTCACTTTAAGAGCGTGTTGCTCACCAATTCGAGACCCCACAGGTTTCAAGGGGAACGGACTGTGTGAAAAGAGCACTTTTCTCTCGATCGGCTGTATTTGCTCACACCAGCGTTTTGTAAGAGTTTCGCGATATCGAATTCAAAAGAGTTGGCTGCCAGTCTCACTTCACATAACATTACATTTTTTTTTTTTTTTGCTATTGCGTTCATCGCATTCCACGCAACACGTCGTCCTGTTGTTGCCAGAACTAATCAGCTAATCGTGAAAGCTACCAGCCTGCGAACTTGCGGTCCAAGACGGAAGCGCGCCACGAGTCGACCTCCGAATATCCGTCGTCACCGTGGTCTCGAAGAGTTTCTATCAGCGCCTAATCTGACTCACCCCTCGAGGTTGACGACACAGTTGTCCGAAATTAACAAAAGTCACAGTTTCGTCGCAAGGCCAAAGCAATGTGATAGCAACAACTTGGAATTAACGCTGAAAAGCGCGCTGCTTCCGCACAAATGACGCACGAAAACAACATACACAGGACAAGAGCGAAGTAACATTGTTCCCGCTCAACACTTAACGCGCTGTTTAAACAAAAACAAGGCACGAAGCGGTACAGATATGAGTGCCAACCAACAATGTGCCCCAGTTGTTACTTTGCCGTGTTTGAAAAGGGCATTCTTTTTGCAAACGGCCCCTGTCCTGAGAGCGAAGTGATCTTTGTGCGCCCGGCAGCTAAGCGCATTCAGTCTAGTCAGAGTCGAAGGCGCGCGATTCTCTTGACCGAAAGATAAGCGCGCATGCATAAACAACTAGCCCCCCCCCCCCCCCCCCCCCCCCCGTTCGCAGGGCAAAGTACGCGTGGGAGATAAGCGCACATCGGCGCATCCTGACGAACTGGGCGCCGTGCGCGGGCGGCTTCTTTTTTTCTTTTTGAGTTTCCATATGTATAAATACGTATAATTACACACACACACAAACATATATATATATATATATATACACACAGTGAATGGCGGCGGCAATGGCAAAAAACCAGCTGAGGTTGACCATATAATTGCTATCGCAATAATAATGGTGGGTCACATGATGGGTAACACCATGCGCGTACAGTGAAACTATGCACACGTGCACGCCATCGAAAACGAAGAGCAAACGACACGGACATCGCGGAAAACTATTCGGTAAAGCGCCCTCCATGTGTAGAGCGGCCCCCCCGTATATGTGACACTGACGAAAAGCGTGACACTGCCAATGCGCAAAAGTAGTTTTTTTTTTTTTTGGTTTGGCGGGGGGGGGGGGGGGGGGGGGGGAGGTGGCACACACCTGCACACACCTGCTCATGGGCTGCAGGCCGCCTCGCGCTCACCCACCCACTCCCAATAACGGGCGATCGCTCTCTCCTGGTGCACCGTGCACGCCGCCGCCGCTTTGCGCTTCGTTGGCGGTGGGGCAGTTGTGAAAGATGCATGCTTGTACCGAAATGCAGGGTAAAATTCCTAGATTGTACGCGAGGAAAGTTCGTTATATTAAGGTAGTCTCCCACTGTTACTTTGTTACATAGAGGTTGCAATTACATGTGCTTCTATGGAGCAACGGCGAGAAATAGCAAAAAACTTCGATATATAAAGGTTCGTTATAACCAGTGCTAACTGTATTAAGAAGGTTTGGAGGAATACAAAACACAACACGAAATACTTTTTCGAAAAAAAAAAAAATCGTGGTTTTTCGACCAGCATCTCCCCTTAACAATAAGAATCTGTGGCCACCTCGCCGGTGGCTTATCGGTGGTCCAAAGTGGTTTTTCCCGGGAAGGCACCGTGCGTCGACTTAGATGCTCGGACACACCCATTTGTTTAAGTGCAATTTTGTGCCATTGAAATAATGTATATTTTCACAATCACACGGGTATCGTTTGTTTTAAGCGGAAGTTGGTTTCCAGTGGGGCCATTATATGTGGGCTCAACTGTAGTTTCGTTGTCAATATGTGCGCGCTGCACGTGACTTAAGAACTGCGTTGTTGCTATCTGCGTTGAGTAGGTAAGTGTTGACTGCGCACATACTTTTGTGGTCCCCCATGATCGCGTTCATCACGACAGAATTTGTGTTGGCAGCAGTTGCAGCAGAATGCAGTTGTGCTGGGACGCATGTTTTAGACTAAGTTGACGCATTTTCAGGCTCTGAAAAAGCATCGAAATGTTAAAGATTGGCTTTACTGCATAGCAATAGGTATCTGAGCCTTGAATTGCATCGTAAAATTTCGTTGAAACGGGACGATCGAAGTAAAAGTGTTCGTTGTGGCGACAATATTTATGCATTGACTCCTATGAACTGCTGACGGGGAATCGTGAATTTTTCACTGTAGTGGAAATTTCATTGAAGCGGCGTTCGTTGTAGCGGAGTTAGACTGTACTCATGTGTGCACCTTCACACGGAGTGGTTATCATTCATGATTGCAGAACTAGTGACGACAAGTGGTAGTTTATTTTTGAGCGTGACATCAAAATATATGGCAGGATTTGTTGGGGATCGCTATTCTACCGCGGCCTGCACGTACTTACATCAAATCCACCGGCAGCATCACGGCTGGTAGGCGAGCTGTCGCCGAGCACCTCAATGGTGATAAATTTAGCATGATGTGGGTGTGCCGACAGAAAGCGTCTACCTGTTGAAAACACAGTTGTTGCAATACAGCCGTGCACTCTGGATGTCACACGTCGCCGACCAATGGCCGAGTTGGTATCAGAATTTCGCGGCAATCGGGGCAAGCTTCTTTTTATTACGCGGTAGTACTCGCAAAAACTTCGTTAAAGCCGAATATCAAGGAAAGGTATTCGTTATGACGAGACATATGGGCGGCTGACAGGAATCAAAAATCACTTGTGGCAGAAATTTCGTTGTAGCAGAATTCGTTATAGCGGGATTGGACTGTATAAGGGGGAGCTTCTTTCCATCGGCTGTGCACGTGAGAATCACTGTTAATCGCGAATGCTCGATGCCCGTTGTCAAGATCTCTACTTGCTTGGATCCTTTAGCGGTTACAGTCCAATTCGAAGGCATATTAAACCAGATCGGAGTTTCGCCAGCGTTGCCCATGTGTCCCATCATGTAGCAATGCTGTCGACGAAGCACTGATACTCGACCAGCTTGTTATCGAAATCTTCGGGCAGTTTTTGGCTCACGAAAGTAAACCGCCTTAGCGCAAAGTCTTCCGCTTCATAAATTGGCGCACCCACGATGGTGATGCCTTGAATAGCGCTCGTGAGCCCAGAGTCGCACGCTATCTTGATAGCTATCATGCAGATGCACTCTGCTGTCACAGGTAAGCGACTCTGCACGCAGCTTCCAGATGAATTCGGTGCATAGCGTTCCAAGTTTGGGGTGCACTAGAGTCCGTCCATAAAACGAAGGTTTTTCTTTTGTTGCTGCAGGATGTGATACGCTGCTTTTTGGCTCCTCCAGTATAGGACGCTTTTCGTCGATGCACCGAATTCCTGTTGTGCCGCCACGTTGCAGTGCGCCTCAACATTATAGATAACTTTTTTTCTTAAATCCCATCGTAAACTGCCATCGACTACCACTCATTTCTAAAGAATATAGAAAAAGAAACCAGCAGGCTCACAAAGATAACCGCAGCAAAATGGCATTGCCAGTACACTGTAGGCCTGCCCTAGCCTTGCCTAATGGCACCGCTGGTGATGCTCACAGCGGCAATCAAGGCTTTGATGATGATTTCTGCGGCCCTTCCCTTTTAGCGGGCAATCAACGGTGTTTCCGGATATTGGCCAATAAAAAATATAATAAATAAAAATACAAAAACATGGTTCGCTCTGTTTTGGGTGACTTTAATGTTTGCCTCTACAGTGTGGCTGTGCGCTGCCGCTGTACCATCAAGGTGCTTGGCAGCCACCATCCCTCCAGACGCCCTTTCGTAGCAGCAACCGCTTCCCAATGCAAACGCTCATCCAGTTTTCGGAAATCCAGTGCTATCGCGAGTTCGTGTGTAGACCCGGGCAATCAAGCACGACGTGATGCATGGTCTATTACCATCATCACTGTGCTTACAACGAAAGGTTTACTATGGAATGCCGGAACTGCATGACAGTCACACCACCACACGCCGTAGGTTGCGACTCATCTTCAGTCGCTGTTGTGCGTGCTAAGCCTGTTACCGTTTAAATTGTCAACGCAATCTTTGTCAAGCCTTAATGGTGTCGTGTAAGCGGAAAGGCTTTCCCTTGAGGAAAAGCTAGACATACTTAAGGGGAGACACTGGTTTTAAAAGGCCGAAAATTGCGAAAAAAATCTACTTTTTGAAGTTGTCATTTTCGGAATCTGCAACTATTTTTGCACTTATCTGAGAAGTTTCTAGCTTCTCGTGTCATTATTTCTGGCACAAAACAAACTTATAAGATGAATCTGAACACAAATAGACGCTAAAGTCTCGCTTTTTCCACGCCAAACCGTTGCTGTTACACACGAGCTATTGTGGTCATCTTGGTTTCGTTTGGAAGGGTCGTTCTTCATCTTCAATTTCTTGCCACCAGTGGCTTGCCTTGCTCATTGGTTTTTAAGCAAAAACGCATCATCGAGAAGCACCAGCGCGCGATTCTATTTGATGCTTGGGGCACGTGACAAAACCTAAGCACCCGTTTAGCCAAGTGGCGTTTCCGGTGTCTGCTTCTTCATAGTGACACGCACGGACATCGCCATTTTGTCATGGTGCTGTCGACTGCCTGCCGCAGTAAAGAAGTTCCGCGATACACTAATTTGTGAAGCGGGTGTGACGATCGTTCGTTTGCTGTGAACTTCAGAAAGAGCCCCGCTATCACTCAGGACAAAGAGGATAACAAACTCGCAGCGTTCAGCGGGGGTGCCAAATCACCAGTGTAGGCCTAACTCACGTACGAGTCCGTCGGCTGTCGACAATGTCGCTGAAAGCGGCCGTGTTTTGGAGCCTCAACAGTTACAGGACGGCAAGTAAAAAAGCAGAAGTGAAGCTACGAGAGATAGCATCTTTGAAACGATGAAACGGAAGCGCAGTCTTATCGCTAAACGCGCCGATGACGCGGGTTTCTCCCGCCTGACGAAACGACCTCGTGTGTGTGTGAACTGCGTGACGGGTCGTCAGAGAGGAGTTTGCCGCGTGTTGACAAACAACAGAAAATCAAT
Organism: Rhipicephalus microplus; assembly: GCF_043290135.1. Lineage (NCBI taxonomy): Eukaryota > Metazoa > Arthropoda > Arachnida > Ixodida > Ixodidae > Rhipicephalus > Rhipicephalus microplus. The sequence goes on from NC_134710.1 coordinate 388,755,103, forward strand.
CCGTTTACGATGAAGATGTTCGCCACTTGCGCAATGGAGGCTACTGGCAACAGGTAGAGTGCTTGTAAGGACACGTCCACAACGATGAACATATTGCGCTGCGGCCTCTACTCGAAAATGTGGCAATCTTACATAAAAAGGAAACTAACACCTCACTGCACTTGCAGTCTTCGACATCAACTCAATCTGGACAAGCCGGAAAACATCGCTTTATCATACGACAAATTGCGTATGATGTGGGCACATTCGTCGCACCTGTCAGTACCTGTTACCGAACTGATAAGCGGCCTAGTCGGCAGACACGCACACGGCGGCCGCATCAGCTCGCAAATGTGCCTCTGCAGAAAACATGCAGCGGGCATTGAAAAAACGTAATTTAGGTGTCGCAAAACAGAAGGACTTCACATGCCTCGTGCCTACTGAGAAAGCTGAATTTGCAAATCATTGTAAATAAACAGCTTTTCTGTGCTAGTGTCTGTCCAAAATGGACTTGTGTTTTTGCATGATTTCTCCTGATTGAAATTTTGCTGCCACTGCAAATTTGTCTAAAAGATACTTCTGCCTCCAGAGCAGGTAGGACTGTCATTTTTGTTGTGACATGTAGCTGTATTTTTAGCTTACACATTGGTTTGTGTGAATTTTTGATTGAGATCTTCAAGAATTTTATTTTTGCCTAAATTGGAGCATAAAGTGGGTGTGCCTGCAACACTGAAATGCAAGGTGCGACAAAGCTTGCTAAAATCATCAAATCAAAAAAGCACTCCTACGGTTGTGTGGCTTATGTTCATTAGTACACAGGCATGTGCCAATAGTAGCTCTACAATACAAATTTCTTGTGGCATCGTACCGGCAAACAATAGGTAATTAATGTTAGGATATCTAAAAAACTAATTGGTTTAGAGGAATACTAATTACAATTTTGAAATCAGCATCAAAAACTCAATCACACTGGGAATTTTCTTTATAAACACATGAAAATATCTGGCATTTCTTAAGTACAGTGTCCCCCCTTAAAGCAATTGACAAGCAGCCAGCGCGCTGCTTGTCCATTGAACTGTCACTGTCAACGCTCAAGAGCGTTGTCTTAAAAGCGTGCAGAAGTTGAAAGAAACGCCACTCTCTACGGCCCAAAAGCCAAGCAGGTTCGCGGTGCCAAGCATGGGAACCTCGAAGAGCAAGCTCGCACTGCTGGTACCAACTTTGACGGTCGCTCTTTACGCAAGAAGGCGATCGAAATAGCCGACAAATTGGGCATCACTGATTTCGTGGCGTCAAACGGCTGGATCGACCGTTTCCACAAAGGGCACGGCATCGCTTAGTAAACGGTAAGCAGAGAAGCGGCAAGTGTGAACATGGAAACAGCCGATCATTGGCAGTCCACATCTGCTTTAATTGAGGGGTACGGGCCTCGCGACATTTAGAACGCTGACAAAACAGTCCTCTTGTTTCATGTGCAGCCATTGAAATCGTAAAGCCTGAAGGGCGAAGCGTGCTTGGAGGCAAATGCAGCAAAGACCGGCTAACGGTGCTCCTTTGCTGCAATATGGATGGCTCAGACAAACTAAAGCCTTGCGTGACCGGCAAGTTCAAAAAACCCACGGTGCTTAAAAACATTAGTCTGCTACCATGTCACTACAGAAGTAACAGTCTTGTATGGATCACGTGCACTTTGTTTCAAGAGTTTCTTCGATGCTTCGATAATAACATAAGTTCACAGTGCAGGAGGGTTCTCCTTTTCCTGGTCAATTGTGCTGCAGTTTTTACAAAAACTAGTTTTTTTTTTCCTCCACTAAATACGACAAGCCACTTGCTGCCGTTGGGTGCCGGGGTCATAAAATGCGTGAAGAATTCGTACAGAAAAAGCATCGTCAAGCGCTGTATCGCGCCTATTGATAGTGGACAGCAGCATACGACAATTTCGGTACTCGACGCCACACATTACGTCGCATCAGTGTGGACGCGCGTCAGCTGTAGAGCCCTGGTTTGCCAGGTGTGGGTTCTGTATGGACAGCGAAGGGGGGACTGCTATCGAAGCTATATAACCGGAACCACCCCCACCCTCTTGTGACCAAAAGCTCAATGAGACAATTAATGCGCTGGGTGCCACAGGTACGACGTACGCCGACTACGTCGCTGTGGATGCTGCCGTCGTGACGTCAGAGTCGCACACAATGCAGAGATCGCAACTGAAGGCAGAAACATTGATGACTACGACGAGCATGAGCCACATGATTCTGAAGAGTTGGCAGTGGAGTTGGCCGATCTCAACTTTGGAGAAGCCGTCGCGGCCTTGCATTGCCTTCGCAAGTACGTCGCACACCAAAGCGACGTTAAAAGCAATGTGGCCTTCGAGATCATTGAGTAACACGTTGTGCTTACCAGCGAGCGAAAGAAGGGGCAGTCAACTATCTTTGAACTATCTGCTGAAATAAACTGCTTGTAGTCGAAGTGCCTATGCTCCCTTTCATTTTTGGAGCCTTCCTCACTCTTGTGTTTTCTTGGCTGCTTGGTTTTTCCTACCCGGCCCGCTATAAACGGGGTTCCATTGTACTATGAAGAGGACATTAGAGCATAGAATCAAGTTGCTTCAAATGAACATCAGTGACTCACGGTGTGATTGGCAGGAGTAGAGGAGCAGGCTCGATGGTCCGAGGAAGATGTCGATGCCTTTGCAGGGGTTGGAGCTGCAACACCATGCTGGGCCATTATGTCTGAGAGGTCTCTTTCAGGTTCCTGCACCAGGCTCTGGATCAAGAGTTGCGCCTGCTTGGTTGCCTCTGCAGAGCCTCTGCGTATGTGTGTAGCACGAGCCAGAATTCATATCAAAGCAAGAATTCATATCAAAGCACGTTACAAAACATTGTCATTCACGAATAACTTGTACAAGTTTTACCATGTATTTTTCAGTACTTAGATGACCAGAGGCACTTCCAATAGACTGACCTCACCGCGAGTTGCACTAAGTCACCGCTGTCACAGTGCATGCCAGTATCAGAGTACTAGGTGAGTTCAGCTGCATTGGCGAGCTGCATCAACGAGCTTTAGCAGCTGAATTAGGATGAATTGTGATGGCTAGTTCCACGAGCTGCATGCTTGGATGCTACAAAAGCAGCCTAGAGTGAAAATGCACAAATTTTACGTGTCTTCAAAGGTTGTCAAGCTAGACATGAATGCATGTTGTTCGTGTTGTTCAACCACTATTGTTCAACTTGTTGTTCTATATGTATGTGAGTTCAGTGTGTATATTATAATGCATGATATTCTAGCGGTGCTCCATTGCAACATAACCTTCTGTGTGACCGATGGCTTGATAAGCGAAGGCAAAACTTCATGCAGCGTGCTCGACCCCTTTGCCTGGCATGTGTTTAACCTAGTACTTCACCGTCCTGGACAAAATGCCATATTTACTCACATAATGACCCCCCCCCCCCCCCCTTCTTTCAGAAATGTTGACGCCAAATTAGGAGGAGGGTTCATTACGCGAGAAAAAAGTCACGGTAGTTGTAACAGCAAAAATTTAGCATGATGGTTTTGCTTATTCTGCCCTGCAAAATGTGCGACGAACCTTTTTTTAGATTGAAGCTCTTGCTTTTTCCCATGCCGAACGTGCATGGATCGACGCCGATGTGTCGTTCAGCCATTTGGTTCCCATGCCCACAGCATGCTCGACAAACTTTAAAGCAAAAATTTAGCATGACGGTTTTGCTTCTTTTGGCCTATGAAAATGCACTATGAATCTTTTTTGTTGACAGGAGCTCTTGTTTTTTGCCATAACCGAAGTGCATAGATAGACGCTGATGAGTCATCCAACCATTAGGTTGGATGACTCATCCCACCCTGGATACTCCACCGCGTGCTCAACCAACTTCAAGTTTAAAACCAGCCGTATAGCTAGCGTACCTGCCGAACACGCCCTGCGCAGCAGGTGCCCTCAAATAAGTTTACTACGACGACCCCAACAACAAAAAAACGCTGTGTCTGATGGCTGCACACAAAGATCGTCGCGAGTGATGCGCCATCGGCACAACGCTTTGTATGGCCTCCTAAACGGCGGGCGCATGGCGAATTTTTGCACTGTGCGCCTGCCACCTTGGAGGCCATATGTTTGCTCTTTGCTTTGTTCTCATGCCGCTGTGCTTGCGTGGCACTACAGTCAAACCTCGTTATAATGAAGTCGAAGGGGGAGTCATTAGTTTGTTATAACCATTACAGTCAAACTCTGCTGAAAAATTCAAGATTCCCTGTCAGTAATCTAGAGGAGTCAATGCATAAATATTGTCGCCACAACGAACACTTTTTTTTTTTTCGTCCCGCTTCAGAGAAATTCTGATGCAATTCTAGGCTCAGACACTTATATTTAAGCAGTAAACCCAATCTTTAACGTTTCGATGCGTTTTCAGGGCCTGAAAATGCATCAACGAAATCTAAAACACGCGTTGGCACCACCAGAAACCGCCGCTATACTGCCGCAGTTCAGCAAGCATGAGTGCCGCCATCGCTCGATAGCGATGGCAATGAGACTGCCCTGCTTTTGCCACTGGCTTGCTTTGAGCCGCAGACGATCCGAAGCTGAAGCTCAATCGCTCAGTTCATAGTTTCCGTCACGCAGCTGCTGGGTACAACTTCAAAACGATGCCTTTTCGGATTCCGATGCTTATTATGTTCGCGCTTGGCTAGTGTGATAACTAATGAGAGCGGCTGTTCGTCCACATTATCAACAAAATAAGCTAACCGCTAATTATTGATGATAAGAATGGCATAGAATAATGCAAAAGTCACCACTCCACGATACCCTGCCTCTATCTCGGCGTTGTCGAATACTTTTGGCAGTGGACAGCTGCTTGTGTTAACGTGTTAATGCAACTGATTGGTTCGTTCACGAAGCCGGTTTTAGGCGTTGTTTCAGCGCTTTTCACCATGGCGTCGCTATGCATGGGTGACAATCGCGTCGCGACGTTGCTGGAAAAGAAGAGGAAGCAGCGGACATTTTTTGAATTTTCAGAATAAACGTTCCTTTGTTTTCCCAGCCCTGATCAGCTATTTTTTTTTTTTCAATTTCACTACAATGAAATTTTTTCAGTGCCCTCTAAGTTTCATTGTAGCGAGGTTTGACTGTAATTCGTTATACCCAATATCCATTTCTACTGACAGTTAGCCAACAAGAGAGAATGTACTCGCCAATGAATATCACAGCTGCCCTCCACGCAGATTAAAACGGTCGTCGGAAGGCAAAAAACTAGCAAAATAATAAATAACAATGCACTTTATTTCCACTGAATTCAGCACACCAGCTGAAAGATCACTTCGAAAAAAAAAAAAAATAGTACTCAATAGATTTTTGCCAACTCTTCCTCGCACGGATGACTGCTTTCTGAGCTGCAGCAGCTATTTTGAGTCCGTCCTTGTCATCATCGCAAACACCAAAAAAAGCGGCACAGCAAGCCTGTCGCATCCAGCGCTTGCACGGGCATCGGTACGTCGGGTTCGCCAACATTAGGCTCCGGGGTGTCGACACATCTGTCACTGTCGCCATTGCACGCCCGTGACTGCGGGCACAATTTCCACATCTGACAACTCTTCGGTTGTTATCGCGTCAGCATCGACGTACATGCAGAAAGTGTTGCAGTCAGGCACAACGCTGGTGTCAAAAAGAGCGCCCCACAACATGTGGGCCTGGTGGCCCGCGGCACCCACACATCGCTGTGATCTTCAGCCATTTTTTTTTTCCTTGACGCCAGACTTGAGGGATTTCAACATTGCCAAATTCTGCTTATTGTTATAATTTTGCATTTACGTTTGCCGCTTCCGTTGTCTATCCCGTGTCTAACAACGGAAACTGATAGAGGTGGCATTGCTCTTCCACAGTGAACGACAAAGAGAAAAGCCACAATCTCCGCCGCCCCGATGGCGAGCGGAGCTGAAGGGGAGGAGGTCAGATGCGCGGGTGGGTTAACGAGTTCTACAGGAGAGGGGAGGCTGGCTGTTGCGCACGCTCGCGCGAGTTGCTGCACGGGTGAGTTCATTAGTTCCAGAAGAGAAGGGAAGCACACGCGTGTTGGCAAGCGGCTCCCAGGAAGCGCATGGCGCGAATTTTGAATTACAGCGGCCGTGATGAGACGTAAACCGTCGCACGCTATAAGATATTAGGAATTGACATATACCTAAATGACCAGTAAATGCTCATTGTGGACAAGGAATGGTTTGTTATATACATTATGGGGAAATTTTCACTTCGTTAAAACGAGGTCCTAAATACATAGGTGTCTTGAGAATTTCAAAGGGAATTACGATTGCTTCATTATATCTGTTGGTTTGTTATAACCCGCTTCGTTATAATGAGGTTTTACGGTATAAGTTAAGAGGTTTCTCTTGCATTCGACAGATGGTGCTCTACCGTGAAAGGTGCGACCTTGAAATTTTGATTGACGTCATTCACGCTGCTCGCAACTGTTTATCATAGTTGCGACACTATGCTTTCCCTTTCAATGCCTCATTCTTTTGTGTTATAATGTTTCGATATTATTAATGGCACTGGATTGTGGAGTGCTGACACACCCTGTAAGATTGTTTGCACCGCGTGGCGAATGTGCCTCGCCCAAAAGCCGCATTTCAGGTTACAACTACCGTCTATCGGGCAGTAGGTGGCGTTGTGTTTGCGAGTGTTGATCACCACTACCATCAATCATCATCATGGTATAGCCCTGGCGGCCACAAGCCTTGGTAGCAGCGAGCAAGAAATAAGTTAGTCTCTTCGTCTGGTAGCGTTTGGCGCGAACGGTTGTCTCTCGTGGTGTCCCCTGGTGCAAGGCACCGCGGGTCGTCTGCCGGGGTCCACTGTGGCGAGTTAGGCATTGGCGACACCGCCTTGCGTTTGTTATGTTGAGTGTTGTATAATTATGTGTAAGTTTGTTTTTGATATTTTAGTTCGGCTGACAATATCGTCAATCAAAAGTAGTTAAATAAATATGTAATTGGTTTGTTCCAACCATGTCAGCCGTGTTCGTTCACTCCAAGAACGTGGTGGCGATAACCACCTCTAGACCCCACAGGGTAGCGCACCAAAATAAAATGAAGATACAATAAAAAAACTTTTTCTTTTTCAAGGACCAAGGTGGGGGGTGGGTTCATCATGCAAGTGCGTTGATTATGCGACTAAATACTTTACATATTACTTCAGCAATATACCACCCTGGATGAAACCAGTGTCCTTGTCTTTTGTGCACACTAAAAAAAAATTTTTACCAATTTACTCAGCCATCAGTTTTACTGCAAACACAACTGAACTTAACTGGCGAAACATTAGTACATATGCACATTTGACCTCCTGCAGATGGCATTCCCCAATATCAGGGTTGATTGCCTAGGCTAAGTAATATGCCAGCTTCAGTAGCCAGCATCAAAACACAAGGTAATCTTAGCGTTTTGCAACTTTACTGCGGAGAAAGAGGAAAACAACACTTGCATTTAAAGTGATTGCACTGGGCACTGTCGATTTGGAATATTTTTGGAGCAGTTAAATTTTAGTTTTGGAGCGCTTTGGAGCAGTAAAATATTAGTTTTGGAGCACTTGGGAACAGTAAAATTTTAGTTGTGGAGCATTTTGGAGCACTAAAATTTGAGTTTTGGAGCATTTAGGAGCAGGTAATCTTGCAATTAGGAGCACTTTGAAGCGGTAAAATTTTAGTTGCGGATCGGCAAGTATCGTTTCCCAGTTCGGGGTGAACTGCAGCCCATCCACGAAATCAAGTTTTTCTTTTTTGTGATGTGCTGCTTATGGCTCCTTCAGTATGGAACACTTTTCTCCATTCCCGTTGTGCCGCCAGGTTCCTGTGCACTTCGGCATACTCGATAACTTCTTTCTTAAAGCTTATCATAAACTGCCATCGACTACCACTCATTTCTGAAGGAAATAGAAAAAAAGAAAACAGCAAACTGACAGCAGATAACCGAGGCAAAATGGCGTTGCTAGAACATTGTAGGCCTTGATTGAGCCTTGCCCAACAACGCCGCTGCTGATGCTCACATAGCAATGGAGGCTTTGGACTTCAGCTGCCCATTTTACGAGACTTCCACTCCGGTATATAAGACGAGAGTCGACTTTTCAAACGTTTTTTTTTTTTTGAAAAAAAAAAAAAATCTAGTTCCAGTTCTTAGGCCAGATTAGTGCACGTTAAATAACCCCAGGTGGTTGAAATTTCCACAACACTCACACTATAGTATCTCTCATTAACATAAGATGGTTTCAAGACGTTCAATTAATGATTATGATTACATATGATGATAACAAACCACACGCATCGAACAATGACCCAGTCAAAGTGACGCTTCTTTACACAAGCGCTTCAGACAAGTGTAGACAAGTGTGCGGCCAGCGCATGTGAAATAAAAATGAAACTGCAGTTTGCCGCCACTCCCACACTAGAAATCGCGGTCGCTACAACGCCATCAGCAATAGCGACTACAAGTGACGAAAGTAGGTGGCTAACGGAGCCATAAATTAAAAAAGCTGAAAAAGAAGCACAAGAGGTTTCAAGGTTCAAGTCGATCTTCGCATACGACTATGTTAGAGCGGACTTTAGCTCTAATGCATACCTCTAATGCATACTTTTGTAGCAGTTTTGCAGTTTACACAGAAATATGTTTTCTGTGTACATCGTGGTTTGAAAACTTTTTTTTTACAGTTTCGGGCGCTTGGGACTCGCACTCATCACCGCGATTTGTTTTTAAGCCATTATAAGACTACACCGCCATTATTTACGCTAACAAGGCTGTTTGATACCCCCCCAACACAATGTTTTTTTGTGCGTGAATAAACTGAAGCCCCCGCCCCTTCCCTGATGCAGAAATCTTCTGGATTCAGCATCCTTGGGCATGGCAGCAAACCGATTCTGGTCATCATGACGTATGTTTTTGCTGACTTCATTATCAGCCACTTCAGCAAAGGAGCGCGCTTCCAACAGTCAATGCTGAGGGCAGTAATGACTTCGCTTCTCACCATAGCGGATAATCACCGCGGGTTTAGGCTAAGCGAGCCACAGGGTCGTGTCTCCATCACCTACTCACGTGTAGCGCACCACTCTGCGCGCGCTCAACTAAAGAAGCATTTAGCACGGCGTGGCAAAACAAACAGTGTTTGATTAGCAGCAGTACACAAACACATTATTACTTTTGGCGGCACTCCGAACAACAGTACAACGTGCGCTCCCAGGACACGGAGAGCAAAGGCTCCCGCACCCACGTCACAGCTAACAACGGCGAGCTTTTACACGCCTGTCGGGAAAAGGTCCCTTGCAGCTATGCTTTGCAATCTCACGATGGCCACTGGGCCTGGTCGCAAGAGCTAGGGCAAACCTCGTACGCGTAGGCCTATAGCAAGTGCGGCTTGGCGTGGTGCAATCACTTCAAGCACCAGGCATCGCTGTTGGCTTAGCGTACGGTACAAAGATAACACTGAGGTAAACACACCCATCAGGGCCTGGCACCCGGGTAGACTACAGTCCGGCAATTCCCAAAGGGGACGCGGACGAAGGAAAACCATGTGCTTACCGGGCGCTGGCCAACGGAGAGACCCTTTCCGGCGTGCACGTGACTAGGCCTCGCCGATTCTCTCAGCCCCCAAGAACACGCGCCGCGCCTGTGCGTGGTGCTGTCGCCACGCGCCGTTACCAGAGCACGGGAAAGGAAAAGGAGCCGCCGTACGACGGAATGCCCGCGAAATGGTCGGGAGCTTGTCTCAGATCCCCACATCCTCCCCTCTCCTTAAGTCACCCTATTTACCAGTCTGCAGAGGCAGCCGGTCGTTGCCCATGCATGCAAAGACGTCATGCGATGGGCAACACAGCAGCTAGCCTCAGCCTAGCCCTGCAAGTGCTGCTGAAGAAAAGAAAAAAAAAAAATGGAACAACAAACAATACACTTGAGAAATATACTTGGTGATGGGAGTTCATGATGCTCACGCAAGAGAGCGTCCACGGCGCGGAGGGGAAGCGTCACGTAATGTTTCGGTTGGGTGACCGGGTGGATGCGAGAGTGCAAGGTGAGATGATGATGATGATGATGATGATATATGGTGTTTTTTGGCGCAAGGGCCATTTGATGGCCAAAGAGCACCAGTTCATGGGACAAGGAATGTGGACAATGATTGTGATTACCGGCTGTATAAGGGCCATAAAATTCCTCGCGATAAGGCGGGTAAAAACATACAAGTAATAAAATCATGACCATGCCGTGAAGGGTGTGTGTGGTGCGAATAGATGACAAAAGTTGGTGATAATAAAAACAATGGTGGACATGTATGGCATTAGCACAAGTGCCTCACTTGTTCATACCCTTGCGTCCAAGGGCCGTGAGGCAAGTGCTTTGTTGTGTAGCCACCGCAGCGAAAACCTCTCTGCAGAGGTCGTGCTACGGAATGCCCGGGTATATGATATGAAAACTATGAATTTCTTTTAAAAACGCTAACAATGATTTATGACTAAAAAGCGGTTCTCTACCGACGAACATAGCAGGGTGTAAAGGTATATGTTGTCGGTAGGGTAATGGAAAGTGTTGTCTTCTAAGAGTGTCTTAATTGTTTACATTGGATTAAAACATGAAGAACTGTTAATGCCTCACCACATTTATCACACAATAGTGGATCGCCACCGGACAAAAGATGTATGTGTGTCGTGTATGTGTGTCCTATCCTGAGTCTTGTTAGTGTTACCTCTGTTAGATGTGATTTTGATACTGACGGCCAATGGCCAAGGTGTGGCTTGATAACGTGTAGCTTGCTTTGTGTGTGTCTATCCAACTTGCTCTGCCAGTAGTCCCTGAGCTTTCGTTTGAGAGACGGCTTAAGATCAAGAGGCGGGATCGATATGGGTGTAGTGGCACTGATTTCGTGGACGGATGCAGCAAGCTGATCCGCCATCACGTTGCCTTGAATCTCACGGTGCCCTGGCACCCAGCACACTACAACATGTTGGTTGAGTGTGTAGAGTGTGCATAAAATGGAGTAAAGTGAGACGAGAACAGGGTTTTTTTGTTTTTTAAGACTGTGCAGGGCCATTACCACACTGAGGGAGTCTGTATAAATTACTGCTTTTTGTATTTGTAATTGTTTGATGTGTTTAGCTGCCACAAGTATCGCATAAGCTTCCGCTGTGAAGATACTTGTGCCTGGATGTAGAGGGCCAGCATCCAAAAAGGAAGGGCCAACAGCAGCGTAGGACACAGAGGAGTTGGACTTAGAGGCATCTGTAAAGAACTCAGGACGTGTGTATTTGTGTTGAAGTTCCAGGAAGTATGTTCGTATATGGGCAATAGGCGCATGTTTAGTAACTTCTAGGAATGACATCGCAATTTATAGTCTGCCACTGCCACGGTGGCGGATATGCTACAGGAGCCATTAAACTGTGTTCAAGTGACACTCCAGTGTCCTCAGCTAGACCCTTCAGGCAAACTGAGAAGGGCTGCCTCATTGAAGGCCTGTTTTGAAACAGAATGGAGCTCGACAAATCATTAATAGTAGAGTATGAGGGGTGCCTCTTGTCTGCTTTCACCTTAAGGAAATATACAAAGGACATGTAAGTTCTTTGCAGATAAAGCGACCACTCATTTGACTCAACGTAAAGGCTTTCTACGGGGCTGGTGCGAAAAGCACCCGTAGAAAAGCGGATGCCCAAATGGTGCACGGGATCCAGTATCTTCAAAGCGCTTTGAGTCGCAGACTGATAAACAATGGCCCCATAATCTAAGCGGGTGCGAATGCCGCTTCTATACAGGTTCATGAGGCGTTTCCTGTCGCTACCCCAGGTAGTACGTGACAACCCTTTTATAACATTCATGGCTTTTAAACACTTTATTTTTAAATACTTTATGTGTGGTACGAAGGTCAACTTGTCCAAGATTAAGCCTAGGAATTTATGCTCCGCATTCACAGACAGACGTTGGCCGTTCAGTTCAATGTCGGGTTCCGAGTGCATGCCTCTCTTTCGGGAGAACAAGACACACGTGCTTTTTCCTGGGTTCAGTCGGAATCCGTTTTCCTCTGCCCATTTGGAGACCTTGTTTAAACCTAACTGAACCTGCCGCTCACACATTGCTAGGTTGCATGACTGAAAGCCAAGCTGGACGTCATCGACATATGTGGAATAGAACATAACTGAACCTGCCGCTCACACATTGCTAGGTTGCATGACTGAAAGCCAAGCTGGACGTCATCGACATATGTGGAATAGAACATATTGCGGGGATGGACAGGTGCAAGGAATTCATTTTAATAATAAAAAGTGTACAACTAAGTACACCACCTTGTGGTACTCCCGTTTCTTGCACAAATGTTTGCGAGAGAATACTGCCCACACGGACACGGAATTTCCGATTGGACAAGTAACTCTCGATTATGGAAAGCATTCTACCGCGCACACCCAGGTGAGACAAGTCTCTTAATATGCCAAAACGCCATGTTGTGTCGTAGGCCTTCTCGATATCGAGAAACACTGAGAGGAAGTATTGTTTGTGGACGAAAGCGTCTCGGATCTGTGCCTCGATACGCACCAGATGGTCGGTGGTGGATCTACCTTCTCGAAACCCACATTGGTATGGGTCGAGCAATTTGTTTGTTTCTAAGTAGTGGAGTAAGCGGCAATTAATCATTTTTTCAAATAGCTTGCAGAGGCAGCTTGTTAACGCTATAGGTCTGTAACTTGATACAGTAGAGGGATCCTTTCCCTGCTTCAAAATTGGAATTATAACAGCCTCCTTCCAGGAGGAGGGGATCACACCTGAAAACCATATGCGATTATAAAGAGAGAGGAGGGTTTCTTTAGTTTTGGAGGGTAGTTCCTTCAGCATCGCGTACATTACGTTGTCAGAACCTGGGGTAGATGTATTACAGCAGCTGAGTGCTGTTCGCAGTTCTGCTAAGCAGAATGGTGCATTATATGCCTCATTTCTTGCGGATTTTCTTTCTACCTTTTGTTTTTCTATTCGTGCCTTGTAATTCTGGAAGTATTCGGAGTAGTGTGAGGAGCTCGATTTGTGTTCGAAATGTGTGCCAAGAAAGTTGGCTTGATCCTCCAAGCTTTCCCCGAGGCTATTTACTAGTGGAAGAGAATACGTTTGTTGGCCCTTAATTTTCTTTACCTTATTCCACACTTTTCCCTCATCTGTGTACGAGTTGATACTCGATATTAACTTTGTCCAGCTCTCTCGTCTAGCTTGTCGACGCGTTCTCCTTGCCTGCGATTTGACCCGCTTGAAATTTTCCAGGTTTTCTGCTGTAGGGGAATCGCGAAGCAACGCCCATGCTTTGTTCTGAGTGGTCCGTGCTTTCCTGCATGCGTCGTTCCACCATGGGACTCGCCGTTTAGAAGACATGCCACTCGTTTTGGCAATACATTTAGATGCGGCATCAAGTGTAACAGCTGTAAAATATGTGACAGCGTCATCTATGGTCAGGGCAGACAGCACAGTCCATGTCATGTGTGTAAGAGTTCTATACCCTTCCCAATCAGCTGAGTCAATCTTCCATCGAGGAACCTGCGGGGGTAGTGGATCTTTGTTTGCCGCACTCAGGATGATTGGGAAGTGATCACTCCCATAAGGGTTTTTAAGAACGTTCCACTTAAAAACAGGTAAAAGGGGCGGTGATGAAATGCTAAGATCTATGGAGGAGTATGTGTTGTTTGCAAGGCTAAAATACGTAGGCTCCTTTATATTTAAAAGACATAAACTAGAAGAGAAAAGGAGCTGCTCAATGAGACGTCCTCACGCATCACAGTGAGCATCGCCCCACAGGATATTGTGTGCATTAAAATCACCTAGAACCAGAAACGGCTCTGGGAGTTTATCTATTAATGATTCTAGATCACGTCTGTGTAGCTGTTGATGGGGTGGTATGTACACAGAACATATGGTAATGAGTTTGTTAAAAAGTACAGCTCGAATGGCCACTGCCTCAAGGGCCGTTTGGAGCTTCAAATGCTGGCATGCTATACTACGATCAGCTATAATGGCTACACCGCCAGATGGTACGACAGCATCCCCCCGGTCTTTTCGGAAAATAATATATTGTCGTAGGAAGTCCTTGTGCTTAGGAGTTAAGTGCGTTTCTTGCACACATAGCACTTTCGCATTGAACTTACTCAGAAGTACTTGGACGTCATCTATATTTCTAAGTATTCCCCTCACGTTCCACTGTATGATGTTGTCCATAGTGCACGGAAAAAAAAAAAAAGAGGAAGAAGTGCTGTGTGCAGAAAAGACGGAGATTAGCTCATTTTACAGGGCCTTTGTCAGGCCCTGTAATCGGCGTTCTGTCCTTTTTAGGGCGGTCGAGAGAAGCTCGCCACTCCTTCGGCGCTGGATGCCCGCTCTACAGAGCGATCTGTGCGTCACTTAGACTTCGCCTCGATCAACGAAGTCTTTGTCCCCACCGAGCTGGGGGTCGATAAAGCCCCCTTGGCCTCGTGATTGCCCTGGCTGCTGCCAGAGCTTGTAGAGGTCACTGGTGTGGACAGGCTGAATGTGGGCAGGGCAGCGCTGGCTGCTCCCACCGTAGGGGCTTGTAGCGTTGGCCTCGGCACGCTAGGCGCGGTCCGGGCAACTGCCAAGGGCCTTTGTGGTGCCGCCCCTCGTTGCACCACTTCGGCGAAAGGTGTTTTTAGTGCCAATGTTAACGACATCCGTTGTCTTGCTTCCTTGAATGTGATATTTTCCTTTACGTTTATAGCTATTATTTCTTTTTCTTTTTTCCAGGCTGGGCACGCTCTGGAGTATGCGGCTTAGAAGTGTGGCAGCTTGGGCTAGTTGGTATGGCATGACGATAGTTATAGCGCGAGGACAAAACGACGACTACCTTCGCAGTTAGCACAGAGGACCTCATCATGGCTACATTCATCAGCACTGTGGCCGGTTGTGCCACACTTAGCACAGATCAGCTGCCCTCGGCAGCTCTGGGATGCATGACCGAATCGCTGGCATTTGAAACAACGCCTCGGGTTTGGAATGAAGGGTCGGACACGGAGTTTTATATAACCAGTTTCGAGAGTCTCAGGTAAAGTGGTTGAGTTAAAGGTGAGTATTAAGTGCTTTGTTGCTATTTCGTTGTTGTTACATCTGATTTTGATGCGCTGGACATGTATTACACCTTGGTCCTTCCATCCATCAAGAAGCTCTTCTTCACTCAGTGTCATCAAATCTTCGTCCGATACCACGCCCTTCACTGTATTCATGGTACGATGTGCGCTCACAGAGATGGGGATGTTACCGAAGGCTACAAGGTGCGAGAGTTTATTGTACTGTTCCTTGTCTTTTAATTCGAGAAGCAGATCTCCACTTGCCATCTTCGTGGCCTTATAGCCGGTTCCAATGGTCTCTCTCAAACACTTGGCCACAAGGAAGGGCGAGATCGCTCTAGCTTTTGTAGATGAT
The DNA here is from genome assembly GCF_043290135.1 of Rhipicephalus microplus. Classification (NCBI taxonomy): domain Eukaryota; kingdom Metazoa; phylum Arthropoda; class Arachnida; order Ixodida; family Ixodidae; genus Rhipicephalus; species Rhipicephalus microplus. The sequence continues at coordinate 388,770,520 of NC_134710.1, forward strand.
TGTTCGCAGTGGAGGACATGGTATTTTGGGAAAGTTTCTCTGTTTTTCGGCCAAAGTAGTGAAGTTGCGTCGGTGCGTACCCTTTTCGAGGCACGATCAGTTAGAGAGGGAGTCGAGGATCCCATGGGAAAATGTGTATTTTTCGGTAACGGCGCCTACCACCCACCACGGAGTCCAACAAGGGGACGTGGCAGAGCATGTGGGCATGTCTGCGCAACGCCAGCAGTACGCAGTTACTATAACCCAATATGGTTTCCCCTAGTTTGGATAGCCACACAAGGTTAACCCTTGCCGCCAGGAAAAACAGAAGTAAATTGAAGAGAGGAGAGAACAGGAAAGATGTAAAGTGAGAACAAAAGACGAAGATGTAGGGAGAAAGAGAGATAGGAAAAGGCGACTGCCGATTTCCCCTGGGTGGGTCAGCCCAGTGGTGCCGTCTACGTGAAGCCGGGGCCAAAGCAGTGTGTTGCCTCTGCCGGGGGGCCTTAACGGTCCAATCACCCAGCGTCGGCTAAACCCCCAGGATCCCCTTTTCCCCAGACACGGCAAAGCCACGCACGGCTAGGTGTGGGAGGGAGTAGAAACTCCCCCGTTAGCTCGGGTCCGTGGTGTCGCTACACACCAAACGCCTACTTGCGCAGGCGCCCCTGCGGGGAGTGCAAGGTGAGAGGACTGGTTGAGGCCCTCATGTGACGAACGCCGCATCGGTGGTGGTTCGGATGGACCTCGCTGCAACAGCCGGCCCTTCTGCTGAAATCATGGTTGCCAAACCAACTGGCTGCGAGGCGTCCTGGTGTTGGTAGAGGGTCATGCACAGAGTCTGCAACAGCTGGCCTTGCGCAGGAGCCGTAATGGAAAGGCCAGCAGAGCTTCTCAGTGACGGCAGGGAGCAGGGCACAGCCGAGCTGCCTGACGACTGCGGATTACCGAACACCTCCAGAGCCCAAGGTGGTGTAGGGGTCGGTGCCTTCCTAAGTTGGCGTCGATGCACAGAAGCACCACGCACGTACACACACCTCTGATGATCGGGTCCCTCAAAACGCGCCCCGCGAATAGGCATTCCCGGCAGGCATGTTTACTTGAGTGCCAGCTTCGGTACCGTACGCTAAGCCGACAGCGATGCCTGGTGTTTGAAGTGGTCGCACCACGCCGAGCCGCACTAGTCGTAGGCCTACGTGTACGAGGTTTGCCCCGATTCTCGCGACCAGCCTCAGTGGCCATCGTGAGAGTGAGCAGCATAGCCGCGAGGCATCTTTTCCCGACCGGCGTGCCAAAGCTCCCCATTGCCAGCTGCAACATGCTCTCGATTTCCCCTTATTGTGAACGTGCACATGCGGGAGCCTTTGTTCTCCGCATTCTGGGAGCGGACGTACTGTTGTTCGGGGTGCGGCCAAAGGCAATAAAGTGTTCGTGTACTGCTGTTAATCAAACACTGTCTGTTTTGCCGTGCCACGCTACACACTTTGTTAGTTGAGTGCACTACACGTGAGCAGGTGACGGAGACGCAGCCCTGTGGCTCGCGAAGTCTGAGCCTGCGGTGATCATCCGCTACGGTGAGTAGTGAGGTCCCTACACTGCCAACATGATACCCTTTCCGGCGCGCACATGACTCGGCCTCGCCGATTTTCGCAACCACCGAGAACACGCGACGTGCCTGCGCGTGGCGCCATCTATTGATACGCGCCGCTATCAAAGCACAGAAAAGGAGCGGCCGTACGGCGGAATACCCACGAAATGGTCGCCTTAGATCCCCACAGGGAGGAGGCGTGAGTTTGCAACAATTATTCAGCAGCAGCAAGCAGCTTTTGCCAGAAGCATTTGCACAGCATTTGTAACTGCCTTATGTTTTTTTTTTCTTTTGCGGGTGAGAGAGATGACTACCATGATTTCAAAGCGAAGACAATCAAATTGTGCAGTTTTATTTTTTACTTTAATTGCCCTTTTTTTGTGTTTATGTTACACTAATGTGATTATGTCATGACATAGCTTACTACAGCATTTCCATTGATGGAAATAGCAGCTGAAACAGAAAGAACCTTGCTGTAGCGTCAGCTGTTGGAACAAGCACAAGCCCATAGAGCAACGGTGACTGTTACCGCGGATAAGCAAAATGTACATCCGCAGTTCAAAGGAGCCAGCAGGCTATGAGATTCATTCCTTGCAACGAATCACAATGCAGCCTCTTACCTTTCGTATGTCTGCATGACAGATGTTTTCACCCTTAAAGTATAATTATGTTGTGAGTGGAGTTAGACGTCCCCACAACTCCAAGCAGTAAGCTTGATCGGGCTGTCTGTGGCCACAGTGCCAGATTTTTTCAAGTACATCATGCTCAACAGCAAGTACAAAAAATGCTTCATACCCGAAATTTTGCTATTTTTTAGAAGGGACCAAGTCGGGCCAGAAACATCGGGTCATTTTAGAGTTCTTAAATTGTAGCTTTAGAAACTTTGATAGTGGCTGGAGAGTGTAGTGTGTATTTTTTTCGTATGAGCTCCACTAACAGTATTTAAGTATTTTCAGAGGAATCAATGCTAGAATATTTACAGGCCTTGCAAGCGTGCTTCTTCATATCAAAGGTCTTCAGAGGGTTCGAGGATCTGTACACACCCTGTATCGGCTTATAAACAAAGCATGCCTTTCACGCAAGCCACATATAGAGCATAACCCAGTGCCTCTTAATCCCCGAGATTCCCGCACCAAACACTGTGAAGTCATCAATTTTTGAAGGCGTTTGCTGGGTTTTACGTGACACTTAATGTAATAATGAGCCTCCAAGGTAAAGCCCTAGTGATTTGACATTTAAGTAAATATGCATAGAAAATAGAAAGGAGCACTTGCCGGATCAAGATGGTACGCTCTCCCTGGCCCTTCTGCTTCTCTACTTCAATGTGGGCACCAGAGGACTCGCGGATAGCATTAATGTTGCAACCGCAGCGCCCGATCACCCGGCTGATAGCCGCCGAGGGCACAGTCACCTTCTTGGAACGCCGTACAACTTCTTTCCAGCCTTCCTCACCCCGATGGTGACTCTTTGAGGAGCTCAATGTCAAGCTGGCAACAGAAGACACAAGCATGCCAGTGGAAGACGGAGACGCATTCATGATGGCACTGCCAGAAGAGCCACTCTTCTTCGGCGAGGAGACCACGCCGGGAGAGGGCCGGCCTGTGCCACTGCCAGGACTGCGAGGTCCACCACACGCGTCCAACACATCCAGGGCGAGCTCACCTAGCCTGTAGGAAAGCAAGGGCTACAGTCACAGCCTAGCCAAAAATCATCTCTCAGCAAAAGCAAAGTGCAGAGACTGAAACTACCAACTAGTGCAAGAAAAATAATTTTTTTTCTTCAAATGCCCTCATATGCAATGAGTGTTTGTAGTTTAAATCACTGCATAGTCTTTTTACACAGCCTATTTTTAGCGCTTTCAAGGACGTAAGGCAAAAGGCATGGAAACTTGTTTATTAGGCTTGTAGCTTGAATAACATGGACCCTTATTTAAGTAAAAAAAAAAAAACTCTGGTGTCTTCGATATATCGGATATATGAAACTTCTTTCCTCACGCAGAGTTAACGACATGTGTTTAGGTAGTGTAAAAACCACCACGTGGTACCGATGCTTGAAGTCAGCACCACCTAGCGTTTTGCATGAAGTGAAACAGACATTACAAACACATACATCAAGCCTTAGACAACATCCAGTGTCCTAAGCTTGACCTAGTGTTCCCAGGCTAAACAATAGCCTGAAGGTCTATATCTAGAGGTGTGAGGGTGGTGACACCTCTTGTAGAGTTGTTTCCACCGCGTGGCGCACAAGTCTCGTGCAGAAGCCCTATTTCGGGGTAACAACGATTGAGCGGTAGGTGACATGTTTGCGAGCGCTGATCACCACTATCATTATGGTTAGATTGGTAGCGCCGGCGGTGACCCCTAGCAGCAAGCCTTTGTAGTGGCATGACAGAGTTGAGTGAGTCTATTCTGGCTGGTGGCGTTTGGCATGAACGGTTATCTCTTGCAGTGGGACTCCGATAAACGGCACCGTGGGCCCGTCTGCCGGGGGGCCCTTGTGGTGAGTCAGGCGTTGGCGACACCGCCTTGTGTTTGTCATGTTGTTGAGTGTGGTGTAATATTGTGTAAGGATCTTTAGCATGTTTGAGCACAATTTATGTATTTTGATTCGGCTGACGATATCGTCGTTCTAAAAGCAGTTAAATAAATGTGTTGGTTCGCTTGCTTCGTTCAGACCGCGTCTGCTGTGACCCCACACTGGCGCCAAACATGGAGCTCTTGGAGTATCGGACGAAAGTGTTCACGGTTCGTAACAACCTTCTTTTTTTTTTTTTTTTTTTTTGGAGTCGGAGAAGAGTAGGCCTAGGGGCACTTCCATTGCTAGTGTCGACGGGGTGCTTCGTTGAGAGCGAGGAGATTGGTTGTATCGTGTTTAAACTTGTCGGCACGTTGAGTTTTTTTTTTTTTTTTCTGCTAGCAAGTGAGTTTTTTTGTTGTTGTGGTTGGTTTTCAAGAACGTTGTTCGGTTTGGACGAGAGCCATGCGGGCTGCATCCTGGGGTGAGCAAAGCTTAGAGCACGTTGATTGTAGGCCAAGCCCAAAGCGAGTGAGTGTAGAAGCCTCGTGGGTGATCTGATTTTCTGTAAATAGCTTCTTTAATCTCTTTGGACTCAGAGAGCCAGGCATCCTTGCTGTCTTGTTTTAAGGCTCGACGCAGAGGCGTCGTGACACCGCCCAGGACGGTGGCGCCGATCGCTTGGTAAGCTTGAGAGCGATAAGGCTGGGACAGGTTCGGTAAATAAAGCCAGTCGAGCTAGCAGTGAAACGCTATTCTCTGACAAGAGAAGAAAATTAATGTTTAATTTGCATGAAAAAAAAAATTTGCTCACGCAAAAAAAAACGAAAAGGGAATGATAGAATCAACAAAAGGTAAACTGACAAGCATAGTCAGACAGAATATCGACACAGTTCTCGTTAATGAGGGGAACCCTATACCACTCTAAATAGTAGTTTGAGTATACAGCCATTAGTGTTCTTGTATTGGAGTCCGGACGCGCAAAGAGACAAATACGGCCCACCAGCGGTTCACGCCCATCAACACTCCAGTAAGCAAGCCACCGTGGTGGGAGTGCACAAGCTCGGGCCCGTAGCCCGACGGCTCGCTCCCGCTCCCAGTAGGCGACGTCATCTGCGGCGCTGTCTTCTGCTCGAACATCAGAACCAGGCCGTGCCAGAAACTTGCCAATTGTCGACCTGGCTAGGTGGATGCCTTGTTGCCCAGGTACCTGCGCCTGATGAGCTCGCACACCGCACCTTAGCTGTGCTCTTTCCACCACCCGCATGATTCTTCTTCAGTCTTCTCCTGTGCAGTGGCTCTGGATTCGGTCTTCAGTTTTCTTAAGTTTTTCTTTTTCATTCGCCAGTGTTCGCCGCGCTAGCGCAGGTAACACATTGCCAGTAGCCCGCCTTCGTCATCTTGCCACACCAATTTTAAAAATCAATTCACTCGTGCACTTCACTCATTACAAGAGTCCCCCCTTTGAAAAGCTTGTTTTTCAAATAAAAATAAACTGCAGTCCAGTGCACGACCAATCACTAAGTGTCGTCCATGTACAAAACATACGTAACAAATGTACGAAACATACAAGCCAACGCTAAGCATTGCCGTTCGACTGTGCGTAGTATCTTTTTCGCGAGGCTAAAGTTTACGGCAGGCATACGACACAGGTTGAAGAAAGCAATTATTCTCTTGAAAAAAATAGCGCACATAGAATACTCAGAGGCCTCGGACCGAAGGAAAAATTTCCTTTTAAGATCAAGTGCCTTGACTGTGGCTCCGAACAACAACACTGTCTTGAGCGATCGAAGCACTTCTCTCGTCTTCATGCCCATGGTGGTGTTCTTCTCCAACTTGCTATATTCTCAGTGAACCGCTGTGCTTTTTTAAAATAGCAACGTATCTGGTCTTAGATCTTAAAGTTGGGTAGCAGCTTCTCATACTTCCTTTTCTCCCTGACCGCAAAAGATGATGCCCGGGGAAGTTCTTCTTGGCGGCATTCTTCATATTTCTTCAGCATATTAACGTGGAAAAGTTTTCTGCTGTGTCCTAGGTCTAGCCAGTAGTCATAATCATTTTTCTTACTATTTACTGGAAACGGTTTCTTCCAATGCAATAATAACTTGTTACTTGTGGGAAACAAGATCAATGCACGGTCACCAGCTTTCAGTGGACGTTGCTTGCTGCGGCGGTCGTAATACCTCTTTTGCAACACCTGTGCACGGCTCAGATTTTGTCTTGCTAGCCTAGCTCGAGTGTCTTCTCAATCCGTTCCCCTAGATCCAAGACATATCCGTACGTCGTCTCAAGCTTTTCGTTTCCCTGTTCGTCCATTCAAAGCTCTCTCAATATACTCAGAGTTACTTGAAAATGCTGGCCATAAACAAGTTCAATCTGTGAGAACCCGGAGCTTTTGCCTGTAAGGCTTCACGATAAGCGAACAAAAGAGGTGCTAGCAAGCAATCCCAACATTTGGGCTGTTCCTGGACCATATTACAGAGCATTTCCTTGAGTGTTCAGTTAAACCTCTTTACCATCCCGTTGCAGATAGGATGGTAAGAAGTGAAGCTAAGATGCTTGACAGCCAATACTTCATCCACCTCTTTCATTACATTTGAGGTAAAGCACGATGCTTGATCAGATAAGACTTCTCGTGGGAAACAAATGCGAGAAAACATCTCTATAAGTCCCTCGGCCACTGCAGCTGAGTCAATTGCTGTCAAAGGCACTGCATCAGGGTAGCGTCTGTCGAAATCCACAAGAGTCAAAGTATACAGATAACCTTTTGCCAAAGCTGAAGTTATTGGTCCAATGATGTCGACCACCACACGTTTAAAAGGGGTGTCGATCATCGGCATACGACCTAGAGGTACCTCGCCCACCTTGCCTTTTGGGAAAGTCCTTTGACAGGCGTCACATGATTGGACGTATCTGCGGATATCTTTTTGTACTCCAGGACAGTAGAATGCGTCCAGAACTCTATCGTTTTTTTTTTTTTACACCCTGATGACCCCACATGACATTCTCATGAGCCAAACGTAACAGTTGACCTCTCAGGGACTTTGGATCTATGGCCTTTTGAATGCTCCTACCAGAAGACAGGAAGTACTGCCGGTAAAGAATACCCTTCTTGACAAAGAAAGAAAATGATGTTGAGCCTTTTCCAACAAACCTCTTGCCCACTCTGGCTCTGCAGGTGTCAAATGTCTGGTCTTATTTTTGTTCTTGGCAAAAATCTTTGCGAGACATCTGCCCAGGGAGTTTAGCAGGTGTAGCCCTTCGCAAACTCTTGAGACCTGTGACACCAACGAATAGAGAATTTGGTCGGTTCCCTTCGTCTGCAGAATGAATGTCTTTCTTACTGAATTGATCCCGAGAAGAAAGTTTTCACGAAACGCCGGGGTAATTGGCATCACCGGAACCCGGTACGTTTCCGACTATGACTTCGTATAGTGGCAACGTCATACACTTAACAATGGCAGTGCCCGAAAAGTATGGAGATCTGATACGTATCTTCGCCTCAAGGACAACACTGGTGCTGCCATCAGCCAGCCACAACGTAGTGGTAGTGCCAGTCAGTGCTTCATCAGGTACAAATGACTGGCGTACAACTAACGTGTTGCTTCAGGTGTCCCTTAGGACTCTAATAATTTGTCCATTCACTTCACCTGGTAACACCGGCATGGGACGTTTGTTACATTGCGTTTGCGTCTTCACTGTGCCCGTAACACTGTCATCTTGGTTCGAGTCGTCGCTATCAATCGTGGATTGTTGTGAACCAGTCTCGTTTTTGGGTAACATCAAATAAGATGTATTTGACTTCGAAATGCTATTACTTTTCTGACAGCCCTTGAAATCATGTCCCCATTTGTGGCAGTTGGTGCAATATACTTGCTTCGGCTTACCTCGACAGTCAGAGAAAGTTTTGTGCCTTTTACGGCTACAAAAAAAAAAAAAAAAAACATTGTACCTCTGCTCTTGTGTTTGAACTCAATTCAACCTACCCAGTCGTGCCTTCACTGTTATCCTCAACTATTAAAGGGCCAGTAAAAATTCCCGAGGTTCAAAAATTTTTAAAAAAAGATATGTGCAGTTTTTCTTTGCGAACATGCTGCCGCAAGAATTTTGCGAATACGTGCTATATCGGTCTAAGCTGGTTTCAAATTTTCCCGCGGCCTCACACCCCTTCTCCCTTCTATGAAGGGGAAGGCGTAGCCCATCGTCGTGACTCTGCCCACTTCGGCAACATGACACCACGTCGGCGATTGACGTCATTGACGAACTCAATCAGTCGCAACGCACTTCCGCTTGCTACGAAGTGTCGTCGTTTGTTTACCGTTTGTTGCACCAGCCGCGGGTCAACCGTGTAAGCGTCAGTGCGAAGTGCCAACCACAAACGATCAGGTCTCCGACGTACGTCGCTGGATGGCCGATTCACTTCAGCCATGCAGCGCGCAGGGCCCCATCGTGAGGCACCCAGTGCTAATGTTAGGTTAGGTTAGGTTAGGTTAGGTTAGGTGTTGCCCAGTCGTTCGATTTGCAGCGAACGACAGAGCAACGCCTTTTACCAGTGTTGCTCATGTCAATGGCGAAGTAGGGTTGTATGTGTGCACAAGCGCTGTAGTTGAGCGAGCAGTGTACACGTGCACGTGACAACTGCGAGGCTGGTTCTTTCACTGAAGTGTCAAGAAACAAGGGGCAGTTTCGCAACTGTGAGCGGGAACAGGAACTGGCGTGGACTTCACTACTGTTTTTTTTTTTTTTTCAAACCTGATTTAGACCAATCGGCGAGCTGCTTGCTATGTCACGTCGCCAATCGCCAAGTTGATCGCTGGATGGCCGATTCACTTCAGCCATGCAGCGCGCAGGGCCCCATCGTGAGGCACCCAGTGCTAATGTTAGGTTAGGTTAGGTTAGGTTAGGTTAGGTGTTGCCCAGTCGTTCGATTTGCAGCGAACGACAGAGCAACGCCTTTTACCAGTGTTGCTCATGTCAATGGCGAAGTAGGGTTGTATGTGTGCACAAGCGCTGTAGTTGAGCGAGCAGTGTACACGTGCACGTGACAACTGCGAGGCTGGTTCTTTCACTGAAGTGTCAAGAAACAAGGGGCAGTTTCGCAACTGTGAGCGGGAACAGGAACTGGCGTGGACTTCACTACTGTTTTTTTTTTTTTTTCAAACCTGATTTAGACCAATCGGCGAGCTGCTTGCTATGTCACGTCGCCAATCGCCAAGTTGATGCCACTGCGGGTGCAAGGGGGTCGGGTCAGGCAGTAAAGCTTCCCTAATAGCAAGTACCGTAATTACTCGAATCTAACGCGCACCTTTTTTCCGGTTAAGCGAGTTCATAAATCGCATGCGCGTTAGAATCGAGCACGAACAAAAAAATTACGGCCAATCTATTGCCATCGGCAAATCTAAAATGGCCACCCCCTACGTGCGTCGGCATGGCGCGTCGGCCATTTCTGCCTATGTGTTTCCCATGTGCGGCACTTCGTATGTGTGCTGAGGAGTTCGTCATCTAATAGTGCATTAGCATCGACGGCGTGGAATGGCCGACTCCAAAAACTCGAGTGCACCACGATGCCGCTTTTAAAAGAAAAGTCATTGCGTGTGCAGAAACGGACGGAAATCGGGCCGCATCGCGGTCGTTTGGAGTTCCCGAAACGTGCGTGCGGGACCGGCGGAAACAAAAGCAGATTTTCTACAGCAAAGCTTTACGCAAAGGCTTCAGTGGACCACAGCAGGGTCGGTTTCCGCAAATTAAAGAGCTGCTCGGCGAGTATGTGCTTTAGCAGCGAGCAGCACAGCGGCCCGTGACGGCAGAACTGCTCTAAGTGCGGGCTATGCAATTAGTCTTAGAAAAAGGTCTAATGCGGAGCCAGTTTAAAGCGAGCAGGTGCTGGCTAACTAACTTTATGAAGAGGAAAGGCTTTTCCCTCCGAAGGGGAACATGCATATGCGAAAAGCTTTGCGGAGGAGTACGATGAAAAGCTTCGCAGTTTTCAGAGGTTCGTTCTAAACTTGCGGCGCAACAACGGCTACCTGCTTGGGCAAATCGGGAATGCCGATCAGACGCCTCTTTACTTCGACATGCCTGGCACCACAACCGTCGAGAAGAAGGGGGCGAAGCAAGTTCGCGTGCTGACATTGGTCCACGATAAAACTACAGTGACGGCAATGCTCTGTAACACGTCAGATGGGCACAAGCTTCGCCCGTACTTCATATTTAAATGAAAGACGCTCCCGAAAGGAGTCGTTTTTTCGAGTGGTGTGATCGTGCGGGCCAGCGAGAAAAATGGGTGCGCGTTGCAATCGATGTCTTACTTTTTTTTTTTTTTCGCGGTGGAAATCGGGTGCGCGTTACAATCGAGGGCGCGGTAGAATCGAGTAAATACGGTAGTTCCTTTTTCAATCCCCGTGCGCAGTGCGCTTAACTGCGCACGCCCCTTCAAAACAAAGTAGTTTTATACTGTATACGATCGCATCTGCCGCGGTTTTGTCCGCAGGGTTTGCAGAAAGCAGCATTGCTTTGACTGGTTGAGTGTTGGACGGACGCGCACTTTCGGGACTCTGTCAGATATACATGATCGCGTGAGAAGCGACCAAGGTTTCGTCGACAGCAGTTGTGGCAACGACAATCACGCACACAGTAGAAGGCAGTGCCTGCGCCGGTCGCATGCGTACTTCCGAACTATCGAGTGCGCTGCTCTCGGCCTTCGTTCGACGATTTCCGTACTAAAGTTCGTATCACCCGCCGCGATTAGAAAATGTTTTCGGAACATTCGAATTTAGGTCCTATAGACATAGTGAAATTTCGCTGAGGAATTTTACGAATTCATATCTGCTGCGGTTTCGCATTACTGAGATTCTACTGTACATTTAGATGAACGCCTCTTGAACTCATTCATAATAAAATGGTGTAGGTTTGAAAAGCCTGGAACAGATTGAGCTGCTTTTTTGTGAAGATGGCTAGATCATGCACCAAAATATTGATTTGCGGGAGATTTTCATGACAACTGTACAAAGGGAAGAAACGGTCCAAATCGGGAAGTATCCCGGCCAATCCGGGAGACTTGGCAGGTATCTGACATTTTCAGTAAATTGGCAGTATAGATCTTGCTGAATTAAATGTCAATGCATTCTACAATTAGCAAAGAGTGCAAAAAGCAACTTTCATGACTCTAGCTTTCCTACAACAAAAGTTATGAAGTTCATCCTTCCATTATCAAGGAATGATAATTTTTCTATTTTATCTTTTATAAAAATTCATGGTGTCCTATAGATGCATATGACACTTTCTTGCACTCACTAAGCATCCAGCTTCTCAGCAAGACAACAAAATTATCGAATTCCGGCGTACCGAAGCTGAGAAGGGCTTATCAGAAGAATGAAATGTGGCCAAAAAACTGAAACTGAGAAAATGACAAAAAACAAAGCTCTGTACATTCAAGCAATTCTATACAAGCAAAAATGCTTCTTTTTGCATATAAATGCCTCAGAAAGCACCAGGGCAGTAGTCTTTGTCACACGTTTGTCGTTGCCGCCGTTTTGCTTGTTACGGGAACCTGGAAGATGCTGAACGCTTTCACTTGGCACCCATGATCCGACGAGAATCGCTCTTTTCTGCCTGTCGCTCGCTCATGGAGTTTTGCTCTAGCTGAAGTTTTTTCATTCCTGAATTGAAGCGCATCACGACCTCAGCAACTGCAGTCTCAACAGGTATGAGTGAAGCATGCTTCTCTTTAGGCATGAGAGACCATATAACAGAATGGAGTGCCTTGTTTGCATTTTGTCTTGCCTCTTTGGCAGCGTTCTAGCAGCTCTTGTCACAAAGTCGCTGTAGACTGGAAGTAGTGCATCACGGACATTTTCTAGGAAGTTGTAGGTGTGTCTTGGCAAGTGTTTCAGCAGAACCTTTATGCTTTTGAACAAGATTGCGTAGTGCAGTACCCATTAGTTTTTGGACATGATTTATACAGTCCTCTTTTTGAACCGGTATGAAACAATAAACTGTCGCGCCTTCAACAGCACGAAATGATCTACTGTCCCCATCACACAACATGACTGTGTATTGCAAGCCGTGGCGGGAAATTGAGCGCTCAAAGAGAGTGACTGCGGCCTCCATTTCCATATGCCCTGATTTGCACTGTGTATTTTTCTCTCCACATTTTTTTGCCAGCCTAACTAGCATTATACAACTTTTTGTTATGTTGTTTCGAGCAAATTTTAATAAAATTTATAGCACTGACCAGGTAATGAATCTAACTGTGGAGCTAAGGTATTTTTCTATGGCTAAGTTGAATATATTAAATTTCGTGAACAACAATGTGAGCTAATCAAGCTTCGAAATTATAAAGCATCAACACAGTTGAAAATGTTATAATATTGTACATCTGCATCAATATAAATACCATAGCTCCATATGGCAGATCTTAGGCTACAGCTGAATTTTAAACTGAACCAAAAAATATCGAGAAAAAGTGCTTTAATGACCCCTAAGAAATTACCTAACCATACTTCATTTCTTGTTATTTATTTCCTCATAACCTGAGAAATAATTGAGGGTACAATAAAACGAATTACATCTTTGAAAACAGGAGAAAAGAACGTATATACACACCTAATTTCATTAAAACCTCTAATAATAAATCCTCACATTTAAGATTAGGGTCTCCCCTTAAGAAGCAAAACAATTTTGCTGAAATTTTATAACAGTACAAGGCATCGTAAAATATAAAACCTGAAGGGTATTGCGCACGAGTTTCTCACAGCTAACATGACATCTGCCCTACAACCAATAGAGCAAGATGCCATCGACATCCCCTGAAAGCTGTACAGCAGAACCTTCTACAGCATGTTCTATTGTACAGCAGAACCTTCTACAGCATGTTCTATAAGAACAGGAAAGGCTACAAAACTGACACACTTGGCTCAGTCCAAATTTTTTCAGACATCTGGAAATAAGTGCTGCTGTTGTGAAATAAATGTGAAGCAAAAAGCTGGGCTACTTAGTTTTGAGTAAATTGACACATTAGCAGGGCTAAAAACTGTTCAGTATTTGCCTTTCAGCAATGCTAATACCTTTAAAAGAGACACGTACTAGGGAGCAGTTTGTGTCTTTTATATGAGAGGTCTCTTATAAGCAGGGTACCATTCTTTCATATAATATTCAGTCCATATTTCATAGTGGGCACACTACTGCTAAAATAAGCACGAAATAAGGCTATATACGGTTACAAAACATTTTTTTTCAGCTTGATTTTTAACCACTTCCCTTGTAAAGTAGTTCTCTATGGTTGTTCTTTTTAGGGCTCCGTCTATACCATTTTTCAACACAGCTCCTTCCAGCCCGCTCACAAGGTCAAGAGCTTCATGGCCGCTAATTGATTGATATATGGGGTTTAACGTCCCAAAACCACCTTATGATTATGAGAGACGCCATAGTGGAGGGCTCCAGAAATTTCGACCAACTGGGGTCTTTTTAACGTGCACCCAAATCTGAGCACACGGGCCTACAACATTCTCGCCTCCTTCGGAAATGCAGCCACTGCAGCCGGGTTTCGAACCCGCGACCTGCGGGTCAGCAGCCGAGTACCTTAGCCACTAGACCACCGCGGCGGGGCAGCTTCATGGCCGCTAGGCCAAAGCTGTATGTGTTTCTGAACTTTGCCCAGCACTGTCATTACTTCACCAGATGTCATTGGCGGGGTACTGTCCTCGCTGTCCAATACATCTGTATCAGTATCTTCTCCCTGTTACCCTTCTTACACCATTCTTACGAAACTTTCATCAGACAGGTCTTCATCTACCGAAAGGTTGTTATCTGCCTCAATAAAATTCTGAAAAATGCCAGACTCACCAAATCTTCTTTGAATAATTGGCCATGATTCTGTCTCAACTGCACACTGCAAGTCCTATTCTCCTGTCCAGTCTGCAATATCCTATTCATCTTTCTCCTGCAGATCAAAACTGGCTTTTTGAAACCACCCTGTCACAATGCTTCTCTGAATATCGTTCCATGAGCCTGTTAACATCTCAATCGCTGTTCTCCCATTAATTAGTGTCTCATGCTTTTGCAGCATGTTGAACAGCAGGGGTTGAACAAGTTGACTGCACAAACAAACCCTTGATAAAGGGGCTGTAGCACAGATGTGCAGCCTGGTGGGAAGTACTTAAGCTTAACAGCTTTCAATGGCAGTGGCTTCATGTGAGCTGAACAGCTGTCTAGGAACAGTAGAACTCTTCTCTTTTTCATAGCCATATTGTGATCGAAACTTGCAAGCCATTTATAGAAGCCGCAACAAAATTATTTATTTGCGTGAAAAAAATTGCTTATCTTGGCCTGCTTTTTCGTTTTTGAAATGAATATGAAGATGCTAGTTTTTATCTTATTACGACTGTCTAGGTGCGACAGCCCGGTTCCCTCTATGTGGCCAATACAACGGCGAATGACGAACGCTGCCCCCACTTCAGTGGTGGAGTACGTGCCTATAGTCAGCGCCTCATCCGGACAATCCTCCTCGTCCCATGAGCTGTCGGTCTGAGCATCCTGGTTCCCTGCAACTGCAGCTGCTACCGTATTTACTCGATTCTACCGCGCCCTCGATTGTAACGCGCACCCGATTTCCATCGCGAAAAAAAAAAAAAAAAAAACGTAAGATCGATTGCAACGCGCACCCATTTTTCTCACTGGCCCGCACGATCACACCACTCGAAAAAACGACTCCTTTCGGGAGCGTCTTCCATTTATATATGAGGTACGAGCGAAGCTTGTGCCCATCTGACGTGTAACAGAGCATTGCCGTCACTGTAGTTTTACCGTGGACCGATGTCAGCACGCGAACTTTCTTTGCCCCCTTCTTCTCGACGGTTGTGGTGCCAGGCATGTCGAAGTAAAGAGGTGTCTGATCGGCATTCCCGATTTGCCCAAGCAGGTAGCCGTTGTTGCGCCGCAAGTTTAGGACGAACCACTGAAAACTGTGAAGCTTTTCATCGTACTCCTCCGCAAAGCTTTTCGCATATGCATGTTCCCCTTCGGAGGGAAAAGCCTTTCCTCTTCATAAAGTTAGTTAGCCAGCACCTGCTCGCTTTAAACTGGCTCCGCATTAGACCTTTTTCTAAGACTAATTGCATAGCCCGCACTTGGAGCAGTTCTGTCGTCACGGGCCGCTGTGCCGCTCGCTGCTCAAGCACATGCTCGCCGAGCAGCTCTTCAATTTGCGGAAACAGACCCTGCTGTGGTCCACTGAAGCCTTTGCGTGAAGCTTTGCTGTCGACAATCCTCTGCTTTTGTTTCCGCCGGTCCCGCACGCACGTTTCGGGAACTCCGAACGACTGCGATGCGGCCCGATTTACGTCTGTTTCTGCACACGCGATGACTTTTCTTTTAAAAGCGGCATCGTGGTGCACTCGAGTTTTTGGAGTCGGCCCTTCCACGCCGTCGATGCTAATGCACTATTAGATGACGAACTCCTCAGCACACATACGAAGTGCCGCACATGGGAAACACATAGGCAGAAATGGCCGACGCGCCATGCCGACGCACGTAGGGGGCGGCCATTTTGGATTTGCCGATGGCAATAGATTGACCGTAATTTTTTTGTTTGTACTCGATTCTAACGCGCATGCAATTTATAGACTCGCTTAACCGGATAAAAGGTGCGCGTTAGATTCGAGTAATTACGGTATGTCCGTGTCAGTAAGGCTCCCAACGGCCTGGACATTGCAGTCCGCTTCCACTAAATCGCAGCAACTTCATGTGGAACTGTTGCCGTGAAGATGGACAACAACTCGCGAAATGCGTCGTCTATGCGCTCGTCGCCGTCTTCACTAGTTTCTGCAAGTTGCGCCGTCTCGAACGAAGCCCGCCCTGCGGAGGTACCTGACCACTGTGTCGGTCTCACGTCTCGCCAGGTGTTGAAGATTTCCGCAGGAAAAAACTTTGCGGAGATTTCCGGCCACTCCTTCGTCATTCACTGCTGGATGTCCTGGCTGCCGACAGCTTCACTTTAGCCAGACATGGTTTTGCCAACGATGTTGTAGCGGCGTTTAAATCGGCGAGGCCACCCGATGTTGTCAGGAAAGTTGTTTCACTGAGTGCAGCGGCAAACCATTTGGCTTTGGCCATCAGCGTCGGACCTTGTTTTTCGTGCACACTTCTAAAAACCGGCATAGAGTGCCTTTTCTACATTCTCTCGTGGGCAGGAGTGCGCACATAACAGGCTCCCAAGGTTCGCTGCTCTGCCGCCTTTACCTTGATATCTGCTTTGTTCTTCAACAAGGTGAGTATTCAAAAGTGCTCCCTGGTATCCCAAAGTCGTCCGCGACAATCAAACATTTCTTGCCAACTTCAACACCCTCAATAGCCTTCAACTTCGTCGCAAAGTCAAGGGTCTTGCTCTTCTTGACGCTCGTTATAGCTACACAAGAAGTCGACAATTCAAGGAGTCCACAGTGGCTTTGTACACCACACACGCAAAAGAGAAATGTTGCACATGCGGCGGCACGTGGGCGACGCGACAACTCGCGAGGCGATGGCCACCTGTTAGGGCAACAGCAAAAGGCGCGAGCTATGTTTGGCTGATCAAAACTCTCAAAACACCAAGAAAAAATAAAATAAAAGGCGAAAGGAGGAGGACGTCAGCTCCTTCGTTCCTGCTCTCCGAGCCGACGGCAGAGAAAGCATGAAAGAGTAAGAGAAATGACAAAAAAAAAAAGAAAGAAAGAAGAAAGCCGTTCTGCAAGTTGGAGATAGTGCAGTCCGAGCCCTCTCTCCCTTTCCTTTTTCGAGCGTTTCGGGTTTTCGTGGAGGCGCGGTGCCGCGCACAGGTCGCCGGACACTGTGAGTGCCAAAGTGCACCTTCCGACTCTCGCACCGAGCCGCCTGATGCAATCAGGGTGCAGCGAGTGCGAACGCAAACCTTCCAGCTCGTGCAACGTTCGATATATCCGAAGGCGAGTAACAATACCGTTTGATATAAAAGTGCGAATTTCCATACTCTTAGAAAGGAATTTCAAGGGGATAACTTAAGAGTTATATATACCCGAAAATTCGATACATGTGGGTTCAATATATCCGTGTTCGACTGTAGCAGATATTCACACTTGTTTGTGGATCCAACGTCCTGCAAGCTTTTGCTATTGGTGATACATAAATGTTCCTATTCTCCGTACTTTTGGCTCCATTTGGCTTCGTGTGGTCTGGGTCTGCTTTGTCATGAAACAAAAATCAGCAAATGTTCAGCAGTTACACTTCACCACCTTCAACTTGTAGGCTCACTAACTCAAATTAGGTAATGAAGTTTAAATTGGTTTGTTCTTCTATCTCAAACAAAATCAACACTGCAATAAACAAAGCCACAAGTGCGCTTGAAGCCCGCAAGCATGAAGATTAGGCAAATCCACATATTACCCACCATTCCTATAATCACTGAACAGTTGCAGCACCAGAGTCCCCTCTAGTGTTTTTTTTTTTTTTTTTGAAACTCTATGGGCGAACTCATTCAGTCAATCCACTCGGACTCGCTCAGACAATGGCCAAGTCGTGAATCTGAAAAGTCCGGGTGAATATTTGGCGAGCCTGAGTTCGAGTGAGTTCAGTTGAAAATTTTCGTGAGTGTGAGTCTGAGCGAGTCTGGTAGAGGAAAGTTTTGGCAAGTCTGAGCAAGTCCAGAGCGCGAAATGTATTTTATGAGTGAGTTCCCAAGGTTTTGCCAACTTATGTCCATTGACCACTCGATTTAGAGTGTGATCGCGTCACACGAGCTCTACGGATGAACGACAAGAAGGGCCCTTAAGAGGAGATGCTACTCGAAAAACGATTTTCTTTAGTAAGAGTCTGAATTTAACACAAATTGGCATGCTAATAGAGTTTTTTCTCCTCTTTTCAAATACGTCATTTATTTTCATATAGATTGCTTGGTTTTCTTTCTGCAGGTCAGATACTGCAAAATTATGGCCATTGTTATGCAACAATTCTGACCTATAAAAATTTGAGATAAAGCATGCAGATATAGCTGACTATGATCTTTTGGAACTGCAAAGTGCAAAAAACTATAAAAATTTTGTGTGTAAAAAGGTGAAAAACAATAATAAAATAGAAAAATGAAATGACAATTCTGAAAATGAAAAATGACAATTCTAAGTATACGAACTAGCGTGTATAAGAAGCACAGATCACACAAAACTGCAAAAGGAGAAAAACGCATTTGAAAAATTGAAACCTTTTTTTTTATCACAGAGTTGTTAGAAATGCATAATCTTTGGCCATAATGTTCAACAGAACTTTGAAAATCACTGCAAGTTACTAGAACTGTCCTGCAGCATAGGTTGTGCCCTCACGGTCCTTGCGAGCACTCTCTTCTAGCCGTGCCCTTTTCACTCCACGACGACGGTGGGCCCTTGCTTCTGCTGTCAGACGCTCGGACATTCTCTTGATGCGCCTCGCATCGCGGGAATCACTGAAAGTAACTAGATCTCTAGATGGCAGTATGTTGAGCTCTTCCAGGATGTGCTCGAAAGTAGCATGACCCTTGTTGAACCACAGGATTGCCATAGCTGCGGCAGTCTCGACAACCGTTCGGGAGACAAGCTTAGTCTTGGGGCAAAGTAGCCAAATTTTGCTGTTCAGGGATTCCGATGCGTTCTGGGTTTTCCCCTTGATGCATCAAGCAAGGAGCTTCTCATCCGCTAGCCGCTTATAAATGGGCAAAACAGCCAATCCCTGTGCTTTTGTCAGGAGAGGTGTGTGGCGTGGTGCAGGTTCACCAAGTGCTTCAGCGCGTTGATGTTTGCACCACGACTCTGTTCTTGCAGGGCAAAACTTGTGGCTGCCAGCATTGTCAGTAGAGCATGAGTGGAAGTACGAAGCCCATACTGCAGTGTACATATCCCGTACACTCCCCCTGTTGCTTGTTATGGCAATCTGATAGTATGTTTGGAGCTTCTGAATGGCTGGCTCTTTCATTTTCCGCCCTCGTGGTAATGGCACATGCAGCTTCCGTAGCGCGGTGCCAAGTCTCTTGGCCACATGATTAGTGCAGTCTTCTTTTTCTATATTGACAGCACCATAGACTTTTGACTCTGCAACTGCACTATATGCTTTGCTGTCACCGTCACTCAAGAATGTCATGAAATGCAGTGGGGTGTCATAAGTCAATGTTCTTTGCCAAATGCGCATTGCAGCCTCCGTTTCCATGGCATGGGAGGAACAGTCTGCATTTTTTTCACAGACTGGGCCATGGAATGCCTGCCACACTTTCTCGTCTGGGCCCATATCCTTGTGCCTACTGCATGTCAGTCAGTAATTTGATATGACCTCGAAGTCTAAGCAGAGGCCATTATCTAAGGAGATAACTGCGCCAATCCCGTTGTGGCTTTTGTGGCCCCTCTTCTGCCAAGTGCCGTCGAACATAACAGCCACATCAGTTTCGCCTGCTACTTTTTTCGTCAACTCTCTGGATCCGCGCAAGTTTTCACTCACAGCTGCCATGGCAGCGGTGTGCACCTTCTTTGCTATCGAAAAAAATCCTCGGTGGTGCATTGGCTTTGGGAGTCCAATAATGGAGCAAAATCTCGACAATTGCTCATGCCCAATGCCAACAGCGCGTGCAGCCACCACCGCCTTCACATTTACAGCGAAACTACCTCGGGAGCTCCCACTATCGTACCGTTGGCTCACTCGGCTGCTGCCGTCCGCCGTAACACGCAGTGACGTATAGGAGCATGAAAGAACAGTCGCTGAGCATTCCCTGTTTTCGCAATATAGTTCGAGGAGCGACGAAAGTCCCTTGCGCTTTTCTGCCCGCTCCCGAACGGCAAGTTTTTGAACACCGCAAGCAGGGCATGCCGCACCTGCCACAAGTGCCGTCAGCAAGACGGTGTCGCACAAAACTGTTGTTGCACAAACCTCATCGCGCTGTCTTTCGTCTTTTTCGAAGAAGCCGAGCATCTTTTCCGAAGCACTGACGAAAGAAAGCGCAGCGTCAATCCCTTCATCCCAGCCACTGTCGCTTGCGCACTCGTCGATGCCGCCGTCAGGCCTAGCACACGTAGGCGCGTTCTCGTTCGTCGCCGTCGTTCGGGGCGCTTCACGCCGCCTTCCCTTGAACTTATGCTTCGTTCGAAACTTCTGCGGTCTCACGTTGCACTTTTTCGGGCTTGTCATCACGGAAATATGCGTAGACGCGCAGAAAAGCAGACGGACCAAATGCCGATGGCCGCCACCAACACAGCTGACAATGACTCGGTAGCCAATGGCGATGCGGCTTAGGGTGCCGCGCGTTTCAAACCGCTCAAACCACGTGATAAAAAGGCCTCGTTTTTTATTTATTTTTTTTTTTGCCCACGTACGAAACTGGCGGTCGTCGGAGCGGTAAGCAGAAGGCCGGACGCAACTTTCCCAACCGATCGCGATGGTGGGCGGCACTGCGACGGGGAGCAGCGCGCAGTCAAAGATGGCCAATATCGGCGCAAATTCACGAAATTTTGAGCCACCGCGATGCCTTCATACGCATTTTTTTGCATTTTGCGGTTCGAATTTAGTTTTGAAATTTTCACAGATGAAAGAAGAAGGTTTGAAGATTACAATGCAACAAAAATCAGAAATACGAGAAATTTCGCTAAAACGCGATTTTTCGACTCGCATATCCCCTTAAAGAGCTATGCACTTCAAGCTTAGTTCACCATGTCTGATTGCATGTTGTGTGTGAATCCACTGTAATGAGCCTCAACTGCATTTTGCAGTTCAGCCTCCTTACAGTGGACATTACATTAGACGCAAGTGGCCACACTTGTGTATAATGTTCCTGTGAAGCATGCATTGCTTACGTGCTGCTCTTGGTGGAGCCGTCAGTGACTGCATGATGAGCCTGTCCCCGGTGCTTGGTCCCCTTCACCACAGTCGAAAAGTCCTCACAATCGGCAAGACCGTTCACCATCAACTCGCCACCACGCTGCTTGCCAGCCAAAGGCACCTGGCGGTGTCCTTGGATCATTGAAGGTGGCCCCAATCCCAAAGGTGACCGAGTCAACGAAGATGCTGGCTGCTGGAGAATAGCTTGGGTTGTCTGGGCAGCCTTTGCCTGCTTGCCGCCACCACTGCTGCTACTTTTACTGAGTGCCGCAGGTGCAGGAGATGCGGCATGGTTTAACCGGGCTGGTGCAGACTCCGAAGGGCGCTCCATGGTGGATGAGGCTGCTGCCTGTTTTTTCTTCCTTGAATTCTTGCTACTACCCTCCGCGACTACAGACGCCGTGGTCTTGGGGGGAGAGGACGAAGTGCTATTCGATGACTCGTGGGCTGCACTGGGTGGTACATCGTCACCTTTTAAGCGAACCTTATTAGGAGTGGATGAGGAAGACACTGCTGCTCCATTAGTCTTGGGTCGACCAGGCACATTGGGTAGCCCACCACCACGGTCAGGGGGACCTGCACATAGCAATTGACAACATTGCCCAACACTTACAAACAACATACAGGTTTCTGCAACAACACAACCAATGATACTCTTCTCAGACTGACAGGTCACTAGTGACATTCTGAATCATAATAAGCCTTCATCAAGCAGCAGTGCCACTAAAGTAGCCCAGACTTTGCAGGTGAACAAGACAGTGAGTGGAAAGCACTAACAGACCACATTAATTTAACACAATTTGAGGATTAGCTATTTAAAGTTGTCTAACATTAGTTTCTAACACGCAACGAACAACACTTACTGTACTCCTAAGGGAGAAACAAGAATGAAGTTGAGCAAGCTTGTGCAAACATTCAATGTCTCCAAATATTCAGTCAAATACTATGATGTTGATCATTTATTTCGGCTTCGACTTCACCCGCGTACCTGAAATTTATTGATGTGCACAGAAGCACTGGTTACTCTTAACTGACAATTATGATAAGGCTGGTGAGTTGCCACAGCATTTTTAAGTATTTGCCGGGGCAGCAACAGCTGGCAACTCAAGAGCACAGAACTACTGGAAGTGGATGGCGTTTTGAAAGAAGAGAGAGTTGAATGATTGATACGTGGGGTTTAACGTCCCAAAACCACCATATGAAGAAGAGAGAGTGCAAGCATGACGTTCCTCATGGCTTACTGCTCACGTGGCACTAGGAGGAGCACAAGGAGCACCAAATGCAGAGGTGCAACAGCCAAAATAGAAATTCAAATTCAAAATAGAAATTCAAAGCAACTTTTAGAGCAGCAAAATCTTACTTCTGGAGTGCAAAAATCCCGAATTTAGAGCAGGTTACAGGGAAAAAACATTCATTTTTCATCACAATAGACATGATTTGGAGCAGTAAAAAAAAGTATCTACAAAAATGCACAAACCATTCTACATTCTCTTAACCCGCAGAGTGAATATGAAAACGGCTATTTCAATAGAAGTAGCATTTTGAACCGCCCCACTCGGCAAACAATCATAAAGTGCACATTGGCATTTGCCATGCTTGTCAAATCCTATGACAGACTCTGAAGATTGAAATGTGGATTTGCCATGCTGGCGACCTTGAGATTTCGGAGATTCGTAGACTGAAGAGTAGAAGCGGTGAAAAAAAAAGTGGCACAGTTTTTTTTATTTTGTAGGGCTGCAGCAATTTCATAGTGTTTAAATGATTGCCAGCAACTTAATTGTGATGTATGCATGCACGAATAATTGAACAAGCAGTGCTGTGTCCTGTGACTAACAGCCCTGCCCCTTCCAAATATCAAGGCCAACGCTGTACTGCGGTTAGCCTCTAAGAAGGAAAACAGTTGGGATAAATTAAAAAAGTGCAGCCCTTACTGCGAAAAGGCCGTTTGCTGCTTTTTCAGATGCTACAAAAGAGCAGTCCCAGGCAATTATTAGCAAATAACAATATATGACTGATTTCAGAGGCAAAATCAAAAGCAAAACTACAAAAAGTGAAACTGCCATACTTTCCACAGACAAAAACAAGTGAACGCCATTGTACCCATCATCCATGGACTACTTATAGGTTTAGTTCGAGATTACAGCATGTATGGAGCACGTAAACGAATGCAAAAGAACTAAACACCACAGCAACCACTATCATGAACAGTTACATCATTCTGGTCATCTCCGAGTTGCACAAAACTTCGATTTTGCCGGTGAACTTGGCTGAATTCTATTACTCTGCAATATTTACCAGTTGCCGATTTTTCTAAAAATCAAAACACCAATGACTTGAAAGGCTTCTTTGCATGAAGGAATGCAATTCTCCCAGTTGACCCAACCATCTTTTTCAACTAATTAAAAAGCTAATTTATTTTGTTTAATTACTGCCATAACTACTGCATCTATAATCAGATACAACTCAACAATTCTGGAGAGGCCCCACCAAGATTACCAGTACGGAGTGCGCGCTGATTGGGACAGGCATGTATACATCCGCCTTTGAGAAAGAAATGATGTGGAATTTCAGATTGTATCCGACTATAGTCATCTTTAGAATCACTTTACTCGCATACAATTTCAAATTCTACGGCACTTTCCTCCCCCCCCCCCCCCTCTCAGAATAAGTTAATGTAAACACAGTCAGCATTTAATTTGGCTTATTTCTTAAGGGGAGACGTGCCTTTCGATGCAAACTTTCTTGTTTCTTGTTGGATGTTGATGAAAATTGGCACAGACACTAAAAATGGCCACACCAGTGCTTCTATAAAAATTTCTAGGCGATAACACAAAAACAATGGTATAAAACTTATTTCTTCATTGAATCTCGTGGAGGAGCTAGTAGATTTATAAAATGACAAAAATAATTGGTAATTACTGAACGCACAGCCAAATTTATGCTGAAAGGGGTTGAGTTTTCAAAATAATTTTTTTGCAACACTAAATTTTGTAGTTAACATTTTCTGCAGTGACACTGCCATGAGCACACTTGCACTACAAATGAGACTCTACGAAAAATTCTTTACAGGGTAAAATGAAAAACTAAGAACACAGCGCCCTGAAGCACAGTTCATGGAGGGTTACATAACAAACGGAATCAAAAATCTGTGCAGTGGTTGCCAAGATATCTGCTCCACGAGCTGAGCATGTCAAAAAAAAAAAAACAGTATCGATAAAACTGCGTTTGAAGTTTCACCTTCTCTTTACCTAAAAATTGTGATCTTAGGTTTTTCTTGTGATATTTGACTTCTCAGGCATCTGGGCTCTGCCCAGTGTGCCTTTGCTGCCAACATTTTTTTATCACAACTTTTTTTTCTTTATCTACAAATAACAAGTATGGATTTCAAACCAAATTCTCTGTATGAAGAAGTGGTGTGATAGTAGGCATGACAGAATAGATTGTAATTGAATAAGGCCATATACTGAAATGATTAGACTTTTTTGTGTGTTCAAGCTGTCATTATTGTAATTGTCATTAGTGTAATTAGGTACTTCTTGCTAACAAATAAATAATCACTGAACATTTTTCTTTATAGAAAGAAGTTCATTGCATAAGAAAAATGCCTCACACTATGACAGCCTATGCCTTCTTTCCAAATGACTAATAGTTATGGGCACAAAACTGGTGGCACAGAAATTTTTTAGCAGTTTATTTAACGTCGAGAGTCGGTCATATAAAAACTCTGTGCCCCTGCTTCATACATGCTCTTTTGCCACTCTAGCCGTGAAATGCATCATCATACGGCCTGTCGCGGAAACACTAATCTACGAGGCTTTCATTGTCTCAGAACATTCATTCACACTCACGGCGATACCAAGCAAGGCTCCAAGCATGTCTAAACTGCATTGCAAAAGCTCCACATGACCATGAAGTGCGCGGCCACGGGGACAGCACAACCAGCGCGTGATGCACTTGCCAGCGGTGTTCGGTGACGATTGTGGGAATTGAGGCTGGCCCGCTGCCTTTGCGCGGGCTTTGCCGCCTTTTCTACCATTCTCATGTCCCGACATGTCTGCCCTCCTTTGCTGTCTGCCGCGCTGGGAAAGGCGGAGTGACGTTTAACTCCCTCACCCGGTAGCGGATGTTGACTGTGGCGCCGCGCGGGGAGCCTCCCGAGAGGTTTTCGCGCGCTGCGTCAGGAGCGGTGAGATACTCTCCGGGACAGCAAACGGTGAGCCACGCAATCTTTTCCGTCCGTCGACTCCCGTCGCTCGGGGCTCGTCGGACTTCGCTGACGGCGCCTCGCGCCCAAGGCGAACACTCACCCGCTGTTGCCCCGCTGCGTACGCACGGCCGAAGGGCGGTACGGTGTCCTAGTGCGTGGCCTCGCTACACCGACCCGTCTCCTTTCGAAGCCAACGCGAGCGCCTTTGCCCTCGCTCGAGCAACCGGGCCTTTGCTCCGGTGTCTCCGTGGATCACCTTTACCGCGGAGACGTGCTCGTGGCACCCCTGTGTAGTACTTTGTGCCCGTGGCGTGGATAAGCCTACTTGCTTTCTCGCCGCGCCTTTTTGCAACGGGCTGTACTGCGTTTTTGCCAGATGTTGAGTGTCATTTTGCTCTGTTTTTACTTTTTTTTTCCGTGTTCGTTTCGTCAACCGCGAAGGGAGCTGTGTGTGACCTTCAGTGTCGGTGCTTGCCGGGAGAGAGAGACGAAGGACGCTTTGCGCCTACGCTCGCGCAGCTGTCGGCGGTGTGTGTGTGTGCGTGCTTCTGTACGTGTGTAAGTGCGTGACGCTTCAGTGCGAGCCCGCGAAGAGTGCGTCGGCTCCCCCCCCCCCATCGATGCGGACACTGGAGGTGCTGGGGGGGCATTGACCCACTTACGTCAGACCGTCTGGCTATGCTCTGCTCTCTGCCGCCGTCGAAGAAGCCCTGCTCAAAGCAGCTATGTGCTGCCGGCCAACGCCAGGGCATCTCGCAGCCAATTCGGGTTCGGCCTCCCTGACCACTGGAGAGGCCCGGCTTCCCGCAACTTTCCAGCTCCGTCATCGAGCCAGAAATGCGGGGCCTCCGAACAACCGAAGCGGCTTTCGTCGGACTCGCGGCTTATCAAGAGCAGGAACAAGCCATCAGTCAGCCCCTTTCCGTACCTCTGACCTCGCACTCGGGCATCGCACCCAGCGGACACTGTCACTCCTTTCCGCCCCTTCGCGCAGTGGACGCTATCCCCCTTCAGCACCACGAACACTAGTGCCACGTTTCTGTGCTCCCTTCCGCAGTTATCTTTATAGTGTCATGTGTTTACTTCGTTATTTATTGTTTGTTTCTCATTTGTGATCTTTTTTTTCAGCGGCAGTAACAGGGCTGGACTGAGGTTAGCTGTCGCTCATAGCAGTGTCATTTTAACTGCATGGGTGACGTCCGGCTGCCTTTTGCAGACCGGTAAAGGGCAAATTTAGGAGAGGGGGATGTGGGAATTGAGGCTGGCCCGCTGCCTTTGCGCGGGCTTTGCCGCCTTTTCTACCATTCTCATGTTCCGACATGTATGCCCTCCTTTGCTGTCTGCCGCGCTGGGAAGGGCGGAGTGACGTTTAACTCTCTCACCCGGTAGCGGATGTTGACTGTGGCGCCGCGCGGGGAGCCTCCCGAGAGGTTTTCGCGCGCTGCGTCGGGAGCGGTGAGTACTCTCCGGGACTGCAAACGGTGAGCCACGCAATCTTTTTCGTCCGTTGACTCCCGTCGCTCAGGGCTCGTCGGACTTCGTTGACGGCGCCTCGCGCCCGATGCGAACGCTCACCTTTTGTTGCCCCGCTGCGTACTCACGGCCGAAGGGCAGTACGGTGTCCTAGTGCGTGGCCTCGCTACGCCGACCCGTCTCCCTTCGAAGCCAACGCGAGCGCCTTTGCCCTCGCTCGAGCAACCGGGCTTTTGTTCCGGTGTTTTCGTGGATCACCTTTACCGCGGAGACGTGCTCGTGGCACCCTGTGTAGTACTTTGTGCCCGTGGCGTGGATAAGCCTACTTGCTTTCTCGCCGCGCCTTTCTGCAACGGGCTGTACTGCGTTTGGTGTTGCCACAATAAAGTGTTGCGACTTAAGCAGTATCGTGTTCTCGCCACGGGACGGTTAACGCGTGCCTTGCGGCTCGCTAATACCGGACCCACGCTGGTGGCCGTACCCCTTCGGGATACGTGTACACCACACGATGTGCGAAATGTGTACCTACGATGACAAACAACTGGTGCGCACTGCGCTTGTTATCGCATTTTCGAATGCCCACACGCGCAACTGATAACCGCTCTTTCGAGCAATCCTTGGCATTGGAGAAGGAGAGTTGACAAGCTTGAAAGTGGGGTTTGCTGCTGATGCGTTAAATGCCCGTCCGTGGTTTCAAGGACGCGGCGTTCTTGCTCGCAAAGTTCGTCTTGCCATAAGAGGAATTAGGCCTAAAGACAACACCGATAACGTACCGCGCCCATGCCCGCTCGTAGTAATGTGATCGTGAATCCGCTTACAGCTCCTAACTAAAGCGTAATTATATATCAAGTGATTGTCAAGCCGTTAACATGTCACGAAGTAGCGATTTTCGACAGCCATGTCCTCGCGACGCACAAGCAGCTGGCAATGGTCTCCCGGAGCGAGCATCGGGCCAATGGCAAGGCGAGCTGGGGCCACATGGCGGCCACAGCCAATGTTGGCCTTGAAACGAGCTTAAGTATTTGCTTTTTGTGCACTTGTTTTCAAAGGGAGGAGCCAGCTGAGGCAAGAAATTTGAACACAGAGATACGCTCTTTCCGATGAGCTCAAGAACACGGCTCTCGGCCGCACCCCCGCGAAGCTGTAATTTTTTGAAAATCGATGTTTTTTCGCCATTTCACGAAAAGCTTTCGCTACCTAGGAGGGTGAAACAAATTTTTGGAAGAACTTCTGCGTGGCTTTCAGTGTAGATATTTCAGCGTCAGATAGAAAAAGGGTTCCAGAAACTGAAAGCTTGAATTTTTAAAAAATCGATTTTTTTTCCATTTCTCGCGATACCAAAGCCGTGTCCCCCCTTAAGATTTTAGAACACATTTCTTGAAACACCCTGGGCAGTGTTTACAACACGAGGTGGCTAAATGCAGCAGTTGTGTGTTATGATTTGCAAAGTGGAGGGGGAGGGGGGTAACACAGGTCTACGTGGACTCTAGAGTTCCACATCAACAGTGGTGGCTTTCAATATTACAGATAACCTTAACGATTATACAACTTTTAGGGGACCATGCAAACCTGTCGTATAACCCGGGCGTCGTACAATCAAAACTAAGATTATAGACCACAACACTCATCCTTGGCCGGAAAACGGGTACAGACTGCCTGAATGACCCCATGGCACGACCTACTGCCTCTTTAATGAGGGTAGATTAAATTATTGTTGCCAGTGGTAGCTAACGGCAGCAATAATTAGTTGAAAGAGGTTTGAGCGTATCTTTATCCTCAGCCTTAAAAACAATCAAATCCAATGTGCATCTTTCTACCAATACATAAAGTTTGAAAATTGCCTGCGCGTGAAAACGAAACCGCATTGCCGTGAGCCCCCCATCAGAAGAGTCAGGCGCTGTGCTATTGCTATCGCATAATGGCGACGGACGAGTTTACAATGCGTTCATGCACAACTGAGCTGTACCCGTTGTAATTTGTTGCCTCATGAAGTGCAACAATGGTGTCCCGCTGTTATGAGCGTTGGAGTCACGTGAAAGTAACTTTGCACGGCGAAATCAGCTGTGTCGTGCCTTTATGCATGTGCAAACCAGTGAATGCGAGCGAGACAGAGGCAGGAGATCAGCCGTATGTCAACCAGGAAATATTTTCACAGACAAAAAAAAAAAAAGGTGAAAATATCAGCTTTTTGGTCAACTGAACCTACTTTATGTGAATAGAGCTTGACTAAGTAACGACCGCAGATACGTATGGACACGATTGAGGTGTATGTAGAAGTGCATGAAATTCCGGGAGTATACATTTTCGATTCGATGAAGATGACTATTTTTCCTGCAGTCCTGCTTGAGGTACGCTAGTTTTTATTTTGCACTCGTGAATATTTGGTCGACATGTGATTCAGGTGAAGGTGGTTTTTTTTTTTTTTTTCTTCTTTCTGATGGAATCTGAAAGCCGCCGTAAGATGAGGGGTCGCCATAAAACTGCATTGTATAACCAAGGTTTTTAATACATTGTTTCTATGAGGGTTTTGCCGGGACCGAACTGATTCGTCGTAAAATGCAGGCCATTGCGAAGCCGGGGGACGTATAATCGAAGTTCCACAGTACTTTGCTTGCATGAATCTAGCCCTCCTCCTTCTCAATTTTCTTCACAATAAAGGGGTTCCAGAATTTCTTCTAAGCACTGGCCTACATGCTCTTCATCTCTTCCACAGCAAAGTGAAGGAGGGGAGCGGCAAGGTTCCCTTTTTGGACCCCAAACAGCTGAGGGAAAAAAAAAGTTCTGCAATGGTGGCTCTGCTTGTGCCGAAGGGGACACACGGGTCTTGAAGAGCGAAAAATTTACGAAAAATTTATTTTTTGAAGTATATTTAAAAGTAACATATAGGGGCTGAAAAAGGCCTTCCTAAAATTCTATTACGATGTAATGCGTATTTGTCGAGCAATTCGGTCTCAAAGCTAGTTCCGTGACCGTTTTCGCTCACGAAATCACCTAAAAAACTGTCATATTCGACGCCGCGGCACCTGAGAACCATGCCAAGTAGTGCAGCCATTTTGGTCTCATTTGAAAGCCGTATTTTTCTTTTGTCTGTGTTTAGCAGAAAAACGCTTTTTGTCTAGCAGTAACAGAGCTATCGCAAATAAAGAAAAATCAAATACTCGCGCATCATTCGTGCCTTTCTATCACGTGGGGCAGTTGCCGGTTCCCTATTGATTGTCAAGGGATTCGTATATTGGACAGCGGTATGCAACCCACCATATTGTGACGTGGCCTAAGTGATGGCTGTGCGATCAGTGCAATGGCAGGCGGTCATCGAAAGTTCCATACTGCTCATGCATTCAAAAAGAAGCAAAAACGGCGTCTGAAAGCGTGCAGCGTCTTATCAGCAAAACCCTCTGCTGCCAAGAACACGGAAAAAGCTGGCTGTGCCAACGCTATCACGAACATGGCTCCCGCGATCACTAACGCGATAGCCGGAGCCAACGATCCCACGCGAGATCTGGGCGTCGACACTCCCCTGGTTTCCGACGCTAAAAAGTGGCTCTTGCGTGCCGTGCGAGTGACATTCAAAGGGACATTTCGTCGACGTCAGTCTCACGACGCGAGCGGTCTGCTTTTTGAGACTCGGAAGCGACCGCGACTACTGGAACGCCGTCCACCACCGCAAGCTGCTTCAGTGTATGAAGTGCGGTGTGTGTGGCGGGCCTGGCAGCATTTCTGAGAAAGATCCGGAATATGGCATCGCCACAAAACTTGTGCTGATGTTTGATGAGTGAGGGGAATTTAAATTTGTATTGAGCTCGCCGGACAGCACGGGGATGCGGCGCGCGGCCCGTTCGAAATAAACGTGCTCGCTGTTCGTGCGGCACAGTGAACGGACAAACTGCGTTGAATTGCATTTTTTCTTCCACCCTGAATGTTTCACGGAGATGCAAAGACATATAAAGATTACGTGAAAGTGGGAATGATTTCAGTTTAATAGAAGGCTGGCAAACACGTTACTGACTGCGCAAGCACCGTCAAAATGCTGTATGCCGATCTGAACTATGGAAACACCTGGCATTCAACGAAAAGAAAGCGCTCGAAAAATGACTACACTGCTTGTGGCTTCTAGCATCATTACTGCTCTGATTTACACCACTACCTGTTGCATACACATGCTCACTGTGTTTCTCAAGTTCTTTTCTCGTTTTCCCAAAACAACATTTTTCATCAAGTCCGAGGTCATGGCCCACAGTATCTTTTGATCTAGTGGTTGAATTTTGATAATAGTTGCAGAATTTGAAACTTTATAGATTGACGAGTGCAGCAAGACCAAAACATAATAATTTCATTCAGAACAGTAATTTACTTAGTAATATAATTAAGCAACAGTTTCAGATTTCTGACGAGTCTACTTGTTAAAGCCATAACTCTTGAAACAATAAAGTTGAAAATAAAATTATGGTTTCCTTGCACTCTCCGTTCTTTGCAGAACACTGCCATATCTAATTTGCAGCAATCTTTTATGAGAAATAAGTCTAAACAGTGGGCAGAATGTAAGTTTATGGAACAGTCAATAGTTTATAATCTGGAAGTGACAGCTGAAAACTTAACTGCATATTTGTTTTCAGCTGTGAAAAATGCATATCACTTAAAATTTTCAGCTCTAAATACTCAAAATTAAAAGAAAAATTTTAAGACCAGTGTCTCTCCTTAAAATTGGCAGTAAAGCTTCCCTAATAGCAAGTACTGTAATTACTCGAATCTAACGCGCACCTTTTTTCCGGTTAAGCGAGTTCATAAATCGCATGCGCGTTAGAATCGAGCACGAACAAAAAAATTACGGCCAATCTATTGCCATCGGCAAATATAAAATGGCCGCCCCCTACGTGCGTCGGCATGGCGCGTCGTCCATTTCTGCCTATGTGTTTCTCATGTGCGGCACTTCGTACGTGTGCTGAGGAGTTCGTCATCTAGTAGTGCATTAGCATCGACGGCGTGAAATGGCCGACTCCAAAAACTCGAGTGCACCACGATGCCGCTTTTAAAAGAAAAGTCATCGTGTGTGCAGAAACGGACGTAAATCGGGCCGCATCGCAGTCGTTCGGAGTTCCCGAAACGTGCGTGCGGGACCGGCGGAAACAAAAGCAGAAGATTTTCGACAGCAAAGCTTTACGCAAAGGCTTCAGTGGACCACAGCAGGGTCGGTTTCCGCAAATTAAAGAGCTGCTCGGCGAGTATGTGCTTTAGCAGCGAGCGGCACAGCGGCCCGTGACGGCAGAACTGCTCCAAGTGCGGGCTACGCAATTAGTCTTAGAAAAAGGTCTAATGCGGAGCCAGTTTAAAGCGAGCAGGTGCTGGCTAACTAACTTTATGAAGAGGAAAGGCCTTTCCCTCCGAAGGGGAACATGCATATGCAAAAAGTTTTGCGGAGGAGTACGATGAAAAGCTTCACAGTTTTCAGAGGTTCGTCCTAAACTTGCGGCGCAACAACGACTACCTGCTTGGGCAAATCGGGAATGCCGATCAGACGCCTCTTTACTTCGACATGCCTGGCACCACAACCGTCGAGAAGAAGGGGGCGAAGCAAGTTCGCGTGCTGACATCGGTCCACGGTAAAACTACAGTGACGGCAATGCTCTGTTACACGTCAGATGGGCACAAGCTTCGCCCGTACCTCATATTTAAATGGAAGACGCTCCCGAAAGGAGTCGTTTTTTCGAGTGGTGTGATCATGCGGGCCAGCGAGAAAAAATGGGTGCGCGTTGCAATCGATGTTTTACGTTTTTTTTTTTTTTCGCGGTAGAAATCGGGTGCGCGTTACAATCGAGGGCGCGGTAGAATCGAGTAAATACGGTAATAATGTTTTGGGTTTTACGCCCCCCAAACCACATAGTGATTACGAGAGATGCCGCAGGGGAGGGCTGCAGAAATTTTGGCTGCCTGAGGTTTTCTAACATGCACCTAAGTATCTAAGGATTTCGCCACCACCAAGATGCGACTGCCATGGCTGGGATTCGATCTCTCGACTTAAACTTGATTTCACTGAATTCATTCATTAGGTTGAGGCTACGAATGCATGGTGTTCTATAAGTGTTAAGGTATCTAAAAGCTAATACTTCGCATTACAGCGAAAATTCCGCTGTATTGAGGTTTAAATATAAATGTTAGGCACTGAAAAATGAATAAGCCTGCTCATCTGATACATATGCTAGCTGAAAGCGAAAAACAAATCCAGCGGGCTTATGGACCCGGAAACGCACCAGAGGTGGCACCAGCCAGAGGGTTCCCTGCACCAACTCCAGGATTTGGTAGCCGCTCGTCCAGCTCTGCCGTCCTGTTTCCGCAACTGGGGGCAGAAGTCCTGTTGTCCTCTTCCTCTTCCTCTTCGTCGTCATCGTCGTCCTCCTCAGACTGGGAGCTTGTTGGAGGCTTCTCTCCTTCACTCTTAGAGTCCTTGTCAGAGTCCTTGCCATTGTTTGCACTTGCCACCGCCGCCTTGTCCCCAACCTCCGCTTCAAGCTTGGCTAGCCGCATCTGCAATCCACACCAATATTCAAATGCAGGTCGTCACACTACATGGCAAATTAGGCACAGAGGTGAAAGCATGCCTTGCTCGTTGTCTACACAATGCACTTGCAAACAAGGCTAGCTGAGAGACAAATTCATGTACAATCGAATCCCACTATAATGAACAGCACTACAACAAAATTTGTGCTTCAACAAACAGTTCTCGGTTCTCCACGAGATGCCCATGCAAAACAATCCAAAAAATAAGAGGACATTCGTGAGTACTTCTGCTTTCACAAAGTTTTGTAGGCCACAGTGGTCCCGTGGTTATAGTGCCACATGGCTGACCCGATGGTCATGGATTCAAGAGGCACGCTAACATAGCCACGAATTTCTACAGCAACTCGAAAATTTATCAATGGTTCACGAATTGCAGAGCTGTGCAGCCGCATTGCAATACTTGCGTGCTGATCTGAGAAAAGCTTTTCCGTACCACATGCACACCTCGATAATATTTTCACTATCGATCTGCTCAATGACATATTGTCTATCCATTCCAATGCAGCCAGCAGGTTTGATGTGCAAGTGGGCCTCCATAGAATCGTTCAAAAAATATCGCCGTGTTTTTAACATAACAGTAAAAAAAAAATTACTGCTACTCATAGGCCAGCGGACTTCAGAGTCGACTCACTCAGACTCAGATAGAGCCGCGAGTCTGAGTGAGTCTGGGTGAGTAATATTTTAGCGAGTTAGAGTCCGAATGAGTTCAAAACGCAAAATATATTGAATGAGTTTTTTTTTTTTTTTTTTTTTGCCGACCTGTGGTCATATCTACTTATTTTGAGCGTTACTATCAGCCCCTTACCAGGATTCACATTTATGCTCTCATCTACTTACACGTATTCTAAACCAGTGCCTTTCATATACCATTTCAATTTTATTGATTAGAGGTGCAAATTAGAGGCGCAAGGGAGGGCCTTGACCCCCTTTCCCCATCAGCTCTTCCAAAGCAGTTCTTGATAAACATATATTATGTTGTTACCTCTTTCAAGCAAAATGACCTTACTGCTTTACGAGCTCTCATAACTCTTATTCGAAGGCACTATATACCAAAGCTGCCAAGAAGAGCGGCGATTATGTGAGATATTGGTGTCATTGAATATTGACATCATGGCCGAAAAACATAATTCTAGGCTAATGGACCCATGAGTCGACTCACCCAGACTCACTCAGACTTAAATAGAGCCACGAGTATGAGTCTGAGTCATTCTGGGTGAGTAATGCTTTGGTGAGTTTTAAGTCCGAGTGAGTACGGTTGATGAAAATATCCAAGTGAGAGTCCAAGTGAGTCCTAAGCGCAGAATATATTTCATGAGTGAGTCAGTAAGCTCCACAAGTTTTGCCAACCTATGCTGCTACTACAGTTGATACCATTCACAATCGAGCCCACTTACAGTACTATTTCAGAAAACGGAACCTGAAGGGACCGGAAAAATATGTTCCATTTAACAGGAGTTCCGCTACTGAGAGGTGAACATGGCTGCAGAATACAAGCTCAAAACCAAGTATTTCAGATGAAATAGTTCCGTTTAGGCAGTAGTTCAGTTTGAGTGAGAGTATAATGTATAGTTTGAGTGAGAGTATAATGTATAACGAATGGCCCCACTATATACAAACTCCCGCTTAAGGGGGGGGGTCGTGCCTTTCAAAACAAACTTTTACGTTGGATGTTGATAAAAATTGGCACAGACACTAAAAATGGCCACACGGTGCTTCCATAAAAATTAATGAGATGTTATTTCTTCATTGAACCTTGTGGAGGAGCTAGCGGATTTATAAAATGACAAAAGCAATTTGTAATCACTGAACCAACAGCCGATTGTATGCTGAAGGGGGCTGCGTTTTCAAAACAGTTTTTTTGCAACACTAAATTTTGTAGTTAACATATTCTCCAGCGACAATGCAATGAGCACAATTGCACTACAAACAAGAAACTCTATGTAAAATGAAAAACTAAGAAGACAGCCCCCTAAAGCGCAGCTCATGGAGCGCTACAAAGCAAAGGGAATCAAAATCTGTGCAGTGGTTGCTGAGATATCTCCACGAGCTGAGCATAATGCTAAAAAAAAAACAGTATTAAAGAAACTGCATTTGAAGTTTCACCTGCTCTTCACGTCTCTAAAACACCTAAAAATTGTGATCTTAGGTTTGTCTTGTGATATTTGACGTCTCAGGCATCTGGGCACTGACCAGTGTGCCTTTGTTGCCTGTATTTTGTGGGGGCGCTGACACGGGCTGTAAAGTCGTTTGTGCCACGTGGTGCACGTGTCTCGCACAGAAGCCATATTCCAGGGTCACAACTATTTAGCGGTAGGTGGCGTTGTGTTCACGATCGTTGATCACCGCTATCATCATCACTGTTGTTAGATCGGCAGCGCCGAAGGTGACACCTGGCGGCATGCCTTGCTGGCAACATGCAAGAAATAAGCTGGTTCTCTTGTGGTGTGGGGCAGTGGCGCGAACGGTTGTCTCCAGCGATGGGTCTGCCGTGAACGGCACCACGAGCCATCTGCGGTGGGCCCACGTGGTGAGTAAGGCGTTGGCGACGCCGTCGTGTTTGTCATGTTGTTGAGTGTTGTTTATTATTGAGTAAAAATGTTTTACCCCTGTATTCTAGAACACCCCTTCGCTCAACGCTCCACTTTCACTTGAAAAAGCCGATGGCAGCGCCATCTCTAAGCTGGGCAAACCACTGCATATCAGTGATAATTTGCTGCTATTCTTGAGTAGCGCAGCATCATTTTCAGCTGAGCAGCAGCGCAGTGCGCAACTCTGTGAAGTGAAGAGTGAAAGCCGGGTCGAGGAGCGTTTGTGAATATGGGGGTAAGCCTGTTGATCACAATATATGTTATAATTATTCGGCTCACGATATCGCCGATCAAAAAACCAAATAAATAAATGAGTATTTGGTTTGCACCAACCGCATCTGCTGTGTCCGTTCATTCCAAGAGCGTGGTGGTGCCCTCTCTAACAACGAGACCCCCACAATTTTTTTTTCCCATGACCTTTTTTTTTATCTACAAATAACAATTATCGATTTCAAACCAAATTCTCTGTATTAAGTAGTGGTATGATAGTAGGCATGACAAAATAGATTGTAATTGAATAAGGCCATATACTGAAATGATTAGACAATTTTTTTGTGTAATCAAGCTGTCATTAGCGTAATTAAGTACTTCTTGATTACTAATATACACTGAAAAATTTTTTATAGAGAGAAGTTTATTGCATAAGAAAAATCGCTCACAACATGACAGCCTGTGCTTTCTTTCCAAATAACTAACAGTTATGAGCAGAAAACTGGTGGCGCAGAAATTTTTTAGAAGTTTATTTAAGGGGGGACATGGGCCT
This sequence comes from Rhipicephalus microplus, assembly GCF_043290135.1. Lineage (NCBI taxonomy): Eukaryota > Metazoa > Arthropoda > Arachnida > Ixodida > Ixodidae > Rhipicephalus > Rhipicephalus microplus. The sequence continues at coordinate 388,807,020 of NC_134710.1, forward strand.
TGGGCAAAACATTTATTGCTACTGCTACTAGAGTAATGAAACTTGCAGGTAATATGTAATTTAATGTGCTGATTTCAAATATGCAACCAGTTTTTCTGTATCTCACGAAGAAAAAATTTTATACAACTTTTTCTGTTTTACACTTCTGGGATGACTGGCAAAAAATATTTTACAATAACCAAGCTAAAAATTATATTTATATATTCCTGAATGCTCAATGAGTGCAAGAAGCATAATTTCGTGTTTCTACATTTATTTTATCCCAAGTTATAAAAGTTCAAAAATTTTTATTGAGACATGAATTCTTTGTCTGTTGTTTGCCCAAAATTTCAAAATGTTTCAGGGTGAAGAAACATTGTATTATAGGCATATTGCACTCTTTGGAAGTCTAGCTATAAGACAAAAAAAACCCCATTAAAATTGGATGATTAGAAGGGTAACAACAGCCACCCAGAAAATTGGAGACGGCCAATAAAAGTGTTTTGAGAAAAGTGGGAAAAACTAATAGACATGTGAAAAAAGCCTTTTATTCTCCTGGATGGGCGAAATTACAACAGCCAGTGGCTCAGAAGGCTCCTGGAGAATAATCTGGGTGGGGCTTTCCTCTTTGCCTCCGCTTTGCAGCTGCCTGAAAGGCTGCTGATGACCCCCTCTTCCTTTCTGCATTGATAGTGCGTTGGGAGTCCTTTTCATTAGCCCTTCGGCTACCCTTGGCGGTTTGCTCTACTTGGAGCTCTCGCAATATGCTTGAGCTGGCATTGTGGGTGCCAAAGTTGAACCTCATCACAGCCTCTCCAACTGCTGCCACGACTGCATATAGTGAGGCATTTTTGTCTTTGGGCGCGAGGCTCCAAATGACTGAATGCAGTGCCTCATTAGCGTTCTGAGTTTGTCCTCTCAGGCACCGCTGCAGCAACTTCTTGTCAGCCAGACGCTCAAAAATGGGCCGCAGTGCACTGCTAACCGCTTATGGCAAGTTGTACCTGCTTTTTGGTGGTGGTTCGTTTTTTGCCATGGCCGAGTTATATTTACACCATGAGTCAGGACCATCCGGACAGAAGTTATGATTGGGCTTCTCATCTGTCGACGTAATGTGATAGAATGTGGCCCACACTGCGTTGTGCATTTTATCTAAGTCTCCAGCAAAAGACTTGATAGCCCATCCATAATAGCTGGAGATCTTGGTGATCAGGTCTGCGGTCAGCCGTCCTTTACCACTAATGCGCTGCGCATCACCTGACTTGTGCTTTTGCACAAGGGTGCGAAGCGCTGTGCCCATTCGCTTCTGAATGTGGTTGGTGCACTCTTCTTTTACCACAGGAATAAAGCCATAAACTTTGGCTTCATCAATGGCAATGAATGAGCGGCTATCACCATCACAGAGCATGGTTGTATACCTGAGGCCATGCAGAGAGAGTGAACGTTGAAACAGAATCTTTGCTGCCTCAACTTCCATTTGGCCTGCCTTGCAGCTTGTGTTTTTTTGGCATAAGTGCTGTGCCTTCCATGCAGCATAATCTGGGCTATCTGGCTGCGGCCCACACTCACAGCCGAGGCAGAAATTGGAGAGAACCACGTAATCTAGCACATATCCTGTAAATAGCTCAATCACGGTGGCCATACCAATGTGAGAAGAGTGTCCACGTGTGTGCCATGAGCCATCAAAACAAACAGCAATGTTACCCGGATTTCCAAAATTCAGGTCACTGTACAGCTGTTTCACTTCGGCAGCACACTTTGCCAAGTTCTCAGAGCATGCTTTTGCCGTAGCTGGGTTCAGCTTGGTCTTCAAATAATGCTGGTAGGTCTTATTGTGAAGACCTCTGTGAGAAACTCCAATGGCAGAAAAAATGTCATTTAGGGCAGTCTGCCCATTCCCCGTGCTTTGCACCGCCCGTGCAGCGAGAATATTTATTTCGAAGGGATTGCACGTCGCCGAGCCAGCAACTCGCCGCGAGCTCCACTGCGATCGCAGTTCACCGCAATTGCTGCACGACACTGTCAGTTTCACGGCGATGCCGTACTCACGCGTGTCCCTCTCAATAGTTAGATCACCACGGCACACACGGCAACTACCAACCTCGAACAGGTTATTTACAACGTCCAGGTCAACAACCGTATACGCCGTGGTTGAACTCGGGGCACTGTCACTCGCGACGCACTTCATTTTCCTTTCCGTCGCCGATACTGACGCTAGCTGGGAAAGTCTCTGCTGCGTTTGTTGCTCGCGCAAAGCACAATCTGCACTTGTTAAAAAAGTCGAGTCCAATCTTGTGCGCTCAGGCCGCGCAGCTCCGGTGTCCTGCACGGCCGCTGCCGCAACCGTCGGGGCGAAGTCCAGGGCGTGCGCGTCAGTCGCCGGCTCGCGTTCCGCCGTTGTCGTGTTATCTGATGCCGGTCCAAGGTGCACAGCGGGCTCCGTCGAAGGCAGCGATGCATTTCTTCGCTTCGCAACACGCTTCCGTCGCGATTTGCCGAACTTGTGCACGGTGCGAAATTTCCGATAACCGCTAGGCATGGCGCACGACGACAGACGACAGTGTTCTTTTTCAAAATGGCAGCAGTTCGTTTTCGCTGCAAGCAGCCGGAAACAACCACGGACCAATGAGGAGGCGCACTTTTGTCACGTGGCGGCTGTGGGCCAATGAGATAGCTAGGTTTCGTTTTCTTTTTTGTTTGATTATTCAGTTACAGCGTATCATTGAAAACTCGCGTTTGGCGGAAAAAAAAGGGCGAAGGATGCAGTTTCAAAGGAGGCCAAGATGGCTGCGCTCCGTGGCACAGTTGCAAATCGGCGGCGGCGCGAAACTGATTGTTTTATGGTGTTTACCGCGAGCGAAACTAGAAAGTTCGCGTAGTAAATATGATCGTCCGGGAAAACTATATTGTTTTCAGGCCTAGAGTTTTGCGAGAACGTGCAGGAAGATGTCCTGAATGCAACAACAACAAAATCGAAAAATCGTTTTTTTCGCTATTTTTTCGCTTTCAAGACCCGTGTCCCCCCTTAAGGAGCAAGTCGGGCATATGAAAACTCGTGCCCCTGCTTCATACATGCTCTTTTGCCACTCTAGCCATTAAATGCATCATCATACGGCCGGTCGCGAAAACGCTAACCTACGAGGCTTTCATTGTCTCAGAACATTCATAGACGCTCACGGCAATATCATGCAAGGCACCAAGCTCGTCTAAATTGCATCACGAAAGCTTATTGACAGCCCTCCATATGACCGTGAAGTGCGCGGCTGTGTGGACAGCACAGCAGGCGCATGATGCACTTGCCGGCGGCGTCCGGTCCAGTGTGCATAATGTGTACCTACGACTACAGAAACTTGGTGCGCACTGCGCTTGGTATTGCAATTTTGAATGCCGATGCGTGAAACTGCCAGCCGCTGTTCCGAGCAATCCTTTGGCAGTTAAAGAGGAGGAGGGGGGGTTGACGAGCTTGACAGTGGGGTCTGCTGCGGACGCGTAAAATTCCCATCCGCGATTCCGAGGAGCTAGCGAGTATTGTGCTATGTTGCTTGCAAAGAAGCTTGTTGCCACGAGTGCTCTAGTGGAGCGCTCTTGCCCGCAACGTCGTCTCGCTGTTAGAGGAGTGAGGCCTTAAAACAACTTTGTTGACATTCCACGCTAGTAAACCACACCCGCTCGTAGTAATGTGATCGTGAATCCGCTAACAGCTTCGTTGCTTGCAAAGAAGCACGTCGCCAAGAGTGCGCTAGCGCTTCGTTCTTGCCCACAGTTTTGCCGTCAGCGAAGTTTTGGTCTAAAGATGACTCCGATGACGCGTCGCGCTCATATAACGCGCACTCGCACCTAGTAATCTGATCGTGTATCCGCTCACAGCTCCCAACCAAAGCGCAATTACCGTATTTACTCGCGAATGAACACACTTTTCTCGAAAAATTGGAGCGAAATTGGGAGGCGTTTACTATTCAGGGTTAATTTTATGAAAACTTTATTGGGAGAAGGAAAAAATGCGGTAATGCAAAAAAAAAGTTAGGTTGCTTAGTTATTCACAATTTACATACGCGTACACTGTTTGGAAACAGCTTCTTTCTTTGTTGCACTTTACACACCTTCGGTGGTTGATGGCGCCGCAAACTGTCCCGGGGCCACCTGCACACGCTATAAAAACGTGACTATCTTTTCTGGCAACCGTTGAAGCAACCGTTTAACTGCAACAGTATTATCTGCTTACGATATCGGGTCGCCGAAAAGCGTGCACTCACGGGGAATGAAGGGACAATTAGAATGAAGAAAAAAGAAAGTAGGCTAGAAAAGAAGGTGGAAGGCTGAATTGTAGGAAGCGACCGCACGCAGTTTGGTGACCTTCGCTAGCTGTGTGCTTCTAAGCAGCGATGTCTCTACACTCCACTCCTGAACCCCGCTGTGGCGCACGGATAAGAAGACGGACGTACCTGCTAGGCACAGAAAGAAGCTGGCTGCGGCGGAAATTCGAACACGGATTCGATTGATTGATATGTGGAGTTTAGCGTCCCAAAACCACCATATTGTTACACGATATTGGCAACGAAAGAGCATCATAGACGACGAAGAGGATGAAAGCGACCGTGCTCGTGTTGTTACTGCTGCTGTTCTTCCATCTTGGCTGCAGCTGCCTCCGACTCTCCCTGTATATTTTGTAAATACATTTATTTCAATCATTCTCTCACCCCCGTGCATTCGATAGTGGTGCTGGGTACAAAACGATATAACGGAGCTCCGCAGTGGCCAACGCTTGGGTTTTTCCACCATGGCAAACCAGGCACCGGCTCCCGCCGAGGCGACTACAACAACAACTGTTGTCCTTCCGAAGCTAAAAGATCCTGGCACGTTCTGTGCCACGGATGATGACGACATTGAAGAATGATTGCCGTTGTACGAACGTACAAGTAAGAATTACCGCTGGGATGAAACTCTTATGTTAGCCAATATCCTGTTCTACTTGAAAGGAACAGCAAAAGTGTGGTTCGAGAACCAGGAAGATGAAATTGGAAGCTGGGATGCGTGCAACGAAAAGATGCACGCCCTTTTCGGCAAGTCTGTGGGTGGAAAGGCAGCGGCCAAGAAGGAGTTGGCATCTCGTGCGCAAACGTCATCAGAGTCCTACGTGACTTATATACAGGACGTGCTTGCCCTTTGTCGAAAAGCGGACAACGGTACGGAAGAAACCGAAAAAGTAGCTCACATATTGAAAGGCATTGCAGATGATGCATTCAAGCTTCTCATTTACAAGGACTGCAACACGGTCGGTGCCATCATCAAGGAGGGTCAGGGTTTTGAGGTCGCAGAAAGTCGACGTATCGCCCATAATTTCACCCGACTACCAAACACAGCAGCAACCTGGTCATGCGAAGACAGGCCTGCGCTACAGACGCCGTTAACTGCAGAGCACGTCACCAAGATTATCAGACGTGAAATTGAAGTTCTGTCTCCTGCGACCACGTGCTCCCATGCCTGTGACTCTAGCCCTCAGATGGTGCCACTGGTACATGCCATTGTACGACAACAGCTTTCCAATGCTGGACTGGCCTCCGAGTGCCCTACAGCTCCCTCTCAGCCGATCAACCATCGTCGACCACCTGTTTCGTATGCCCAAAGCCAAAACCTTCTGGCGCGCCCTCGCAATCCAGCCGAGTGGAGAACTGCTGACGATCGCCCGATTTGTTTCAACTGCTCCCGTATCGGACACGTGGCCCGCCATTGTAACACTCGGTGGTATTGGTGTCAGGCATCCTATGGGTACCCCCATTGGCCACAGAGGGATCATGGACGCTTTCAAACTTACCGGGAGTCACCTCAGGCCACCAATGAAGACATTCCTTCTATGCCGCCATATCGTCGTCGCTCTCCATCTCCGCATGCTCACCAGTCCCGTTCACCGCTCTCCTGTCGCCCATCGTCTCGCTCGCCCCAATTTCGCCGACTGACCACCTGCTGCGGAAAAACTAGATGATGCAGCTCCCGGAGGTGATGCTGCATTGACCACTTGCCCGCCAAATCCTCTAACCATGCTGCCGACGCGACGCAACCTTATTGACGTTGAGGTAGATGACACACCCGTTGTTGCACTTGTGGACACAGGGGCTTCTTACTTACCGAGCTTGAGCTAGGGTGGCTCCGAGCTCTACCGGCTCTGCTGCGCCGGCAAGGCATTAGTTGCTAGCGCCATCTGCTGAGGGGTTTGAGAAGCAGAGCTTTGTCGCGAAGCGAAGAGCGGTGGCGTTCTCTCACCTAAACTATTCTTACACCGTGGTTGCGTGTATTGAAACATCGTGGAGTGACGGCTGTACAAGCACATCCTGCTGCCGCTTACAGGTTGGCCACTGCTACATCATGCGAGACCGATAGCGATTTGATTGCGAAATGCATGTCTTCTACATGTTGAACGAACAGAACGATCCGAAGTGAATCATGCAGAACGAATGCTCAAATGTGAGCTTACATGACGCAGCAAACGCACAGCCCAGCATGTGACGATGAGAGCTGAGTAAGTGTACATGCTGCACGTAACTAGCCAGGGATGACTGGTTCCACATAGCAGTACCTTGATCGCTAAGTGCCCGTTTTTGAGGGCGAGTCCACATACAAAGAACTACTGATAGATCAACCACTTAGTGTGGCAGTGTCGAGTTCATTATAAACAGGTTCGACTGCATTTGCAAAAGAGAGTACGGAGAACTTTACTCTGTTCTTTAGCTTCGAATTGCAGTTAAGTTTTAAAATTATGAGAAGGAGTACGAAAAAAAAAAAAAAAAAGCTTGAACTAATTGGTTCAAGTGCCCCAAAAAGTGGCTCTGTACCAAAAATACAGAATTGCTAAAGCCACAACCAACCTGCTCCTGTTTCTCTTTCTTCTTCCGGCGTTTCCGCTCTCGGCGGCGCGCAGCTGCAGCACGGCGGCTTTCCTCGCGTGAGCGCTCGAGATCAAGCTCTTCGAGGAGAGAGGAGGCACATTTGTTGGCTTCAGCTGCTTGGCGTTCCTTGGCAGCATGGATCACCTCCGTGCACTGATGACATTTGCGAAGGAGATCTCGTGAATCCGGCCCCAGAGTAGCCATGAAGCGGGCCATTTCCTGATCCGAGGGGAACTGGGCGACCTGCTTCACCAGCCACTTGGCCGCCTTCACGTGACCTCGCCTAAAGGCCGCCATCAGGCACGATACCCGCCGGTTGTCCATGCTGTCTATGTCGGCCCGCGATGCCACCAGTAGCTGCACCACGTCCAGGTAGCCACCTATGGCAGCAAACATGACTTTCATGACGAGAACAGACATATTACTGCCGTTAGTTTTGCACTTGTTCTTATCAGGGGGAATGGGGACCAAACTTCATCTCTCGGCAGAGGAATGAAATTTGGCACGCACACTGCAATCAAATTTAAGAAGTAAATTTTCATTAATCTATCACCATGAGTTATGATTCATGACTAAAAAGCGGTTCCCTACCGACGAACATTGCAGGATGTAAAGGTATATGTTGTCGGTAGGGTAAAGGAAAGTGTTGTTTTCTTACAGTGTCCAATTGTTTGCACTGAATTAAAATGTGAAGAACTGTTAGTGCTTCACCACATCTGTCACACAATGGTGGATCGCCACCGGACAAAAGATATGAGTGTGTCGTGTATGTGTGTCCTATCCTGAGCCTCGTTAATGTTACCTCTGTATGACGTGATTTTGATACTGGTGGCCAATGGCCAAGGTGTGGCTTGATAACGTGTAGTTTGTTTTGTATGTGTCTATTCCACTTGCTCTGCCAGTAGTCCCTGAGCTTTCGTTTGAGAGACGGCTTAAGATCAAGGGCCGGAATTGATATGGGTGTAGCGGCGGTGCTTTCGTAGACGGATGCAGCAAGCTGATCGGCCATCACGTTGCCTTGAATTTCACGATGCCCAGGCACCCAGCACACTACAACATGTTGGTTGAGTGTGTAGAGTGTGTATAAAATGGAGTAAAGTGAGACGAGGACAGGGTTCTTTCATTTTTTAAGATTGTGCAGAGCCGTTACCACACTGAGGCAGTCTGTATAAATTACTGCTTTTTGAATTTGTAATTGTTTGATGTGTTTAGCTGCCACAAGTATCGCGTAAGCTTCCGCTGTGAAGATACTTGTGCCTGGATGTAGAGGGCCAGCATCCAAAAAGGAAGGGCCAACAGCAGCGTAGGACACAGAAGAATTAGACTTAGAGGCATCTGTAAAGAACTCAGGACGTGTGTATTTGTGTTGAAGTTCCAGGAAATATGTTCGGATATGGGCAATAGGCGCATGTTTAGCAACTTCTAGGAAAGACACATCGCAATCTATAGTCTGCCACTGCCACGGTGGCGGGTATTCTACAGGAGCCATTTAACTGTGTTCAAGTGACACTCCAGTGTCCTCAGCTAGACCCTTCAGGCGAACTGAGAAGGGCTGCCTCATGGAAGGCCTATTTTGAAACAGAATGGAGCTCGACAAATCAATAATAGTAGAGTATAAGGGGTGCTTCTTGTCTGCTTTCACCTTAAGAACATAAACAAAGGACATGTAAGTTCTCTGCAGATGAAGCGACCACTCATTTGACTCAACGTAAAGGCTTTCTGCGGGGCTGGTGCGAAAAGCAGCCGTAGAAAGGCGGATGCCCAAATGGTGCACGGGGTCCAGCATCTTCAAAGCACTTTGAGTCGCAGACTGATAAACAACGGCCCCATAATCTAAGCGGGCGCGAATGAGGCTTCTATACAGGTTCATGAGACATTGCCTGTCACTACTCCACGTAGTACGTGGCAACGCTTTTATAACATTCATGGCTTTTAAACATTGATTTTAAATACTTGATGTGCAGTACGAAGGTCAACTTGTTGTCCAAGATTACGCCTAAGAATTCATGCTCCGCATTGACAGACAGACGCTGACTGTTCAGTTCAATGTCAGGTTCTGAGTGCACGCCTCTCTTTCGGGAGAACAAGACACAGGTGCTTTTTTCTGGGTTCAGCCGGAATCCGCTTTCCTCTGCCCATTCGGAGACCTTGTTTAAACCTAACTGAATCTGCCACTCACACATTGCTAGGTTGCATCACTTAAAGCCAAGCTGGACGTCATAGACATATCTAGAATAGAACATGTTGCGGGGGATGTAAAGGTGCAAGGAATTCATTTCGATAATAAAAAGTGTACAACTAAGTACACCACCTTGCGGTACTCCCGTCTCCTGGACAAATGTTTGGGAGAGAACACTGCCTACACGGACGCGGAATGTTCGATTGGACAAGTAACTCCGGATTATGGAAAACATTCTACCGCGCACACCCAGGTGAGACAAGTCTCTTAATATGCCAAAACGCCATGTTGTGTTGTAAGCCTTCTCAATATCGAGGAACACAGAGAGGAAGTATTGTTTGTGGACGAAAGCGTCTCGGATCTGTGCCTCGATACACACCAGATGGTCGGTGGTGGATCTACCCTCTCGAAACCCACATTGGTATTGGTCAAGCAGATTGTGTGTTTTAAGGAAATATAAAAGTCGGTAGTTTATCATTTTTTCAAAAAGTTTACAAAGGCAGCTGGTCAGTGCAATGGGCCTATAACTTGAAACTGAGGAAGGGTCCTTGCCCTGTTTCAAAATAGGGATAACAATAGCCTCTTTCCAGGAAGCAGGGATGGTGCCAGAAAGCCAGATATCATTGTATAGAGAGAATAAAATTTTTCGCGTTTTGAGCGGCAGGTTTTTTAACATTTCATACGTGACGCGGTCGTAGCCTGGGGCAGAATTACTGCAAGAGTTTAGTGATGTTTGTAGCTCAGCTAAGTTGAAAGGTTGGTTGTATGTCTCGTATTTTGTGCACTTGTATTCTAGTTTCTGCTTTTCTATCCTTGCTTTATATCTTTAGAAAGCTTCAGTATAGTGTGACGAGCGAGACACTTGCTTTTAGTGTGCACCGAGAAAGTTCCCCTGATCTTCAAGCTGTCACCCTTTGTGTTTACGAGTGGGAGCGAGTGTACTTGTCTTCCTGCTACCCTACGAATCATGTTCCATACTTTAGCCTCTTGTGTATATGAATTTATCCCTAATAAAAACTTGTGCCAACTTTCTCTTCTGGCCTGCCGACGCGTTCTCCTGCCTCGAGATTTCATTTTCTTAAAGCTCTCAAGGCTTTACGCTGTCGGCGAGTTTCGCAGCAACCTCCATGCCCTGTTCTGTTCCTTTCGCGCATTCGACAATCAGTGTTCCACCGCGGGACGTGTCGTTTGCCGGGCAGTCCAGATGTTTGTGGAATGCACTTGGCTGCTGCATCAGTAAGAAAAGCCGTGAAGTACTGCACAGCTTCATCTATGCCTAATCCGCATATGTAAGCCCAACTTAAGTGAGTAATCTTTTGAAATTGTTCCCAGTCGGCTTTGCTTACCACCCATTTGGGAACATGTGGAGGACATTCATATATTATTGGTGTACTCAAAACTAAAGGAAAATGGTCACTTCCATATGGATTATTTATGACTTTCCACTGAAGTAATGGTACAAGTGAAGGAAATGCCACACTGAGGTCTATGGAAGAGTAAGTTTTGTTGGCAAGTTATAGTATGTTGCCTCTTTCCTATTCAACAGACAAGCACCTGATGAAATGAGAAATTGTTCAATTGGACGACCTCGTGCATCACAGCGAGACTCACCCCACAGACCATTATGTACATTCAAGTCCCCAAGGACCAGATAAGGTTCAGGTAGTTCGTCTATTAAAGACTGGAATTGAAGTTTTTCAAGACGGTGGTGCGGAGGTATGTACAAAAAGCAGACAGTGACAACTTTGTTTAGAATAACTGCTCGGACAGCCACCGCCTCGAGGGAAGTTTGAAGGGGTAAGTGTGTGCATGCTATACCTTGACTAACTATAACCGCTACACCACCAGATGGTGGCATGGCATCATCTCTATCCTTTCGGAAGATTATGTAGTTACGTAAAAAGTTTGTGTTTGTTCGTTTTAAGGGGAGATGCTACTCGAAAAACGATTTTCTTTAATAAGAGTCTGAAGGTAACACAAATTGGCATGCTAATAGAGTATTTTCTCCTCTTTTCAAATATGTCATTTATTTTCATGTAGATTGCTTGGTTTTCTTTCTGCAGGTCAGATACTGCAAAATTATGGCCATTGTTATGCTACAATTCTGACCTATAAAAATTTGAGATAAAGCATGCAGATATAGCTGACTATGATCCTTTGGAACTGTAGAGTGCAAAAAACTATATAAATTTTGTGTGTAAAAAGGTGAAATAAAATAATAAAATAAAAAAAATTACTATGGCTCTAGTTGCCAAGGGCTTTCAATGTTATGTAATTTTTGAAAAACATAATCAAGTAGCACTGACAATCTGAATAGATACTTGCACTCTATGGGCCTTCATCATGCTATGTGCAAAATTTCATAGAGGTATGACAATTCTAAGTATACGAACTAGCGTGTATAAGAAGCACAGATCACACAAAACTGCAAAAGGAGAAAAACGCATTTGAAAGTTTGAAACTTTTTTTTTTTATCACAGAGTTGTTAGAAATGCATAATCTTTGGCCATAATGTTCAACAGAACTTCGAAAAGCACTGCAAGTTACTAGAACTGTCCTGCAGCATAGGTTGTGCCCTCACGGTCCTTGCGAGCACTCTCTTCTAGCCGTGCCCTTTTCACTCCACGACGACGGTGGGCCCTTGCTTCTGCTGTCACAAGCTCAAACATTCTCTTGATGCGCCTCGCATCGCGGGAATCACTGAAAGTAACTAGATCTCTAGATGGCAGTATGTTGAGCTCTTCCAGGATGTGCTCGAAAGTAGCATGACCCTTGTTGAACCACAGGATTGCCATAGCTGCGGCAGTCTCGACAACCGTTCGGGAGACAAGCTTAGTCTTGGGGCAAAGTAGCCAAATTTTGCTGTTCAGGGATTCCGATGCGTTCTGGGTTTTCCCCTTGATGCATCAAGCAAGGAGCTTCTCATCCGTTAGCCGCTTATAAATGGGCAAAACAGCCAATCCCTGTGCTTTTGTCAGGAGAGGTGTGTGGCGTGGTGCAGGTTCACCAAGTGCTTCAGCGCGTTGATGTTTGCACCACGACTCTGTTCTTGCAGGGCAAAACTTGTGGCTGCCAGCATTGTCAGTAGAGCATGAGTGGAAGTACGAAGCCCATACTGCAGTGTACATATCCCGTACACTCCCCCTGTTGCTTGTTATGGCAATCTGATAGTATGTTTGGAGCTTCTGAATGGCTGGCTCTTTCATTTTCCGCCCTCGTGGTAATGGCACATGCAGCTTCCGTAGCGCGGTGCCAAGTCTCGTGGCCACATGATTAGTGCAGTCTTCTTTTTCTATATTGACAGCAAGCACCATAGACTTTTGACTCTGCAATTGCACTATATGCTTTGCTATCACCGTCACTCAAGAATGTCATGAAATGCAGTGGGGTGTCGTAAGTCAATGTTCTCTGCCAAATGCGCATTGCAGCCTCCGTTTCCATGGCATGGGAGGAACAGTCTGCATTTTTTTCACAGACTGGGCCATGGAATGCCTGCCACACTTCCTCGTTTGGGCCCATATCCTTCTGCCTACCGCATGTCAGGCAGTAATTTGATATGACCTCGAAGTCTAAGCAGAGGCCAGTATCTAAGGAGATAACTGCGCCAATCCCCTTGTGGCTTTTGTGGCCCCTTTTCTGCCAAGTGCCGTCGAACATAACAGCCACATCAGTTTCGCCTGCTACTTCTTTCGTCAACTCTCTGGATGAGCGCAAGTTTTCACTAACAGCTGCCATGGCAGCGGTGTGCACCTTCTTTGCTATCGAAAAAAATCCTCGGTGGTGCATTGGCTTTGGGAGTCCAATAATGGAGCAAAATCTCGACAATTGCTCATGCCCAATGCCGACAGCGCGTGCAGCCACCACCGCCTTCACATTTACAGCGAAACTATCTCGGGGGCTCCCACTGTCGTACCGTTGGCTCACTCGGCTGCTGCCGTCCGCCGTAACACGCAGTGGCGTATAGGAACACGAAAGAACAGTCACTGAGCATTCGCTGTTTTCGCAATCAAGTTCGAGGAGCGACGAAAGTCCCTTGCGCTTTTCTGCCGGCTCCCGAACGGCAAGTATTTGAATACCGCAAGCAGGGCATGCCGCACCTGCCACAAGTGCCGTCAGCAAGAGGGTGTCGCGCAAAACTGTCGTTGCACAAACCTCGTCGCGCTGTCTTTCGTCTTTTTCGAAGAAGCCGAGCTTTTTTTCCGAAGCACTGACGAAAGAAAGCGCAGCGTCAATCCCTTCATCACAGCCACTGTCGCTCGCGCACTCGTCGATGCCGCCATCAGGCCTAGCACACGTAGCGCGTTCTCGTTCGTCGCCGTTGTTCGGGGCGCTTTACGCCGCCTTCCCTTGAACTTGTGCTTCGTTCGAAACTTCTGCGGTCTCACGTTGCACTTTTTCGGGCTTGTCATCGTGGAAATATGCAAGGCGCGCAAAAAAGCAGACGGACCGAATACCAATGGCCGCCACCAACACAGGTGACAATGACTCGGTACCCAATGGCGATGCGGCTTAGGGTGCCGCGCGTTTCAAACCGCTCAAACTACGTGATAAAAAGGCCTCGTTTTTTAATTTTTTTTTTGCCCACGTACGAAACTGGCGGTCGTCGGAGCTGTAAGAAGAAGGCCGGACGCAACTTTCCCAATCGATCGCGATGGCAGGCGGCACTGCGACGGGGAGCAGCGTGGAGTCAAAGATGGCCAATATCGACGCAAATTCACGAAATTTTGAGCCACCGCGATGCCTTCATACACATTTTTTTGCATTTTGAGGTTCGAATTTAGTTTTGAAATTTTCACAGATGAAAGAAGAAGGTTTGAAGATTACAATGCAATAAAAATCAGAAATACGAGAAATTTCGCTAAAACGCAATTTTTGACTCGGATCTCCCCTTAAGTGTGTCTCTTGTACACACAGCACTCTTGGATTGTGTTCATGGAGGAGTTTTTGTAAGTCATCGAGGTTTCGAAGAAGGCCTCGGATGTTCCACTGTAATATTTCTGTCTGCATATTTAAACAAGAGAGATGCTGCTGTGTGTACAAAGAGTACCCTGTGTTGGAGTAAGCTCGTTAATTCAGGTGGCAGGACGGTCGTCCGACCCCGTTATTGGTTTTTTATTTTTCTTGGCGCGCTACAAGGAGCCTCGCCGCACTTTTGGTACGAAGGATACAGTTGTAGTCATTGCCTCCTCAGAGGCACTGGGTGCCCGCACGTGCGAGCTGGTGGTTCGGATTTTAGTCCTCGCCCGGTGAGGGGAGGCCTTGAGACCAGAGGACCCTGGAGTCTCCGGCCTCAATTCGCTAGGAGACGGAGTAGACTGAACTACTGCCGCCTTGGGGGCAGGCGCCACAGCCGACGGCTCGCTCTGTGCTGGCCGAAGGAGTGGCGAGGGCTGGTGCGGCGTTGCCCCCTGACGCGCCGCATCAGCATATGTAGCGCGGTAAAATGGCGACACTCTTCGTCTTGCTTCCTTGAATGTGATATTTTCTTTAATTTTCAATGGGATGATTTCTTTTTCTTTTTTCCAAAATGAGCAAGACCGTGAGTATGCGGCATGATTTCCGCCTCAGTTCACATTTTCAATGTGATGATTTCTTTTTCTTTTTTCCAAAATGAGCAAGACCGTGAGTATGCGGCATGATTTCCGCCTCAGTTCACACAGTGTGATGGTTCTTTGCAATTGTCAGAATTATGGCCTGACACTCCACATTGTGCACAAGTTTGGCGACCACGACAGCTTTGTGAGCCGTGGCCATACCTCTGGCATTTAAAACGACGACGTGGGTTAGGTATGTATGGTCTGATCGACGTCTTCGTGTACCCTGTTTGAATACTTTCTGGCAGATTACTGGAAGCGAACGTGAGTATTAGGTGTTTTGTTGGTGTTACCTTGTTCTCTCTTCTAATGATGATCCTTTGTACATTGGTCACATTCTGACTCTTCCACCCCTTCAGAAGTTCCTCTTCGGTCATGCCGAGCAAATCAGCATCAGATACTACTCCACGGGTTGTGTTCATAGATCTGTGTGGCGTTACAGTGATGGGAGTGTCACCAAAAGTTGAAAGATTCTGTAGCTTTTCAAACTGTTCTTTTTCTCGAACTTCAAGGAGGAGGTCTCCGCTGGCCATTTTGGTAACTTTGTACCCGGCTCCAAAAGTTTCTGTGAGACATCTGGCTACTACAAAAGGGGATACAGTTCTGGCTTGCTTGCTGCTTATCTCACTATGTATAACATGAAAATGGGGGAAGTTTTCATTTGATCGGTTGAAAAAGCCTAAGTCTTCTGTGCGTACGCGCTTTAAGGCGGTACGATCACTTAATAAGGGAAATGCTCTATGCAGACGCCAGTCGTACAACGCTACCATAAC
This sequence comes from Rhipicephalus microplus, assembly GCF_043290135.1. NCBI lineage: Eukaryota > Metazoa > Arthropoda > Arachnida > Ixodida > Ixodidae > Rhipicephalus > Rhipicephalus microplus. The sequence continues at coordinate 388,822,426 of NC_134710.1, forward strand.
CCAATGCGCCTAGACCAAGGCAGGCTATTTGCACAGGGTTAACCCTAGCCGCCAAGAAGTTTGGAAGTAGACAGAAGAGAGTAGAAGACAGGACAGATAAATAGTGAGAGATAAAGACGAAGATGTAGGGAGAGAGAGATAGGAAAAGGCGACTGCCGATTTCCCCTGGGTGGGTCAGCCCAGGGGTGCCGTCTACGTGAAGCCGGAGCCAAAGGGGTGTGTTGCCTCTGCCGGGGGGCCTTAAAGGTCCAATCACCCAGCATTGGCTCAACCCCCAGGATCCCCTTTTCCCCGGACACGGCAAAGCCACGCACGGCTAGGCGTGGGAGAGAGTCAAAACTCCCCCGTTAGCTCGGGTCCGTGCTGTCGCTACACACCAAACGCCTACTTGCGCAGGCGCCCCTGCGGGGTAGTATCCAACCTAGGCGAACGAAGTACTTCACTATGCTCGATGCTAGCCATGGATATGGGCCCGCTAGTAGTAATCTGATCGTGCATCCACTTAGAGCTCCTAACTAAACCGTAATTAGATCCCAAGTGATCGTCGAGCCATGAACAAGTCACGAAGTAGCGATTTTCGAGAGCCATGTCTTCGTGACGCAGAAGCAGCAGACTACCGTATTTACTCGTGTAATGAACCCACCTCTTTTTAAGAAAAGTCAACGCCAATTTAGGGGGAGGGTTCATTACGCAGAAGAAATAAATCACGGGAGTTATAGCAGCGAAAATTTCAGGTGACGTGTTTGCTTGTTTTGACCCGTTAAATGCAGAACAAATTTTTTTGTAGCCCATAACTTGTATTGTTTCGTCCCGTAACGAAAGTGCAGGGATCAACGCCAAAATGTCGTTTCGTCGCTCTAGTCCAATGCTTCAGCAAATGCTGATAGTAACCAGCCGTGTAGCTAGCCTACCGGCTGAACGCACCCTGCGCAGCAGGTGTCCCAACTAAGTTCAAAACGACAAATCGAACAACAAAAACGCAGCGCTGGATGGCGACGCACAAACATTGTGGCAGACGTTGCGGGTGTACAACGTGCCATCGGCGCGGTGGGTACAGTTCCACTTTGCATAGGTCTAAGATGGCGAGCGCGCGGCGTGTTCCATGACGTAGCACGAGCGCCATTTTGGACGCCACCCGCATTGTTTTTGTGCCGCTGTGCTTGTGTGGCGCTATCAGCAAAGAGGTTTCTTCTGCATTACGCAGAGGGCGCTTTGCTGTACAAAGCACAACTTTCAAATTTTGATTATCATCCGCGCTCGCGCTGCTCGCAACTGTTTAGCATGGTTGCAAAACTATCTTTGGCTTTCATCGCGTTATTTTGTGATATTAATCAGGGGCCTCGGAACCACCTTCAAACGCTTGCCTTTTTCGCGCTTGCTTTAAAAGAGAGGAGCCAGCTGGAGAAATGCTCTTTCCGATGAGCCCAAGAAGCCGGCTCCCAGCCGTGCCATCGCAAAGCTATGATTCTACGAAAATCGCTGTTTTCTCGCAATTTCCAGAAGTATTTCCGAAGCACTTCTGTGCTGTTTTCAATGTAAATATTTTGGAATTAGATTGCAAAAAGGTTCCAAAAACTGAAAACGTGATTATCAGAAAATAGAGTTTTTTGCCATTTTTTTGATGATCCCAAGGCCGTGTCCCCCCTGAATCATAGGTCGTTCCGTATGATTCAGGTTCATATGATCCAAAACTCTGCTAAATTCCAGACCAGCTATGATTGTGTCGTTTGAATTCTACTATGCACAGGCAGAGTCTGTGTTTTAGTAAAGCAGAAAAAGATTGCTGAAATAGAGCAAACACTAGAGAACTTGCCATTGCAGGCGAGCCACAGGGGGGAGCTGCCTTTCTTGTTCTTGACATCAATAGTAGCGCCCCGCTTGATGAGGAGTTCAACGAAGGCGTAGTGACCCTTGTCAGCGGCAATAGTGAGAGCTGTGTCACGGGATGATGGCACAGGGGGCGCATTCACATCCGCCCCTTTGTCCAGCAACACCCGGCCCACTTCCACATAGCCGCCTGATGCAGCCTCCATCAAAGGTGTCAGCCCAGTCTGCGATGTGGAGAGAGAAACGGGATTAGATTCAGGCTTGAGTGGCCTTGCAGAGTATTCAATTCAACGAGCGCTACTCCAGTTCCACATAAAGGGCAGTGAAACAACAATTTCACACATAATCGGTACCCACAACACTAAGGATACCAGACTTGCAGCACCAAGAAGCTCACCAAGCCAGAAAATGCAAAAAAAAAAAAAAAATTTAGATTGCAATGCCATCAACAAGGAGTGCAAGATGCACGTGAGTACCTTATGTTGGACGGATTTTGCACGATTCCCTGGGAGGCATGGTGCAGTTTACAATCGAACACTGATATATCGAACTTGAAGGAGATCGTGAATTAGTTCGATATATAAAAAAGTCTATATAGAAATATACAGGCCCAGAGAGCTTACCTGTAAAGGACCATCACCTACAAAAAGCCCCATTCAAGAATGACAACTAATTCCACACACGCTGCAGTAGAATGATATATTTGAGTGAGAAAGAAATAGCTTATCTCGGCCTTCTTCTTGGTTTTTGAAATGAAGTTTAAGACGCTAGTCTTGATCTTATCAAGGCCGTACAGGTGCGACAGCCTGGTTCTCTCCATGTCGCCAATACAACGACGAATGACTGCAAATGCCGGTACAACGGCAAACGCTACCGCCACTTTAGCGGTGGAGTGCGCGCGTGTAGCCAGCGTCTCATCTGGACGATCCTCCTCGTCACTTGAGGTGTCGGCCTGGGCATCCTGGGTCCCTGCGACCGCAGCTACTATGTCCTTGTCAGCGAGGCTCGCAACGGCCTGAACATTGCGGATGATTTCGTGGAAGCGGACAGCAGACACTTGGTGTGGAACTGCTGCCGAGAAGAGGGGCGACAACTGACAAAACGCAGAGTCTATCCGCTCGTCGTCGCTGTCTTCACCGGTTTCCGCTAGTTCCGCCATCTCAAAGCCTGCATTGCGGAAGCAGTTCACCACTGTGTCCGTCTTCACGTCTCACCAGGCATCAACAGTAAAACCCCATTAATTCGGACTTCACGGGATCAGAAAGAATGTCCGAGTTAACGAAGAGTACGAGTTAGCGCGAGTACAAACTAAACACTCAAAAAATGTCTCCAACACCATCAGACTTTTCTTTCTTTTAAAAAGTCTGCGACCGCGGTTGGCTTCACGGATACAATGTGTGACGAAGTCACCATATTGCGAATTTCCTCAAGGTGGCTTAGTCCGCGCGCACTGTCCAAGGAAACCATCGATATGTCCTCCAAAACGACCAACCCAAACGTAGCCTCCATTATTGCGTGGCGTGGACACTCGTCTGCATCACTTAGGTCTTTGTCAGCCAATTCCCCTTCGCCATCCAAGACCGGCGATGATATTGCTGTCGGTCACTGTGCCGGCCACGGCACAGTCGCTGTCAATTGGGAAGTAATCGCCCAGGGGCACATCAACTGGCATGACGCTTACATAGCAGCTGTCTTGCTCTTCGCCGGTTTCCTCATCGGCAACCACACCCGGATCAGCAGCGTCGTGCTCGAAGCCACTATGCCTAAAGCAGTTGGTGACTACTGCAGGCGGCGTGTTGTTCTACACGTATGAGCATGTGGATTGCACTTAGTAGGCTTACTTTATACTGCTTGCCTGACTCCATGCAGAGCAACATCTGTTCAAGTACCTGCCGTCGATAGCGACTTTTCACGAATTGTATGATTCCCTGGTCCATTAGCTGCAGGGAAGCCATTGTGTTTGAAGGCAGGAATAGCAGTTCAATGTTCTCGTACCAAACACCTTTGTGTACAAACTACAGTTGGCTAGAACGAACAACACCTTCCAAGCCTTGGCCGCCAAGCCGCGGTTGAGCTGACGCAGCCAGGCTTGACAGAGTTTGGCAGCCATCCAAACCTTTCTGTTGAACCGGTAGTTGACAGGCAGCTGCTTAATATTCTAACAACATCTTGGCTTCGCAGCCTTCCCGATCACCATCAGCGGCAGCCGCTCTGTGCGGGTCAGGTTAGCAGCCAGAAGTACTGTCACGTGCTCTTTACTTCGTTTTCTATCAACGCACAGGTCCCCCTTAAACGCGATTGTCTTCTCAGGCAGAGCCTTAAAGAACAGCACTGTCTGATCGGCGTATGCTGCACGGCTGGTAAGTAGAAAGGCGCACGGACAGTCCAGACCGCCAGTCCTGCACAACACGATTTTCAAACGTCTTCACGAGATGATTTTCAACTGTCTTTACGACCATTGTTGCATTCGCTCCTGATGCGTCCAACGAAAAGGAAGATGCAACAAGTGTCCGGTGCAAGGAAGCGATCTATGAAGATTGTCCGCATGTCGGGGCTCTCCACTCACATGTGCGCAAACGGTGATCGTGCCTATAGTACATGTGGAGCAGCTTCTTCATCTCAAGAGTGGTTACATCGACGTGCCTAGACAGGGGACTCCTGCTCCACCGGTGCAAAAATTTGATGTTGCAAGTGCGCCTGGTATCTCGCGCTCATGGACAAGGGCTTCCACATCCCCTGTTTCATCGGCCTCCAAAAAATGTGATCGTGTCGTTGACTGTACACTTGCGAACACGCTTTCTGACGTGCGAAGAGAAAGAGGCGGCGGATCAAGAACGAGCTGCTGTTCAAAGAGAACTCGGCCCTATGCCAGCGATGAAACGAGAATTTCAGGCAATGGAACGTGACCTGGCCATTCTACGAGCAACCGAGAAAAATTCACTGAGCTTGAAAAAGGCTTAGAAGAGACCCTTAGAGAAGACCGTGGGAATCGAGGCATACCAGACTCCCCCATTTGGGAGAATTGGAATCACTTTCGGCAGAAAAGAGCCGCTGAGGGCTCAGCAAAATATGTTTCGAGTCTCAGAGGGACGGATTGCCATATACGCTGCTTGCTCTGCGGCGGGTGCCGATAAACAGTCTTGAAGAGGCGCGGAGCGCCGTTATGCTGCTTGTTCTGCGGCGGGCGCGAATAGGGGGCTGAAACAGCATGTGTTGTCACTGAGTCCCCCGGCGGATTCATTTTTGCTGGACCATGACGGGCTCCTGCTGAACTATATAGCCACTGACGACGAGTCCATCGATCCGTTTAAGGTGGCTATGCCCAAAAAAGTCTGAGAGCCGCACAGTTGCGATCCTCTCATGACGAACTCGTGGCTGGTCCCCTGAGTAGCTCGAAAGTTTCGCAGACCGAGCAACATTGTGACCTGGCCCGGCACAAAGCGTGACTTTTATCGCTATTCCGTGCCTGCCACGTCTGACAAATGGTTGAACCAAGGGTTGGAAAGCCGCCCGGTCCGTAGTGCGTACTAGCTAGTGGTGCGTACTAGCTGAAAGATCCCCCTTGAGAAAACTCAGCCGTGCCCACATCGTAGACCTGAAGCCCTTTGTCACGGTACGACGAGCTCGCGCCAGCACCTTCTGGCACTTCGCGCAAGCAACGAGTACGCCCGGAGCGGCGGACCGCAATCGTACCCCGCACCGGTATAATCTTTGTCACCTTTGTGATTTCGCCTTTGTGATTTCGCGCCAGACGACGAACTTCTCCGCAACCGAAGGCCCTCAGTTTACCGTCTAGCCTCAGTATAAGTTAGCTCCTTTACGGCCTTTTCTCGTAAAGAAGTCGACCCCGCCCTGTTTGCTGCGAGTGTTTCTTTTTAAGGTGTTCACGTGTATTTTATGTTTCTTTTGTCTAATATTAAGCGTTATTTGTATTTTAGGTTTTTATTTTCTTTTGGCCAACGATTGAGTGTCATATTAGTCTGTTTTACTTTGTTCTTTTCGTGTTTATTTCATCTGCCGCAAAGGGAGTTGTGACCTTGAGTATCGGTGCGTATGCGTGGAGAGAGACGAAGGACGCTTTGTGCCTGCGCTCACGGAGCCGTCGGCGGTGTGTGTGTGCGCGTGCTTCTGTGCGTGTGTAAGTGCGTGACGCTTCAGTGCGTGCCAGTGAAGAGTGCGCGTCATGGCTTTGCCCCATCGACGTGGACACTAGAGGTGCTCGGGGCACTGACCTACTGACGCTGTACTCAGCTCTCGGCCGTCGACGAGAAGCCCTGCTGCCTTTTCCACCATAGCTCCTGCGCGAGGCGAGCTGACAGCAGCTATATGCTGCCGGCCAACGCTAGGGCGCCTCGCAGCCAATTCTGGTTCGGCCTCCCTAATCCCCGGTGAGGCCCGGCTTCCCGCGATGTTCCAGCTCCGTCATCGAGCCAAAGCCCCATTCCGTGCCTCTGACCTCGCACTCGGGCATCGCAACCAGCGGACATTGTCACCCTCTTCCGCCCCTCCACGCGAGGGACGCTATCCCGCTTAAGCACCACGAACACTACTACTACTTTCCTGTGCTCCCTTTCACGATTATTTTCATAGCGTCATGTGTTTATTTTGTTATTAATGTTTTTTTCTCCTTTGTCATATTTTTTTTTAGCAGCAGTTACAGGGCTGGACGGAGGTTAGCTGTCGCTCATGGCAGTGTCATTTTAACTGCAGGGGTGACGTCCGGTTGCCTTTTGCAGACCAGTAAAGGGCAAATTTAGGAGAGGGAATGTGGGAATTGAGGCTCGCCTGCTGCGTTTGCGCGGGCTTTGCCGCCTTTTCTGCTGTTCTCATGCCCCGACATGACTCCCTTCATGCTCAGTGAGAGCAAAAAAGTGTCATATGCAACTACAGGACACCATAATTTTTTAGAAAAAATAAAATACAAAAATTATCATTCCTTAATACTGGAAGGATAAACTTTTGTTGTAGGAAAGCTAGAGCCATGAAACTTGCTTTTTCCACTCTTTGCTAATTGTAGAATCTAATGACATTTAATTCAGCAAGATCTGTACAGCCAATTTACTTAAAAAGTGATCAAACAAAACTAATTAATGACTAATTAAAACAATATGGTAAAAAGTACATAAAAACTGAGTTCATATTTGCTATGTGCACATGTAAATACACCATCTCATCATAAGTTTTCATCACCCTAGCTTAAATAATAAGATGCCTGATGGCTAAGTGCCTCTTCCCTCTTAAAGTTAACTCAAGACCACCCTAATCGCTTCTGCTCTTTGAAACACGTGCCTTAGAAACCATTTACAAAAATAAAAAAGGTGTTTTAACTTGCAAATGTTTTAAAGCCATGTTTCATTTACTACGAACTTTGGGATTCAGCAAACAAATGCCGCGTCACGCACAGGTTCGTCGTATGAGGGTTCGACAGTAAATGGAGTTTGACCGCATGGTGGGCTCAAAAACATAGTTGCATGGTCATTTAAGGTCCCTTACCCAGTCCAAGTTCGCCTCAGTCAGATAATAATTCGGGTAACCCACCTTGGCACGGTGCTCCACGTTGGCCTTGCGGTCCACCAGCAGTGCCACCACCTCCTGACGACCTTGGAAACATGCTAGAGTCAGGGCTGTGTTCTTGTTCGTCTCAATTTGTGCATTGATGTCACTGCCGTTGTCTAACAGGAGGCGCACGGCCGCCACATGACCATTCATGGCGGCCAGCATGAGGGGCGAGATGCCCAGCTTGCTGCCCGTACGGGAATTGATCTCTGCACCATGCTGCAGGAGGAGCTTGATGATGTTCACGTAACCTCCAGATGCAGCCAGGCTTAGTGGTGTGTAGTCTGACACATTGCGATGCTCCTTGTTGGCACCACGAGCCAGCAGAATTTCCACCACCTGAATGGTACCCAAACCAACATAAACATTGGACACTGTATTTGTTTAATTCTAGGACAATATACACTCACACCTCAATATAACAAAGTAAATAAAAAATAGTCTTGTAATAGACATTGTTAGAAATGAACAGTTATAACAAATTTTCGGATATAGTGAGCTTATTCTTGTGTAAGATACAACTTTGTTATAATGAGGTTTGAGTATAATCTATTCTAGGTCAATGTACTTCAAGTTTCAAATTAGATGTTACAGGGTTACACTTGTGGAAATCCAGGCGTCCGTGGCAGTCGCTCAACGCCATTTTCACCCTCGGAGAGTTCTGATGCCCCTTTCCTCCCGAACGGACAGATGGCGGCTGGTCACAAAACGCCGTCACTTCGCTACCATCCCCGCCCCTTAAAGTTTAACACTTTAATTGCCTAATTTAATTGGCCCAATTTTGGCAGGATTTGGGCCTTGCTCACGCTCACCCGACAAGCTAGCAAGATAGAGTTCGGGGAGTCCACTTCGGGACGTCGAAGGGTGCGTATGCGTTTTGGCCTCCGGATCCACCAGGTCGTTTGTCCTTTGTTGTTCTTCACCGCCAGCCGGTAGTTAAGTAGTCCCGTCACGGCCCGGCCATGGCAAGCGCGGGCTCCTTTCTGCGATCACGAAGTACCGAAGCAGCACCTTGAGATTGTGCACCGTACGCTCATCAACTGTTGCTATGTGTGTCTATTCTGCTAATTCTTCATGCTCTGGGGTGCGCGGTCGTGGGAGCGCTGGCTGAAGAGCAGGTCGGCGCATCAAAGTTCGTTCTTTGTACGGTCGTTTTGAGAGGGCGCCCCTCGCCGTCACTATTTGATATATTGGGTAACTTGTATTATTCAATTGGCATGCCTGTATAATCATGTTACATATGATTAGGTTACATTGATTGACGTTTTATTGCACTAAATTCCTCGTAATAAACTAGTTATTTGGAAAGTGTCGCTGAGGTTCTCCCTCTCTGCGTGCACGTGGGCTCGCCGTCCCTTCATGGGGATGGTCCGAGCTCGCGTGTGCAGCAGTATGAACAGTATTAGCCCCGAGAAGGAACACTGGCGTCACTGCAGTCGAGGTGATTTGACGTCACGGCACTAACTCGCCTACTCTACCGCCGCTTGTCTCCTTTTTATGCGCCTGCCGTGTACTCACTCTTTAGAGAAACGTTGGCGATTACTCCTCAATTTCGTGACGCAGATCTCTCAAGGTTCAAGGTGGAAGGCTTCATAACTAGTGAAACTTGTTGAAGCTGTGAAGAGTTCTTTTATAGCTTAGGGTAGGTAGACTCCCGCCCGAACAAAAGATTCGTTGGGAAAATGGTGTTGCAGGACAACAAGACCATCTTTTTCATTGCGTACACCAAGAAATGTGTGCTAAGAAAATATGCTGAGTGGTGCTAACGTGATTAAGACCATTTTTTTCATTGCATACACCAAGAAATAGGTGCTACGAAAATATGCTGAGTGGTGCTAATGTGATAACAACTAGCCATAAACTCGTGTTCAGAAAATATGTGGGCCGAAGTACCACAAACGAAACTATACGTTTTCTATTCACTAAATACTTTGAGCTTTGCAAGCAAGCTATGCTTGCACCTGGGAATAATCTAAATGATGTGACATAATTGCGCTTTCTCCAACAGGAGACTTTACAGAAATTTCACTGTCATAAGCACTCACCTAACGAATTCGGGAAATTGACAAAATACACCTGCACAGTGTCAGCCCTATGGGCCCTAATGTGCAGCACACACGGCAGGAGAAGGGCAAGGAGAGCACATGCGCGGGACGAGCGTCACCATCCGAAAAAGCTGCAGGGGGTGGAGAAGTAGCTGGCGGATAAGGAGGGAGGTGAGACGAGCCCGGGGAATGCACAACGTAAGAAAGTGGGGAATACACAACAAAATCTGAGATGTCTTGTTTTTTTTTCTTCATGGAAGTTTTTTCCTCGCCTCAAGAAGTTTCAGGTAGCTGCGTGTGCTCGCCGATCATAGGGTGTTTTTTCCGTGCGGACGGCCCTAAAAAAACGACGTGTTTTTTGCGAATTTAGCGCATCAACAACAGATTGAAGATGGAATCAGCAGCAACGAGTCTGGACAAAATGTTGATGCATTAAATATCAACCCCGATGACTAGGATGAGTGGGTCAAGCAGCGAAATTCGGCGAGTGAGTGCCGGCTGCATGTGTGGTGCCCATTTTGTTGTCTCATTAGTAGTTACGAATGGTAAAGTGCAACTTGGCAGCAATTTTATTCATTTTGAGGGTCTCAACGTGCAGTGTCTTTCGAGGCGAAACCAGGGGTTCGAAGTCGGAGGCGCACTCCAGAGTAACTCATGGCGCTTCTTCCTGGCCGTCAATTTCATACAGCTGTTTTTTACTGCACAGCTGATCAGGGTGATCTGCGACTACACCAACAAATATGCGTGGATACATATTTTAGAGACAGACATACACAGAAAGTGGTGGTTGGTGGAAGAGTTTCACTCCTGATGAAGTGCATTGGAATTCTCATTTACCGTAATTACTCGAATCTAACGCGCACCTTTTTTCCGGTTAAGCGAGTTCATAAATTGCATGCAAGTTAGAATCGAGTACGAAAAAAAATGAATACGGTCATTCTATTGCCATCGGCATTTCCAAAATGGCCGCCCTCTATGTGCGTCAGCATGGAGCGTCGGCCATTTCTGCCTATGTGTTTCCAATGTGCGGCACTTCGTACGGGTGCTGAGGAGTTCGTCATCTGGTAGTGCATTAGCATCGATGGCATGGAAGGGCTAACTCCAAAAACTGGACGAGTGCACCACGATGCCGCGTTTAAAAGAAAAGTCATCGCGTGTGCCGAAACGGATGGAAATCGGGCCTCATCGCGGTCGTTCGGAGTTCCCGAAATGTGCGTGCGGTACTGGCGGAAACAAAAGCAGAATATTGTTGACTGCAAAGATTCACGTAAAGGCTTCAGTGGACCACAGCAGGGTCGGTTTCCGCAAATTGAAGAGCTGCTCGGCGAGCATGTGCTTGAGCAGCGAGCGGCACAGCGGCCCGTGACGACAAAACTGCTCCAAGTGCGGGCTATGCAATTAGTCTTAGAAAAAGGTGTAATGCGGAGCCAGTTTAAAGCGAGCAGGTGCTGGCTAACCAACTTTATGAAGAGAAAAGGCTTTTCCCTCCGAAGGGGAACATGCATATGCGAAAAGCTTTGCGGAGGAGTACGATGAAAAGCTTCACAGTTTTCAGAGGTTCGTCCTAAACTTGCGGCGCAACAACGGCTACCTGCTTGGGCAAATCGGGAATGCCGATCAAATGCCTCTTTACTTCGACATGCCTGGCACCACAACTCGCGAGAGGAAGGGGGCGAAGCAACTTCGCGTGCTGACATCGGGTCACGGTAAAACTAAAGTGACGGCAATGCTCCGTTGCACGTCAGATAGGCACAAGCTTCCCCCGTACCTCATATTTAAACGGAAGACGCTCCCGAAAGGAGTCGTTTTCCCGAGTGGTGTGATCGTGCGGGCCAACGAGAAAAATGGGTGCGCGTTGCAATCGATGTCTTACTTTTCTTTTTTTCGTTGTGGAAACCGGGTGCGCGTTACAATCGAGGGCACGGTAAAATAGAGTAGATACGGTACATGGAAACCGTTGAGTTACCTTGCCTTCATCAGTACTGGAATACCTCAGAGCCATTTTTAGGCCCAATTTCTTTAAATATTATTGCAGAAGCCGTTTTTGTTCGTTCCTTGCCTTTGTAAGTATTACGACCTTGGAGCAGACCGACCCAGTCTACGATGGTAAGCTGCACAGGATAACCCATCTACGGCCGCACCCTCACTAACTTTCTTTTTGGTCGAAAGAAGAGTTTTTGGCAATAATTCTTGACACTTGTACAACCTTTTTTGCAGCATAAGAAGTTACGAATTGAATATCTTGAAAGTGTTAACTATATAATCACTGCAGAAAAGTTTTCAATTAGTTATGTGTATGGTAAAAAATATATATACTACATTTAAGCTATTGGACAGACCACTCTTTTAGCTACAGTTTGGTACCAAATAATGAAAATAGGGTATTATCTAGCCACACAACAAAAATTTACACAAAGTAAAACGGCCTTTTTTCCCACGGTAGCGATCAAGTTAACTCTTTTGTTACCCCGCCTATTGAAATCAATCGCCGATGACACTATTGTACAATCGATTTTGGCATGTTAAATTTAATTCTCGTTCGCCCAGTACTTCTTAGTCGTTAGTCCAGCCACTCAACTTTCAAAATTGATAAGGATTTGCCAGTTTTGGCAACACAGTGATTTTTGACGGACCTTTCAGTGAACCAATGTGTGTGTATTGTTGGAAAAGTGCACTAGGCTAATGGACTTGACAGAAGTGTGTGCCCCTCGTGCTTATGTTACAGGAACATCAAAGTTCTGTAATGAAAAGAACCTTTGCAAGCCAAATATCAAATTGAAGTGCCAGCTTTGCAATTTTACGGTGTTTATTAAATTTATGCCAGATATTCAACAGAGATCGTTTGCTGGGAGTCAGGGAAAATTTGTTCTACAAAAAATATTTCCGAAGGTCCGCCGCATGTTTGAAGTGTATCTGACAGTTTTCAGCAGCTTTGGTTTTGCTTGCATTGTTATATCAGACACAAGGTCAGATCTGGGGTCAATAGTCACTCCTATAATGTCGTCGTCACGCGCGCATGGGTGCGCACCAGCGCTGCAAAACACATGCGCTGCTCGAAATTTTCATGCAACCCCAGCTTAGAGCTTAGAGTTCAAGGATGACAGCACCCCACTCTTAATTTTTATCGCAACAATGTTTTGCGTCAGCCTGAGACATCCGCAGCCGTTCATGGGTTTCTATTGTTTACATCTTCACGTTGTCTCCTCCGCCGCCACTGTCTGTAGCTTCTGACCTTTGTGCACAATCTTATAGCTACTCTGCTTATGAGCATGGTTCATACTTCGCTGGGGCAAAGTATGTTGGTGCTGGGTGCAGAGGTTCTCCTAATGACAAGAAGGTTCCCAAAGCACATTTTGGCCATGACTACGATGCAGTGTGAAACATTCTAGAACTATGCGTGACATTGTTTTTTTTTAAATACTATATGTGCAAAAATGCAAATAAACATGCTTAGATTCATATATTGGAATGCCAACCTATGCCCAGTGAGGTGGCTGATGGAAAGAGCTGACGCCAGATGAAATAGCGAAGTTCATTAGACATCCGATTTATAGAAGGATTATTGACATCACGGGCATCCATCTACAGTATATACTGCTTATAACGTAAGTCACAGACGTCGCGAATATCCGCACTATAAGCGGTATCGCACAATCACCAAAACATGTTAACATGCAGCTTCACGTGTCCGAAAACCGAAACGTGCGTTGCGTGCTTGCTAACATTTAAATTTCTGAATGTTAAAAGAATTTAACGTCCAAAGACATGCGTTGCCAATGAAGTGAACAGGAAAGGGGGGCAAGGGGGGGTCCTAACAAATGAAAGCACCATTGCGGAAATTCGCAGACTAATAGACCACCTCGATTATGCGCATTACATAGAAACTATGTCGAATCACGTCCACAATTTGACGTGTTTAAAGACGTCAATCATTCTATTTCATGGGCGCACACCCGATTTAATACATCGCATTCAAATTACGAACCACTATTTGAGCACTACAGGTGCCACCCTTGTTTTCATTAACGATATGTATCCGTTCTCGCCAAGTGCGGCCACCGCATAGAGTTTTGTTGATTCGGTACTAAACCGCAACTAAGATCCACGCAACTGCTTCCAATCGAAAGGCAACTGACGCCGATTAGGCCTAGCTTGCTGTTTGGTATACTGTTACGGAAAGTTTGTCTAAAACATGAAGATTCAGCGTCAAAAGATCGCACTAGCAGTCAACCAAGAACAGCATGCATGATACGAATTTCGCGTTCGTGGCCGGCAGATCAGCAACGAGGATAACTGGCCAGGCTTACGTAGGACAGCGCCAAGGAGGTTATACTAAATCTGGAGTGGCGGTCCCGCATAGCTGCCCATGTATTGAAGTGAAGTCGGCGGCCATATTGCTCAGGGCAGAAGGAGGCAGCGCCTGCCTTGTAGCACCGTGATGCTATGGGCGATAGCAGCCGTGCGTTTCGTTATATCTACTAAAGCACCTGTTTATTATTCTTAGGAGGCGACGGAACGTGGAAGGGACATTAATGAAGATCTGCTTTAGTTCTTTTTTATACTTAGCATTTTAGGAGTGTTGAAAAAAAAAAAAACGCCAAGCCTGCGCGTAACGCGCAGCACAGGCACAGCGAAAACCAGAAGAGCGGCCTTTCAGAGCCTTTTCTAAACACTTTTTGGGAAGCTGCAAGCACACTGCTGGGTATCCACAGTGCAATAAATAATTATTAGTTTTGTATAGTAAGCCAGCGTTCACTATGCTATCCTTCGTCATTCTTTGGAGAAGCGTACGCGGTATCTGCTACACACGTGTCAGAAATGTGCGATTTTTTTTTTGTGCAGTGGCTGACAACGATAAATTATGCTTGAAGTGGGTATACACTGTCGTTAATAGGTGATCAAGAACAAGTTTTCTAATAGGTAAGAGCATCGGACGACCCAGCCGTTACGCAATAAAACGCTTTATTACTCATATTAATGCGATTCCTTTCCCGACATCAAGCCTGCCTAAGGCCAGTTTGAAAGCGAGTTTCGAGCACTGGCGTTCCTCAGTCGTAGATTACTGGGCTGGAACCCAGCGGACCTGGGTTCGAATTCTATTGTGCCGCTGGTGGTTTTTTTATTTATTTATTTACTGAGTTCATAGCACTAGCGTGGCTCGGTGGCAGAACATTGGGCAGGCACGCAGTGGACCCGGGTTGAAATCTCATTGTGTCGTTAGTGTTTTTTATTCATAGTTTTTTTTTTTTTTCGTTCTACCCTGGTTACGGGCGGTGGCGGACAACTACGGCGCCGTGCGTGACCCGTGCATTCGCTGTAAAAAAAAAAAAAAAGGTACTCACGAATATCACTTCGCATTATTATATGTTTGCACAGAATTGCCCCACAGTAATGTAACTAGTGAGGACATGCAGCGAAAATAAAAGTTTCACTGGCACACAACCATAAGCCCTTGGCGAATAACAGCGCAGCGTGTGTGCAAACTTTTTTTTTATTATGGAGGGGGGAGGGGGGTATCTGCCTTTCTACATACTCGTTTGAGAAGCTCCTGGATATCCGGAGAAAAGGATGCTTGGAAAACTTCCAATCTTTCATCTGATATGTCCTCCTCCATTACCTGGTCAATGAAATTCTGGGAAGCCTCAATATATTTTAAAAGGCCCCACTGGTGCTCCTACGATGTCTTACTCTTTTTTTTTTTTTCAGCTGTTAATTATACCTCGTTCACAATTATTTCAGTTTTCTTTTTTTTTCTTTTTTGCCTGTGCCATTCCTTCATGGGAGTTTGGGGGTGGCGGGATTTAGAAAGCTCCATCAATGAGAGGTGCTTTAGGCCAAGCTTGATTCCTTGACTTTTGAGAGGAGCTCGTTTCCTTTTTATCCTACATAAAGAGAGACATATCGCAACATCAGAAATTTTGGCATTGCGAGCGTAGGGCTCATGCAATTATAAGAAACTCAAAATCCCAGAAATGCAAAGCCGGTGCTACATTAACTACCTTTCAAAAACTTAGCGCTCACTTGTATAGGCACACTCACGTACTGCCTTTTGTAAGTGCGCTGGAAACGATGCAAACACGGTAGTTATGTTACAAACCCTTCACCTCGTTATTTACCCTGTCTCATCAAAGCATCCTGCTTAAAAATGTGCACTGAGCATAAGTCATTCTTTGGGGGGGGGGGGGGGGGGGAGGGTGCCTAACTTTCTTGCCTCAGAGCGCCCTCTCATAAGTCACGTAATATGACGTGTTTGGACTACTAAAACGTACAAAAATTATTCTAAGTGTACTGTGCACCCAAATGCAAAAAGGAAATCTCTGTACATGCGAATGCTGTCACAGTCACGAAAATATGTGAGGAAAAGTGAGCGAGCAAAGCATGCCATCTTGCACATAGAATTTTGTGCCTGGTGTCATCCACTTCACACGATTCACACAGCAAAATGCTACCCAAGAGCCCACCATCGTCATCTCGAAAATTCCTCACAGACGTGTTTAGAACCGCCTTGTTAAATTAGAGGCAACACACGCAACATTACTAACTCAAAAACAATGCGAAAGCCACGTACGCTACAATGCGCCCATCCGCTTTGTGCTCCGAGCAATATGGCGGTGCGTCGGCTTCAGCTACGGAGCCCCTCCGCCACTCCAGAAGTTTAAGTACAGTCAAATCTCATTAATTAGAACATGCTTAATTCGAACTCATGATGAGGTCCCGTCAAAGCTATGTGTATTCCAATGGGCGAAAACGCCTGGTAATTCGAACACGCAAGCACTTGCGACGGTTAATTCGAACATACCACGCTTCGAAAATGCTTTCAGCAACCCACCCAATCCCACGGCGGCACCTGCGACACCTCAACGCTGTGCGCGAAGGAAAGGAAAAGGAAAGAAAAGGCTGTAGTGGAATGTTTGCTCTCTAGAGCTCTAATGCCGATATGCGACCCCCCTCCCCCCCCCCCCCCCCCCCCCCCCCCCGTGCCGCGCTTCTCCCTTTTCCGTCTCTGCCACGTAAAGACTTTTCTCCTCCCAACGCTGCGCGCGAAGAGAGAGGGGAAAAAAAGCTGTAGCTGCAGGGTTTGTACAGGCTTGCAAAGCGAAAATTCAAGGATATTCAAGGACTTTCCAGGACATGTAAGTTTTTCAAGGACTCAAACCAGCATGCCAAGTTTGAACTTTCCACTCTAAAATTTTCAAAAAATTACCAATTTTATTACTTACAATTTATAAACAAAAAAAGAGCGTAGACTTTATAACTTCTCGCACCCTCTCCATAGGACAGGGCACGATGTCGTGTCGGAAAGTTACACGCTTATGGGCTTCAATGCGCATGTGTAGTCAGGCCTTAAAGGGGGACGAGACTTTCGAATCTGGAAAAATGGCCAAAAAAAAGCGATTTTTCGAAAATCCTATTTTAAATTTCCGTAACCTGTTATCTCTCAGATTTCAAAATATCATTCTCGAAAATCGGGTAGAAGTGCTTAAAAAAAAATGTTTTGTCACTTATTGCCGCGCATGAAATTGCGAAGTCGTGAAAAAAAAGGGTGTTTTTCAAGCCACGGTGACATGGCAACGGCGCAACCAAGAGCCGCCATCTTTGTCTCGCCTGAGAGAGCGTTCCTCCTGCTTGAAGTTCTTCGCGTCAGCCACAGTCTGCAGGCGATAAAAAAAAACGCATAAAAAGCAAAGTCTCGAAGGTACCACGCTGAAGCCTGACTGGCTGCGCATGCCACGTGACACAAACACGGGATCGCCATCGGTCTCCTGAACAGTTGCCCCTGGCATGGGCGCAAATTCTCCTCTCACGCGCGGGCGCGGCTCCCGCTGTTTACTTTTTGCGCCATCAATCAGGCCATTGAAGTGCTGAGTGGATATTTCGGTCGTGGACGGCATGGTTTCGCCGTAGATTCTTGCCAGCGATCAGGGATCGGCCATGGAGTAAGAGAAAATGCCGAATATTACATCAATTCGGTAGTCGTAAGCGCAATCTCCGAACGTGAAAAAGAAAACATCGACAGCTTCTAGAGCAGCCTCTGCTGCTCAACGTGTTGCTGACACGCTGCCGTTTGCTCCAAGCTCTTCGGTCGACGACTTCTCAGACCTGCGGTCGCGATCGTCAGCTGACTTATTGGACCCGCGGCAGCGATAGTTCGCCAACAACTTCTCAGACCCGCTGCCGCGATCGTCGGTAGAAGACTTTTCAGACCCGCTGTCGCGATCATCGATCGACGACTTCTCGGACCCGCAGCCGCGATCGTCAGTAGACGACTTCTCGGACCCGCGGCCGCGATCGTCGGTCGATAACTCTTCCGACCAGCGGCCGTGCTCATCGCTCGACGACTTCTAGAACCCGCGGCCGTGCTCGTTGGTCGACGACTTTATTGACCAGCGGCCGTGCTCATCGCGCATAGATAAAATGCCATCAGTAACTGCCAGTACAATTCAAGCTCGCTTGGAGCCTCGTTACATATCGCCACAAGCCATTCGTGAGCGCGCAGGGGCAGTGAAAACCTTGCTCAAACCCGTTTCGACAACTGAGCGAAAAATGAAGCTTCTTGGGCAGAATAAGCAATGCACTGATGTGGAACTGGCAGAAGAGTTTTTGCTGGGACAGCTAGAAGCAATAAATGCCTTATATAAAGATGTTTTGTGCCCAAAATGCTTTCAGTGTAAACTCAGTCTTCATTTGGGGACAAGGCACGGTTTGGCAGCACGAGTGATATTGAACTGCAAAAGCTGTGGCATTGCGTCCACCGAGTGGTCATCATCAAGAATGGAGGGGGGCAAAGTTTTTGATGCGAGTATGCGTGCTATGCAAGCCATCGAGATCACTGGCAAAGGTGTAACTGGTCGAAATGACTTCGGTTCTATAATGAACGTGTCGCATAGGGGCCTACGTGCCGCATAGGGGCCTACATTGTGCAGCCATTTTCTTCGTAACCGTTTCGCCTATCTTTAATTTTTTTTTTTTTTTTTGCCATATTCCTTAAACCTCAATAGATGTCGTGACATACTTTTTTAGTTTGACTCTTTGCAATTTTACGATGTGACTAGTTGTTCACCCCTAGAGAGTGCCTAGTGTGAAGGTTGCAAAAAGAATCGCAATACAAGAATTTCGTGTAGCAAAAAAATAAGGCAAGCATGTCATAAAACTCAGCATGCCTTCAGCTGTACAGCAAATATTCCTGCTAGAGCATTAAACTTTCCAGGCACTGTGCAAAGTGCTATGGACTGCAAATAGTCAAAATTTTTTTAAATAAAAAGTTCTGAAAATACTTCTCTGAAACTTTTGTGGAAGCATTAGGAAGACATGGTTGTGCCACATTATTTGTGGCTTGCACAATCTTTGCTGCAAGCTTTAATTATAGCTCCAATAAGCACGATACATGCACCAGGATTCATTTATTCTCGCTATATGATTTGTCGCCTTTTTGATATGGACAATTTTCAGTTCCTGTATATGGGGCCCGAGTTGTGCAGGTGCATAGCAGTGTAGCTGACTTAGTCACGTGATCACAAAGCTTTGCGTGCATCATGCTGCGTATTGTCAGCTCTCGCACATATGCGCTACACAAGCACTAGCAAAACAAACTCGCCGCTACCTGCAGCAGCTGCAATGCTTTGCCAGTATGTACGGGGCGGAAGTGTGGAGGTCACTCAGCTGACTACAGATCTGGTGTGACATCACTAGAACTTTTGTTGTCCTTCCTGTAGAGCTAGGTCAGTGTTCGATGTACGCGCTCACGATAGGTCTCGATTAGGAAAATGAGCAATTAGGTACACTTGGAAAGTGACTTAATATATATATTCTTAAACACACATGGTGCTTGCTATAGCCTTAAAATTTATAGGAACCACAACAACAAGAGTGTCAGCTTGTGCACAGTTGACACTCGCAGCACGTTACTCAACAACTAAGAAGTAACAACTGGGACAGTGGTTAATTTACACTCAGCCTGTGGATACAAGTGTGTTCTTTTCGAGGACCGTTTTTGGTTTGTTTAAGCAACACGCTTCCAGTGTCGCGCTATGATAGTCGTTCATCAACACACGTCCTGTGCACTTTTTTTTCTGAGTGGCGCGTTGCATGTACGAGGTTGCTAGGCCTTCTTCGTGTGACATTCTAAGTTCTTGCTATCGAAGTCACTGCTTCACCCTCACCAGAAACTAACCTTTTTTCACATGCACTTGCAAAATGGGATCATGTGCAACCATGCCGCATTAATACTTCAGAAATGAGGAGTTTGACAGGTTCACACGCCGATGTACCATATTTAGGAGGTTGTTATGTCGATATGAGAGTGCACTGCTCAGGGAATCCAAGGACTTTCAAGGATGGCAAAAACTTACAGGACATTCAGGGCTTTGAAAATGTATTTTTGAAATTCAAGGGTTTTCAAGGATTTCAAAGACCTGTACGAACCCTGAGCTGGTTTGAGTAAATATGTGGTTGAAAGAAAAGAAAAAGGCACTATCTTCTGCAGCCCTTGCCCCTTCCGGAAGCACGGCTCTGCGCCTAAAGGGGGAGGGGGTCTCTCACGCTGGTGCCACACTTCCCCCTTTCCCGTCACTGCCACGTAACCTTTCTCCTTTCAATGACGCGCGCGAAGAGAACAAAAAAAAAAAGCTGCCGGGGAGTGTTGGTTCTCTCAATACCGATCTGCTTCTCTCCACGTGGAGACGCTGCTCCTTTCTTGTCACGTGCTGGCCATGCTGCAGCTGCCTCCGTTACGCACGCAGTCGTTGTCATCGTCTTTAGAGAGTGTGGACGTTGGACATTTTCACGTGCAACTTATTTTGCCAGGAGAATGCTGAAGTCGAAGTAGAAATGCTTTGCAAGCTGCGTGCAAAATTAATTGACTCGCTGCAAGGCAAACGTGTGAATACGCACATCACTGACTACTTCAAATTAATGACAGATGTCTTGTGATTTGTGAATAAATGTAAGTCTTCTGAAACTTCCCCCTCGTGTGTTAGCTCAATGCACATGCGCTACTACATGGAGAGCCCACCGTTTATTTAGCTTTCAATAATTCAAACTTCTCTTAATTCGAACAAATTTTTGGGCTCCTTCGAGCTCGAATTATTGAGATTCGACTGCATAACTTCCTTGACAAGTGCACTGGCGGTAAAAGTGAAAGCTCGAGTCATAAAACAATAAAAGATTTTCAATTTATGAACAAGAAAGCAAACGCGATATTTGTTGCAAGCTCATAAACAATGTCTTTTTCGACAAAAAACTGCAAAGCGCATGCAGTTGATAAGGATGGCATCGCACGTGCCACGTTGAGCGGTGCGCGGCCGAAGCCACACTAGCGACGTAGTACCCTGCAGCCGCATCAGTGCCGGTGCGCAGGCTCATTGGTCACAGAGGCAACCGTCCTCCTCCCTTATTCGTCGAACCTGTTCAGTGTCGCGAGTTTTTTTTTTTTTTCATTTTCTTTTTCTTCCCTTTGTTGGTTCTCTTTCTTCATTCACTCTGTGTCCCCTCCCACTCCGTATCAACCTCATTGTTTGCTCCCCAGCGACACACCCAGCGTGCCTCTTTTCAGAAGAGCACTCGCTAGCGCATTTTTCACAATTTCCGGCAACCGCATTAAAACCGGTCTTTCGTCTTGGGGGACTGCACAATAAGCGGTATGCGTATACATGGGGTTTTATGGGAGGATAAACGGAAGTAGAAAAAGATCGCATTGTGAGCAGTTTCGTACTATGGGTGGTTACGTTATAAGTGGTCTACACTGTATATTGAAACACCTAAAAACTCTTTATCGTAAGAAAAAAATTTACTGAGAAAAGTGTACGTGTACACTTGTGTCTCACGAAAAACCATGCAACGCCTCATAACACGAGCAACGAAGCACTACCTGGGCTCGGATTTTCTTTGTCTAAGAGAAACAGTTTGTACAACATTCATAATTTTTTATACTGTTTCTAGGTCATCCATTTACAAAATGTGTATTCTAAATTTCATTTGTTCCGACTATTTTTACATATATAGCATATTTTATTGCACTGTTTACAAGCTGGTGGCCAAAAATTCCACTTTTCACATTTTTATTCATTCTAAAATGTTTTTGTTGCTCTACAACATATATTTTTTTAGAAAGAGCATTTCAATGTGCTAACTTTGGTATGCTCCAATGCGTGCTCGAGTACTTTTCAAACCGGCGAAACGATCTTTCCCAGACATACGAAAAACAACCATTTTCGCACGGTAACGAAAGAGTTGAACAACCTTCGCCTTGATGAGTTGACGACTGGTCTCACACGTTATGTCCACGTAATCAACGGCAAGGAAAACTAATTAATGAGGTGGCTATTTAAAGTGGTAGTTACAAGTGCAAGAGCACCGTTGCTACGATTCTGCCTGAAGACAGAATCTGATGGCAAGAAGAATTTCCGCACACAACTTAAATAGCGCTTAACTCTTTCGTTACCGCGCGAAAATCTTTATTTTTCATGCGTCTCTGGAAGATTGTTTTTTGCCAGTTCAAAAACTACTCCAGCACGCATTGCAGCATACCAAACTTTGCACAACAAAATGCTCTTTCCAAAAAATATAAATCGAGTGTAATTTTTGATTACCAACTGGTAAACAGTGCAAGAAAAAAACACTATTTGTGCAAAAATATTCAGAACAAAGGAAATTCAGAATATACAGTTTAAAGAAAAATGGCCCAGGAAGAGTATAAAAACATTAAATGTTGTTTGTACAAACCATTTCTATTCACATGGAAGAAAATCAAAACGAGGTGCTGCTTTGTTGCTCAAGCCATGCAGCAAAGCATTGCCTAGTTTTTCGTGAGACACAAGAGAACTCGTACACATTTCTCAGTATATTATTGTTTTCTTGGGATAAGAGCTTCCAGGTGTTTCGCTATTTCATCTGGCGTCAAATCTTTCCATTCATTAGCCACCTCACTACGCATAGGTTGGCGTTCCAACATATGCATCCAAGTATATTTACACTCAAACCTCGCTATAACGTAGTGGGGTATAACGAAATAATGAATATAATGAAGTAAATGAAAATACCCTTGAAAGCTCCATTGAGAACCATGTATCTTAAACCTCGCTGTAACAAAGTAAAATTGACCGGTAAATGGATATAACGAACGATATTAGTCTATCAAATAGTCTGTCAAAAAAAAAAAAAAGTGACTGCTGTGTGTAAAGTACAGTCGAGCCCACTTATAACGAACCTGAGCCTGACACGAAATCCGTTCGCTGTATCCCGAAGTTCGCAGTAAATGAAACACAGCTTTTAAAAAAGTTGCAAGTGAAACCAAACATTGTTTTTTTTTTCTAAAAAGTCCGTGATGGGCGTGTTTTGAAGAGCAGAAGCAATAAGGGCGGTCTCGTGTTCATTTGAAACGGCAGGGTGCTCGTTTGCCAAGGCCCGTGACATGAGCTGCAGGAGGCACTGGCTCCCAAGTTCGGTTGTTCTCGCAATCCGATTCCTCCAAATCGCTCTCGCCTTGTACTTCATTCCCAATGCCCTAATCCGCGCACGTTTCCGCAGTGTCGGCATCAACATCAACCGTAATTAAACCATCGCAGCAGATGTCCCACCCGCTCTCCCAGGTCGGAGTCAACGACGCGCTGCTGCAAATCGCTGCCGGAGTGATCCTGTTCGGAAGCTGCAGGCTCGACATCGGACCCGACGTCGACGAAGTCGGCCTCGCAAAAACAGTTTCGTGCGCATGTAGCCGTCACCACCACCCACGAAATATTCACCATTTCCAAAGCTGAATACCAGGACCCCCGGAGCGGCAAGTTGGCTGCCAGGTGGTGAACAGCTATAAGCAAGCGCGCGCTCCACAACGCGGCACCTAACGCGCGGATTACGCTCAAGCCAAGCAGTCACACTTTCGGCGTTTTGTGTGCGGCAGAAAAAAGCGTACAAGTCCTCCCGCCTGCCATCCTGATTACACATGCACACCAAAAACGAGCAAGACACGCACACGCGACACACATGCTATAACGCGTGGAACAGCTCTGGGCCTGTTTCTACTCAAAAAACAAACTAATTCGAGCCAGCGTGGCTGGCGTCGCGGAGCGGTGGAGGCGGGCAAAGGGGTTGTGATCGAGAAAGGAGAGCAGATTTGCGGGAGAAGAAGGGCAAGGAGTTGCGATAGAGTGAAGAGAGGGGAGGATGAGGCGGTAGGGTGACCTTGAAAACCAAAACACACGGGAAGGAGGCCGGTTGGGTACCTTGCTTAAAAAGTCCACGAAACGCGCAACTCGCACGTAAAAACCTTGAAAGAGTGCCTGCGCACGCAGAAGTCAAAGCACTGCTGCCTAGATTGGTGCACGCGGTGGTGTTCAAAGAATCGGCAGCCGTGGTCTAAAAATTGTTTTGTTGCGCCGGCGGGTTTGCGTGCCCTAACTAACTTCGATATTTCGAGATTCGTTCCGTGCAAATTACCAGCCGTTTTCACGCTTCTGCACGCCTGTGGAGGGCATGCTGAGCCAAGTGCAAAGTGAGCAAGAACAAGTGCTAAACACAAAACGAATCGCAAATTGTCTGAGTCGGTGGGATAGCGTGCGCACATGCACTAGACGCAGACTATCGGATACAGTTGGTAACCGGATACAGTTGGTGACCGACGCCGCCAACGCACCAGAGATCAAAAACAGGGTAGATGGCCTATCGGTCTTTGAAAGATTGGTGGCAGTGTGAAAACGCGGCCCTCGACTGGCGATGAGGGCTGCTCATAGTAGCGGGAGGACAAAG
This sequence comes from Rhipicephalus microplus, assembly GCF_043290135.1. Taxonomy (NCBI): domain Eukaryota; kingdom Metazoa; phylum Arthropoda; class Arachnida; order Ixodida; family Ixodidae; genus Rhipicephalus; species Rhipicephalus microplus. The sequence continues at coordinate 388,846,593 of NC_134710.1, forward strand.
GACGAAGGGGTGCGTAGCAAAAAGCTGTCGGGGAGAGCGGCAACTAGAGGTGCGCGGAGGCAGGCTCGGCGTTTAACAATAAGAATGTATGAGCACCTCGCCGATGCCTAATGATGGTCGAAAATGGTTTCCCGGGAAGTCGGGAGAGCTCTGACTCCGTTCACTGTAACCGATCAGCAGCGCTCGCAGACGTTCGTTGTAAGTGCAATTTTATGCAATTGAACCAATGTGTATTTTCACGGTCACACGGATATTGTTCGTTTTAAGCGAAAGTTGATTTTAAGTGGGGCCGTTGTGTGGGCTCGACTGTATATAGTTTTTTGTGGAGTTTGACGGTCAACTCCCACGCCGACCTTACAGCTGCGCCACGCACGGCCGAGAGAGCCATCCTTCTCACACAGCCAGCGGAGAGGATTGAGGAACCACTTAGCAGGTCGCATAACCGAGAAACGGCGCCGCAGTGCAAAGCGATTTCTTTCTCATTTAAAAACACACGATGGGGAAGCTTCAGAAGACTTACATTTATTCACAAATCAGAGAACATTCGTCATTAATTGAAGTAATCGGTGTACGCGTCTAGATACGTTTGCCTTGCAGTGAGTCAATCAATTTTGCACGCAGTTTGCAAAGTAGTGCACGGCTAAGTCCAGCACCAACACACTCTAAAGACGACGGCAACGACTGCGCCTCCGCATCTACACCCTGTATTGAGAAAGGAGGAGACTCTCCACGCCCCGGCAGAGAGAAGCAGATCGGTAAAGAGAGAAAGCCAACTCCTCGCGACAGCTTTTTTTTTTTTTAATCCTCTCTCTCTCTGCGCGGAGGGTCTCTATGCGCAGAGACGGAAAAAGTGAAGAGTGGCACAGGCACATCACAGATCGGCATTTGAGCGAGAGTAAACAATCCGCCACAGTCTTTTCTTTCCTTCTTTTCCTTGTTCGCGTGCAGCGTTTAGGGGTGCCGCTGTGAGATTAATCTAAGGTGCTGAGAGCATTTTTGGAGCGCAGTACGTTCGAATTAACAGCCGCAACTGCTTGCGCGTTCTAATTACAGGGCGTTTTCGCCCATTGAAATACACATAGCTTTGACGGGACCACAGCGTGACTTCGAATTAAGCGTGTTCGAACTAATGACATTTGAGTATGCTTATTTTCCATTGCACGCGTGGTCGCATAGCGGTACATCAGGCCGTGAGGTGGTTTCCTTCTTTTCATGCTTATAGGTGTGCTCCCATCTGAGCATACATTGCCACAAACTGTTATAATCGATATAACGAAATAATGAATATAACGAAATAATTGTGGCTCCCCTTCAACTTTGTTAAGACGAGGTTTGAGTGCATTTGCATTTTTGCACATATCGTATTAAAAAGAACAAAATATTGTGCATAGTTCAGGAACGTTTCGCACTACTTCGTAGTCAGGGCCAAAATGTGCTTTGGGAACCTTCTTGTCATTTGGAGAACCTCTGCAGCCGGCACCAACACACCACGCCCCAGCGAAGTGTGGACCACGCACATAACCAGAGTAGCTATAAGATTGTGCACAAAGGCAGCTACACACTTACGGCGAAATAGACAACTCGAGCCCGTGAGCAAAACAAACCCATGAACGTCTGTGGATGTCTCAGGCTAACGCAAAACATTGTCTCCATAAAATATGAAGCTGAGGTGCTCTAATCCTTCGAAATCTAAGCTCGTCCTCACTCAGTTCAGGTGCGGTTGCAAGACAGTTTCGAGCGGCGCACGTGTTTTGCAGCACTCACGTGCGTGCGTGACTACGCCATAGGAGCGACTAGTGTCACTATATGCGACCCTGTGTCTGACATAACGAAACAAGAAAAACCAAAGCTGCTGGAAGCTGGTGGAGAAGGCTGTCTGGACACTTTAAATATGCAGCAAACCATCAGAAATATTTCTTTTCTATAATAAATTTCAACGGACTCCTAGCAACAGCTGTCTATTGAATAGCTGGCATAAATTTCTGGCAATTATTATTGCTAAACATTGTCAAATTACGAAGCTGAGACTAATTCGATATTTCGCTAGCAAAGGTTCCTTTCATTACAAAACTTCGATGTTACTGCAGTATAAACACGAAGGGCATGCACTTTTATCAAGTTCGCCAGCCTTGTGCACTGTTTTAACAATACAAGCACATTGGTTTGCACAAAAGGTCAGTCATAAATCATTATGTTGCTTAAGGGGGGACACGGGTCTTAAAAGGCTGAAAATCGCAAAAAAAAAACTACTTTTTCAAGTTGACATTTTCGGTATCTGCAACTATTTTTGCACTTATCTGAGAAGTTTCAAGCTTCTCGCGTCATTATTTCTGGCACAAGATCAATTTATAACACCCCTGTGAGATGAATCTCAGCACAAACAGACGCGCTTTTTCCACGCCGAACCGTTGCCTTTACACACTATCGTGGTCTTCTTGGTCTCATTTGAAAGGGTCGTTCATCTTCAATTTTCCGCCACATGTGGCTTGCCTTGATCATTGGTTTTTCACAAACACTCGTCATCGAGAATCACCAAGTGCGATTCTATTGGCTGCTTGGGGCACGTGACAAAACCTAGACACCCGATTGGTGAAGTGGCGTTTCCGGCCTCTGCTTCACCATCCTGACGCAACGAACATGCGCCAATTTGTCATGGTGCTGCTGACTGCCTGCGGCAGCAAAGACGTTCCGTGCCACAGTAATTTGTGAAGCGGGTGTGGCAATCGTTCGTTCGCTGTGAACGTCAGAAAGAGCACCGCTATGGCTCGAGACAGAGAGGATAACGAACTCGCTGCAGTCAACGGTGGTCACTGAGTCACCGGTGTAGGCCTAACTCACTTACGAACCCGTCAGTTTTCGACAACGTCGCTCAAAGCGGCAGTGTTTTGGAGCTTCAACAGTTACAGGACAGCAAGTAAAAAAGCAGAAGTGAATCTACGAGAGATAGCAATCTCAGCAACGATAGAACGGAAGCACAGTCTTATCGCTAAACGCGCCGATGCCGCAGGTTCCCCCCGTCTGACGTGAACTGCGTGATGGGTCGTCAGAGTGGAGTTCGCCGCACGTCGGCAAACGCAAAATCAATCCGTTTACGGTGAACGTGCTCGCGGCCCGCGCAATGAAGGCTACTGGCAACAGGTAGAGTGCTTGTAACGACGCGTCCGCAACGATGAACATATTGCGCCGCAGCCTCCTCTCGAAAATGTGGCAATCTTACGTGAAAAGGAAACTAACACCTCGCTGCTCTAGGAGCCTTGAAATTGGTGAGCGAGTGCACAAGTTTGGTCTGCGACATCAACAGCTCAATATGGACAAGCCGGAAAACCGCTTTATTACACGACGGATCGCGGATTACGTGCGCACATTCTTCGCACATAGGCGTCACCGAACTGGTAAGCGGCCTAGTCGGCAGACGAGCCCAAGGCGACTGCATCAGCTCGCAAGTGTGCCTCTGCAGAAAACATGTCGCGGCAATTGAAAAAACACCTTTTAGGCGACGCAAAACATAAGTATTACATGCCTGGTGCCTACTGAGAAAGCTGAATTTGCAAATCATTGTAAATAAACCGCTTTTCCATGCTACTGTCTGCCTGCCCAAAATGGACTTGTGTTTTTGCATGATTTCTCGGGATTCAAATTTTGCTGCAGTTGCAAACTCGTCGAAAAGATATCTCTGCCTTCAAAGCAGCTAGGAGTGTCATTTTTGTTGTGACATGTAGCTGTATCTTTAGTTTACACAATGGTAGGTGTGAATTTTTGATTGAGACCTTCAAAAAATTTAATTTTTGCCAGAAATTACAGCATAAAGTGGGTGTGTCTGCACCACTGAAATACAAGGTGCGACAAATTTTGCTACAATTATCAAATAAAAAAAAACACACTCCTACTGTTGTGTAGCTTATGTTCATTAGCACACAGGCATGTGCCAATAGTAGCTCTGCAATACAAATTTCTCTTGTAATTTACTGGCAAACAATCGGTAATTAATTTTAGAATATCCCAAAAACTAATTGGTTTAGAGGAACAGTAATTACATTTTTGAAATAAGCATCAAAAACTCAATCACACGGTGAATTTTCTTTATAAACACATGAAAATATCTGGCACTTTATCTGAAGTACAGTGTCCCCTCTTAAACGCACAAATTTAATGTTCATTAGTACACAGGCATGTGCCAATAGTAGCTCTGCAATACAAATTCCTCTTGTAATTTACTGGCAAACAATAGGTAATTAATTTTAGGATATCTCAAAAACTAATTGGTTTAGAAGAACAGTAATTACATTTTTGAAATCAGCATCAAAAACTCAATCACACTGAATTTTCTTTATAAACACATGAAAATATCTGGCACTTCATCTCAAGTACAGTGTCCCCTCTTAAACGCACAAATTTAAATTGATTTTGACAGTTGAGTGGCTGGACTAACTACCAAAAAGTGCTCGGTGCACGAGAAAGAAACTCAACATGTCGAAATCCATGATCCAAAGTGTCGATCACTGGTGACTGATTTGAATAGGCGCGGTAACAAAAAAGCTAACCTCAACAATTTCGGTGAAATGAATCTCTATAAAATTACTGCAAAAGACACATGAAACTAAACAACGTGTTGAGTGAGCAAGTACACGAGAATAACAGATACAACAGCGGCGGTGGTATTCTAGGCGAGTGCATTCAAGATTATATTTTGCGAGATTCGATACTGCACGTGAATGCGAGGCTTGGCACACCAGTGAAAGCACCTTCCATAGATACGTAAGTTCCTCCGATAGAATGCCACTAGAGGAGGGGAAACCCTCATATTTCCTAAAAGAATCACCCACGAACAACTCAACCCATTAATGTAAAACTGGTGTCTTGCATCTCAAAATCACATGATTATGCGCCAATGAGTGAGCTGTATTCAAGCTGAAGCGTGCTATTGGTTTTCGCACCCTTCAGAATTTAGCTGCCATGAGCAGGAATGGAATTCATCATAGGGGTTAGCAGCATGACACAGGCCTTTTCGCCCCTTTCACATTGCCTACGACCGAGCTCGCGATTGTGCAGAAGCGAAGGTAAACCTTTTATTGTTTTACTAGGAACATTACCGATTCTCTTTTCATCACGTTTATCTGCAGCTTGAAACGAACAGAAAGCAAACGCAAAGAGCGAAACAGCACGCGAAGCGAGCGCATTATTATGTAGGCGCGCCGTGGCGGGCATCGAAGAGTCCGTGCCGTGACGTCCCCCAAGCCTCCCGCCAGGTGGTGCCACCCCAACTTCTCGGGGCTAATACACGGCGCGATGAGACGGGCGAACAAGGACGCGGCGCCCCTGCTTGGAGTTCAGTGCTCGAACCCGCGGTGGTGTACGATGGGAACACAGAGAACAGAGCGGACACCACAGACTTTCACTGAAACCGAAGCTCGTACCGCCGGTAACTGCGGGTCAAACAAGAAATGGGGAAACTGTAGAGTGGTTGCAACAATACATTCAGTTTCTGGCTTTATCTATCGAAGTTCGTTATTGCACATGTTCATTGGGAAGAAAAAGATTTTTTTTATGTTTCAAGCTGCTGTTCATTGTAAGGAGTGTCGATGCCGATTAGAAGAGTGGCTTGACACTCCTATAAGTGCGCCATTAAGGAAGTATTGCTTGATGGAAGAACCACTGTGCTAATCAGAAGTGGCACTCATGATAGCAAAGCGCGGCTCAACGCAACTGGTTCGGGCAGAAACTGTAATTGCACCAGTAGAACAAAAAGGAGGGATCCTTCCTACACTTTGGCCATTACATGTACTTTTTTTATCTTTTAATTTTTAGTACTTCGAAGAGGGAAAGTCAAACTAAAGTACAGTCGCCGACCGATTTTATGGACTCTAAAACTTCGGACTTGTTGGATATTTCGGACATCAAAAGTGCACCATGAAGGTTCCCATAGGGCTAATGCATTTTTTCGACCTATTTTTCAGACTAATTTGCCCCCTAAAGGTGAATTTTTCAGACTAAATCACTTGTTTCGAGCCGCGCCATGGACCTGTATGGACGCCGCCATGTTGGATTTTCTGCCGACTTGACTAAGCTTAGAGGCTAAATTTTAAAATGGCTTTCCTGCCTCCAAGATGGAAAAGCAAACATCATTTTCAAGTTTCGGAGGCCGTGTCTGTTTTAAAAATCGCGGCATGGGATTATTTTCTAGTCTTCGGTCAGCTGTAGTGGTCAGCACTGTCGTCATCACACCGTACAGGGAGGAGGCGGAGCTACGCAGCAGTGGAGTGAATGTGCCTGCCACAATGATAGGCACTGCGCCGTGCTCCCGACTGGGCTGCAGAAATTAGGTGCCTTCTTCCTCTTCTAACCACTACCACCACCATCACCACAATGACATTAGTGAATTTTAGAATAGCACACCGCGAGCCCTTGCGGTGCGGTGCAGTCGCTGCCACTGCGCATGCGTTGTAACACGAGGCGCCGTTCGCGGCCTGCCCGCAGAAAATTCGAAATGGTGTGCGGCAATCGCGGCCCGAGAAGTGTTGTGTGTAGCTTCAATGCATTTGAGTTTGAGGTCGGGGCGAATGTCCCTAGACCTTTGCCTAGGGGGAGCAAACGCTATTCTAGAACTCATAATGCGTCCACTATATCCGCAACGCCGGCAAACGTTATTCTAAATCTCCCCATTTAAAGACTTCACTCGTGCGGACGATGACGATTTCAGGCGCGGAACCACAGACGAAGAAATTCTACGCCAGGTTGTGCCGCAGTCGGAGATCGGTTCGAATGATGACGACGATCGCCCGCAGCTGTCGGCAGCAAAGATCGCCACCGCGGTGACGCTTTTGTCGAGCATTTACGGTGACGATGTCACCTTGGCGCAAATATGGGCAAACCAAATTGCTTTTAAGCGTAGTATGAGGCAAGGCAGAATCATGTACTTTTTTAAGCCTGTCTGATGCAATAAAGTTCATATTTCTGACAAAAAACAATTTTTTGGACTTTTTTTCGGTCCTCGCCAGGTCTAAAAAATAGGTCGGCGACTGTAGACACCTTTAACGAAACTTAAAGAGACCAGGAAAAAGTGTATCCTTTAAGAGGAGTTTCGTTTACTGAGAGATAAACAGGGGTACAATATTCAAGTAGGAAACCAAACATATTAGTGCCAGTTGTTCCATATAAGCAGCAATTTCATTCAAGGGAGTTTCGTTCAATGGGTGTCTACTGTATATGCCAGTTTCAACAGTACAGTGAAATCTCAGTAGAACGAACCCCACATTAACGAACTTTCAAATTAACAAACTTTCAAAAAATTCCGTGCCGACTGCTAATAGTTTCAATTTAACATTATTTTACTACTACGTACTTCAGTATACCGAACTTTCCAGATTAACAAATGTTAATTTAGTTCCGCATTATATTATTAATGCCTCAGAACTACAACTTATGTTTTAAAATCTGTCGCGACCACCGGAGTGGTACGCAAGCAGACAGCAAAGCGAACGGACGCCTTGCTTCTCTGAAGGCGCGCGAAGGTGCGGGACACTCCCGCACACACCACACCACACACACACAAACACGCGCGCGCGCGCGCGCGCGAAAGGGCGATTTTTTTTTTTTTTTTTTTTTTTTTTGAAACGCCCACGCCGAAGCGAGGAGCGAGGGCAACACGGGAGGTCAAAGTCAGCGAGGCAGAGTGGGAGTTGTGGAGCATGAAGCGTGGGCGTGGGAAACCTGAGACAGCGAGGGAACAGAAATTGAAACGCGAGAACTTTTCTTTTTTAGCGGTTTTTTTTTTCTGAAGAGACTATCACAGCCGCAACGCTTCGGGATTTTCTTTGTCACTTCTACATGTGCTCTAGGAGGACTTATTTGTCAGTCGTGTTCATCTCTTTTCGGTGATTACTTATCGCGTCCGCAGAGAGAGTCGACGTTCGCACAGCGGCGCTACTACTCATGAGTTCATCTCTGCTTGCGACGAAGAAGCAGAAGCAGTTTTCGCTAAGCGAAAAAGTGGATATTATTCGGCAACTGGAATGCGAAAAGCAGGCTGTTGTGACCAAAGAACCGAATTGCACCACAAGAATGTGGATTAGCTGGAGGCCTTCGCGCTGCAAAGTTTGTGCTGCATACGTCAAAGAAAGAAAAAAATTAGACTTCATTAAAGTAAATGTGCATTTTTTTTTGCGTGTTCACTTGTGCATTTGTTTTTTCACATGAAAAACGAGTTCAAGGACCCACCATTGAGAAGGTAAGTAGTTTTGGTCGTTAGAAAATAAGTACATATTTCTGGTTCATTATTAGGCTTTCACTACGACCTTTCAAATTAACGAAATATTTGCCACGGCTCCCTGAAGTTCGTTATACCGAGATTTCACTGTACTTCATTATTGAGCCCACCCACTGTCACCCAGCTTGGCAGATAAAACAGTTTGATGTCTGTTGTTCTCTTTAGTCGTGACAGCAACTTGATGGTGCAACCAAACCCTTCCAGGAAAGCAAGCTTACCTCGTAGCGCCCTCCTGAGCAGGCGAGTGAGAGAGCAGTGTCCTTGGTGCGCTCTGACTGGGCCTCCAGGTCAGCACCATGCGAGAGGAGGATGTCGACTACACCGGAGTGGCCGGCTGTCGCAGCCAGCATGAGTGGTGTGAAGCCCTTCTTGTCCCGGTGCTCCAAGTGGGCTCCCCGGTTCAACAGCAGGCTCACCAGCTCCTCGTGGCCACCCGCACATGCCAGCGTCAGAGCCGTGTCGTGGTTGCTCTCCGTCTGCCAGTTGAGGTCCACCTAAGGTCAGCGAGGTTACTCGTACATAACACGGCCCCCGCTCAATTATCCCCACTTGCTGCATTTGCTACAGCTGCTTGAGCAAGATGAAAGTCATCGATGGTGATCTGCGCTACAGAAAGGCTTACAGAAATAACTGCACACAACCCCTCACGGAAATACTCCCCCCATACTTTCTCACAGACGCTTAATTTGTAGCATCTACAGCCACCAGGCAATTTTAATGGAAAAACAATAGGGATTGCAAGCCATAACACCATCCAGCTATAGGCAGTGAACTGTTACATGAGCACTTTTCCCAGAATTTATTGTGAATGACACTGCGCTGCAGGACAACTGTAATGAAGTTCGGAACATTTGGAAGCTACGGTGAAAACTCGATCCAAAAGGCAGAAATCCACATTAAGGAAAACAAGTTGCTGTATTTAATAGCAGCAGATCATGACAACTAAAGAGAAGGTTCCAATCGAAATTGTTCGAAAAGGGGATCGAGAGCACTTTGAACGTAGCCAGGAAACACCAGCTATCAGAAAGAAGGCTCCCGAGAACACCTGAGCCACATATTAATGCAGTGAGCGCGACATCTAACTTGCAAGTGTGTTTCTAAAACTGCCAAAAATTGCTTGCTCCTTCTTAACTGTGCAGCTGACAGGGCCGACACGGGTATTGGCTGATTTCAGAATCGTGAACATTATTCATCAGATACGTCACCGAGATGTCTGCTGCTGATTGTGGTGCATTTGATTTTTTTTCACAGCGTCACAAGACCAAGATCATGCAACATTTCGGTTTCGAAATGTATTATGGCGCAGCACTTGATGTAGCTGAGCTGTGTCCCATGCAGTTTAACAACAATCATATGGGGGCCTCCTAGTTTTGAACATGCTCCATAATGCAGCTTTCATTCGTGCAACACATTCAGCGGTGGTTGTCACTTCTTGCAGAAAGTCCAATGGAGACTAAGGTATTCTACCCGTCACTGTTTGAGTAAATCGTTGCACCCAAATTTTGTATCACAAGTCAAGCGGTTGACGCAGTGGGGTGCTGGCCAGCAAGCTGTCCGCCACTGTGCCAGCCGTCTTGCCACTGTGTCAAAATATGTATGCTCTAATGTAAAAAAACTAATACTTGTATTATTATTTTAAATATTGAAATGTTTGTATTAAAAAAACTAATATTTGTATAACGAAGATCACTCTCCCATGCTGTCTGGGAAAGTGATCTTCTCATTAACAATTAATCTATTCATATATTAAATAGGTTAAACTGTAATACGTTTGCGTACAAACTCAAGATACATTTTCACGACAAAGCGTTGCAAGATTTTTTTGTCGTAGAGAAGTGCTGTGTTCTCTTTTGACTAACATGCCGTAATCTGCTTTTCATGTACTGCTGAATTACGATGACTGATTGCATGTTACGAAGTATTTTGTTATTATTAATGCAAGCCAAAACATCATCCTGCTATAGGCAGTGAACTGTTACATGAGCACTTTTGCTTGAATGTATTGTGAATGACACTGCAGTGCAGGACAAATGTAATGAAATTTGGAACACTTGGAAGCTACAGCAAAACCTGCACTGTAGCCTCACTTATTATAAGTGTACATGATTTCACAGTAACCCCCCTTACTCAATGCCTTCGGGCCTGTAAGGTCATTGTCAATAAATGAATACAGTAGATTCGCTTTAAGACTAACTCAAAGGAACCACGATAGTTTCTGTTATCAGAAGTGCCCCCAAAACTAAATGCTAACATGCCAAGTACGCCCGAATACGTTGCTTAAAAACACTGAATGAAGTGTACTTATAATGGGATGGAAAGGAACAAGAAAAAGCATTTATTTGACTCAGCTTGGAAAAAATATATGCTTTCAAGTAGACTATTTGGACTTATCTAGTGAGTACTTGATTTCACAAGTTTCTTATAAATATGCTCACTGAATAAATTGCTACCACATTCTAACAATAAAACTGTAGCACGACCCTATTTTGACGAATAGAAAAAGATAAAAAGGGAGAGACAAGCACAATTTTCCTTCCTAAGAATGGAAAATTTATTCTTCTGGCTGTTCACCTTCTGAGAGGCTGTTTTACTATTTCTGTTATCACTTTTGTACGCGCCTCCATTGCATACATTGATGAAGCCAATATACAAGTTGCTTATGAAAGTCTGCAAGCTTTTCTGTGAGGTCCGGATATTTTTTACTTTCAGCTTGCAGTAACTTTTCCTGGTCGACGTGCAGCTGAAGATATTCGTTTACTCTGCTCAGAATCACGAGCCTCGGGCACATAAAAAGGACACAACGCAGCTATATTTTGTGTGCAAAATGACCTTCCTCTGTCGTGCACTTTCATAATGAGAATGGCGCATCACAATTAGCTGCATTTCATTGCAAACAAATATGATGCGCACAGGCACTATGAAAAACAACGCTAACTGACCACAACATGGGCTCAGGCACCATTGTGTGACAACATTGACAATGCACCCGACTCCCCTGATGGGAGTGCTAGTGCCACATATATGGTTTCTGTTTCCTGTGATTATAATGTACAGACCATTTTATTCCCGTTTTCACTTTCACTTGTTTTTTTTTTTTTTGCCCCCCCCCCCCCCCCTCTCCCTTGCATTTTTCCTCTCAACCAAGCTCTTGGCGTTTTTTTTTTTTTTGCCTCCCTTCCCCCTCCCTTGCATTTTCCCCTCAAGCCAAGCTCTTTTGTTCTTTTGTTCTCTACTGAACTCCTGTGGGGAACTGAAGAATGTGAGAAGAATGCGAAAAAATGAACGCTTTTTGTTGTTTCTTTGCTGATAAAGCTGGCCCTTTCTCCACCTACAGGCCAGGGGTGAGAAAGATGCAAGCTTCATGCGCTGACTTTTCCACTTATCTCGCTTTCACCCTCCCCATCGCCATTTGCTTTCGATTTGCTTGGAGTCTTTGCACTAAGAAGTTTTCATTTTGCTTTCTATTATTGGCTTGAATGCCCCCATCAAGACTATAATGTTCGTTGCCCAAAATCCCTGTCATTGTTGGTAGCTGCAGGAGTTTGTCTTAACAGGAGAGGCCTGTTATGCTGTTGCTCTTAAGCAGATTTTTTTTTTTTTTTCGTTGAGTCTATGAAGAGTCTTAACTGGAGTTTACTGTATTTTGATTTCTATGTTTGTAATCACTTTGTGACTGCCTTCAGGCTAGACCCCGCCATTTTGTTATGTCACAATATACCAAGGCATTAACTTAAGATAGGATAGACTAAACAAGTGTCATAACAAGTGTCAAGCTGCATTTCAAATGAAAAGTTCGCATATAGCCTACACACTTTAGAAACCTACACACCAAAGTGTGCTTCTAAATTTCCTTGCTTTTGCACTGCACAGTCTGACCTGCTAGGCATGAGTGCTTTGTTTACATTTTTTCTTTTGTGGCCGATTGTTATCTCTGCCTAGTAATTTCCACTTGCCTCGCGGAGTTATTAAAACATGGAACATACGAATGTGACGAGAAGGACTGGTGAAAGAAAAGTGCTCTAAAGGGCAAGATGAGGGTCACAAAATCAAGGATTATCAACCCTTTTGATCTTTTTCGTACAACAATCTATGCTTTCTGCTGCAGTACAGGGCACACTGAATCATACTGCTAACCTGGGCATGGATGGGAAAGGCAGAAGGGTGGAAGGTCAAAGTAGAAGGCTGCTGGCCTAAGTTTGACGCCACGGGATGAGCAGGAGGCCCGTGGTGATGGTGGTGATGGTGGTGGTGATGGTGGTGATGGTGGTCAGGGCACACAGTCACAGCCTGCTGAGCGGTTATCGACACCTGGGCACCACTTCCGCCAGGACATGGTGTGCTCACTACCGTGGGCCCTGCAGTTGCCAATGTCGCAGCAAAAAGGCAGGGCGCTTTGCACAAGACCATCCAATATCACATCTACTCAAATGAGCTTAAATGGCAGCTCAAGCAACTAAGCACTTGCCAGCTGTTGCAAAACATGGTGACTGACAATGCTGAAACAAATATTTCAAGACTTAGTCACCTGTGCATACCAAAGCCAGACTGCATTAGCCATGAGGATTGAATACATAAAGAGGGATCAGGTAATCTGGAATTTGCTCATGGCCTGTGTGGTGAGCTAGCAAAATTAAGGATAAAGATGTGCCAAATGTTGCCCCTTTTCACTAGATGCAAAACTCTGAAGGGGCCAACGGCAAATGTAGCATACAGTGAAACTTTGATGCAACGAAGTCGGTAAAAATGAGAATTCACTTGATATGTCAAGACTTTGGTCATTTGAAATTATACTTTTTATGTGAAGGAATTCTTTTTTACACAGGAAATTCTACAATTATGTTTGAATGATAGGGCATTGCTAAAGAAAAAACACTCACTTCAATAATGTAATAATTTTTTTCAACTAGAGAGCTTATCGTTACACCTCGATACTCTATTGCAAAGCTTGATTACATTGAGAATTTTTTGAAAAAAAAAAAAAAAATGCTATCATTATGCGAATATATACGGTAGGTGTTCTGTGGTCAGACTATGACGTTCGCCATACTTACAGCAACTGCCCAATTTCAACAGATAGTGGTGGTGGTGGTTGGGGTGAGAAGAGGAAAAGGCACCTAATTTCTGTAGCCCGGTAGGGAGCACAGCGCAGCTTCTCAACATATAAACATGGCATTGATTGCCAGCGAGCGCAATCAGCTGTCCTCCATCTTCCCAACAGTGACGTCATGGAGCTTCGACCAATTACAGCGGCGGCGAGACTTGCGATGGCGGACACGGCACCTGCTGCTTGTTTTCGGCAAAATTAAGTTATTTGCGTTGGTTTTTGCAAATTTTTTACTTGATTTTCTAGTTCGCCGCATGAAACTACATATCATGACACCATAATCTCGTTTAAAAAAAAAAAGTGTGTCCCTTTAAGCACAAAACATTGACCCGAATTATCACTGGACTGATTCCTGTCCTTCTCAACTTTACAAGGCAGCAGCCTCATAAAAAGCAATGCACACAAGCCTGCATTAATGAGCATGCACTCTACACGAACAGCATGAGCCAGATGGACCCCAATGTCGAAAAACCAAGAACATGAACAGGACTATTTCTTTAGTTGTGGAGGCAATTGGCTGCCACACCTCAGTCACTTAGGCTGTGCCTCTCCAGTCTTCTCACGTTGTACCAAACTATAGCCACATAGTAAACTTCTGGGAAAAAAAGCCTTGCACTGAAACTTAATTTTTATCAATCCATTAGCAATATTGAGTACCTCCTGCGCCATTTTACCCCTAAAGGCTAAAGAAACGATACCATGGCTGTTGCTCGGTGCAACTTATAAAGATTTTTGTTGAAATGTGGCAGGATGTAACAGGCTTCACCACTTGGCCCAATGGTGAAACATTGATGCAGCTATCACATCACTGTGTCAGGTGCTAAAAAATTGTACAATGCTGCCGCTGAAAACTCCAATTGCTGCGCAAGCTGAAGGAAAACAAGAAGGGAGACAGGAAAAAGTGCCGTATCCCTTCACGTTTTGTTTTCCTTCAGCTTGCGCAGCAAGTAGAGTTTTAAAGTATGAACAAACAAGTCTGCAAAGAAGTATTGTTCCTGCAAAAGATTTCACTCCTGCTCTATTAAATTTAATTGCACATACAGTCAAATCTCACTAGAACGAAATAGACGAGACACGCAAAAAAATTTGTCGTAGCGAAATTTGTTGCAGACTCAGAAATCCGATATCTGTTAAACGGAACTACTGCTTAAAAGGAACTATTACCTCTGCAATGCTTGGTTTCAGGATTGTAACAATGATATGTGGGGTTTAACGTCCCAAAACCACCATATGATTATGAGAGACACCAAAGTGGAGGGCTCCGAAAATTTAGACCACCTGGTGTTCTTTAACGTGCGCCCAAATTTGAACACACAGGCCTACAACATTTCCGCCTCCATCGGAAATGCAGCCGCTACAGCCAGGATTCGATCCCACGACCTGCAGGTCAGCAGCCGAGTACGTCAGCCACTAGACCACCGCAGCGGGGCGGTTTCGGGATTGTATTCTGCACCCGTGTTCACCTCTCAGTAAATAACTCCTGTTAATAGAACATATTTTCCGGTTCTTTCAAGTTCCATTTACTGACAGTCTACTGTATTTGGTAAGATTTTATGACAATCTCGTCTTTTGAGTCTACTGTATTTGGCGAAATTCTATGATAATCTTCTCGTTTGCTCCCAGAAAGTGCATGCATTGAACTCTCGCCAACTCTGACATACTTGGCCACACACCGAGTGAACATGTTTTTTTCGCGTATAAAAATATACAGTAAATTTGGAGCTGAAGTCCGTGTTCAGGTTTTACGAAAATTTCGGCGCTCCGGTTGGCTTCACGACGTGCCTCCATGATATTGCAAAGAAGGCACTTCGTGTCAATACGCGGGCGATTTTTTTTTCTTTCGCCTGTTATTTACAGATGCGGCAGCTGGGTTATAAGCAGTGGTGGGTTATACACGAGAAAATATGATATTCAAATGACCCTTGGAGTGTGCGGAGTGCGCCGCTGTGAACGAACGTGCCAAAGCTTCGCTAGAGGTGAACTGAAAACTGCGAACTGCAACTGAAAGTGCCAAAACTCCGCACTACCACATCAATAAGTGAACGACAGGAAAGTCGTAATGGTTCGTGCCATTTTACGGCTTTATTGCCTTCAATCTATGGCTGTGTTAGCTACACACATTCACAAAGTATTCCCTATTAATGAACGCAACGATAGCGACCACGGTTTTTTGCACAATGGTTGTGGCAAGTTCTGTTTTCAATCTGTGGGCGCTGCGCTGGCTGTGCACGTGCCTTCAGAACTTTGTCATTATCTTTGTTCGCATCAACGCGGTTTTGTCTGTAGCATCACGGCAAGCAGTATTGGGTCGAGTCGGCGCGCGTACTTTTGTGGTCGCCCATGATAGCCACGACCACATTCGTGTTAGCAGCGGTTGGGGCAGAATGTAGTTACGCTCGAACGGGGGCCCCGCCACGGTGGTCTAGTGGCTAAGGTACTCGGCTGCTGACCCGCAAGTCGCGGGTTCGAATCCCGGCTGTGGCGGCTGCATTTCCGATGGAGGCGGAAATGTTGTAGGCCCGTGTACTCAGATTCGGGTGCACGTTAAAGAACCCCAGGTGGTCAAAATTTCCGGAGCCCTCCACTACGGCGTCTCTCATAATCAAATGGTGGTTTTGGGACGTTAAACCCCACATATCAATCAATCAATCAACGCTTGAACGGGGTGCGTGCTAGCCTCGTGTTCGCCATCACAACGCCGTGGATGTCATTCGCGATCGCTCCGCTAGCGACGACGAGCGGTAATTTTGTTTCAAGCACAACGTAAAAACATGGCAGGAGTCCTTAAACAATTCTGCCGCGGCTCGCACGTGCAGAATACCCCCCGGGAGCATCATGGTCGTTGATTGACGTGTTGCCGAGCATCTCAATGGCGTAAAATTTACCGAAACGTCTGTGTAATGGCAGAAAACGGGTCTCCGATGAAAACACGGGTGTTGCGATGCAGCCACGCACTCTGGATGTCACGAACCAACGAGAAACGGCCAAGTTGGTAGCGAAATTTCATGAAAATTCTTGGCAAGTTCCTTTTCTCGAGGTAGTGGTAATTGCGAAAACTTCGTTGCCGTGGCAATATCCATAAAATATATTCGTCATGATGAGAAATTTTTCCCACTGTTTTCTATGGCCAGCTGGCGGGGAATCGAAAATTATTCATCGTAGGAGAAATTTTGATGTAACGGACATCGTTATAGTGGGATTCGATTGTATGACTGGGCAGTCATAAGCCAGCTTCTCATTTGCATGTAAAAAGATGGATATTATGAAATACAGTAAAATCTCATTAGAACAAACACCACATTAACGAACTTTTCAGATTAACGAACTTTTAAAAAATCCTGCACAGACTGATCAATGGTTAAATGTAAAATTATTTAACTACTACAGAACACCAAACTTTTCAGAATAACCAATGCTAATTTAGTTCAGCGTGATATTAACGCCCAAGTACTACAAATTCATGTTCTGAAATCCGTCACGACCACCGGAGCAATACTCAAGCAGACAACACAGCGAACGAACGCCTTGCTTCTCGAAAGACACACGACAGTGTGAAAGGGGGAAAAAACGAAAGGATGACTTTCTTTCTTTTTATTGAAACACCGACACTGCATGTTTACAAGCGCAGGGGCGAGGGAAACACTGGAGGGCAAAGTCAGCGAGGCAGAGTGGGAGTTGCGGAGCAGGAAGCATGGGTGTGGAAAACCTTTGAAAGCGAGAGAGCAAAAAACGAAACGCGATAAATTTTCTTTTTCAGCTCTTTCTTTTTTTTGGAAGAGGCGATGACAGCCGCGACACTTTGGGTTTTTCTTATCTTTGTCACATCTACCTGTGATTTAGGAGGCCTAAGGGGTATTAGGTGTTCTGCAAGTCGTGTTCACCTTTTCGATGATTACTTGTCGCGTCCGCAAAGCAAGTCGGTGTTCGCGCTGCGGTGCTACTACAATGAGTTCATCTCTGCTTGCGACAAAGAGGCGGAAGCAGTTTTCGCTAAGGAGAATGTGTATCATCTGGAGGTGTTCGCGCTGCAAAACTAATGCTGTATGCATAAAAAACAAGAATGAAAAAAAAAACACACACACTTGTTCAAGGAAACATGAATTTTTGGTGTTCTCTTGCGCATTTGTTTATTATCGTGAAAAGCGAGTTCAAGGACCCACCGTTGTGAAAGTAGGTCATTTTGGTCGTTGGAAAATAAGTATTTATGATTAATTTTTGGGCTTTCACTATACCAACCTTTCAAAATAACGAACAAATTGCAGCAGTCCCTTGATGTTCATTATACCAAGATTTTACTGCAGCTTTATTGGCTACCCCTTCAACTTCGTTGTTACAAGTTTAATGTGTAACAATTGAGCTCAGAAATCAGCAGTATCACTGTGTGCGCACGAGACTAATACCCTGGTCACACTGGCAAATTTAGTGTCATTAGGTGCTTTTAGCTTGTACGTATACTTTTTTTACATTACTGTTTTACCAGAAACCAGATGGAATCTGTACATGCATGGGCCTTTACGGAATGTAAAGTACTTGCCAAATAGACTTTATGTTTGCAGTCCCTTGTCGCAACTCCACCTTTGTTCGTGACTACTTGCGATATCCGCTTTGCAGAGACTCCAGCCGGCAAGTAAAAAAAGCCCAAGTGCAAGCACTAAATAGGACTATGCGGTGTCAGCCAGTTTAACAAAGTTAGAGTGACAGATTATTGCAGCCATAAATGTGGGAGGCCTGACGCCCCTGACAGACTGGATAGGTAGCACACTTAGCAGGGCCAACATGAACCAGGCAAGCACGAAATTGTTATTACGGCAGCATTGTACATTTTACTTCTGATGTAAATGCCTTGCAGCACTATAATTACGAATAAGTTGCCTATTAAACAACCTTTTCTTGCAAAAACAAATGTGTCCATACCTATGGTTGTGCGTAGCGTCACAAGATGTCAAGACCATCATAACCCCTTTACGATATTTAGGTATGGGGAGCTAAAAATGTGTGTTCCCTTAACATGGTCAACACAATCCTGTATTCCAGTAAGGTTAAAAAGTAGGAGTACATGAGCCCCTGTTTTAAGCAAGTGCACTTACGCCCCCAACTAGTCACTTTGGTGGTGCACTACTACATGAGAAAAAGAAGCGTACTTTGGAAATTATGGTAATGGCAATGGTTGCAGAAGTAGCATTGCGGATATTCGATATTCAAGGCACTGTAATGTGCTATAGCTACAAGCAGCATTTAAAATAAACTTTACGTACAAATACGGCGGGTGTGACCATTGTGACCGGCGGTTGGCCCCTGGTCGCCGTGGCTGTAAACTGCCAAGGAGCGAGAATATGTTTTTTTTTTTTTTTGCATGGCATTGTACGCTTTGAAGCCTAAAAAATATTGCTAATAATGAAAACGACAGTTTGAAAGACGTTATGAACTCAGTTTTTAATATTGGCCAATTTATTCTCGAGCCACTGCTACAGAAGATTTGCGTGAACAGTTTGGATTTGTTGGTACATGATGACAGAGTAACAGTACAAAATTAAGACACCGACAGAAGAGGAGAGACAAAAACTGAATTGTGTTCTGCCAACCTCTGTCCATGTCGTAATCTTACACTACCGTATATTCCACGCAAGCAACCCTCTAAAAAATTATTGGCAAAGTGGAGCAGAGGGGTTTCAAGGAACAGCATCCAAATTCAACATTGCAGTGCCAGTGTTCTCTAGAAAGGCATACATAGACTTCCCGAGACGTCTTGAGGCTCTCTTGTACACGGCATAGCGCACTGAAATGACAATCCACGAACACAAAGGCAATGCAATAGCTCTGAGCAACCAACGAAATATGTCGAAGACTTACTATTGCTAATTCATAAGCACCATTTTCGAATTTAGAATACAGATCTGGAAGGCCATGCTTTTATACTCATGCAAACCTGAAAATCATCTTGGGTGCAATGTGCAGAATTCAGATTACGTTCATTTATCCAGAAATGAAAAGCTATATCAATCAATTTTTGATGATAAATTTGGCCTGGAGGCGCTCGAAGATCAAGCGGCTAACCAGAATTGGATTAAACTCAAGCAGGCCAATTTTGCCTTGGTGCAGCGTGCAATCAAAATGCTGAGTGGGAGGGTTTTTCCCAAAAAACTATGGAAATTTGAAATTAGCACTGAAGTCGGAGGGGGATCTTGCTCAAAATTTCACAGAATCACTGTTCTCAGCGACATTTCGATTACAGACTTGCACATCAACTTTTGAAAAGTAAAAACAAAAGGCTACTGCACTGAAGGCTAATTTATTCGGTCAGCAAGTAACACTATAGCTGTGCGAATAGCAAAGTTTTGGGTGCAACGCAATTTCGAATAGTAAAGTTTGAGTGTGATACAAATAGAATAATTTTCGAATACTTCTCCCATCCTTTGGAGTGAAAGAACAAAATATAGGTTTGAGATAATCCAAGCACAATATGAATTATATTCTGAAAAATTGCACTGGCACCACCGAACGCTCCCATATTAGACTCACCGGAAAGAGTATTTCTCAGCGTTCAAATTTTCAATTTCAGTTAGGTCCTCTTTGAGAAACAGGGGTACAAAAAGCAAATGTTTGAACTTTGTTCTGAGGCCTCCAATAGGCCATGTCCATCTTTTTGCAACTGCACGTATTGCTATTGGTGCAATTTTCACTGTGGGAGAGCGTCGCCTACTGCTTGTGCAACATGAGGGCGTGGTCGACTATAATAGCTTTGCACTCGTTCCATTTGCGTGCATAGCTCAACAATGACTTAATTTGTGGGGGAGCACGTGCAACCAGCCACCCGCTCTCTTTTACGGCAGCGTGAAAGCCTAGTTGCGGGAACACCCCCCTGCAAGCCGAGGACATCAACGACCAAGGAGTAAACGTCTACCCTTGTTTTCTGTACTATCTCCTCGCGACATTTACACGCTATTCCTAACGCCTAGAAATAAAGTGTTGTTGACCAAGCCTGTTGCCTTATTTGCCCGAACCTGTGTAGCTGTAATGAGACTAGCTACGAATTTAATCGTGCACGGTACGACTGTGTGCGGCAGAAACATTAGTTAGGCTTCATCATCAGCCGTACATATGATGGGCCCCCTACAACATATAATTATGCTTTAGTTTGGTACCTGCTAAGAGAACTTCAATGAAGAGATTACAATAGCGCGCAAAGCTTGCCAGGAACATCACATACAAGTGTCCTAGTGGCGAGAGATTCTTTTTATTGGCGCTTCAGCCCTTGGGACATCCTGCAACAGTCTCTGAAAGACTGTCGAAGAATGGCTCTTCGTATTTCGATCGAGCTTGATTCAAATAATTTGAGACATCAGGCACCACATCCATGCACGCCAAGACTGAGCATACAGACTGGAATTGTGGCTAGGCCTTACTCTGCTCACAGCGCTAATGCAAGAGACAAATCCTACTTGGCAAACAAGGACATCGCACTAGCAGACATGCAAAAGCAAAGAAACTGCAACGTGCTTCGTTGCAAGCAACGAATCGTATTGCCTGCTGCCTCCTTGGAAGTGTCAGAGGGTATTTTACGTGTCGGCAACGCACCTACCGGACCGCTCGAAACCCCAGAGGAAGTAGCCAGCAGTGTCGCACGTCAGTGCCCCAAAACGCACAACGAAGCACGCTCCACGCCGATTATCCATTATTATGAACTACCGTATTTACCGTAATTACTCGAATCTAACGCACACCTTTTTTCCGGTTAAGCGAGTTCATAAATCGCATGCGCGTTAGAATCGAGTACGAACAAAAAAATTACGGTGAATCGATTGCCATCGGCAAATCCAAAATGGCCGCCCCCTATGTGCGTCGGCATGGCGCGTCGGCCATTTCTGCCTATGTGTTTCCCATGTGCGGCACTTCATACGTGTGCTGAGGAGTTCGTCATCTAGTAGTGCATTAGCATCGACGGCGTGAAAGGGCCGACTCCAAAAACTCGAGTGCACCACGATGCCGCTTTTAAAAGAAAAGTCATCGCGTGTGCAGAAACGGACGGAAACCGGGCCGCATCGCGGTCGTTCGGAGTTCCCGAAACGTGCGTGCGGGACCGGCGGAAACAAAAGCAGAAGATTGTCGACAGCAAAGCTTCACGCAAAGGCTTCAGTGGACCACAGCAGGGTCGGTTTCCGCAAATTGAAGAGCTGCTCGGCGAGCATGTGCTTGAGCAGCGAGCGGCACAGCGGCCCGTGACGACAGAACTGCTCCAAGTGCGGGCTATGCAATTAGTCTTAGAAAAAGGTCTAATGCGGAGCCAGTTTAAAGCGAGCAGGTGCTGGCTAACTAACTTTATGAAGAGAAAAGGCTTTTCCCTCCGAAGGGGAACATGCATATGCGAAAAGCTTTGCGGAGGAGTACGATGAAAAGCTTCACAGTTTTCAGAGGTTCGTCCTAAACTTGCGGCGCAACAACGGCTACCTGCTTGGGCAAATCGGGAATGCCGATCAGACGCCTCTTTACTTCAACATGCCTGGCACCACAACCGTCGAGAAGAAGGGGGCGAAGCACGTTCGCGTGCTGACATCGGTCCACGGTAAAACTACAGTGACGGCAATGCTCTGTTACACGTCAGATGGGCACAAGCTTCGCCCGTACCTCATATTTAAATGGAAGACGCTTTAAATCTTGTCTTGTGTTGAACCTCTGCTTTTATTGTTGAGGTAAGTTCTAATTAGTACTTCTTAAAGCTTGCTGTAAGTTGCTGGTTTGAGAATCCCAATTTGCGGCCACTTCGTTTTCTTTTTCGCTCTGCACGTTTTCGTGGAAAGTTTTCCCCGCGTAATTCTCGCACCCCCCAACTTTGCATCGGTTTTCCACCAAAAAAAGTGTGAGAATTATGCGAGTAAATAGGGTACTATATTTCCTTTGCGGAAGCTCAGATAGTAAAATTACGGTGTGAATCTAATTGAATAATATGCATTATTCAAAACTTATTCAAAAGGTTGAACCTTCACGCTGCCCTACTTTTAACACAGACCCCCCCCCCCCCCCCCCCACACACACACACACTTGAAACAGACTTTTTGAAGTTGACATTTTTTAAATCTGTGCCTATTTTTGCACCTATCTGAGAAGTTTCTAGCTTCTCGTGTCATTATTTCTGGCGCAAAATCAATTTAGAACATCCATGTGAGATGAACGTGAGCGCAAATTGACGCTAAAATCGCGCTTTTTTCGCGCCGAACTGTTGTCGTTGCACACGAGCTATCATGTTCATCTTGGTCTCGTTTGGAAGGGTTGTTCTTCATCTTCAATTTCCCGCCCCTGCTGGCTCGCCTTGCTCATTGGTTTTTCAGCAAAAACGCGTCATCGAGAAGTACTATAGCGCAATTCTATGGGCTGCTCAGGGCATGTGACAAAACCTAGGCATCCGATTGGCCAATTGGCGTTTCCGGCCTCTGCTTCACCATTGTGACGCGCACCGACATGCGCCATTTTGTCATGGTGCTGCTGACTGCCTGCAGCAGTAAAGACGTTCCGTGCCACAGTAATTTGTGAAGCGGGTGTGGCGATCGTTTGTTCGCTGTGAACTTCAGAAACAGCCCTCTATGGCTCAGGACAGAGAGCATAACGAACTCGCTGCGGTCAACGGCGGTCACCGAGTCACCGGTGTAGGCCTAACTCACGTACGAGCCCTCTGGTTGGCGACAATGTTACTGAGAGCGGCTGTGTTTTTTGCAGCCTCATCAGTTAGAGGACGGCAAGTAAAAAGCAGAGGTGAAGCTACAAGAGGTATCAATCTTTGTAGTGACGGAACGGAAACGCAGTCTTATCGCTAAACGCGCCGATGCCGCGGTTGCCGCCCCTGCCTGACAAAAGGACCTTGAACAGAGTGGAGTATGCTGCACGTCGACGAACAACAGAAAGTCAATCCGTCCGCGGTGAACGTGCTTGCCGCCTGCGCAATGGAGGCTACTGGCAACAGGTAGACTGCTTTTAATGACGTGTTCGCAACGTTGTCACAGTTTCCACTCGAAAATGCGGCAGTATTACGTGAAAAGGAAACTAACACCTCGACACTCAAGTAGTCTCGAAATTGATGGGCGAGGAAGCAAGTTTGGTTCGCAGCATTAACAAGTAACCCATTCTGCACAAGCCACAAAACATCGCCACGTTGTTCGACGAATTGCGGATGACGCGTGCACAGTCATTGCACATCGCCGTCAGTACCGGCACCGAACTGATAAGCGGCCTTGCGGCAAACGAGCACACAGCGAGAACTTGCTACACGACTTGAAGAAACTACACACTCGTGCAAACAATCAGTCCTATTACATTCGCGGTGCATATTAACTGACTAAAAGTATGTGTGCCATAATATGTCTCACTCAAAACGGCGAAATAAAGTTTCAGCAACATTTTTCTCGAAGCACAGATTTTGACCACTTGCTTTTGCACGTTCGGTAAAAGTGGACCTAGGACAGCTAGAGCTCTAATTCTTTTTGCACAGTGTAGCTAAACGTGCATAAAAAACAATGCTAAGAGCAGATTTTTAATGGTCAATTTCATTTTTTTTATTTAATATAAAAAGTGTTTTTGGTTACATGCAACAAACTTTATTGTGTTGTAAATCCGAAAGTACTCGTTCAATTTTCAATCAGCTTGCAGAGTTACACTTCTTAGCCTTTCTAGTATCTATATATGTGTATTTAATGACTATGCAATTTTAGGTACATTCATTTTTACGGTTGAAAATGTTAGAGTTCTGTTTTCTTGTTTTTTATCAAAATGGCAATTTTGTACACACTGCATGAAAATTACTGCAATATATTGGAACTATTAGAGATTGCAGAATAATTTTTTTGCAGAATGAAGCTATATGTTTGGAGCACACAACACAGGAAGCAATTTTGATTTCTCTTGATGCAAGCTTTTTAAATTGGTCTTTTGAGTGACCACACAATGCCCACATTCAGTGCTATGAAGTTTAGTGTACTGTAAAGTAAAAAATAATGACCCCATCAAAAATGTGCTCCCTATGTTGTGTGGCTTGTGCTTTCTATTGTTGATCCCTATGCTGATTGATTAAACCTTTATTTTGGTCCTGAGAAGACGCAGGGGAGACCCCGGGCTAGCCGGCTAATCCCACGTAGGGACCGTCAAGCCGAGTTTGGCGGCCCGTTCACGGGCACTCTGAATGGCCAGGGTTTGATAGTTAAGTTCGGGGCTGCGTAAGAGCGCAGCTCACCTGTCCTCGCTGAGAGTGGAGCCGATTGCTTCACATTCTTACAACACATGGTTGAATGTTGCTAACAGTCCACAGGCGGGGAAATCCGCACTTGGATACCGTTCAGAATATATATCATGAAGAACCGCAGGGTTAGGATACGCACTGGTTCGCAATAGTCCAAGGGTAACTGCCTGCGCCCTGCACAAGGCAGGGTGTGGGAGGGAGAATACCCTTCTTGACAGATAGAAGTGCCTTGTTATTTCGTTGAACGTAAGTAAGGGTTCCCAGCGAGGCAGAGGGACTGCGGAGGCGGTGCGATCAGTGAGTCCTCGCTATTTGTAGATTTCGAACTGGTGACTATTTTTTTATTGTAGTAGGAACAATAAATGTTGTTATCTTAATTAAATATAAAAATAATGAACCTACAGAAAAAATAACTACATATTTAGAATCGGAAGAACAAACTGAGTAAGCATGCCAACGTTTGTCACATTTGGTTGAAAAATAAATGAGAAAACCCTAAGACCCATGTCCCCCTTAATGAAGCAAAGAAGAGTCAAGGAGCAACAAAAACCAGCAAAATCAAGAAATCCTGAATCTTTGATAATACAATGACGAAGGAAAGCAATTGCTATATGCGACACAGAGAGAGAGAATGGCAACAAATGCAGGGGCCAGGCAGGGTCTTTTCATGCAAGAAGTTTCACGAAAGTGCGCCATGCATCACATCATAAATCATAACGCAACTACAAGACAAGTGATTACAGTGTGTAGTTACTTGCAAGCATAAAAGAGGCCACAATACATCAGGCTGTTTGAAAGCCCTCTCGGGGATTAACCTCAACTGTGTTTTAGGCACTGAATGTAAAATCATTATGCATTAACTGTATGTATATGCGCAATACAGTGCTATACTTTTCAATAGAATTTTCAAGGAAATCTTGCAACAGGGACTCACTCACCAGTGACAATCTCACCCAAAGCCTCGTGTAGCGTGCGTGCAGGAGCGGCAACCATTAGTCCCTCAGCCTGTGGAGGTGTTGCCCCAAAGGAACTCAGAAGGGAGGCCCCACCACAGGTGCTTGCCACGGCTGCCGCCGCTCCTGCTGCTGCCGCACACACCATACCACTGCAAGCATCCTTGACACATGGCACGGCTCCGGGTAACTGCGGCTTACCACCACTTGCCTTTGCCTGGAGAAAACAAATTACGACCATGACCATTTTGAAGGTGCCCTGAAACATTTGTTCAGGTAACTATATAACGGATTCACTAAAATAGCTTACGACCTCACGATTTCAACACCACAAAATTTTAAGAGTCCGTCCAGTATGAGCGGAGATACAATGTCTTGTCACAGGCTGCAACCACATTCTTCCTTCTCTCGTCCCGACAAAGGCGCTGGAAGCTAAGCAAAGAGGGATGGGCATGGGCAAAAAAAATACGTCACAAGCGCCCCGTGACCTTGAGCGCTTTCTTCCTTTTCTTCAAATGTGCGGCTTTTCCAGTGCAATTGCGCGCACACGTGAACAAGTTGCAGCGATCTCTGTAACGACCCAGGGTGCCATATTCAAATCAGCCAATGGCTGATAGATGGGCTTTTTAAGAGTAATTTTTGAGCGTCTTTTGTTATTTGTTGAGAAAAGAGAAAGCAATTTTTAACCGACTTTGATAATTTGTGAATTCCAGGCCGCGTGCTGCACTGTAATATTTGGCTCGCATGTTGCTGTAGCCTCTACTACCGATTGGCAGCGTTTTCTGACCATGCTCAAAAAGTGCTGCAGAGCCCCTTTAATTAGGACTAGTATATAATTTCCAATGAATGAGCCCAGACGTTATGACTACACTGCCTTCTGTACAAGAAAATGGGAGGTTTACAGGTTTACCTGCAAACCTGCCATTTCACTTCCTCTATGCACCTATTCCCACTGACAATTTCAAATTTGAATTTCCCATATTTGATAGATGGTCTATAAAGGAATCACCTTTCAGCGGGTAAAAATAACTCTGCTATAACTCTTCTGCTAGTCTGTTTTGTTTTCCTGCAGCACGGCATTTTTATAGTTCCCTCGAAGTCTGCCAATGCAGTTCACAATAAGGCTTCAATGCAAAGTGCTGTGCCTTCTTGAAGATCATGCATTTCTACAGATCTCAATGCATCTGCAGATGAAATTTAGAACTGGTAGCACAAATAATCCACAAAAAAACCTAGGTTTGGCAGATTTCTGTAGCACAGACAGCGCAACAAACTAGCCCAAACCATAAACACATACTCTCTGGTAGGTTTTGTTTCACTCTCCAGATCGTTTCCCTGCTGCAAGACTTCTCCTCTAAGACCTCCAGTGGGTTCTAAGATCGAAATCGTCATCTGCCATATTGGCAGCACTTGCAGATTACCTACTGCATGGGGTGTTTAGTTTCTCATGACAAGCTCACCTGCAGTCAACATGTCCACCGTACCATCGAAAATACTCTGCAGTACCATCACTGAACATCAAAGGTTGAAAATTAGCTATGTATTGAACGAATTTGTTTTATAAGTTGTGCATTCTACATTTTTTTATGTTTAATAACTTTAAATCATTTTGATGCTTCACTATGTCCTGCAGCAGCTTCCAGATACTGTAAAAATTTGAGCAAGCCCCCCCCCCCCCCCCCCCCCCCAACGAAGTCAAAATTTTCGTCAAAGTGGTGGTGGTGGGGGGCAGGAATATCTCGGAACGGCACCAAAAAGGAAAACAACAACGTAATGTGCATGGATTACAATTTTATAACAGTTAACTTTATTTAGGCCCAAGATTTCTAAGTTGCAAACTTTCATTCAGATAGGAAAACTAAGGAACAGTAACAATGCATCGCCTTGTTGCTTTTTGTCAATTTTCATATCAATATCTACTAGCTCCTGCTGCTTGGTCTTGGCAGTCTTCCTAAGGTTGTTTAAATTGATGAAGCACGTCAGGCCGCTGATTGTCTCCGCCTTTCCTGCTTACACGTAGGCCGCTGATTGTCTCCGCCTTTCCTGCTTACGAGTCTGCTGTAGCTGTTAATTCCTTATCAGCAGCTTCTAGTTTCTTTTCCTTTTTTTTTTTTAGAACATTTCGACCTCTTCCACAATACAACATTTATTTTTCCGTTTCATCCTCCTGCTCCTGCCTTTTCTAGTTTCCAGAAATGCTCGATTTCGGTTCCGTGCAGAACCTACTGATGTTCTCAATTCTTTTGTAATGGGCACATTGCACACGCCACCTGCTACGTTTAAGGGTTCACAAATAATACGCTGTGAAATGTGTGACAATGTTCATTAAAATAAAAGAAAATTCGAGGATTTGCTAGAATTCCAGACCTTTCAAGGCCTTGAAAACAAACTTTTCAAATTAAATGTTATTCAAGAATTTCAAGGACCCGCATGAACCTTGTAAGTCGGTGCAGTAATGATGCTAAAAGCCACCAGGAGTGTAATTGTCATCACTGTTTTTAGTGCGCTTTCTTTTCATTGTCCACCTGAAGTTTCCAGCGTTTCTATAGTTTATATCGGCATACTGTGTTTTGACGTTGCTCACACAGTCAATAACACGTGGCAGCCTCCTGTGAGGCATAATTAATTCTCAATTTCAGGTACCGTATTTACTCGATTCTACCGCGCCCTCGATTGTAACGCGCACCCGGTTTCCACGACGAAAAAAAGAAAGTAAGACATCGATTGCAACACGCACCCATTTTTCTTGTTGGCCCGCACGATCCCACCACTCTGGAAAACGACTCCTTTCGCGAGCGTCTTCCATTTAAATATGAGGTACGGGAGAAGCTTGGGCCTATCTGACGTGCAACGGAGCATTGCCGTCACTCTTGTTTTACCGTGGCCCGATGTCAGCACGCGAACTTGCTTCGCCCCCTTCTTCTCGACGGTTGTGCTGCCAGGCATGTCGAAGTAAAGAGGCGTCTGATGGCATTCCCGATTTGCCCAAGCAGGTAGTCGTTGTTGCGCCGCAAGTTTAGGACGAACCTCTGAAAACCGTGAAGCTTTTCATCGTACACCTCCGCAAAACTTTTCGCACATGCATGTTCCCCTTCGGAGGGAAACGCCTTTCCTCTTCATAAAGTTAGTTAGCCAGCACCTGCTCGCTTTAAACGGGCTCCGCATTAGACCTTTTTCTAAGACTAACTGCATAGCCCGCACTTGGAGCAGTTCTGCCGTCACGGGCCGCTGTGCTGCTCGCTGCTAAAGCACGTACTCGCCGAGCAGCTCTTTAATTTGCGGAAACCGACCCTGCTGTGGTCCACTGAAGCCTTTGCGTAAAGCTTTGCTGTAGAAAATCTTCTGCTTTTGTTTCCGCCGGTCCCGCACGCACGTTTCGGGAACTCCGAACGACCGCGATGCGGCCCGATTTCCGTCCGTTTCTGCACACGCGATGACTTTTCTTTTAAAAGCGGCATCGTGGTGCACTCGAGTTTTTGGAGTCGGCCATTCCACGCCGTCGATGCTAATGCACTACTAGATGACGAACTCCTCAGCACACGTACGAAGTGCCGCACATGAGAAACACATAGGCAGAAATGGACGACGCGCCATGTCGACGCACGTAGGGGGCGGCCATTTTAGATTTGCCGATGGCAATAGATTGGCCGTAATTTTTTTGTTCGTACTCGATTCTAACGCGCATGCGATTTATGAACTCGCTTAACCGGAAAAAAGGTGCGCGTTAAATTCGAGTAATTACGGTAAGTCTTTGTGGGCACACCCCCCCCCCCCCATGCCCCTCCGTGAAATATTCAGGGTGGAAAAAATGTCATTCAATGCAGTTTGTTTCCGGTGCTCACTGCCGCATCTACCAATAACATGATCTCGATAGGGCCGCGCACTGCATCCCCCCCTACTTTTGGCAAGCTCCATACAGTTTTCAGTTCTCCGCAATCATCCCACATCAGCAGAAGTTTCGTGGCAGTGCCATATTACCGATCTTCCTTGGAAATACTGGCAGGCCCACCACACACCCACACTTCATAAACTGAAACAGTTCATTCACCATCGCTAACCTTACTAGTGTAAATGGTGTTCCAGTCGTCAGGGCTGCTGCCAAGCCTCTTAAAAAAGACCACTTGCTTCGTGTGGCTGACATTGACGAATGGTGCCCTGAATGTCACTCGCACGACACGCGAGGGCCAAGTTTTCAGCGTCAGAAACCAGGTTAGCAGGGTGTCTAGCAAATTATTATTTTAAGATTCCCTGACTTTTCCAGGTTTTCCCTGACAATTTCAAGTGAAATTCCCTGACCTCTGCATAGGCGGCAATACATGTAAGATCATTAGTGCAGACGACAAAACATTGTTTTATTTAGAGCGCAAACAAATAATTCACCGCAAATTGTAGTCGCTGACTAGAGTATTATTGCACAAAGTCTATGCAAACACACATCGATTTCTGCTGTTTGTGTCAGCCACTGCACAAGAGTTCTTGAAGCACTCATCTGTTACTTCTTAAGAGCATCTATTTTTCCTTGCAGGAGACTAGCTTCCGTAAGCGAGTCACTAAGCAGCCTTCGCTTCTTCCAGTTCTTTGACAAGAGCAGCCCCTCTTTTTTTGTTCTTCTGAACACCTGACTCCACTCATCTTTCTGCCTTCTTTTTCTGCAGTTCCTCTCTGAAGACGCTGTAGGAATTCCGAACCATCTGCAGCATCTTGTCAGTAATTAGAACTTTTTCCACGCCGCTTGCCGCCAACACGGCATCATGCACCAGTGGTTGTGCTATCAGCGAGTCTTCTTTCAAGTTTTCGACGAGGCATTCTTTGTTGACCGAGAAGCCTCTTTCTACGGCAGCGTTGCCGTGAGACAAACACAGGATGATCTTGATAAAAGACAGCAGCTCTTTGTAATCATGTGAGCAGAGATCTGGCCACAGAATGTCCTGCCTCTGCTCTTTACTGTCAAAATTTTTCAATTTTTCTTGGTTGAGGCTCAATGAACAGACCTCTATGTAAGAACGATGGGCCCGCTCTGCTTGCAGACCAGTCATCCACTGCTGCTTTGACAGCACTTCAAGTGCCAGGGTCAATCGTTTTGGGCCAGCCTCCGGAGACAATGCTAATGTGGGGTCCAAACAGCTGGCACCCCTTGTTAGCTTGTACTTCAATGGTGACCTCTCCACCACCTTCTGACAGCACGCTTTAACAAAGGACAGTCTTTCTTGAATTGGTGCAAAGTAAGCTGTGGCATTTTGGGCACCTTGCGGAGCTCATTCTTCACAGCGAACCCAATGTCGAAGGTAGGTACGGGAATACAGTTCTCAAGCTTCTCTAAGTGAGTAGAGCAACTTCGCGGGTGTGTCTGCAGCAACATGCACTTCCTTCTTGACAATCCTTGAAAGCAGTGACCGCAGTATATTGTGCAGTGCAGTTGAAATAAAGGGCACCATTGGACTGTCAGTCTGAAATTCTGCCAAAAATGGCTCCAGTTCCTCACAAATTGACAGCATGAAGGCCAGTTTTACTGGCAACAGCTGATCCCTCACTGCGTTCGCAACAGCACTGTAGCTAGAGCATGTAGGCTGCTTCTTTGCCTTCACAGAGCCCTCCACAAACTTCAGCAGGTTAGGAAGAAGTTCTAACGCCCTGATGATTACCTTCCCATTTTCGAGCCACCTGACAGCACAGAATTTGAGGGGAAATAGTGCACTTCCTGTAAAGGTGACGTAGTCAGCACGACGTGCAGGCACAAATTTGAACAAGTTGTAGCTGCTGCGAAAAAAGCTTATCACATCCCAGCCAGTTGCAGCATGACCTGCCTTGTATGCTCCACTCATTACGTGCAGCCCGCAACTTCCAATATCTAGGATATTGTGACTCTCATCCAACTCCTTGAGTTCCTCCTTCAGTGACCTCAGGAACTTCATGTTCACAATCGGCCCATCCATTGAAACTTGTAGCATCTTGGCTTGCTTGAGCTCTTCTGTGGCCTTCCTGAATGCAGATGCCAGGTCCTCCGCACACGTGTGCCCCAAGAAGCATGAAGTTAGGTACTGTGTTTTCACAGTGCCATCAGTAGTGTCATCCCAATATCGGACGAGCACATCCATCTGTTGCTTCTGGGTCACTTTGTTCAGCGACTCGTCAAATGAAACAACTAAGAACGGCACACCGGCAAGGCTTGATAGAAGATTCTTACGAAAGTAAGGCGCAATACCGTGGCAAATCGTATACCCTACCTTGTCCTTCCCTAGATGAAGTTTTTCAGCGACTTCACATCCCGGAAACATGAGAGGGAAGAGCGAGGCCGACGCCGCTGTTGACCGAAAAGATCCGTGAGTCGCTACCGCGTTTAAGCACCACATTATTTCGGCCTTTGTCACAGCGCTCTTCAGAAGAAAGCCGCTCATTGATGTCTTCGCACTTGTGGTGGGGGCAGGCTCCTCGGGCGTGACTGTCCGGTCTTCGCTACATTTGGCCGAAACGTTCGTCGCTGGCGTAAAAAAGGACAACATACCAGTTTGCGAGGCACTCGACCGACACTTCAAACCAGCAAGATGCTTCTTGCTGGACGCGTGACTGGAAACTGCAGTTCCTCCCATGTTGCTTAAAGAAAACGTTTTGCAGCACAGTGTGCAATGAGCACTGTGAGGATCATTCTGCACGGGCTTAATCCAGCTTGCATATTCCGAAACGTTCGAGTTCGTCCAGTCCAAATTAAAGGAGCACTTTCTCGCCGCCCACATCGTCAGTGAGAAGGCTTCTCCTCAGAAAAAAAAACGATGAAAACACACCACCACGAGAAGGTTCCGTCGTTCAAAACATGGCGGACAGAAGAGGTGGTCCAAAACAACAATACTGTATACCCAGCATGCCCAGCGCACACTGCTCAAGGTTGCCAGGCCAAGGAGAAAAAAAGGCCAAACTTGTCAACCTTGGCACTACTGCCCCACTGGCTTGGATTGGATCTGTCCCCGTTGGCTGTTTGCGCCAATTACGGTGAGCTGAGTGCACGCTCCGCGCCGGGGAACAAGTCGCGAGTCATTTTCCCTGACTGGGTTCTCTTTTTGGCAACATTCCCTGACGATTCCCTGATTTTTCCCGGCGTGTATCATTTCCCTGACAATTCCCGGTTTTCCCGGTTGCTAGACACCCTGGGTTAGTGTCAAGGCATAAAGCTTGCATGTGATCACTGGCCCCCGTTATCGCGCCCACGGTGACGGGTGCCGCGTTCGTGGTAGTGTTAGCACAGCCAGCTTTTCTGGTGTACTCAGCGGCAGAGGGTCTCGCTAAGGAGCCGCTGCGCTCTCTCGGACGGCGTTTTCGCATCTTCCCGAACGCAGCAGCAGTACGGAACTTTCGATGACTGCCTGCCATCGCACCGATGGCAAAGCTGTTGCTTAGACCTCTTTGCTAAATTGCGGATTACTCGCCACTGTGTAGCAGAAGTATCTCTTGGAATCCAATAAGGCACCCGGAACTACCCCACGTGATAGAAACGCACCAATGTTGTGAGAGTAATAGGTTTTTTTTTTTATGCGCGATGACTGTGTTGTTGCTAGACGAAAAGCATTCTGCTCAAAACAGACAAAAAAAAAAAGGATTCATCTTTCTAATGAGACCAAAATGAACGCGCTACTTGGCATAGTTCTCAGGTACCGTGGCATCGAATATGACCATTTTTGAGGTCTTGTGGTTTCACGAGCAGAAATGGCTGACCTTGAGACCAAATAAGACAACAAATACGCATTACGTGGCTACAGTATTTTAAGAACAGCTTTTTCTCAGATTCTATAGATCATTAAAAAAAACACTTAAAAAGAATCAATTCTTCATTTTGGGGGGAAATTTTTTAGCCTCCCAGACTCTCATCTCCTCTTAACAAAAAAAAAAAAAATCGAACCACCCAAAAAGAGCTACTTTCCCTCAAAGTAGTGCATCACTTGCCTTGTCAAGATGCCTCTTGGCAGCAGCAGGTAGTAGTGTAGGCTGTGTAGCAGATGAGGAGGAGGGCAGGGCAGTTATCTCTGCACCAGTCGAGGATGGGGGCACGACCGCTGAAGAGGAGGAGAGGGCAGTGTTGCGCAGGTTCAGCTCTTCCACCACATCTTCAGTCGATGCAGCCGCAGCCAGGTGCTGGTGGTGTTGGGCAGACAGCACGATCTGGGCATGAGCCTTTTCCTGCACGCACGGCCCACACGGACAACAGACATGCAGCCCACTGCTGATCTCCACCCCATTATGACCCATCCCAGGAAAGGGCATAGAGCCTACCTTTGCACACACACCTATGTTGTGCACGAAAAAACTATATGTATATATATATATATATATATATATAAAGAAAAAGCTTGCAAGGTCACGCCTTCTCTGAGTAGCAACTAAGATTTTATCGAAAGTCAGTTATCAGCAAAATGAGACCAAACGATTCAGCACATATGTGAATTTCGGCACGAGTGAGCAAAGTAAACAAACTTTGACATCTTGCAGATTCCAAAATCTGCAGTAAAATGGTTGCTATTAACTAGTAGCGCCTGCAAGCTATCACAAGCAAGCTAAAAAAGTAACTTGGTTGCCAATACACCATCACTTCTAAGCACCAGTGCAATTTAGTGTACGCTATCTATGCTAGAAGATTCAGAATACACTGCACTGTACAGTGTCTTTCACACGTTTGTTTAGTGCTGAATCGGTTAGGTCAGGCAAATAATTTATCCTATGCATATAAAGCACAAGGAAATTCACACACATACAGAGAAAACGAACAAGGATGGGAAAAAAGAACATTTACCACATCTAAGTACAAAAGGCATAATTTACAGAACTGCAAACAGCAACAAGACAACAAGCATACATATCATAAGTCACACAAAATACACATATCTTGGAACTGGCTGCTCGTAACGCATGACACTGCCTGTAGCAGTGCTTAAATAAAAACGCTGCTGTCTGGTAGTTTACTCAAAACCGTGCACTAGCTTGCACCTTTCCCACACGGATGAGGTTAATGGCATTAAGTGTTGAACTACCTCAAGTGCATGCTTTGTGGAGCCAATGCCATATACCCAGTTTAATTTTGATATGCTAACACAACAGCAGAAAGCTATACCTAGATGCGGAAAGTGTAGGCCTGTGCAAGAATTTTGCCAATGTTTTGGGTGCTCTACAAGCTTGAAACCTTCTAGTATCCATAAATCCATGAGCCAGTAAAATAACATGCGCTAATTTAGAAAACCTGTAAGCATGCATGGAGCAGTGCTTAAATAAAAAACATGCAGTTTGGTAGTTTACTCAGGACCATGCACTAGCATGCACCTTTCCCACACGGATATGGTTAATGGCATTAAATGTTGAAGTACCTCAAGTGCATGCTTTATGGAGCCAATGCTGTTTGTCCAGATTAATTTCAATATGCCAGTGCAACGGCAGAAAGCTGTACCTAAATGGGAAAAGTGTGGGTCCGAGCTAGCATTTTGCCAATATTTAGGGTGCTCTACAAGCTTGAAATGTGCCAGTATCCAAAAAACCACGAGCCAGTAAAATAACATTCACTAATCTGGAGGATTTGTAAGCATGCTTTACACACAAGACCACTTTACACAACACCACAGTACAGGACGTGCTAGCTTCTAAGACAATGACTATATCAACATTCCCTGCCTTGAGCCCATGAATTTCTGATAGCAGACGACATGCTGTGCAAGTTTTCGTTTTTAGGTAAACTACGAGTTCGGCCAAAAGAAGAAACTGCAATAAACTTTGTGTCTCTTAAGAATTTTGCTATGTTCTGGCTAACACTCAAAATCACAAAGCATACTTTATTTTCATATCTAATAGTAACTTGCAAAGCGCAGGCAATTGCAGAGATACTTATTTTAGCTAGCACTTACATTTTGGTGTATCTGGTAATCTGTGCATCTTTATAGATGAATACGAATGCATTTTCAAAATACACTCGCTATAAATAGCCCCAACTCTTGATGTGGTACATTTTGAACTTAATCGCAAGCCTGTCTTTTGAATGCAAACTAACGTGCCATCGGTGGTTGTGGAAATAATGAAATTGTGGGAACTTATATATTTTACAGGCTAAACATTGCAGAGCTTTAGGACTGCTCGTCATATCAAACATATTTGAACAAAGGCAACTCAAAGCTGCAAATTTGGAAGCTAAAATTAAAGCTATTTCGAACAGTACAAGATGGACAAAAGCCTGCACTTTGTGGGTGTGAGTATATTATAATAACTTTTCTTAAATGGAAATGTCAGATCCACGTGACTGCACAAAAGCTGCCTTGCTTTATTGTTACCTTTTCCTTTTTCTCCCCCCCTTTTTACAAGTTAGTAAAGTAATTACAAAATAGATCAGATATGCTGCGTTTTATACTGATAGTGCTTTCACACAAATATTTCTGACTACCTGAGTGTCGATTCAGATGAACCTCGCTTTTAGGGTTGAATAGTACCATACACAGGCAAAGCGAACACTGATCTTAACACCTACTCCACTCGGTAAGCACTGCCATGTAATTGCCATAAATCGAACATTGAAGCAATAACCCTTACTTCTATGCACTAGTCATAAATACAAAGCTATGAAAAAATTGAAGAAGGTACAGATAACATAGGCACAAACTGGGAAAGCAAAGCTTCTGTGAATAAACCTTAGAAAAAGAAGCTTCATACAGGTGAGACTACAGGTGTCAACAAAAGAAATTTACCAAGACATCATGAAGAAGAGCTCGTAAAATTGCCTATAAGCAAAAGTATGACCAACATCATCCTCATGACAAAAGATAAATATGAAAGAAGGAATGTACGGTGCAGCATGTTCATGCATCAATCAGGAAGGAAGCAAGGAAGCAACAACAGGGAAAAGGCAGGGAGGTTAATCGGAAAGACATCCAGTTGGCTACCCTACACTGGGGGATTGGAGAACTGCATCACTCAGGCCGCGCAAATATCCTCTGAACTGCCGCCACCCTCTGAAAAATGCTGAGTATGTCAACCAGTGGCCTGTTTATTCAGAGAACTCTACTTCCCAACCATTTCATGACATGCAATGTAATAACAGGAACTTGCTGACTTATCCAAGCGTAGCATTTACATGCTGTTGAATAATAAATGTGTGACCGACCGCCCATTTGAAAAGTGTTCGGTGTTCTATAAAATTCACTTCAGCGCTATTTGATTCCAATCATGTGCTACTGTATATGCTACCTGTACTATATAACTTATATTAATAAATAATTTAAAATTCATAAATTCATAATTCACAAATATTCATGAAGGCTCTTTGCTTAGGCTAAATTGCTGTTACTTTCCCCTCTCTTCTGCATGTGTGCACAGATAAGCAACTAATGCTTTTGAATGTGTTCAATACCGTCAATACAGACTGTTATGACATAGCTGGGTGGCTGCAAATGCTTCGCCCTCTGCACAAGTTAGTGGAGTGAGCTGTCAACAGACTTCAGACGAGGACACAAGTAAACCAGATGGCCGAGATCCAAGAGCCGACCCTTAGTAGCAGGAGTGATGGAACGAGGGTTAGTTTCATTGCAGGATGTTATTTGAAGCTAAGCGTGCCATGCAGTGAGTGAAGCGAGTTCGGTTTGAAAGTCGCAGCCTGCTATGAACATATATCAGTAGACGGCTCGCAAGAACGCCAACCTCTGCCTGCTGCCAGCTGAATGCGGTGTGCGCCTGGCAAGCACATGCAGGGGTGCCATCTTCGTTGGGCATCATGTCCTCGGAAGCCTGGAGTGAAGCATAGACGAAGGCCAAATTGATACCAGGACAGTGTTCCTGTGCTACGCACACCAGCTCATCACACAAAGTTGCTGCTGGTCGCATGTGCCGCTTGTAGCGTCCCCAAGTAAGAGTTGTGATGGCAACACGGCTGCGAAGTTGCCTTCCAGAAGCAGTTCAAAGGTACCTTGCATGGTGCGCTTTCTTGCTCGGCAATTAAAGACATCATGGCAAGGACATGCCAGACCATGCAACATTGCTCACATGCACCAAAGCTGCAGCAAACAAAATACAGTAAAACCTCGTTAATTTGAAGTCACTGGGACCATGAGAAATTTTCGAATCAAGTGCATTTTAGAATTGACAGAACATACAAAAAGTGAGATGCTAGGATTTGAAATTATTCAAATTAATCAGGGATGGTCGTTTGCTATGCTGGCTAGTTTGTGTCTCCAAGGGTTATACTTTCCAGCAATACCTGGTCACAATTTTGCCGCAAACAAGTGAGAATTCCGGGCCTAACCCCCGTCACCGAAAAAGAAAAAAAACGTGATCAACTGAATTGCGCGCCAGCGAAAAACGAGACATCTTCACTGCAACACAGTAGTGGCATGTGGGAAGCACGTCACCTGCTTCTCGCTGCATCAACTCGTCATGACGCGACCATTCACCCATTCTTTTTGATAAAATAAAGAATTTATAAACAAACAAGGTGACGAAATTCGCAATGTGTTCTGGCTGGAAAACATCACCATTGAGGCTTTAGTAGGCATTGCAAGCAAGAACTTCGTCAGCAGTGCAAGTGCGCGAATCGCTGGGGCACTTGCACTCGGAGGTCCACATACAAATTTCTCCAGGCTGACCTATAAGGGGAGATGCGGGTCGAAAAACGAGTTTTTTTTTTCAAAATTACCGATTTTTTATTTTCACCTGTTTTGATAAGATTAGTACCTCTACTGTTATGAAACAAAAAAATACAGGTCGAGACTTAACTGGAAATGCTTTAAAATTGCGCCCAAAGAGCACAAGGTGCCTGTTTAAAGGTTCAAAGTGTTCAGTCTTCGAGCACCTTGCCGCCGATAATGCGCCGCCGCTCGCCATTGTTGATCGCATGAGTCGAAGAGTCGAGCCTCACTCTTCAAATAACAGTTTCTCTCGCTGATGCAGTGCAAGAAATAATAAAAATAAGCATACTTCTGCAAGTTTTTCGAGCACCGTGACTGGCTTATCACGTGATACGTATCGGGGACCGCCATTGGCCGCTGCGCGCCTGTATGTGCTGTGAGACCTATTTGCGGGGTCCATGTCTTGTTTAGCAGCGCACCTGAACAATACTTTTCTCGTTGACTGATTGATATGTGGGGTTTAACGTCCCAAAACCACTACATGATTATGAGAGACGCCGTAGTGGAGGGCTCCGGAAATTTAGACCACCTGGGGTTCTTTAACGTGCACCCAAATCTGAGCACACGGGCCTACAACATTTCCGCCTCCATCGGAAATGCAGCCGCCGCAGCCGGGATTCGAACCCGCGCCCTGCGGGTCAGCAGCCGAATACCTTAGCCACTAGACCACCGCGGCGGGGCAATACTTTTCTCGTGTAATTATCTCCGTTGTGAATGAAAAAAGGAATTGCTCGCAAGTGAAAGCCGTTGTGCGGCGCACTCTGTAGGAATAGGCTACGAGCAGCTGGTCCGACTTGCGGCAGTTAATTAGTTGGCCTGCAAAAGCCAATGCGTCAAAAGTTATTCGCACCCGTCAGCCGAAAAGTTCGTGATGCGGCAATGGATGACGTCAGCGCCCATCTTGCGAGGTCGAAAGAGCTCGCAGTGAGAGAACTTGGCAGGGACGACATTGTCATTATGTACGACGGTATGTGGCACAAACATGGCCGCAAAATGGCATGACACTGGACTTAGTTTGGATTTCGCAGTCGTGTCGAACTTCTTCCTAACTTGCAGTTGGCACAAGGCTCTGCCAGACAGAGCGCAAGTTTGGCAAGCGTTTCATGGCCCTGTCTGTGAGCGAAATGTCTGTGAGGAGTCTGCTTGAAGACGACGAGAGGGACAAACTCATGGTGCTGGCGTATTTTAGTAGCAGTGGCCACAACAAGAAGGATTGTTCTTTTTGGTGTGCAAATTTCATCAGATTTACTGATAGCTTTCATAAGTAAAAACTCAATATTAACTTTGAAACTCGTTTATCTAAAACGCAAGTTTTGCCATTTTTTCCAATGTGCCCCTCCTTTTTCGGGCACTTCTAGTGCTCGGATCTGCATGAAATTTTGCTCATATTTTTTCCAAAGTATGACAAATGCAATTATCTAGTTTAAATGGCAATATGTAATTGTATAACAAAAAATTGTATGTAAACTTTTACTAAGGTAGGTGAAATGTGGACATTTTACGTTGATTATTTTTCCACCCATTACATATTTTGTATGTGCTTCCTAATTAGTTATTAGCATTCTACACTTTATTTGAAACATTATAAATTATGAATAGTACAAAATTACAGAAGTTTAGGGAAGAAAAGAGGGGGGGGGGGGGGGCAAAAGGGTTAAGGTTTTCAATTTGTCAGGTTGCAGAGCTACAAGTGTCAACTTGCAAGAAAACTAATTATGTATTTGAAATCAGCATAAAAAGTTTCATAATCAGTTTAAGTTTCATTGCTCTAGGGTGAATATTTAAAAAAAATGTGTCTTCAAGTAGCATCTCCCCTTAAGGGGGGACGCGGCTTTGGGATCGCGAAAAATTGCAAAAAAATCAATTTTTTGAAACTCAGGTTTTCAGTTTCTGGAACCCTTTTTCTATCTGGTTCTAAAATATCTACACTGAAAACCACGCAGAAGTGCTTCGAAAAATTCGTTTCACCCACCTAGGTAGCAAAACTTTTACTGGAAATGGCGAGAAAACGGCGATTTTCAAAATATTATAGCTTCGCGATGCTTGGCCCGGGAGCCGGCTTCTTGGGCTCATCGGAAAGAGCATTTCTCCGTGTTTAACTTTCCCGCCTCAGCTGGCTCCTGCCTTTAACAACAAGCAAGCAAAAAGCAAATGTTTGAAGATCGTTTTGAGGCCCTTGATTGGCCGTGGCCGCCATGTTGCCTCCGCTCGCCTCACCATTGGCCCGATGCTCGCTCCGGGAGATCGTCGTCTGCTGCTTGTGCGTCGCGAGGACATGGCTCTCGAAAATCGCCACTTCGTGACGTGTTCACGGCTTGATAATCACTTAAGATATAACTACGCTTTAGTTACGAGCAGTAAGCGGATGCGCGATCAGGTTACTACGAGCGTCAGAGCGGTCTACGAGCGCCGCGCGTCATTGGAGTCATCTTTAGCCCTAACTTCGCCGACTGCGGGCAGGAACGACGCGCTAGTGCATTCGTGGCGACGTGCTTCTTTGCTTCTTCGCAAGCAACGAAGCTTTAAGCGGCGGCACAATCCGATTACTACGAGTGGCCGCACCGGATGCACGATCAGATTTACTACGAGTGGCCGCACCGGATGCACGATCAGATTACTACAAGCGGGCGCGCGGCGGTCTACGAGTGCGGCGCGTCATCGGAGTCGGCTTTAGGCCTAACTCCGCTGACAGCGAGACTGCGGGCAGGAACGACGCGCAAGCGCACTCTTGGCGACGCGCTTCAAGCTCATCACCCCACCCCCCCCCTTCACTGCCAAGGATCGCTCGGAACAGCGGCTAGCAGTTTCGTGCGTCGTCATTCGAAAATACGATGCCAAGTGCAGTGCGTGCCGATTTTTTGTTTGTCTTCGTAGTTACACATTTCGCGCATCGTCATCGAACGCCGCCGGCAAGTGCATTACGCACCGGCTGCACTGTCCGCAGCGGCCGCGCACCCCACGGTCATATGGAGTGCTGTCAGTAAGCTTTTGTGATGCGATTCAGACGTGCTTGGAGCTGTGCTTGATATCGCCACGAACATCTATGAATGTTCCGAGGTTAATCAATTGCTGTAGATTAGAGTTTCCGCGACTGGCTGTAAGATGATACGTTTCACGGCTAGAGCGGCGAAAGAGCATGTGTGAATCAGGGGCACGAAATTTTATATGCCAGTTTCGTGTCATTAATTATACTGCTAGAAATTCCCGTGCCACCAGTCTTCTGCCCATAACTTTGTTATTTAGAAAGAAGGCATAGGCCGTCATGGTGTGATCCATTTTTCTGATGCAATAAACTTTTCTCCAAATAAAAAAAAAAGTTCAGTGAATATTTGTAATCAAGTACTTAATTACGCTAATCACAACTTCAGCACAAAGAAAAGTATTTAATAATTTCAGTATATGGTTTTATTCAATTACAATCTTTTCTGTCATACCTATCACACCACTCTTTCATACGAAGAACTTGGTTTGAAATCCATACCTGTTCTTTGTAACTCATGAAAAGGAGTAAATCATGAAAAGAAGTCCAATATCACAAGATAAACCTGAAATCACAATTTTTAGGTGTCTTAGAGGCGTAAAGAAAAGTTGAAACCTAAAACGCAGCTTTCTCAATACTGTTTTTTTTTTTTTTTTTTGACATTATGCTCAGCCCCTCCACATGGTTCAGTGAAGAAATAATTTGTTTCTCGTAAAGTATTCAAGGTATCGCTTCAAAATTTTTATGGAAGCACTGTGAGGTTATTCTTAGTGTCTGTGCCAATTTTCATCAATATCCAACAAGAAACAAAAAAGTTCATTGAAAAAGCCTGTCGAAAACTTCGACAGGCTTTTTCTCACAAGTGTGTTTTGGACATTGTGCATTGCTCGTGGAAAGAGTAGCACGAGAATGACTGGAGCGATTTTGATTCTGTTTTTTTTTTTCCTGAATCCCTGAACACTGCTTGTGGGTACAGCAATCTTCAATTTCTGTTTTGTGGCCCTGTTATTTTTCTAGACCATGATTTGTCCGTGCCATTGTTTCCGACAATGTGTGTCGGCAGCCATGATCATCTCTAAAAAAAAAAAAGAGAGAGAACTTGTTAAAAAATTCCGTGAGTGTCATACCCTGTAGCTTTCTCTTGAGAAAATACCAACACCATTCGCAGCTTCCTGGCATGTTTTGTTGCAGCGCTAGGCTTTCCAGGAGCAGACCATGTAATTGGATCGTGTAGCATTATGTAACTTGAGAACTACTGAAGCTATCATGATGAAACTACATATTTCCCTATTCTAGACACTTACGACTATGCATGCCAAATTTCATTGCTGTAGGTCAACAAATAAAACAGTTTTTTTTCAATGCCACCTCCCCCCTTAAGGGGAGTAGCATCTCCCCTTGAGAAGCGTCTCCCCTTAAGGGGAGACGCTCCTCAAAAGAGAGAGAGAAAC
The DNA here is from genome assembly GCF_043290135.1 of Rhipicephalus microplus. Lineage (NCBI taxonomy): Eukaryota > Metazoa > Arthropoda > Arachnida > Ixodida > Ixodidae > Rhipicephalus > Rhipicephalus microplus. The sequence goes on from NC_134710.1 coordinate 388,889,203, forward strand.
AACTTTTATTGAAACGGCAAGTGTTAGAGGAGTTGACTCCCCTCCCTTAGATGGCAGCTAGGAGTCCTTGGGCCCTAGCGGCATCTTCGGCTTGCCTGATGACCTGTAGTTGGTCCTCGATGCTTGAGCTTAGCAGCGCGGTCTCCCACTGCTCCGCATTCATGTATGTGTTTGGCCCCTTCACGATGTTGGGGCAAGCCCAGATAATGTGTTTGAGGTCCGCCCGTTGATTGCAGTGTTTACATCTGTCTGAGTAGAGGTCCGGGTAACAATGATTATAAGCGATTGGGTTTGGGAACGTGTTTGTTTGTAATAGGCGCCACGCTGTCGCCTGCTGCTTATTTAATGAGGAGTGTGGTGGCGGGTAATGCTGCCTCCCTAATCTGTAGTGCTTGGTAATTTCGTTGTAACTGAACATGCGGTCTCTCTCCGCACGCGGGCTCCGCGTCATTCCTGCCCCTGCTCGGCTCGCTAACTCTCGAGCTAAGGTGTGTGCGGTTTCATTGCCCGGGAGGGAGGAGTGGGCGGGCGTCCATATAACATAAACGTCGCGCTCTCCGCGAAAGTTATTTAAGATTCTTAACGCCTCTTTCGAGACCCTTCCGTTAGCGAAGTTATGAATCGCGGTTTTAGAATCACTGATTACGACGCTGGCCCTTGTGGACGCAAGCGTCAGCGATTTCCGAATTTCCTGTTTTAATGGTGCCGCTAGCAAGCAGGTGGCCCGCTTGATTTGAAGCGACTATTGCCATGTGTCGACCGTCTGTATATTCGGCTGCATCTACATATACCACGTCCGCGTCATGTTGAAACTTCTTGTGCAGTGCTCTCGCTCTTGCATTCCTCCGCTCCCGGTGATGTTCGGGGTGCATGTTTCTGGGTAACGGAGGTATTATGATGCGCTCTCTGGTTTCTTTTGGGATATCGTATTTAGAACTTTTTTTTATTTCTGGTCATGGACACTTGAAAATTTTGTTAATATAGTTTTTAATGAAGATTTCAAATATGCAATCTTTTTTATGTAGCTGCTATAGTTATTGAGTTATGCCATCACAATAGCGAAAAGTTACATGTTTTGCGGGTACTCTTTTATGTACTTGACTTTCAGTAAAAAAAAGCATTATGTCTGAAATTATTTGACTTTTGATAGATTGTTAAGGGGAGATGCTACTCGAAAAACGATTTTCCTTAATAAGAGTCTGAATTTAACACAAATTGGCATGCTAATAGAGTATTTTCTCCTCTTTTCAAATATGTCATTTATTTTCATGTAGATTGCTTGGTTTTCTTTCTGCAGGTCAGATACTGCAAAATTATGGCCATTGTTATGCTACAATTCTGACCTATAAAAATTTGAGATAAAGCATGCAGATATAGCTGACTATGATCCTTTGGAACTGTAGAGTGCAAAAAACTATACAAATTTTGTGTGTAAAAAGGAGAAATAAAATAATAAAATAAAAAAAATTACTATGGCTCTAGTTGCCAAGGGCTTTCAATGTTATGTAATTTTTGAAAAACATAATCAAGTAGCACTGACAATCTGAATAGATACTTGCACTCTATGGGCCTTCATCATGCTATGTGCAAAATTTCATAGAGGTATGACAATTCTAAGTATACGAACTAGCGTGTATAAGAAGCACAGATCACACAAAACTGCAAAAGGAGAAAAACGCATTTGAAAGTTTGAAACTTTTTTTTTTTATCACAGAGTTGTTAGAAATGCATAATCTTTGGCCATAATGTTAAACAGAACTTTGAAAAGCACTGCAAGTTACTAGAACTGTCCTGCAGCATAGGTTGTGCCCTCACGGTCCTTGCGAGCACTCTCTTCTAGCCGTGCCCTTTTCACTCCACGACGACGATGGGCCCTTGCTTCTGCTGTCAGACGCTCGGACATTCTCTTGATGCGCCTCGCATCGCGGGAATCACTGAAAGTAACTAGATCTCTAGATGGCAGTATGTTGAGCTCTTCCAGGATGTGCTCGAAAGTAGCATGACCCTTGTTGAACCACAGGATTGCCATAGCTGCGGCAGTCTCGACAACCGTTTGGGAGACAAACTTAGTCTTGGGGCAAAGTAGCCAAATTTTGCTGTTCAGGGATTCCGATGTGTTCTGGGTTTTCCCTTTGATTCATCGAGCAAGGAGCTTCTCCCTTGGGACGTTAAACCCCACAAATCAATCAATCAATCGAGCAAGGAGCTTCTCATCCGTTAGCCGCTTCTAAATGGGCAAAACAGCCAATCCCTGTGCTTTTGTCAGGAGAGGTGTGTGGCGTGGTGCAGGTTCACCAAGTGCTTCAGCGCATTGATGTTTGCACCACGACTCTGTTCCTGCAGGGCAAAACTTGTGGCTGCCAGCATTGTCAGTAGAGCATGAGTGGAAGTACGAAGCCCATACTGCAGTGTACATATCCCGTACACTCCCCCTGTTGCTTGTTATGGCAATCTGATAGTATGTTTGGAGCTTCTGAATGGCTGGCTCTTTCATTTTCTGCCCTCGAGGTAATGGCACATGCAGCTTCCGTAGCGCGGTGCCAAGTCTCTTGGCCACATGATTAGTGCAGTCTTCTTTTTCTATATTGACAGCACCATAGACTTTTGACTCTGCAACTGCACTATATGCTTTGCTGTCACCATCACTCAAAGATCTCATGAAATGCAGTGGGTTGTCATAAGTCAGTGTTCTCTGCCAAACGCGCATTGCAGCCTCCGTTTCCATGGCATGGGAGGAACAGTCTGCATTTTTTTCACAGACTGGGCCATGGAATGCCAGCCACACTTCCTCGTCTGGGCCCATATCCTTGTGCCTACTGCATGTAAGGCAGTAATTTGATATGACCTCGAAGTCTAAGCACAGGCCAGTATCTAAGAAGATAACTGCGCCAATCCCGTTGTGGCTTTTGTGGCCCCTCTTCCGCCAAGTGCCGTCGAACATAACAGCCACATCAGTTTCGCCTGCTACTTCTTTCGTCAACTCTCTGGATCGGTGCAAGTTTTCACTCACAGCTGCCATGGCAGCGGTGTGCACCTTCTTTGCTATCGAAAAAAAATCCTCGGTGGTGCATTGGCTTTGGGAGTCCAATAATGGAGCAAAATCTTGACAATTGCTCATGCCCAATGCCGACAGCGCGTGCAGCCACCACCGCCTTCACATTTACAGCGAAACTACCTCAGGAGCTCCCACTGTCGTACCGTTGGCTCACTCGGCTGCTGCCGTCCGCCGTAACACGCAGTGACGTATAGGAGCATGAAAGAACAGTCGCTGAGCATTCCCTGTTTTCGCAATATAGTTCGAGGAGCGACGAAAGTCCCTTGCGCTTTTCTGCCGGCTCCCGAACGGCAAGTTCTTGAATACCGCAAGCAGGGCATGCCACACCTGCCACAAGTGCCGTCAGCAAGAGGGTGTCGCACAAAACTGTCGTTGCACAAACCTCATCGCGCTGTCTTTCGTCTTTTTCGAAGAAGCCAAGCTTCTTTTCCGAAGCACTGACGAAAGAAAGCGCAGTGTCAATCCCTTCATCGCAGCCACTGTCGCTCGCGCACTCGTCGATGCCGCCGTCAGGCCTAGCACACGTAGGCGCGTTCTCATTCGTTGCCGTCTTTCGGGGCGCTTTACGCCGCCTTCCCTTGAACTTGTGCTTCGTTCAAAACTTCTGCGGTCTCACGTTGCACTTTTTCGGGCTTGTCATCGCAGAAATATACGTAGACGCGCAGAAAAGCAGACGGGCCAAATGCCGATGGCCGCCACCAACACAGCTGACAATGACACGGTAGCCAATGGCGATGCGTCTTAGGGTGCCGCGCGTTTCAAACCGCTCAAACCACGCAATAAAAAAACCTCTTTTTTTTTTTTTTTTTTGCCCACGTACGAAACTGGCGGTCGTCAGAGCTGTAAGAAAAAGGCTGGACGCAACTTTCCCAACCGATCGCGATGGCGGGCGGCACTGCGACGGGAAGCAGCGCGCAGTCAAAGATGGCCAATATCGGCGCAAATTCACGAAATTTTGAGCCACCGCGATGCCTTCATACACATTTTTTTGCATTTTGCGGTTCGAATTTAGTTTTGAAATTTTCACAGATGAAAGAAGAAGGTTTGAAGATTACAATGCAATAAAAATCAGAAATACGAGAAATTTCGCTACAACGCGATTTTTCGACTCGCATCTCCCCTTAAGTGCAAATATGTATCCAGATATGTTTCATAAGTATTGGAACCAAGAAAAAAAATCGTATTGAATGACTAATTACTTTCAATCTCCCTTGAAACAAAAACCTAATATTTTAACAACTAATGCTGGTAGGCATTGCAATTTCAAGTAGATATTTTCATTTTGCATGTGTTGAAGAATATTTGTGCCAAGTTTCGCTACTATACAATAAGTATGAGTGTCTGAAAGGCTGCCCGGAAAACATAAAATTGTCAAAAAAAAAAAAAAAAGCTTGAAAGTTTGGAAAGTTGGCATTTATTAGGAAACCATTTCTTTTGCATCAAATCGGGGCACAATGAAAAGCAGCTTGCACTGAATTCTCGGAAGGCTGAGAATCGCACAGAATCATGAAAGTTGGTCATGGCCTGCGCCAAAACTGCCTTCACCTTTACAGCAAAGCTATCACCCGAGCTGCCGCTGTCGAAACGAGCGCTCGTTCCTTTGTCCCTGGCCGAAGTAGTATGTCTCGACGCGTGCATAAATGAAAGTGTAGGTTCAGGGCAATCGGTATTTTTACAGCACAGTTACGGAATGCCGAAAGCACTTTGCGCTTTCCAGCTACATCTCGGACGCAGAGTTTCCATTCGCAGCAGGTTGGGCATTGCGTACACGCCGCAAGGGCAGTCAGCGCATCGATTTGGCAAAGCAACGTGTTGGCAGTGGCAGCACTTACTGGTCTACGTTCACTCACAAAGAATCCGCTCTTCATTTGGGATGCACTGACGAATTCCACGGCAATGACTATTTTACAACCATTGTCGCGGCGTTCGGTGTCAGTGTTAGGCCTATTTGAAGTCGGAGCGTCGAGGAAGTTCGTTGGCGGTGACAACGGCGTTCACTGTCACTTTGGGAAGCCGTTTCCCTCGATACTTAAGGGGAGTTCTGAACTTTCAATAATCTAGGCTGCACTTCTTGGGGCTTGCCACGATGCAAAACTGCAGAAAAAACGCCAAACAACTCGATTGCAACGTCCGAGGCTTCGCTCTTTTGCCGGAAAGATAGAAGGGGGAGGAGGCGGAGCGCGCCGCCGACCAATGGCAGCCTCGCACTGCTTGCTGCGATATTAAAAACGTGATGTATGCGATATTTTTCTTTTTTTTTGTTTATTCTCTGTGAATATACCATACTGGCTACTAGTGAATTGTGAAGGGGAAGGCCTTCACAGCGTGCGTGCACGATTTCAAATGGTGGCTAAATTGTCGCTTTCGCGACAGCACAACATGAATGCCATTTTTTGGAGACTTTTGCGCATTTCTCACGTCGCTACTCTCCACTTGGAAGCATTTTTAGATAATTTCTCGCGCAAATTTCAACTTCTTGATCCGCGTCCCCTTCCCCTTAATTTCTTCAAGTTCCCTGAAGGAATGAATAAATCGTGACAGGCTGACATTGCAAAAAGCATGCAACATGCTGCCCGCACGTCACTGATGTGTTGCAGCAAAGCATGTTTTGTTCTCCACAGGTGCATATTCCAGTGGGTCATGAAATACGTTTTTTTTTCTTTTTTTTTTTTTTGGGTGCTGGAAGTAGTGAGGCAGGGGTGGTTCAGCTACCACTTATTAGTATGGCTAGAGTACATTGCTTGGTGGCTGTTAAGGGCCGTTGTGTCCGCAGATTAGCGGCGAAATCGGAATCAAGAATTATTTGGCACACTGCACCCAAAGTTTTCAAATTAACTGGACTTGTGCTGAATTTATCCACTCAAAGTTACATTACAAAATACGGGACTGCAGAAATACTTTGAATTAAGGGGGATTTCAAAATAACCAAGTTCAAATTAACGAGGTTTTACTGTATATCTGCCATGCACAAATATTCACTTCAATGCATCTCAAGACTACAGCTGAGCTTGCCTATAAAAAGCCCCACTCGAGGCCGAGCAAAGCTTCTTTAAGAGCAGTAATTTTTGCTTAGGTCTGAATGTTGGAGAGATAAGAGCAAGAAAAGGTATGCTAAAGCACAGAATTGAATGTGAAAGTCTCGAAGGTAAGCATATGCCCTGGATGCTTTACTTTGACATTATTACCCCATTTCATACACTTAATGATAATGTGTAGTCAATAGCACCAAGACATTTAATTGGCGCCAACTTAACAGCGCCCGTGCCACGTCTGAACTCTTTATATGGCTTCATTTTACTTAGTTAAAAACGATGTACTGCTGTGTAGCATGACACCAACACACCATCTGTCACTGTACGGCACGCATACTGCATGCACATACGCGAGCTGCGACACTTTTCAAAACAAGATGGGAGGCCATCTTAGCGCATCGATACTATATTACTCACTTAATTTGTGCACCCCTAATATTTTGCGAACTTTAACAAAAAAAAAATTTACTCACATATTTAGCGACTCCGACTTGCCCGAGCCAGATCGCCTGCGCGCACACAAAGACTTTGAATCTTTAAGTGCTTTGGACAGCGCGCCAGACACACGCCTCACCGAGCAGGCGAGCGCAGTTCGACGGGCTGCAAAAGCGAAGTCTTTTCTTTTGAGGACTTCTCCGAACTATAGTCCTTAGAACACTGTACCCACACAGCAACCTATTGATGGATCAGCGGAACTGCTCGAGCGTTTGCCTCCCTTTATCTCCCCATCTCCACCACCATGAGAATACAAGCTCACGTCACGGCATAGACTACTTTCTGCACCGAAGGCATGTGAGAGCTTGTCACCTTGTCGCGTGAACTATTAGCATCGTTCTCTGTGTTTGTGCTGAAACACACACTTGGTTGATTTCGAAGTTTAACTTTCGCCATTCGTCCCTTGTGTTTTTTCCTGTTCCCTTGCGATGAGCTACAATAAAATAAGGCGAAATTCATGCTCGCCCCCAAGTTCTTCACCTTGTGACGATCACCACAATCGGTAAGAGAGAAAACAAAGGAGTGTGCGCTTGGTATAAGTTTCCTGCCACTGAAGAAGGCTTTTTCAATTATGTGCAAATGCTAAGGTCCTCGGGTACCACTGCGTCGTAGGACCTAGTTTCGCCCCTGCATTAACAAGAAAATGCTTCAAGAAAATGAGGCATTCGAACATGTTCGACGGAAACAAGGACGATGCGCTTTATGAGGGCAGCAACAGCAGCCGTGAACAGAATAACCTTTTAGGAGCTCCAAAATTACAAAAGAGTGCACAAATTATGTGAGTAAATATTGACACAATGTGACTTCAAGTTACGCGCGCTAGCCGATACTTGTGCCCTCCAGATGGTTTGCGACGCACGAGCCTGCGGGGCCCAGCTGCGCGCGAACAGTGTTGGAAAAAAGAAGAACGTGGAAGAGGAGGCCGAAATGAATCCTCAAGACAACTAGAAGATTTTATTCTAGCTGTGTTATTATTCTTCCAAGCAAAAGCGCATGCCCTGATATGCTAGGGGTCATTATGAGCAGGCTCGGCTGTAATGCAGAATCACATGCAGGGCAATTCATGGATTCGGATGTTGCAAAAAACAAGATTGATTGATATGTGGGTTTAACATCCCAAAACCACCATATGGTGAGAGACGCCGTAGTGGGGGGCTCCGTAAATTTCGACCACCTGGGGTTCTTTAACGTGCACACAAATCTGAGCACACCGGCCTACAACATTTCCGCCTCTATCGAAAATGCAGCCGCCGCAGCTGGGATTCGATCCCGCGAACTGCGGGTCAGCAGCTGAGTACCTTAGCCAATAGACCACCGCCGTGGTGCGGCAAAAACCAAGATTATGCCAATGAAAGGTGCACTTCTAGATGGACACCGTGAATGTACCGTGCAGGTGGTCCCTTCTGACTGCTCTAACAGGTGCCAGAAAGGATGGCCATGCCTAATAATAAAGCGATAAGGGAGAAAAAAGAAACTGCAGCAGCCGCACAAGTTTGCACTGCATTCAGTGGACATGCTGTGAATGAGGATACTTGCGTTGCACGGGCAGCCAGTCCAGCAAGCCATGCAATACAAGATAAGAAAGACCATAACCTTTAGAAGGTGCCTCCTTTGAGAAAACACTACTAGGGTTGGGAGTCTACAGCCACCAGCGTGATGCCCTTTCTTGAAAGGAAGCTTGCAAGTCTCTTTGCAGGCGCGCACGATCCAAGCACAGCCGCGGGCGTGCATGCGTGCGTGCGACTCCTCCCTCTCCCGACCCACCTGCAGCTCACGTTCCACCCTTTGCAACTCTTCGAGAATCTGCTGCTTCTGCATTATCTGCTCCTCCCGGCTGGGATGGTTGAGCTCAGCTGATCGCATCATGTTGCTGATGCAGGCCTCCAGCCGCTCACTTGGCCGGAGGCCAGGTGGTCCCTGGCTGGGTTTGGTCAACTGGTCTGCCCCGCCCCTAGACCCCACAGCGCCCCCACCGCAGGACATTAAGGGCACATGGCTGGACGAGGAAGGCGGCTCCCCACTCGCCTTGCGCTTGACACTCGTGGAAGGGGCACTGCCGCTGGGCCACGACCCATCAGCCGAGGAGATGGCAGTCACGGAGGAGGAGGACGACGATGCCACTCGGGGCGCTGGGCACAAAAGAACACACGCACCATTGAGCACATTGGCAGACTGCAAGTTCATACCATACAGTTCAAAACCAGAGGGCAGATAACGGCCTCGAGTATATGCCTAACAAAATAAAAATGGTGGAGGGGAACAGCATTAAAAAAATAATAACATTTACTGTCAAAGCACGACATATCTATCGAGCAAAAAAAGAAACGTCCAAACACTTCAATAATCTGAAATAAAAGGTACCTACCTGAAGCTCAGATAAGAATTTGGCACATTCTGAAGCCTCTCAAGATAGTCAAATATAATATCTCATATATTTATTTCTTTAAAGGGTCAGTAAACAACCACAAGGTCAAAAAATTGTTGTAAAGAGAAATATGTGCGCTTATACTTCACGAACATGCCACCGGAAGAATTTTGCGAATACGTGCCATATTAAGGAAGTTACAGGGGCTATAACATCGCTTTCATCTGGTTTCAAATTTTCGCGCGGCTTTGCCAGCCTTCTCCTTGAAGGCAGAAGGAGGGTAAGACGTAGCCCGTTGTCGTAACTGCACCCACTTCGGCAATGTGACAAAATGTAAGCAATGGGCAACCATAGAGAACAGTGGGATACCATGGCTTCCGATTCAATGCACCATGCGGGTTAGCAGCGACATGTGCGCATTTTTGTACCGCTCCGTTGGAAAAAAGAACCTCTCCATGCAAAGTCAGTGCTTTAAAAGTTGCTTTTTCGTATTTGCTGAAGTTGCTTTTTTGTATTTGCTAGCCATGACTGCAACGATGACAAGCTACGAAAGCCATGAACGGTAAGGAAACTTTTTTATTGCACGGAAATGATCTGCAATGCTTTTATGCTGCTTAAGGGTACTGTCAGTTTGGCTAGCAGATCAGTCGATACAGAAGACAGTTTTCACAGAGCAAACGGCAGCGTGTCAGCTACACGTTGAGCAGCAGAGGCAGCAAAGGAAGCTGTCGACGTTTTCTTTTTCACGTTTAAAGATTTGCGCTAGCGTCTTCCAAATCGATGTAATATTCGGTATTTTTTCTTATACAGTGGCGAATCCATGATCGCTGGCAAGAATCTACGGCGATACCGTGCTGCCCACTACCGAGATTTCCGCTCAGCGCTTCAATGGCCTGCTTGATGACGCAAAAAGTAGACAGCGGGAGGCGCGCGCGCGTGCGAGAGAATTTGTGCTGTTGCCAATGGCAACTGTTCAGGAGACCAATGGCGCTCCCGCGTTTGTGTCATGTGGCTCGCGCAGCCAGTCAGGCTTCAGCGTGGGACCTTCGGGACTTTGCTTTTTATGCGTTTCTTTTCGCCTGCAGACGGTGGCTGACGCAGAAAACTTGAAGCCGGAGGCACAATCTCTCAGACGAGACAAAGATAGCACCAGCTTCTTTCCTGTAGCCTGGAAAGAAGCTAAAATAATACCAGTTCACAAAAGTGGGAACACTTCAGAAGTGGGTAACTACAGGCCTATCTCTCTTACGAGTACCTGCTCCAAACTGCTTGAGCATATACTGTGTAAGCATCTCTCTAATTATTTAGACACTCACAATTTATTATCACCTGTTCAACACGGCTTTCGAAGGGGATTATCTACAGTAACGCAGCTTGTTGTTACAGTTCACGATTTTGCGCAGGCAATTAATCGACGGGAACAGATTGATCTAATATTCTTAGATTTCGCCAAAGCCTTCGATAAGGTCTCGCATCCCAAACTCTTACTAAAAGTAAATGAAATATTCAGAAACTCAAATATTACTCAGTGGTTCATTTCTTACCTCCATTCTCGTACACAGTACGTAGAAATAAATAAAATTAAATCGAAGTCCAGACCCGTTATATCCGGTGTGCCTCAAGGCAGTGTTCTGGGGCCTCTTTTATTTCTTATTTTTATAAATGACCTGCCCTCAGATTTGTCTGTTCCCGTGAGATTGTTTGCAGATGACTGCGTTATATATAACAAGATCACATCCCTGAGAGACCAGGTAGACCTGAACAACAACTTAAACAAAATTTTACTATGGTGTAATGAATGGCAGATGGTTCTAAACCCCGTAAAATCAGTTTGCATGAGCATAACAAGAAAAAAGGTACCTCTCAAATATAATTACAATATTGGTTCCCACGATCTAAAAAGGGTAACAGAATATAAATATTTAGGGCTAATATTCACTCCAGATTTGAGGTGGAATACTCACGTAGACGTCACCTGTAGAAAGGCAAACAAAACTCTATGGGGTCTGAGGCGCAGGTTACATGACGCAACACCCGAAGTAAAAAGTCTTGCGTACAAAATGCTAGTACGCCCAATAATTGAATATTGTAAAATAGTATGGGACCCTCATACCACCACTAACCTACATAAACTGGAGAAGGTTCAAAGAATGGCTGCCAGGTTTATATTCAATAAATATCAACGTATGCACTCTGCTTCCGATCTTTGCAACCGTGCAAACCTACAAGCCTTAGAACTTAGAACTAAGTATGACCGTTTGAAATTCCTATTCCTCATTATTCGTAGTCAGGTTAAAATCAACTCATTAGATTTCTTTGAAATTTCTCCAGATCCGCGCTCTAGACACAAACACACTTTATATATACAGCCACCAGCCACCCGAAACGACGCATTTAAATACAGCTTCTTTCCGAGGGCAATTAAAGAATGGAATGAACTACCAAACAAAGTCGCGATGTCTTCCTCTATCACGGCGTTTTCTGCAGCTTTAGAATCGCTTATTTTCTCCGAAATAGATGCGTCATAATTCACGATGTCAATGTATATTGCCTCTCGCTTTGTTAATTGTTGTTTTCTATGCGCAGAATGCAAGTGCACATGCCTGTGTTTAACTTTGTCTTTTAGTGTAAATACCTGTGTTCGCTGTATGTCTCTATTTTGTAACGTATTCATGACCATTTCTTTCATTTGTTTTCCACTCCTGTAAAAACCCCAGCTGGGGTTGACAGTATTAATAAACAAACAAACAAAACAAACAAGATGACGGCTTTCGGTTGCGCCGTTACCATGTTACCGTGGCTTGAAAAACACGCTTTCTTCATGACTTCCACGATTTTATGCGCCGCATTAGGCGACAATATAATTTTTTAAAGCACTTCTACGCGGTTTCCGAGAATGGTATTTTTGAATTTGAGAGATAACAGATTATCAAAATTTAAAATCGGATTTTTGAAAAATCGCTTTTTTGGCCATTTTTCGCGATTCGAAAGCCGGGTCCCCCCTTAATGAAAGCTAAATAAATGGAGGGTTCACGATGTAGTGGCGCATGTGCAGTGAGCTAACACACGAGGGGAAAGTTTCAGAAGACTTACATTTATTCATGAATCACAGGACATATGCCATTAATTGAAGTAATCAGTGATGCACGATGTGGGGATCTGAGGCGCGCCTGCGACCATTTCGCAGGCTGCACGGCCACACCCTTTTGCTTTTCCTGCTCTGATAACGACGCGTGGCGATAGATGGCGCCACATGCAGGCACGGCACGCGGTACGCGCGCGCTCTTTTCTCCATGGTCGGCGCCGGGTAAGCACGTGTTTTCCTTCGTCCGCGTCCCCTTTGGGAATTGCCAGACTGTAGCCTGCCTGGGGTGGCCTTGGGCACCTCGGCAGGCGTGTTTACTCGAGTGCTAGCTTCGGTAGCGTACGCTAAGCCCACAGCGGTGCCTAGTGCTTGAAGTGGTTGTACCACAACGAGCCGCACTTGCCGTAGGCCTACGCGTACGAGGTTTGCCCTAACACTCGCGACCAGGCCCATTGGCCATCGTGAGAGTGCGCAGCATAGCCGCAAGGGACCTTTTCCCGACCGGCGTGTCAAAGCTCGCCATTGCCAGCTGAGACGTGCTCCCGGTTTTCCCCTTATTGTGAACGTCCGCGTGCTGGTGCCTTTGCTACCGGCGTCCCGGGAGCGGACGTTGTACTGTTGTTCGGGGTGCCGCCAGAGGCAATAAAGTGTTGTGTATTTTTGCATTAGAACACTGTCCATTTGCCGCGCCGCGCTAGACGCCTTATTAGTTGAGCGCGCGCGGAGCAGTGCGCTCCACGCGAGTAAACGGAGTAGCGGCCCTGTGGCTCGCTAAGCGTGAACCCGCGGTGATCGTCCGCTGCAGTTAGTAGCGGGGTCACCATAACGTCTGCATACGTTTGCCTTGCAGCGAGTCAATTTCGCACGCAGCTGGCAAACCGTTCCTACTACGGCTTCAGCGTTCTCCTGGCAAGAGAAGTTGCACACGGCAATGTCCAGCGCCGACACTAAGATGACGATAACGACTGCGTCTCCGCTACGCAGCCGCAGCGTGGCCAGCACATAAGCAGATAAGCAGATTAGCCTTTATAGAAAAAACCAACACTCCATACGACCTTTTCTTTTTTTTCTTTTTCTTTTTTTTGCTCGCTTCGCCCACACTGCTTAGAAGAGAAGGGTCTCCACGGCAGGGGCAGGAAAGAGAGAAGCCTACCGGCTCGTGAGAGAGAGCCATCACTCCACGACAGCTACCTTTTTTTTTCCTCTCTCTCTTCGCACGCAGCATTGAAAGGAGAAGGGTCTTTACGTGGCAGGGACGGAAAAGGGAGAAGCATGGCACAGGTGCATCGCAGATCGGCATTTGAAAGAGAGCAAACATTGTACCGCAGCATTTTCTTTCTTTTTCTTTTCTTTCACATGCAGCGTTGAGGTGTCAGAGGTTCCGCCGCAGGATTGAGCGCGGTGCTGAGACCAAGTGCTTTCGCCTTCTAATTACAGGGCATTTTCGCCAATTTAAATACACATAGCTTTGACAGGACCTCAAATCAAAGCTAGCTACACTTTAGTACAGCACAACTACTTGGAAAAAATAATAACAATATAATGGCTTAGCTTCTAAAAGAACAATAAAACCAACACACACCTCCAGCCACCTGAGGAAGGTAGGGGTGCCCAGCAGCAACTGCCGCAGCTAGTGCAGCCACTCTCTGATCTTCAGTCATGGAGACAACCTGCACATTGAAATACAGTCTCACTATGGGGACATTCCCTGCAGCGCTTAGCCCCCAAGATGCCTGCAGCCAATGTAGCATTCTCCTTCCAACCTTTACTCAAGGAAAACCAACTCTTGCCATATAATTATGCATGGAGCTGAGCCCACAAATAAAAAAAATTTCTTTATCTTTTGCTTTTCATGTTATGGTCCAAAAAACTTGCAGTACTGTTATAATGCAAGTCATGAATACTTGGTCACATGTAAGATTTTACCAGGAATTCTCCCGAAAGGGATATTATATGACCAAGCAAACGAAGAAAGGTGGTGTACAACCATCTAAACAGATTTTCTTACTTTTCTTTGCTTTTTTTTACCTATATACAGCCATTCTAGTCCTTTTGCATGGTACATTTAACAATAGTGACCTTCGAAAACATTACTGTAGAGGGGGAAGGACACAAGCTAACAACACAGCTTACTCCAATCAAGTTACGACAATTGGTATTGTGATGCTGGCTGCTAGCGCCACCTACTGCGGCGAGCAGAAGACTGTGACGAGAGCAGAGCTGGGGACTGTTTTAAAAAAGAATAAACAGTTATGCTATGTTCGCCATGAGCTACGGTTACTACCGCCGCGGCTCCACTTCTTTCGGCAATATGTAAGAAACAGGCAACGAGGGTGCACCGAACTCAACCATGCCTACCTTTGGTAGGATCGAAGTGTTCGAGGGGAAAGGCGAGTTCTGGCCTGCTTACATGGGGCACGACCACGAGTTCTTCAAAGCCAACGATGTTGTGCCAGCAACAAAGGGTCAATATTTTTTAGCTGCTGTGGACCTCCTACCTATGCACAACTACGTAATCTAGTGAATCCGGTAACGCCCCAAGACAAAACGCTCGACGGGATACTGGTCGTACTTGGCAGGCACTACGCCCTTACACAATCCGTCACGTGCAACGGTTTCACTTCAATTTGAGGGGGCATTCTGAAGGAGAAGCAGTAAGCAACTTCGTTGGGGCGAATTAAATGTAAAGTGCACGATGAAGTCAGCATTTGCACATAGAGAATGCCAAGGTTCAAATCTATCTCATTAGCCAATAGGAGTATACTTCTTACAGCAACATTGCAACACAACATCAGTTTTTTCCCACATCTGCGAGTTCAAGTTCATGGGGCACTACTGCACTGCACTGCAAATTATTGCAAAACCACCATCACCCGCCCTGTCATTATATACCCTAGTTTTACCCTCAAACTCCTTTCTCAATGTTAAATAGCAAACAAGAAACACTAGTTCAGGCTGAACTCTCCGGCTTTGCATCATTCACTTTGAAAGTGTTAGCAGAGACTAGAGTACCAAGCATGCCTAGCATATTTAAGTGCAGAGAAACCAGGAATGCTCGAGGAAGGTACAATATATGACCAAACAAACGAAGAAAGATGGTGTACAACCATCTAAACAGCTTTTCTTATTTTTGTTCGTCATGCCACAAAAGCTCTACCTCAACTGCAGGGGAAGGAGCCGCTGCTGTGGTTGCCGAAGCCGTTGACGTCACGGCTGCAGCCGCTGCTGCAGCTGCCGCTGCTGCAGCTGTGCCAAGGTTAGGGTAATCCAGCAGGAGCTGCACGACCGCCGTATGCCCTCCCTTGGAGGCCTCAATGAGCATGGTGGAATTGTCCTTGAGCCTGTGGCTGGGGTCCGCTCCATGAGCGAGTAGCAGCTCCACCACTGACAGGTGACCACCCGCACAGGCTAGTGACAAGGGTGTGTGGTCGTTGCTGCTGGTCGGCCGATTGGGGTCTGCGCCACGGTTGAGCAAGAACTGCACCGTGCACAGATGGCCAGCACGGCTTGCTTTCATCAGTGGTGTCCGGCCGCCCTCGGACTCGTGCTCCTGCGGGTGATGGCAGCATTGCTGACAGGCTGTTGTTACTACTGGTTATCGGGCGATGTTGCACACTTCTTGTGGTAGAAAAGATAAAAAAAAGTGAAGAGAAGAGAGCTCTCCTCATTCTCTTTAGCAACTCTTCCACCACAAGAAAGGCTGCTGTTGCAACATGCGAAAATTTATGTGCACTTTGACACAGAGTACGTGGAAAAAAAGAGCCGCTAAAGAAAGCATCAGACAATCTATTGTACTCACCAAGTCAGCATTAGCTTGGAGCAACAAGTCAGCGACATCCGTGTGGCCATTTTCGCAGGCATACGTCAAAGCAGTGTCCCCCGTAGCAGTCTTGGCATTTACACATGCCCCTGCACACAACACAGATTGTGATTGGCAAACAAGGCCCTGTGTAGACTCACCACCACGTGCTCATCGAATGCTAATATTAATTAGTTACACTGCAGAGAATCTAAGTTTAAGGGGAGACGTGGCTTTCAATACCAACTTTCCTATTTATTCATGAACTTTCGTTCCTTTATTGCAAACTTTTCTGTGACACTACTGCATGAATTTCAGTGTACAGTAAAACCTCATTAACTCAAAGTCACCGAGACTGAAAAATCTTTGAATTAAGTGAGTTTTCGAATTAACAAAACATAGCAAGTGGAATGCAAGAAACTTTAAATTATTGAAAGTAACATATTTATTTTAATTCAGGCCGATAGTTCTTTCAGAATTTCTTTGTATCAAACTCCAGGGTAGGCTTAGGTTCGAGGATTTTGAAAAATGTGCCACTTTTCATTGAGAAAAGTGATGCAACACTAGCACCACTTAGACCGCATTGTAGCCGTTAGTAGCCGCGCCAACACCTGGCTTCAAAGGGGACACAGGTCTTAGGGACGAAAAAAAAAACGCATTGGAAAAAGGCAGTTTTGAAATCTATAGAGGTATTTTTGCACTACTACACAAAATTTCCCGGCTCCCGAATGAATATTTTTGCCGCAGCATAACCTTATTTTGTTGATTGATTGATTGATATGTGAGGTTTAACGTCCCAAAACCACCATATGATGATTATGAGAGACGCCGTAGTGGAGGGCTCCGGAAATTTCGACCACCTAGGGTTCTATAACGTGCACCCAAATCTGAGCACACGAGCCTAAAACATTTCCGCCTTCAAAGGAAATGCAGCCGCCGCAGCCAAGATTCGAACCCGCGACCTGCGGGTCAGCAGCTGAGTACATTAGCCACTAGACCACTGCGACGGGGCAACCTTATTTTGTCAAATACAGTCGAGCCCGCTTATAACGAACCTGAGCGTGACGCGACATCTGTTCGCTGTATCCCGAAGTTCGTAGTAAATGAAACGCAGCTTTTTAAAAAAAAGTTGCGAGTAAAAACAGAAACATTTTTGCCCCAAAAAGTCCCTAATGCACATGTTTCGAAGAGCAGAAACAATAAGGGTGGTCTCGAGTTTATTTAAAACAGCAGGCTGTTAATTCACCGAGGCCCGTGGCATAAGCTGCATGAGGCGCTGGCTCCAAAGCTTCGTCGTTCTCGCAATCAGATTCCTCCAAATCGCTCTCACCACGTAACTTCATTCACAATGCCCCAATTCGTGCACGGTTCCGCTGTGTCGGCATCATCATCAGCCGTAATTAAACCATCGCAACAGATGTCCCACCCGCTCTCCCAGGTCGGAGTGGATGCCGCGTGGCCACAAATCGACGCCGCAGTTCGGAAGCTTCAGGCTCGGCCTCGGGCCCGATGTCGACATAGTCGGCCTCGCGAAAACAGTTTGCTCGCATGTACCGTATTTACTGGATTCTACCGCGCCCTCGATTGTAACGCGCACCCGGTTTCCACGAGGAAAAAAAAAAGTAAGACATCGATGGCAACACGCACCCATTTTTCTCGTTGGCCCGCACAATTACACCACTCGGGAAAACGACTCGTTTCGGGAGAGTCTTCCGTTTAAATATGAGGTACGGGGGGAAGCTTTAGCTTATCTGACGTGCAACGAAGCATTGCCATCACTCTAGTTTTACCGTGGCCCGATGTCAGCACAGAACTTGCTTCGCCCCCTTCTTCTCGACGGTTGTGGTGCCAGCCATGGGGAAGTAAAGAGGCGTCTGATCGGCATTCCCGATTTGCCCAAGCAGGTAGTCGTTGTTGTGCCACAAGTTTAAGAGGAACCTCTGAAGACTCTGAACCTTTCTTTGTACTCCTCCGGCAACTTCCGGCATATGCCCGTTCGCCTTTCGAGAGAAAAGCCTTTCCTCTTCATAAAGTTAGTTAGCCAGCACCTGCTCGCTTTAAACTGGCTCGGCATTAGCCCTTTTTCTAAGGCTAACTGCATAGTCTGCACTAGGAACAGTTCTGTCGTCACAGACCGCTGTGCCGCTCGCTGCTCAATCACATACTCGCCGAGCAGCTCTTCAATTTGTGGAAACCGATCCTACTGTGGTCTACTGAAGCCTTTATCTTTGCTGTCAACAATCTTCTGCTTTTATTTCCGCCAGTCCCGCACGCACATTTCCGGAACTCCGAACGACCACGATGCGGCCCGATTTCCGTCCGTTTCGGCACACGCAATGACTTTTCTTTTAAAAGCGGCATCGTGGTGCCCTCGTAGAGTTTTTGGAGTCGGTCTTTCCATGCCGTCGATGCTAATGCACTACAAGATCACGAACTCCTCAAAACACGTATGAAGTGCTGCACATGGGAAACACGTAGGCAAAAACGGCTGACGCTCCTTGCCGACGCAAGTAGGGGGCGGCCATTTCGGCAATGCCGATGGCAATAGAATGACCGTATTCATTTTTTTTCCTTACTCGATTCCTAGGCGCATGCGATTTATGACCTCGCTTAACCGAAAAAAAGTGCACGTTAGATTCGAGTATTTACGGTAGTCGTCACCGCGGCCCACGAAATATCACTATCTCCACAGCTGAATACAGGGATTCCCGAAGTGGCAAGTTGGCTGCCAGGTGGTCAACAGCTAAGAGCAAGCGCTCCGCAACGCGGCACCTAACGCACTGATTACGCTCAAGCCAAGCAGTCACAGTTTAGACGTTTCGTTGAGCGGTACGAAAAAGCGTGCTAGTCCTCCCGTCAGCCATCATGACCACACATGCACACCAAAAGCGAGCAAGACGTGCACATGCGACACACATGCCAGAGCGCGTGGAACAGCTCTAGGCCATTTCCAGTCAGAAAACGAAACTAATTTGAGCCAGCGTGGTGGGCGTCGTGGAGCAGTGGAGACGGGCAAAGGGGTTGTGATCAAGAGAGGATAGCAGACTTGCGAGAGAGGGCAAGGTATTGCGATAAAGAGAGGGGAGAATGAGGCAGGAGGGCGACCTTGAAAACCAAAACACACGGGAAGGAGGCAGGTCGGGTAGCTTGCTTGAAAGGTCCGCGAAACTCGCACGTAGAAAAACTTGGAAAGAGTGCATGGCCGTCTGAATCGGTGCGCGCGGCGGTGTCCGAAGAATCGGCAGCCGTTGTCAAAAAAACGTTTCGTTGCGCCGGCTGGTTTGCGTGGCCTCACGAACGTCGATATTTCGCGATTCGTTCGGCGCAAATTAATAGCCGTTTTCGCGCTTCCGCGCGCACATGGAAGGCATGTTTAGCCAAGTGCGAAGTGAGCGATAACAAGTCCTAAACACGAAACTAATCACAAATTATCAGAGTCGGTGGGGTAGCGTACGCGCGTGCACTAGACGCAGACTATCGGATACAGTCGGTGGCTGACAATGTTGGCAAATGGTCTGGTCACTCCAGGTCGGCGACGCCAACGACAGTACCAGCGATCAAAAACAGGGTTGATGGCCGACCGGTCTTCGAAAGATCGGTGGCAGTGTGAAAACACGGGCCTCGTCTGGCGATGCGGGGTACTCAGGGTAGCGGGGGACAAAGGACAGAGGGGTGCGTACAAAAAGAGGTCGGGGAGAGCGGCAACTAGAGGGGCGCGGAGGCAGGGTCGGCGTTTAACAATAAGAATGTATGGGCACCTCGCCGATGCCTGATCAGTGGTCAAAGTTGGTTTCCCGGGAAGTCTGCAGATCGCTGACTCCGTTCGCTGTAACCGATCAGCAGCGTTCGGAGACGTTCGTTGTAAGTGCGATTTTTTGCCATTGAATCAATGTATATTTTGGCGGTCACGCGGATATTGTTCGCTTTAAGCAAAAGTTCATTTTAAAAAGGGGCCGTTATATGGGGGCTCAACTGTATAGCAGAATTAATAAAGGCACTTTTTTCGCAAAACATAGCTGGCGCTTCTCGTGTCTTAGCACGGACATCTTGGCGTCGTTTGACAGAACATAGAACAATCTTTCTTCTTCAATTTCCCAACAACGCGGTTAAGTACTGCCATTGGCTTTCTAAAAATACTGCGCCAAAAAGAGAGTCCCAACGCAATCTCTCATTTGTTATTTAGCACACATGACCTAAGCTCGGCATACGATTGGCAGATTTCCTTTCTCGTCGTCTCCTCGGCGCTCATCCGTGCTGTTGTCCGTGCACCATGTTTTCCTAGTGTGAGCGACTGAAGTGAAGACACATGGCTCGTAACAAGGTCCACACGAAAAAGGCATTCAATGCAAAAATGGTGAGACAGGCACTTATTCACAACATCTGCAAGCGGAGTGTAACGCAGCAGAACGCCGAAGTCGTCATGACTGCCGCCGCTGACAATGCCACCGAGATAAGCCAAGGCCTAACAATCCTGTTGTCGTCCGAAGATAGCGAAGGTCACGCGCAAAACGATATAAAATTTCTGCAGCGCGCAGAATTTGAAAGAGGGTAAAAAGCAGAAGAGAAACTACAGCAGCTGTCGTCCACCCCCGCCAAGGAAAGGAAGAGAGATCTATCGATTGACAACGACGATGCCGCATGTTGTAGTGACACTTATCCCGAAGGAGTACGGCCACTACCGTGGGTCCGGTCTTAGCGAGCCACAGGACACGCGTTCACTGTCGCCGTGGCGAGAACACGATACTGCTCAAGGTGGCAACACTTTATTGTCTGTGGACACCAAAACGCAGTACAGCCCGTTGCAAAGGCGCGGCGAGAAAGCAAATGGGCTTATCCACGCTACGGGCGAAAAGTACTACACAGGGTGCCACGAGCACGTCTCCGTGGTAAAAGTGATTCACGGAGACACCGGGACCAAAGCCCCGTCGCTCGGGTGAGGGCAAAGGTGCTTGCGTTGGCTTCGAAGAGATACGTGTTGGCGCAGTTTGACCACGCACTAAAACACCGTACCGCTCTTTGACCTAGCGTTCGAAAGGGGGGGTGACATAAGGTAAGTGTTCGCCGGGGGCGCAAGGCGCTGTTGGCGAAGACCGAACGAGCCCCAAACAAAGAGAGCCGATGGACGGAAAAGAAAAGCGTGCTTACCCCATGTCGTCCCCTGAGAGGTCTTTCCCGCTCCCGACGATGCATGCGCATGAAACCTCTCGGGAGACTCTGCGCGCGGCGCCACAGTCAACATCCGCTACCGGGTGAGAGGGGTTAAGGAGGCAAAACTGGTCTTTGGGACCAAAAAGTGACAAAAAGTTAATTTTTTAAAATTAACATATTTGGTTTCTGCAAGTATTTTTCTATCTCTCTGGAAATTTTCATGCACCAGGAAGAAGTAATTTTTTTTGTAATGTCACTGTAACTGTCCAGATTCTTGGTGCTGTTAACATGCAGAACCTGCAAAAAAAATGGGGAATTGACTTTGAGGCTTGTTTATAATTTGCCAGCACCTGTGTCTAAAGCTCTACTACCAATTTATGAGCGCCTTTATGAGGATTGCAAAACATGCGCACCATGATTGTTGCTTTTTGGAGAAACTGTGTGCTTTCAATTTTTTTCATCTTTCTCAAAAAAGTAAATTTGAGACTACTCAATTTTGAGGCCTCAATATCTCTGCAGCTAGGGAAAGTACAACAATATTTCTTTTTGCAGTAGAAACCTGTATGTGTGTAGAATGCAAGTATGGGAGCAGATAATTCACAGTGCATGCCTTTTTATTTAATTACTAATCGAAATCGCAACACAATTCCAACTGCTTTTGAAAATGGATAGTTCATTTTGCTGTAAACTAACCAATAAAGGCCTAAAAACAAAAACTCTTCCATACTTTCACTTCTAATTAAGCACTTTTTTTTTTCTATGGTGGCCTTAAACAATAGGGGGTGAACTTAAGTTATCTCAGGAACAAGGTGAGTTACAAGAAAACTAATTAAATATTTGAAATCAGCAGAAAAAACTGCATAACCCTGTGCAGTTTGATCAAGATCACTGAAGAAATAAACAAAAAATGTCTAAGACCAGTCTGCCCCCTTAAACGTCACTCCTTGCTCTCCCAGCGCGGCAGACAGCGGAGGAGGGGAGTCATGTCGGGACATGAAAACGGCACAAAAGCAGCGGGCTAGCCTCAATTCCCACATCCCCCTCTCCTAAATTTGCCCTTTACCGGTCCGCAAAAGCAGCCGGGCGTCACCCATGCAGTTAAAATTGACACTGCTATGAGCGACAGCTAACTTCAGCCCAGCCCTGTAACTGCTGCTAAAGAAATGATGAAAGGGAAAAAAACATTACTAACAAAATAAACACATGACACTATAAAAATAATTGCGAAAGGGAGCACAGGAAAGTAGGACTAATGTTCGTGGTGCTTGTTCGTGGTGCTTGGTCCACCGCGCGGAGGGGCGAAAGAGCGCGACAATGTCCGCTGGGTGCGATGCCAGAGTGCGAGGTCAGAGGGGGGCTCTCTGATGGCTCACTGCTGCTTTTGATTAGCCGCCAGTCCGATGAACATCGCCTCGGTGGTGGTTTGGAGGCCCCGAATGTCTCGATGAAGACAGGGGAACCCCACTGACAAGCCGGGCCTCACCGGGAATCAGAAAGGCTGAACCGGAATTGGCTGCGAGGCGCCCTAGCATTGGCCGGCAGCATATAGCTGCTGTCAGCTGGCCTCGCGCAACAGCCATCGTGGAAAAAGGCAGCAGGGCTTCTCGGCGACGACCGAGAGCAGGGCACAGTCGGACTGTCTGACTGCACTGGGTCAGGGCCCCGAGCACCTCTAGTATAGAGTGCCTTTTCTACATTCCCGTGGGCAGAAGCGCGCACATGGCAGGCTCCTGACATACGCTGCTCCGCCTCCTCTGCCTTGATATCTGCCTTGTTTTTCAACAAGGTACTCGGAATGCTCCGAGGAATCCCGGAGTCGTCCACCGACACTGGAACATTTCTCGCCCGCCTCAACATGCTGAATAGCTTTTAACTTCCTCGCAAAGTCAGGGGTCTTGCACTTCCTGACACTGGCCATAGCTACACGAGAAGACGACAATTCAAGGAGTCCACAATGGCTTTGCACACAATGCACACAAAAGAGAAATGCTGCACGTGCAGTGGTACGTAGGCATAGGTCGGCACATTGAGAGACTACTCACTCATACTCACTCACCACAATTTTTTCAGCCTTCACCCTCACTCACATTCATACTCACGTCTACTCTCACTCATAGGCCCTCACTCACGTTCATACTCACTCCTACTCACACTCATGAGTACTCACTCACGTTCAAACTCACTTCTACTCACACTGAAAGTACTCATTCACATTCATACTCACTCTTACTCATACTCATGAGTACTCAC
The DNA here is from genome assembly GCF_043290135.1 of Rhipicephalus microplus. Classification (NCBI taxonomy): domain Eukaryota; kingdom Metazoa; phylum Arthropoda; class Arachnida; order Ixodida; family Ixodidae; genus Rhipicephalus; species Rhipicephalus microplus. The sequence continues at coordinate 388,912,432 of NC_134710.1, forward strand.
TCACGTTCATACTCACTTATACTCATACTCAGAGTACTCACTCATGTTCATACTCACTCCTACTCACACTAATGAGTACTCACTTGCGTTCAAACTTACGCCAACTCCCACTCTAGGCCCCCACTCACGTTCATACTCATGACTACTCACACAGATGAGTACTCATTTCATACTCACGACTACTCACACTTGTGAGTACTCACTCACGTTCATACTCACGCCAGCTAGCACTCATTGGCCCTCACTCACGTTCATACTCACGCCTACTCACACTCATTGTTCATGGCTCACGTTCATACTCATGACTACTCACACTCTTAGAGAAACACGGACTGCTGGGGGAGTTGGTAATTCATTTTAACTGAGGTGCGCGAAAAATTGAAGTACAAAAGGAAGACACCTCGAGACAGCGCACCGTGTCCCGGTGTCTCCTTTTTGTACTTCAATTTTTCGTGCACCTCAATTAAAACTCATATTTACTCACTCACCTTCATACTCACGCCTGCTCAAAATCACAGGCCCTCACTCACCTCCGCACTCACATAAGAATTCACCTTCATACTTACGCCTACCCATACTCAGGCGCACTCACCCACGTACTTTTACATTCACATACTCATCATTATCACAGCAGGACAAAGGCCTCTCCCCTGTTCCGCCAGTCAACTCTGTCCTTTGCTTGCTGTTGCCACTTCATACCCGCCAACTTCCTAATCTCACCTGCCCACCAAACTTTGTCTCCCCTTTTCCCGCTTTTCTTCTCTTGGAATCTACAAAATGACCGGCAGAAAACGAAAGTAATGAACAACAACCTCGAAAGAAAACAGCGCTTCGAGATAGGTGGCAGTGCACTTGAAGTTGGAAAAGGTATATACGTCTACTTAGGACAGGTAGTACCTGCGGAGCCGAGCCACGAGACTGAAGTAACTAGAAGAATAAGAATGGGGTGGAGAAGATTCGGCAAGCATTCTCAGCTCGTGGCTGGTAGATTATCACTATCCCCTCAAGACGAAGGTATATAACAGCTGCATCTTGCCGGTACTTACCTACTGAGCAGAAACCTGGAGGCTTACAAAGAGGGTTCAGCTTAAATTGAGGACGACGCAGAGAGCGATGGAAAGGAAAATAGTAGTTGTAACCTTAAGAATCAAGAAGAGAGCAGAGTGGATCAGGGAACAAACCGGGGTTAAGGATATCATAGTTGAAATCAAGAGGATGAAATGGTCATGGACCGGGCATGTAGCGCGTAGGCAGGATAACAGCTGGTCATTAAGCGTAACTGACCAGATTTCCAGAGAAAGCAAAGGGTTAGGGGGAGACAGTAAGTTAGGTGGGCAGATGAGATTATGAAGTTCGCGGGTACATAATGGCAGCAGCAAGCACAGGACTGAGTTGAGTGGCGGATCATGGAGAGGCCTTTGTCCTGCAGTGAACGTTGTCAGGCCGATGATGAATATTAACATTGAGGTAGCGTTACGTGTACACAGGTTACTCAATAAACACAATCGAGCTGAACAATTGTCCCTTTCTTTAAGGGTCGGTAGGTTCCACAAACAGGCAATGACTCAGCGCAATTACAACGCACCTGCACATTCATTTGTGTGCCATGACACGTAGGAGACGCTGAGACATCGTTCAGAATCTCAGTAATGTGTTACAAGCACTCAAAACGCGCTTTCGTAGGCTACGACACACGCGCACGAAATAGAGACGCTCTCGACAGCTTCAGTATACTACACGGCCGCCGCTATGATTACCCGCCAGAACCCACGACGTTGCCATGCCATCCGGCTCGGCCGCTTCGTTCATTCCACTGCCCCTAGCCCCTTCTGACTACACTAGCGGGACAGGCGGGCGCCGGGGCCTCGCCGCCACATCGGCGCCGCGGCCGCCCGGCCACTGGTAGGTGTTCTGTGGCTCGGCGCGACCGTGGAGACGGCGCTCCCCTCTCTGCCTCGCCTTCAGGTGGAATGCGTTGCGTACGGCAGTTTTGCATTTGAGAAATTGTGCGCATCTTCGGAGATGTTTTCCTTCCTCTGTGGGTCGCGCTCACGCAGATACTTCGTTGGCTCCGTGCCGGCACCGACGATTGAAGGGGGCCTTATTTATGGATCTGCGGACGCGGTTAACGTTCACTGGCAGTGTGCATACGCAGGGTTATCGCGGACAGCCGAATAAAACGATAATTAACTAGTTGCGTTATGTGAGTTTTTGTACTAGCCCACATTATGTGAATGATAGAATAAAATGTCAAGGATGATTGGGCGCTTATTGCACATTGTGTCTGCACTGTAAGGCATAATAAGCCGCCGAAAACTGAAGGGAGGGTAGAGATTGAAACGGCGATGCTAACAGGGTCCGATTACGCTATCGCATACTATACTATTGACGGCGAAGCTCAACTGTCCTCCAAGCTTTCTTTTTTTTTTTTCTTAATGGGGCGCTGAGAAAGCGAAGTTTGCACACAGCTTCACGCTTGAGAGGTCATGAGATCACTTGAGGTTTTCGTTCAAGGCAACCTTCACTTGAGGGATAAATAACGCAGAGATAGAAACTGCAAAATCGCTACGCACAATGTGCGTCGCGCACACAATGTGGTTTCTCTCGCGGGCCATTTCAGCGTTGTTTCTTTTTTTGTCGCTTGCGCAGTGCATTTCTTTTTTCTGAACCGGCTCACGCAGAGATTTTTGTTAAGGGGCTTCTCAAGACCTTGTTGTTTTACATGTATTATCAATTGATTTGATTGATTTGTGGGGTTTAACGTCCCGAAACCACGATATGATTATGAGAGACGCCGTAGTCGAGGGCTACGAAAATTTTGACCACCTGGGGTTCTTTAACGTGCACCCAAATCTGAGTACACGGGCCTACAACATTTCCGCCTCCATCGGAAATGCAGCCGCCACAGCCGGGATTCGATCCCGCGACCTGCGGGTCAGCAGCCGAGTACCTTAGCCACTAGACCACCGCGGCGGGGCTTACATGTATTATCAGCGGGTTGCGTAGACTGAAGGCGCAAGAGGTAAGTGCAGCAAGAACGGTAGCTATAGGGACAGGCAGTTCAAAGTTATTCAGCCTAGAAAATTCCAGTTACAATAAAATGGACGGCTACCCTCAACTCGAGTTTTGCGCGGTCATCTCGACCCCCCCCCCCCCCCATCTGATGTAGGATGGCTCCCCCATTTCCAAACTAACTGAAGGCTTTTACGTACAGTAAGCTTGCATGCCATAGTGCCCGTTATTTACAACATATTGAGGACGCCTTTGCGATGGTTACAAATATTTATCACACTCATAGTAACCCACTCATGTTCCTAATCGTTGCTACTCACACTCACAGCAACTCACTCACCTTCAAAGTCAAGTCTACTCACACTCATGAGTATTCACCCACGTTTGTACTTACTCCAACTCAGATTCATGAGCTCTCACTCAATCCTAATCACACTCATGAATACTCACTCACGTTCACACTAACGAATACTCACATTCATCAGTACTCACTCATGTTCAAACTCCTACTCACGTTCTCACTCACTTTCATTCTCTCTCCTTCTCACGCTCAGAGTGCTCACTCACGTTGATACTCACTTTTACTCTCACAAGCTCTCACTCATTCCTACTCACACTGATGAATACTCACTCACGTTCATACTCACGGATACTCACACTGATGAGTACTCACTCACGTTCAAATTCACATCTACTCACACTCATGAGTGCTCACTCACGTTCATACTCGCTCATAATCACACTCAAAGTACTCACTCACGTTCATACTCACTCTTACTCACACTCACAATACTCACTCACGTTCATACTCAATTCTACTCACGCTCAGAGTACTCACATTCATACTCACTCCTACTGACACTCATGAGCACCCACTCATGTTCATACTCACTTCTACTCACATTGAAAGTACTCATTCACGTCCATTCTCACTCCTACTCATACTCATAAGTACTCACTCACGTTCTACTCACTCCTACTCATACTCATCAGTACTCACTCATACTCACATTCACCACATTCAAATGAGTATGAATGAGTGTGAGTGAGTGTACTCATGAGTATGCCGAGCTATGTACGTAGGTGACGCGACAGCACTAGCAACTAAGCGTTCGCGAGACGATGGATACCTGCGAAGGCAACATCAAAAAGCAGGAACAAAAATTAAATAAAAGGTGAAAGGAGGAGGACGGCGGCTCCTTTGTGCCTGCTCTCCGAGCCGACGGGTATGCGGAGAAAGGATGAGACAAAGAGAAACGAAAAAAAAAAAAAGTTGTTCAGCAAGTTAGAGATTGTGCAGTTTGAGCCCTCTCGCCCTTACCCTTTTTCGAGTGTTTTGTGTTTTGGCGGAGGCGTGGTGCTGCACGGAGGTCGCTGGGTGCTGCTGCGAGTGCCAAAGCGCACTGTCCAACTCGCGTGCGGAGCCGCGCCCCACGCTGCGGAGATGTGGGGCGCGGCGAGTGCCAAAGCACACCTTCCAGTCCATGCGGCATTCGATTTATCAAAAAACAGGTAAAAATACTGTCTAACTTTTGGAATGGCTTTCCTTTTTTTTTTTTCCTTTCTCTCTCTCTCAGGCTTTCTCTGCATACCCATCAGCTCGGAGAGCAGGAACGAAGGAGCGGACTTCCTTCTTACGCCTTTTATTTTTTCTTGCTGTTTTGAGAGTTTTGGTCAGCCAACCACAGCTCTCGCCTTTTGCTGTTGCTCCCGTTGTTGCGTAGTGTGCATGGTGTGCAAAGCCGCTGCTGACTCCTTGAATTGTTCTCGTGTAGCTATGGGCAGCATCAAAATGTGCAAGACCTTAACTTTGCGACGAAGTTGAAGGCTATTTATTCAGCATGTTAAGGCGTGCGAGAGATGTTCGTCCGTTGCGGTCGACTTCGGGATAACAACATAGCACTCTGAGTACCTTGTTAAAAAACAAGGCAGCTATCAAGGCAAAGATGGCGAAGCAACGAACGTTGGGAGCCTGTTATATGCACCCTCCTGCCCACGGAATTGTAGAAAAGGCACCTCATGCCTGGTTTTTAGAAGTGCGCGTGAAGAACATTCCGGTAGATGGCCCAATACTGATGGCCAAGGCCAAATCGTTCGCCGCTGCATTCGGTGAAGACAACCTCACCGACGACACTGGTTGGCTTCACCGATTTAAGGGGGGACGCGGCCTTTGAAAACCGAAAAATCGCGAAAAAGTCGATTTTTGGCAAACCGCATATTCGGGCAGTATGTGTCATAAACTACCTTTTCTGTAAATATCAACGTCTAATTCGTCGCGAAACCATTTGAAATAAAGTTTAGAACATGCCGCGGCGGCCCTCGAGCGGCGCGCGAGCACTCAAAATACCCCAACTTGGCGTGATCGCAGTTTCTCGACCGCTTGACAGAGCGCCGCCATTTTGGTGTTGTTTTGTTTGTGAATTCTTGCTCTTTCTTTCCCCGCCACCTGCGTCGCCGGTGGCAGCGCAGGAGAGGAGCAAGCCGCTCATGATTTGAGGGCTCGCGAGAGCTTTCAAGTTTCCAGCGGCTGAGGCGCGCAGCTGGGATTGGGCGAAGCGCGCGCTCCCCAAGGACGCGGGGGAGCCCGCGACTGCCATTGGCTGCTGCGCGCGATGATGTAGCGCTCTTACGCATAATGCGGCCGATGTGGCCGCTCGTCTGGTGCTTCTCCGTCCGGCGTCTTTGTGTTCCGCTCGCTTCCGTGTATCGTTGCAGCCGTTCGCATACTCTCCACGTTTCAACTGTCTTCGAGACGATTTTCAACCGTCTATACGAGACCGTTGTTGTGTTCGCTCACGATGTGCCCAACGAAAAAGAAGACGCTACAATCGTTCGGTGCAAGGAAGCGAGCTATGAAGCTTGTCCGCGCGGCAAGGCTCTCCGCTCGCACGTGCGCCGACGGTGATCGCGCCGACGGTACCTGTGGGGCAGCTTCTGCTTCATTTACGCAAGAGAGTGGTCGCATCGACGAGCCTAGCAACGGGACTCCTGCTCCGCCGGTGCAAGAATTTGTCGTTACAAGTGCGCCTGGTGTCTCGTGCTCATCGACAGTGGCTTCCGCATCTTCTCTTTCAGAGGCCTCGAGTGCGATCGCGTCGTCAACTGTGCATTTGCGAACAAGTTTCCTGACGTGCGAGGAGAAAGAAGCGGCGGAATAACAACGCGCTGCTGTGCAAAGAGAACTTGGCGCTATGCCAGCGACGGAGCGGAAATTTCAGGCAATGGAGCGCGATCATGAAGCTGCCACCGCTACAAGTGAAGGCGAAAAATTTTTCCTTGTGCAAATGGATGCCCTAGACGACCTGCTATCTCGGACCCCGTGCCACCGGTGCACCGCGATTGGGATGAAGGTACGAGGAGGCACCCAACTTGGACTTGCTGCAAAGCTTGAGCTAGTATGCTTGCATTGTGGAGTAGTTTCAAGCTCATGGAGTTCATCTCGTCAGGATGACACAAAGGCCTTTGATGTGAATGTAAGAGCCATTATGGCAACAAAACAAATAGGCAAGGGACAAACAGCTCTCTCTCAACGACTTTTGGGCAGCGATGAACGTGTCCCATCGTGGCCTCCATCACAAGACCTTTCAGAAGCACCTGAAGAAATGCAGGGAACCGCAGACACAATGCATAAAAAATTTCTATGCAGAATCTGCTTCTGCTGTAAAAGCCACTTACAAAGAAATGGATCAATATTTCACCAGGGATATAACAGTTTGTTATGATGAAACATGGCACAAGCGTGGGCACACATCCCATATTGGAGTCGGGGCAATTATCGAATACCATACGGGCCTTATCTTGGACGCCGTTGTTCTGTCTAATCAGTGCCTTGGTTGCCAAGTAGGGCCAAAGCCTGGAGACGCAGACTATGCATGCTGGCTGGAGAATCATGTGTGCCAGAAAAACACCGACTCTAAATCAGGGAGAATGGAGGTTGAGGCAGCTATCATCCTCTTTTCACGCTCACTGTCGAAGCACAACCTCTGTTACACAACGCTCGTGTCTGATGGAGATAGTGCCACCTTCTCTGCCCTTGTACAAGAAAATGTTTATGGACTGGTCCCCATTTCAAAAGAGGAATGCCTGAACCACGTTACGAAGAGGGTGGGGACTGCACTTCGCAACCTTGTGCAGAAAAGTGACAAGGCTTTGGGAGGGAAGGGCAGGCTGACAAAGGCCCTCATCGACAAGTTGACAGATTATTATGGCTGGGCCCTACGGAACAATTCCGATGATGTGGCTGCAATGCGGCGGGCAGTGATGGCATCGTACCACCATGTGACGTCGACGGATGAGGAGCCGCACCACGACTTGTGCCCAGAGGGTGCAGACTCCTGGTGTCGTCACAATGTCAGCAAGATTACCGGTGTTCCACCTCCGAAGCATTCGTACAAGCTGCCATGCTATGTTGCAGATGCACTTCTACCCATTTATGAGAGGCTCTCACAGGCTCCTCTTCTGCAACGCTGCCTGGGAGCAAAGACGCAGAATGCATCAGAGTCCTTTCACTCTGTGCTGTGGTCCCTCATGCCCAAAGAGCAGCATGCGTCACTGATTGCTGTGGAGACAGCACTGCATGATGCAGTGCTAAGATACAATGCTGGCTGCTACAGGGCCACCCAAGAGCTAGCTTCATCAGTGGGGCTAACACCTGGCCACCTGGCCATTCAACGGCAGCCGAGAAAGATTCTCTGCGCTTAAAAAAGGCTAAGAAGCGATCCCTAGAGAAGATGGAAAGGCGGCAAAGAAAGAGAGTGCCAAAGGACACCTCCAGTTACGCTGCAGGTTCATTTTAGAACTGCCTATGTGCTCAAAACTTTCAAACGTCGTTTTCTCAAAATGACTTTTTTGGCTAGTGAGGCTGCTTATTCCAGCCATATCTCTGGAACCACTCATTGGATTTCCATAAGTCCTTTTTATTATGTACATGGATAAGTTTCTGAGGGGGTGACAAGCCCATTTTTTCAATATATTGTGTGTGTTATTTATTATATTTAATCAAAATTTGATTGATAATATCCTAATCACGAACACAAAGTTTGATGGTCTGCTAAAACTTTTCAGCAAGGAAATTCAAAAAAAAGGGCTCTGTTACCCCCTGAAGTATCAATCTGGGAATCATCATAGTTAATTTCACAGTTCCAACATCTTTTGAAAGTTCTCCAGGCCTGGAATAAGAGAACCATGTGCACTACCCTGATATTCTGCTGTAACTTGAAAACCAGTCAACATAACTTGATGAAATGTTGTAGTTCTTCTAATGCTTTTGCTATAAGTCTATCCTGAAAATTTCATTAAGATATCTCAATAAACAAAAAAGTTGGTATCCGATGGTAGCCTCCCCCCTTAAGCGGGTTACCGGAGCGGGGAATACGGTCCGCTTACGAGCAGTCTAAGCGGAGCGCAGTGCGTCGCTGCCATTTTTGCAAGCGGAAGGGCGACAACCCGCACGCCCTCTCTCGTGCGTGCAGCAACTTTGCTCATTTCAAGATGGCTTCCTCCGGAGACTGCACGCTTTCCGCGAGTGCTGCAGCTTCGCTAGGGCATTCTAGCCACCCTAGCTTTGCCGTCACCTGCCCAGTGCAAGCCGCAAAAACACAGTTTCAACGGTGAAAAATAAAAACGCCACCACCACACACGCGTAAAAAGCGCAAACAACACACAGTGAATGCTTGCAATGGATTTAGGACGGAACCTTGCTGGCTTTTGAGTGGCTACTATCAAGTCAGAGCTTGCTTTTTTGTCAAAAAAAATAGGCGGTTAATACATTGAAAGTGGATATCTAAATACTTCATGAAAAGATCATTTATACGTTATTGTTTTGCTTTGTATACATGAAAAAATTGTTTTTTATTTTGTTTACCGACGGTGAAAACGACCAGAGGGCACTGCAACTGCGAAAGGTCAGCTTCGCTGCCGGCAACGAATAACTAAAAAAGGAAAATCGGCCGCCACTCCGCTGCTGCTTCGCAGGTGCTCACGGAGTGCAGTGGACCACAAAAACGTCAAACTTATTAATAAAGTTTTGATTAAGAATCATAAATAACACTCAATATATTTAAAAAATGGGTTTGTCTACACCTCAGAAATTAGTTACATCGATAATAAAAGAGGGCTTATAAAATAGGATGAGTGGTTCTGCAGATACGGCTGGAACAAGCAGCCTCATTAGCCAAAAAAAGTAATCTTGAGAAAAGGACAGTTGAAAGTTTTGGGCACGTGAATCTAAAACAACCCTGCGGCATAACTGGAGGCGTCCTTTGGCACTCCCTTCCTTGGCCACCTTTCCGTCTTCTCTAAGGGTCTCTTAGCCTTTTTCAAGCGCAGTGAATTTTTCTCGGCTGCCCATGGAATGGCGAGGTCACGCTTCATTGCCTGAAATTCCCGCTCCGTCGCTGGCATAGCGCCGAGTTCTCTTTGAACAGCAGCTCGTTCTTGATCCGCCGCCTCTTTCTCTTCGCACGTCAGAAAGCGTGTTCGCAAGTGCACAGTTGACGACACGATCGCATTCTGGGAGGCCAATGAAAGAGAGGATGTGGAAGCCCCTGTCCATGACATACCTCGTGCACTTGCAACGTCAAAGTTTTGCACCAATGGAGCAGGAGTCCCGTGTCTAGACACATCGATGTAACCACTCTTGCGTAGATGAAGAAGCTGCTCCACATGTATTGTCGGCACAATCATCGTTTGCGCACATGCGAGCGGAGAGCCCCGCCATGCCGGCAACCTTCCTAGATCACTTCCTTGCACCGAACACTTGTTGCATCTTCCTTTTCGTTGGATGCATCAGGAGCGAATGCAACAACGGTCCCGCAAAGACAGTTGAAAATTGTCTGGTGAAGACGTTTGAAAATCGTTTTGTAAAAACGGTTGAAATGTGAGATTATGTGAACGGCTGCAACGATAGACGATAGCGAGCGAAACACTAAGAAAACGCCGGGGACGGAGTAGTAGCAGACGGCGGAGAGCTGCTTTATGTGCAAGAATATTACGTCATCGCGCGCATCGGCCAATCTCTGCTGCGAAAAACTTCAAAGCTCTCGCGAGCCCTCCAATCATGAGGAGCTTGCTCCTCTCCTGCGCTGCTGCCATCGCCACGGATGGCCGGATAAGAAAGTGCAAGACTTCACAAACAAAACAATACCAAAATGGTGGAGCTCTGTCAAGCGGTCGAGAAACTGAGATCTCACTAAGTTGGGCTATTTTGAGCGCTCCCGTGACACTTGAAGGCTGCGACGGCTTGTTGTAAACTTTATTTCAAATAGTTTCGTGATGCAGTAGATGTTGATATTTACAAAAAAGGGCTAAGAAAAAAATGGCAGTGTTCAAATTAATGAGGCTTTACTATAATAGAATAAGTACAGGCATTTCCAAAGGATAGTTCATACACTGACAGAGTGAAAACCACTTTGCTTGAATGTAGTCCGCATTTAAGGGGGGACGCAACTTTGGGATCGCGAAAAACGGCTAAAAAATCGATTTTTTGAATCTCAAGTTTTCAGTTTCTGGAACCCTTTTTCTATCTGGTTCCAGAATATCTACACTGAAAACCGCGCAGAAGTGCTTCGAAAAATTCGTTTCACCCACCTAGGTAGCAAAACTTTTTCTGGAAATGGCGAGAAAACGGCGATTTTCAAAAAATTATAGCTTCGCGATGCTTGGGCCGGGAGCCGGCTTCTTGGGCTCATCGGAAAGAGCATTTCTCCGTGTTTAACTTTCCCGCCTCAGCTGGCTCCTCCCTTTAACAACAAGCGAGCAAAAAGCAAATGTTTGAAGGTCGTTTTGAGGCCCTTGATTGGCCATGGCCGCCATGTTGCCTCAGCTCGCCTCGCCATTGGCCCGATGCTCGCTCCGGGAGATCGTCGTCTGCTGCTTGTGCGTCGCGAGGACATGGCTCTCGAAAATCGCCACTTCGTGATGTGTTCACGGCTTGATAATCACTTAAGATATAACTACGGTTTAGTTACGAGCAGTAAGCGGATGCGCGATCAGCTTACTACGAGCGGGAGTGCAGTCTACGAGCGCCGCGCGTCATCGGAGTCGTCTTTAGCCCTAACTCCGCCGACAGAAGACTGCGGCCAGGAACGACGTGCTAGCGCATTCGTGGCGACGTGCTTTTTCACAAGCAACGAAGCTGTAAGCGGCGGCACGATCTGATTACTACGAGTGGCCGCACCGGACGCTCGATCAGATTACTACGAGCGGCGCGCAGCGGTCTACAAGCGCGGCGTGTCATCGGAGTCGTCTTTAGCCCTAACTCCGCTGACAGCGAGACGGCGGGCAGGAACGACGCGCTAGCGCACTCTTGGCGACGTGCTTCTTCGCAGGAAATAAAGCACATCACTCGCTAGCTCCTCTGAACTACGTAACGGCATTTTAAGGATCGGCAGCGGACCGCATACTCAAGCTCGGCACCCCTCCCCCCTTCTCTGCCTAGGATTGCTCGGAGCAGTGGCCAGCAGTTTCACACGTCGTCATTCGAAAATGCGATGCCAAGTGCAGTGCGTGCCGATTTTTCGTCTTCGTAGTTACACATTTCGCGCATCGTCATCGAACGCCGCCGGCAAGTGCATTACGCGCCGGTTGCACTGTCCACGCGGCCGTGCACTCCACGGTCATATGGAGTGCTGTTAATAAGCTTTTGTGATGCAATTTAGACATGTGTGATGCGATTTATACGTGCTTGGAACTGTGCTTGGTATCGCCATGAACGTCTATGTCTATGAATGTTCTGAGGCAATGAAAGCCTTGTAGATTAGCGTTTCCGCGATCGGTTGTATGATGATGCGTTTGACGGCTAGAGCGGCAAAAGAGCACGTATGAATCAGGGGCAAAAATTTTTATAAGCCCGTTTTACGTCACTAAATATACTGCTAAAAATTCCTGTGCCACCAGTCTTCTGCCCATAACTTTGTTATTTGGAAAGCAGGCATAGGCTGTCATGGTGTGATCCATTTCTCTGATGCAATAAATCCCTCTCTAAATAAAGAAATGTTCAGTGAATACTTATAATCAAGAACTTAATTACGCTAATTTGAACTTCGGCACAAGAAATATGTGTAATCAATTCAGTATATGGTCTCATTCAATTACAATCTTTTCTGTCATGCCTATCACACCACTCCTTCATACAAAGAACTTGTTTTGAAATCCATACTTGTTCTTCGTAAAACATGAAAAGGAAATTATGGGGGGGAAAAAAAGGGCAACCAAGGCACACTGGTCAGAGACCAGATACCTGAAAAGTCAAATATCACAAGACAAACCTAAGATCCCAATCTTTAGGTGTTTTAGAGACGTAAAAAGAAGTTGAAACTTTAAACGCAGTTTTCTCAATATTGTTTTTTTGGCATTATACTCAGCTCGTGAAGCAGATATCTGGGCAACCACTTTACGGATTTTGATTCCGTTTATTTTGTAATGCTCCTTGAACTGTGCTTCAGGGGGCTGCGATCTTAGTTTTTCATTTTACTCCTTAAAGAATTTTTTATAGAGTTTCTTGTTTGTAGTGCAAGTGTGCTCATTGCAATGTCGCTGGAGAAAACGTTAACTACAAGTTTTAGTGTTGCAAATATATTATTTTGAGAACGCAGCCCCCTTCAACATACATTTGGCTGTGGATACAGCAATTACCAACCATTTTTGTCATTTTATAAATCCTCCAGCCCCTCCACGTGGTTCAATTGAAAAATAATTTGTCTCTCATAAGGTATTCGTGCTATCGCCTCGAAATTTTTGTGGATGCACGGTGAGGCCATTCTTAGTGTCTGTGGCAATTTTCGTCATCATCCTACCAGAAACAAGAAAGTTCATTCTTAAAGGCACGTCCCCCCTTAAGCAAAGATCGGCCATTCAGCAGTGGTATGACAGCAGACTGCCTCCCTGAACAGCTAGTTTTAGATTTGGGGGAACGGTCTGGCCACAACTCAACTGATGCAACCTTGCTTACCAGCGTTGATGAGGTACCGAAGAAGTTCCAGGTGTCCCTCCTGGGCAGCCTCCATGAGCGGAGTGCTGGCACCCAGCTCCAGCTGGGCACCTGCCTTGAGCAGGAAGTCTGCTACTTCCAGAAAGCCCCCACAGCAGGCCAGTGTGAGAGCAGTCTCCTGCAGCCACAATGAAGACAAAGAGCTCAATACGGCACAAATATTTCCTCACACTTCAACCAATGTACTAGAGTAAAGCACACATGGAACGAACATTTCCAGGAACGCATGAAATTCACCGCTTCCGACTGATACAGTAGAGCTGCAACTATGCCACTTTGAGTGGACCATGCAAAACCACAGTATAATAGATCCATTTCAAAGCAATCCCAGAAGAACAACAACAACCTCCCCCCCCCCCCCGCGGACATGTGAAGGACCATGGGAAAAGCGTGTACGTCGAGTGCCCCCACTGTTCTGCCGCCTGCTACTCGTGGCGCCTTAAGAACACCAAACGAAAATGATGTGTCACCCCATTTTGACTATTATAATACCCTAAATACATGTCTGAAAACACCTGCATGTATCTCGTTACATGAAATTCAAAATGAATGATGCAGTGAGTGTAGGTATTACCGAGCAGGTGTATACGAGATAAAGCAGTTAAGCAGCATGCGAGTTACCACGTGCCAATACATACAGTGTATACCACTTATAACATAACCAATTATAGTGCAGAACCACTCACAATGCGGCCTTTTTATACTCCCGTTTATCCTCCCATTGAACCCCATGTATATGCATACCGCTTATTGTGCAGTCCCCCAAGATGAAAGACCGGTTATAATGCGGTTGCCGGAAATTGTGACAAATGCGGTAGCGAGTACGCTTCTGAAAGGAAGCGCGCTGGGGGGCACCGCCAGGGAGCAAACAACGAGGTCGTCACGGAGGAGTACGACGGGGCTAGACTGCACCTGTGCGAAGCACTCGCGGGTGCAGTCTAGGTGCAGTCTAGCCCTGCCATGGGAGGAGGTGGGGACACGGAGTGAACGAACGAAGGGCGGAGGAAAGAAAAAGAAAATGAAAAAAGACCGCAGGACACTGCACAGGCTCGACGAGTAAGGGAGGAGGACGGTTGCCTCGGTGACTGATAAGCCTTTGCACCGGCACGACGCGGCTACAGCGTACTACGTCGCTAGCGTGGCTTTGGCCGCGCGCCACTCAATGTGGCACGTTCGATGCCATCCTTACCAACTGCCTGCGCTTAAGAGTTTCCTGGCGGTAAAGACGTCGTCGTTATCGAGCTTGCAACAAATATAGTGTTTGCTTCCTTGTCCGTAAATTGAAAACCTTTTATGGTTTTATGATGCGAGCTTTCACTCTTGCTGCCAGTGCGCTGTCATACGTAAGCTTGGTGAGTTGTCGTCGTTACTGATTTGCCGGCCACGAACGCAAACTTCGTATCATGCACGCTGTTCTTGGTTCACTACTAGAGCGATCTATTTGACGCCGAATCTTCATGTTTTAGACAAACGTTTCGCGACAACATACCAAACGGCAAGCTAGGCCTAATCGGCGCTGGTTGTGCTTCAATCAGTAGCGGTCACGTGAATCTAAGTGCGGTTTGGTACCAAATCAACGAAACTCTTTGCGGTGGCCACACTTGACGGGAAGGAATACATATCAATGAAAATGAGGGCAGCACCTGTAGAGCTCAAATAGTGGTTCGCAATTCGATTGCGATGTCTTAAGGGGGTGGACGGGTCTTTGGGACCGAAAAATCGCGAAAAAAGCTTTTTTTTTTTTCAATGGCTTTTTTGAATTCTGCAGGAATTTTTACATCTGCCTGCCGATTTTCAGACTCCAAAAAGCGATAATTTACTTGTTATATCACTACAAGGAGGACTCGCGAGCTTGATTTGCGCAGAATTTAACAAAAAAACACTTTTTTCGCGACGCAGAGCTACCGTTTGCCGAAAGGCATAGCCACGATCTTAGTCTTGTTTGAAAGCACATTTCTCCATCTTTCGATTCCCGCTCAAACAACCTTGCTGCGCTCATTGGTTGCCGAAAAAAAAGCAACCGAAAAAAGCAATGTACGCAACGCTACTGGTTGTTGAGTGCACGTGACCATGAGGTGGCTACTTCATTGGCTGATTGGGCTCGCATCGTCTGCTCGGCGCGTCAAAAACGCGTGAACAACGTGTTATGCCGCCATACCGCCTGTGCTTTGACAGCGTGCTCGCGATCGAAGTTGCTGCAATGCCGGGATCATCGTGTAAGTTTCACACCTGTCATAAACCTGCGATGTTCCCAAATTCGACGCATTGCCGGCACATCAATGATTGGAACATGCAGATGAACATTGCGCACATCGAGACTCCACGACCGCCATCTCGTCCCTTTCCCTTCTCCACCGAAGGCGAAAGAATTGCTGGGGCGCCCGAGATAGTCGACGGAGAGTTAGGCCTAGTGGGTCCGCCGGCCACCGACGCTTCGCAAAGCAGCGGCCGCATCCGCCGTGACACAGCCTTGCTAACGAAATCGGAGCTGCAGGTAAGGCATACTAAGGCCGATTCGAGGCTGCAGGGACGGGCATCGATGGCCGCGTCGAAGAGAAAATTTGAGTCTTTGAGGAACGACGCACCGGCCGGCGCCGCTCCCCCGCAGCAAAGCGAAGAGGAGGCAAGTTTTTTGATCGCCGATCTTGGCTGCATCGGTCAACTGCTCGATGCCATGAGATGTAAAATTTGCTACAGAAGCGTCTGTATTCACAGACAAGAGAGGCAATACGGCCTTGCCGTGAAGATGTGTGCGCGTTGCGTGAACTGTGGCGACATCGCGCAAGCGTGGAGCTCTCCGCGAGTGCATAACTGAATGCATTCAGTAATGCACTGCACTCTGTTATGTCCTACCAACTTGCCCAAGTTTCCACACTTCATACCTCCGTGAGTGGATGGCGCACAAAAAGTGAATTCGTTCACCACCAATATTCTCGCCGCTCGAGCCAGCAGCCTACAGGGAACCATCAAGCGGCTATGAATGATATATTTTTGACCATGAATATATCTCATCAAGCGGCTATGAATGATATATTTTTGACCATGAATATATCTCATCGCGAACTTCACAAAAAAATGTGGCACACATATGTGAAGCGAAAATTGACACCTGCAGCTAATCGCGCGGCCGAAAAGTGATGGGCAAGTGCGCGAGTGCAGTTCGCGAGCTGTACAAGGAGCTGCATATTGATTATGCTGACTGTATTGCAGTCTCGTACGACGGCTCCTGGATGACGCGCGGGCACTCGTCCCACATATGCGTGGGTGCAGTGATCGAGCTCTTCACTGGCCTACTGCTGGACTACGTGGTTTTGAGTACTATTGTGCCGGGTGTGAGCATGGACCGAAGGAAGACGACCCGGCATATCAGGCTTGGCGGGACACCCACATGTGACAAAAAAATAGTACAAAAAAAAAGCTGTCAAAATGGAAGTTCAGGCAGCAGTGCTCCTCTTTGAGAGGTCCCTAAAAAAAATGGCCTGAAATACACGACAATCTTGTCAGATGGTGACAGCCACACCTTTCTAGCTTTGCAAGAAGCGGATGTCTACGGCTTCATAAAAGTACAGAAGGAGGACTGCGTCAATTACGTCCAAAAGCGTATGGGCACTGCCCTACACAATTTAGTAGCAAGACAAAAAGGAGGTGACTGTGAAACCCTTGGAGGAATGGGAAAGCTCACCGGGGACCTCACCACAAAGTTGAGCTCTTATTACGGCTGGGCGCTTAAATCTCACAAAGGAGATGTTGACGCCATGCACAGAGCTGTGATGGCGACTCACTATCACGTCACTTATAATGATAATGAGACGAATCACAGCCTGTGTCCCACAGGCCCAGACTCTTGGTGCAGGCAGAACGCAGCTGCTGCCAAAGGGGAACCAGCTCCGAGGCACCATTACTATTTGCCTCAACATGTGCGCAAGGGTCTTCTGCCAGTATATGAGCACCTGTCTGGTAGAGGGCTTCTAGAAAGGCGCCAAAGAGGTAAAACCCAGAATAGCAATGAAAGCCTTCATTCCGTGATCTGGGCTTTGGCACCTAAGCAGCGCCATGCTTCACTGTTTGCGGTTGAAGCTGCAGTTGCGGAGGCAGTAATGAAATTCAACAGCGGCAACTTGAGAACGACAACAGGCATCCTTGGCGAACTCAAACTCAACCCCAGCCTGACCGAGAAGGACAGGTGACGAGTGGCTGACTCAAACCGCAAGCGTGCCTCGAGTGAAAAGCTCCAGCAAGCACTAAAGAAGCGCCACTGCAGTGCTAAGCACCAGTCAGACTATGTTCCTGGTGGATATTAGTATCTACTTTGTGACATATGCATTTTCTTACAGTTTTTTTGTGTATAAAGCGTGTGTTATCTTTTTTTGCCATTTTTCTCAAAATGTGAATTTATGACTCTGTTCAAGTTGAGGCCTCAATATCTCGGCAGCTATGGCAGCTAGAACAATAAATCTTTTTGCTATAGAAACCAGTATGTGTGTAGAATGGAAGTATGGAAATGGAATTCAGAAAACAAGCCTTTTCAATTAATTATTTATCAAATTTGTAATAGCATGCCAACTGCTTTTTCAGAGTGTAAAATTCAATCTGCCATAAAATAACTAAAAAAGTCAAATAAAATAAACTACTTCCAATATTTCAATCTTCCATCATTATTCTATGTTGCTATATCTTAAATGTTGCTTTTAATTCGGCACTTTTTTTCTAACGAGGCCTTATAAAATGGGGGTAGAACTTGCATTATCTTGGGAATGAGATGAGTTACAGAAAAAGTAATTGCACATTTGAAATGAGCAGAAAAAACTGCACAAGCCTGTGCAGTTTCATCAAGATCACTGAAGGAATAAGGAAAAAGTGTAGAAAAGGAGTCTGCCCTCTTAAGGGGAGATGCGGGTCGAAAAACCGAGATTTTTTTCGAAAAAGTCAAATTTGTGTTTTCTTGCGTTTTGTATTTCTCCAAGCCTTCTCCTTAATATATTAAAAAATCAAAGCTGAGAATCAGCTAGAAGTTATCGAAAAATACAATTAAAAAACTCACAGTGGCTTGTGAAAGTGCGAAGTTACCCGATTTTCACGCACGCGGCACTTCGCTCTACGGCATCGCCGGCTCTTGAAATTTCGCGGGCATGTAGGCCTAACCCTCTTCTCACAGAGCCCGCTTTGGCAAAGCGGCATTCACGCTAAAAATACAACAAAAAAAACGTTTTCCCACAGCATTCTAGTGTGGCGACTGGACCTTTGAAGTCACGTGGTATGATCGGAGCCCTGCCATTGATTGCTAGCATTCCGCCGCACAGCCGGATGCGAGCGCTTTCTTTGTTTTCCTGCTTTCGCCGAGGCATCGACGAACACAACCGCCGGAGTTAATATTTCCCCGCCATGGATGCCGCCGAGAAATGCTACTTTCGTTCACGGAAGTTCGTTACGCGGCACCTGTACGAGGGAAGGCACCCCAAACGCAACCAGTGAGCGCCGGCGAGAGGTCCGTCTGCTGCTAGGCCTAGCCGCGGCAGCAGCGACACACCCGATTTGGATTGTTCGAGCTTTATTCCTACTGTGGATGACTTCATCAGCGCTTCAGAGTGAAAGATAAAGATGTTCGACAACTAAAGCAAGTGTCAGACGAACGCGGAAGCACATTTATTTGTGAGACCGATGCGATGCAGAACCTCGTCAGTGGCGTAGTATGCTCAAACTGCGGGCAGTGCGAGCTGTCTATTTGAGTAATGGCAAGTAGATGATAAGGACTGGCATCGCTTTCGGAACTTTAGCGCCGAAATGACCCATGTGCTGCAACTGTTGTTTCGTCCACGTATGCGTCAAGCCACGTGTATCAGTCATGCAGTGGAAGCGAGGAGACGTCCGCCAGCAGCAGTGCACGGGACAGCTTCGCTGTGAGCGTGAAGTCTGTGGTCGCACCGCGTGCGATCGGCATCGGACACGAGCAGCTTGTGCGGGTTTTGTGCAATCATTGGTGTTAAAAAACCGGTGCGTCACAAGAACTGCCATTAGCAAAAAAAAAAAAAAAAGTGCATACCGCCGCCGAAACCATGAATGAGCCCAAGAGCAACGGCCCGTCGCCGCAGTACCGAAAAAAAAAAAAATGCTCGCCGGGAGGAGACAACTTGCAGAGGCTGTAAGGGTCCAATATCGAGTGCTTGGTTATTCTGAAACTGTCAACTTTTTCAAGATAGCTTTGCTGACATTCTCTGTGAATTTCATTCAGATTGGTTGAAGAGTATAGTATTAAACATGTTTTTGAACTTTCAAACTGCATTTTCTCAGTTCCTTATTTTTTGGCGTTTTTAGAGCTTGTGCACTATAATTTGTACGCTTTACGTAGTCGGATTCCAATGAAACTTGGCGTACTTAAAGTTTAACATGTCCTGAATTCAAATAAACAACTTTCAAACGTCTCCAAAGCATATTCAGCTGGATTATTTCAGAAGCTTGTTCCTTGAGTATGGTAAAACTCAAATTCAGCATTAGAATTTTTTTCTAGGCCAGCACACAAATGTTACACAATGTTTCTTTGCTTTATTGAATTCTGCAATTTATTAGGAGCAACATTGGCTATTTTTTAGAGCTTTCTTGTGCTTACTATTGTTGCCTAAGCTTGCACAAGAATGCATTGTTTTTACAAATGCATGGTCTGCAAACAATTAACTAAATGAGCCGTGAAAAATATAAAAGCAGATTTGAAAAGAGGAGCTCCAACTCTATTTTTCATTGAGCTGTCACAAATATCTCAAGAAAAAGTTTTTCGAGGAGCATCTCCCCTTAAATCGTGTGTGCGCCCATGAAATCGAATGATAGGCATCTTTCAACGCGTCTAACTCTGAACGTGGTTCAACATAGTTTCTATATAATGCGCATAACCAAGGTGGTCTAGTAGTCTACGAATTTCCGCGATGGTGCTTCGATTTGGTGCTTCAAGGTGCTTCAAGACCCCCCATTCTTCCGCGTTCATTTCATTGGCAATGCGTGTCTTTGGACGTTAAATTTTTTTAACATTCAGAAATTTAAATGCTAGCAAGCACGCGTCACACATTCCACTTTTCGGACACGCGAAGCTGCATGTTCAACACGTTTTGTGTAAGTGCGGCCCTTGAAAAAGGATGTTTCGGTTATAGTGCAGTACAGCTTATAGTACAGATATTCGAGACTACCGCGACTTGCGTTATAAGCGGCTTATACTGTAGTCAAGACGTGCTATTGCGAGCAATGTGGGCTGGAACACCAAATTCATAAGTATTCAACAATTACTTGCTGGCAATTATTTGTCTGTGATTGGGTTTAACCAAACTGCAGAGAGGTGTTGTCGTATTTACTCGCGTAATCCTCACACTCGCATAATTCTCGCATTTCCCACATCGCCCAAGGAAAATAGGTTTTTTTTTTTTCTCGTGTAATTATCGCAACCCCGAAAATTGCCGCAATAATGTCGTCTGCTCGTTCCAGCCACTGATGATGATAGTGTACGCCATCTGGCGCTATCTCTTAAGCATCAAGCGTACTATTGCACGGAGATTCAATCCAATCCAAGCCAAGCTGAAGTGGCCAGTGCATGTTGCGGCGTGTTTTGTTTGTTGTGTCGGTAATCAAGGCACATTATGGGGCGATACTGAAGCTACAGGGCTGCTTTCAAGTTGAAAGTTAAAAGCACCCGGCATCGTTAGACGAGGCCCGTGTTTTCCACCGATCTTTCGAAGACCGGTCCGCCATCTC
Source organism: Rhipicephalus microplus (assembly GCF_043290135.1). NCBI lineage: Eukaryota > Metazoa > Arthropoda > Arachnida > Ixodida > Ixodidae > Rhipicephalus > Rhipicephalus microplus. The sequence continues at coordinate 388,933,163 of NC_134710.1, forward strand.
CCCTGTTTTTGATTTCTGGTACTGTCGTTGGCAGAGCTGGCCACCGTCTCTATCCTATTGTCTGCGTCTAGCGCACGCAGTACGCTACCCCACCAATTCTGAAAATTCGCGATTCGTTTCGTTTTTAGGACCTGTTCTCGCTCACTTTGCACTCGGCTCAACATGCCCTCCCTACGCATGCGGAAGCACAAAAGCGGCTATTAATTTGCGCGGAACGATCGCAAAATATTGAAATCGGTGAGGCCACACAAACCCGCCGGCACAACAAACGATTTTTCACTACAGCCGCCAATTCTTTGAACACCGCCACGCACGCCGATCCAGGCGGCTGTGTTTTGACATCTACGCGCGCAGGCACTCATTTTTCGATTTTTTCTACGCGCGAGTGGCACGAACCTTCTATGCAAGCTACTAGACCTGCATTCTTCCCGCGTGTTTTAGTTTTCGAGGTCACCCTCCCCCGTATCCTCCCTCTCTTCCCTCTGTCACAACTCCCTTGCCCTTCTTTTGCAAATCTGCTCTCCTCTCTTGATCACAACCCCTTTGCCCGCCTCCACCGCTCCGCGACGCCAGCCACGCTAGCTCGAATTAGTTTCACTTTCTGACTAGAAACGGGCCCAGAGCTGTTCCACGCGTTCTGGCATGTGTGTCAGGTGTGCGCATCTTGCTCGCTCTTGGTACGCGTGTGTGGTCAGGATGGCAGACAGGAGGACTTGCACGCTTTTTCCTGCCGCTCAACAAAACGACGAAAGTGTGACCGCTTGGCTTTGGTGTAATACTCGCGTTAGGTGCCGCGGTGCGGAGCGCTTGCTCAGAGCTGTTGACCGCCTGGCAGCCAACCTGCCGCTTCGGGCATCCCGGTATTCAGCTGTGGAGATGAATATTTCATGGGTGGCGGCGACTGCTAATACACGCGAAACTATTTTCGCAAGGCCGACCTCGTCGACGTCAGGACCGATTTTGAGCCTGAAGCTTCCAAACAGAACCACTGCGGCGGCGATTTGTGGCAGCGCGCCGACGACTTCGACAGAGCGGGTGGGACATCTGTTGTGATAGTTTTATTATGGCTGATGATAATGCCGACACCACGTAACCATGCACGGATTAAGGCATTGTGAATGAAGTACGCGGCAAAAGCGAGTTGGAGGAATCGGATTCTATTTTAAAAGCTGTGTTTCATTTCCCACGAACTTCGGGATAGAGCGAACGGATGCTGCGTCAGGCTCAGGTTCGTTATAAGCGGGCTCGCATGTACATAGGGTTCTATTCGAGAGTAAACAGAAGTAAAAAAAAAAGACGAGATTTTAAGACTGCACAATAAAGCGGTTACATTATAAGTGGTCTACATCGTAGTACAGTCGCCAACCTATTTATTGGACTCCAAAAATTCGGACTTGTTGGATATTTCGGACTTCAAAAGTGCACCGTCAGGGTTCCCACAGGGCTAATGCATTTTTTCGACCAACAGGGCAAATGCATTTTTTCGACCAATTTTTCGGACGAACTCGCCCTTTAAAGTTGAATTTTTCGCACTAAAAAGCTTGTTTCGAGCCGCGCCATGAACCTGTATGGATGCCGCCATGTTGGATTTTCTGCCGGCTTGACTAAGCTTAGTGGTTTAATTTTAAAATGGCTTTCCTGCCACCAAGATTGGAAAGCAAACGTCATATTTCAAGTTTCGGAGGTCGTGTCTGCTTTAGAAAATGCGGCACGAGAACATTTTTTTGTCTTTGGTCAGCCATAGTGGTCAGCACTGTCATCATCGCACCGTACAGGGAAAAGGCGGAGCTGCGCAGTAGTGGAGTGAATGTGCTTGCCACAATGACATTAAGGAGTTCTAGAATAGCGCACCGCGAGCCTTTGCGGTGCGGTCGCTGCGACTGCGCATGCAGCGCAACACGGAGTCACCGTTCGCGGTTTGCCCGCAGAAAATCCGAAATAGCGTGTGGTGATCGCGGCCAGCGAAGTGTTGTCTGTAGCTTTCGTGCATTTGAGTTTGCGGTCGAGGCGAACGTCCCTAGACCTTTCCCTAGGGGGAGCAAACGTTTTTCTAGAACTCAAAATGCGCCCGCTATATCCGCAGCGCCTGCAAACGTTATTCTAAAACTCTCTATTTAAAGCCTTGGCTCGTGCGGACGATGCCAATTTCGTGCGCGGAACCCACAGAAGAGGAAATTCTTCGCCAGGTTGTGCCACAGCCGGAGAGCGGTTCGAATGATGACGATGATCGCCCGCAGCTGTCGGCAGCGGAGATCGCCACAGCGGTGACACTTTTGTCGAGCATTTACGGTGACGATGTCACCTTGGGACAAATATGGGCAAACCAAATTGCTTTCAAGCGTAATACGAGGCAAGGCAGAATCATGGACTTTTCTTTAAGCCTGCCTGATGCAATAAAGTTAATATTTCTGACAAAAAACGAATTTTTCGGACTGTTCAATTTTTCGGACTTTTTTTTTTGGTCCCCGCCAGGTCCAAAAAATCGGTCGGCGACTGTAAAACAACGTATAATTGCATATTTGAAATCGTTGGCACACCAATATAAAAAACTCTGCAAGTTTCCTAAAAATCAATTATACATTCCGAAATATTTTCAAGTGCACTATTACCTCCTTAATTGCTGATGTAGTACGAAACCCTAAGATGCGTGATCACGCCCTATCACGGCATGATCACTGACTTGCTTTATCCTGGCAACATGCAACCCCGTTCTCACTGTACATCAGTTTGCTTTCCATTCATGATTCCGGGTTTAACATTTTCTTTAACTGCGTAGGCTCAGGCTCAAATCACCAGATCAAATTTAAATCAGCTATTCTAATTAGGTGGGATTTCATTTATTGATGTCTCTGAGGAGCCTGTATAAAAAACGAGAGAAAAAAAAGGGGGACGCAAATGGAGCGCAAGTGCACCTTCCCAGGAAAATGTCTGGCGCTCAGCTGTCAATCGAAACAAAAAACACCTGTGGATAACTGACCTGCGTCTCTTCCGTCTGGGCATTGATGTCGGCCCCTTGAGAAAGAAGCAAGGCCACCATTTCTTCGTGGCCCTCACGCGCAGCCTCCATAAGTGGCGTGTAGCCCTCGTCATTCACTTCCTCGATATTGGCACCCCGCTCCAAGAGTAGCATGGCCAGCTCAACATGGCCCCCGCAGGCTGCCAATGTCAAAGGTGACTCAAAGCTGTCGGTCGGCATGTTCACCTACAATTCACAGAAAACCCCTCACAATCACAAGAACACTTCTACAGGCACTACACTACATCTGCCACGGGAAAACACTGAACATACAGTCATTGAAGAAAACTTATTACATAAACATTGCAGGATGATAAGCTCACTTCCTTCCATGTTTAGTGCTTGCTATAAATTTGGGCTTCCCAACTCCCGCATGGTACGCGTTTACCACTTGCTAAGAGCAAGAAAGAACTGGTGCTTGACCGATACAGTTGAACACGGATATATAGAACGTGAAGGAGATAGCAAATTAGTTTGATATACAAAAAACTTGACATAAAATAATAGAGGCCCCGAGAGCTTACCTGTAGCGGATAATCACCTACAAGAGGTGCATTAAAGAATGACAACTAATTCCATAGACACACCGCAACATAATTTTTTTGCATGAGAAAAATTGCTAATCTTAGCCTGCTTCTTCGTTTTTGAAAATTTGAAGATAGTAGTCTCGATCTTATCAAGGCTGTCTAGGTTCGACAGCCCGGTTCCCTCCATGCGGCCAATACAACGGCGAATGATGCCGAACGCTGCCGCCACTTCAGCGGCAGAGTATGCACGTGTAGACAACGCACCATCCAGACGATTCTCCTTGTCACATGAGCTGCCGGCCTGGAACGCACCATCCAGACGATTCTCCTTGGCTTGGACGTTGCAGTCCGCTTCCACGAAGTCGTCCGCAGGCACTTCTTGTGGAACTGCTGCCGGAAAGCGGGACTACTCGCGAAACGCGTCGTCGTGGACTTCACCGGCTTCCACAAGTTCACTGTCTGGAAGCCTGCCTTAAGGAAGCGGTTGACCACTGTGTCCATCTTCACGTCCCTCCAGGCATTGAAGGTATCCCAAGGAAGAAAACTTCCCGGAGATTTGTAGCACTGCTACGAATTTCCGCGATGTTGTAGCACTGCTTAAATCAGTGAAGCCACACGCTGTTGTCTCCCTGAGTTTGTTTCACCGAGTGCAGCGGCAAACCATTTGGCCTTGGCGATCAGCATCAGGCCATCCACCGAAATGTTCTTCCCGCGCACTTGTAAAAACCAGGCAAAGAGTGCCTTTTCTACATTCCCGTAGGCAGAAGCATGCACATGACAGGCTCCTGACGTTTGCTGCTCCGCAGCATTTGCCTTAACGGGGGACGTGCCTTTCGGAACGAACTTTCTTGTTTCAGGTAAGATCTTGATGAAAATTGTCGCAGAGACTAAAAATCACCTCATAATGCTTCCATAAAAATTTCAAGATGATATCATGAAAACTTTCTGAGAAACAAATAATTTCATTACTGGACCTCGTGGAGCGGCTGGAGAGTTTAAAAAATGACATAGAAAGATGGTAAACACTGTGTGCAGAGGTGAATGTATGCTCTAGGGGGCTGCGTTTTCAAAATAATTTTTTTGCAACACTAAAATTTGTAGTTCATGTTTTCTCCACTGATACTTCAATGAGCACATTTGCACTACAAACAAGAAACCCTACCAAAAATTTTTAAAAGGCTAAATTTTAAAAATAAAAACGCAGCCCCCTGAAGCACAGTTCAAGGAGCATTGCAAAAAAAAACAATCAAAATCTGTCAAGTAGTTGCAAAGATATCTGCTCCACAAGCTGAGCAACATGCCAAAAAAACAGTATTGAGAAAACAAGGTTCAAAGTCTTGAGTCCCGGTTTACATGCCTAGTAGGCACCAGGGTTGTAGTCCTTAGTGTCCTTTGCAGTGCGGCGTCGCTTGGCCATCTGACCTTTAGCCTGATGAGCTTTCGCAGCCTTTTTTTTCCGCATGGCATCTTTTTCGGCTGCTCTACGAAGTGCATGGCATCCAGGTTGGAGACCAAGAGATGTGCAAAGTTGGGTGTAGGCATGGAGGTTCCCAGCATTATACCTACAGATTGCTTCACTGACAGCACTTTCTGCGGCTATCAATGAAGCATGCTCTTCTTTGGGCAGAATTGACCAAATAATTGAGTGCAGGCTTTCGGCAGCATTTTGAGTTTTTTTGCCCTGGCACCGCGCAAGAAGCTGTGGGTCCGAAAGTCGCTGGTACACAGGCAGCAGGGCAGCGGCAAGGTGTCGTCCCAGGTAGTACTTATGGGGTGGCTGCTGTTCACCTTTAGCTTCTGCAGCCCGGTGTCTGCACCAGCTATCAGGACCTGGTGGGCAAAGTTCGTGGTGTTGATCCTGGTCAGTCGAAGTGGTGTGGTAGAATGTAGCCATGACCGCTCGCCGCATATCCTCCACTTCAGCATGCTGCCTAAGGGCTTGGCCATAATAGGCAGTCAGTTGCTTGATCAAATTTTGTGTAAGGCCACCTTTTCCGCCGATAGGTTGGTCTTTCTTGCTCTTTGTGACGATGGCCCGCAGGGCTGTGCCCATCCTCTTTTTAACATGATTGATACAATCTTCTTTCTTCAGGGGTATAAAACCGTAAGTCTGGTCCTGACACAGAGCTAAGAAAGTGCGGCTGTCGCCAGCGCAAACGATGGTTGTGTAGCGCAGGTCATTTTTTTTTTAGTGAGCGCCGAAACAGTATGAGGGCCGCTTCGACTTCCATTCGGCCCGAGTTTGCCTCTCTGTTTTTCTGGCAAACATGTGCTTCCTTCCATTCACTGTAGCCGTCGTCGCCTTCTTTAGGGCCCACAGCACATCCATGACAGTAATTGGACAGGACAACACTGTCAAGCACTAATCCAGTGTAGAATTCAATGACCGTGCCCATGCCGATGTGGGGCGCGTGGCCGCGTGTCATCCACGTCCCGTCGTACACCACCGTGACATTCTTGGTGGGTGTTCCCTCCATTTGGCTGTACACATTGCGAACGGCTGCAACAGCGTCGCAAAACACACGTGCCGCGGCTGCTGCGCCAGCAGGCCGAAATTCCCCCTTGAGATGCCTTTAAAAAGTCTTGTGGTGAATTCCCCTATGTGATACATTCATCACAGACCAAAAATCACTGAGTGCAGCTGATCCCTTTCCAATAGTATTTATAGCTTGCATGGCCCGAGTATTTACTTCAAATGACTTGCTGTTTTCCATTCGCGGCGGCGACCACGCATTTTTCGCGTCCGCGTCGCAAGCAGTGCAGGTGAGCACCATCTTTACCGCTAACCCGTGCTTAGTTCCGTGCTTCACCTTGAGTCCCGGCTCTTTGCACTGCGGGCACAGGGCACTGCCAAACAGACCCTTCAGGGCCGCGCGTTGCACGAGGAAAAACTCATCTTCGTCTTCCGTTTCGATGTCGCTCGCGTCCCCTTGGTCCATCAGTGACATCTTGCGCTCCATCGCAGACACTGCTCTTAGGGACTCCTGAACAGCCGCGGCGCGTTCGCGAGATGCCTCCGCTGATAAGAAACGAGGCTCTAATCGGGCCCGAATCGTGCTACTGGTGGTGCTGGTAGACGGCCTCGCATCCTCTCGCGAAGTACTTGGCTGAGCATCCGCGATGTCTACATCCTCGCGCGAAGTGCTAGGCTTAGCATCCGCGGCGTCTACATCCTTGCGCGAAGTGCTTGGCTGGGTATCCGCGATGAATACATCCTCGCGCGAAGTGCTAGGCTTAGCATCTGCGATGTCTGCAGCCTGCGCGGAACGACGAACGGATGTTTCCTCAGACAGCACAAAGCACTGCTCCACAGGCATATGAACAGTTTCGTCGATGCTCGCGGACGATGCTCCGTGCGTGCTTGTGCTCGGCTGCGAGTCCTCGTCGTGCCGCACGCCGTCGTCGCTGCTCGCAGAAGTTGCCGGACTGAATTTCTTTTTCACGATCGGCGGCTTTGGCTTACGAGCACCAAATCGCTGCGCAGTCTTGCGTTTCTTCTTGAACGATCGCCGGTCCATGATCGCATGCGGGAACTGATCTCAAAACTGCAATGCGCCAAACTGGATAACAACGTTTTTCTCCTTTCACGAGCGCCGGTCTTATCGCAGCGCGATGCGATCTCGAAACCACGCCGCGACGAGTTGAAACCAAATGCAGTAAGCGGCCCGTCAGCGCGTAGAGCAAACGACCTTTGCGCAGATTGCTACAAGCGACCAAACGAAACCACGCCGCGACGAGTTGAAAACAAATGCAGTAAGCGGCCCGTCAGCGCGTAGAGCAGACGACATTTGCGCCGACTGCTATAAGCGACCGCACGAAACCACGCCGCGACGAGTTGAAAACAAATGCAGGAAGCGGCCCGTCAGCGCTGTCAGCGCATAGAGCAGACGACATTTGTGCCGACTGCTACAAGCGACCGCACGGGCGACCAATGCGGAGCTGCCGTACAGTCACGTGACGCGCGTCGCCAATCGGAAACTGTTGTGATACCTTTACACTTTGGCTTGCTGTGGGCTTGCTCTTGCCTGGTTCAGCCGGCCGAGGCGGCAAATTTGAAACGGAAGAATCGCGCTATCCATAGAGACAAAGATGGCGGCGCTAGGTTACGTGGTTGCGGAGATATCGCGGTTCGAAAAACGCCGTTTTTTCACAATTTCCGTGAAATTCATCGCCACCCTAGCTTCGATAAAAATTTTTTCCGTCATTTCTACGCTGTTTTCAGGGACGAAACTTCGAAATTAGATAGAAAAGGGGTCACAGAATGTGAAAATGAGATTTTCCGAAAATCGATTTTTTGGCCAAATTTCGCGATGCCAAAGGGGGGACGCGGCTTTGGGATCGCGAAAAATGGCAAAAAAATCGATTTTTTGAAACTAAAGTTTTCAGTTTCTGGAACCCTCTTTCTATCTGGTTCCAGAATATCTACACTGAAAACCGCGCAGAAGTGCTTCGGAAAATTCGTTTCACCCACATAGGTAGCAAAACATTTTTCTGGAAATGGCGAGAAAACGGCGATTTTCAAAAAATAATAGCTTCGGTATGCTTGGGCCGGGAGCCGGCTTGTTGGGCTCATCGGAAAGAGCATTTCTCCGTGTTTAACTTTCCCGCCTCAGCTGACTCCTCCCTTTAACAACAAGCGAGCAAAAAGCAAATGTTTGAAGGTCGTTTTGAGGCCCTTGATTGGCCGTGGCCGCCATGTTGCCTCAGCTCGCCTCGCCATTGGCCCGATGCTTGCTCCGGGAGATCGTCGTCTGCTGCTTGTGCGTCGCGAGGACATGGCTCTCGAAAATCGCCACTTCGTGACGTGTTCACGGCTTGATAATCACTTAAGATATAACTACGCTTTAGTTACGCGCAGTAAGCGGATGCGCAATCAGGTTACTACGAGCGTCAGCGCGGTCTACGAGCGCCGCGCGTCATTGAAGTCGTCTTTAGCCCCAACTTCGCCGACTGCGGGCAGGAACGACGCGCTAGAGCATTCGTGGCGACGTGCTTCTTCGCAAGCAACGAAGCTGTAAGCGGCGGCACGATCTGATTACTACGAGTGGCCGCACCGGATGCACGATCAGATTACTACGAGCGGGCGCGCGGCGGTCTAAGAGTGCGGCGCGTCATCGGAGTCGGCTTTAGGCCTAACTCCGCTGACAGCGAGACTGCGGGCAGGAACAACGCGCAAGCGCACTCTTGGTGACGTGCTTCTTCGCAAGGAATGTACCACATCACTCGCTAGCTCCTCTGAATATTGTACGGGCATTTTACGCATCGGCAGCCGACAACACAGTCAAGCTAGTCGCCCCCCTCACTGCCAAGGATCGCTCAGAACAGCGGCTAGCAGTTTCGCACGTCGTCATTCGAAAATGCGATGCCAAGTGCAGTGCGTGCCGATTTTTCGTCTTCGTAGTTACACATTTCGCGCATCGTCATCGAACGCCGCTGGCAAGTGCATTACGCGCCGGCTGCACTGTCCCCGCGGCCGCGCACCCCACGGTCATATGGAGTGCCGTCAGTAAGCTTTTGTGATGCGATTCAGACGTGCTTGGAGCCGTGCTTGATATCGCCACGAACATCTATGAATGTTCCGAGGTTAATGAATTGCTGTAGATTAGAGTTTCCGCGACCGGCTGTATGATGATGCGTTTCACGGCTAGAGCGGCGAAAGAGCATGTGTGAATCAGGGGCACGAATTTTTATATGCCCGTTTTATGTCAGTAATTATACTGCTAGAAATTCCCGTGCCACCACTCTTCTGCCCGTAACTTTGTTATTTAGAAAGAAGGCATAGGCCGTCATGGTGTGATCCATTTTTCTGATGCAATTAACTTCTCTCCAAATAAAAAAAAGTTCAGTGAATATTTGTAATCAAGTACTTAATTACGCTAATTACAACTTCAGCACAAAAAAGTATGTTTAATAATTTCAGTATATGGTTTTATTCAATTACAATCTTTTCTGTCATACCTATCACACCACTCCTTCATACAAAGAACTTGGTTTGAAAATCATACTTGTTCTTTGTAACTCATGAAAAGGAGTAAATCATGAAAATAAGTCAAATATCTAAAGACAAACCTGAGATCACAATTTTTAGGTGTCTTAGAGACGTAAAGAAAAGTCGAAACTTTAAACACAGCTTTCTCAATACTGTTCTTTTTTTTTTTTTTGACATTATGCTCAGCCCCTCTACATGGTTCAATGAAGAAATAATTTGTTTCTCGTAAAGTATTCGTGGTATCACTTCAAAATTTTTATGGAAGCACTGTGAGGTTATTCTTAGTGTCTGTGCCGTTTTTCATCAATATCCAACGAGAAACAAAACAGTTCATTGAAAAAAAGCCTGTCGAAAACTTCGACAGATTTTTTCTCACAAGTGTGTTTTGGACATTGTGCATTGCTCGTGGAAAGAGTAGCACGAGAATGACTGGACCGATTTTGATTGTTTTTTTTTTTCCTGAATCCCTGAACACTGCTTGTGGGTACAGCAATCTTCAATTTCTGTTTTGTGGCCCTGTTATTTTTCTAGACGATGATTTGTCCGTGCCATTGTTTCTGACAATGTGTGTCGGCAGCCATGATGATCTCTAAAAAAAACAAGAACTTACTAAAAAATTCTGAGAGTGTCATACCCTGTAGCTTTCTTTTGAGTAAAGATCAACACCATTCGCAGCTTCCTGGCATGTTTTGTTGCAGCGCTAGGCTTTCCACGAGCAGACCATGTAATTGGATTGTGTAGCATTATGTAACTTGAGAACTACTGAAGCTATCATGATGAAACTGCATATTTCCCTATCGTAGACACTTATGAGTATGCATGCCAAATTTCACTGCTCTAGGTCAACAAATAAAAAAGTTTTTTTTCAAAGCCGCCTCCCCCCCTTAATATCTGCCTTGTTTTTCAACAAGGTACCCTGAATGCTCCGTGGAATACCGAAGTCGTCCACCGACACTGGAACATTTCTCGCCCGCCTCAACACGCTGACTAGCTTTTAACTTCGACGCAAAGTCAAGGGTCTTGCGCTTCCTGACGCTGACCATAGCTACACGAGAAGTCAACAATTCAAGGAGTCCACAGTGGCTTTGCACACAATGCACGCACAAGAAAAATACTGCACATGCAGTGGTACGTAGGCGATGTGACAGCAGAAGCAATTAAGCGCTCACAAGGTGATGGACACCTGCGAGGGCAACAGCGAAAGGCAGGAACGAAAAATAAAAAAAACGGCGAAAGGAGCAGGACGGCGGCTCCTTTGTGCCTGCTCTCCGAGCCAACAGGTATGCGGAGAAAGCATGAAATAAAGAGAAACAAAAAAAAAAGAAGCCGTTCAGCAAGTTACAGATTGTGCAGTCCGAGCCCTATCGCCCATACCCTTTTTCGAGCGTTTCGAGTTTTGGCGGAGGCGTGGTGCCGCGCGGAGGTTGCTGGGCGCTGCGAGTGCCAAAATGCGCTTTTCAATTCGTGCGCGGAGCCACGCTGCCACGGAGATCGCGGGGGGGGGGGGGGGGGAGAGAGTGCCGAAACGCACTTTACAGCTCGCGCAGCGTTCTATATATCCGAAGGCGGGTAAAAATAGCGTTCTGTATAAACACGCAAATTTCTATACTTTTACAAAGGAACTTCAAGGGGATAACTTGCGAGTTTGATATACCAAAAATTCTTTATATGTGGGTTTGATATAACCGTGTTCAATTGTATAGCAATTGCACTTCAAAGGTGGATTTTTTTTTTTTTTTACATAGTTGGGCCACATAAGCACATTTAAATTTTTTTCATTACATTGACCATTAAATGTCTTGAAAAAGACGATTACCTACACAATGTCAAAAATTCGCCCAACTGCCCACAGAGAACCGAAGATGAGCAAATGTAACCATGAGTAAGATTTAGAATATTTAGTGCCAAATTCTATGCTTCCTCCTACCTTTTTTTTCCCCTCTAATCTGTCTTTTTCCAAAATTTGTGCTAATAATGTAATCCTACTTGAGCACCGGAGTCCAACAGCAACCGAGCCACCTCGACATGTCCATCCATGGAGGCCTCCATGAGGGCAGTGTGCATCTCATCTGTCTTGTGCTCTTGATCAGCGCCCGCTTCAAGAAGGAACCGTACCATTTCGAGGTGCCCTGCACACACACACACACAGCACAAGAAAAAGAAATGTTTTGAGCCATGCCACCACTGTGCTAGCTCAACCAGGTAATTTGAAGGCAACAGAACAGCCAAAGACAGTGCAGTGTTCAGAAAGGGGAAGAACAGTCATTTCACTACTTGTGAAGTGCCTTTCCTTAAAGGGACACAGAAGGACACTATTTACCTGACATGGACAGTTAAAATACTATACTAGAACTAGGAACCTAGCACGTAAACACGGTGAGACAAAGAACAAAAAGAAGAGTGCTCCTCTTTGTTCTTTCTCTCGTCCTGTGTCTCGCAGTTTTTACACGCCACATTATTAATTATGTATTGCCAACATGTTCAACTTCATACTCTTGTCAACTATTCCAGAAAGTGCTTTGTTCATGCCAAGAAAATGCGTAATTGCAAAGAATATCTCACTTTAGCGGCCTGCAAAATGTTAGCGCAATTCAGACCACCCATTCCAACCAAGCAGGGAAAGTGTGGCACAGCATTCACCATGCCCGCTCTGTGCTGCTCATTTAAGGGGGCGGACGGGTCTTTGGGACCGAAAAATCGCGAAAAAAACGTTTTTTTTTCAATGTCATTTTTGAATTCTGCAAGCATTTTTACACCTGCCTGCCAATTTTCAGACTCCAGAAAGCGATAATTTACTTGTTATATCATTACAAAGAGGACACGCGAGCTCGATTTGCGCAGAATCTGACGAAAAAACACCACCTCTTTCGCGATGCAGAGCTGCCGTTTGCCGAACGCCATTGCCGCGATCTCGGTCTTGTTTGAAAGAGCGTTTCTTCACCTTCCGATTCCCGCCCATAGAGCCTCGCTCCGCTCATTGGTTACCGAAAAAAAAGCAACCAAAGAAGAAGCAAAGTACGCGACGCTATTGGTTGTTACGCGCACGTGACCACGAGGTGGCCACTTCATTGGCTGATTGCGCTCGCATCGTCTGCTTGGCGCGTCAACAACGCGCGAACACCTGTTGTCGCGCCGACATATTTCCTGTGCCTGTGCTTCGACTAGCGTGCTCGCGATCGAAGTTGTTGCAATGCCTGGATCGGCACGAAAGTTTCATACACGGCATAAGTTCGGCAAAAAAAGAAAAAAGTCTCAGGCGAACAACTTCAAGGCGCGTCTCTTGGCGAGGAGCGTCAACGAACAACGAGATGGGTCGCCCGCCGATGCCGCCGACGCAAGCCTGACGGCCTCGCCAGCCTGCGATGCTCCCAAACGTGACGCATCGCCGGCACATCCATCACCCCAACGCGCAGACGAACTTTGCGAACATCGAGACTGCGCGACCTCCATCTCCGCCGACAGCGAAGGAATCGCCGAGGCGCCCGAGAGAGTCGACGGGGAGTTAGGCCTAGCGGGCCCGCCGGTCACCGACGCTTCGCTAAGCAGCGGCCGCGTCCGCCGTGATACAAGCTTACTAACGCAATCGGAGCTGCAGGTAAGGCGCACAAAGGCCGATGCAAGGCTGCAGAAACTGGCATCGACCGCCGCGTCGAAGAGAAAACTTGAGTTTTTGAGGAACGACGCACCGGCCGGCGCCGCTCCCGCGGAGCCAAACGAAAAGGCAAGTTTTTTGATCGCCGATCTTGGCTGCTTCGGTAAACTGTTAGATGCCATGAAATGTAAAATCTGCAACGGAAGCGTCAGCATCTACAGACAGGACAGACAATACGGCCTTGCCGTGAAAATGTGTGCGCGTTGCGTGAACTGCGGCGACATCGCGCAAGCATGGAGCTCTCCGCGAGTGGATGAAGCACAGAAAGTAAACTCGTTCGCCGTCAACATTCTCGCCGCTCGAGCCATGCAGGCCACTGGGAACCGTCAAGCAGCTATGAATGATATATTTTCGACAATGAACATATCCCATCGCGGACTTCACAATAAAACGTGGCAAGGATATGTGAAGCGGAAATTGACTCCTGCAGCTAATCGCGCGGCCGAAAAAGTCATGGGCGAGTGCGCGAGTGCAGTTCGTAAGCTTTACAAGGAGCTGCATATTGACAATGCCGACAGTATTGCAGTCTCGTATGACGGCTCCTGGATGACGCGCGGGCACTCGTCCCACATAGGCGTGGGGGCAGTGATCGAGCTCTTCACTGGTCTAGTGCTCGACTATGTCGTTCTGAGCAACTTCTGTGCCGGATGCAAGCGCGGACCGAAGGCAGACGACCCGGCATATCAGGCTTGGCAGGACAGCCACGTGTGCCAAAAAAATACTACAAAAAAAGCTGGCGAAATGGAAGTTGAGGCAGCTGTGCACCTCTTTGAGAGGTCCATAAAAAAAAATGGCCTCAAGTACACTACAATCCTGTCAGATGGTGACAGCCGCACCTTCCTCGCTTTGCAAGAAGCAGATGTCTATGGCTTCATCAAAGTCCAAAAAGAGGACTGTGTCAATCACGTCCAAAAGCGTATGGGCACTGCCCTACGCAATTTAGTAGCAAGGCACAAAGGAGGTGCCTCTGAAACCCTTGGAGGAAGGGGAAGGCTCACCGGGGACCTCATCACGAAGTTGAGCTCCTATTACGGCTGGGCGCTCAAATCTCACAAAGGAGATGTTGAGGACATGCACAGAGCTGTGATGGCGACTTACTATCACATCACTTCTAATGATAGTGAGTCAAACCACAGCCTGTGTCCCACAGGCCCAGACTCTTGGTGCCGGCAAAATGCAGCTGCTGCCAAAGGGGAGCCCACTCCGAGGCACCATTACAATTTGCCGCAACATGTGTGCAAGGGTCTTCTGCCAGTATATGAGCACCTGTCTGGTAGAGGGCTTCTAGAAAGGCGCCAAAGAGGTAAAACCCAGAATAGCAATGAAAGCCTTCATTCCGTGATCTGGGCTTTGGCACCTAAGCAGCGCCATGCTTCACTGTTTGCGGTTGAAGCTGCAGTTGCCGAGGCAGTGATGAAATTCAACTGTGGCAACTTGAGAACATCAACAGGAATCCTCGATGAGCTCAATCTCAACGCCACCCTCCCAAGCATCAGACGGATGACTGAGAAGGACAGGCGTCGAGTGGCCGACTCAAACCGCAAGCGTGCCTCTAGTGAGAAGGTCCAGCAAGCACTAAAGAAGCGCCACCGCAGTGCTAAGCACCAGTCTGACTATGTTCCTGGTGGCTATTAAGATCTGCATTGTGAAATATGCACCTTCTTATTGTTGTTTTTGAATAAAGTGTGTGTTATTTGTTTTTGCCATTTTTCTCAAAATGTGAATTTATGACTCCGTTCAATCTTAAGGCCTCGATATCTCGGCAGCTAGGGCTGGTAGAGCAATAATTCTTCTTGCAATGGAAACCTGTATGTGTATAGAATCCAAGTATGGGAATGGAATTTAGAGTACAAGCCTTTTTAATTAATTACTCATCAAAATTGTAATATTATGCCAACTGCTTTTTCAGAGTGGAAAGTGCAATTTGCCATAACATAACTAAAAAGGCCAAATAAAAGAAACTACTTGCATAATTTCAATCTTGGATCATTAGTCTATCTTGCCATATCTTGAATTTTGCTTTTAATTAGGCACTTTTTTTTCTATTGAGGCCTTAAACAATGGGGGTTGAACTTGCATTATCTTGGGAATGAGATGAGTTACAGGAAAAGTAATTGCATATTTGAAATCAGCAGAAAAAACTGCACAAGGCTGTGCATTTTCATCAAGATCACTGAAGAAATAAACAAAAAATGTCTAAGACCAGTTTGCCCCCTTAAGCCAGCGCTTGCCATGCTTTAGAAGCAATGCATCAACACCAGAAATGCCTTGCCATCATTTCTCTGATGTCTGTTTTCTTATGCTTTGCCAGTCTCTTGCTTGTTTGGCAGCATATTCAGTGCACAATTATTACAAGGAAGCAATTGATACTTATGCATCACTGTGCAGTGTCTTAGAGCTGCATCTGATCCAGGTGTCAGTACAAAAGCTCGGCCACTCTATGAGTGTGCTGTACAGTGAGCTTGTGCTCATGTAGCTGTTGTGCTATGCCCTAAAGAAACAGAGGAACCCCGCTGTTACGTTCCTCACTGCTGTGTTTTCTGAGCTGTTACGTTGTCTTTCACCGATCCCGGCATAGCTCTCATAGAATCCCATGTATTGCGAACCTTGCTGTTACGTCGAAACTGTGAGTTGTCTTTCACCGATACCGGCATAGCTCTCATAGAATCCCATGTTTTGCGAACCTTGCTATTACGTCGAAACTCTGAGAGCATTCCCGCACGACGCGTCGCAACCTAGTCCGCACAACCCGCCCAAAAACTGCAATTTTGATTTGACGTTTGACAGTCTTGGCCGGCCTTGGCTAAGAAACAGGCTGCAAGAAGCCGCAGGCGGGTAGGAGAGGCCGCCCTTAGTCAGCCGTTTGTTAAAAGTGCTATCACCATCACTGTGCTAGGAACGGAAGTTTCACTACGGAATGCTAAAAGTGCGTGACAGTCCCAAAGCCGCACGCTGCGACTTGTCTTCAGTCGCTGTTGTGTGCGCAGAGACTGTTACCGTTAAACTTGTCAACGCAATCTTTGTCAAGCCTGAATGGCGTCGCGTAAGTGGACAGTGCTTTCCCTTGAGAAAAAGCTGGGCTTTGTTGGGTAACGCACCGCTCTCACCGCAGCTGCTTCAGCGCAGAGCTGATAGACGGAGCGGACAAGGCAACAGTGAGTTAAGGCAACATTTATGTACATCATAGAGGAGTTACATATTCGGCATTGCGGCCAACAGCTTAAGGAGCTCGCACTGAGGTTCGACGTGGACCCCGTATTTCTTCGGATGCTCTCCGATGTTCGCGTCTGCCGCTTCTGGTAGCGTCACTTGGTTCTTTTATAGGCCTTGGGGAACCCTTGCGTCAGCAGCCTCCGATCAGGAACCGCTGCTGGCTTGCACCCGTGGGTGAGCGGTATTACCACGCGTTGGACTAGATGTTTACTGCCTCATCGGGCTGGATCGAACCCGTGGGTGGAGGGAGCTTGCCGCACATTGCTTAAGACGCTGCCAGAGATGCTGGGATTGCATAAGCCGGGCTCGCTCGCTGGTTTTGACGCTGGTTGCATTCGCACAAGCAATGAAATTCGGTTTGGACTCCAAGGCATAACAACGTACTTAAAGCAATTGACAAGCAGCCAGTGCGAAAAACGGTCGACATTGCCTTGGACTGCCACCGTCAACGCTCAACCGCATCGTCTCGAAGACAGTTTCAGTACTCGACGCCATGTATTACGTCACATAAGCGTGCAGTGCACTGAGCGCGTCAACTGTAGAGCACTGCTTCGCGAGATGTGGGATCCGTATGGACAGCGAAGGGGAACTGCCATCAAAGCTCAACAATCGGAACCAGCCTCTTGTGGGCAAAAACTCAATGCGACAATGAATGCGCTGGGTGCCACGGGTACGACGAACGACGACTACCGTATTACTTACATAATCTTCGCACTTTTTTTTGGCAGAAGACCGATGCAAAGTTGGGGGGTGCGAGAATTATGCAGGACAACTTTCCCCGAAAAAGAAAACGAAGCGGCCTCAAATCGGGATTCTCACACCATCAACAAACAGCAAGCTTTGAGAAGTACTAATTAATAATTATGTCATCAATAAAAGCACAGGTTTAACACAAGGCAAGATTTGAGACACAAAAAGTGCAAGCAAATAGTCGAGAATTAGAATACCATATGCAAAGCTTGTGGGCGTTGCGGGCGTAGCGGTAGCATTCGTCGCTCAACAGGAGCCCTCAAAAGGTAAGCGTAGGACGTCAGTATTGGGCTGATGGCTATTTAACAGAATCATCCGCAGTTTCCTTCTGAAGAAATAAAGTTTACCATCAATCGCAGTTTAAGGCACACGGCAGGCTCAACGCGTCATGGTGGCTTTCAGCTGCCGCCACCAGTAGCGAACACAAAACTCGTAGACTCCGAAGTGCCTACCAGCGGCCCTGTTGCCGTTGTTTAGTGCATGATCAATCACTTTCAACTTGAAAGCAGCCCTGTAGCTTCAGTATCGCCCCATAATGTGCCATGATTACCGACACAACAAACGAAACACGCCGCAACGTGCACTGGCCACTTCAGCTTGGCTTGGATCGGATTGAATCTCCGTGCAATAGTACGCTTGATGCTTAGGAGATGGCGCCAGATGACACGCGCAATCATCATCAGTGGCTGGAACGAGCAGACGACATTATTGCGGCAGTTTTCGAGGCTGCGATAATTACTCAAGGAAAAGTCGCATTTTTGTTGGGCCATGAGGGGGGGGTGAGAATTATGCGAGTGCGAGGATTACGCAAGTAAATATGGTACATCGCTGTGGATGCCGCCATCGTGATGGAGTGCCGCACAATCACAGAGATTGTTGCAAACTCCATCACAACTGAAGACGGGGACATCGATGACGACAAAAAGCACAAGCCACACGATTCTGAAGAGTTGGCCGATCTCAACTTTGGAGAGGTCGTTGCGGCCCTGGACTGTTTTCTCAGCTACGTCGCACACCAAAGCGACACTGAAAGCAATGCCGCCTTCCAAATTATTAAGAAACGTGCGGTGCTTACCAGCGAGCGAAAGAAGCGGTAGTCAACTATGTTCGAATCTTATAAGTCATAGGCTCACCTTGCCAAAATAAACTGCTTGTAGCGAAAGCGCCTGTACTCTAACTTTCTAAGCTTTCCTCACCCTTGTGTTTTCTCGGCTGTTACATTTTTGCTACTCGGTCCACTGAAAAACTTATGAACAGGGTTCCACTGTAGTACCTCACAATCAACTTATGTACGCCATGACACCTGTGCAGTACCTTCGCTCTTGTGATCCTCACTGGACCAGTGTTCATCCCTTCCAAGGTGTCTAGCAGAAGGCCCCCAACAACTTACCGTAATTACTCGAATCTAACGCGCACCTTTTTTCCGGTTAAGCGAGTTCATAAATCGCATGCGCGTTAGAATCGAGTACGAACAAAAAAATTACGGTCAATCTATTGCCATCGCAAATCCAAAATGGCCGCCCCCTACGTGCGTCGGCATGGCGCGTCGGCTATTTCTGCCTATGTGTTTCCCATGTGCGGCACTTCGTACGTGTGCTGAGGAGTTCGTCATCTAGTAGTGCATTAGCATCGACGGCGTGGAAGGGCCGACTCCAAAAACTCGGGTGCACCACGATGCCGCTTTTAAAAGAAAAGTCATCGCGTGTGCAGAAACGGACGGAAATCGGGCCGCATCGCGGTCGTTCCCGAAACGTGCGTGCGGGACCGGCGGAAACAAAAGCAGAAGATTGTCGACAGCAAAGCTTCACGCAAAGGCTTCAGTGGACCACAGCAGGGTCGGTTTCCGCAAATTAAAGAACTGCTCGGCGAGTATGTGCTTGAGCAGCGAGCGGCACAGCGCCCCGTGACGACAGAACTGCTCCAAGTGCGGGCTATGCAATTAGTCTTAAAAAAAGGTCTAATGCGGAGCCAGTTTAAAGCGAGCAGGTGCTGGAAAACTAACTTTATGAAGAGGAAAGGCTTTTTCCTCCGAAGGGGAACATGCATATGCGAAAAGTTTTGCGGAGGAGTACGATGAAAAGCTTCACAGTTTTCAGAGGTTCGTCCTAAACTTGCGGCGCAACAACGGCTACCTGCTTGGGCAAATCGGGAATGCCGATCAGACGCCTCTTTACTTCGACATGCCTGGCATTACAACCGTCGAGAAGAAGGGGGCGAAGCAAGTTCGCGTGCTGACATCGGTCCACGGCAAAACTACAGTGACGGCAATGCTCTGTTACACGTCAGATGGGCACAAGTTTCGCCCGTACCTCATATTTAAATGGAAGACGCTCCCGAAAGGAGTCGTTTTTTCGAGTGGTGTGATCATGCGGGCCAGCGAGAAAAATGGGTGCGCGTTGCAATCGATGTCTTACGTTTTTTTTTTTTTTTCGCGGTGGAAATCGGGTGCGCGTTACAATCGAGGGCGCGGTAGAATCGAGTAAATACGGTAGTAGGCTTCGAGGCACTTATCAGTACGGTTCACAAAAGCAGCCATACGTATCTATAGCCCTGCTTATAAAGCATGAAATGCATTCAGCTCCAGACGTCGCGACCTTCAAGTCATCTTGAAGCCAAAAGCTAGTGTTGTTATCTAGGCATTTGCACAAGGACATTTAGGCAACCAGCAAAAACATTTTAAAAATGCAGCCCCTAGCCCCTAAAACTTTGCATTAGACTGCATTACATAAGGTAGTTACTGCCCAAACAAGTCACAAAGAAGAGTGTTTTTATGTTCTTAATGTTTATTCCTATTATCACGGAACCTGTGAATTCTAGTACGCTGAAGTTTTATTTGCAATAGTACGCTGAAGTTTTATTTGCAACTTGTAAAACAAATATTCGAAAGGCAGGTACAAGGCATTGTACATTTAGTAGTAATAGTAGAGTAGTACAAAAACTTTATTGTGTACAAAGACCAGACAGGCTAGAACACCAGTGGTCTTCCTAGAGTTTCGAGGCTGCGTATGCTAGGAAAACCCACAAGACAAGAAACAATGGCACTCTTATGGACCAGTAAACTGTATGGTGTAGAGTGTTGGGGTGTGCCCTTGCAAACTTGCACTGTACTCTTAAATTTATGACTAATCTTGCCTCCATATATTCAGATTTGAAAGTAGCCATTTATGGCTAAATTTGCTCATGACTATACGAGACAGCCTTTTTTTACACACAGTTTAGTTTAAAACCTAAAAAAAAAAGTTATTTTTTACTTGGTCCATTTCACAGACAAGGAGTGCAGCATGCTAACAAGAGTAAGGGCCGTTCCACGCGCTTCCTGCACAGCCGCAACGCATGTGCCGCACAGCCGCAACGCATGCAAGCGGGGGACAAATAAGCTAATTGGCGAAGCTGCGGAGGGTAAAAGAGCATTGCTAATTGGCTTATTTGTCCGCCACTTGCGTGCGACAGGTGTCTCGGCACGTGCGTTGCGGTTGTGCGGAAAGCGCGTGGAACTACTTTAACAGAACAGCACCTCACACCGCTTGCTTACGTTAGTTAACCCTTTGCTGCCTCATGTCGCGAATTCGCGACATACCGAAAAACTGCGAGCAAGCAAGTCACAAAATGCGTAATCATGGAAGTACTCATGGAGAACGTAGCTTTCAGCAAGAAAAATCTAGCGCTATCTTGAGTAATATATTTTATGCTAGAACAAATTGTTTTGTAGCTGATAGTAGAAAGCGTGAAGGGCGTGCAAGAGCACTCACTTTTTCGTTCTTTCTCGCCTAGCTGACGCAAGTTCTATCTTCAATAACTTCAATTCTTTGGTGTGTATGCACTCAAGAGATGACACATGACATGTTTAGTTCTGAAGTGCATTTTTCACTGCAAGGTCCAAGACTTTCATTGCAAGGTCCAAGAATGCATTAAAGGTGCATTTTAGATAATCTAAGTGTGGAATCATTTAAAGCAGTGGTTCTCAGCCATTGATGAGTCGGGGACCCCTTGCAGACTGGCAGAAATAATGGAGGACCCCTTGCAGCAGAGCGTTCGGAGGAGGAGGGACGGGGGGGGGGGGGGGGGTACGTAGGTAAATTTACACAACTGGACCGTGAAACAGGTGCTATTTATTAGGCTTGTGGAAATAGTGAATTTTAGATTCGAAACGAATGTAAAGCGAATAGTGACTTTGGTCTAATAATTTTGAATCGATTTTGAATAGTATATATGACATACAAAGAAAAATGGGCATATTTATCATGACCTAACTAACCAGCACAATATATTTTTATATTGAAATAATGCCTCTATGCAAATGTCATTTCTTTTCTGTTCACAGGAAGTCAATTTTTTTTTTTCGTTTACAGGAAGTCGAAACAACCTTGAGTAGTAGTGGGTATCAGTTTCGGTAAAATGCAAGTGATAACCTGTAAAATAGGTAACATTTTAAATTTTATTATACTTAGAGCATACAAGTTGTCATAACAAGCTTTTAAGCTTAATAAAATGACGATTTGAGGGTAACATGTTCACTTAAAGGAGCCCTGCAACACTTTTTCAAGTAGCCACGAAGCCAGTAAAGCTTGTTGCCTCGCAAATTTACCACTGCAAAATTTTTAGAAACAGTCCAGTACGAGCGGCGGAGTTCCAAAAATTAGTCGCACGCTGCAATTTAATTCTCTCTGTTGTCCCGACAAAATAGCTGGAAGCTAATTAAAGGAATGGCACGGCGAAAGAAAATACGTCACATGCACCTCGTGACCTTGAGCATCTCTTTTTTTCTTTTTTCTTAGAATACACGGCTTTTCAGTGTGATCGCGCCCGCACGTCTGGACACGTCACGGCCTCCCAATGCGGCTCCAGCGACGACCGAGCACGCCATCTTAAGGGGGGACGCGGGTCTTAGAAAAGTAAAAAATGGCCAAAAAATCGATTTTGAGAAAAACGCATTTTTCGAATCTTTGAACCTATAAGCACCTCTCCTCAAATTATTAACGCTAAATTCGATAAAAAAATAGGTTAAAATCTATTTTCAAACCATCACGGGAGTCGCAAAACAACCCGCAAAACAGAAAATTTGTTCGAACTTCCCGCGCGCACCGCCAGCGAAGCAGCCGGCGGATCGGCGCCATCTTGGGCTTGTTTTGAAGCTGGTTCCTTTTTGTGCGCATTTTGCGGGCTCTCAAAATGGCGTAGCTCCAACACAACGACTGCCCTCCCCCGTTTTGCGAAGCCGTCTGCGGGATCGCTGATTGGCTAGAGCGCGCGCGCGCCGGCGTGCCCCCCCCCCCGTCTCGCGCTTACCATTGGCTGGCGCGGCGGCGCGGCCACGGTTGCTCGCTCTTTTTTTTGTTTGTTTGTTTGGTTTTGCTTCGTCGGCGCCTACTCTCGTGCGTGTTATCTCGTCTGCTACCCGCTCGTGTACCGACGTCGCCGACGTATACGTCTTTCTGCATTTCGCCGGCATGGCTAGGGAAGCTCGCCTGAAGAAGAACACTCGTCAAGCTTTCGGCAGGAAACGAAAGCGAGCGTGGAATGCGCGGCAGAAGGGAGCGGCCTGCGCGCCGCCGAGAACGCCGGAGATGGCCGAGGCAGCGCATTGATGAAGGATGTCTGGGACAAAAATGTGTGTTTTACTTGAAATAGTGTTTTATGTATAAAAGGGCGATGTTTTTATATATAACATGTGTCTTCCTTTGGTTTTCAGTGCACTAGAACAGCCACAAAGTTGTAGACTGGGTTCCTTATACTGATTCAACGGCCAGTACACAGTTTTTAAATGAGCAGTGGCAAATATTTTGGGAAGGTGCATTGACACATTTGGTACAGCCAGCCATACTCACATAATGTAGAGCTATACAACGGTGCCATTTTTATTGCTCTAGCTTCACTTTAGCAAAAGTTACAGTTATTAGAAACTTTAAATGCGTTTTTCTCAGTTCGATGTTTTTGTGCACCACACTAAACCTTAGGGGTTTTTCTTATATGTTACTGTTGATTGAGAATGACAAAATTGATATCATTTTATTTGTAATAACATTACCTATGGGGTGATGCTATTTTGATTACTTTAGAAGCATACTGTTAATTACAATTATAGATAGTAATGAGCGAAAATTGAACAGAATATCCATTGTAAGTGCTGGTCTGTTTTCTTATCTATATAATGCCTAAAAATTAATAAAAATAGCGTCACCCCATACAGAAAGCCCTCAGCATTGGGGCTATGCATTTATTTTTTGGATCTGGCTTGATTAAAAGTTGCCAAAAAGCCCCCAATGAAGTGCATAATTGATTAAATTACAGATGTTAATATCTTTTTATCCACTGAAGCTATTTCAGAAACAATTACATATTTGAAATCAGCATGAAAAACTGTCCAAGATGATGAGGTTTGGTCAAGATTGAGCCAAAAACAGAAAAAAAAATTTAAAGACCCATGTCCCCCCTTAAATCAGCCAATGGCTGATACAATAGCTGTTATGAATGATTTTTGAGCTCATGGTGTCATTTGTCGAGAGAAGAGAGCAATTTTCAGATGGCTTTGAGAATTTACTGTGAATCGTAGGTAGAATACTGCGTTATATATTTGGCTCGCGTTTTCTTGGAAGCCTGGATTACTGATCGGGAGCATTTTCGGACTGTGCTCAAAAAGTGTTGCAGGGCCCCTTTAAATTTGCAGGAGGGCTTCACGGCGAAGCAGATTTTCCCTAGATAGGTGCTTTCACGGCCTAGCACTCTGACATTGCAGCAAAACCACCTTTACAAGCCGTTACATGCGAATTAATATACATTTATTCATTCATCGCGAGTACTTCCAAATTTTCAATAATTTAAATTGGAATTGAAAAGAATACTCTACTATTCATTTGAATATTATTATTCGAATATTTGCACAAGCCTACCTTTCATTACTACCAAAACAACATCAAATAAACTTGCCACATCACTTCATTTTGGACAGTTCATATATACGTGGCAAAGTCACGAAAAATGCGGGTGAGGGTTTCGCGGATCATAGAAATGGCTTCGCGGACTCCCTAGGATCTGCGGACCCCCCATTTGAGAACCACTGATTTAAAGGTTGCTTCTTAAAGCTGGAAAAAAAAACAATTTTTATTTTTATTTTTTTGCAGTTTCATAATTCAGGCATTAAAGGGTTAAAGGTTTGTTGACCCGCCAAGCGAAAAGTGCAACAAGAAAAAAAGCAGATCTTTTGGTTTATCTTACAGTTGCAGAGGTGCAGCACTAATGCTTTTTATGTGTAGTGGTTTCCAGAGGAACCCAGTGGTAAGCCATGCCTGTTAGTCGTCACGCACACAATCGAGTCATTCAGGGACATTACGTGAAAGTTTTTTTTTTCTAACATGCACTGAATTTCACGAAAAAGCAAAGCCTGTGCAGCAGTACATAGCAACAAAGTTATTGCAGAGATGTGACTGAGCAACCACAGCAGAACCCAGCAAAAGTGAAAGAGTCTGCTCACTCTTGCGGGAAGAGGGAAGAAACAGAGGAAAGGAAGTCAAGCCACGCACACAATCTAGTCATTCAGAGACATTTTGTGAAAGTGACTTTTCTTTTTCTAACATGCACTTAGAGTGAGTTTCACGAGAAAGCCCATGCAGAAGTACATAGCAACACAGTTATTGCAGAGATATGACTGAGGAACCACAGCAGAACCCGGCAAAAGTGAAAGAGCCTGCTCACTCTTTCAGAAGGAGGGAAGAAAGAGAGGAAAGGAAGTAAAGTCAAAAAGTCAAGCCACGCACAATGTCCCACAGCTGGTGCAAATTTTGTCCGGCAATTACCTTTATTTCTGAAGCGCTGTCGCAGATATAACTGAGAATTTAGATGTTTTCAGGCATTAACCCAATCCTTTACTAAATACTATTCTTAGTTTCCCTTTAAACCAGCAAAAACTGGACCAACAGCACGGCACAAATCTAAGAGCATTTCCCTCCTGTCACTGCGGCTATCTCGGCTTCCCTCGCCGTCCCATTCACCTACACCACCAAGGTTAGTGAAGGAAGTAGGGGATAGAGCCAGCATACCCTTGTAGCAGGCGAGCGTGAGCGCAGATTCCTTGAACTCATTGGAGTGGGTGTTTATAGAGGCACCAGCAGCCACAAGGACACGGGCAGTCTGCACGTGCCCTGCAGAGGCAGCCTCCATAAGGGGTGTGTGGCCATTCTCATTGTGCTCCTCAAGGTTTGCGCCCGCCTCCACCAGGGCTCGAGCGGCAGACTCGTGGCCACCAAGGCAGGCAAACATCAGCGGCGTGTGCCCTGTACAGCATGGCGCTTTGTATTGGGGACCACACTTTCAGACACTCCAGTTCAGTTTTACGCATTTATCCAATACCTGCATCTGAATCCATGGAAGGGGAGATCTCTGTGAAAGAACCAAGCTTGCATATGGATAGACTGGCTACAATAGCACCAGCCAGTAAACCTCCAAAAGTGGCAAATGGAATTGAAAACCAAATGCTCCCAATCAATGCAGTGAAGAACTACAATTGCATCCACTACTCATTTCAATGAAAGACAGCCCTGAGCAGCTGTCACAGATTAGATGCAGCAGAAATTTGCACAACCAGATGGAAACTATCGAATGTGTGCAGAGTCTGAAGATGTTCTTTGAAGCACTTCCATCCCTGAAATTTTTAAGTAATAGAAATTAACCAAGAAAATACAATAATCTGCATGTAACCTCCCTGTAAAGTAATTTCATTGCAGTGGAGGGGTGCTATGCTGTGAATAAATTAAGGACATTTTTCTTGAAAGAGTTGGTGGAGAGGAGTTCAAAGCACCGCCCTATGTAATTCAAGCCGCTGATCAGTAAATAGAGCAATGGTGAATGAACGGTACTGCTTTGTAATGCGTGAGAGTAGATGTTAGTAGACGCGAGTATAAACATGAATCCATGTAAGGCTTATAGTGATGCTGAAGATGAGTAGATAGGGTCATAGGTTGGCAAAAATAGAAGTGGAAGTCAAACTCACTCAAAAAATATATCTTGCTTTTGACTCACTCAAACTCACCAAAATATACCAGAGCTAGACTTACTCGGACTCACACTTTCAACTATAATCACTCGGACTCAAACACACCAAAATATTACTCACCCTTACTAACTCAGACTTTGACTCATCATGGCTGAATCGAATCGATATGTGGGGTTTAATGTCCCAAAACCACCATAGGATTATGAGAGACGTCGTAGTGGAGGGCTCCGAAAATTTCGACCACCTGGGTTTATTTAACGTGCACCCAAACCATGCCTGGATCCGAGTTTGAGTAAGTGCGAGTGAATACTCATGAGCGAGCTTTCTAAGATAACAGAGATACAGTCAAAGCCCTTTATATGAGACATTGATATAAGAGACAAAAGAGACACCAGTATGCCCACAGTAAACTACGGGTGGATAAGAAAATGTATACAGTGCCTGGCTTACAAGCGGGATCTCATATAAAAGACAAGAATTGCTGCTTAGAGCATGCCTCTTATAAAGGGGTTTAGCTGTACCTCCAAAAAGGAGCCGTGCTACGAAGAGACTTCTTTTTAATATTTTTCACACGCAGCTGCCTACAAATCATTGAAATAAAAAGGCCTGATATGTACCCTGAGCTGTTTGCGCATTGACATCAGCTCCATGTTCTATAAGCAGCTTGACAATGTCAGTGTGGCCTGCAGTGGCCGCCTCCATCAGCGGGGTCATATCCTTGAGGCCTCGGTCCTCCACATTGGCACGCATCGCCAGCAGCAACTGCAGAATAGATGAAACATCAATCAGCATAGTAGGACTTTCAAAAGCATAGTAGGACTTTCGAACTCATCTTTTCAGAATACAGTTAAACCTAGATATAACAAAATTGATAAATTGCCCGAAAAATCGTTACAAAGAGTATTTCATTATGAGCAGGTTTGGTACGAAAATTCGGAAAATAATTGCACAAATTAAACAAAAGGGTTCTGAAGACAGGGCTAACCTAATACACTCATTTTACAGTAAAAAACTGCTTTATTAATGCGATAGCAATTATATGAACGGTCTTGGCCGGTTTTTGTCCTCGTTGCCTTGCTTCGTAACAAGTCCAAATTGATAACACGCCCCCGCGCATCGTAACTTTCGCGAGCGGTTAAAGCGCGCGAGCGCTGCCGAAGCAGAGATTAAATGAGCCGACCCATCCCTATAGTCTGAAAAGTGCATAAGATATCTCCCGTGTCCTAGAACTGCCATTGAATGCTCAAACAGAAAGTAAACCACCCGTCTTGATCGAGCATGAAACAACGCAGGGAGGCGGGGGGAATCACTCGAGTAGTAATAAAGAACTTGGATTTTACAGGTGGTCACTATCGCTGGCGCACTTGCTATCTCGGCGAGTATCAGTGCAGTTTCAATGCGAAGGGACTGTGTGAAAAGAGCACTTTTCCCTGGAGCGACCATTGCTCACGAGTTCTGCGATATCGGATCCAAAAGAGTTGGCTGCCAGCCTTAGTTCTTATAACATTACAAGTTTTTGCTATTGAGTTCATTGCATTCCATTCAACGCGCCGTCGTGATGTTGCCAGAATTGGCTAATCGCAAAAGCTACCAGCCTGCGAACTCGCGCCGCAAGATGGAAGCGCGCAACGAGTCGACCTCCGAATATCCGTTGTCACTGTGGTCTCAGAGTTTCAATCAGTGCCTGACCTGACATACCCTCGAGGTTGACGACACGGTTGTCCAAAATTAACCTAAGTCAGTTTCGTCGCAAGGGCGAAGCAATGGGATAGCAACAACTTGGAATTGTACAGTTAAAACTGCCTATAACAAACCTCCGTGTAACGAATTCCTCGATATAATGAAGTTTTTCTATTCTCCGCCGTTGCTCCAAAGAAGCACTTGTATTTGTGACCTCTACGTAACAAAGTAACAGCGGGAGACAATATTGATATAACGAATTTTCCCCACGGACAATCTAGGAATTTCGCTCCGCATTTTGGTACAAGCATGCATCTTCCGCGGCTGCCCCTCCGCTGACGAACGGCGTGCACGGTGCACTAGGCGAAAGCGAGCACTCATTATTGCGCACCGGTGAGCGCAATGCGGGCCTGCAAACCACGAGCCAGCGTTGCCGCCACCAGCCACTCTCATCTCCGCGGGCGAACGTATGCGTGAGTGTGCCCCCCCCCCCCTTCCCGCTTTAAACCAAAATAAAAAATAATAAAATAAACCAAATAGTTTTCTGTGGTATCCGTGTCTGTGTCGTTTGCTCTTCATGCACGCGTATGGTGTCACCCCCCCCCCCCCCTCCGACGACGTTCAGCTTTGCCTTTTTTATTGCGATATAGAAATTATTTTGACAGTCTTATGACAGTCTGAATATATATATATATATATATATATATATATATATATATATATATATATATATATATATATATATATACGATTAACTAAAAAAAAAAAGCCGGCCGCGCTCGGCATCCAGCTTGTCACGATGGGCCGGCACGCGCTTATTAGCACATATAAATTTAGAAGGTATTAAATTTCTTTGTATGTGATAGCCATGACATGACTCAACTTTCATCATCTGCAGAATCACTAGTTTTTCTTTAATTTGAAATCTGCTTGCAACATTGCACTTATTGCTATTTGCACTGTCTAGCTATGCAATAATATTTACTTTTTGATAAGCTCTTTCTTTTCTATTGTCTCCGAAAACAATAGAGTGGCAGCATTGTGTATCTTCTAAATTAATGAACCTACAATGAAAATTTTTGCATGTTTGAAATCAGCAGGAGAAACTACATAAGCATGTATATTTTCCTCATGTTTGTTACAAATACAGAAAATATCTCCACACACCATGTCCACCCATGTCCAATATCTTCACACACCATGGTTAAGCAGCGCGTTTAGTGTCGAGCAGTAAACATTGTTCGCTCTCGTTCTGTGTATGTTCTTTTCGCCCGTCATTTGTGCTTGAGCAACACGCTGCATACCGTATTTACTCGATTCTACCGCGCCCTCGATTGTAACGTGCACCCGATTTCCACCGCGAAAAAAAAAAAAAAACGTAAGACATCGATTGCAACGCGCACCCATTTTTTTCTCGCTGGCCCGCATGATCACACCACTCGAAAAAACGACTCCTTTCGGGAGCGTCTTCCAATTAAATATGAGGTACGGGCGAAGCTTGTGCCCATCTGACGTGTAACAGAGCATTGCCGTCACTGTAGTTTTACCGTGGACCGATGTCAGCACGCGAACGTGCTTCGCCCCCTTCTTCTCGACGGTTGTGGTGCCAGGCATGTTGAAGTAAAGAGGCGTCTGATCGGCATTCCCGATTTGCCCAAGCAGGTAGTCGTTGTTGCGCCGCAAGTTTAGGACGAACCTCTGAAAACTGTGAAGCTTTTCATCGTACTCCTCCGCAAAACTTTTCGCATATGCATGTTCCCCTTCGGAGGGAAAAGCCTTTCCTCTTCATAAAGTTAGTTAGACAGCACCTGCTCGCTTTAAACTGGCTCCGCATTAGACATTTTTCTAAGACTAATTGCATAGCCCGCACTTGGAGCAGTTCTGCCGTCACGGGCCGCTGTGCTGCTCGCTGCTAAAGCACATACTCGCCGAGCAGCTCTTTAATTTGCGGAAACCGACCCTGCTGTGGTCCACTGAAGTCTTTGCGTAAAGCTTTGCTGTCGAAAATCTGCTTTTCTTTCCGCCGGTCCCGCACGCACGTTTCGGGAACTCCGAACGACCACGATGCGGCCTGATTTCCGTCCGTTTCTGCACACGCGATGACTTTTCTTTTAAGGGGGGGCGCGGCAAGTAAAGTGCCGATTTTGGTCAAAATATGCGATTTTCTGATTTATTTTTTTTCGTAATCTTCAGACCTTCAACTTCCTTGTTCTAAAATATTACAGCGAAACGTGCGCTACAAATCCCGCAAATAGTGTTTTTGCCGAGGCTAGTCGCCGAAAAGTGCGAAAAAAAAGCCCCTGAAACGGTGTTGTTCACGCCGCACAAACGCGCCAAGTTGTTGACCGTGGGCCGCCATTTTGGTAGCTTTGGAAAGAGGAGAAAGCCGGCTTCCCGATGGTCGCGGTCTCGTATTTCGCCGAGTGAAAATAAAAGCGCGAGGAGCAAGTAAAAAAACGAAAACGAAGAACGGCAATTGGCTGCGCGGGTCACGTGGTAGCAGGCGTGACCTCTTATTGGTCAAAGCTGCGCCGCGCACCTTGGCAACCTTGGAAGCGCGAGCGCATCTGCGGCCGCCGTGTCGAGAATCATCCGGCGTGCGCTTCGTTTTTTGCCAGTTTGCTGTTTTTGTGATAGTTCGCGTGCTTTTTTTACCAAGCTTTGTTTACATCGGTGGTCTCTTCTGAGTGCTTGCTCATACTGCGGTGCTATGTTGTCGCAAAAAAAGTTCCGGAGCGTCCACAAGTACGGCAAGCGTCGGAAAGCTTGGAACAAAGGGCAGACGACTGCGGCTGCCGTCCCAGTCGCAGTTCCGGACGGAGCATGCTCTTCAAGCGTCACGGAGCCTCTACTCAGACCCTTCGCTGATTGTTGTGAGGCCGAGAGTGTGGAAGGTGCCACATCGTCGTATGTCAGACCGCCGGATGCCGTCGACCGTGATGGACGCTCTCGCGAACCCGATTGCGGTGGCACCGCGTCGGCAGCCGTTGCAACTCCGGGCGTGCGCGCGTCGAACATTCTATCGCGAGTTTCGGCCCAGATTCCGAGCAGTGAAGAAATCGCGCAGCGGGCGCAGACAAGGCGGGATGTTTTGGATGCCGTAACATCGAAGTCCGCTTCAAAGCGGAAGCTCGAGCTTCTGTACGAAGGCTGCGACGAAAATGACGGCGGTAAGGACTCCACATTCTTCATTGTAAATAAGAAGATGCTGAACGGTCTGCTTTCGTCAGTAAAGTGCAACAAGTGCGACGAAGGGTCGATACGCCTCGAGACTACGCACTGCCTTGGACTCGCGGCGAGGATGGAACTTTTTTGTGACAATTGTGGCATAGTGAACAGTGCGTGGTCGTCCCCGAGGTGCTCCGGGCAACAAAAAACGAACCCCTTTGATGTAAACGTGCGTGCTTTGAGGGCTGTGCAGTCAGTTGGCAGAAAACAATCTGCCATAAATGACATTTTTTCTGCGATGGACATTTCGCATCGAGCACTGCACCACAAGTCCTACCAGAGACTGCAAAGGAAGTACAGCCACCCTGCCACCACATCAGCTGCCACCCGCATTGAAGCAGAAAGTGCACAGAAGGTGCATGACATTTACAAGGACCTAGGAGGAGTGCCAGGCAACATTGACGTCATTTACGACGGCACGTGGATGACGAGGGGGCACAGAAGTCATATTGGCGTGGGCTGTGTAATCGAGCTGTACACAGGCTTGGTCTTGGACCACTGTGTCCTGTCCAACTACTGCCAAGGCTGTGCTGTTGGCCCCAAGCCTGGTGACGACAACTATGAGGAGTGGCTTGAGAAACACAAGCCACAGTGCCAAAAGAACACCGATGCTAATGCAGGCCAAATGGAAGTAGAAGCAGCGAGGATCATGTTTGAAAGATCGTTTACCAAGTACAAGCTTCGATATATCAATGTGCTCTGCGACGGTGACAGCCGTACGTACCTTGCCCTCACGCAAGACAAGGTGTATGGCTACATGTTGATTAAGAAACAGGAGTGTGTGAACCATGTGAAAAAAAGAATGGGCACTTCCTTGCGCAACCTTCTTGATGAGCACAAATCCAAAGGCCGAGGACTGAGCATGGGTGGCAAAGGCCGGCTGACGCAGGGCCTTATAAAGAAGTTGACGAATTATTATGGCTGGGCCATTAAGAGCCACCCCAACGATGTTCCTGGCATGGAGAGGGCCATCATGGCCACTTATTACCATCTAACATCCACAGACCAGGATCCACACCACGACCTGTGCCCAAGTGGGACTGACTCCTGGTGCCCGCACAATCAGGCATTGGCCAAGGGAGAGCCGCTGCCGCCTCACAAACATAAACTGCCCCCTCACGTGCGAGTGGCACTGCTGCCAATCTACAAGCGCCTCTC
This sequence comes from Rhipicephalus microplus, assembly GCF_043290135.1. Classification (NCBI taxonomy): domain Eukaryota; kingdom Metazoa; phylum Arthropoda; class Arachnida; order Ixodida; family Ixodidae; genus Rhipicephalus; species Rhipicephalus microplus. The sequence continues at coordinate 388,965,362 of NC_134710.1, forward strand.
GAACAAAGAGCTCCTTGAAAGGTGTGCGCAGGGAAAAACCCAGAACGCTGTGGAGAGTATGAACAGCCTCATTTGGTCACTCCAGTCCAAGAGCCAGTTCGCCTCCCTTCGAAGTGTGGAAAGTGCAGTTGCAGATGCAGTCTGCCGTTTCAATGGTGGCTGCAAGAGTGCGCTGCAAGAGATCACTGCTCAACTGGGCTTCAATCCAGGAGACTGCTCTTTGCGGCGAGCAGCCGAAAAGGATGCCAAAAGGGTAAAGAGGGCTCAAAAGGCGCATTGTTCCACGACAAAGAAGCGCAAAACTGGGTTGCACTCTACAGAGGCCAAGGCCACAGCGTCTCAGGATTACTGCCCAGGAGGATTCTGAGTGTTTTAGGCATGTTGTGAACTTCCAAACAAGAGTGAACTTTCAAAGTCAGTTTTCTCAACTCTTGATTTTTGCCTATGTGCCTTCGCTAGAACATCTGTCATTTTCTAACAAAGACTGATAGAGTCGTTCCGTTTTTTGCACTAGGCTCAGGAGGCCTTTAGCAGTGCAATAAAGCTTTATCTCTCTTCTTACTCATCATTTAAAATTTTTAGAACACATTTTATAATTACTGCGATGTGTGCGCAAAACAACATCCATGTTTTGGAAATTTTATTTATGGTTACAAGAACTAGAAAAATCAACTAATAGCTTCTTTGCACAAGTTGATGCTTTGGGAACATAATAATATGAAAAAATAATTTCATTTAGCAATAATTATCTCTTTAAGTGTGAAGAGCATTAATTAGTATAATTATGCTTGTAACTCAAAAAGTACAAGAGGTATTTGAAAACGGTTTTCATATTTGGAATCCTCACAATCATCCACATACACACACCAAATTTCATCACAAACAGTACATTAATAAAAAAATTAGTTTTACTTGCCACGTCCCCCCTTAAAAGCGGCATCATGGTGCACTCGAGTTTTTGGAGTCGGCCATTCCACGCCGTCGATGCTAATGCACTACTAGATGACGAATTCCTCAGCACACGTACAAAGTGCTGCACATGAGAAACACATAGGCAGAAATGGACGACGCGCCATGCCGACGCACGTAAGGGGCGGCCATTTTATATTTGCCGTTGGCAATAGATTGGCCGTAATTTTTTTGTTCGTACTCGATTCTAACGCGCATGCGATTTATGAACTCGCTTAACCGGAAAAAAGGTGCGCGTTAGATTCGAGTAATTACGGTACTTCGATCTGCTTGCCGTTCTCAGCGTTACCATTTCAAGTTGTCATTGCTTCACCCTTGTGGCGAAACTGTGACTTTAATTAATTTCGGAAAACCGTGTCGTCACCACCGAGGGGTTGTCAGATTAGGCGCTGATGGAAACTCGCCGAGACCACAGTGACGACGAATGTTCGGAGGTCGACTCGTCATGCGCTTCTGTCTTTCGCCACGCCGCGAGTTCACAGGCTGGTAGCTTTCGCGATTAGTCGATTAGTTTTGGCAACACGACGGCACGTTGAATGCAATGCTATGAACAGGATAGCAAAAAAAAAAAATTGTAATGTTATAAGAAGTAAGGCTGGCAGCTAAGTCATGGATCTGATACCACGGAACTCCTACAAAACGCTGGTGCAAATTCAGCCACTCCAGGGTGAAGTGCTCTTTTCATACCGTCCCTTTGATAGCAAGTACTCCAGCGATAGCGACCACCCTTGAAATCCAAGTTCATTGTTGCTAATCGAACTATTTCCCCCTCCCCCCCCCCCGCGCGTTGTTTCACGCTTGTTCAAGACGGGTGGTTTACTTTGAGCATTCGATGGTAGTTTTAACACACGGGAAATGTTATCTTATGCACTTAGGCCATTGAGATGGGCAGACTCATTTGTTCTCCGCGAGCGCTCTTGCGTTTTTACCCGCTCGTGAAAGTTACGATGAGCGGGGGCATGTTATCAATCTGGACTTGTTAAGGAACATGGCAGCGACAGCAAAAACCCACTGAGTGTGTCCAGATAATTGCTATCACAATAGTAATGCAGCTTTTTTACTGTAAAGTAAGTGTTTTGAGTTAGCTCAGACTTCAGTCCCCCTTTTGTTTCATTTGCGCATTTATTTTCCCAATTTTCGTACTGTACCTGCATATAACGAAATCCTTTTTATAACAAATTTTTCTGGGATTTCATCAATTTCGTTATATCTAGGTTTAACTGTAGTACAATATAACCTTAGTAATCAAAAATTGCTAAGAAGAGGACAACACTCTTTATTTTTATTTAATTCTGAGTTGACGCTGATAAAATATGTTTAGTATAAGTACATTTGTGTGCTGACCTAAAATATTCAGTTACCATAAAAAGCAGAATATAGAACAGACTGAAATATAGGTCAACCTTCCCGACTTGGGTCACGAAAAATCTGGGAAAAAAAAGAAAAACTAGTACACAGAACGGCCAAAGTATAAGTGCCTTTGCCACGAAACAAATGCAGTTTCAAATAGTGGACAGTCAAAATGCCATTTTTTTACATGCTTGTTACAAAAATTTGACGGAGAAAGCCAAAAGAAGGGCTCAAGCATTATCTTCATAAAATATCACAACCATCATGACAGCCTTAATTTGGATACAGTTTGAGGTCATCAATATTAAGCACAACACAAGCGTGGTTCCTGGAAAAAAACTGCAACCTTCATCTAGATACGCTGTCACCAAAACAAACTCTTCTTCTGATCACTGCATGTGATTCTTCAGTGTCCACCAAGAGTGAATATTTCTGCGGCACACTGGATCTGCCCGCTGATCATAGCCACACTGCCACTGTAACTAGAGCTGCCGTCATCGCAGGAAGCATCAAAGAAAGGGTATCCGGCGAGATTAGACCAGGGCAAAAATGAACTCTTGGTTATTGTTAGTGACTCACAGCCTCTGCTCACAATCCTGTGCCTAGCATCTGAACACATCTTGCACGCACTTCAGACCAGATTTCTTCGAGCCTTCGCAAACTCAATCGCTGTTTTTTTTTTTTTTTTTTTTCAGACACGATCGATAGCAAGAAAGAAAGCAGCTCAAAGCTCAAATATTAGTAAAATACGAGGTCTGTTAGAAAAGTATCCAACCTCCCCCTTTTTTTTTTTTTTTTTTTTTTTTTTTTTTTTTTTTTTTTTTTTTTTGCGAGCACCTGATGGATTTAAAACAAGCGCGCTTCCATAAGCAGACCTTGAACCTTCGTGCGCATGCGTGAATTTTTTCTTGCCTGCCAAGGGCGTCCGTCGCTGGGACGCAGCTATTGAGTGAGATAGTGCGCAGTGCTCTCGTCGGTTTCTCATTGCAAGGAAAATGACGGAGTGACTGGAGCAGCGCTACTGCATAAAATTTTGTCAGAAACTCGGTGACAGCCAAGTAGAAACAGTTGGGAAGGTCGAGACGACTTTCGGTGGCGACACTATGAGCCGCACAAAGATTATGAAGTGGTAGAACCAGTTTAAACATGGCCGCACATCGGTGGAGGGCGGCCCACGCTCCTGTCAGCCATCAACATGCTGAAACGACCAGGTCATTGCCGAAGTGAGCGCTGTAGTGATGTGGGACCGTGGTGTAACTCTATGGGAAATTGCGGAAAAGGTGGGAATCAGCACTAGTAGCACACTGGGATGACAGTACACAGACTCGTTTCAGGTTATTTAGGACTTGCTAGTCGGTCAAACAGTAGAATCTTGTCAGTGTCATTCTCTCAGTGTCATTTTAGAGCAGGCTTGGAGCAATGACTAACAACAATTACTGTTTGGAGCAGCACGGAGCAGCATTTCTCTTTGGAACTGTTTGGAGCAACAGTTCCATCACTGTATTAAGGCAGGAAGTTTTTTCTGTTCTGAGCATACCTGTGCCAGCTCGGAGTATCCCGAGGCGCAAGCGAGAGAGAGCAGGCTCTCCCCCTCTTCGGTGACCTCGTTGACGTTGCGGCCCTCGTCGAGCAGCTGACGCACGGCAAGTACGTCCCCCTCGCTACACGCTTCCGCCAGGGTCCGGCTACTGTTGACTGCCACCGCGGTTGCTCCTTCAGTTAATCCTTGCTGCTGCTGCGGTTGCTGCTGCGCTTGTTGCTGTGGTTGCTGTGACTGCTGCTGATGGGGTGTGGCCCCGCCGTGCTCAGCCCGCATGCGCGTGAGCGCAGCTGCCGCCTCATCCAAAGCACAGCTCACCGAGGTTGTCAACCGCCGAAGAACCTCTGGGTCTGCAAACTGTTTGCCCTCGAGGGACAGCTTGCTCAGCCCTGCACGCATATAGACATGCCCATAATGAATAAACAGCACATCTGTCTACAATGGATGTCACTTGAATAAAAAGAAGGGGTACTTTGTGTGCATGAATCAAGTAGTGCTTATTCATCTGACTACCATTCGATAGTGTTAGCTACAGTTCTAATTAACATGTTTACATACACAGGGTTCCACAGCTATACAATGAAACCTCGATAATACAGTCAAATCTAGATAATTCAACTCGAATGGGCCCAAAAATTTGTTCGCATTAAAAGAAGTTCAAATTAATGAAAGCTAAGTAACCAGAGGGCTCCCCATGCTGTGGCGCATGTGCATTGAGCCAGCACACAAGGGGGAAATTTCAGAAGATTTACATTTATTCACAAATCACAGGACACCCGTCATTGATTGAAGTAATCGGTTTTGCGTGTCTGCATACGTTTGCCTAGCAGAGAGTCAATCAATTCTGCACGCAGCTTGCAAAGCAAGTCTACTTCAGCTTCAGCATTCTCCTGGCAAGAGAAGTTGCGCGCAGCTATGTCCAGCGCCAACACTCTCTAAAGAAGACGACAACGACTGCATCTCCGCTACTACCCTCCTCGCCAAAGCCACAGCGTGGCCAGCATGTGACGAGAAAGAAGGGGCGTCTCTACGCGGAGAGAAGCAGATCGGCATTTGAGAGAGAACCAACACTCCACGGTAGCTTTGTTTTTTCTCTCTCTCTCTCTTTTTGCACGCATTGTTGAAAGGAGAAGGGTTACGTGGTAGGGACGGGGCGCGTTGTTGAAAGGAGAAGGGTTACGTGGTAGGGACGGGAAAGGGCAAAGTGTGGCACCGGCGCATGAGAGAGCCACATTCCGCAACAGCTTTTTTTCCTCTCTCTCTTTGCACGCGGCATTAGAAGAAGGGTCTTTACGTGGCAGGGCCGGAAAAGGAAAAGAGTGGCACAGGCGCGTAGAAGATCGCAATTTGAGAGAGAGAGAACGTTCCACTGCAGCTTTTCTTTCCTTTTCTTTTTCTTCACGCACAGCATTGAGGTGTCGGAGGTGCTGCCGCGGGATTGGGTGGGGTGCTGAGAGCATTTTCGGAGTGGAGTATGTTCAAATTAACCGTTGCAAAGGCTTGTGAGTTCGAATTACCGGGCGTTTTCGCCCACTGGAATACACATAGCTTTGACGGGACCTCATCGTGAGTTCGAATCAACTGGAAATTAGAACTAAGTGTGTTAAAGCTAATGAGATACAACTGTACATACCTGCAGTAAACAGTGACATAATTATGCTCTAAATGCACTACGCATACAAATTTGCATCTCCTGGCACACTTCATCGCTGCCAACAAAAATAAATACAGAGCCACTGTATTTATTTTTAAAGAGCAGCTCACCACAAAGCCATTTCTCAATTTTTGTCTTATGCCACGGTGCAGGAAAGATTTTGTCACTCTTCACAACCGTCCAATAGCATACAGTGGCAATGCCAAGCATTTAAAAACTAGTGTGGGATACATCTGGAACACGAAGTGTGGTATTCGTCCCGAGATCGTGCGAAATGCAGGGGCGAACGCGTTTCCTGACCGCCGGCCTTCAGCCAGATGCACAGTACTATAGTGCCTAGAATATACTTAGCGGTACTCTACGGTATATTTTTGGTTTTCTGACCATGCTCAAAAAGCGTTGCAGGGTTCCCTGCAACACTTTTTGAAGTAGCAATGGAATAGATGTACTCAAGTAGGTTACTGCCTTTCAAATTCGCCACAAAAATTCGAATCCGTCCAGTACGAGTGGAGCTACAGATTTGTCGCAGACAGCAATTTCGTTCTCTTTTCTCTCATCCTGTCGAAAGCGCTGGAAGCTAAGCAGGAAGGAATGGCACAGGGAAGAAAAATATGTCACACCTTTGGACCTTGAGCACTTTTTTTTTTTTTTTCAATACATGGCTTTTCAGTGTGGTTGCAAGCCTGTGTCGACAAGTCATGGCCTCTCTTGGCGGGCCCAGTAACTACAATCAGCCAATGGCCGATACAATGGCTGTGACAAGAAATTTTTGAGCTTGTAGCATTATTTGTCGAGAGAAGGCAATTTTTAGCCGACTTTCAAAATTTATTGGAGCTTGTATGGTAATTTGTCCAGAGAAGAGAAAGCAATTTTTTGCTGACTGAAAATTTATTGTGAATTCCAGGCCCCGTGCTGCACACTATTTGGCTCTCGTGTTCTCCGGAGCCTTGACTACCAATTGGCAGCGTTTTATAACCGTGCTCAAAAATTGTTGCAGGGCCCCTTAAAGCTCAACTGAAAGTGGCTATGACTTTGTGGAATTTTTTTTTTTTTTTTTCCTGTTAAAGTACAGTGTCAATCTCTACGAAAGGAAACACGGGAGAGCGTGGCCTGCGCGCTCCGGCGGCTCCTGCCAGCGCATTCAAGCGGAATCGAGAGCAACTACAGTCTCTTTTCGCGACATCTCGCGGCGAGCAAAACGACGACTCGTTGCTGATATGGATCCAGCGGCAAGATTGCGACCCCCTCAACCCTTCAAGGCAATTACGCGGGAGCTGGTAATCGCACTAAAGGGAGACGATAAGTCTTCATGTTTGTAGGCCCCATGACCTTAAGTACTTCCTTTTTTATTTTTTTAAATGCGTGGCTTACATTAAGTGCAATTGCGAGCATTCACAGGCATCCCGCAGCAGCTGCAGTAACTATGCAGCTCATGATTCTCAAATCAGCCAATGCCACTGGATTTTGTGTTTGATGAAGTCATTTTGATAATGGCTTCATTTGTAGAGAAAAGAGGTAACAAATTCTAGCCGAATTGAAAGATTATTTGTAAATATTAGAGAATGTGGTCATGTTTGGCACACATGTTCTAAAGAGCCTGCAAAAGAGTGGAGTTTTGTAGGGCCCATTAAAAAAATAATAATACCAGAGGCACAGATAAAATGTATGCATTCAACCTTAAAGGGTGGCTTCATGGCTGTGTGGGCTTCCCTGCATAGGTGGCTTCATGACATAGTAGCCACGTACTGTGGTGAAATCACCTTTATAGGGGGATTACATGCCTTCATAAAAAACTGAGAAAGTATGTGACACATGGCTACAATGCCATGTACTGCCGCAGTCACGTCTATGTATTGCGCGCAAGTAGCCGGTTTTCGCTCTGCGGACCGATACCTTGAGGCAGTTTCGGGCTCTGACGTGGTGTGTCGGGAGCATGAGCGGCCTAGCAGTCAGGCTGACCTGAAAAAATTAGCTGGCGAAGCTTTTTTTTTTTTTTTAGATCACCTTTATCATTCAAAAAACAGCCAAATGAATATAAAACTCAATTTCCTCCCCCCCCCCCGGAAAATACAGCACTGATGCAAATTTTTGGAGATCTTTGTAGTGTTGCAACACTGACAATCACAGCAATATAAAATCATTAAAACACCCGTGTAAAGAAGAATATTGTGTCACCCAAACTTGTTTACCAAGCATGTATGCAGCACCTCACAACACAGCCTGAATACAAACCAAGCTCTTCAAGTAGCATCAAGCAGTAACACCCAGAGGCCACCCACCTGTGGCTTCAAGCAGCGCCTCGAGGCGTGCTTGGGTATCGGGGTCGACGCCCACCTGCAGGTCGGGGCTCTCACCTCCGCCCCCTTCAGATGAGCTCAGCAAGAATTTGGACGTGTCCAGCACGCGCCCTTCTTCCAGCTCTTCTGGGTCCAAGATGAACGACTCGGCCTGCATTTCATTACCCAAACGGTCACCAAAACCCGAACCCTAGGGTCATGTCTCACAAAGGTTGCTCAAAGAGTACCGAGCTAAAAGCTCCGTACTTTTGAGATAAAGCTCAAGGAGTACTGAGTTAAAGCTGCCTCTGAGCGAGACAGCTATAACTGGTGCTGTTTTTAGCACGTCTTCTGTTGCTACAAGGCAACACTAGCTTGAATGTGATTTTAACGCACAAGTGCACTAGAAAAAAAATTATACACAGAAATATGTAGCAGACTTAGCAAAGCCTTTAAATCAAGAAGGATGCTACTAGCATGCTAACTTCAAATGCACATTTAGCACAGAGCTTGAAGCCCACAGGCCGTAAGAGAAACACACCTACTGCCTTTTACAGAACCAGCCAATTACAAAATGAAAGTCATTAAAGCGATTTTAGTACAAAACGTTCATCAGTAACCACTCAAAGGCAAAATGATGCTGCTGCAGTTCAACATGACCAAGTATCCATGGCAATACAAAGTGAGCTCTTCCAAACAAAATAACAAGGGACACACATTCGCAGGAACCTCTAGCAGACATACAACATATGAAACAGAGATAAAACTTTCTTTTTCTTTTAATCACAGTACCTTAATCAATAAGACTCTAAAGGGGGGGAGGTTCATCCACAAAACCTTATTAAGGCATACAAACAAACCGCAGAATACATTCCTTTGACAGAAGTTATGAATGTTTCAGCACACATACACATGCATGTTTTAATAAAATGAGAAATGGGGAATCGGCCAATCAAATATTACAAATTGACTGAAACAAAACTAAAACAATAAGTGTACACTCTGCAGAAATTTTACCGGACACACACTATAAATACATGCCAAGCATATAAATGATTATAAGGCACCAAGAAAAGAAAAATCATGCTTTGTTCTTGAGAGGCCAGGACCACACAAACCAGAGTTAAGAGATATAGAACGAACAGCACTACCACTCTTGGAGACAAACCTGTTGCAATGAATTAAAAACTACGGAAGTAGAGTGCACTTATGACAGTAATCCTGACAGCCCCACAGTCACATTCGCACCAATATCTGGAGAAAAAAAAAACATAGCATAGTGCTTATGTTAAGACTAGTACAAATAAAGGAACTCTCCAGCCACGTTCACAGAATCAGTTATCAGAGTGAAACTGGCCAGGGTGTCGGGAAAGGAAGGTATCCAGGTGGCACACAAACCAACATCAACAACTGGGCGACTCTTGCTGCGACTAAAACAGTGACTGCCAAAAGAAAAATTCCCAGGGCTCGTCTACGAGGTTCCATGCACTGTCACACCACTTACATCAATGGGACAAAGAACTTTCCAGAAAGCATATGGCAACAGCAAAATGACGTGCATAGCTTTAACGCTGCACGAAACGCTCTTGCAGAACATAGCAAAAAGATGGCCCATCACATCAACTTTGACAACACCCAGGGCACGAGTTTTTGGTCAAGAACCTTGCATGAAATCTGCCTTGCGGATTTATGCAAATGATCAATTATGTATAGCTGTTTCGGCAAATGGCAAACTGTCGGAAGTGGAAGCTAGGTTGGTTCAACATCTGGTCCAAAATATCGACAATAGACCAATGCAGAAACTAAGGCTCAACAGGGATGCCTCTACAGCATTTGCGAGTCACAAAAATTTGCCCATCAGTGTGAATTAGCGTAACACATAAACACTACATATAAAATAAGCCCTTTTTTCTCTCTTTGTGTGCAATTGTCTTTTCTTTGCGTCATGCTAATTCAGACTGAAGTTACTGAACACAAACTCACTCAAGCAGCAACCCTTTTGAACAGTTTGCAGTATCACAACACAAAATTCCATTACCAACGCTAAAGCACGACCTACTGTATTGTACTGACCTGCCCAGCGAGCGAAGCGCCAGCACGCACTTTCTGGTACTGGCGCCTGCCGCTATGCGCTTTGTGGCGCTACAACTTACCCCATCCGCACCGGTTGCTGACGGCCAAAACATAGGCCGCCGCGCTTTTTTTTCTTTGTCGTTTGCTCGCGCGACACTGATTGATTTGTGGGGTTTAACGTCCCAAAACCACCATATGATTATGAGAGAAGCCGTAGAGGAGGGCTCCGGAAATTTAGACCACCTGGGGTTCTTTAACGTGCACCCAAATCCGAGTACACGGGCCTACAACATTTTCGCCTCTATCGTAAATGCAGCCGCCACAGCCGGGATTTGATCCCGCGACCTGCGGGTCAGCAGCCGAGTACCTTAACCACTAGACCATCGTGGCGGGGCACTCTGGACGATTGAAAAAAAAAAAATGAATAAAAGCCTCTTTTCGAATAAACTTAAAAGTATAATGACGATCTTTTGCCACCGTCTCCTCGTGCCGAGCTGCAATAGAAGCGTGCAGGTAGGTGCAGTTTGTAAACCAGCGAAGCGAGGTTTCTTGGTGCAAATGAACCATCACGATGGTCGTGTGCTGCGTGCATTTCTGCGAATCAAGGCAAGGAAAGACTTCTGATGTCACTTTTGATGAGTTTCCAGTGACCGAGATTGGTGAAAAATGGAACGAGGTGATTTCTAGAAAGGGTAAGTCTGCTCAATCAGGCGTTGTCTGGCATGCTGAAAATATAATGGGTTGTAAATAAGTACGTGTCTTTAAAAGAGTGAGTTGCTGGGCTGGTTGGTGGTGCATGACAGACTGAGACGCATATTAGCGCAAAAAAATAAACCAACAACCTCAAGAAAGTAAATTACGTGCTTTACTCACTTTTTATTAGCAAAAAAAAAAAAGAAAAGATGAGAAGAGTGCACATATGGAAGCCATGTCACTACATGTGGTTATGCAGCTAGATTTTCAAGCACACCCATTGTGGGAAGAAGCAGCTTCTTCGAGATTGCTTTGGTAGTTTAGTTACATTACCAAAAAGAGCAGAGATCGTTGCATAAGTAAATATTTATCCTCTGTCGCTTAATTAGTTCAACCTTGAACTTGAATTTATGTGCTACCGTGTCTGATATAAACGTGTTAGTTTACCCGTCTACGCGCATGCATGACAAAAGGACATGTACATATTTTATTTACAACATTTAACTGAATGTTCATCTTCTTCCTTTCAAGGTGCTGGCAATGAAGTTTGGCTCTCAAATGACAGGTCGAAGGTGTGCAGTGTGCACTTTGCTCCAACCGACTATAAGCCGGGACTAGAGATAAAAAGACAAAGCGGATGCTGTGCTGTCAGTGTTTCCACACTACCCAAAGTGCATGGTGCCGCCCGTGGAAAAAGTCCGCCGCACCTTGAAATGTTCAAATGTTCAGGAACGTGGACTCTGCCCAAAGAAATAAAGTGACTAACAATGTTTAATGCTTGACGTCTCCCCACAGCTCTTACTAACAATGTTTAATGCTTGGCGTCTCCCCACGGCTCTTACATACAAATTGGAACAATGAAAACGAATTTCAAGGAAAGGCGCATAACAGAACGCCAATTTTTTAATGCAGGAAGAAAACAGGTTCAGCCCCGGCGCAGCAGAGCTTGACATGACATCGAGCGACATGTCATGAATACCATCCTCAAACACTGCGGGACCATCCTCAGACTTTATGCATCCTTTACCGAACTTGAACGCACAGAACCACCTAAAACTGCACCTGGCGACAAAGTAAAAAAAAAAAAAAAAGACCAACGCTCCTTAACCACGCAAACAACTATAACCAGCCAGAAGATGCGCTGTGTGATGACTTCTGCAAAATCATCGCGCCGGAAACGCCAAACCATGGCAAGGAATAATGCTGAATTAAAAGCGCAAATAGCCAAGCTGAACCGTGAAGTTGCAGAGAATCTCTCCAAAAGAGCAAACGCTGCAGTCTTGCAGGTAAAGTTGTTTGCTGTTGGTGCTGTTTCGTTTCAAAACAGTTGCAGAGTGTTTTTTATTGATTATTCATGTACAGCCGGTATCATGAGTTAAATAAACATTTGGTGGGCCAGCACTTTTTACAACCTGTCTCTGTCATCATTCTTTCTTGTTTTTGCACGCTGACACATGTGTTTGTATTTGATTTGCAGTCCTATTTGAAAAATAATGCACTGAAATGTCAACTAAAATGCAAAAGAAGATTCTCAAATTCACATGAAATAAAAAGATTCAAGACACCCGCCATATTTACTCAATGCGTGATGAAATTCTTCTCGAACCGGCGGTAACCCATGTATTTTTATGCATCCACCAGCGCTCAGCTGGGGTAACTCGAGCGCCCCCTAGGCAGTGAAGTTCGGCATCCGAGCCGGCGAAGGCAGCTTCGTGGACCGCCGCCAGCTGAGTAGGTCAGGAGTACAGTAGGTCGTGCACTAAACTTATACACCAAATGTGTGGCTCCACCCAGAGTTTACAGCATGCCACCAACTGGCATTAACCGCACAAACATTCACACCATCCTAGTTTCTCTGATTTCCTGCCAATTATAAAAGACACAAAGAATTATTTCGAACAATGTTTATTTAATGTAGAACCTGTCTGAAATGCTATTTGCTTCACACTACAATAATACTGTAACTATTATTGTAGTGTAAGCACACCTGTGTAGAGCATGCTCTGCAGAGGGGACACCTTGAGGAAACTTCGGTCTCCAACATGGTGTGTCAGAAGCATGTTCAGCCTAGCAGTCAGGCTGATCACGTCAGTACCCCAAATTGCCTCAAGGTGTCACCCCGCAAAGCGAGAACCGGCTGCTCGCGCACTCAGTACAGACGTGGCCGCAGCTGTACAGGCTCATCCCCTCTTAGGGTGAACTCAGCCTAGCGTGGCTGCACTCTCCAGAACGCCAACGCATTCATAGCGACACAGGCACCTGCAGCTCTTGCTAAAATGCCCAGCAAGGCAACTGTGGCACGCCCCAGCATGGTAGCAGATGACGCCAAGCAACCTGTGCACTGGAGCTCCACGGAATGTGGCCACCCTGAGTCGTGCTCCCCCAGGAGTGGGAGGGCCTGTTTCTCCCAGGGATAAGCTAGCCTGCCATTCACACATGTCAATGTATTTTTGTTCTACATATTTTCCTCTCGCTACCAGTGTAACATGCAACCACATGTCACGTGTACTTTCAGAATTCAACTGCATACATACCCTAGTTCCCTGGCGCAACTATTGAGAATTGCTTCAGTACACCACATATTAACCTCCATCGCATACCTATTTGGCTAGTTCAGGTGCTAAAGCAATAATTGCCAGTTTACTTCAGTACACTGCTACAAGCAGTACAAATTCTTAATTGCAGGAGAAAATGTTGGTCGTTATAAATTACTTTTCCTTGCTTTTTTTTTCCTTGTGCACAGACAAGCAACAGATAATGTGGGGTACCGACATGAAATTCTGGGGCCAAGATTGCCAGCAGATTGATTCCCATGAGCATGTGTATATCAAAGGCAAAAAAATCAACAATGCACAGAGCTTGGAAGGTACTTTACAAAAATTTAGAAGTTTGCGTGCACAATCAAGTGACCCCCTTACTTCCCTCCCGTCATCACGCTGCACTCTTACACAACAAGTTATGACAGCATCATAACCTTTCCCCCCCCATCAACACACACACACACCGTTTGCTCCAGGAGACCAACTGAGCTGCTGACTGGTGATTGCCAAAGACCGACAATCGCCAATCTTTGGCCTGGTACCCTCTTTTAGGGGTGAAATAAAGAGTTCACCACGATATCTGCTACATTTACTTCTTTTCATAAAACTACCTAAGTTACTTCTGTAAACACCGCCGTTATCTGTTTTAGCATTACCAAGAACTAGCAAGATCCCCGTCTTGCACAATTCTCATTTTCTTTTCAAATCCATAGGAGTAAGGCCCTGTCTATCGACACTACATGTATCAGCTTTCATAAAGGTATTTGTTGCGCAAGCCAAAGCCTCTTGCGAAACTAATCTGATCTACAGTTTCAGCCACGGAGCTTAGTACCATATGAACCATATGAACCAGTGGAACCATATGAGCATGCTGTTGTGTCCAGACAAGCTTGTGAGCTGTTAGCCACAACTTGGTAACATCTACCTTATCTTTATTTACACACATTTTTTTTTCTTATTCAATCAAAAAACTATGAGGGGTGAATCTTGAATTGTTGATCTGAATGGTAGAAAGCTCAGCAAAGTTGCTGAACAGGATAATGTCTCCTTTTAACCAGCGGTTGTAAATATATTCCCCACCGACTGCCGCATCTTCCCTCCCTAAGAGCTTTAGGATAAGCATACAGTGTATAGCAGAGAATAGGTTGTGTTGCCTTATCCAGTGGTACATTTTAAGCAGTACTTTCCTACTTTTTTGTGTACGAATAACAAACACCAACTGCTGTGAAATTTTAGAATGGCAGAAGTAACGGAGTTTTAAAATTGTGTAGCTGAAGAGAAGCCTCCATGCAAATATTTTGCTTCTAATACACGCGAATGCATATTGCTAACCCAGCAGTTTTGGAAGCCGACAATGGGCTCAAAGGAAGTGACACACCACAGGGGTGTGGCCTGGAATGATCAGGGTCATACCCTCAGAGATAAGGGGGCAATGAAACACTCTGAAGGCAGTATACTTGAGCCGCGTCAGAGTGATGACCACCAGCTGCACTTATCTTGCATGTTGTTTGAAAGCTTTCACACCTCAATTTAACAGCTCCATTACAATAATACCAGAAATCAATCATTTGATTAATTTCAATATTTTCATAGTAAATAATTTTTTTCATGAAAATACAACAGCAAGAATGCCGCATATCTTTTAATCTTGTCATTTATCGTTAATGATTTTCATATCATCCTTCCAATTTTTTGATAAGCCCATTTATTTGATTGACATGTGGGGTTTAACGTCCCAAAACCACCATATGATTATGAGAGACGCCGTAGTGGAGAGCTCCGGAAATTTCGACCACCTGGGGTTCTTTAACGTGCACCCAAATCTGAGAACACGGGCCTACAACATTTCCGCCTCCATCGGAAATGCAGCCGCCACAGCCGGCATTTGATCCCGCGACCTGCGGGTCAGCAGCTAAGTACCGTAGCCACTAGACCACCGCGACGGGATAAGCCATTAAGGAGAGCATTCTATATATTCACGAGATCTTAAAAAACCACAAAACTGCCACCTCTTATATGATCTATACTTCTTTTGTGTTCCATTACTACTTTTTCCCTCAACAAACCTCGGTGTACACAACTTGTTTGAAGTTACATCTTGCCATGGTTACAAAAATGTTCTGAAAGCTGTAACAATATTCCTCCACTTCCCTTATTATGCTGCCGATATTACTGAAGACACAGCCGCATTTACCTATTACTGCATTTCAAGGTAATCTCCTAGTCAGAAATTCCACCCATCATTTTTACTTTTCAAATATTTTCAATTTTGTGATTCTAAATGCCACTCGTGTTGTTACTGACCAGTTTTAGCGGTTCACCCGATTACACTAAGAGAGTCACAGATTATAGCGTTCACACTCCGTAATACCATGATAAAAAAAATTGACAGAGGTGCCACCAATAAGAGATAAAAATTTTTTATAAAAAATAAAACTTATTTCTAGTCGTAGACACTTCAAAATTTTGTTAATATAGTTTTTCATGGAGATTTCAAATATGCAATCATTTTTTGTGTAGCTGCTATAGGTATTGAGTTATGCCATCACAATAACAAAAAGTTGCATGTTTTGCGGTTACTCTTTCATGTACTTAGTAAAAGCATTGTGTCTGATATTAGACTCTTGGCAGATTGTTAAGTGCAAATATCTATCCAGATATATCGCATAAATATTGGAACCAAGAAAAGAAATCCTATTGAATGACTAATTATTTTCAATTTCCCTTGAAACAATAACTTAATATTTTCACAAGTTTCTGGTAGGCATTGCAACTTCAAGTAGATGTTTGCATTCTGCATGTGTCGAAGAATATGCGTACCAAGTTTCGTTATTATACCATAAGTATAAGTGTCTAGAAGGCTGCCGGGAAAATGTGAAATTGTCAGAAAAAACAAAAATGAGAAAAACAAGTTTGAAAGTTTGGAAAGTCGGCATTTATTAGGAAACCATTTTTTTGCATCATATTAGGGCACAAGGAAAAGCATCTTGCACTGAATGCTCGGAAGACTGAGAATCGCACAGAATGGTGAAAGTTGGTCATGGCCTGCGCCTATAGCGCGTGCTGTCAGGACTGCCTTCAACGTTTACAGCAAAGCTATCACGCGAGCTGCCACTGCCAAAGCGAGCACTCGTCCCTAGGTCCCTGGCCGAAGTAGTATGTCTCGACGCAAGCATGAATGAAAGAAAGTATAGATTCAGGGCAATCAGTATTTTCAAAGCACAGTTCGAGGAATGCCGAAAGCCTTTTGCGCTTTCCAGCTATCTCGGACGCCGAGTTCCTGTTCAGGTTGGGCATTGGCAGGTTGGGCATTGCACACTTGCCACAAGAGCAGTCAGCGCATCGATTTCGCAAAGCAGCGTGTTGGCAGCAGCAGCACCTACTGGTCTATGTTCACTCTCGAAGAATCCAAACAGAGAAGAAATCTATATTAGGTTTGCTGCACCTGTTGAATCATTTGACAGACTGCGAATTTAAATATGGATCTGCCAAGCTCGCGACTTTGAAATTCAGTAGATTCATAAAACCGAGGAGTAGGGGTGGCAAAAAAAAACTGACGAAAAATTTTATTCACAAAAAAAAATGAATGAGGAAAGCAGACATGTCATACACTGCTCCAAATGGTTGCTAGCAACTTATTTAATGTCGGTGATTATACTGGTACTCAAAATTATGCGGTGTACAAACACATGAGTAATTAACAAAATTTGTAGCGTCCCGTGACTAGTGGTAACAGCCCCTTCCAAATCTCAATACGTTTTTATGCAGGGCATCGGTGTACTGCGGCGAAGGTAGCTTAAGCAGCGTTCTCTGTACAGGTTAGAACCAAGGCGAAGAAATTGTCTAACCACTACAGCCTTCGCCCCCCCCCCCCCACACACATTTTTTTCCTTTCACCTTGGGGTTAGGTGCTGCTTCGGCTTGCTTGCAAGGCCATTCGATCAGGTAAAGCAAGCCTATTCTACCAGGTAAAGTACCCATGGCGGGCACTTGTTTGTCCGGCAAGGATGTTGAATATCTATACACCAGAAAACAGTGAGCTCAGTGCTTGCTGCCATATTGAAAAGCGCGTGGCGCCGTCTGTTGCAAGCGCAGCGAAGCAACACTCTCAACTGCCAGGCGAGCAGATGCTCTGCAAATCAAACGCGACACTTCACAACTCTGGTCTGGCTGTAAGCATGTTTCGCGCTGTTTCTGTGCTGGAAGTTTATGCTGATGTGTGAAACGTCGAAGAGACCTTCCTCGACAGTACGGAATGTCTGCAGCACGTACATTGCAGGCTACAAAAGCAGCGTCATCAGGTAAGTACTACTGCGATTGAAAGAAACACGAACAGCAGAAAGTGTTGCTTTCAACTCAGTCTAACTGCGGCGTGCCTTGGCTGTGACAAGGCAGAATTTGTGCTGTAAGCTAGCGTTAACGTAGCACTAGAATTTGGTTCCAACTTATGCTCATGCACCGCATGTGTATCAATTGCCAGTCTTGCCGGGTACTCAGAACACACGCGCAGTGCAAAAGTGCCAGCCAGAACAAGATTTTAAAATCATATGGTGGTTTTGGGACGTTTAATCCCACATATCAATCAAAACAAGATTTTAAAATGCTACGGTGACGCCGGCCGAAAGCACATGTAGATTCGCGTATAGGGACAGTCAAGGCATTTCGCAGTTCGGCCGAGTCGAAAGCCGCGTTTTCCACGTCGTTCACGTAGCTTTGCATCACGATAGTAGGCCATTACAGTCGTACTAAACATGCGCGGTGCGTGCATCCACACGCGAGTCGTAATACGTATATCCTATTATTGACACGCGGCCTGCAAAAGAGTACGGCAATAGTTTTGTGCCGCATACTACAGGCATACTGCACGCAAATTGCTGCTGTAAAATGAAACAGCTGGAGTGGCGCTTGAATTAACGCAATAAAGATACTTACTTGCACACTTTACTGAAATAATAGTGAAAGTTGGGCTAGTTGGTGGTTCATGTTCGGGATGTAAAAACAGCGAAAAAAACATAGACAAGGACAGAGGAAGACAGCAAGGTGCCTCTTCCGCCGTCCTTGTCTATATTTTTTGCGCTGTTTTTACCTCATAAACACTTTACTGGGCTCTTAGTTTTTCCTGTCGATTGCGATTATATCATAAGGCGGCAGAGCTCCGCACTTTTCGTTGTGGACGGAAATCGGTGCAATCGCAACACACCGCACCGGCACTATTCCCGCGATGCACTATAAACTTCACAGGCAGTGCTGAGCAATCTCTTCCTCTTGCGCTAGTTGTCGCATCAGATGACCTGGGTACCTGTTATCTGGGTACCAGCTATGCAGTGGTACCCAGATAACATTTCATAAGCAGGTGCAGTGTGAACAGGCACTCCCAGAGCCACTACATTCCATGCTAGTGAGGCACGCCTTGGCAGTTGCAAACAAATTATGGCGTCTCTCGGAGTGAGGGTATACCGCCAAAAGTGCCTGGGTTCGAGATAACTGTGCTCTCGTCTATAGTCAAGAGCATGGCCAGGACGACGCAACTTCAAAATAAAAATTATGTTTTATAAGCCACTGCTAAGGCAATCAACATGATCGCTGGCAACGCCGGCATTCGCAGCACATCGAGCTTGTTCGTGCCAGAAAAACACAGCATACGCTTCCAGCTTTAGCTCCCAACAAGCTATAGCCGCGTTTTCAGGACAGGAAATCTACATTTCCCACAAAGCGTTGGTGGCTAAAGCAACACATTTCAGTCAGTCGTTCTGCCGATACGTATTCACTCAATAAAGATCTCCTCAAGCACTGTTGCGACGCGCACCTCCGACGACGTTACGAAGGGCGCCTCGAATCTCTCCGCTGCAACCACTGTTTCGAAAGACGGTGACGCCAACACGGTCCCGAAGGCGCCACTGCTTCGAACTCCGCCGGAAAGGTCACCTGCCGTTTGGTAGCGTAGGTTTCTCAGCTCGCGACTGCTTCTGCGCAAAGCTGATAGACGAGCGGACGAGACGACGGTGAGTTTAAACAAGGTTTATGTACTGCATATATACAGAGGCGTTACAAATTCGGCACTGGGGCCGACAGAGACTCGAAGAGCCGAGCTCTCCTCTCTAACACATAGGTCTGCTCTCAAACGGGTCCGCTCTGACACACATGTCAGCTTTCACCTAGGACCGCCCGATCGCGACGCGCCGCAGGGCTTCTTTTATATGCACCGGGTCCAACCAAAATGTCCAATCAGAAGTGCCGCTGGTCGTCAGGGCAGACTCCTCCAATGGGGTCGCCGCTGGGCCGCGTCATTCCCCCAGACAGGAAGACGCCGGTTGTTTACTCGACGGGCTCGCTTGCACGTGCGCTGACTCACTGCACGTGGACGCCAGAAAGGCGCCGCGCGTGTTTACGCCGTTGAGTTGTTCGCGTCAGGCGGACTGCGGGCTGGCCTTGACACAGATTGCCTTTTTGAGAGGCACGGCCGTTCGCTGTGGACTCGCAGGCATAACAGCACCCCCGCCGCCAGACAATGCGCCGAAAAGACGAGCTGCTTCCACGGGGCTCGTATGTCAGGCGCGCTCGTTCGCCAGGTCCCTCCAGGTTCGCCACCAGGGCCATGGGGAGAATACAGCTCCAGACTGTTCCGGGAACACATCCCATTCTTCACGACGGATCCCAGCTCCACTGGCTTGTCGCCACAACTTGCCGGCCAGCTTCGCTCGTCTCTTCTGACCATCTTCGATTTCTGCACTTGTTGATGGTTCTGCAACTTGTCAAGAACGGATCGACAACAGACAACACACGACACGAGCAAGTGCCCTCGGTCACCTGACAGAACACCAGACAAAGTATAGTTTAACATATACCTAGCTACGTGTCTATCTGAATTTAGTTCCCTCTACATCAAGAGGCATATGTGGGACACAAGACTCTTAAAATGACGACTCAATTTTTTTTTCCCACGTACAACAATGTAACGAATTTGAATACAACATAAAGTTGGCCCCTTGAGATCACTCTGAACGAGAGCGCTCAGCTAAAGTCGTGATGAGGTCAAAATTTTGCCCCGAATTCTAAAACCGCTGACCTGAATCGTCGGAGAAGCTACGCTAGGCGCCTGCGAACACTGTAGGATTGCCAATTCTATTCGTTTCAACTCGAGGCGCTCCTGTCTCTCGGCCTCCTCGCGCTCGCGACGTTCGCGCCTTTCAGCTTCTTCACGTTCGCGAGCTTCGCGCCTTTCAGCCTCTTCGCGAGCTTCGCGTCTTTCAGCTTCTTCGCGAGCTTCGCGCCTTTCAGCTTCTTCACGAGCTTGTCGCCTTTCAGCCTCCTCACGTTCGCGAGCTTGTCGCCTTTCAGCCTCCTCACGTTCGCGAGCTTCTCGCCTTTCAGCCTCCTCGTGGCGTGCTTTGATATCCACCCAGGCCTCATCGACTTCCTCAGCCGACACTCCCTCATGCTTCATGATCTCAAGGATCGCTTGCTTTCGTTTCGCACGGCCCAAAGTAATGCCGAGTTCCTCACAAATTTCGATGAGTTCCTTCACTTTAAGGTTCTCCATCGTTCACACTAGCCTCTTGCTGTTTGCCCCTGTTAAGAATCTACTTGCCGTACCCACTACAAGCCTACTAGCAAGACGCGCAAGCAATTTTTCACACTCCCGTGTTTACCACCTCCGCATTAACTTTGGTTTCAAAGCACTTCAACTTGGCTTGAAACGATCAAAGTTCACTCGAATGCTTCACACAGCCCTTCTCTAAACTACTACAACCTGAGCTAGAGTAGTCTGGTGAACTGAGGGGAAAACGTCAGGCACTCACCGCATCGATGTCGCTGACGCCGGCCGATCCCGCAGCTGCCAACCACAGTTGCGACGCGCACCTCCGACGACGTTACGAAGGGCGCCTTGAATCTCTCCGCTGCAACCACTGTTTCGAAAGACGGTGACGCCAACACGGTCCCGAAGGCGCCACTGCTTCGAACTCCGCCGGAAAGGTCACCTGCCGTTTGGTAGCGTAGGTTTCTCAGCTCGCGACTGCTTCTGCGCAAAGCTGATAGACGAGCGGACGAGACGACGGTGAGTTTAAACAAGGTTTATGTACAGCATATATACAGAGGCGTTACAAATTCGGCACTGGGGCCGACAGACTCGAAGAGCCGAGCTCTTCTTTCTAACACATAGGTCTGCTCTCAAACGGGTCCGCTCTGACACACATGTCAGCTTTCACCTAGGACGGCCCGATCGCGACGCGCTGCAGGGCTTCTTTTATATGCACTGGGTCCAACCAAAATGTCCAATCAGAAGCGCCGCTGGTCGTCAGGGCAGACTCCTCCAATGGGGTCGCCGTTGGGCCGCGTCATTCCCCCAGACAGGAAGACGCCGGTTGTTTACTCGACGGGCTCGCTTGCACGTGCGCTGACTCACTGCACGTGGACGCCAGAAAGGCGCCGCGCGTGTTTACGCCGATGAGTTGTTCGCGTCAGGCGGACTGCGGGCTGGCCTTGACACAGATTGCCTTTTTGAGAGGCACGGCCGTTCGCTGTGGACTCGCAGGCATAACAGCACATGACTCTTTACATTTTTCACTGGCTTTCTTTGTTAATGTAGAGAAAAGGACTACGTGTGACACATGATCATATCTTACAAAAAACCATTCAGTGGGAAGCTTCTAAATGTGTTCAACAATGTATTCATACCTTGGGTCTGCAGAGAGTAATTAAAAAGTTGGGCAATTGAACAGAATCACCGAGTTACTAAAGGGAAAAAATATAGCCTGAGTAATAATAAGCTAGTGTAATTAATATGTGTTTAGTTCAATTAACTAATAATGTATCTTTATTTCTAAATATTTGGCTCAAGTTACGCGAGACAACTTGTATTACTGTAGCATACTGTCAATACACCCTTCCACGCATCAATATCATGCCAAAGCTTTCTTGAAACTTCTCAATATGACATCATAGGGTATGGCCAAGTGTAGTTGACTACTCAAAAAGTGAAACTGCGCTTGCCTACTTGTTTTTCACAACACGCTAGAGGAGATCGCCAAAGCCTAGCATGTCTCACAATTAGAAAGTCTGTCAGAAATGATAATGGGCACGAACATGTTAGCGAAATCGGATATCACATACCACGTTCAGCACAGCAAGAACAGTGGCATTCCCCATCCACATCCACCCCAAAATCATGATAAACCCACTTCCTAGAAATATGAACCCCACCACAAATGCACAAGGCAGATGCCACAGAGCAAAAGCGCTGCTCAAGACACACGAGACTAGTGAGAAGTTGATTGATTGATTTGTGGTGTTTAACGTCCCAAAACCACCATATGATTATGAGACGCCGTAGTGGAGGGCTTCGGAAATTTTGACCACCTGGGGTTCTTTAACGTGCACCCAAATCTGAGCACACGGGCCTACGACATTTCCGCCTCCATCGGAAATGCAGCCGCCGCAGCCGGGATTTGAACCCGCGACCTGCGGGTCAGCAGCAGAGTACCTTAGCCACTAGACCACCGCGGCAGGGCGACTAGTGAAAAGTCTCTGTTCGTAGATGCGAGCCCGTACTCCAAGAAGAGAGCACATGTTGCAGCGGCTGTAGACGCAACTGGAAACTGCGTTAATGCTAGTACTGTCTTTACAACACGAACTGAGGAAGCTGAAGAGGTTGCCATTGCCATGGCTCTCACTTCCACAAAACATAGCTTCACTTTGAGAGACTCGCAGGTCACGATTAGAAATTTTACGTGCGAACGCATTTTGCAAAGTGCCTTAAAAATTTTAACGAAAACTGATGGGTTCAGAAGAACGTAAATATCTAATCTGGTTCCCGGCACACACAAACCCAAACGAGAAGGTACATGCACCGTCGCGAGACGACCCACCGCGGATCCAAGGGGTACAGTCATCGAGAGATGCTGATGCCGAAACCGAACCTTAAAGACAAAATCGACAGCTATGCAGATCACACGAAGTATCATTGCGACTTGGGACAGATTTTGCCTCCACCTCACCCAAAATTAGATTGAAAACAGACGGCAAATTGGTGCAAATTGCTAATTATTTTCCCAGCCTTGCTCAGCTACACACAATTTCTCCAGAAATTTACCCAGACTGGATATGTAAAGCCTGTAGAATAGAAGCGGCCTCTCTAAGTCGCATGCTATGGGAGTGTCCCAAGAAGTGAACAGACTCCCCAGACCTACTACAACACTGCTCAGCTCTAATTTAGAAGACCAAACCTCGGCTATACAACAAGCCAGGGAGGTTATTGGTAGTCAAGGTCTTCAAAGTCCATTATCTGAGCAGTCAGCCCGAACCAGCAACTAGCCAGATCTCACAATAAAGTTGTTTCATTCATTCATTTATTCAGCAAAAAAAAATTTGCAATAATCATGCTGTGCCCAGAACTAAGCATCTTTGCATTGATTAATATGTGGGGTTTGTGAGGGTGCTAACACCCCCTGCGAAGTTGGTTGTGCCCCGTGGCGCACGTGTCTCACGCAAAGTTGCATTCTGGGGTCGCAACTATCGAACGGTAGGTGGTGGTGTGTTCGCGGGCGTTGTTCACCACCATCATCATCATGGTTAGAGCGATGGCGCTGGCAGCGACGCGTGTTGGCTAGCCTGGGTGGCGGCACGGGAGAGATGAGCGGTTCTCTTTTGCGTGTGGCTGTTGGAGCGAGCGGTTGTCTCTTGCAACGGGTCGCAGTGGACGGCATCGCGGGCCGTCTGCCGTTGACCCTCGCAGTGAGTCAAGCGTTAGCGAAGCCACCTTGTGTGCATTCTTGTGTTTTTTACGTTGTTGAGTGTTAGGCAATTTTGTGTAGGGCTGTTTTAGCGTGTGGATCACGATTGATATATAATCATTGGGCTAACAATATCGTTGTTCAAAAAGTTGTTGAATAAATGTGTGTTGTTTTGGTTTGGTCCGACCGCGTCTGCTGTGTCTGCTCACTGCAAGAGCGTGGCACTCGCCACATCGAGACCCCACAGGTTAAACGTCCCAAAACCACCATATAATTATCAGCGATGCCATAGTGGAGGGCTCTGGAAATTTCGACCACCTGAGGATCTTTAACGTGCACCCAAATCTGAGCACACGGGCCTCAGCATTTCCGCCTCCATCAAAATTGCAGCCTACAAAGCCGGTATTCAAACCCGCGACCTGCGGGTTAGCGGCAGAGTACCTTAGCCACTTGACTGCTACGGCAGGGCAAATTTTTTTATACAAGAAAAATGTTTTTATTCTGAAGTGTCCCTTTGGGAATTCACGCATGTGGCAAGCCAATCCTTGACAAAGATGATCTACTTTGCTTTCAAACGGGTTACTGTGTTCAGAGGAAATAAGCGGAGGCTCAGTTGGCCCCAGAGAGTTTTAGCTAATGATGCCCATAATTTACATATAAATTTTTGTTTGCACTAAGGATCACTGAATTAACACAGCTTCTAACTTCCATACAGAATCCTGTTCTGGATTTATCGTGGCTATTGATCTGTTACTTCCGTTTTTATCTCCTGTTCAGAAGTAGCACATTGGGGGGGGCCTTCATATCACACAAACCAACTGTTCCAATAACATTCACATGAGCAGAGACACCTACAGAGAAAATGGTTAGCGAATTTTGGGTGATTACATGATTCCTGCATGATAAACCATTTTTAAACGAATTTTTACACTTTGAGCATGCAAGATGAACCCTGAAATCACTGCTTACAGCAAAACGAGAAAACATTTAGTAGTAACTACAGTGCCTGAGGTGATGCAAGTGCTTCCAAATGAAGTTACTGGTCTAGATGCTGTATCTCTGGATCCTGCTACCCATTTCCCCAAAAATGATCTACAAGCAATTAGTAACTATATTTTCACACTGCTACGATTGCCTATTAGCAAGCCTGAGAAACCATACATGATCATAAAAGTTCGCTAAAACATGTCTAAATAACAGCTGCTCGCTTCCCGCCTACAGTCTTGTCCTGCTGTCTTGGCGAACTTGCTGGTTCACAATAAATGATGCCGTTCGCTTACGTTTAGGATATTCTCGCTTTGTTGATAGACTACGAATAATATAATAAGAATGCGCTATTTTCAATACCACTGCTGTTTGGTACACTCCCATGTCTACCAAAAGCGCCCTGCTTTTCTGTAAAAATTTGTCTGATTGCGCCCACAAGACATTAAACCTAATGTAGCACAATCCATTTTCTTTTTAACATTTATGTGCATTTTTAAATAGCTTTGAACTGAGCACGATTACATTTCTGTCGAACTTCACTAAGAGAGCCAATTGGCTTTTAGTGCTTTGATTACACGATCATAGATTGTGCAGCTTGTGAGATACTTAGAGAATTGTCTTACCGGTTTTGTGTTTGGACTAGCGTTACACTATAATATAGCAGGCAAAACACACTACTACAAGCATTTTACACTACACTAAAGCTGTCTAATACAAGTACATGTTATTGCCGGCACCTCTCTAAATTACGATCAGGGTTTCCGCTGTTGGATTTGCACTGGTCAAACTCTGAAGGCACTGCGTCAAGATTCAACATTTTTAGTTTCAACAGTATTCGGACGAAGAGACACCAGTCATGTTTATATTCATCATCTTCAAAGTGCTCTGCGTGCTGCACTATGCACTTTGACACCACCCATTCTCTTACTCCGATAACCGGCAGCTTTTGAAGCCTTAAGTATTTTTGAAAAAACTGAAATCCGATTGATCCCAGCCCTAACATGTGTTCCAGCAGCCTACATTTGATACTAGAAAAGAGTTAACTCTTCTGAGTTATCAGCTCGCACAGAGGGGTGTCATGCAGAAAATAAACAGTGGGGTTGCAGGGAGTTCCGAGCTGAAATTCATGTCATTTCCGATTTGCCCGGGCACACCACTAGGGCTCCACATACCCTGCAAGCTGACAATTAGAGCAACAATTATAAATGAAATACACGATTGCTTTTTCACTGTCATTACCATTGCTTGCCCAACATATACTAGGCATTTAGAGCTCATTCTGTCCAGGTCAAATTTCGCTGCAGTTGGCCTTTAACCATGTCTGTATTGCTAATCATATTGAGAACCAGTTAAACAGTGAAAATTCACATAACTGCAGGACTAGTCAGGATGAATAGGAATGCAATTATATTACATAAGAACTGCCGAGTATAGATGGAAACCGAATAAATGAAAAGTTTAGAAGAGTTTCTTGGGCAATAAAACTAGATAGTCCTACACCACATGCACCATTGTATATACACGATGACACTGAAATAATGATTAATAATAGTAGTATGGCACAGATGCATTTCATGTGGAATGCAGTGCTTGCCGAGCTGAATTGATTGATTGATTTGTGGGGTTTAACGTCCCAAAACCACCATATGATTATGAGAGACGCCGTAGTGGAGGGCTCCAGAAATTTTGACCACCTGGGGTTCTTTAACGTGCACCGAAATCTGAGTACACGAGCCTAAAACATTTCCGCCTCCATCGGAAATGCAGCCGCCACTGCCGGGATTCGATCCCGCGACCTGCGGGTCAGCAGCCGAGTATTGCCGAGCTGAAGGATACAGCATCATGCACCATTTTGAACAAACGCAAACATGTCAAGATTTATGAAACGAACTGCATTGTCTGAACCAGGAGAGTGAACCAATGGGCTGAAAAAAAAGCAAGTCGACGTCAATGATGGGCGACCTCTGAAAGTGCTTTTATAAACATGGTCATCTGTGAAATAGCAGTAACAATTCTCTCCAAGCAGACTGTAATGATTGGTACCTATACTGTGAACTTCTCAGTTCACTTACTGACTTCATTTTAGTTTATTTTTTAGGTTCGGATTAAGATCTAGCCCTAATTTCCATTCCGTTTAGGTTCAACACCTTTGCTATAACACAGTTAATTTTTGATAATTTGAAAAAAAAAATTAAGAATTTGGCACATCCCTCATACCGTGAGAAATCGATGTCATGTGAAGCATGCAGAGAAAGGAAGGCGACTGTGGTGCAACTGATTTGTTGGGCAAGCCAACCTTACGAAATGACGCCCAACATATGCTAAATCATTTTTAAAATATTATACAGCTGACAGGCTGCATTGCACCCACAATTGATGTTTCACCGACATTACACTTGCATAGCCTTTTTTCCAAGGAGCTCAGTGGTAGAACACCTGATCTCCAGGTAGAATGCATAGGTTTTGTTCCTGCTGGGGCAATAACATATATTCTTTGCATATATGCAAAGAATATATGTTATATATTCGGTCAACACTCCTAATGTCAGTTTTTATATATTCGGTCAACACTCCTAATGTCATTAGGTCAACACTCCTAATGTCAGTTTTTTTTTTTAATGCTCTTGCATAAAGTTAATGTATGTTCTCACCGTTCCTAGGTAGATAAAAACTGTATAACCGCATACCGCGCCCATGGTATACAGGTATGGTATGCGACGGGGTCTTCACATTATTCATATGACCAGACAGCCGTAGTTGTCAAACCCTCTTGCTCTACAATAATAATTTCGGTCTATCACAAGTAGATAATCGTGAGAGCACCTAGACGTAGGCAGCTAGACAGATACGTAGATAGAAACCCTCGAAGTGTCGGCACTATGCAAAGAAATACTTTGTGAGTAACGTAAAAAAGTTTGTTTACTTCAAATTAAATTTGAAATGAATTTTTCATCGGCATCACCTTTTCTTTTTTAATTCCACGCCAGTTCTAAAATGTTTTCACTCAAAAAACATTTGTAACAGGAAAAGGTTACAAATCGCAATACTTCTAAATGCAGCATTTTTGCATGTAATCCTTTCATGTCATTTGAGCCAATGGACAGCAATTTAAATGGCTCACCGCAAGCCTTTTTTAAATGGCCACAGCAGGACAATTCTTATGAATTAAACTTGAGGAATGCGTCTTTGCTTCTAGTGTTCCGAAGCCTTCAGTACCAAGGACGTATGAAACCTACAGCAACATATCATGAAACCACCACATGTCAATCATTACTGTTACCGTACCCAACAATGCACACAATAACCCAGTTACTTCAACCCTACTGAAAGCTTCATCTAGGAGCTACCTTTTATGAAACCTACTGAAATGCATGAAGCAGAAACACTTTTACAAGATAATACGTGTACCCATCTAAACAAAATTTGTTCCACTTGAGACAAACCTGAAATTGCAGCAACAGGAAATCACTAAGGGATATCGTGAAGCCACCACACGTCAATGATTATGGTTACCGTACCCAACAATGCACAGAATAACCCAGTTAATTTAACCCCACTGAAACCTTCATCTAGGACCTACCTTTTATGAAACCCACTGAAATGCATAACGCAGAAACACTTTTACAAGATAACATGTAGACCCATCTAAACAAAACTTGTTGCACTTGAGACAAACCTGAAATCGCAGCAACAACAGGAAGTCACTTAGGGCCTGGAATCTATTCAATATCGCAGAAATTTGGCAAGTTTGAAAAATAATAATGAAAAGCTCAAAGTTTACAAATCTCCAGCTCTGCACCAAGGAACAGGCATTACAATAAGGCCCATTTATTACAGACAGCATCCAAAGCCGACATCTTTTCATTCCAGAATTCCTAATCCTAATCACAGATGATGAATCATAGTGGGCAGCCCATATGAATAGAATGCGTGCTTTTTCAGTGAAATCACAATGCAAGAATACGATTGCATTGTGAAACCCACTGCCCTGCCTAAAATTGACAAACAATACATCCATTCTTCTCAGCAACAAGCTATGTTAGGTTATTTCAAGCAAAGATGCCCAAACTAGGTGACCTGATTCAGAAGTACGACCATTAGAGTTTTAAGCACTGATGGCACACAAGCTATGTCAGTGCACGCACGGTTTTCGATAACTTTGCTGCCAAACTTTTTAAAAACATTCAATATCTCAACCTTTTGTTGCTTTTTTTTTAAACAATGCAAGTCAAGCTAGTAAATGTGCCAACCACTCTTTATGAAGCAGCAACTGTTTAAACCCCAATAGCACTCACTTATACAAGCACATGCCAAGTCAGTTTTGTGTTTCGACATGCTCTACATGACCTTTGTCCAAGAAACCTTTATTTGTTATCCTTCCCAGCACTGTTATTATGCCATTGTTTTTTGTTATCCTTGCCAGAACAGCCTTAGAACTGCAAGGACTGACATTTTAAAAACAGAGTCAACATCTGCCAATTCATTCTATATGCAAGCACTGTTCTCATAAAATTAATCCACACAATTACAAAGCACCCCAAGATATAATCAACAGTATCCTTTTCTTTCTTTAATCCGCTATACCCAGCTACTATACACTGGCATTTTACAGCTAAAGCATATCTCAAGAATGCAAACTTCATCTATTATCCCCAACAGAGTAGGAGTTTTAACGTATAAAAATGGAGGAACAAATGAAGCCTTTAAAAAAAGAACACAGCTCAAATAAGTATGCAGCATTGGCTTAGTACTTTTACCTACTTTTGTGCACCACTTAGCCAAAAAGATAGTGGTACTAATGCGCTAAATTTATGGCACAACCCTTGCTTTCCAAACAGAGCACAATGATTATGTGCAGCCAGAATCATACCCTACGTAAACAGAGCTTCAGCAGCCTTTCATATTTAATTCTGGTTGAGGTTTCAACAGATCAAACAGATCATCAAACATCAACAGGGCATCAAACAGATCAGAGAGAAGCTGCCTGCTGGTGCTGCTATGGAGTCAATGTATAATATTGTGGCGTGCCATCGCATAGTTTTTCACCGTATGATTACTATTGTACCTTGTGTGCTGTGCCTGAAGATCGCGAAGGATGCTGTATACCTGCTGCGTACCTGGTTGTCAATACAGTCACAAAAGAAATGACGAAACAATCTCAGAGTCGTTCTCACTGCCTAAAGTGATCGGCGGGAAAAGTGTAAGCACGCAATGCTGTGACAAGAAACAGGTGGTTTCACATTTGTTTCTCTGAATTTACATGTGTGCGAAAAGTACTTCCATGAGAGTGACATCGTTCGCGTGGACCAGTGGCTGCTCAGAAGTGTTGTGAAGTCACCGCGCGACGTTCCGAAACATTGGCCGACGCTATAAGAATTTCGGCCTCACAGCATATTTCTACAGTGCAAAAAGATACAGAGCTCGTCCCCCTACAAGCGTCGGGCATACTGTGAGCTGGATACCTACAAGTGAGCTGGATACTGTTGAGGCTGCATTGGACTGTGCATGAGCCCTGTTGACATAGCTGCAATGGAAGACGCATTTAATGAAGGTGAGCATACCGGCCCCCTCTTCCTCTTTCCTTGCCAGTAGGTAATACAGAAGCCCGATGAGTGAAATGCTCACCGTTTTCGTTTATACAAGCACCGAGATGACCAAAAGTGCAGAAGTGATATGCCAAACAGGTGGAGCTACATACAGCTCCTCACAGCTTGAAAAAATCAAAGCACACGTCTTTCTCATGCAACAGAGACTTCAGCGCTACCAATAGAAGTTTGCTAGGGTGACGGCACAAGAGAGGTTGCACCACAATGCTGTAAAAAAACTTGCGCAAGCTTGTAAAAGCGTAAAATGTTAAATCGATGTGTCATGAGCAAAGCCAACTTTTGGAGTCACACGTTGACGCCTCTGGCGCGGGATGCAGACGGTCAATTTTGATGTTTGAGGAGGTATGTAAGGCTTTCTCCCCTTTACAGTAAAAACAATAAATGAGGACAGGGAAAATACAGCATGAGTAAGCTACACAGCAGAGTAAAGGATCGAGAAACTACATTGCATGATCAACCGAACTTGGAACGCCCTATGACACCGTAGTGATAAATAAACGCAAAACAAAATGAGGTAAACATCATATGAAGTATTGCTTCATCATCATCACTTGCTAAATTAAAAGCACCGATTCATTCAAACTGGCCGTTGGTTTAATAAGTGCGAGGCAATTTTAAGATATATATCTTGATATTAGAAACACCGAATGTATATATAGCCTGGAAGGTTGGATATGGGCTGTCAAAAGTTGCAACCACTGCACTTCCGCGACACGGTAAATACCACCCGAGTCGTTGAACCATAGATTGTACACAAATATTTACTAGAAGCTTAACGGGGAAAAGAAATAAGCATGCTTTTATAGCGGTAGCATGTTTTACAGTGGAATCAGCATTCCGTCAAATTTCTAGCTTCAAGGTCTCAATCGATGCCAAATTTCACTGTATTCGAGCTTTCTTGAATTTTCTTGAAGCTAACATCACTTTGAAGACAAATTCAACCTTCATGGCTATATTCACGTTTCACAGCTCCGGTGCATGCCGTACAATGGCAGCGCCGCCGCGGTTCCGATGCCCCGCCGTGGGAAAGGACGTCCCTAGCGGTTGCTCTTGTCCCTACATCAAACTTTCCCTGAAGCTTCATGGCCAGTAAATGTATTGAAGGACTCTGCTTGTGCTTCATCCTTTTTTTCCTTAAAGAAACAAAAGTGGTATTCAAATAGGAGTGCCACTGAAATGGCTGTCAATTCCCTATGCCAAATCACAGGTGCTCACTTCTGAGCAAAAAACCCCAGCAAAAAAAAAAAAACATTTTGTATAACCAATTAAATAATTACAAAATCACACAAACAGGTTTTTAACCCTCCCCCCTCAACCTTTTCAAAACTGACATATCCCTTCCAGGTGCGAATCATAATGCACTGTCTATTATAGCGTAATTCACATAGCATATTTCCAAGGCACTCAATATTACATTCCAAGAATGAAAAGTAAGCAATCTGTTGTTTTGAGTTTCAGTCATTTGTTGCAATTAGTATGTAATCAAATATTTCATTTTTCGTCATTCCCATTTAGTTTCAATATGAAAATCATAGGCTCCAAATATTTTGCATGTACTTTTTGTTTACATTAATTTGAGAAATGAGAAGCAGTACTTCGGATTAAGAGGTCTGTTAGAGAAGGATACGACCTTATTTTTTTTTTTTTTTTTTTTGCGAGCACCTGATGGGTTTAAATTAAGTGTGCTTGCATCAGCCGACCTTGAACATTCGTGCGCATGCGTTAATTTTTCCCGCCTGCCAATAGCGTCAGGTCGTTGGGACGCAGCATTTGAGTGAGGTAGCACACAGTGCTCTCGTCACTTTTTCATTGCAAAAAAAAAATCAAGAAGCGACTGGAGCAGCGCTACTGAACCAAATTTTGCCAGAAATTAAATGACAGCCAAGTGGAAACCATTGGGAAGATCGAGACTACTTTCGGTGACGAAGCTATGAGCCGCACACAGATTAAGGAGTGGTACAACCAGTTTAAACACGGCCGCACATTGGTAGAGAGCGAGCCAGGCTCCATCAACATGCTGAAATTACCAGGCCATTGCCGAAGTGAAGGCTGTGGTGATGCAGGACCGTCGTGCGACTATCTGGGAAAGTGCGGATGAGGTGGGCATCAGCACTTTCCCTGCACATTCCATTATAGCCAAAAATTTGGCCACGAAAACAGTTGCGCCAAAATTCGTGCTGAAACTGCGCGTAGTGGAGCATAAGCAACTTCGTGTTTAAATCTTACAGGACATACTAGATTTCACAAGCAGTGACCCCCACTTTATAAACACCATTATCAATCGCGACGAGTCCTGGGTGTACGGGTATGACCCGAAAACCAAATCCCAGTCGTCACGGTGGAAGCATTCCCCGTCGCCAAGACCAAAGAAGATTCGCCAAGTGCACAGCGATGTCAAAGTGATGCTGAGTGCTTTCTCTGACTCCCACGGTGCACCACAAGTACACACTACAGAGTACTACAGGGATGATCTCCGTCACCTACGTGATGCTGCGCGGCGCAAGAGACCCGAGTTGTGGTCAACAGAAAACTGGTAATCTATCCCGACAATGCTCCCGCAAATTTCTCAAACTTGGTGTAGACTTTTTTTGGCCTGTAGTTCAGCAGGCTGCTTACTCTCCTGATATGGCCCCCTGCGAATTCTGGCTGTTTCCCCTAAAAAGGACATTGAAAGCAAAGCGATTTCAGACCAGGGAGGACATTATGGCTGCAACGACGACAGGTGAGCTAAACTCCATTCTCAGAGAGGTCTTCTCAGAATGCTTCCAACAATGGCAGTACCGCTTGGAGAAGTGTGTGGAGTACCAAGGGGACTACTGTGAGGGGTTTTAGGTTTCCAATGCTCCAATTATGGCAGTTTTTTTTTTCTGCATACTTTTCTACAGACCTTGTATTTCTTGAAGCCCGGCACATTCGAGAATACATCCAATGTCGCAGTACCTTCACAAAAGTGATTGATTCCAGCCATATGCAGCACAACAAAGCTAAGTCAAGACATACCGACTACGAAGAAGGTTCAGTTCATCCAATAGGCAATGCACCTTGCCTTTTTTTTTTTTCACAAGTTGATACAACTAGCATGTACAAGTTGTGTATCCAGGTGTAGCCACTACAGCTGAATGGGATATAATAAACATATCTCGCAAAACAACCCAATGTTACACTAGCATTGCATGGTACACACACACTGTACAAGAATTAGGCCTTTTTATTTTTTCAGTTCCGTGTCGCAATGCACGAAATCTCATGAAACTAATGAGAAAGAAATGCTACCAAACAGTGCACTCTTTCTATATCTTTTTTTTTTCTGCAGCAGGCATTAAACGTAAGTAAAATTCATTAGGCTGCATTTATGAAAGCTTCCCACACACATGACAATGATTGATTGATTGATATGTGGGGTTTAACGTCCCAAAACCACTATATGATTATGAGAGACGCCGTAGTGGAGGGCTCCGGAAATTTAGACCACCTGGGGTTCTTTAACGTGCACCCAAATCTGAGCACACGGGCCTACAACATTTCCGCCTCCATCGGAAATGCAGCCGCCGCAGCAGGGATTCGAACCCGCGCCCTGCGGGTCATCAGCCGAGTACCTTAGCCACTAGACCATCGCGGCGGGGCACACACTTGACAAGAAGCAGCTTTGCAAGAGAAATCAACAGAGGCTATGGAATCCAGAAATTTCAGACCATAGGTGCCACTCGCACTGTACTCAGTTTACCTTTTTTTTTTTAAGCCGAGCTCTACAGCATGAGAAAAGTAAGTATAAATGCAATAACATCAAGATTCACTATTACCTTTGTTGCCCACATATGTAAGCAATTGAAGAAGGCCAGTGAAATTGAAGAAAAGTATACATGCACGTATGCGTTTCTCCATTGTCACCACCACTCTTCAACACTGCTCGCACAATCACCAAGACGTAGCACATGGTTACAAAAAAACAAAAACTACGACACTGTGCTGTCCAATACAGCTACTTAGGAGAAAGCTATACAGACTTCACTAACATTTCATCCTATAAAGAATTTTAGGCTTTGTGCCTGAAGTTGCGCGATGCAAACTGCAACTGATCTATTAAGAGCCGTAACTGGTGTAGATTTGAATACAAGAAGGGCGCGTCATTTTTGGTGCCCAAATCTATTTGCTTATTGTGATGTAGCTAGTGAAAACACAAACGGTGAGAAAGAAGCCTAAGCAGACCTCATACATGCGAGAGCATACACAGATCTTATTTATCGAATGTGCTAGAGATATTAGCAGAAGCGACAAACCCATAAATGACACACATCCCGCCACATTTCACTCAGTTACGAATAAAGCAATAGAAGTCACAGTGTTTACAGAGGGTCCGCAGAGTACACTATAGGGAGCTTGCATGAACGGCAGCGACGCTATGGACTCTGGGTAGGCAGCCTTTTTTTTTTGTCAGAGGCGGCCGGGGAGTGCAGCAGCGCAGTCGTGATCGAGTACGATCGCGACGAAAATTTAACTCTAAGAGGGGTCGTGCACAATCTAAGCCTCACCGGAAGACGCTATGCCACAAAGACCTCGAGCCGTACGAAAAAGAGGCGAGCATTTGCTCCTAGTGGATCCATTGACGCTTCGTTTGGACGACTGTGTAGGCGTCGTGCACTGGTGACGGCGCGTCGACAGCTCCGATAATCGTGAATTTTTCGTTTCGAGGACGAGTTTGAAAACCCGGGAGCAGATGAAGCCCAGAAAGGCCCTCGAGGGTTACAAGTTT
The DNA here is from genome assembly GCF_043290135.1 of Rhipicephalus microplus. Lineage (NCBI taxonomy): Eukaryota > Metazoa > Arthropoda > Arachnida > Ixodida > Ixodidae > Rhipicephalus > Rhipicephalus microplus. The sequence goes on from NC_134710.1 coordinate 389,000,530, forward strand.
GAGTAGAGCAGTCGGGTGCGGGAGCCGTGGGTGAAGAAAGTCGCTTCCGACACCATGGTCGTCATCCCTCAAGTAAGACGTGTTAAATTGAGGAGCGCTCTTCTCGTGCATGTGCGTCGTACTCCACATAGAATAACAGCGCAGTAGGATGCGAGCAGGTTTCGCTATTCCCAGCCATGCATGTGCAGTGCGCGGCAAGGACCTTGCCATCACTCTTGCCCATGAACAAGACATCGACGAGGGGCTGTTAACACACAGGGAGTTTAACTTGAACAGGAACAGAAACAAACATTAGCACCTACGCCGAAATCAATTTAACATCTCTTACTTGTGTGACGACAATCACGATATTGGCGGCGAATTTCTTCATTTACGACTCCCACAACCAGCCACTCGTCACAAAGTTGTGGCCCTTGATTGCCTTTCTCAACTTTAGCTCCCGGGTAATCAAACTCGTCCTCGGAACGAGAAATTCATCAATATCGGAGCTGTTGACGCGCGGCCACAAGTGCACGTCGTTTACACAGCCGCCCGCACGAAGCGTCAATGGGTCCACTCGGAACAAATTCTCGTCTCTTCTTCGTACCGCTCAAGGTCTTTCTGGCAGTGTTGCGGTATAGTCTTCTGGTAAGGCTGACATCGTGCACGACCCCTCTTAGAGTTAAGTTTGCGTCGCGCTTGCACTCGATCATGCCTGCAAGCAATGCCAAATCTCGCAAACACAACTGCGCTGCCGCACTCCCCAACCACCTCTGACAAAAAAAATGGCTGCCTACTCAGCATTCATAACGTCGCCGCCATTCATGCAAGCACCCTATATTCCAATGCCAGGATAAGAATTTGTCAACAATGCTCAACAACCATCCGATACTTGGTCGCTATGAATGACAAAGATGAACTTATTTAACCGGCGTCTTTGCTCACAATACAAATATCACAGGGCAAACAAGTGCAGCATTGCTTCTCTTCAAAGCACCATTTTACCATTTTTTCACAACTCTACACTGCTTACTAGATCCCTGCAAGGGGGAACAACACTTACTGTGACCTACCAATTGTTACATGACAACAGCAAGATTCATAAGAAACTGAAATTGTATCCCCCCAGCATGCATGGCAGGTAACAATACGCACTTGTTTACGTTCGCTTATTTAGTTCAGTGAAATATGCTTGACCAATCAAGGTGGCCCCAGTCACGTAACAGACTCAAGCAAGCAACCTCTCCATGCAACATGCAGCTGAACAGATACTCGGGTACACAAATTGTCTGACGCTTTTCACACACGCTGTGGGAGATAGCTTAATGAGTCAAGGTCATGCACAGCTGTTAAGTGCGAGCTTCGAGGAGGCGATCGCGGAAGAATCGCAGTTTACGCAACGAAGCTCGCACACGAGGGATGGGGGCACGTGTCAAGTTAACTTATACACGAGAAAAGACAGCGGCGAGCGTTACTTCTGTTCACGCGAAGGCGGGTTCCTATTCGCGCACCACAAAACAGCAATCGTGGAATGGCGATACTGCTGTCTACAAACATGGCAGCAAATCTAGCACGAGTGCTCGCGTCAGCAGACAACGAGCCAGTGACGGAAGCATATGCATACGCCGCACAGGCTTCTCTACCTAAGGCGCTCTACTCGCTTGTCATCGCTGAGCTAGGGTACTGTGAGCGCAATGTAGGGCGAAAGTTGTCCGACAGCGCGAGTGTGTTGAGCAGCAAGCTCGCGCTGTTTGACGGAAGAAGCGCCCTGGCCAACGGCTACTGTATGGTGCTACTTCTGTTGGTAACAACGCAAACTATACCACGGCGATGCATTCGAAGGACCGACACGAGTAGACGACAGGAACGCGAGATCGCACATGCGAATGCAGCACGCGACGTCATGCACGAGAGTCCCCTCGGCCAGCTCACCCTTGTCCGTTCACAGGCCTGCATACGTCCGAACGCGGCATAAAACAGCGCACAATACACGTTGCCCGAAGCTTTAGGCCTAGCTCACGTAGCCCCCTCCCCATCGCCCTTCCCCCACTCGTTCATGTTTGCTTGCGGAGTTGGCGAGAAATACAAAAAACGTCATGCTGTACACATTCGGCTGGACTCAATCGGGAAGACCGGCCTACAACACGCGGTTCCCAGCGGTGCTGCGCAACGAGATTGTGATGAGCCGCCAGACACAAACAGAACACACTGGCTACCGTTTGCGTCCGTTGGCAGCGGGGCATTCACTCTCGACGGGGGCACGGCACGGCGTCGCAACGTGACGCAAGGAGAAGGCGCAGCATAAAAGAAACGCGCGCCCTGCTGCGTACGCTGCGGCGTTGACAAGTCTGATAGGCGTCCGCGCAACTATCATCGGCCAATAGTAGGAGCCCCAACCGCCACTCAATCGGCCAAAAACACTGATATTTCGGATCCGCGAAAGGGTACTGCACGGGACGCCACTTCCTCGGTCCTTAAACGCCGTACATACAAGTACTCTTACCGTGCCAGTTCATGAGGCGCGTTGCCGCAATCTGTCCGAGTAATTAGAAACAGAGCCACGATGTTCCATTGCCTGGACTGCCCAGACAAATGCCCGAAGGGGTGAAAAAGTCTTAAAATGGAAGGGTAGGGGGGTCGGCACACAATAGGCCTAGGCCCTCTGCTAACGGGCCCATTTAATTCTTCGTCTTATTTATTTACCGATGCAGGGAAGCACGTGCAACGCGATTCCGCACATCGCTAAATACTGCACGAGGCGGCACAGCGGAGTTGCGATTGTGGCCGGCGACAGTGCGGTTTGCGCGCTGGCACCGCCGTGACCGCAACCCTCGTGCTGGCCCGTACGCTACCGTAGCCAGACCCCCGACATGGAAGCGCAATTGCGGCAAAGGTGCATCGGCTCGCGACACAGGTTCACTACTGGCCAGCAGCGACGACCTGTCGGTCACCTGCCCCTACTTACCGCATCGAGGCAAAAGTGCCGAACGGTGACTGGTCGATACGGAGGGGACAGAAAAAGCCCCACTAAGCCTAACGATCGCAACAGCATTTTTTTTCTCATTTAAATGCACACAAGCGAGTCACAAGTACTGAAGAGCAAAAGAAAGAAAGCAGAATTACCTCGGATGCCTCCTCGTCGTCGCTTTCGGTTAAATTTGCCATAAAATTGGAATGCAGGGAACTCAAGCTCTGCCTCTGACCCGTCTCAAAATTTTCGCTAGTTCTTGTACGTCCTTTGCTAACCTCCTGTGGTTCCTCTCTCACGGCATCGCACGCACTTCCATGAACTACATTCTGCATTTTTTTTTCTCACATCCAACGGGCTAAGTCCTACAACTTTCTGAAGATACGCTACTTTTATATTACAGCCTAGGTGTCCACGCAATTTACAGACAATAATGCAAACAATTCACATGCCAACAATGGCGGCCGTCAAAGTATTGAAGAATTTTCACTCCAAATCCCGGATGTAAATAGTTGCGTATCTAAATATTTGACAAAAAATATTTTCAACATAATAATATTTATCGGTAAATAAATAAATTGCTAAAGTTTATTTTGTGCACATTTATGAGTTCATATGGTTCCCTGAATGTTCTAAATTGAATACGAAACTGCTTTTTGTGATTTGTTTATCAGAGTTGTTTAGAAGTTTACCATGGTTTCTTGAGGTTTCCTACGCTAGTTCTTGAATTTATTGTGACGCATTTGTGCTGCAAACATACAACGGTGCTTTCGTTCTCGCAATGCTACTTTGGTGCACAGTTCGCGCATTAATGTGCTTTTCATAACCCGTTATATATGTTGCTGGATCAAATCAAAACTGCACGGGTACGTATGTTCACTTTACGCTTCGATCGGCGAGCACTGGATTGAGGCGTGCTTACCTCTGTTTTGTTTTAGTACGTCTCTGCTTAAGATGTACCGGCTCCAGCATGCCATTAATTAGACTTGGTTCAATGATTGGGTGGCACACAACTTTTATACCGAACTGGGTCCGTTGAAGCAGTGTTTGACCACGCAGAATACGATTAACCGTGGAAATGGAAGTTGCATTGTATTCGCTGCGTGCGAAAAAAAAGAAGAAAAAGAAAAGGAATGCAATAAAATATTGCACCCGCGTTTGTGTTAGATATATAAAAGGGTTATTCTTAAACTATTCGCTGCGAAAGTTAGGTAATGCAGCGTTGGGACAAATGTGATGAGAAACGCTTCAAGAGCGTCGTCTGCTTCCGTGTGAATAACTAAAAGGTTTGCTCTAGTTTCGAAGTATACGCAGGGTTTCACTTTTAGTAAAGTGTATTGAGTTTCATACTATGAAACTCTATGGTAAAGTGAAAGTTTACTTACTACTTAGTAAACAGGTAAACATTCGAGATAGTACTGCAGTTTGCTATAAAATGACCCCTCCCCCCCCAAATAAAAAACAAAAAAGTCATGGTGGCCGTGATGTACTGCAACTTTGACGTTGGCAGTTCACATAGTTTTCAAATATACATAAACTCTGTGGTAGTTCAGAAATCAATATTGACACAAAACGAGCTAATTTGCTTAAAACAACTTATATAATGCATAAGTATTATGGTGATAAACAAAAACAATTGTTCATCGCCTAACGTACTATTTTTTCTACTTCCTGGTATGAATATTTACTTTTGAGATATGTAGCCTTTGTGATATGCAGCCATGAGGCTTTACAGTGTCACCTTGTGACATTAGGATCATTTTATTCTTACATACCCTTTGTGCATAAGAGCATAGTGGGAAGAGGCTATGATGTACTATCAGTACTGTGCTGCAATAGACAGGTGGAACTGCAGCCATAGGAGCAGCGTGTGTATAGCGGTGTTGTCTGCCGTAAAAGGCGCTATTACCACAGTGCCTGAACCCACTGAATGTGCCCGTTCCCTAGCACCAAAATGAAAGAAAAAGACAAAAGGTGACAATGGCATAGTTATCAATGCAGTTAAGGCGTATGTTAGCCAATACATATGCAAGGCGTTACAATGTACAAATTTAAGGGCTCGTTCAAGTCGACAAACATTTAAACGAGGGCGATGACATTACATTGTCAGAAGCATATGCACCATGATCAAAAAAGGCCAGTCACACGCTGACAGACTTATAAGTTGAGTTGACTTCCCCCGACTCGGACGAACCTGTGAGACTGAGTAATTATATTTTGGTGAGATTGAATCGGAGCGAGTTCACTTGAGAATTTTAGCGATGACTTTGAGTGAGCACTATGAGCGAAGTATATTTCTGAAAGAACTCTCCAGTTTTTGATGACCATGCGAAGAACGTTCATAATCTGCCTCACTTGTAAAATATGAGGTTTTTTCTCACATTTAGCATATGTGGTGTACGTTAATACTGGCACTGCAACTTTAATGAATTGTTTATAAAGCAATATTTGAAATTATGGAATGCACATTTTTTTTTTATCAGCTGCAGACAATGAAGCTGTAGCTGCACTGTTGCAGTTGGAAAGCATTGAGGTGGGTCCAACTCCAATAGGTAAGCCATGACTGCTGTGTATTACACTTGTGCATTATGTCTGGCCTTGGTAGACAGGGTTCCTATAGCTGGTCTGCATTCTCTGTGAAGGCCCATTCATTGGACAAGAGCACAGTGAGGAAAAGAAAGCCAAGTTAGTCGGGAATCTTTTCTGAATGTTGTACTACTGGAGAAAACATTTTCAAGGCTAGGAGAGTAAAGGCAGGAAAACGTGGTAGATAGGCCAGGAACAAGTCCTATGTTTTTCTTCAGTTGCACAGCATGATATGCAGAACAATGCTAATTATAACTGTGGTTCTAGCAGAATTTTCAGCCACAAATTCATTGACACCATGTTGATGAGTGACATTGCATAAACACAATAATAATGTCCTGTGTTTAACATCCCAAAACCACAATATGATAATGTCATACGCCATTGTGTAGGGCTTCGGAAATTTGAACCATCTGGTGTTCTTTAACATGCACTAACATCGCACAGTACAGGAGATGTGGGCATTTCGCCTCCTTAGATACGTGAATACCATGATAGGGATCGAACCTGCGACCTTCAAGTCAGCATTGCAAAAGCAAACCAATCCTGCTGAATGTACTATTTAGCTCGTTAAAATCTATGCTGCAAAAGCTCATAGCCAAGTGAAATGTATGCATTTACAGTGGCGCCGATCGTGGCATGTTTCGCAGTTATCAGGGGATGCTCTGGCTGTACCTGCTAGTGCTTATCATTGTCACTTTAAGACTTGCCTCATTTTGCCATGTCATGGTGTCGGCTTCTAAAATTATGACTGCCGTCGTGGCTTGACACCCAAACTTTGTGGCTTCGTGCTACAAACAGTGGTTCTCAATTTGCTTTTCTAGAAGTTTTCGAAAATTTCTCCATATTTTTTTTTATTAGAAGCAGATGGAGAGGCTGCTGCTCCATTGTTGCAGCTGAGCATTGCAGCACATTCAAGTGCTAAGCTATGCTTCTTATACATCACACAGCTAGTTTATCTGTAATCAATACACAGACTACATGTTGGGTTCACTTGGCCGCTCTGCATTCGAAACTGTGCAGGTTGAGGAAGATGAAAACCGCAGTTATTTCAGTTTAATTTGAGACTTCAGAACTCAGAATGATAGTTGTCAAGAATATGTTACATTCTTTCTTTGCTGGTTTAATGCATCAAGTTACTAGTAGCCTGCTTGTTGCCCTCATTTGCTACACCAGAACTCAGAATGATAGTTGTCAAGAATATGTTACATTCTTTCTTTGCTGGTTTAATGCATCAAGTTACTAGTAGCCTGCTTGTTGCCCTCATTTGCTACACCAGTTCAGCAAATGGTGGTTTGTAAAAAGAATTGTGTTTTGGGGCTGCACAAAACGTTTAATGTTCTTATCTAGAAATAATTGTTTCACTCCTGATTTGAAGTGAGCATTTTCAAAGCAAATCCTTGCAGGATATAGTGTTTAAGATTGCCTAGTATGTTACACTGGGCTGCCATGGCAAAAACTTTATGTGCATTTTGAGAGTCTGTGATGTGATGTTTATGCATTGTTGCTGCAGAAGGCTGAAGCAAGGAAACAATTGACCAAGTCACTTTTCATTTAATCATGAACCCGACGGAAAAATGAGGGCATCTTGGCTGACTACATAGTGTGGCTGAGGCTGTGCACTAACACGCAATCACAACCTTAAATATGCGTAATACTTGCTTTTTGATTGACAATGCTCACAAGTATGAATGCAGCCAGCTGATCAAGACGGCTGGGCATTGAGGAAGTAGTTAAACTTTCACAGAGTGGCTGAATCGTACGACAGACAGACCAATAGACAGACTGCAGACAAACCATAATTTCTGAATTAAAGAATGCCATGAAAGACTATCACCTTTAAAAAAACAGTGCAAAAAAAGTAAAGAAGAAAGAAATGTTACAAATGCTAAAGCACAACATTGTTACACAACATTAACCAGCGATATATCATGGACAGTTCTACAATTATAGGCAGATGAGGTAATGTTTATGACTTTTGGACCCGTGCTTACCGTAAATGCACATGAAACTGAACGCTTGTGAATGGGTCAAGATATACGAACAGGAGCATGAAATAACAAACAGTGCAGTTTGTTACTACAAATGTACCCATTGAACGGACATGAGAAAAATGATGCGATCATGTCGCAGTGACTTGAGTGTTAGATCATGTTTCATTCAAAAGAATGCGAGATTGTTCAATGTTGTTGCAAGTGGTGAATCCGGCTACTCTGACTCTGAAAGACTTATAATATATGTCGATAATCTCGATATCGTGACCAAAGGGCTCAAGCATATTTAACTTTGAAGTGAACATAACCGAGATGTGCCCATTTTTATAGACGTGAAGGAGTGGTACACAGGTTTCTTCGCAGACAGCTGAAACAGCTGCTGCATGCATTGTCCAGTATAAATTTCAAGAAAGCTAAATGTTTGTATAGTGAAGCAGTAGAAACTACGATACTAATAATTGAATAGTGAAACGCTGACTTAATCTGCCTCAGACAAGACAAAATTGCCTTCCATCTAATGCGTTAAAAGGACACTAAGGAAAAAAAAAATTTTGCTCATATTAGTAAAGTACTCTTTCACGACCCTAAAAACACCACGCTTGCTGTGAGAAGATGCTTAGTAGACAAGAAAATGCACAAAAAGAAAATATGGGTGGTGATGCCACCGCGAAGCTTCTGCATTATTCGCCATGACATCGCATGTTTTGATGGCATCTACTGAGGCCTACGTAAATCTTAATCAATGAAAATAAAGAGCATTGTCCTCTGAAAGGGTCATAGATTTGACATCCCGTGTTTGAGAAAATTTTGTGGAGCTAATGGCATCAAACTACAATAAGTACACGTTGAAATGAGTGACATCACATGTGGAGATTTCAGCACGAAATCAAAAAATAAAATTTTGACCTTGATTTTTATTGCTAATAATAAATTGCCCTATGATGCTGAAATTGACAACATTAGCATTTTCAGAGTGCAACTTATCGATCTAAACCGATTCATTGTTTCCCTCTCTTCAAAAAGCATAGTCTGCTAAGCTACGTGCCACTTGTAGATTAGGTACACATTATTTTGAAGAGTAAAATGATTATCAAAAGATTTACTGTTGCAGTATATAATGTAGTTAAAAAATTGGTAAATGTATTACTATTAAAAAGAGCAGTGAACCTAGGACACTGCTTTGAACTACGAAATGTCACAAAGGCTATACAAAATGTTACTGACCACATGGAGACAAGAAGTTACAAACCGAGATATCATTACTAAATCTATAAAGAGGGAGTAACGTGCAGTGAGGCACAGTATTTCTTGCTTAGTGAAGTCAAATAAGTGAAGCCTACAACCAATGGAAAAATGAGTTTTGCGTTCAGCAATATGTGACTTTAGACTTAGGCCAAGAATTAAAAGCCTTAAGCATGATTTTCTAAACTGCAATATGCAAACTTAAAAAGTTCAAACTCTAGCTGTTCAATCGTAAGCATACAACCCACTTTGACTGTAACCAGTTACTGGTAACTTCTTACCAGTATTTGATATAGTAACTTGTTGCCACCTATATATAGTCGCATTTAAAGTAGAGGAACTTAGAAGTGGAACGCTGTTACTTTCTTACCATGCAAGTGCAACAGAATGTACCGTTATAGTGCCACTCAGAAAGCCATGTGACAGTGGGCCATCTCAAGTGTAAACATTTCATTGAGATGATGCAAACAGTGTTTGAGATGTTTGGTAGAACAGCAGTACTTTTTGCTGAAGTGCTAATAAGAGCAGTATTGCACAGCAAATCAATTCTGACGCGCCATGTACACCAACAAAAGCTGTACAATCAACAGGTCTTTAGTGGATCTCGAACTGTCTCTATGGCTTATACAAAGCCTATGGCGCAGCGTTCAATTTTAGGCACTTGTAATTTAGCCTAACAGATTGCTTGAAGGCTGAAAGAACAATAAGGTGTGTTGTAGTTTCTGTATTTCAGTACTTATCCTTCACCGGAAACTCTTAGAAACATAGCTTGTTACAATATATAATAGCTACTGATCACCCATTTCTCCCATTTCAGACAATGTCTTGGCGTGCGAAGTGCCTAGAGGACGTGTTGTCATCGCCACCAGGCTCACGTGGAGCACTACACCACATTGGAGTATTTCCTGGCGGCCTCCAGCAGCACCTTCAGGAAAAATGTGCGAAGAAGTGCCTTGAACACAATGCCCTGCTAGATAAAATGGCAAGTCTTGTACACAAAGATGCAGCTCCATGGGGGTATATCAAGATCATGGGCATTTCGGAAAAAGTTGCATATTATACTGGCCTACCCAATGAGGAGACATTCAAATGAGTTGTCTGCATCTTTGAAAATTCCAGCAGTTTTGTAGAAACCCTAAGTAACGAAGACCAAATGCTACTTTTTTTTTATGAGGCTGCACCATGACATCCAGCTCTGTTTCTTGGCATACCTCTTCAATATATCAAGAAATCTCACTTCCAAAATATTTGACTGCGTCCTCACAAGATTGGTGACTTGAGTTGAAGGAACTTGTTGTGTGGCCAGACGAAGAAGCATTTTAAGTGCAGACGGTTCCGTCGTGTCCATGTGATTATTGACAGCACGAAGATTCGTCTATAAAGAGCAAGTGCTTCAACAGCGCAAAGCAGTACGTGGTCATCATACAAGAACTCCAACACTGTGAAAGTGCAGGTGGAAATTACACCAAATGGACTAATCTCTATATTTCCGAGTGTTGTGGTGGCAAAGTCAGCAACAAGCAGCTGGTTCTCCTAACAGACTTCACGAAGAAGCCGGAATATGGTGACGAAGTGATGGCAGACAGGGGCTTTAATGTTACCAACCAGCTGGCAGTACTTTGGGTAAGACTGGTTGTATCTGCCTACACGAAGGGGAAGAACCAGCTCTCGCAAAGGGAAGTGACAGAGTCCCATGTCCTGTCATTGATTTCATAAAGACTTCGGCAACTCGGTCAAAGCCTCACAATCATAAGAACTGTTGGTGTCTTCATTTCTTGTGGCATACTTCGGATACACTGTAAACACAGCTGCATTCAGTAATATTGCCACAGAGACTAATTAAACTATCCGATATTATGAACAATCAGCGTCCACAGTCTTGTGCGCACTCCTGCTTGTGGCCGCAGGACTCATGCCTCTTGGTCACAGGCATGAGTCAGTGTGGGTTGGAGCTGCGAAGGAGAAAAAGGCGCGTTGGCGGATGAATAGTTTTTGTTTTGGAATGCTCTAGCGGACTCTTTTCAACCTTCAACCTCAACACACCCTCGTTCAAGCAGTCCCCATCAGAAAAACTGAAGCCAGTGAGCTGTGGAGGCAAGGCCGCTGATGTCCGACCAATTGAAGATCCTCCGTCAAGGTCCCAGTGCAGCAACGACGAGCAGAACACTACAACTAGGTTAGTTAAAGACAAAATTTCTTCAGACTTACGTGTTACCGTAGACGGGTGTGAATTCAATGTTTTAGTTGACACAGGTGCTGATTATTCGGTTGTTAGTTAGGCTGCCGCAAAGGATTTGAAAAAAGTTCTGATGCCTTGGAGTGGACCCCAAATACGCACGGCTGAGGGTCATCTCATTGCACCTCTGGGAAGATGTACCGCAAGAATCGGAATTCAAGGCGCTACTTGCGTTGTTGACTTTGTCGTACTTCCGGAATGCTCTAGAGATTCAATACTCGGAATGGATTTTCTGCTAGCAAACAGAGCTATAATCAACCTGCAGAATTCTAGTGTCGTCTTTTCGACGAAACTGGCCATAGACACAAATGAGCCAGAGTACACTGCATTACGTGTTATTACGATGCAGTATAGTAGTCAGTGTAAGAAATGAAGCATTCGTTGATTCTGAAGGTATAGCGGATCCAAACTTCAAACTACTGCTCAAGAAAGGCATTTGTGTAGCTCGAGGAATTATTCAATTACGTGGTGGATGTGCCGATGTATTGCCCACGAATTTCGGAAACGAAATTCAGCATGTTGCAAAGGACACTGCTATCGCCTTCCTGCACGGTTTTGAAACAGTGACGGACTTATGTGGTCTGGTGTCAGGGCTACCTGCCTCAGAACTTGCGCCCGATGTCGCGGCAAGAGTTGCAATCAGCCAAAATCTATCACCAGTTGAGAAGAAAATCATTCAAGACCTCATAAGAGACTTCGCCGGATGTTTCTCTACCTCGTCGAAAGTATGGCGGACCCAGGTTGTTAAACACCGAATAATAACAGATGAAGCTACAAGGCCGGTACACCAACATTCATACAGAGTATCACCAAAGGAACGAGAGATCATAAAGAGCCAAGTGAAAGAGATGCTGGAGGACGATGTCCTACAGCCATCCAATAGTCCGTGGGCGTCGCCTGTAGTCCTTGTGAGGGAAAAGGACCACATGCTGAGATTCTGCATTGATTACAGAAAGCTGAACAGCGTGACCAAGCAGGATGTCTACTCTTTGCCACGTATTGATGATACGTTGGATCGGCTACGACACGCAAGGTATTTCTCTTCATTGCATTTGAAAAGCGGTTATTGGCGAATTGAAGTGGACGAAAGGGACCGTGAAAAGACTGCTTTCGTAACCCCGAATGGTCTATATGTGTTTAAAGCACTCCCATTCGGCCTGTGTTGTGCGCCTGCAACATTCTAGCGCATGATGGACAGCCTCCTTTCAGGCCTCAAATGGCAGTCGTGCTTAGTCTACCTGGACGACGTGTTGGTGTTTTCAGCAATGTTTGAACAGCATGTAGAGCAACTACGTTCGGTACTTCAGGCTATTCAGTCAGCGGGCTTGACGATTAAACCGGAAAAATGCCAGTTTGGATTCGAGAAGCTTAGTGTCCTCGGTCATGTAATCAGCGCTCAAGGTGCTGGCCCGGATCCTGAGACTGTGGCCATGGGGCTGTTTCCCAAGCCAAAAGACAAGAAAGATGTACGCCGATTTGTGGGTTTATGTGCTTATTACAGGCGGTTTGTGAAAAATTTCCCGAAAATTGCCGAACTTTTAACAAGACTCACGAAAGAGGACGCGCCATTTATTTGGTGCACCGAACAAGACAGTGCTTTCAACGAGCTAAAGAAACGTTTGCAAGCCCCACCTATCCTGGCCCACTTCGACGAAACCGCGGATATGGAAGTTTATACAGATGCCAGCAATCTTGGCCTAGGTGCGGTCCTGGTGCAATGACAAAATAGAGAAGAGAAAGTGACAGCATATGCTAGCCGCACCCTCTCAAAAGCAGAAAGGAACTACTCTGCAACCAAAAAAGAGTGCTTGGCAGTCATATGGGCGATCAGCAAGTTCAGGTCATACCTCTACCGCAGGCCGTTCCGTGCCGTCAGCGATCACCACTCACTTTGTTGGCTGGCGAGCTTAAGAAACCCATCGGGACGGCTTGCGAGATGAAGTCTGAGGCTCCAAGAATATGACATTATGGTCGTATATAGGTCTGGCAGAAAGCATGATGCTGATTGCTTATCACGTTCACCAGTCGACTCGACTCTTTCAGAAGAAGACTTCCTACTCCTTTGTGTGATAAAAACCTCGGAAATCGCCGAGCAATAACGGGCTGACATGGAACTGCTCCCATTAATAAAGTATCTCAACGGGCACGACGAACAAGTTCCTCGCGTATTTAAGAGAGGGTTATCCTCATTCTGCCTGCGAGATAATGCACTTTACAAGAGGGATTTCGAACACAACAAGGAGAAGTTCTCACTCATTGTACCATCAGCCATGAGGCATGAAGTCTTAGAAGCTTGTCATAATGAACCGTCTGTGGATCACATGGGCACGAGTCAAACATTCGCCAAAAGTCATCAGAAATATTACTGGCCCAAGTTGCTAGCGTCGTGAAGCATTACGTCAAGACATGTCGCGAGTGTCAAAGGTGCAAAACACCACCCCTTAAGACGGCCGGCCTTCTGCAGCCTATGGAGCCTCCTGTGACTCCATTTCAACAGGTTGGAATGGACCTCCTCGAACGGTTTCCTATGTCAGCATCAGGAAAAAGGTGGATAATAGTTGCTACTGACTATTTGACACGATATGCTGAAACCGGCTGCCTTGAGCGAGGAACAGTAACTGAAGTCGCAAAGTTTTTCGTTCAGAATATTATTTTTTGCTATGGAGCCCCACTCGTCGTGATTACTGATCGAGGAGCAGCGTTCACGGCTGATTTGATGCAGTCTTTAATGACAATGACTAACACCAGTCATAGGAAGACCACTGCATACCATCCCCAAACCAACGGGTTGACAGAACGCCTAAGCCGCACCATTGCTGACATGCTGTCGATGTACGTTGACAATGAGCATAAATTGTGGGACGAAATCTTGCCATATGCAACCTGCGTCTACAATACGGCAGTGCAGGAGACCATCCGCATCACACCATTTTAGCTGGTCTACGGTTGCACTGTCACTACGACACTCGATGCCATGTTGCCAGTAGACAACAACAATTACGAGCCATCTGAAGTTGACGACTTTCTGCAAAGGGCTGAAGAGGCACGCCAGTTGGCACGACGCCGAATACACCAACAGCAAAACAAGGACGCAAGCTACTACAACCTGCGCCGCAGAAAAGTTCACTACAACCCAGGCGAGCAAGTGTAGATATGTACACCAATCTGACGCCGCGGCCTATCAGAAAAGCTCCTTTGTCGATACTTTGGCCCCTATAAGGTTCTCCGACGAATTAGAGACCTAAACTACGAAGTCATCGCCGATGGATACATCCGTTCAAAGCAGCAAAACAGCGCAGAAGCCGTACACATCATTTGTATGAAGACCTATTATGAGAGGCAATAAAAAAGCTCCTTTTTTGTTTGCCTCCCTTCATCGCGCATTGGGACGATGCGTATTTCGAAGGGGGACTAATGCCACAGAGACTAATTACACTATCCAATATTATGAAGAATCAGCGTCCACAGTCTTGTGCACACTCCTGCTTGTGGCCGCGGGACTCATGCCTCTTGTTCACGGGCACGAGTCAGTGTGGGTTGGAGCTGCGAAGAAGAAGGCGCGTTGGCGGATAAACAGTTTTTGTTTTGGAACGCTCTAGCGGACTCTTCCATCTTTTCGCACATAATTTTCAGGGCACAAGTTCGCCCATAATAAACTAGTTTTTGACTTTTCCTCTCTTGCACTCGTTACAATATATATATATATATATATATATATACTTTATGCAGGAGTGGCCTGGTCTTACTTTACTTTTGCCTGTGTGGCCTGTCATCTGTTACTTTCTTCCAACTTCCTGTAGTCTTATCTTCAGCTCGTTTTCCCCTCCCAAAAAAGTAGGCACTTGTCAGCCTACTGCCTGTTTTTTTTTTTTTTTTTCCCTGTGTACTGGGTGTTTAACAGTAAGCTTTAAAGTTTTCTTGAAAGCCACCACTTTAAGAACATGAAAACTGCCCTTGCAGGAAACTTGTGTGTCTAGGGGCACACAAAGTAAGACAATAATTGTTAACCACCCAATTGCAGTAAGATACAATAATGAAACTTACAGTGGCTGCAGCAAGCAAGCATGTTTCTATTGAAACAGTTACACTTGGAGGAATTCCACAGGTATGTCTGTGCTCAGAGATGTCCTACTGCAAAGTTTAATTGCAGTTTTCATGGTAACGCATGCAAGCTGGTGAGGATCCGCGCAAAGTTCATTCCTCATGCGACGAATAGTGATTGCTTACTTTCGCCAGTCGGTGGTAAAGTAATCATTGTCTTTGCTTGTGCCTTCGACCCGTTGTAACATGAAATGATGCATGAAACTTCATTCTGAGGAACAGCTTTGTGCCAGGGCTGTCTTGTGTGTGTAATCATGCAAAACCATTATGAAGTTTTGTAGCAGAATAACTCTTGAGCGCAGACATGCTAGAAATCATAGTAGAACTGTGTAGCAGCATGACTGCCTCCAACTTTTCAATATGAACATGCCTGCTTGCCGCAATCATTGAAAAGTTCATTGTTAAGCCTTAGTACCTGCCGGTACTGAATTTTAACAAAATCATAAAGCTTCATTTTGTACAACCAGTATATTTTCATACCAAGTAATAATAATGACAAATAGTAATATAAACACTGACTGTGCTACAACCACAGGCTTAAGGCCGGCCATTGCTCGGTGCATGTTAGTACAGTAAACTTCCAGTAAATGAAAGACTACATTGCCCGAGTGCATCTTCATGCTCTCGTCTAACAAGGAAGGGATCCAACAAAACATTCTTAGTAACTTCAGTGTCTCTTGTAACAGTTTTTTTTTAATATAATGTTAATATGGCCAACATAGTAACACATTCTCAAATGTGTCTTGTAGCCAAGTGTCTGTTGTAACTATCTCTCTCACAGTGAGATTTTTTTACATTGTTTGCATCTTGTGTTTCTGCATATTGCAAAGTCACAGGCTTATGAAAAATGATCACTACGAGAAGTGGATTCATCAGACCCCAGGAAAATTGTATAAATGCACAGACACCTGCATGCAATAGAATATGTTCCTGTGCTGCCTCCTTCACTTACTGCGATGTTACTGAACTTTCATGCCATTCACTCTGGTGAAATGGTTGAAGACTATACAATAGGTATCACCTGAAACTGCTGACACTCTTCATTCCTCCTCCATTTTGCATATTTTTCCATTTGATACAACATTATAGAGTGAATTGTCTTGCACTAAGGGTATAATGCTCAGAATATTCCACCATACCTGTTACATTTTTTATTCAGTAGCTTGCTTATCTCAAAGACTTAAGGTGAACAGTTATCCAAAGTTTTTACTGTCCTACACATTCTAGATAAAAGAGAAAACTCTGCGCACTGAAGCATAGTTGCCTAAACATATTTATCAAGGAAATGAACTAGTGCGTAAATTGTACATACAGCGCCCCTTTAGGCTATACGTACAATTGTGCGCATAAAATTCGGAGGCGCGTCATGCACCAAGTGTTTCTTCTAGGGGCTCGATACGCAGTGTGCATGTTGGTACAGGGTTCCAGAGTTGACAACTAACGTTCATTCAACTTCATTGCATTGGGTATTGCTGTGGAAGATTTCTGCTAGAGGCATAATTTCATGGCACAAGTTCGCCCATAATAAACTAGTTTTTGGTGTTTCTTCTCTTGGGCCCGTTACAATATGTGCTGCAAATTCTTGAGCACAGCGGCGAAGTTTGGCCACAGCGCTTGGGCTACGCTGCATTTTCTTTTATGCCTTTTTTACCTTCCAATGCTGGTTCTTTACAATCAGCAAGTCCTTGACTTTTAGGCTCCTCCTACACATTATACAAAAAACTTATATTAGTGACACTGAACCCTACACTTGGCCAATGAACTACCAAAAGATACATTAACAAAACCAAGCATGCCTATAAACTATACAACAGCCTTCATGAACACTGGCAGGAACTCGGCATATATGTGTGAATTATAACGCATTATTCTATTATGTAACCACACAACTTTCGTAAATCTTGTGCAAGCATTAAATAGTCATGGACTTAAAAATCTTTTCTGTCAAATTTACAGGTGACTTCTATAAACATACTGATGTCAGTAGAAGTAGAAGATTTATTCTACCTGAACTCGCACAAAATAAATCTAAAGTATATGCATTTGCCCACAATATACAGTTCTGTGTGATTAAGATGGAAAGCTTCATATTAAAAAATCTCACTCAATATAATCAGTATTCTTGGAATGGTAGCAATCCATTCTTTTGGTACGACTGTGCAACCAAGAGGTACGGACAACAGAAAGGACAATGTACCAAGCGCAAACTTGTGACTAAATTTATTGGGCCACTGAATCTCTTTATTCATTGATGCATAATGGACTATGTATGAGTGCGCAGTACTCACAAGATAGAACAGGATAATTTAACGTACTTGCTTTTGTTTCCGCCATCTGCAGTTCGAGTGATATTAGTGCAATATCAACTTGAATGCATTTATGAGATATTTTATTTAGAGACTCAATTCGTCATGATATGACGTGCTTATTTCAAGCAATTGCATATCAGTCATTATGAGGAAAATTTTATGTGTTTGAATCCCTGAATACTGTATGTGGGTATATATTGATGAAACATAAACGGCACATGCGTGTACATTGAATGAAACACTTAAAGAGTCGGAAGCTGCTGTCACCAACAAACTTCTTTGTAGGTGAGAGCCCGTAGAAGAGAACTAACGCCCTTACCACCCAGCTTGACTTCCTGTCATGGACAATAAACTTGTCTTTTTTACCACATCATCTCCCAACTTTTAATTGGTCTTTTCTTAAACATACATGCATGTGCCATCTGTACTGCATCAATATGTAACCACATACATGAATGCACAGTTTATTTCGAGTCACTATATGAACAGATTCAGAGACACAATAAATTTAGTTTTAATAATAATATAAATTATATCTACGGTTTTGTGTCCCAAATCCACAATATTACGAGATGTCGTAGTGGAAAGCTTCGGAAATCGTGACCGTCTGGGGTTCTTTCATGTGCTCTGACATCGCACAGTACACAGGCCTCTTGCATTTTGCCTAGGCCTCCATTGAAAGGTGACCGCAGCAGCCAGGATCGAACCCACGACCTTTAGGTGAGCAGCTGAGCACCCTGGCCACAGATACACCGAGGCGGACCAATAATTTAGTTGAATATGTCTCCTGTGTTTTACATGGCCTTTTTTACTTTCTATATTTTTCCTTGCACAGTTGTACTCTAGAAATTGAGGTTTAATTGTATGGTGTGCATTTTCTAATATAAGATGTCACAGACACGTGTGATGTGCCACTTCGAACATTATCTGCTTTGCCTTTGATGACATTGCTATTGTCACTTATATAAGCATGCATTATACTGTTCAAAATTGCTTTTGCTCTTGTTGAGCACGCTCAGTACCTGATGAGAGAGATTGATGTCTGCTTGAGCAAAAGGTTCGTGTTCAAAATAATGTGAGAACTGTAAGCACAAACTGCAGTTAATGGCACAAACAAATGCATAAAAAATTTCGGCTGTCGTGTGCGACTCAAGAGCTGCATTGCTGGCCATGGTGAAACTGATACGGGCAGGCTTTGGAACACAGCTGCTCGTCGCCAAGCTGCATGCCCTCCTTGCTAGTGGCATCGATGTTTCTCTGCAATGGGTCTTATCTCATGTGAGAATCCAGGGAAACGAGCTGGCAGACTTCCTGGCAAAAGAAGCACATCATTCTGTCGTCTCTATGTGCCTACCGTGGTCGCCTCCGACTTTTCAAGGCTTACGTTGAGGAGGCTGTTGCTACGCTGTCTCCCTGAGGATCGTGTAGTGAGGATGCAACCAACAACCAGACTGCCTTACCAGGGTTTCACCAGGAGCGAGACGTCCCTTCTATTTCGCTTACACATCAGCTGCTTCTGGCTTGTGGCCCAGAGTCATTGGTTTGGCAAAGCCTCGTGCACTGTATATGGGGTAGATGAAACCATCGAGAATCTGTTGTGCGTTTGGCCAGCGCTTCGCACACAACAAGACGTCTTGCTCGGCGCACTTCGTGGCCATGGTCTGCCCGTGGCTACACAGAGAGACCTCCTCTTCTCTGCATGGCACGACACCAAGGTCTTTAAGGCGGTTCTTCGCTTTCTTGGGGACACTGGACTGAAGAACTGGCTATAGAAGCCGCCTGCCACATCCTCGGTCATGGACGCCATTTCTCTTTTATTTCTCCACATCTTTAATACCCTCACCCCACCCCTACAGGCACTGAGCCGTGCTCCCAATTAGGGCTGCAGAAATTGTGTCTTTTCCTTTCCTCAACAACCCAGGGAGAATGACGCCACTAAGGGAGCCTTGGTTAACCAAACACGCAGGATTGAAGACACGCCTCCTTTCTTCTGGACTGTACCACGATAGTACAAAAGCTAATGTCACAGCCTCGGCACTGCACCTTCAGGGGGTCATTCCAGAGGCACAGGCGAAAATTTTTTCCGGGGCGAGGGGGGTGAGGCAACCCCTTGATCTGAAGTGGGAGTCAGCCAAGCAAATCATTTTGCGCCATCTATGCCATGGTGAAAAAATTTCAGGAGGGGAGGGGAGGGGGGCTGGCGTTTGGTGTGCTACTCCTTGACTACACCACTTGGTCATGCCTATGTAGCACATGCCGGAGGGGATTATGATGGCGCCCTGGTGTCGCTCTTCTTCGGCATTGTTTGCTGCACTTTGTGGGAATTGAGGCCGGCCCGCTGCCTTTGCGCGGGCTTTGCCGCCTCTTTCTCCGTTCTCATGTCTCGACACGACTCCCCTTCTCCGCTGTCTGCCACACTGGGAGAGCGGGAGCGGAGTGACGTTTAACCCCTCTCATCCAGTAGCGGATGTTGACTGTGGCGCCACGCGCAGACTCTTCCGAGAGGCTTCGCGCGCGCGCATCGGGAGTAGAGAGAGACCTCTCCGGAGACGACATGGGGGTAAGCACGCTTTTCTTTTTCGTCCATCAGCTCCCTGTGGGGCTCGTTCGGACTTCGCCAACAGCGTCTTGCACCCGCGGCGAACGCTAGACTGAAGAGTGGTGCGGGTTCCTAGTACGTGGCCAGGCTACGCCGACCCGTATCTCTCCGAAGCTAATGCGAGCGCCTTTGCCCTCGCTCTAGCAACCGGGCCTTAGTCCTGGTGTCTCTGCGTGGCATCCTGTGTGGTACTTTGCGCCCGTGGCGTGGGTAAGCCCATTTGCTTTCCCGCCGCACCTTTGCAACGGGCTGTGCTGCGTTTTGGTGTTGCCACAGACAAGTGTTGCGACCCTGAGCAGTATCGTGTTCTCGCCACGGCGATGGTTAACGCGTGCCCTGCGGCTTGCTAAGACCGGACCCACACTAGTGGCCGTACTCCTTCGGGATGCGTGTACACTACAACTTAATTATGAAGCCTGGTGGTAAAAGATTTGATGATAGTAAAAGCCTCCTCGTGACAACATCCTGCCTGTAGGTGCGACGAGTAACGAAGAAAGGCGTATGAATGCACAGGATTAGAACGAAGAAATCCAGGCCATTATCTTCAATATATTGCAATCTAGTACGTTTCGAGGTTTGGGCATTTTCTGCACGCTGTAACATTACAGATAAATAGGTTGAATTTCTTTCAGCCCACCCGTTTCTATTGGACAACCTCACACAACTTCTGTGGGATCTTTGTGTCAACAATTAACGCACAGTCTGTTTAGTTTTTTTGTGGGGGGGGGAGGGAGCTCTACGTTATACACGTTGAATCACTTGAAATCACGGTATTCTTCGCGCGCCTGACACTAAAAAAGCCGACTTATTCATTTATGAGCAAGCGTGGGCACGTGCAAGTATTTGATTTAGGAACTTTAGAAATTCGACACAGTTCAGTTGATGAAACATGGTGTTTGGTCGTGAAGTCTAATCTATGAATTGCAAATTTGTGGCTCTTCTTTATTATGCGGTTGCTTTTTACATGCAATGGCGGCACTTTTTTTCTCTATGACTGACGGTCGGGAGGTGGTTTTGCGATGAAAAGGTATATTGTGCACCTCTGGACAGGGTGCGGGTTCGATCGATATACGTAACGTAGTCGTTGCCTGACAGTATTGCAAGCTTTGAAGATGCAGGTGCAATTTTGCTACGAGCACTTCTGTGGAAGTTGATGTGGTGTCAGGGTATCGGTTCTGTTTTTGGAACCGTTTGGCTGACCCCTAGGGGGCGTTGTACATATGTGTAAATAGTGATGCTTGTGTATATTAAAAAAAATTGTTCCTGCTTGGCTACCGGCTGCTCCATACTGCTTGTCAGCCGGCGCTTCGACGCCGTGCCCTGTGTTCTCCGTGTGGCGCGTCCGCCGCACGATGCTATGTTTTGGCAACGAGGATCTGCAATCCACGAGCATCATGCGATAAGGTGGGCATCGAGCCTTCTTCCTCGTGCTGTCGACTCCGCACCCGTGCAAGCTACCCCACCGGTGCAGTATTTCCTGAAGATTACCTGCTTGTGACACACCGAGACCATACCTGCATTGCTCTGCGTCTATCCTGCCGAAATGTGAGCCATTCTTCGTTCTACTTCCTTCTGCTGTGCGGCTCACATTCATGATGCTACCTAAGGATATTTCGGCGGATTGACAGGTCTGCGAACTTTTACTCGTGGGGTGGCTCTACATTTATTTTTGCATCTGGTCTGTTTCGGCAGCAGCCCCCAATTCCACCACCTCTGTTTCTGCCATGCCCTGGCATGCCTCCAATCTCGTGGAAGACTTGGCGTCGTGTCGTGCAAGTGTACGTTGACCCGGCAGCCCCGTACACTACGCCAGACGCGAAGAAGACGTTGCTGCTCAACGCGCTTGGAGTGGAGGGATTACAAGCATACTACAGGGCTGCTGACGAGCAGATGCTGCTTAACGGTGTTTAGGCTTCAAGAGATGGCGCAACATGCAACGCACACCAGCAGGCTTTGGCCGTTCTGGACGCATACTTCGCGCTGCCTGAAGACGCTTTCTGCGTACGGGCGAAATTCCGGCGGAGAGTTCAAGAACTGGACGAGACTCTCGTCCAATTCATTCTAGTACTGCTGCAGTTGGCCAACAATTGCAATTACACCGCAGCAGAGACAATTGTACAGGACCAGATTTTGCACGGCCTGCGTGACCCTGACCTGCTTAGGTCATTCGTCCAGATGGGGGACGCTTTCACAGTCGAGGCAGCGTTGGAACATGCCAGGGAAGAGGAGCGTGTCGACCGGCCGTTGCAGCAGCTGGCTGCTCTGCAGGCCGACTCAATTACGCGAAACGAGCATCAACGCCGCGGAGTTAGTGCTTCTCGACCCATGCTGCTACAACGTTATGCTCCCAACCCTGCTGTGCCATCGGCCCCTTCGAGGTCTGCGGAAATTTCGCAAATTCTACCAGGCCATACTTCACATGCCGCGATGATCCCTGCTCACACTGAGAGCATGCTCACTTGTGCTGCACCTGCTAGTGTCCCAGCTTGCCATGCTCCTGAAGCACCTGCTCCTGCCATGTTGCCGGCTGTTGAGCGTACTATGGTTCCACCTGATTCGACTGGCAGTCCTTTTGCGAGGATGGCTGTTCCGATCCGGTCTGCCGCTGCTGACTATGCTCTTCCTGCATCAGCTGTCCATCCTTCCTTTGTGCTTGCTCTCGTTCTGCATGCTGCTCCGGCTGTACTTCTTCAGACTGGTGATCATCTTAGGGACACTGTTTCTATTCTACAGGCAAGTTCTACAGGCAAGTTTTCGGTACTGCAATGGGAGCTTCGATTTCGGTCACAACTGCGAATATCACAATGGAAGCAATTGAGCAGAAAGCATTGGGAACATTTCAGCCGAGACCCAAGGTTTTTCTGAGATACGTCGACGACTGCTTCTGCGTGATAAAGAAGAAAGACGTCCAAGCTTTCCTTGACTGCCTAAATGGCGTCGAGACTTCCATCAAGTTTACTGTGGAAGAAGAAAAAGACGGTTGCCTCCCTTTCTTGGATGCAGTTGTGAAACGTACTCCCACAGGCCTCGCCTTCGCTGTGTACCGAAAGCCAACGCACTCCGGTAGATACCTCGACTACGAGTCAGTCCACCCGGTAGCCCACAAACGCTCAGTGATTCGGTCTTTGGTTCAACGAGCGATTCGCATTTGTTCCGATGAAGAAAGCCTGCAGGAGGAGCTCCGGACCATTGAAGATGACCTGATCAAGAATGGATACCCCAAGATTTTTATTAGGAAAACAACTAAATCCGTCATGCATAAACTGCAGTCAACTAGTCAGGCCATGCATAACACATCGTCTACAAAAAAGCGTGCTTCGATTCCTTATATTCGAAATATAAGCGAAACCCTAGCCCGTCTATTCAGAAAACGTGGTGTACAGATCGCGCATGTTCCAGCAAGCAAGCTTAGAGCTGAGTTGCTAAATGTGAAGGATCCTCTCCCTCGGCAACATTTTCCTGGTGTGGTCTACAAGATACCATGCGCCGATTGCGAATCGGTGTACATTGGCACGAGTGGAAATTACTGCAAACGTCTTATGCAACACAAGAATGACGTCGCCAAAGGCCACACAGTGACAAATGCACTCGCAGAGCATGCCGAGAAGACGGGCCACGAGATAAGCTGGGACAACGCACGCATCGTAGCCACGGAGAAGAATTTTACAACCAGACTGAACCTCGAATCACTAATCATTCAGACGACAAGTAACACAATCAATAGATCATCTGGCACACTAAACCACGTGTACTCCCGGACTTTGTGTCATGCGCTCAACGTTACATAAGCACCTGTTGCTCAGCCGTCATTCCATTGTGAACAAGGGACCCGTACGGGTCCCGAAACGTCATTGTTTTGTTTGACATTGGTCAGTGACCTGTTTTTTCAACAATGCCTTTACCTGACCAGACGGCATTCCGTCGAACTCTCGACTACTAGAGCCTATTTTAGCACCTTTTTCCTAGCCTAACCTGCAAAAGCGAAGCGCGGCACTTCATAGAGGACATGGACATTAGCACAGAAGTGCTGCCACGGCCCATGATTGTGATAAACTCTATGCCACGGCCGCTGAATGAAAAAGCGCACGGCATGGCCTGCCGTGTCGAGCGGCTTTCTATGGGTGAGCGCGTGTCATCCGTAAGGTCAGTTGTGGCCGCTGCAACGAGACGGGGCAGGGACGGGAAGAACGGGAAAACGAGTGGCGCTGGCTAACTCCGGGCAGCAGCCGCAGCAAATTAGCTGGTGTTTGTCACAGCAGTGACCCACTCAGTTGTTCTAATTAGCGTTTCGTAATCTCATTCATCGCAGCGGTAACATATCACATATTTAGTAGACTACGAGGCGCTATCGAGTTAAAAAAGCCAATTGATTTTTTCTGTGCATGCCGAGCACCTGACGTTCTTTTTTTTTTTTCAGAACCAGCTTCTTGCTTTGAGGCTAAAAGAAAAATCCACAATGCATGTAGCTGAATGATATAGCACTGAATGTGTGACAAAGGTGTTCTATTTATGAAGATGTCTTAAACTAACACATTTTGATTTTTGTGATGTTTATTCAGCACTTTCGTGTTTTCTCAGCCAGAATGCTTGACAATTAATTTTTTTGACACTTTACAATAAGTGACACTTTACAAAAAGTGACACTTTACAATAAGTGTTCTTAGTTTTTATATGTTGAAAGCGTATCAAAGAAACATAATTTAAATATTTTTCATGTTATCCGGTACACGGTGGTAAGCCGAAAAGTAATTAAGCTTCAAACGCTGGATAAAAGTGGTTTCTACGAACATGGTGACGCGCTCCTCATCACTTTATTGAAGAGGCTGCGAAAGTACACATCATTAGAAGTGGCATTCAAATTTCTTGATAGTTCTTACTAGGCAGGTGTGTATATATATATATATATATATATATATATATATATATATATATATATATATATATATATATATATATATATATTGTACCGGAGCATAGTGGCGCCAGCTTCTTTCCCTTATATATATATATATATATTGTGAAGAGGTTTATTAGTAGTTAACTACAACGGCAAGACAGCGTGATGAACCCTCCAGCAGAGACCGGCACAGCAGCGAACCGAAGCACGAGCCGAGAGAGCCGGGCATGGCGATGCTGCTCGCTGCAGGCACATCTTCTTCTTCACAATCGCCCCTGCTGAAAAAGGAGCCATCCTGGCGACTTAAGAAGTTTCAGGCAGAGGCTCATGGTACGGTTTCAGTCAGGAAACATGGACGATGTCACGTGCACACTGGCGCATGTTGTCCTATCGGGAAACTGGTTCAATTATGAAATTAACCGGAGAAGTTTTCTCCAAAACGGTGTAAGGCCCCTCGTACCGGGAGACAAGTTTCGAGGAAAGTCCCGGAGTTTTGTATGGGATGGCAAGCCACACAAGAGACCCCAAGGCATAGCTGGGATCTGGAAGAGAGGGGCTACGGTTTTCTTTCTGGCGTTGTTGCTCTTCCGAGGTGAACGCACGGGCGAGCTGGCGGCACTCTTCGGCTTGTCGAGCAGCATCGGAGATAGGTGGACACTCGGAAGCATCAGGACGGTAGGGAAGTAGGGTATCAATTGTATAGGAAGGCTCACGTCCGTAAAGAAGAAAGAAAGGTGAGAATCCCATGGTGGTTTGTATTGCGGTGTTATATGCGAACGTAACGTATGAGAGAACACGGTCCCAGTTGCTATGATCAGATGCCATGTACATTGAGAGCATATCACCTAGCGTGCGGTTGAACCATTCCATTAGCCCGTTAGTCTGCGGGTGGTATGCTGTCGTTTTCCGGTGAATGAAGTGGCATTCCGAAAGCAGAGTTTCAACGACCTCAGAGAGAAAAGCGCGACCTCTGTCACTAAGGAGCTCTCGAGGTGCACCATGTGGAAGGATAAAGTGTTGTAAAATGAAAGAGGCGACATCTTGAGCTGTAGCGCTCGGCAAAGCGGCTGTTTCGGCGTAGCGTGTCAGGTGGTCAACCGTCACTATAATTCACCGATTGCCATCTGGTGTCAATGGAAGGGGGCCGTAGAGGTCAGCGCCGACGCGATCAAATGGCTTGGCAGGGCATGGAAGTGGCTGCAATGCGCCAGTCGCACATGGCGGTATTGATTTGCGTCGCTGGCAGTCAGGACAGCACTGCACGATTTTTCGTACGAAAGTGTACATGCGGCGCCAGTAATAGCGATGGCGAAAGCGTTCATATGTTTTGAACACCCCGGTGTGGCCGCATTGCGGATCGTCATGAAGAGAGGCGCATACTTGCGATCGCAAAGTGCGTGGAATGACCAGCAGCTACCGGCGGCCATCGGGAGCGTAGTTGCGTCGATGAAGAAGTTGATCGCGGATGGCGAAATAGAAAGCTTGACGTCGGAGGGATCGAGATACTGGAAGGTTGGGCATGCCAGATAAATATTCGATAAGAGAGGTTATCCACGGGTCACGACGTTGTTCGGTGGTAATCGAGCCGAGATTTAGTGATGACAAGGTCTGGAGGCAAGTGTTTCAGCACGTCGGATCTCGTGGTAAAGGTGAGCGGGACAGGGCATAAGCGTCAGAGTGTTTGCATCCGCAGCGGTATACGACGCGAATGTCGTACTCCTGGATACGGAGTGCCCATCGTGCAAGGCGGCCAGAAGGGTCTTTCAACGTGGAGATCCAGCGAAGTGCGTGGTGATAAGTTACTAGATCGAACGAGCGGCCGTATAAATACGGCCGGAACTTTCCAAGCCCCCACACCAGAGCCAAACACTCTTTTTCTGTCACGCTGTAATTAGTTTCGGTTTTCGTCAGAGTGCGGCTAGCGTAGGCTACAACGTATTCTGAATAGCCGGCCTTTCGTTGAGCGAGGACCGCGCCTAGCCCGACGCCGCTGGCGTCGGTGAGCACTTTGGTAGGCGCCGTCGGGTCGAAGTGGTGAAGAATAGGTGGGGAGGTGAGCAGACGGCCCAGAGTAGTGAAGGCAACGTCACATGCAGGGGACCAGGAGGAGACGTCACTGCGAAGAAGCTGGGTTAACAATGACATGATAGATGCAAAATTGCGAACAAAGCGCCGGAAATAGGAGCATATGCCTACAAAACTGCGAAGTTCTTTCATGGTCGTCGGCTTGAGAAATTCTGCGACTGCTCGAAGTTTTGCTGGTTCAGGTAATACGCCGTGCTTGGACACGGTGTGGCCTAGGATGACGAGCTCGCGTGCATCGAAGCGGCATTTTTTCAGATTAAGCTGCAGGCCAGCATTGGTCAGACAAGTCAAAACGTGCCTGAGGCGAAGGAGGTGTGTAGGAAAGTCATGGGAGAAAACCACGACATCGTCGTGGTAACAGAGGCACATATTCCATTTGAGGCCACGTAGCGTATTATCCATAAGACATTTAAACGTGGCAGGCGCGTTACAAAGCCCAAAGGGCATGACGTTAAATTCGTATAGTTCGTGTGGAGTAATGAATGCCATTTTTTGGCGATCGGCTTCATTCATTGGGACCTGCCAGTAGCCAGACCGCAAATCTAGCGACAAGAAGAATTCCGCTCGGTGAAGAGTGTCAATGGCGTCATCAATGCACGTCAAAGGATAAACGTCCTTGCGGGTTATCTTATTCAAACGACGATAGTCCACGCAAAATCAGATATATCCGTCTTTCTTACGCACCAGGATGACGGGAGACGCCCAGGTACTGTGAGATGGTCGAAAGACGTCTCTACGAAGCATATCTTCGACTTGATTGTTGATGACACGGCGCTCTTCAGCGGAGACACGGTATGGTCTTTGACGCAGTGGCTGGTGTAGGCCGGTGTCAACATGATGTTTGTCTTGTGACGTGTGGCCTAGTTGAGGTTGCGACACATCGAAAGAACTCCTGAACTCATGCAGAAGATACAGCAGGTTGGCATGTTCGGTGGGAGTGAGAGTGTCGGCGATGGCGCTGGAAAACGTATCATTGGACGACTCCCCGAATGCCGACAGTGCTTTTGGATGGTCGCAGTAGTCATCCGGGACATCAACCAAAGACGAAGGGTCGAGATCCTGCATGCGGCCGAGACATTCCCCCTCAAGCAAAGTGACAGGTGTGGAAAGCGGATTGCTTACGAACATGTTGCTTCTTCCGGCGGCAAGGCCAATTGTTGCGAAAGGCAGCGGCAAAGCTCGACGACATTTGAAGATATCGGAATGCATAAAAAGGAATGTAGCGTCAGTGTAGGCGTTGCATGAAATGGGAACAAGTGTAAAATTTCCAGGCAGATTATCGGTATCTTCATGAACGAGCAACTTCGGCGGCTGATGAAGAGCGTCCAGTAATGAGACATCACACAAGGGTGAAAACTCAACTTCGGCGCGTGCGCAGTCTATGACGGCATTATGGCGAGATAGGAAGTCCCACCCGAGGATGACGCCATGCAAACAGACAGCGAGAACAATAAACTCCACGATGTAAAGAATGCCTTCGATGGAGACTTTTGCAGTGCAGGCTGCGAGACGCGTTACTTGCTGTGCGCTTGCGGTGTGAAGCGACAGTCCCGAAAGCGGCGTCGTCACTTTGTGTAATAAATGGCAGAGATTAGCTGCAATAACAGAAACAGCGGCACCGGTGTCCACAAGAGCGAAAGTACAATAACCTTCAACAGTTACTGCTACCACGTTAGCAGAAGAGGAGCGAGGGCTTCCACAGTTCGAAAACGGCGCAGTTCTTGCCTCTTGAACTGCGATGCTTAGTTTTCCTGGTCAGAGGGTCCGGGCCGGCGACGCATAGGGGAAGGCGATCGCCGACGAGGAGAGGATGCCCGTTGCGGCTGTAAGTCAAGGTGGTCAGTAGGGGCATAGCGAGGTGGCGAGACCGGCCCGTATTGGACGAAGGGTTGGCTGCCGGGTTGCGACGACCGGGCATAGTTGCCGAACGTCTGAAGTCGACAGCGGCAGTAGCGAGCAACGTGTCCGGGAGTGAAGCAGGGGTAACAAATCGGTCGATTATCGGGCGTCCTCCAGAGATTGGCGACTGGTGCTGCCGCCCAAAGTGCAGTATAAGCAGCCGGGTGTGCGGGCTGTGAGGGCGTGGTGTAGGGTGGTTGCGGGAGCCTAAGTACAGCGTCTGCATATGTGAGCGGCGCAGCTACGGGCTGCATCTCTTGCGAAAAAGCGACAGGAGGAGCCACAGGCTGCGCTGCATAGGTTAGGGGCGCGGCCACAGGCTGGACGGCTGGCGGATAGGCAACAGGAGCGCCTACCGGCTGTGCAACACCCGGACAGTGACCACGGCTAGATAGAGGTGGCTCGTAGTGCACAAGAGGAACAGCTTGTGCAACCTCTTCTGATATAGCAGTGCGAAGCGGGGCAGGTAGACGGGTGGTGGTCTGGTGAGTAAAGGGCACTAGGGAAAGTTGGCGGGCGACTTCCTCACGGACGAAAGCTCGGACTTGCTGAAGCAAAGCTGAATTGTCAGGCATGGAGTCCAAACTGGACCGCGACTCACCACCAGGCTGACGCTGTCGAGTCAGAGTGCGTTGCTTCTTCAACTCGTCGTAGCTTTGACACAAGATGACGATTTCAGAAACTGTGCTTGGATTCTTAGCCAAGAGCATTTGAAAAGCGCTGTTGTCGATGCCTTTCAGAATGTGTTTGACCTTGTCCAACTCGGGCGTGGTGTCATTCGCGCGTCGACAAAGGTCGACGACATCTTCAATATAGCTGGTAAAATTTTCCCCAGTCTGCTGAAAGCGGACGCGCAAGCGCTGTTCTGCCTGCTGCTTGCGGACAGCCGGCCGACCGAACACTTTAGCACATGACGTCTTGAAGACGCTCCATGTGGGAATGTTGTGTTTGTGGTTGTTAAACCACAATTCTGCGACGTCAGTGAGATAAAATATGACGTGGCCCAGCTTGTCGGCTTCATCCCACTTGTTATTGGCGCTCACCAGCTCGTAGTGCTGGAGCCAGTCTTCCACGTCGGTCCCATTCGCACCGCTGAAGACCTTCGGGTCCCGTAGCCTAGGATGGCCGGGACAGTTGAACTGGGGCGACGCCGCCGATGGGTTGGCGTTGTCAGTCATGACGGGCGGTAGCGTGCGGCTTCGCAGCTCCAGGGTGTAGCGACGGGGATAAACATCACTCTCCACCAAATGTGGCGAGGTTTATTACTAGTTAACGACAACGGCAAGACAGTGTGATGAACCGTCCAGCAGAGACCGGCACAGCAGCGAACCGAAGCACGAGCCAAGAGAGCCAGGCGTTGGTGATGCTGCTCGCTGCAGGCACATCTTCTTCTTCACAATATATATATATATATATTTATATATATATATAAGGGAAAGAAGTGTATACCTAAGGGCTCGTTTTTCCGTGTTTTAACACAATAATAATGAGATATAACAGACAGTAATGCCAAGGAATGTACAGGGGAAGTTATTAGAACCAATGGAATGTAAATAAGAAGAAAGAAGAAAGAAAAGTGGATGAAAAAATTACCAACTGTGAGCTCACAGTTGGTAATTTTTTCATTCACTTTTCTTTCTTCTTTCTTCTTATTTACATTCCATTGGTTCTAATAACTTCCCCTGTACATTCCTTGGCATTACTGTCTGTTATATCTCATTTATATATATATATATATATTGTACCGGAACATAGTGGCGACAGCTCTGTGCCAGCGTGAAAGAAGACGTTCACGTCCGTGTGTGGCTCGTGCTTGCTGGGTTCCTGCCAGTACCAGCTTGTTGCGGCTAACGCTTCTTGAATAATAACCTGTGTTTTACGTAACCTCGCTCGTTGCAATATATATATATATTGTAGGGTGTCCGTTCTATTGTCACGGGAGTGAGAGAATGATTGAAATAAATATATTTACAAAATATACAGGGAGAATCGGAGACAGCTGCGGCCAAGATGGAGGTACAACAGCAACAACAACACGAGCGCAATCGCATTCATCGTCTTCGTCGTCTACCTAATGCTCTCTCGTTGCCGATGTCGTGTAACATATAACCCCCACCGCTGGTAGCGCTATCTCTACGCCTAAAGGAGAGTAGCATTATATGTGGAGATGTATGGTGTCAGACGGGACACGTGGATGACGTCAGTGGCGGGTGCGGACAACGATGACTAACTGTCCCAACGGAGCGATCTCATATGTGACCTCAGTAAGCCGGTGTAAAGCCTTGTAAGGCACCGAGTAACGAGATAGGAGCTTCGAAAAGAGACCAGCGTGGTGGCATGGTGCCCAGAGGAGGACCAATGAACCTGGAGAGTAGGAAACTACTCTGTGATGGCTATCGTAGCGGGCCTTCTGAGAGAGCTACGAGTCAAGAAGACGTTCCTATGCGATTTGGCGGGCCACTTGAACCCGAGCAGTGGCATCCCGGGCGTACTCTGTAATCGTTTGTGTAGTCGATGGGAGAAGAGTCTTGAAGGGTAACGCCGGATGGCGGCCGAACAATAAATAGAAGGGGGAGAAGCCAGTGGTGTCGTGGCGTGAGAAATTGTACGCAAATGTCACATAAGGCAAATTACTATCCCAATCAATGTGATCTTTGGACACGTACATGGAGAGCATTGTTGTCAAGGTTCGATTTAGGTGCTCGGTAAGACCATTTGTTTGCGGGTGGTCGGCCGTAGTGAGCTTGTGACGCGTCGAACATGAGGGAAGGATGTCATCTACTACTTTTGAAAGAAATGAGCGACCACGATTGGTCAGCAGCTGTCAAGGAGTGCCATAGTGAAGAATTACGTCATGAAGCAAGAAGTTCGCGACGTCAGTGGCACAGCTTGTCGGTAGTGCTCGTGTGATAGCGTATCTTGTGGCGTAGTCAGTGGCCACGGCTATCCACTTGTTCCCAGTGAGAGAAGTAGGAAATGGTCCAACGAGATCAAGACCGACACGGTAGAAGGGGACAGTGGGTATGTCTATTGGTTGTAGCGGACCAGCCCGTGGCAAGGTGGAATGTTTGGAGCACTGGCAGGACTCACAAGCAGCAGCGTATCGGCGCACAGAACGGTAAAGGCCTGGCCAGAAGAATCTACGTTGCACGCGATCGTACTTGCGCATGACCCCGAGATGTCCAGCGGTTGGAGCGTCGTGAAACTGTTGAAGAACAGCAGAACGGAGTGTCGCAGGAACTACGAGTAGTAGCTCTGGTCCCTCTGCGCTGGTGTTGTGTCGATAAAGAATGCCATCGCGTAGAACGAGCAAGTGTAGCAACAGGTCTACATGGGGCAAACGTAGACTCTGCATGATAGACCGCAAGTGGACATTGCTGAGCCGTTCCTTGCGTATGTCGGTGAAAGCAGACATGGCGAAGACACAAAGGTCAGAATCATGTGCTGAAAGGTCGGGTGGGTCCACGAGGTGACGGGATAGACAGTCGGCATTCTGGTGCATTAGGCCAGATTTGTATGCCACGTCAAAGCTGTATTCTTGGAGTTTTAAGGCCCAACGGCCAAGTCACCCAGTTGTATCTTTAAGGGACGACAGCCAGTACAAGGTATGGTGATCCGTAATTACCGAAAAGGTGCGGCCAAACAAGTATGGTCGAAATTTTGCGACTGCCCAGGCTAGTGCGAGGCACTGACGCTCTGTGATGGAAAACTTGCTCTTGGAAGGGGAAAGGAGGCGACTGGCATAAGCGATGATGCGATCCTGTCCTCGTTGCCACTGGGCGAGAACAGCACCGATTCCATGTCCGCTGGCATCGGTACGAACTTCAGTATGGGCTGACGAGTAGAAATGGGCCAAGATGGGAGGAGAGGTAAGTAACGTTGTAAGGGTGCTGACGGCAGTCGCTTGGTCAGTACCCCAATAAAAAGGCATGTCCTTCTTCAGTAGTTCCGTAAGTGGTCGGGCAATGTCAGCGAAATTTTTCACAAAACGCCGAAAGTAAGAACAGAGGCCGATAAAACTACGTACATCTTTTGCGGAACGTGGTACGGGAAAATCTTGGACAGCTCTAATTTTGTCAGGATCAGGTTGCACCCCTCGAGCACTGGCAAGGTGGCCCAGCAGTGATTTCCCAACGACCAAAGCGACATTTGGAAGAGTTGAGCTGAAGTCCTGCTGTCCGGAAAACCTCAAGAACAGCCAATGGGCGGCTAAGGTGGCTTTCAAATGTATGTGAAAACACGATGACGTCATCGAGATAGTACAGGCATGTGGACCATTTGTATCCACGCAGGAGAGAGTCCATCATCCTTTCAAATGTAGCTGGGGCATTCATCATCATCAGCCTGACTACGTCCACTGCAGGACAAAGGCCTCTCCCATGTTCCGCCAGTTAACCCGGTCCTGTGCTTGCTGCTGCCAATTTATACCCGCAAACTTCTTAATCTCATTTGCCCACCTAACCTTCTGTCTCCCCCTAACCCACTTTCCTTCTCTGGGAATCCAGTTAGTTACCCTTAACGACCAGCGGTTATTCTGTCTACGCGCTACATGCCCGGCCCACGTCCATTTCTTCTTCTTGATTTCAGCTATGATATCCTTAACCCCTGTTTGTTCCCTAATCTACTCTGCTCTCTTCTTGTCTCTTAAGGTTACACCTACCATTTTTCTTTCCATTGCTCGCTGCGTCGTCCTCAATTTAAGCTGAACCCTCTTTGCAAGTCTCCAGGTTTCTGCTCCGTAGCTAAGTACCGGCAAGATACAGCTGTTATATACCTTTCTCTTTAGGGATAGTGGCAATCTACCTGTCATAATTTGAGAGTGCTTGCCAAATGTGCTCCAGCCCATTCTTATTCTTCTAGTTACTTCAATCTCGTGGTTCGGCTCCGCGGTTATTACCTGCCCTAAGTAGACATAGTCTTTTACAACTTGAAGTGCACTGTTACCTATCTGGTAATACACAATCCGAATGGCATAACCTTGAACTGGAAAAGTCTATCAGGTGTAATGAATGCGGTTTTCTCACGCTTGATGATTGACAGAAATCTGCCAGTATCCTGATCGTAAGTTGATACATGAAAAGTAGGCAGACCCATGTAGGCAGTCGAGAGCATCGTCAACCCACGGCAGTGGATACACATCCTTACGTGTTACTTTGCTTAAATGACGGTAGTCTACGCAGAAGTGCCAGCTGCCATCCTTCTTGACTAGCACGACCTGCGATGCCTATGGACTGCAGGAAGGTTCGATGACGTCTTTTGTGAGCATTTCTTCAACTTCGTGCTGGATAACTTGTCGCTCAATATTAGACACGCGATAAGGACGTCGTCAGATGGGGCTGGCGTCTCCAGTGTTAATCCTATGAGTTACGAAGGATGTCTGACCCAAAGGGCGGTCATTAAAATCAAAGATGTCGCAATAGGATTTCAGCAGGTGTCGGATATCAGCTGTCTGTGCTGGAAGGTCAGAGGCGATCATCTTGTCGATGGCGGCATTCGCTGCACTCTTCGATGAGAAGAATGGGGCAGATGGCGAATAAATTCGGCAACGAACCCCGAAATGGCAGCATGTATAGAAGAAACTTTTGCCAAAGTCATACCATCTAGGATAACTTGAGCGCACCAGCTGAAGTTCAGAATCGAAAAAGATGCTATATTTCCCGTGACTGTCAAAAGTGTGTGAGGCACGGCAACATTTTTGGCCAGCAGAACGGCAGCAATAGGTGTCAATATGTAAGCACCGTCGGGAACAGGAGGGACAGATCTCAGGTTCACATAGCTAACGGCTTGAGGTGCTAGGCGAACGTGATCTACAGAACACAGACGTGCTTGAGCTGGTGTTGGGTCGTCATGGTAACACGGTAAATCAAGTTGAAGCATGCCGGTTCCGCAATCAATAAAGACAGAGTAAGTGGATAGAAAGTCCGTGCCGAGGATAAGTTCATGGTAACATCTCTCGAGCACTGTCGTGGAGTAATCGGCAACAGTTATACGCGCGGAGCACATTCCAAGCACTGGAAATGTGCCATCGTCGGCGACCTGGATTAGAGATACTATGGGTGACGTTAAAAATTTCCTAAGGCAGCAACAAAGTTCTGTATTCATCACTGATATGTGAGCCCCTGTGTCCACAAGTCCAACAACAGGTGTGTCGTCTACTTCAACATCAGTAAGGTTGCGTCGAGTTGGCATCATGGTCAGAGGATTTGGCGGGCAAATGATAGATGCAGCATCACCTCCGGGAGCTGCATCATCTAGTTTTCCCGCGACTGGTGGTCAGTCGGCGACGTTGGTTGGAAAAATTGGGGCAAGCGAGACGATGGGCGACGGGAGAGCGGTGAACGGGACTGGTGAGCATGCGAAGATGGAGAACGACGACGATATGGCGGCATAAAAGGAACGTCTTTACTGGTGGCCTGAGGTGATTCTCGGTAAGGTTGAAAGCGTTCATGATCCGTCTCTGGGCGATGGGTGTAGCCATAGGATGCCTGATGCCAATACCGCTGAGTGTTACAATGGCGGGCCACATGTCCGATACGGCGGCAGTTGAAACAAATCGGACGATCGTCAGTAGTCCTCCACTCGGCTGGATTGCGAGGAGGCACCAGAAGGTTTTGGCTTTGGGCATACGAAACAGGGGGTCGACAACGGTCGATCGGCTGAGAGGGAGCTGTAGGGCACTCGGATGCCAGTCCAGCATGAGAAAGCTCTTGTCGCACAATGGCATGTACCAGTGGCACCATCTGAGGGCTAGAGTGACAGGCATGGGAGCACGTGGACGCAGGAGACAGCTTCAAGTTCACGTCTGATGATCTTGGTCACATGCTCTACAGTTAACGGCGTCTGTAGTGCAGGCCCGTCTTTGCACGACCAGGTTGCTGCTGTGTTTGGTAGTCGAGTGAAATGGTGGGCGATACGTCGACTTTTTGCTGCCTCAAAATGCTGGCACTCCTTGATGATGGTGTCGACCGTGTTGCTGTCCTTGCATATGAGAAGGTTGAACGTATCATCTGCGATTTCTTTCAATATGTGTGCTACTTTCTCGGTTTCTTCCATGCCATTGTCCACTTTTCGGCAAAGGGCGAGCACGTCCTGTATGTAAGTCACGTAGGACTCTGCTGACAATTGAGCTCGAGATGCCATATCCTTCTTGGCCGCTGCCTTTCTACCCACATAGTTACCGAAAAGGGCGCGCATCTTTTCCTTGCACGCATCCCAGCTTCCAATTTCATCTTCGTGGTTCTCGTACCACACATTTGCTGTTGCTTTCAAATAGAACAGGATGTTGGCCAACATAAAAGTTTGATCCCAGCAGTAATTCTTACTTGTACGTTCGTACAACGGCAACCATTCTTCGATGTCAACATCATCAGTGCCACAGAACGTGTCGGGATCTTTTAGCTGCGGAAGGACAACAGTTGTTGTTGTAGTCGCCTCGGCAGGAGAGGGTCCCTGGTTTGCCATGGTGGAAAAATCCAAACGTCGGCCACTGTGGAGCTCCAGTATACCGTGTTGTACCCCGCGCCACCACCAAATGTCACGGGGGTGAGAGAATGATTGAAATAAAGATATTTACAAAACATACAGGGAGAGTCGGAGGTAGCTGCGGCCAAGATGGAGGCTGTTGTTGTTGTTTCCCTGTGCAAATGGCTCGTACCCAAAGGAGGGGATTGGCCGATTACAAGGTGAATTTGCCCTATACTTTCAGCATTGCGTCATTCCTACAAAACTTTTGTAACTTAATTTTGATTTGAAATGCCGATATCAAGTTTGGAGAAAAAAAAATAAAGAAATATAGTGAGACCGTAATTTAGCAAGAAAATCGTTTAGTCGCAGTGATGTATTCCTGAACGGCGAATAAAACATCCCTGTGGCTGAAACCCAGTGTAGAGGCTCCAAATGAAAGAAGATCAGGTTGTGATAATTGCAAACCCAGTCTTTGAAGAGGTGGTGCTAGTATGCTTTGCATGAAGAAATCGAAACGGCGACAATGTAATAAGAAATGACTGATCGTTTCCTCTTGATTACAGTAAATACACATAGGGGAATTCAATATACCTGATCTATGCAAGTAAAAATTGAGGGAGGTAACGCGGCAATGAAATTTCGTGATGACAACTTCCATCATCCTTGAATTAGACAGTTCACTGCGCCAGGGAAATAAGTGGTTGTACTCTGGAGAAGCCGTCAGTGCAGGGTCTAATAAATTTTTCCTGATTTTAAATGTGCGAAATTGCGCCACCGTAATGTATACTGTATGAGGGAAAATAGGAATGATGGGTGTCGAAAGCGATGCCTTCGCAAAAGGATCGGCTATTTCGTTTAACAACAAACCTTTGTGCCCTGGTGTCCAGATTAAATTAATACTTCGGAGATGACAGAAAACCAATGATTTAAAAAGTTTCAGTATGGGTGAGCGACCAGATGCGGACAGAAAAGAGCACACTGATAATGAATCAGTTATGACTGCTACGACTGGAATGGAAATATTTACCTTTCGCAAAGCTAACATTATTGCCATGAATTCAGCCAGAAAGACAGAAAGAAAATCTGGTAAGCGAAGTGAAAAGGACCAATCAAGTACGGGGCAATATATTCCAACGCCTGATTTTTCATGTGATTGAGATGAGTCCGTTGCTATAATGACATTTGTTGGCAGAGTACTTAAATGTTCCTGCAATAAACCATTTAAAATGCCTGTAGGTAATAGTTTAGCGTGAATTGGGAAGATATCATGGTAAACAATTTCTGGAGAAATTTCTTGCTCAGTTAAAAGAATCAGATCACGAACTTGTACATTTAGAGGCTCAAGTAACGATTGAACAAATACTATTTGTAGTTTGTGAAATCTGGGCCAATGCACGGAGAAGAATAGGTCAGGATTGGAAATAAAAATAATTTGTTCAGGGTTAAACAGTGCTTCATATAGTCGTAAAAAGGTCTGCACAGTAAGAATGTTAGTAAAGTGACATAATAAGGTTGGTATCGTGCTTCAAGGTATAACGCTGCTTTTGCAGTATACTTTGGAAGTCCTAAGCAGAGCCGTAAAGCCTCTCTTTCCTATAGAACGAGCGGCCGAAGTTTGTAGGCTGGCGCACCAGAAAAAAGAACGCAGCCTAACTCTAACACAGGTCGGACATACATTTTATATATAATCAAAAGTGCCTTCCTTCTCATACCTGATCTACAATTGCTCAACCTCCGCAGTACGCTTATCGCGTGTACTGCTTTTGTCGCGATGTATTCAATGTGAGGGTGCAAATTTAGATGTTCATTATACATAACTTCAAGATATTTTGATTGTACTTGTGGGATATCTTGAATCTTGTAATTAATAGATATGTGCACGGGATCTTTGATAGGAAAAATAAGAATAGCACATTTACCAGTATTCAGGTTCAACATCAATCCATCCAGCCACTGTTCTATTTCATTTAGATATGCTTGCAAGATAGTGTAAAGACAGTGGAAGTCATGTGCCATGGCAAAGAAAGCAATGTCATTGGCATAAACATGGGTTTTCACATCTGGATGAACAGGAATGGTACTAAGCAATATGTTGAAAAATACCAGGGAAAGTACTGATCCCTGAGGTACACCTCTGGTTTGCTTGTGCTTACAGGAAGAGAAACTGCCTCGATAACAATAGAATTCTCTTCTACTTCGAAATTCCGTCACCCATGCTACTATATAAGGTGGAACTGCGTGGCCGCATATCCCTGACCCTCCGGGATATGCGGCCACGCAGCGCAGAAATCAAACGCCTTCCTGCTTTGTTATAGATATCGGCCATCATCACCGCCTGCTGCCCGTGGGTCGTGCTGCTCTTGCCTGGAAGGTGATAGGGAAGGGCCATCGTCTCGGCTGTCTGACGTCACAGACCAAGAAAAGCTAAGTGCTGTCGCAGCGCCACCGCTCAGCATAAAAGGACTGCTCGCCCCTGACCCTCCGGGATATGCGGCCACGCAGCGCAGAAATCAAACGCCTTCCTGCTTTGTTATAGGTACGCACTAGAACCCTAGTTGTTTTTGTTTTATTATTTTTTTACCCTTTTCTGTGGCTGCTGATTCCCCACTGTTGTATTTTGCCTTACACTCCTGGTCTCTTGTATCATGGGGGTTGACATTGCAACCTACAGGGTTCGTATCGGAAGCTTTAGAAACTGCTGCAGAAAAAAGATAGTGGATGCTGAACGCCCTTATGCAGAGTCCCGCCTTCTGTGTGTCTTGTGCCCCAAACCCTCTCTAGCACTTTTAATCTGCCTAACGTTGCTTTTGCTTTGTGCTGGGGATATTGAAGCCAATCCAGGCCCCAGAGTAGATGATGTGTATGCTCTACTGAAAGAATGCATTGAAACTAACAAAAAGAACTTTGACGCCATTACAGCAACCTTAAACGAAATTCAACGGGATGTTGCTGACATTAGGTCCCGAGTTTGCGCAGTTGAACAAAATCTACCTATAGTACCTGAAATAGGCACGGGCGTCAAAGCAGTAAATGACACACTTGAGGAATTTAAAATGACTTTGTCGCGGACTAATGGCGACCTTGAAGGTGTTGTCGATGACTTAAATAATCGTTCACGAAGAAATAACTTGCTAATTAAAGGTTTAGTGGAGGAGGAGAAAGAGGACTATGAGGCTAGCGAAAAATTAGTCAGGGATTTCTGTTCCACGAAACTAAAAATAAACTTGCAACCCGGTTACATTGAACGGGCGCATCGAATTGGGCAGCCTCGTCCTGATTTTACGCGCCCACTGATAATAAAGTTCTTGAATTTCAAGACGAAGGATTCCCTTCTTCGAAATGTGCATAAACTCAAAAACACTGAACCTAAAGTCTGGCTCGAGGAAGATATCTCCCCTAAAATACAGTTCGCAAGGAAAATGCTCCGCGATTTCGCTAAACAGAACAAAGGGAAGGATGAACGCTACAGCATACGGTATAACAAACTGAAGCTCAAAGGACACATATACCACTATGACGCAGTTTCCGCAAGAGTAGCTCAGGCAGACCCTCCGAAAATTCCCATCACCGATTGACAAGCTGTCCGATTCAAGCCTAGAAAAACAAAAACAAAAACTAATACTAAAGTTCAAAACCTATCTATTCTTCTCGCTAACTTCCGTAGCATTATAAATAAAGTTGACTTGTTGCTTTCAGTAGGTCACGCATGCTCCGCTGATATAATTCTAGGCACTGAAACATGGCTCCGTGAAGACATACGCAATTGTAAACTATCACTTCCAGGTTATTTCATGGTCTTCCGTAAAGATAGAACTTTGTCTCGGGGCGGTGGCGTCTTAATAGCTGTAAGAAACTCTTATCAACCCTCCCTTGTTACTATTGATACCACTCTCGAGCTACTCTGCGTAAAAACCCAATTTGAAGGCTGCACTTGTGTTATCGGGGTCTGCTATCGGCCGCCTGACAGCAAACCAGATTTTGTTGATCGCCTAACCCATGTACTAGAACTAATTTTTAACAAATTTCCTCAGTGTATCTTGCTGCTTGGCAGTGATTTCAATTACCCCTCCATTAACTGGGTCACACCATCATCGCTATCAATATCTGTCGGACTTGAAATATCTCGCTTCCTTCGTACCTTAAAACTATTTCATCTAACTCAAATGATAACTGCACCGACGCGCGGCCATCACATCCTCGACTTAATTTTTACAAACAATCCGACAAACGTTGTAGTCCAAGTCCTTGATGAAATTAGTGACCACAGAGTAGTACACTGTTCCCACCCTCTGCCTCTCCATAACAAGAAAATAAAGCCTAAACGCATACTAAATTACAAAAAAGCAGATATTGAAAAAATTAATTGCATGTTAACCGAGTTTTTGTGTTCTTTTCTGAACAAATTTAGCAATCATACAACAAATGAAAACTGGATAATATATCGGGACTTCCTTAAAAAAATTGAAAATACGTGCATTCTTGTGGTTTCCTTCACATCACATACAAGTGCTCCCTGGTTTTCAAAGAAGGTTAAAAGTTGCCTAAACAAAAAGAAAAGAGCGTACAAAAAGGCTTCGCAAAGTAACAGTCACCGCACTTGGAATAGGTATAAAGAACTAGCTCGGGAGTCAGAAAAAGCTATTAAAGAAGCTAAGGATTATTATTTTAATGATACGCTGCCGAATCTGTTAAAATCTGATCCGAAAAAGTTTTGGCGAGTTCTTAACCCTAAGGATACGGACACTATAATAACATTAAAAGACGCAAATGGGTCGATTGTACCCACCTCTGAATGTGCTGAGGTTTTAAACAATGTCTTTAGCGAAGTTTTTGCAGACGAACCACCTCTTGACGAGTCCTGTTCCGTCACTCCTACTCCAATTACTTGCCCAAGCGAGCCCATTATCGTAACGGAAGTAGGTGTATCACGTGCAATTGCTAGACTTCCGCTTCGGTCCAGCCCTGGACCTGACGGCATCAGCTCAAAACTTCTTAAATTAACTAGTCACGTATCATCGTTTTTATTGTCCTTAATTTTTCAGCAATCGCTTGATTCAGGGTGCGTCCCTGACGATTGGAAATCTGGTCACGTTATACCCATTTATAAATCTGGTGATCCCTCAAGTCCAAAAAACTACCGCCCGATTTCACTCACATCAGTTTGGTGTAAACTCCTCGAACATATAATTTACTCCCACATAATGAGACATCTTAATACTAATAAAGTGTTATTCGAAAATCAACATGGGTTCAGGTACAGGCGGTCTTGCCAGACACAGTTATTTGAATTATCTACGGATTTACATGACTCTTTGCACAAATCGGTTTACACAGATGCTGTATTTATCGACTTTTCTAAAGCCTTCGACCGTGTTCCCCACATACGGCTCATCCAAAAAATAAACTGCCTAAAGTTAGACATAAAAACTACCGGCTGGATTCAGGAATTTCTATCTGGTCACTCTCAAAAAGTAAATATAAATAATAATCTCTCCAGTTCCTGTGTCGTTGGGTCAGGAGTACCTCAGGGATCAGTTTTAGGGCCTTTATTATTCCTGATATATATTAATGACATCGCGAACAATATAACTTCAACAATTCGACTGTTTGCCGATGACTGTATAATTTATAGACAGATCACATGCACTGATGACGTAGCTATTTTGCAAAGCGATCTAAACACCCTGGCTAAATGGTGCCACACGTGGAAAATAGAAATTAGTACAGATAAAACAAAGGTCATGTCATTTTCTTCGAATCCAAATACTCCATTAAATCGATACATGTTATGCAGTTTGGATATTAAACGAACCTTTTCTTTCAAGTATCTTGGCCTGATATTTACTCCTGATTTAAACTGGGCCATGCATATTGAACACGTAACAAACAAGGAACTAAAAAAACTTGGCTTTCTTAAGCGCCGTTTATATCTCGCAAACCACGAAACTAGACTTCGCGCTTACACTTCCCTCATCCGTGCAACCCTCGATTATGCTTCAATTATTTGGAACCCTCACACAGCTATACTGTCCGACTGTATTGAATCTATTCAAAACAAGGCTGCCCGCTTCATTTTGCACTCGTACTCGCCAT
Source organism: Rhipicephalus microplus (assembly GCF_043290135.1). Lineage (NCBI taxonomy): Eukaryota > Metazoa > Arthropoda > Arachnida > Ixodida > Ixodidae > Rhipicephalus > Rhipicephalus microplus. The sequence goes on from NC_134710.1 coordinate 389,042,982, forward strand.
ACCAAAGTGTCTCAGCATTAAAACAGATTCTTAATCTTCCAGAACTTAACACTCGTCGTAAATTCTTCCGCTTGACCTTTTTTCACTCTCTGTATCATGGTATTACACCTTTTTCATGCGCTCATATTTTTCCGGCCCATTATGTGTCCAATCGCACTGACCATGCTCGTAAAGTGTCGTCCATATTTGCAAGGACCAAAAAGTACCGAAATTCCCCTTTTGTGTTATCTGTAACCGAGTGGAACGAGCTTTCCAGCGAGATTGCGATGATAAATGATCCGTCTGCATTCCAATCAGTGCTGCGTACATTTCTTGATGTGTAATATGTCTACTGCTACTATATCTTACTCTGTTGTTATATCTCGTGTACCAGCGAAACGATGAAGAACTAGTGCCATGCAGATTCTGGAATTGAAATGTACTGGAGATGTGAAATGAGCCTTGTGTTACATCCATGTCGTAAAAATGTACCCTTTACTTAGTTATGTCTGATCGCTGTGTGCGTTCCTTTTATATGAATTGATGTATACCTTGTTTTTAACAGTATCCCCCCCTATGTAATGCCTCTCGAGGCCTTTAGGGTATTTAAATAAAAAAAAATAAAAAAAAGTCCATGACTCCATAACTGATTAATCAAGATAGAATACTCTACACTATCGTATGCTTAACATATTTCTAACGTTACTAAAGCCGCAAACTGCTTTTTGTGATGGGCAATATGAATACGACTTTTCAGATCTACATGTGCATGCCATATGTAATATCCAGATCTAAAGCCAATTTGGGAAGAACTCAACGGTTGTTTCTCGTTAATAAACCTAATTATACGACCATGAAGTACCCTGTCAATAAGTTTTACTCATTAGATGTTAAGGCTATCGGTCGTATGTTGTCTAAATTATAGCCTGCCCCCTGTTTCTTAAACAATGGTATAATTTTCGCAACTTTCTATTCAGAGGGGATCCATGCTCTTCTAAGGGAATAATTGATGAGACCTAACAGATCATTTGGATATTCCCTGTGTAGTATTTTTAGCATTGTATTTGTTATTCCATCGGGGCCTGGTGCTGTATTTGGCAATCTTTCCATAGCCTGATTTAATTCGGAAGACAATATTTCTGTGTAGTCATAGATGGTTGTTATGTAAGCCGAATTAGGAAGATGCATTGAGAACCTGTTTTCTAATTGTTTAGCCAATTGATTCAATGATTCCTGTAGTTCCTGTGAGATGTGAAATACTGAGTCAACGTTTCCTGGTATAGGGGTCTTCTTCCTACCACGAAGGAAATTGAATAAAGCACGTTTGTTATTTGATTTAGACAGGTACTCGAAATGTTCTTGGTCATATTGCTCTTTCGCTCGCGATACATTGCGTTTAAATGTTGCCGCAATGAACTGATAATCCTTCCAATTTTTTAGACTCTGATTACATATAAGTCTTTTCCATGCAGCTTTTCTTCTTCTATAGTCTCGTGTGCACTTTTCGATGACGACGAAGCAATTACAAATTCTGAAGTGTTCTTGGAGATTTTTAAAATGGAACAGACATTTCTGCTGAGGTCTTCATTTTGACCACTGGACACTGCCCTAATATTGGAACGCAAGCAGTCTTTAATTTTTTTGTTATTGATCAATGTTTTCTCTGTCCTTTCAATAAATTTCACAGCACATGAGATTTCAAAGTATACAGGAAGATGGTCACTGTTTGAAGAGAAATCAATTGTTTTCCAAGACTTTATTGAAACACTTGGGCTGCAAAACGTGAGATCTAATACCGATCGTGTCCGTCCGCGAATAAATGTAGGCTGTCTATTATTTAGGCAGGTAAGGTTTTTATTAATCATCCAATCCCACAGGAGAGTACCAAAAGAGTGTGTTCGAAATCCCCACAAAATATGATGCGAGTTGAAATCACCAGTCAGAAAGAAATCATTCTTGCAATTAGCTAAGGCAGTATCTAATTGTTGAGTATTATGCAAACCCGTTGGAAAATATGCGTTTATAAGTGAAAAAGGGCGGTGCCCTGGCAGACAAAGGTCTATTGCCAAAATTTCACAGTCTGTGGACATAAGCTGAAAAGCTATGCTCGCTGTGCGGCAAAATTTATTCGAGACTAGTATAATTAGACCACCTCCTAGTGATGGACGGTCTAACCGAAATGCTCTAAAATTGTTTAAATGATAATTCTTAACAAGGTTAAGCCAGGTTTCTTGTAATAAGATTATATCCAGATATAACTGATTAATTAAGCAAAGTAAGTCAGTAGAAGCAGAAATCAAAGACCTACAATTCCACTGTACTACTTTCAAGGTATCTATGTTGACGAGCGAAACACTTCAGCAACGGCAGCTTCTAAAATACTCTTCTTAATAAGTGCACTGGCATTTTCGCTGCCCTTTTTAGGTTTTGTGTTTGGGCAAGGAGATTTTACAGGAGATCCAGTGCGCTTCTGATGCCTGAAATCTTGGCATACGTCCATTTCATTCTGATCCTCCACGTGGGTCGATGTAGAAGGTACGGACAAAATTGGGGTTTTCTTCTCTCGGGATTGCCGCTGTGGGGCTGAATTCGGTATCTCTTCCACTACACAACGTGCCGACTTGGCTATCGGTACTGCTACTGCAGAAGCCAGGTGTGTCATCTGTGAGCAAAACACTTGAGAGATGCGCTCACTTATGCTCGCAACTATGTGTTCCAGTGCTTTCGACATCGCCTTTTCTACTGCAGCCTCAATAAGATTCAGAATCTTCGTCTCACTTAGTTGTTCGTACCTCGACGCGACTCCGGCATATCCAAACTCCCTATCCTTCACAACTGTTATTGCTTCTCGCCGCGAGCAACGACGTCTGTCCATGATTTCTAGGAGTTGCGTTTCATTGGACCTTGCGGTGCAGTTCAGGTAATCGGCCGCGTGATTTCCTTCACAGAGGCAGCACTTTACGGTTTCAGCGTTGCACTCCTTGGATGGATCGGAATTGCCACAGATGCGGCAACGTGAATTTGATTTACAGCCCCCTGCACTATGGCCAAAATGCCAACATTTTTGACATTGGAGAAGACGAGAAGTGAGACGTTCGACTCTGAAAATGAGCGGCCATATTTTCAACTCGGATCGACAGGAAGTGCCGGCAAAGGTAGCAATAACCGACTCAGTGGGGACTTTCTCACCGTTAACTAATCGGTTGCATCGGTACACAGCTATGACCCCAGTATCAAACAGCTTTTCCAGAGTCTCAGCGGGCGTTAATCTAGAGTCGACTCCTCGTACAATTCCCTTAGTGCACGTCAAATGAGGCGGGATAAATGCACTCACCGGGACCGAAGCAAATGTCTTGCATTTTAGGATGTCAGAAACGCACGAAGAATCTGACGATCTGCATACCAAACCGCCTCTTCCGAACTGACGAATATCACTTATCAGCTGGAGGTGCAGCATCATGGCCTGCAACTCCACCTGGGTCGCCTTCAGGTTGTTGAGCCTAATAAATCCACCACTCGAGGGCACCAGCACAACAGGGATGCTGCCAACACCACTGCGGAAAAAATATTCCAATGGCAATTCATCATTAGGCAAGGAGGCTGACCAAGGGCTGTGCCCTTGGCCAGGAGACAAATTAGACATTAGCACTAATTCGATTGCTTAAAAAAGTAATATGCAACGTCCGCTAGTTTCAACAGCTCAAATTCACTCAAGGCTCAGCCAAACCATGGTCCCTCAATACTTTTACTGGTCATGAAACTCCCGCGTAACTCAATGGGAGAGCTTCATATACCGCCTGCACTTTCCGCGCCGCGGCGCTGGCGTAGCTACAAGGGGGACGAGGAAGCCGCCTGCTGCTGGCCGTCATTAGCCGAGTGTGAGCGCGGAGTGGTGTTGTTTGTGCTGCTTGCACCTTTTTTTTTTCTTTTTTCGCGGTCACCTCGTCGTGACCGCGATGCCCAACACCTGCTGTGTGCCGGGTTGTCGCTCGGGATACAAGGGCAACGTTGAAAAAGTCTCCCTGTTCTGTTTACCAGCCGACGCAGAACAACGCGACAGGTGGAAACGTGCAATCCCGCGACAGGAGACTGTCGGATTTTTGTTCGACTCGAAGTATGTTCGCGTGTGCGAAAAACATTTTGATGCAAGTGACATCGTACGTGCGGACGTGTGTACAGTGAATAGGAACATCGTTTCACTGCCTCGAGATCGGCCAAGACTGGTGGAAGGCGCCGCACCAAGAATTTTCGAAGGTTTGCCTGCTTACCTCTCCAAACCAAGACAGCGTTCGCGTGGACTAACAAAGCGCCCACCTGTAAAAAGGCCGCGAGAGCCTTCTCCAGACTGTGATGCGACAGTTGCGAATGCGGACGTCTCCATTGTAGCCGACGAAGAAATCGACGGTAAGTCTGGCACAAAGCTTGCAAGTATCCTAACCGCTCACTACGCTAACAAATTTCGCTCGCTATACGCTAACAAAATTGGCTCCTTCCCTAATGAAATTTGCTCTTAGTCAGTCTTTGCAGATGTTGTAAGAACTGAGAATCGCCCAGGCTTCGCTGATGCAGAGTGTCAAACAGAGGTCCCAGTTTATTCAGTATCGGAGCTGCAAAGCGTGAAGGCGCAACTTCGCAGCGTGAAGCAACAGCTTCAATCATGCCAGCGGAAACTCGCAAAAGCGGAGGCGCATGCGAATAAAAAAGGTGGAATGTACGGGGATATTCACAAGCTGTCAAACCGCGAGAAGCTCATTATAGACCAGTGCATCATGAAGGCAAATATGAAGTCTACGAAAGCAGCACGGTAAGATCTCGTTTGTGAAGTGTGTTTGGAGTTTTATGTGAAGTGCGGTTTTCGGAGTGTGCACGTTTTCTTTCTGGATAATGATAGAAACTGAAAAGTGATGCTGTGGACCAAAATGCAATATTTTGTTTTACTTTGATAGTGCCGTTTGCTGGTGCTGTCGCTGAATCGTGAACACAAAAATCTGCATTTTATTTATTGCAGGTTTAAAAAAGAATGGCTTTACGACTGTTTACTGCTGAAAATCAAATCGACAGCAGTTTATACATTTCTTCACGAGAATAATTTTCTGCCTCTGCCACACCCTCGCACACTCTACTCCTACTTAAAAAATCTGAAGGCCGGCTTTGGATTTGATGAAAATTTATTTGCCATCCTCAAAGATAAAGTGGGAAATATTTCAGAGAGAGAACGCCGAGGTGTCAATTTTTATTTTTTTTGCATTTGATTTTTCTGGACTTTAGGTAAACAGCTGAAAAAATATTTTTTTTTTCTTGGGGGTCCTGATGTTTGACGAGATGAGCGTGAGAAGGAGCCTTCATGTAATGGAATCGGATATGACACTGCTTTGAAAGGTCGACTTAGCAGAGCACACGAAGCCTACTGACCAAGTGAAAGATGGTGACCATGTGTTACTGTTCCTTTTCCGACCATTCCTCGGTGGCTGGTCGCAGGCTGTCGGAGCGTTTTGCACGTCAGTGGCTGCACCAGGCTCCGCTATTGCTAAACTGCTCCTGCATTGCATTGTACTCCTGTCGAATGCCGGTGTCATTGTGGATGCAGTCACTTGCGATAACTCTACTTCGAACCGATCAGCATTGAACTCTTTGGGTAAATATTTATAGACATTATTTATCCTCATGGTATCTAGTACGTTATCTTAATAATAGAAATGTCTTCCTTTTAGGCGTCAGCGGCGATATCGCCAGAGTATCAACGTCATTTGAGCATCCATGTGACTCCTCCGAAGTCATTCAGGTCATAATTGACCCACCTCACATCTTCAAGTGCATCAGGAATAACCTTCGGAAGGCTGGAAAATTCCTTGTGGGTAAAACACAGTTTAAGATAAGTCATCACAGTGCTCTGGCTGTTTTGTCTCACAGGCTTTTTCTTAATGTAACAGTTGCCTGGTGACAAAGAAGTGCAGCATTTCTACTTTGAAGCTCTGCTAGACTACGAGGAGCAGCAAGCTGGACGCGGGCTGTGCCAAAGCTTACGAAAGCACACATCAGGCCCAACGCTCTCCAAAAACTGAGTGTGAAACTTGCTGTCCAGGCAAGTCTGCTCTAGCATGTGTCATTAATTATTAGTATGTATCAAAAAGTGCTGTTCCTTCATGAAAATACAGCACTCTGCCATATAATTTCTCTAAAATCTTTCAGCTCTTTAGTGAAAGCACCGCTTCAGCAATGGACTTCTATCGCAGTAGAGAAGAATGTGTGAAACTTCGTGGCTCCAAAGCAACCTCGGATTTTGCGAGATGAACGAATATTCTATTCGACTGCTTAGATTCCAAGAGGCCACAAGATGTGCAGTATAATGAAGCAGAACACATTGCTGTAAGCCCTAATATTTCAAAGCTATGGTCGCTTTCTTTGAAGTTCCAATTAAATCAGATTGTTTTTCAGACACTGAAGGAGAACATCGAGTGGCTTGACAGGTGGCACATTTACAACCAGAGTTTATCAAAGCAAAAGCAACTCTTCTTTCTGAGCAAGCCAACATGCAATGCTCTGAGAATGACTTTGCACAGCACAGCGACGCTTGTCGAAAAGCTGCTGAAATGTGGCTTTCGCTATGTTTTAGTTGGAAACTTTGGACAAGACCACCTCGAGGTAAATTTAAATGTTTTCGCTAGTTGAAGACATTTTCTTTGCACTTTTCTCTCTTTCAGAGGTTTTTTGGCATACCAAGGCATGGGACAGCCAACGGTTCAGCAATTTTTGTTCATTTACCGGTTGCTCTCGATGAACAACTTGATCCGTCTGCCACAGCGAGCCTCAGTTGAAGGGGATGGTCCACGTCTCCTTTTAAAAATGTAGGATCTCTTTCAACATAAAGAACCTACTGTTAATCAGGTAAACATTTTAATAGCACACCAACGCTGCTCGTAGGGTGTCTCTCCATCGTATGGAAATGTGCTGAATGTTGTCTAGCCCTTTGATGCTAATGACATGCACGTCTGGTCGTATGATATACAACGAGCTTCTATTCTGCTTTTTCACTTTTCAAATTTCTCACTCTTGTCATTGTGGTATGAAAAAATATTTACGTTTCAGATTGATACCTTGGCAGTTCTTTTTGATGATATACTGCTGGAGCCTGCTGAATGCATGCAAGATATGATTCATCCGGAGTCAACGAGGGACTGCATTTTGGATTACCTTGGTGGCTATATTGCAAAGAAGTTTGCTAGAATAAGCTGCAAGGACTGCCTCCAAGCACTTAGAAGCAACTCCCGAGAGCCAACTGCATTGACTGCAATTAAGACGAGAGGATTTTTGCAAGTGCCATCGGAGCAACTATTGCGTCTCTTGCAAATTGTGGAGGAACATGTTGAAATGCGCACCATAGGCAATATAGCCTGTGCCAATGTCTACTTGAACATTGTTGAAAACATCTTGCTGGACGACCGCACTTCCTCGGCCAGTGTTGGCTGTGGAACACATTTTGTGAGCACCACGGCAGAAGTTGTGCACTTTTTTATTAAGTGCCGTCTGCACTTTTTTATGCGCGAACAAAACAAACTGTTTCGTGCTGGTGGTCGCCCATCCTGTCCGGCCAGAGGAGGGAGAAAACCAGGGGCATAATTTTTTTTTTCAGTGATCTTTTTTGTGTCATTAACTCTATCTCTCAGCTTTTCATTCACAGTTTCATCCACGCAGATTTAAATAAACTCTATGTACCTGTGCTCATGGCAGTTTGGAATTCTTGACAATTGCCAGTAATTGCAGCAAAAAAATATGCCGAGAATTTCGCCCACATTTCCTTGCAAGGCGCAGTGTTGTTGCAAAGTTCAAAATGCTACCCACTGCTAGGTAAGTGGCACACAAATTTATCTCCGTTAGGCAGAAATATTTCGTACATAAAAAGCTGAAAAAAATTGAAAGAGATATCTAAATAGACAAAGAAAAGAAAGTGTTCGGTTTAAGCCCGAAAGCGACAATACAGAAATCGAGAAATGTAAAAAATGTCACGAACACATCCGTCACTTGACAGATACTCTCAGTCAAAACATTGCCAGCAATCAATGACTTGGGCAATTTGACAACGCGCATCATGAACAATATTGACAATACTAATCACTGCTATGATTTTTTAGCGAGAACACGGAGAAGGAAAATATCTGAAGAAGTGTATTTGACGGCAAACGCTTCTGCGAACGCGCACCTGCCCTACCAAACGCGGCAGATCAATGTCCTGTATACGGTGGCGCCTCTGCTGGCCACTTTTTTCCCTATATGAAACTTTCGCGGGAGTTTCATGACCAGTGAAAAGTATTGAGGGACCATGGCCCCTACCATGGCCAAACCACCGACCTAAAGAGTCCGAAGGGATATATTGTAACAGAATAAAAAGTTAGCGAGTTGGTGTATATTCATATTAAAAGAAAAGTGGCGCACAAAAAGACAGAGACAAAGAAGAGAACCACACGCAGTGCTGCACTCACAACTGAAAGTTTAATCCGAGCAACAAGAATTTAAAAAGTAATAGCCGCGCATGACAAGTGAGGTACAACGAGATTAAATGATGCGCTCATCAATAAAAGTGAAGCCTATCATATTAACAAGTCACGTGATGCTTGCGTAAGCCAGACCTCGGTTACATTGCATAAAAAAGAGTTCACTTTTATTGATGAGCGCATCATTTAATCTCGTTGTACCTCACTTGTCATGCGCGGCTATTTTAAATTCTTATTGCTCGGATTAAACTTTCAGTTGTGAGTGCAGCGCTGTGTGTGGTTCTCTTCTTTGTCTCTGTCTTTTTGTGCGCCGCTTTTCTTTTAATATGAGTCCGAAAGGACCAGCTACTACAGGAACGGACTCGGACAGGAACGCCAAGAACAACCGCCACGTCACGTTGCCCAAGGAGGTACAACAGCAACAACAACACGAGCGCAATCGCATTCATCGTCTTCATCGTCTATCTGCTGCTCTCTCGTTGCCGATGTCGTGTAACACTATGTACGGCTGACACAGAAGCCTAACTAAAGCCTCAGCCGCACGCAGTCGTACCGTGCACGATTAACGTCCCCTATCCGTAGCTATTCTCATTGCAGCTGCACGGGTTCGGGCGAATAAGGCAACAGGCTAGGTCAACAACAACACTTTATTGCTAGGCGTTAGCAAAAGTGCGCAAAATGTCGCGAGGAGAAAGTGCAGAAAACAAGGGTAGATGCTTACTCCTCGGTCGTTGACGTCCTAGGCTTGCAGATGGGTTGCGGGTCAGACTTTCTTGGTTCCTGGCCGGTGTCAGAGAGGTTGGTTGGTTAGTGGTTCGTGAGGAAAGGAAGGAGGCGCCTAATTTCTGTCTGCCTACGGGCGACACGGCGCGGTGCCTGTCAGAGAGACCGTGCGGCCGTCCCCACGCCAGTTTTGTCACTCTTTCGGTTTCCCTCTTCCTGACGAGAATACTACCTTTTCTTGCTGAGGGGAGGGAAACCCGTTCCACGTGCCGGGAAAGGGTTTCCGTACCGTGCCCCCAACACGGCTTTCGCGCTGCCGTAAAAAGGAGAAAGGGAGGCTGGGCGCGCGTGCTCCCGCACATCCCCCCCCCCCCCTTAAGAAGGCCCCCGAATGACAAACTGCAACATGAGAGTATTTTGTTATTCGTCATCGAGGAAGGCTAGCACGGTGGGTCCCAATCCGTGCCATCCTGCAAATTGGCCCTCTGCCGTAGGTGCAGCCGGCGCCCCCACTTGTCACCGCAGCATCCAAAGTAGCCACCACCACTGCTGCCGTGCCCGCTTGCGTCATGGCCAGTCATTGCCACCGCTGTCACCTCCGCCGTTACTACACTGTACCGTTACTGCCACTGCTGTCGCCTCCACCGCCGTTACTGCCGCCCTGGAACCGGTGCCGGTATCACTCTGGTCCGGACCACGCCCCGTTGACCCCCGCCACTCAGGTAGTTGATGACGACAGAGAGTTGCCTGTCGGTGACGGTCCCGTTCAGCACTGGCTCAGGCCGCCCTCTCCAGCATGGTCTGGGCTGCCGCGTCGGGTCACAGCTCCACTAATCTGGCGGGCTCGAGAGTCATCTTCAGCGTGCCTCGCCATGGCGTCGAGGTAGCAGAGGCCAAAGGTGCCGGAAAACCGTGGGTCAGCTAGGTATACGCTTGTGAAAGCGGCTTTGAGGCGGCTGGCTCTCTTGTTTAGGCTGGCGGCTGGTCACCTTGGCGCCTCTTGCGTAAGGCGATGGGGTAGGTTTGGAAGTGGCGTTGCTTGGTTGGGTGAGGCCGCGATCACGACATGGATGATGTTAGGGGGTGATCCGGTGAGAGGAGCGGTTTCCTCTCCGAGCTGTTCCGTTGGCACCTCTTTCCCTTTCGACTCTTCATCTGCTCGGTGAAAGTCGACACAGAAAAAAAGAACGGGTTAACAATCGCACATGTGTTGCGCGCGAACCCTTCCACCCCGCGTCGAACTTATCAAACACGGCCCACCGTGCATAGTTGTCTCCCCCTGTTATCCAAGAAGTAACGCGGTTCTGGGCTCCTCACTGGGTGTCGAGTGATATCACCCGCCGCGCACGGCTTGGAGGGGGACTGGCCCTAGTCCTCATGCTCCTCCCGTGTCACGTAGCGTTTCATGTCACATACGTGCACTGGTCCGCCGCTCGATTTACCTTCCATGTTCGCGATCCGATAAACGAGCGAAGAAACTTTCTCTCGCACTCGGTACGGCCCGGACCATTTCGGTGCCAGCGAGGCAGCAAACTGTTTACTAGCATCGCTGAGAACATGATGGCGCCGCAGCACCAGATCGCCTACCTCGTAGCGTACATTCCGATGCATGCGGTCGTACTGCGCCTTTTGCTGCGCCCTAGCAGTGCTGAGATTATTCCGCACTTTATGTAAAGCTTCCGCTAGCTTCTCGCGCAGCTGCGTTGCGTATTCAGCGCGTGCTGATGTCCCCACTGGCACTCCACTGCGATCCGCAAGTACGGTCTCCATCGGATTCGGCAGTTCTCTTCCCATGTTCAGAGACAAAGGCGCAAACCTATAGTCGGTTCACGGTTGAGCGCAATGCAAAACCGATCTCTGGAAAGTAGCTATCCCAGTCCCTATGTCTCTCAGAGAACGCAACAAGCATGTGCTTGATGTTGCGATTAACTCGCTCCGTGGGGTTCGACTGAGCGTGGTAGGTGGTGGTTTTCTTGTGCTTAATGCCTAACGTGGCGCACGCGTCAACAAACACCTTCGCTGTGAAATAAGATGCGCTGTCTGTAATCAGCTGCTCAGGGAACCCGAAGCTGGTGAAAACCTCCATCAGCTTCTGTAAGATCACTCGGGCCGTCAACTTCCTAAGGTAGAAAAGTTCCACCTATTTAGTGAAGTGATAACCAGCAAGAACTTGTTTCTGCTAGGAATTGTGGGGTGTGGGCCCATTACGTCACATGCCGCGATTTGCCAGGGAGTCTGACGGTAAATCGGCTGCATGAGGTCGGGCGGACGTCGGCCTCATGGCTTGACGCTTTGGCACACACGACATGAATGGGCATAGCGAATCACATCCCGCTTCATGCTTGGCCAGGTAGCGAGACGACACAACTTAATTAGCGTAAGTCTTGGGGCCGCTCACATGCCCGGCAATGCGCGAGTCATGAAAGTAGCGAAAAAGTGCTCCTCTCAACGTGCGCGGTATCACGACTTTGAATGACTCACTTGTGTCATCGTTGGATGGGATGATACCTCAGCAGGACGCCGTCAGAATCAAGCAGATATGAATCCAGCGCGCCCACAGCACTACCAGCTGTTGCCCCGCCACGGTGGTCCAGTGGCTAAGGTACTCGGCTGCTGACCCGCAGGTCGCGGGATCGACTCCCAGCTGCGGCGGCTGCATTTCCGATGGAGGCAGAAACGTTGTAGGCCCGTGTGCTCAGATTTGGGTGCACGTTAAAGAACCCCAGGTGGTCGAAATTCCCGGAGCCCTCCACTACGGCGTCTTTCATAACCATATGGTGGTTTTGGGACGTTAAACCCCACATATCAATCAATCACTACCAGCTGTTGCCGAGCGCTGCGCGCCGACAGCAATGCCAGTTGCTCCCTTGTGCGCGGTGGCCTCACTACCACCCGGCTCCCGGAGCCCGTCGAACACCTTTCGACAAAATGGATCTTTCTGCTGAGCTTCTAATTAACAGTTCCCTTCTGCCGAAAACAATCCCTGCGCTAACGACAGCTTCTACGTGGTTCACGCTCTTACCTCGAACTAACGTTTGCTCCGCTGTTTGCGTTAGCACGAGTGTCTCGCTCTCAGTTCGTTCCGAATTAGTCGCGTGGCTTGCCGCGTGCCGGACTGGAGCACGCGATCGTGCGTCGGCCGCGGCATTGTTCTTACCCTTGCGGTAGCGAACGATGAAGTCGTAACTTAGAAGTGTGGCAGCTTGGTGTCTTTCGTGTCCTTCTTGTCTCTGTGTCGTCGTTTTGTTCTCGCGCTATAACTATATTAAGTCGTAACGCTACAGCAGCAATGCCCAACGCGCCAGGCAGCCACTCGGTTCGTTCAAGCGCCTCAACCACGTGAGCGACATGTGGTCAGTCTCAATCACGAACCCAACTCCGTCGATGACGGAGAGCAAAGACTATCGCCAGACACTCTTTCTCGGGTACCGAGTAGTTCCTCTCCGCCGGAGTCAACGTACGGCTCGCGAACGCAATCGGTCGGAGGGAACCTCCATGCTCCTGAAGCAGGATTGCTCCTAAGCCCAGGTCGCTTGCATCTGTGAGAATCACAACAACCTGTTCAAATCGGGTAGCTGCAGCTGAGCCGTGTTCGCCAGCAACTTCGTGAGGCGTCACAATGCGGCCTCCTGCTCTTAGCTCCAAGCCCAACGCTCGCCTTTCCTCAAGAGTTTCGTCAAAGGTGCCTGCACTGCCGCGCAGTCTGGAATAAATTGGCGATAAAAACTCGTTATCCCCAGAAAGCGCTTCAGCTCAACAATATTATTCGGCGATGGATAGCTGACTATCGCTTCAAGCTTACTCTTATCTGCCAAAATGCGACCCTCGTCAAGCGTAAATCCCAATAATGTTACCCGGGTCGCCGCTATCTGGGATTTGTTTGGGTTCAGAGTTATGCCCGCAGACCTCAGCCTTTCTAGAACGTCTCCCAAGTGGCGCAAGTGCTCATCGAACGTTTTCGAGTAAAGCACTATGTCGTTTATATATGCGAGTGCGTGCTGCCACTTTGCATCTCCCAAAACACGGTCCATTAGTTTCTGATACGTAGCGGGAGCGCCCACTAAGCCGAAAGACATTCTCCAGAATTGGAAAAGTCCCCTGTGGCACGTGAAAACTGACTTCTCTTTATCCCGCTCGTCCATCTCAACGTGAAAATATCCACGGCTAGCATCGAGCGTGGTGAAGTACTTCGCCCTGCCAAGGTTGGATACTAGCGATAAAATGGAGGGAAGGGGGTACGCGTCCTTCTTCGTAACCTCATTCAGCCCGCGGTAGTCTACACAAAGGCGATACGTATCATCCTTCTTTGGAACTGAAACTACCGGAAGACCTCATGGGCTGTTTGGCCTCTCAACTACGCCTTTGTCGATGTGTTCGTCCAAGGCTGCGTCAAGTGCTTTCCGTTTAGCCAAGCTGATCGGTCGGGGATTGCATTTCAAAGGACGCGCATCATCCGTGTCAATTCTATGCTTGACCAGCGTAGTGCGGCCGGGATGGTCAGTAAACATCGCGTCATACTCGTACAACAGCGACGACAGCTGCGCTCGTTCCCCTTCTAGTAGTCTCTGTGCCTCTATCAAAAGCGGGTGCACTGCCCTAGTAGTACATACATTTGCCTAGTCTTCGTACTTGCGGGCGGCGAATCGTACTTGTGGCTTCGTTTATTGCTGTATTTCGGTTTTGTTTTGAACGAAAAATTCAACCCTTTTGAACTTCGTGACCGAATTTGGAAAGGTAAGTCTAAAAAAATTGGGTGGTGAACAGCAGCCACTGAACATTTGCTCATTTTTGTTTCGTGAGAAAGCAGCTTCAAGCCACACGAACGCACACGGAGCCAAAAGCAGACCAGAAGTACGATGTTTATACAAATGTGTGTACTACCGATCATGCCCATGCTCGCTGAAGCGCCGTGCGTTACAGCTTCTATAGACACTAGCGCCAGAGTTCCCTCTAGTGTATATTAGGAAACTCTATTGTGATACGAACACTCCGCGTTCGCCGTCTCGGATTGCGCGTTCACCATCTCAGAGGCCATGAACACACACCGCAGAACACCTACCACACGCCGTGGCCACACAGTGTACTAGAAGAGGGCAGTGGAGTGAATGAGGCGGCCGCTCCGCATCTCGGCTGATTCTCCGGCGGGTGACAGTAGCGGCGGCGCTGCAGTCTCATGGTACTGATAGAGGATGATAGAGGCATCCTATATCCAAGCGTGGATTGAGGATGAAAGGGTGCTGGGGGAACTGCAAAATGGGTTTCGGAAACACAGGAGGTTGGAAGACAATCTGTTCTCGCTGACGCAGTGCATCGAAATAGCAGAAAAGGAACACAGGCGTCTGTGGCTAGCATTTTTTTGGATATCAAGGGAGCGTACAATAGTGTGGTTCAAGAGGAATTGTGGGGAATACTGGACACACTAGGCGTGGAAGTTGGAGTCACTAATCTTTTAAAGGATATCTATAAAGGTAAGAAGGTAGTTATAAAGTGGGGAGAACAGGTATCCAAGCCCACAGAGGTAAAACGGGGGCTTAGACAGGGGTGTCTTCTGTCTCCCTTGTTATTCGTGATGTACCAACAAGGATTAGAGGCCAAATTAGATGGAAGTGGACTTGGCTTCAACCTCTCTTTCGTCAAAAAAGGAAAACTCATTGAACAGGCACTACCAGCATTGATGTACGCAGATGATACAGTGCTAATTGTCGACAACAAGGAAGATTTGCAGACATTTATGGACATCTGCGGTAATGAGGGAGATAGGTTAGATTTCAGATTCAGTAAGGAAAAATCAGCAGTCATGATTTTTAATGACAATGAAGGTAGTGAGCTTAGAATACAGGAGGTCACGTTAGAGATAACAAATAAATACAAATATCTGGGCGTATGGATAAGCAATGGGGCCGAGTACCTAAGGGAACGCGAAATATACGTGACAACTAAAGGTAACAGGAATGCAGTGGTAATGAAAAACAGGGCACTGTGGAATTACAATAGGTATGATGTTGTGAGAGGAATATGGAAATGGGTCATGGTTCCTGGTCTGACGTTCGGCAATGTGGTCTTGTGCATGAGATCGGAAGTTCAAGCAAGATTAGAAATTAAGCAACGTGGAATAGGTAGCCTTGCTTTAGGAGCTCGCGGGAATACACCAAATCAGGGAGTACAAGGTGATATGGGATGGACATCATTTGAGGCCAGGAAAGCTAGCAGCAAGATAAAATTTGAGAAGCGATTGAGAGAAATGGGGGAAGAGCGTTGGGCTAGGAAGGTTTTCAGCTACTTGTACATGAAGAATGCCGATACAAAATGGAGGAAGCGAACCAGAAAATTGACGAGTAAATGTTTAGCAAAGAGCAGGGGGCCAAACCATAAAGAGCTACTGGTTAATAAGAAGGTGAAGGAAACGGAGACCAATATGTGGAGAAGTGGCATGATTAAGAAGTCCGCACTAGAGATCTATCGAACTTTTAAGCAGGATATTGCCAAGGAAAGGATCTATGATAATACTCGGGGTAGTTCTCTACTGTTTCAGGCCAGGACGGGAGTATTGCGAACCAAAACATATCGGGCCAAATACGAAGGGGTAGACACGGTATGCAGTGCGTGTGGAGAGGAGGAGGAAACTGCCGAACACGTTATAATGTTCTGTAAAGGGCTTCACCGTATAGTTCAGGATGATGGCGCACAGTTCTTCAAAGCACTGTGGTTTAGGGACAGGGAGGGCAAAATAGACTTTAAGTGGGTAGAATTAACTAGAAGGAGGTTATCTGATTGGTGGCTAAAGTCAAGGCACGAGTGAAAATTAAATCCTTCACTGCAAAGTACCTGTCCCCAACTTCCCTATTTTAAGGGAAAAAAAAAGATATATCTAGGTTTTAGTTCACTAAGTATTACGGCTAGGTGGTGTTAGCCGCCACCCGATATAAAGGGTACAGCCATATCCATCCATCCATCCATCCATCCATCCATCCATTCATTCATTCTGAAGATCTCAGGAGCGTCTGCATTGGGAGCGCGTGCGCCGTAGCCTGCCAAAGCGTGTAATTGGTCGTTTTTAGCGCGTTTAATGCGTTTATGAGCACTTATCAGTGTATGCACACCTACTAAGCACCATGGTGCACGAGTGAATATGTAGGTACGCTGAAATTGTGTCGATACGTTCACTGTTTCAAGAGCCTGCCGACCCCCCCCCCCCCCCCCAAAAAAAAAAAAAAGTCGATCGGAATTCGCATGGATCCGCCTAGCTTCTCATTCAAACAGCGCTTTGAGCTGCGCTACATCATGAGTGCCTACTGGCGAACTACAAAGAGCGGAAAAGTGTCAAAACTGCGATCAAATCATACGCTCATTTTGTCAGCAGTCTCTACAATATCCACAGCACAGCTAGTGTTCCTCGTATGAGCCTACATTCGCTCGATTGTTTCTCGAGAGACCCGAGTATAAGTAACGTTGTCATAACATTTATATCGATTACGACTCAGTTTTATCATGCATGTTCTGCGGAAGATAATAATTATTGCGTTATGAAAGGCCTGTTACATAATAAGCATATTAAAACAACACAAAAACATAATAAAAAGTTCGTATTGTATATATAGTTCGTCTGGTAATCTGTGTAAGTTCATTGTAACCAGTTCTCAATTTGTATCGACAGCTTAAATTGTGCGGCTTTCCAAATATTCTATTGGCGTAACGCCATTCAAATTTATGACGATGTTTTGTATTAAGCGTAGTTCTATGATTAAGTTTCGAAAGTGTAGGCAGGCAGTGGTACATCTATCTCGTTTTGAGAAATTTAACTTGTATATGTACACAGTAAACACACACACACACACACACACACACACACAACACACACACATACATACATATATATATATATATATATATATATATATATATATATATATAATGTTTTTAGGCGGTGCATTTCTCGTCCGACTACATTAGACTTGAACTAGTTTCGAGACCTCATACTGTCGAAAAGGTGAAATCTACAGTGCCCATTTGTAGAGACACGCTATATTCAGCTTCACCAACTATAAAGTATTGGCGCAGGGCTACCCAGGATTTCTTTTTTTTTTAGGGGGTGGGGTGTGCAGCACAACGCCTAACTTTGGCAATTGGCAGTCACTGTGAATGCGTGTAAATATTTTAGTATACCCTGAAAAGTTAAATTACGAGAACATTTCGTGGTGTAGGGGGTTCAGATTCCCTTCCTCTCCACTCGTTACTAATGGCTTTCTGGTTCTGTGTGCGTGTGACACAGTATTTGTTTTTAATCTCACGGCTTTCTGAGCACAGCTAACTTCCAATAAACCGGCTCAATTATTTTGAATATTGTAGACGACTAACCAACAAAGAAAGAGTTAGGAGGGAAGGAATTAGTATAATACGCACCCTTTCTGAATTATTTTCGATCTCTCACAAGGGATTTTATGAAGCTCAAATACAGTAGATTGGCGTGTTATACGTCAAGGGCTATGACATCATGTGCTAGACATGAGTGATGGGCAGGTACAAAGAAATATGCATCAAGAAAGCGCGACGGAGGAGCCGAAGTGCACCACAGTTTCTGCACGCGGCTCTCAGTACTATTCGACTGCAGCGCCGCTGCTGCGGGCAACGCGGAAGGATCAGGCGGCGAGGCGCGGTCACGCCACTCAAAACATCTAGTACACTCTACCAGAACCGTCCAACCCGAGAAAAACGAACGCCAACCGGAAGTGCGCCGCGGGGGGGAGGGTACGTAGGTACAGCCCGAGAAGCCCGAGAAAAACGAGCGCGCTCTGGGTGGCTCTGGCAGCCCGGGGGTAGCCAAAGCGAAGAGCCCCACTTGCTCCGCAGAACACACGGAGAACACCTTGCTCGGAGTGGGCGCTCGTGGAGAACGGGCTTGCGACGCACCGCACGCGAACGTTGGACCTTGTCGACCTCACTGAGCAACGTGACCATTTTCGTCCGGGACCTGCACGAACGTGCTGCTGTAGTCATGTCTGCACACTCTCCCGAGCACAAAGTGACCACTAGCCGCAGCATACCGACTCGGCGGATTGTCATCAACGATGCGAGTCAGCTGCCTCAAGACTACAGCTCGACGCCCGGGGGCACCATATTCTCCACCACTCCGGGAGGTAACTTTACTCTCCTTGCAGCAAAGCTTCTTTTTCTCTTCTTCGATATCTTCGGGATTTGCACCACGAGTAGCGTATGAACTGGGCGAATGCAGTTTCGCGCTGTCATTGCGTGTTTTGAACCTGGTCGTGTTGCTCCACTTCGACGCAATATAACTGGCACACTTTTGTTTGTTTATTTCCTAATATAGACTACTAAATATCCGTGAGGTGCTCTAATTTGGAATCATTACCGCTGCTCTTATATCCACTAAGTGTTGTGTATTTGCACGACGAGTTCATGACGCACCGAGCACAGTGGTGTGCCTCTATTCGGAGTCGTCAATAAGTTCGAGACTCGTTTTCAAAGCAAGCCGTGGAGAGAGCACGTGGTCGCACTGCCGTCAGTGCCGTCTCGTGCCGCGCGGTTCCATCTCCCGTAAGTTTGAAGGTCATGCCACGAAAGGCGTCCCTCGCGTTGCGCTTGCGAGATCGGCTCGACATTTTCACCAATCCATTTTTCTCTGGCAATTCCTCTCTCTTCGTATTCTCTTGGCACTCGGTTTGTGCTCGTGAAATGCAAACTAACGCCGAAATATTTGTCGGGCGTTTCGAATGCAGTCGTTTCCGAGTGTGCGTGCCTGTGAGTCACCGTCACCTGTTTCATTTCGCGCTTTCAATTTTCTTCTATTAGTTGGTTGGTACGGCGTGGGTTACTTCTTTTCTTTTTCGAGTATGTCTCTAAGCAGGGGCGGCCGACCATGTTATACGTAAGCGCGGCCAGTACGAGTTTTCGCAACCCCGTGCTTATAGTACGTGCTCCGTTTTTCATTTAAGGCGTTCATGATACGGTTTCATCACACACTCGCGAATGCGAACGCCTCGTGCTGCTTGCTTCCACCGTGGCCTGGCACTCATTCCTGCGTGGTTGCGACCGAGGCGACAAAAAAAACAGCCTGTGTCGCAACTTCGCGGGCTCTTGTGCGTGTTCAATTCGTGTCCCCCATGCGTTCAGTCTAGCAGACCTCGCCCATAAGTCGCAGGTTGCAGCCTGCTTTCGCCCCATCTGGCTGTGTACGGCTAGGGTTATGTAATTACTTGCGCTAGGCATCTGGGGCTAAACCGTGCGGTCACGGAAGCGTAAAGCTGTCATCAACGCGCCATGGCGAACTGAAGAGTGGTTCAATGCGAGCGCTTAATGTGTCCGTCATTCAGTCCTTGATTTTTTACGCTTCGAACATGTTTTCCTCTGATACCGCTTATATATCTCGCGTGGGCCCGTGGCACCCGTGGTTCGGCGACGTCTCAAAACCTTGCTGTTTGCGCAAATTGCAAGCAGTGCAAAACTCTGCACTCCGATAACGAGTGAAATGCGGCTAAAAAGAGTGCAGCAGGCGGGCTTATCCATAGCAGTGGTGGAAAAATAAAACGCGACTTAGCGTTAGCGTTTCTTATTTATATATTAGTTCATTTTCGGCGCGCCACAAACGAAGGAAACAATGTCAAGGCCACCGCGGCCGAGCTAGGCGCGATCTATGCTCCTGTTAATGACGAGTAAGGAAAAATAAAATTATAAAAGGCCGCTGTAAACGTTCGGCTCCCCGTGTGTCAGTACACCAAGCAGTTCTTCGAGGCCGAGCAGTGGCCTTTTTTTTTTTTTTGTTGCTCGGTATCTCTTCTTTAAAATGAGGCTGTGTAGCGCTAGCGGAAAATTTCGACCAATAGCTCCTGCCCGGTCGAGTTGTGTTCAGCTGATAGACATCTGGCCCTACGCCAGCTGAGGCTGTTCAGTGGGGCCATGTAGCAGGAGACCATCGTTCTTTTTTTGTACGACGCGTTTTTCCTTCTGGCATCAGCTTTGTTTTTGTATGCACATGTTGCCAGAATATGTGAAATTAGAAATTCGACCAGCCAACTAGCTGGTCGAATTGCAACTTGTTGTTGCAGGTGGCAGGCAATTCAAGTGATGCGTTGTGCGATGCATCAAGGTAGCTTGCATTTATTGCTGGCGTAGATTAATCTAAAGCAACTTAAATTTCAAGGTCTCTTGCTCCGTGTAGGCTTCAGCCTAACTGGACGTTATAATAAAGCATTTTTAGCCTTTTGTCTGGCTGTCACTGCTAAGCTTGAATGCGTGTTTATGAATTGGTCACATATGTAGGTCAATGTGGCATTCAAGTGAGTATGAGAGAATTCGATATTGGAGCATAAAGAACTCTTGTTGATTGCATATACAGAAGCAGGGAATGTAAGCAAGCCTAGCACCAGCTGCTGTGTAATTATGCAATGACACGGGAGGTGATCCACATGGCAGCATTTGATTGCGGTTAGCGGTAGAACTGCTGGAAAAATGGCTGGTCTATGTAGCTCTTTTTTACCTACAATGCTATATATATAGTGATTTTAAATAGTCAAATTGGCACATATGATTTTGTTCGTGTTGTTGTGATAGTAAAACAGCTGAACTTGTTTGCTCAGGGAGGCTGCACAGAGACCCTCTAGCTTTTTACGCACAGCTGTTTCAAGCATATATATGTGGTTGCTTGTCGGTTTTGTACCACTCATGGGGTTTGCAATGCAGAATAGCAAAAAATGCAGGACTTCAGGTTGTACAGCTGTCTAGGGCTTGTTGGGTCTGAAGTAAATGTAGCTTCGGTTTAAAGGGAGCAGCTAAAGTGTGGCTACATTCTGCATTGTGTAACATTTAGTTCCTTCTCATGTAGAGCTATGGTGCTGTTAATAAAAAAAGTGAAGGGCAAATATGCTGTGAGCATTCTTGACAATTTCTTACCGAACAATAATAGTACCCTGCTGTAAAAATTGAGAAAACTAATAATACAATTATTTGTGCTCAATGAGTATTAAGATGTCTCAGAAGACTTAGTGAGCACTTGCACTGTGGGGAGTGTAGGCAGTGTTTGCTTCTTTATTGTTTCATTTTTCACAAGGCATGTTTCCTGGCATATGCGCATATTTGAATATGTGGTTTGCTTTGAACACACTGTTTTTCATTTCAAGGGTTGCAGTTCTGTAGCAATGGCTTTTATGATGCCAATGTTTTTTGCTCTTTGTCAGTGGTCGTAGCGACTGCCCACCCAGTTTATCAGTCACATAAACTGGCCATAAGTGGTGGATAAGGTGTACAGAATTGAGTAGAAGGTATTGTTGCAAAATAGTGGTCCAGGTGACAACACAAACTCGCAAGTACTCTGATTAGACTTCACGAAATACCTGGCTTTGTTAAAATAACTGTCGCATATCAATTTGCCGAGGAATTTGCACCAGTCGTACGTGGACGCAAAGTCTACAAATGAACTAAAATTTAACGACACCTGCGTGTTACTTGTTTGCGATGATATCTGACTATACGCTGTTCCGCTTTTGATCAAAGCTTGTGGTCGTGTTGATGTGTAACACATATGTGATATGAAAAGACACCCTCATTGCGCTTTTTCCGTGCTTCGAATGAGACGACTGCAACTCACTACAATGCCCTGACATGCTGATCGACAAGCTCACGTTTAATCATGCTCTTTTATTTCGGCGTTCTTCTAAAGGTGGTTATTATATTGATTATTTCCCGAAATCATTCAAATCTGTGCGACAAAGACTAGACGTGACGAGCGAGTACGTTTCTGCGCTTCGGCGCCACAATAAGAACACTAGGATGGTACACGTCATCGCCACTAGGGCACCGTCACTCAGGATGGTATTTGTGGAATGTATCACACCGAAAACCTAGCACTAGTGTCGATGTCGCAAGGCAGTCTATTTTCCGTTTCTTCTTCTTAGCGTTTGTATGCTATTTGATATCGAATTAAAATAACTTCCGTGCGACAGATGCCGTTTAAATTTGGCCAAGAAGACCTATGCATACCAAGCGATCGAATGATGGGCCCATCTCGATTTTGAAATTTGATGTCAGTGCTCCTTTAAGCGGGATTCACACGAGGGAGAAATCCCCGGAGGAGAGGCGAGAATGGCGCATCACGTGACAACGACGTCAGGGGCTAGTGTGTCCATGCGACCTCTTCGCAGCTCCTCGGGGGAGGTGGGGATCGTTTCTCTGACCGGTCAAACGATCATTGTGCAGCGGGGGATGTCGCGGTCTCTGGCCACAGTGTAGCCCTCTCTCCTGCAGTGCTTGCAGAACGCGGCAGCTGTTCCACATTACGCTCCGGACTTGTGTGCACCGTGATGGCGAAAATGAACGATAAAGCAACTTTTTTCCTCTGTTCTCGTGGAAGAATATCCTCGCTTGTGGGACATCTCTTGTGATGACAATGTAAAACTAACCTAAAGAGTGGTGTGTGGGAGACGATAGTCAAGCAGATGATGGGAGTGCTACCATTCCTATGGAGTGATATTTAGTTTTGTTTTAAAGTGGTTATTCTGATAAGAATTCAGTTCAGTTCAGTTTATTACCTTAAAGGCCCCCCTTTCTAGGAGCGGCATTACATAAGGGGTGACATTGCCCGCTTTTGTTGTTGTTACTGCTGCTGTTCTGCTTATTCAGCCTTATGAAGATGTCTTACTTTATAACAAAAATTTTTCAACGGGCCTTTTTATTCAAGATTAGACGCTTAAAATATTGGCAGCCATAGAATCCGAGAGCTGCTTTTTATTTTCAGAAACTTGACATGTTTCACATTTTACTTTATCGGCTGCACTGATGCAGCAGAATGTTAGGCTGAGTTCGCTTAGTGAAGACATTGATTGATATGTGGAGTTTAACATCCCAAAACCACCATATGATTATTAGAGACACCGTAGTGGAGGGCTCCAGAAATTTCGACCACCTGGGGTTCTTTAAAGTGCACCCAAATCTGAGCACACGGGTCCACAACATTTCCGCCTCCATCGGAAATGCAGCTGCTGCAGCCGGGATGCGAACCCGCGACCTGCGGGTCAGCAGCAGAGTACCTTAGCCACTAGACCACCGCGGCGGGGCCGCTTAGTGAAGACAGAAGTGGTCTTTTGTTAACTTGTGTTTCGAAATTATAATGAAACGCTTGTGCAGATAATTGTAAAATATTAATAGGCTAGATCTCTTCTGTTCTCGGTTGTTCTCATGAGAGAAATGCTATGATAGCATAATTTCTTCGTTCACAGAAAGCCAATCGACATCTAAAGATACGGAAATTCCGATCTACAGACTCAATAGTAGTATTGGAGGAGTCTGAGTGGCTGTGAGCAGTTTCGTAGTTGAAAAAAAAACTAAGAAAGGTCGTTAATGACGCTGCCTGGAATGTCGTTGTGGGCGAGTTCGTTTTTGCAAAAAAGAAAAGCTTGCGGTGGCGAGTCAACCCAAGGGCAATGCCATGTCTGCATTCCACACACACACACAAAAAGAGAGGTAAACAAGAAAGTTTCTAAGAGCAGCAAAGCGGAAGGGGTGGGGGGGGGGTGTGCAGAATGGGCACTTCCATAGCACTTTCTTCACCAAAACACCCAAAAAACACCAGCACTTTCCTCCTTCTCCAGTCAAGACACAATGCGGCTTTGAACCCCACCTCTCCAAGACGAAAGCTTGCCGATATCTATAGCTGGGGGGTCAAAGAATTCTTCAGTGCGCCCGCCTTATTATTTGGTGGAGGCTCTGGCCACACTGATCTCCCCCACCGTTTGCCTCGTCCATGTGAGTGAGAGACAATTGGGTGGACTTATCCTCGCCTGTTGATGTCCCTAGGCTCTGCCTTTATCCCCCTTGTATTTCTACCTCATGTAAATCCCGCTTTATGGATTGGGCGGTTCACGCCTGCGCTTTTAGGTTTTAAAAGTGCGGCCGGCTGTACATAGATAGAGAAGTTGCAGTTGGACCGTAAGGAATAGCAATGTTATATAAAGTAAGGCTGGCATCTTACTATTTCAGATCTGATTTCATGTAGCTCTAGAAGACGCTGTTGTAAGAGAACACGGCCAGGCCAAGGAGAGCAACTTTTGTCACGCAGTCTCTTCGCGATGAGAGCAGAGCACATCAATGTGTACGATAGCTGCCGGATGATGACTGTTGAGAATGCATGCACCATCGATATGGAGCGTGCACCCCCTTTCGTGGCTTTTCGTGCTCGGTCAAGATGGGAGTTTTTTTTTTCTTCGATGAGAGGCTTCCCGAGTGGGGGGACGTCATCGTATGTGCCATCAGGCAACCGAGACGGGCCAGCTCGTTTAATCCCAGCTTCAGCCAACGTTAACGTTAGTGGACTAGGTTCAGTTTACAAACTCTCCACCGGCACCTTGCTTTGCTAGTGTCTTTTTTATCAGTTTGGCCGACAGGTGGCGAGAGCGTTTCATCGAGATCCACCCTCGCCGCTCGCAAGGCTATCAAGGCTGTGATCGGGCGCCCAATGTGCGCGTTTATGTACATTTAACTGTGTAGGAAACATTAAATACATCGCTGCAACATATCTCGGCCACTGGCGCTTCTTCTGTGCTTGCTTCAAAACATGTGAACATGGCATGCTCTACAGTCTTGAGTCCAAAGCTCCTGAAATATCAGGCGTTTCACATTGGTGTGTGTGGTTTCGCTACCTTTTAGTAACGTTGTTCACTGCTTTCCCACATGACCTGCTTTTTTCGCAATTCGTCTAAGGTTATGACGACAGTCATTTGAACAACATTTAAAATTTTTATTTCTATACAAAGCAGGGGCATAGTCAGAAAGTTTTTCGTGAGGGGGATTGAACCCGTTCAACCATAATCCATGTTCATGCCTGTGTTTGTATGTGTGTGCGCATATATGCGCAAGCAATAATTGAAAATTTTCAGAGCATGGTTTAAACCCTCCCCCAAACTCCCTTGACTACGCCGAATACAAGTGTATTCGCCGAATACGATGAATACAAACGATTCGCACAGAAACACATTCGCCTCGCAACTAACGACGGTGGCTTCCGTGCTCGTGAGCACCCCCCCCCCCCCCCCTTTAATGTAAATGTTGCTTTGTGCTAACTCGGCGGGCAAATCTTGCCCAATGCTCTCGCTAGCGATTCAGGATGAATTTAAAGGTTGTGCTTCTTCACGAATGACATTCTTGAAGCTGCGGTCCTAATTGCTTTTTTTTTTGGCAGATTCTTCACTTTTTTTTTTTGTCGCCAGGCATGCCTTTTTTTTTTTGCTTTCGAGATCTTTTCAAAAGCGTGTTTTTTTATTATAGTACAGCAGAATGAACACACTGGCTACTTGGAAAGTACCTGGCATCTGAATGAAATGCAGCTGTTGCCTTGTACATCGTATCCGGAGCATGCCTGAAACTTGTGCACATTGCTGACATAGTCACTAAGGTCACGCATAGACCCATGTTCATGCTCATGAAAGCCTTCGCCTCACGGCCGCTTTCACTTGCGGTTGCCACTCTGCGACTGCCGGTAACAACACATTTCTTGACTTAAAGCACCTTGCACTTGAACTTCAGTGTGAAAAATGCCACAAATTTACTGCTGTCATTCTCCGCGGTGACATTCTGCCCTGATGGTGGCAGCTCTGCACATTCTATTTCGTTGAACGATGGCGCGGACAGCTCGGGCATATCGTCTTCCATGGCATCAGCAGGAGTTGTGCTGCAAGAAGCTTGTTTAGATTGCGGTGATGCAGTTTCAAGGCTATAGTGACCCCATTGCTTTCTCATTTTCGTTTTTTCTCAGCTGGCTTTGATAAATATGAATAAAGAAGAATTTCTGCAGCGCACCGTCGGTGAGACACCACTTAGGACTTCGGATTTCAACAGTTTCTCCATTTATCAGGTGCACATACGTTTTCAGAATGTCCTGGTCGTGATAATGCGAATAACATACTCTGGACTTGGTTGTGATGTCCTTGTCGGCGCGGGGTATGGCCCGGTTCCACGCCGAACGTTGTTTCATGTCGCTCGGAGCGGCAGACCGACCGGCTTGTGTCGGTTCGGTATCCGCTCGTACAACCGGGTACACAGCACGTCGGCATGACTTTGTCGGCTTAGATGAACACAAAACACTTCATTGGATTAGCAGTCATCACACCAGCTCCGGAAAGGTTCTGAACACATGGCAACCGAAGAAAGAATACATGCAGTAATAACGGAGACCAGGCAGGCGACTAAGCGCGGGTGGGATTCTGGTGCGACTGCAGCGCCAGTCGAAGCAGAATCGGTGGTGGTTCCGCGCAACGCGGGGCAGTTTGTAATCTGAACCTAATCTAGTAACGTTGGCTTCAGCCGCATTCATTGCCCCGCATGGATGCTTTTACCCGCAGGTAAAACACACAATGCGCAGGGATGTGTTGTCAATTTTTACTTTTACATGGGACATTACAGCAGGGTCGAAAACCTAACAATAGTATCCACATAATTTCTATTGCAATAATAAGGATATTGCACAATTTAGCTTGGTGTGTGAAAAAATGAGGAATTCGATGTCTTGCTTCACAAGTCATATGAAACGAGCCCACATCTGATCTGAACCTTCTCTCTGATTGCTCCAAACTTGCTCGAAAAGGCTTTTCTGTATGCGCTAAGCCTGCTACAAAAGGCAATTTTGCCTGCTCTCAGGATTGTTCCCAAATCCATGTACCAACACTGTTCCATCCCTGAAAAGATACTTCTTCAGCGAGTCCGAGTGACCGCCACTTCATTTTGCTGACATATGGAGGTGACACTAAGCTATGCCAATTTCTCAATTTCTTGCTCTCAAGGCAGTAAGCAAGTAGGAAGTGCTAGTGCTTATTGAACCAGGTCGTATAGGGAACATGCACTGAGCTTGTGGCGCCGTGGTGTGGGAGTGAACGAAAGGAATTGGCACACTCTGTGCAGCAGCCTTGAGCAGAGCAGCGTCAGGTTGCTAGCGGTGCTTCGCAATGCCGCCTATCAATTGCTGTGTCGTAAACTGCCAATAACCACAGGAATTTATTTATTTATTTATTTAAGGAATACTGCAGACAGTTTTTCACCATCCTAGCAGGAGAGTGTTACATAAGGTTCCTAACACAGAGGTCAAAACCAGAAGAAGTCGGAGCGTGCACGCAGTCGGAAGGCAGTGAATTCCAGTCTTCAATGGTTCTTACAAAAAAGGAGTACCTGAATGTGTTATTTTTAGGAGCATATGGTCTTACAGTTTTACAGATTTAAGCACCTAGAACAAGGTTTTTCAGTTTTCCGCCGTGAGTGTGCTTCAGAAACGGGTAGGAACACTGGATTAGTGTATGCGGCATGAAGCAAGTGATCCTTTGGGCATGTTTATTAAGTACAGGCTATTTCTAGTTCACTGTCAATTTAGTCTTTATACAAGTTAACTAATATATATACCGTGCTGAAAGAACAGAGGGGCCGAACGAAAAATGAGCTTGAGTCTTCAGTCCTCAATTCATTGGTGCAAGGCAGTCAATAGATCCAGCAATCTTCTCAGTATGCTCTTGCTCTTTTTCCACCTTATTACGTCTTATTGAAAACATGATTGATTCCGTAAACTTAATTCTTTTCTGTTTGTTTTGGGCCCCAAAAGAATCATGAACCATACTGTTACCTTTCTGGAAGCCTGCTTTTTTCATCAAACTAGTTACTTTTGTGCACTTGCATAGAAAGTGTGCATAACTGACTGAAAGTGGCTGCAAGTTGCCACTCTCGGTGCTGGTGGCACATTGGCGCAGTGGACTGCTATGCTACATGTAGGTGCAGCAAGTTTTCCATATTCACTGACTGAATTGCTGCTGTTTGCAATGTTGCTGGTAGTACAAACTTAAATTGAGTAGATTAAATCTACTCAATTCAAATTTGTACATTGTAGATGTGAAACGCACTGAACATGCCATGTAACGCTGTAACCTATTCGTAACATTTACAACCTATAGGTGGTGCGACTGTACATACAATATGGCGGTCGTTGAGATGGTCTCCCTGAGAGAGACTGTTCCGGAAACTAGACTTTTAACGAAGAGTGCGATTCTTAGCGCTGTGGTGGCCCTTCGATTTGTGTTTTTGAAAGTAGAAATCACTAACGCACTATATTAAGTAAATAAATGCTGGGTAGCACATTGGGTAGATAAATATGTGCAAAATTCTAAATAAGGCACACGTATGCTCTTCATATTGGTGGCTGTGCGTAATCACGTGCAATGCCTGGTGTGATGCTGGAAAAGTATTATAATGGGAGCCTCAGTAAAATTTCTCTGTAATGTCAGAAACATTTTTGTAGCTTGCGAAGCTTGTTGTCTTGTCTATAGCACGAAGTGAAATAAGGTGACGAAAAAAAAACAAAAAAAAACATGGATTACAATACCAGAGCACAAGCACCAATTGAGCCATATCATATTACTGGCAATATGATTGTAGGGTGCTTTCTTGATTAAAAGAACAACAGAATATTAAGAGAATGAATTTGGCAAGCAGGGAACCAAAACCAGTGGTAATATGTAATTCTCACGTTTAAGAGGTGACGAACAGGGCGGTTCTTTGACAATACTGTCATTATGCACAAACCTAGTGATAGAAGGGCACGGAAACTCGCGGAAGTGCACTTCATAAAAGATGCGGGAGATGTTTGGATATCTGAGCCGTCCATTTGCCTTTTAGAATGTGCGTTACGTAAGCCTAATGAATTGAATTTGAATGTTACTTCAATAAAACTTCAGACGATGGGCAGTGCCTCTGTTGTGTAGTTCCTTTTTTGTGCTCCGTCCCGCTTGCACTGAAAAGTTTTCAATGTGAATACTCGTAATGAATTTATCAAAGCAATGTCATTAAAGTGCGCATATCAAGTCCCTGATGCAGCTTCTTGAGCACTGTGAGCTTAGTAAAATTCTTAGTTTACACGGGACATCACAGCTGTCAACACTCAGCGTGAAAATGCTGTTGACTGCCTCTTGTACCGACATTGTTCAAGTCCTGTGACATTGCTCATTATGACCGACATTGCTCATTGCCTTGTGAGACCACCTGTGAGGTAGAAGGTATAAAACAGCGCAAATAGAGGGACTTGTGGAACAATATGAATGAGTCTATAGTAAGAAATGCAGTGCTTGCGTCAATAGTACTTTTCCTGTAACCTCCTCTTTGTGCGGTTTTTACTTTCCTCCTTGTATCAAATCTAGCTAGCCCAATTTTCAGTACGGATTGAGTCCTAGATAGTACGAAAAATATTCTGGAATAAGTGAAATATTTCCATTGGTGATTTTCATTTCATTTATTGTACTGTCAAGACCAAACAAGGCGTTAAAAGGGGTGTAGGTTACAGGTTACAATCAGTAGTTTGTACAGCATAAGTAAAGCATAAATGTGCAATTCAGAGTAAAAAGTAAATATACCATGACAAAGTATTAAATCAAGGTAAGTTATACAATGAATACAATACGCGATAAAAACAAACATACACGATATGCAGGAAAATAAATGACAATCTAGTAAGCAATACTGCTTAAGATTAAATATCACTACTACATAAAACATTTTTGGGAAGGTGGTTCCACTGCAATGGCGTGCGAGAAATGCATAATTGACAAAACGTGTTGGTGCTCCTAAAAGGAACATGAACCTTATTAGAATGATCGATGCGACATGATACATAGTGCGTATTATGAATGAACATGACATGCAATGTTGTGTGGTGAAATATTCTATGAAACAATGATAAACTGGAGATTTTACACCGGGCTGCAAGAGATGAAACTGATAGGCTAGTTTTATGGCTGTTACGCTGGCAGTTCTGTTATAAGTAGAAAGAATAAAACAAGCTACGTTATTCTGAACTAGTTCTAATGCTTTAATGTGTTTAGTGTCATGAAGTTCCCAGACTTATGAGGATGATGTCAATTTTGGACGTATTAATGTTTTATAGTGTAATAGTTTTAAAAAGTCAGCAGCATCAAAAAAGTTTCACCTGAGGGAGCCAAGGGTGCGGTTAGCATTGTTAATTTTGTAATTGATATCTGTTGTCCAAGTAAAATTTGATGTGATTGTTTAAGTAGTATACCAGAGAAGAGTTAGGTGACTTAAATACATGCCTAACGTTACATTTGTTAATACTTAGTTCCATTAGCCAAAAGCTGCACCAGTTAGATACTATATTTAAATAGGAGTGAGGCGATTACAATAGTCATCTGAATTAATTTCTATAAAAGTATCGCAATCATCAGCAAAAAGGTGGATATTAGAAGTTACTTGAGAAGGTAGGTCAATAATATGTATTAGAAACAACAAAGGACCGAGGACCAACTCTTCGGGCACTCCTGAGCCAACATGGCATATTTATGAATCGTAGCCGTTAGTGGTAACATATTATAAGCGATTAGCAAGAAAGCATCCGACCCATTTTAATAGGTTAATGTCAAGATTTAAGTTCCGTAACTTGTGGATGAGAAGTTTATGACACACTATCGAATGCTTTTGCAAAATGCAGTCAGCGGATGAAAACGGTCAAGAATTAGATCAGTAAAAGGTACGAGTTGAGTCTCGCATGATTATGATTTCCTAAAAACCGTGTTGTGAAGGCGAAAAGAAGGTGTTATCTTCAAGAAAGTTGAGGATGCTTCTGATTACGAAGTATTATATAATAGTTAAAAGCACGTGCTGGTAAGAGAAATGGGGCAATAGTTGGTCATTAAGCTTTTGTTACCTGATTTGAGAAGTGGAACTACGTCCCCTACCTTCCACTGATAAGGTAAAGTACTTGTGTGGAGTGATAGGCTCGATAGAGCTGTCTTCTATAGTAAATAAATGCACATGCAAAATACAATGCAGCTCCTTTGTTATAAAAAATTGTGTAGTGAAACTGTATTATAATCTATTTCCCCAATGTGCCTAACAAACACAGATTGTTCGACATTCATTGTGCACACATTTGAAATGAATGCGCGAAAAATCGAACACGACAGCCGCCACAAAATGTGCGCAATCTATATACATATCCCGATACAAATATAACAGTGTGGCGGTCACAAATTTACAAATTATACCTATAAACAGATTCAAATGCCAAAATCATAACACAAGGTAGGTACATGTTTAAGCACAGTATTCAGTAATAAATGTACTTATACATTCAAACAAAAGAAAAAAATAAAGTATTCACAAGTACTTTCATTTATTTTCTTTACTAAGCCTCAGCAACAATTTTCTCTTTGAGATAGAGCCCATCACCGACCAAACATTACCTCTGCAGTAACTTCTTTCAGTTCTTTCAAGCATAAAACCATAGGAGTGCTCAATTTGGGTGCCTTATTGGTGTCGGAACTCGCATCAGCGGCAAAAATCGCACAGACCCCTGGCGTAGGCAGTGGTGGGGTGATGGGGGGGGGGGGGGGAGGGGGTGTTTGTGTACATGTACACATACAAAGAGGTGCACCAGCATGCTTAAGGAACGGTAAAGCCTCAACTTGAAAGAAGTTTCTGGGTACACTGCTGGCACAGCCAACAAATAAAAAGAAACCAATAAATAAATATGAACCATTTTGAACTAAACGCTTAAGGCAGCAACAATATGATGAAAGCCTTATGAACATTACTTGTGTTTACAAAAGCCTAGGCTATGTTACAGAAATTTATTATAAAAGCTTTCAAGAAATTGGAACAATTGGACACCACGTGAAGTGAGAATGTACATTTGTCAGGAAACTAGAATTTTTTTTCGAAAGAAGACACTCAGCTATGATCGCCCACGTGTAGTCACTGGTCAAGTGATTATCCCAGGAGACAGCGGCATTCCTAGTCACTGTTTCGTTCACAAGTATCGCGCTGCTGTCCTATTCTTGTGAAGCATCTGGTGCAGTTTTGACACTGATTTCATTCTGGTAGAACTATCATTTGCCAGTAGTTCTGTCCGCAGTTCAGCGGCATTCATGTCTTTGATGTCGAATGATGATGTAACCTTTTGCTCTATTTCCTGGGCGCAGTGAGGCCTCTTCATGCGACTTTCTTGTATGAGACCTTCGTTCCAATACTCCAGATCGAGTTTTCTATAAACATGGATGGCTTTCTCATGCACAGCAACTTCAAGTTGTTTCGCCAGCTTCAAGGCATCGGCAGCAGCATTCCGTTTATTTGATTTCGCATGGAGATGCTTCAGAATGTCATTCTTTTTTTCGATACCTTCGCTGGAATACAAGAAGAAAATACCAGGAATTTTTGTATATCGTACAGCGCAAGTCGTCGTTGTCCTGAAAAGACCTCCTGAGGAGCATAGTGCAATATTCTTGCGATCAGAGGCCGGTCAGCCCTTGCTCCCTCGTGTCGCAGAAGTCCAAGTGTGCATCCCTGCAAGGACGTGCCTTGGCATGACAGTGTGAGGCCCAGTCACCACGACGAGACACTGGCCTTTGCTTCTGGCGTGTGACACTTCACGCTACAATGTCGGTGCAGTGTTTTCCCAGATTAACGATCAAGGCAGAGAAGCAGCGATAGCCCAGTGTCGCAACTGAACGAAAACGAAAAAAAAAAAAAAAATTGACCGGAACAAAAACGTAACTGGAATGTCATTGATTATTTCATTCCGGAGCAGAAACGAAATATTTTTATCATTTTTCATTTCACGGGAAAACTTGGTGATGCGGAACAACTGAGGTCATGCAATGTGAGCGATATTCTGCATAACTGAGGGCACAGAGTCAGTTCGTATCTATAGGGCAGGTATCCCTAAGTAAAGATGTGTCCAAATATTGTGGAAAATGAAAAAAAAAGTGGCAACCATGAGGCTCTGCAGAGCTCCGCTCTTGACGACCAAACCTGGGCGACCCAGCACGCCTGTGAGGCTGCGTCGAGGCAAGCCCTTGACGTCCCCTCATGGGAGGCCTAGGCCCAGCCACCTAAACCTGCTGGTTTTTTATAATAAAGTTTATTCCTCCTCCCCCTCCTCCATAGACGTTTGTATTAATTCAAGGGGGCTTTCGTATGCCTTTCGCACAGGCCGCCCTGAAGCTTGCTTGATCAGAACAGTGGTCGCGCATATAAAAGAATACCCTCGACAACAGGCTGCTGAGATCAAGCTCGCACTATTCCCAAAAAAAACATTGAGCCTGTTAAGAATATTTCTAATTCACTTTTCAGATAATTAAATACGGTAGGGCACAGGTTTGCGTTATTTGGTTATGAATGCACGGTAAAGCTACTTGCGCTTCCCTTAGAAACGTGGCAATTTATTTTAGTCCAGTCCCGGGTTCTTAAAGGGGAAATATTATGTTTTCATAGTTAATTTAACTTAAATGTTTTGCAGAAAATAAAAACCGTTACAAACCATTGGGGAACTTTTTTATTTTCTCTCTGGAATGGAAGCGGAACAAAACATTTTGGGGTGGAACAAAACTAAAACCAAACCGGAAAACCCTATGATAGTGTTCACTTCCCGCATGCTAACGCTAACCCCTGCGGAGCTGAATTATTCTCAGGTTTATCAGGAAGGACTGGCCGTCGTCTATGGAGCCACGCATTTTTATCAATACATAGCGGGCAGACATGCGACTCCCGAGTATCCTAGGGCCCCAGAAGCAGATTCCACAGACACTTTCTCCTCGTTTAAACCGATGGTGCATTAAGATGTCAGCATAAGACTACGACGTCGTGTACTGTCTTGGAAACAAGCTCGGAAACACCGACACACTGAGCCGCTTACCCCTTAGCGAAACCATTGAGGATACACCTCAAGTTGGCTGCGTGCTCATGTTCGAAGCGCTACTATGGCCCCCCACTAACAGCCGATGAAGTCATAATGGCCACGCAAGATGACCCGACATTGTTCAAGCTGTACAATGCCCTGATGGAGGGCAGAGTTCAAAACTTCCAAGAATGAGAACTTCAACACTTTTTACTAGAGGGCAACGGAGTTCAACTGTCATCGTGGTTGTATCGAATTGGGATCACGAGTTGTCATTCATGGCCCACTTTAACAATGAGCAATGGCTCTCATTCATGCCGGAGATCGAGGCGTGATCACAATGAAGTGCGCCCGCAGCTACATGTGGTGGCCGGGAATCGGCAAGGGCATCAAGATAGCTGCAGAGT
The DNA here is from genome assembly GCF_043290135.1 of Rhipicephalus microplus. Taxonomy (NCBI): domain Eukaryota; kingdom Metazoa; phylum Arthropoda; class Arachnida; order Ixodida; family Ixodidae; genus Rhipicephalus; species Rhipicephalus microplus. Next base: position 389,077,241 of record NC_134710.1, read on the forward strand.
GCACAGCCTGCCACTTGAATCAACGTGCTCCGCCACGACCTCCAGCACCGGACTGGGGCAGACAGAGGGCAAATAACACAGTGCAAATAGGGTTATTTGTTCCTAAGAAATCAACTTCCCCTCCTTTCAGCGTTATATCTCTCTTTCGTTTACTTACTTCCCTTGATATTTTTTTATTTCTATCATTAAATTGGAGAGTTGCATAATAAAAAAGAGGGAGTAGATTTATTTATTTATAGATTTGTTATTTATTTCAGAGAAAAACTGCCAGTCTAGTGCCGGACTTTGGGCAGGGGTGTGTGGCGCAGAGAACGCAACAATGTGTAGGAGGTACAGCAGTATAGATAGTGTTGAATGAAAGGGCGATGATTCAAAATGCAAAAAAATAGAAGCGACATAAAATACGGTTCACAATCCCAAGAATGGCCATAATACACTAAACACAACAAAAACTATAAAAACAGTGCCCACTAGGTTATGTTGTTTGGGTAAAAAGTAAAAAGAACTCGAATACCAACTGTAGCAAAAATAAAGTTGGCAATATTAAGAAGCGAGACATAGCAGAATCGAAGCGTTAAAGAGTCGTGCAGAAGCGAGGCATTGAACCTCAAGCAGTCAGTCTGATCAAGATGGGTATTAAAATGAAGCGCACTATAATATATATGAAGGTGTAGTTATGAGCCATGTGAAACAACTAACGCATGAAGAAACTAGTTGAGATCGACACTTTCAAGAATCTCTGGTGGCAAATTGTTCCACTCTCTGCTTGTGCGAAAAAAAAAAGGGTACCTGTATATAGGGGCTCAGTCACTTTTTTAAGATTAAAAGCATGAAATTCGTGGCGCGAAATTGGTTCGATATAATTAGTTGTATTGTCAGCTTATTATATGAGATAGAATAGCTTCGTTATTTCGCGATAACGTCTCCATTCCAGGGTTTCTAGTTTAGCGCTTTCCAGTAGAACTGACGGATATGTGTTACTTTTAGGCATTGAATATGAATTTTACAGCTTTTCGCTGTATTGATTCAAGTTTATCTGTGTTAGGTTGCGTGTGTGGGTCCCAGACAGCCGATGAATATTCTAGTATTGGTATTATGTACGTTTCACATGCAGTCATTTAAGTTCACCGCATGCCTTAGCGAGTGCCCAGCTTTGGCAGCCTAGTATTTTTAAGGCCTTTTTCTCAGTATAAGAGACATGTTCATTCCATCTTAAATCGGATGTGATGACAAGACCAAAGTGCGTGTACTGCGAGACTAAGGACAAGAATAGATTGCTTAGGTTTATTGTAATTTTAATGGATCTTTTTGCGGGTTATGATTATCGTCACAGTTTTTCTCGCGTTAAAGGTTATTTGTCATTTTGTGCACCAATAGAGTTATTTAAAAGAACCTCGTCGCTGCAAGCGTTAACTACTTTAAAGCATGCAGGCATCTGCAAAAAAGCTTTAGATTTGCTGGAATATCACTGGTGGCATTATTGATATAAACTGAAAAGAAAACAGGCCCGAGGACGGATCCCTGAGGTATGCCAAATTTAAGCGGCGCGGACGGCGAGTTCATACTACCGTCCGTAATATCGCACCCGGTGAATATTACTCGCAATTTCAAAGCCTGACCTGAGATGCATCAGGTAATTAGCACTAATTAGCTAATTAGTTGATAACTGTAACTACCATGTAACCGGTAAAACTCGAGAATGTGCTGTAAATTGAGCGGTCTGTGTGGTACACTGAATGCTCGGAAGCATGCATTTCGTCCTTTTAACAATACCCTATTGATGTGCTATACTGTCGATCTTTACCTCAACGAGCCCTAAATATTGTTTTGCGGGGTCATAAAAGTGCCTTCCATAGGAATCCTCTTTTTTTCACGTGTACCCTATTTTAATTTTTACGTGGCACCGTAGAGTACACCATCTCAACGCTAGATGGAGCTACGAGGGCTTGATGGCTGTCACACTCTGAACAAAACTGGCTAGGGAACTTTTTTTTACCACGTGATTCAAATAGCTCTATACCATCATGAACTAGACATATGCCAGTACCTGAATCCCAGAAAGCAATTGGATATCTTCAAGCACGTCTCCACGGTAGCGATTCAAGTGCGGTAAAACAGCCGATATTTCCGAGAGCAGCGCCCATAGGCATTGTGCATTCTTTTTTAATAAACTGGGAAACCCCCACTATTGAAACTACGAAACTGTAACTCCGGCAGAAGAAAGGTTCATACAGTTGCTCCGGCAGAAGAAAGGTTCGTACAGTTGCTACTTGAAACCGTGAAAGCAATGAGAAAATCAGAAAGGGAGAGGAGTTATTATCGTTTTGATCTCCAGTCCTGTAGAGTGACGCAGGGCCTCGCCCCCACAATGCGGGAAAGCGCACCTCCTGCTCGTGATACAGAATCCTGGGGAGGCTTCCAGCGCTTGCTTTCGTCGGGACGAGAGAAGAGATAGTGTAATTACAGCATGCGACAAACCTTTGTAATTCCACTCGCACTGGACGGATTCTTAAAATTTTTGCGGCATTGAATCAGGAGGCAATAAGCTCTTCTAGTGAATTCATTCCATGGTTACTTGAGAAAGTGTTCCAGAGCCCCTTCAATGCATTTTGTTCGACAGGTGTCACGACGAAAACGAGCCCATTTTGCGATAATAGCGCGCGCTGGACCAATCTGTGCGCGTGTTTGTGTGTATGTAACAAAACATATGAATAAGTATGAACTTGGCAATTGAAGGGTGGACTAGGGGCCGGATTTCGCTATTGTGTTCAATTATTAAAGGCAAAGCTTAAGGGTCCCCCAATTTTTTTTTATTCTCCTGACGAGGATGAATGGAAATAGTGAATGCATTTAATAAAGCATTGCATTAAAAGCATGGGTGCGCAATAATTATTTCTAACTGCTCTTCTGCCACCATGTTAGATTGTGATCTATGACCCGAGCCCACGCTCTGAATCTTGTCAGGTATTCTTCACTGTGAGCGGCGGCGGCGGGAAAAGGGGGTGGGGGGGTGGGGGGGCTTGCTTGGAATTTTACGGTAGTGGTTATGGGCTCTACTGCTGACCCGAAGGGCGCAGGATCGTATTACGGCTGTGGCGGCTGCATTTCGATGGAAGTGAAGTGCTGAAGGCCTGTGTTTTGAAAATTTAGGTTCACATTAAAAAGCACCAGATAACAAAAATTTCAGGAGCCCTGTGCTACAGTGTCTCATAACCATACAACGGTTGTGGGATGTAAAACCCCAACAATTATTATTGACACAGATCTCCTGCTGTGACACGGGGCTTTTTCTGCAAGTAATAGTCCTTCCCCTTCTCTGTGGTGCAGGCTCACGCATCGTCTATGACCGGAGCTTCCTTATGCAGATGCGCCACTCTCCATTGGCCCAAACGCCACCCAAAAACTTGCCTGTGATCCCTGGGGTGACCCTTTCCAGCAGCCCAGATGTCTCCAAGGCCAGTGGATCTCCCATGAAGCCCACAGAGAATGGTGCTTTGTCATCTCCAATCAAGGGTGCCAAGCCTGGTTAGCTGCTTTTACCACACTTATTTTGCACCTTGTTTTTTGCTTTTATTTTATCTCTCCGCAGACTTCTCTTCCAACTCGCACGTACGATATGTAAATTGGCACCAGTGTCATTAATGTAAAATGCTTGGAAATTCGGCAATGAAAAGACAAGTGCACTGCATGTTGAAAGGACAATATTTGGCTAGAAAATCTGAAAAACCAGCTATAAGGTAGACAACTTGATCATAGCCAAAAGTAGACATGCTTGAGGGAAAACAAAAAAAATATACTTTTGATTGATTAGATATACCAGGTGTTTACCAAAAATGAAAATATGTACAGTAAAAAACTTTGAAATAACTGCACATACTGTAGCAAGAGTTCTTGATTTTAGAAATAATTTCAAGTGGAATAAAGTGTCTTGCAGCAGTGCAATTCTTGAAAGGGCCAGAAGTGAGTGCCTTCCTTTTGGATACAAAAAAAAAAGTTTTACGCATCTTCATGAAATGAATCATGACAAGTGGGCGAATCATTGATAATCGTTCTTACCGTAAATCGTATGTGACATTACCCACTCCCTCATGCAAATGAGTGACGAGTGTGTATAGTAATAACATTTTTCGCAGTTGGGCTGCCGCTTATTGCGCCCTCGACTTCAATGTAGCAACTCGTTCTTAACGTTTCCGTTTTGTCATTGCTTTCAACCACTCGGTCTTTCCACACTTCTTAAACTTCAGTGCGTGAAGTGTGCCCGTTAACTTTGCGGTCAAATGAGGTATATCTCTTTTAATGTTACAACAAAGCAATTTCAATGTGGAATGCGATAGTATCCTCTGGATTTTATACATTTCACTCAAAATCCAGTCTCCCCAATTCTTTCAAGAGGTGAACTATTAGTTTTCTTCTTCTCCAAATACTCATCGTGTGCAGAGATGTTTTGTCTTGTGCCATTTAGTTGAAACATGTAGCATGAGCTGGAAGTGTGCACGACTATTATGAAGCATAGTTTAGACAACTGCACGATACTTTGACAAGCTGGCATTTTTTGGCTTTCTTTCTAGAAGGATCGGGTGACGAACCACAGTTTGCAATGGACATCTAGTCCGACCAACAAGTGCCAAGCTATTTCTTTGACTCGTCTCGGCCAAGTGCACCACCTCTTTGTATTTTTCATATTGCTCCAGTACGGAGTGCCACCAGTGTCAAATGGTGGCTGAATTGCCTTGATGCATTCTTTTTGTTTCCTTTGGCGAGCACGACAAGCAAGTGGGCGCACAATTTTTTTCTGTTTTGTTTCTTTGGTGTGTGAAAATGTGGTGCCCAGTTTCTTTGGTGTGTGAAAATGTGGTGCCCAGGTAAGTAATTATGGGCTAGCAGCAATGTGACTTGATTTTTCTTTTTAGCTGAAATTGCATTTTCTCGTATATTTACCTGCAGAGAGCAGTATAGCATGCACTCAATGAGTGTTGTTTTTTTTTAATTATCTCACCAACGAAACAAAAGCCTGCAGTTGCAGCCTGTGGAAGATTGCCTTCTCTCATTTCCTGTAGGGCTAGATGACAGATATTTTTTAAAGATTGGGTGCAACATCTTTTACTTTTTTTACCACTTCTTGCTATGGTACCACAGGAACCATATTCCTTTTAAAGGTTTGCATTGGGATCAGAACTAAAAAGGAGTGGGACTTGTGTTCCAATCCTTCAGAAGAACGGCTATTTGGGCTAGTTGGTTAGAATCCATGGTGAATACATGAATCCATGGTTAGAATTCATGGGCTTCAGCGCGAGCACGAAGGTGCTCGCGCTGCAGCTCTTATCAATCCTTCAGGTAGGTTCACCTCGATAACTTCAACTTTGTATTGCTCAGTCTTTAATAAAGTTTCTAGGGGAGAGTGAAGGGAGAGTGTGAAAATATTGGTTTCTTTCTGATTTGTGGGCTTAGTCGGTCCTTTGTGTTTGTCGACCAGTTGCACTGTCTAGTGATGGTCTTCCAAAATTAAATTGCTTTTATATGTATTCACAGATGCGGCCACCTTATTAGTTACCGACTGATCTGGTTGGTATAATTACAATCTAACACTACGACTCGTACAGATGTGCGTGTCTAATTGCTGTTGCAGCTCGGGGCTCATTTAGAATCTAGCTGACATTTTTTTTTAACTTTGTGCTTCTTGGAAAAACCTATTGAAATGTGTGTTGAGCTGATTAGACAAGCTGCATTGATGATGCATATTTCTTACAAATTCCTTTTTTGTTGTCTTTGTTCTTATTGTAATGCACCAAACGAAGCCAAAGGTGCATAGTTTTTTTTGTAAGACCTTGCTTTTTTTTTACCAGTGTAGTGAACATTTAACAATGACACAAATGCTTGTGCCATCTCAGATTTTATGTGATGTTCTTTCCTGAAGGATATGGCTTCACGTAGCATTATGTTGTTGAGTAGTGCCTCAGTGTTTGAGAAAGGTGGGAAGAAATGTCAATGGCAGGGTTGCGCAGTGCTTGGTTTCTTGTTGGCCATTCCCTTTTGTTTGTTTATGTTGTTTGGATGTGCTTTTGGAATCAAAATTCTAGAAGACATGTTTTTCAAAAGTTTGTTGGCTCAATAAAAATACAAAAGCTCATGACCTAGTCGTCGTCCAGCCTGCTAATACAATAAGAAAATGGCTAGCAAACAAACAAATAAAAAAAGACGAGGTGCAATGAACGACGAGGCCTTAACTCCAAGTCGGAGTGGTGCTTCACATGAAAGAGGGAAGAGTAGTATGATACTCAAACTTATGCGTGCTGCAGCGTGTGCCAGTTTGACGAGGCAGTTGTGCTCATTGGTGCAGTCTGTATATGTGCTTGAATATATAATGCTCTGTAGCATGGAGCCACTGTTCACAAGCAACCAGGTGTGAAGATCCTTCAGTGAAATTTAGTGCAAATGTGCCAGCTTACATAAAACGCCAATAGGGAGGGTGTGTTTGCGCAAAAGGTTGATCAGGAGCTTGCAGTTTGCAGCTCCTGAACGTCTTCTGGCATGACACATTTGGACAGTGTAACTCCAAACAAGGCTTAAAGAGACAAGTTCTTGAATGGAGGGTGTCGCTGGAGCCAATGATTTAAGAACAGCACTTGTTGAAACATTGGCTTCAGCGTCACTCCCCGATCAAGGATTTTTTTTATTTGGAAATGTATGTGAAACTTAAGTGCTGTGCTTTAGAAGCCAGTCATTTCTATTTCTCTCAACATTGCTTTTGCATATTGTGTACGTGCCAAAATGCAAAATGTTACCGCTGTGGACTTCAGCCATACTACTGTTTTCAAAAGTGCGAGTGCCCAGTTAGGCACGAGTTCTCAGCTGCATCTTTGTTTTGCACAACTTTTGAGCCTTCTCACGTACTGAAGTAGCCTTGGGATAGACTCTGGTAGACATCTGCATGGTATCAGCGTGTGAAACAGGGTGAGTTGGTTTAACTTCATTTTTTAAAACAGCGCAAAAGGATTACACGGGACAGGCACAGGACTAACAACTGTTGGGTTTATTATGCAGGAAGAAATAAGTACATGTCCGGCTGTGCACACATCACCGATAACTGTCACTTCTTTTAAGCAGGCTAAATTTGCAATCATGACAGATAGATGGGTTATATATGCAAACATCATGGTTGTTTTTAATGGTAAAGGCTTCTGTGATATTATGTGATGTTTGGTCAGTGTGCCTGAAGATGGCTTGAGTGCTATGTGGATGTAAATTGTTTTTTTATAGCACTCATGTCATCTTCAGACATGTTGACCAAAGGTGACGCGAGATTATCGACTGTTTCGGCAGTGTTTCGGTGTTTGTAAACAAACTTGCTCGTGCTGAACGGCCCGACCCGCCCAAAAAGACTTCCTGTGAGCCACTTGTGGTAATGTTTTTTGAATGGTCCCTGCGGTGTTTTCATAGAATTTAAGTTTGTTGCTTAATTTTTTTTGGTGCATTTCTTAGGATTTGTGTAGCAATGTTTAGCATAAGAGGCTGGACGTTGTGCACGGGTGAGGTACAAACAGGAAATGCATAAACTGCAGAAGTTTGTCAGCGCACTTAATGGGGCCAGTTGGTTCTGCATGTCGACAATGTGGGTGTACTTTGAAGACTGACAGGGAAGCGACGGGACGCACCTGTATTTTCCCTGTCCAGCCTTGAAAGCGCACCTATATCCTCAACGTGCAGAAGAGTTGCCCGATCCATAGTGAAGTTACACAATTCGACTTTTTGACTAAAGCTGAAAACCTGCCTCCTGTCAAACCACGATTATATTTGTGTTTTAGGCTGAGCACACAACCTCTGGATAAAACATTTCTGCACCTGTGTCTCTGTAGGCAATTTATATAGAGATCAGTGGTGATCGGAACCACTTGCAATCTTAAAGTGTTCAGTGCCGTGCGACTGAGAAATTGTAAAACGCACTCGTTACGCGAGGATGTCAACTGCGGCTGAGTCACTCGAATGATTATGGTTTACTCATGAGTAAACTGAATTTTAAGTTAAACCCACCTAAACCTGCAGTGCATGCAAATGAGCTCTGCACAGACCCTTTAGGTGGCGGGAGGGTTAAGAATGGAAAATAAGACAATCGCCTGTTGGTGGCATGAAGCCATAAAGGGAATTCGTACAGATTTCCTTGCAGTTTCGTGCCACAAACGGGTGGTTGTCGTATTTTCCTTTCCTGCAGTCTATGTTCCCACCGAAAGATGAATTAGCTAGACTGCGACGATGTTCATTTGCAGCAGCAAGACAGGTGATGAGTCATTTTCTTGCACAGATGCGAGCCCACTCGCAGGCATCGCTCTCTCTCTCAAAAAAAAAAAAAAAAAAAACAAAACAAATACAAAAAAAACCATGGGACATCGCGATGCAGACTGTGCAGCGATTCATGTTAAACGTGGCTGCTTTGTGTCGATGTTGTTTCGAGTACACATTATTTATGTGGCTCAAACTATACAAGAAATACTTTTGCAATGAATTTTCAGCGTTACTTTTCACATTTTGCTACCTACTTCAGGTGTCAGCACACTCATCTGCCACAAGTGGAAGGCAGTGTCATCGATGTGTTCCCTGTAACTGGGGGCCTTCGACTAATCTAACCGATAAACATAACCTTTGTGCTGTTAGTCCGTGCTGAGCTGTAAGTTGCTGATAAAATGGGCTAAACAAACCTACGTGGTCTTTCTGGCAATCCAGTTTTCCGACATGATTGCTGCAATGCGCTGCAGGTGGTCTACCTCTATTGGTCGGAAAACGGAACATTTTGACTAATACATAAAATTAATTCAGGCTTGCAGATTGCATCCTCGCTTGACACACCTGTGCCCTAGTTGCGAGCACTTCAGCGGAATAATTCTATCCACGTAAAACATCTAAACACTAGCTGCAGCCAGCGACCAATGCTAAAACCATGGAAAAACATGCTAAACAGGAAGTTTCCAATGGCACGTTTCCAGTGAACGCACAATGTTGCCATTGACCGGCAGGTGCAGTCTTCATGATTGTTAATTTAGCCTGCTCGAAAGAAGTGAGAATTATCAGTAATGTGATGATGCACGCACAGTCGAACTACATGCATTTATTGTTTTTCCTTTCTGCACAATAAACCCAAAAGTGCCCGTCTTGTGTAGTCCCTCATCTCGTGTCTTCATGTACTGTATTATATATTTCAGAATTGATTTTGCCATAGGGTTTAAAAAGGAAGGAAATGTCTGATGAATAGACCTGTGACATCTTGTATATCACCTTCAGGTGCGGACTATGAAGTACTGTCTGGAAATATGTCAAATTTTCATGGCACGATTCCAAGGTGCTCAGTTTACAATAGAAGAAAGAAAAAGAAATGTGTTGTTCTGTCTGAATATCGGTAAATAATGTTAATTAGAGTCTAATTAAACACCTATATACTTATCCTGCAATCAGTAAGCTTTAATCCTTGCATCAAAGGAACGAAGCATTAGGCCCAAAATGCATGCACAGTTTGTTTATTGGATGCATTCTTTTCCAGCAAAGATTACTCTTGGTGTTGGTCCTGGAACGTGGCACGTAGAATGATTGTTGAACATTGTGGTGCCTCTAGCAGAAATCTTCCACAGCAATACCCAATGCAATGAAGTTGAATGAACGTTAGTTGTCAACGCTGGAACCCTGTACCACCATGCACACTGCGTATCGAGCCCCTAGAAGAAACTCTGTGCATGACGCGCCTCCGAATTTTATGCGCACCATTGTACATACAGCCTAAAGGGGTGCTGTATGTACAATTTACGCACTAGTTCATTTCCTTGATAAATATGTTTAGGCAACTATGCTTTCAGTGCGCAGAGTTTTCTGTTTCATCTAGAATGTGTAGGGCAGTAAAAAATTTGGATAACTGTTCACCTTAAGTCTTTGAGATAAGCAAGCTACTGAATAAAAAATGTAACAGGTATGGTGGAATATTCTGAGCATTATACCCTTAGTGCAAGACAATTCACTCTATAATGTTGTATCAAATGGGGAAATATGCAAAATGGAGGAGGAATGAAGAGTGTCAGCAGTTTCAGGTGATACTTACTGTATAGTCTTCTACCATTTCACCAGAGTGAATGGCATGAAAGTTCAGCAACATCGCAGTAAGTGAAGGAGGCAGCACAGGAACATATTCTATTGCATGCAGGTGTCTGTGCATTTATATAATTTTCCTGGGGTCTGATGAATCCACTTCTCGTAGTGATCATTTTTCATAAGCCTGTGACTTTGCAATATGCAGAAACACAAGTTGCAAACAATGTAAAAAAATCTCATTGTGAGAGAGATAGTTACAACAGACACTTGACTACAAGAGACATTTGAGATTGTGAAACTATGTTTGCCATATTAACATTATATGGATGAATGGATGAAAAACTTTTATTGGGGTCCTGAAGGATTCCACCTCCGTTTTAAAGGGGTAGAATCGCGGGCCGCTCCCACGTTGGGACGGGGAGGCCCAGCCTCACCGCCGCATCGTGGGCCTTCTGGACAGCCTTGAGTTGTTGTATGAGAACCGGACTCGTGAGCATTAAATGAAAGGAGTTCTCAGAAAATTCTTCATTTTTTCTTTGTAAAGAGGGGCACCTCCAGAGCATGTGGTTTGTGGTGTACACGTATCCCGAAGGAGTACGGCCACCAGCGTGGGTCCGGTCTTAGCGAGCCGCAGGGCACGCGTTAACCGTCGCCGTGGCGGGAACACGATACTGCTCAAGTCGCAACACTTTATTGTGGCAACACCAAACGCAGTACAGCCCGTTGCAAATAGGGCGCGGCGGGAAAGCAAGTAGGCTTATCCACGCCACGGGCACAAAGTACTACACAGGGTGCCACGAGCACGTCTCCGCGGTAAAGGTAATCCACGGAGACACCGGGACAAAGGGGCCCGGTTGCTCGAGCGAGGGCAAAGGCGCTCGCGTTGGCTTCGAAGGGAGACGGGTCGGCGTAGCTAGGCCACGCACTAGGACACCGTACTGCCCTTCGGCCGTGAGTACGCAGCGGGGCAACAAAAGGTGAGCGTTCGCATCGGGCGCGAGGCGCCGTCAGCGAAGTCCGACGAGCCCCGAGCGGCGGGACTAGACGGACGGAAAAGAATGCGTGGCTCACCGTTTGAAGTCCCGGACTGTACTCCCTGCTCCCGACGCAGCGCGCGAAAACCTCTCGGGAGGCTACCCGCGCGGCGCCACAGTCAACATCCGCTACCGGGTGAGGGAGTTAAACGTCACTCCGCCCTTCCCAGCGCGGCTGACGGCAAAGGAGGGCAGACATGTCGGGACATGAAAAAAAGAGGCGGCAAAGCCCGCGCAAAGGCAGCGGGCCAGCCTCAATTCCCACAGGTTAAAATCACTGCGATTCTGGCAGTCTGGACAAAGTTCTGAAATATCGGAGTAATGGCTATAGGTTACGAGGCTAGGGTATGTTCCCGTCTGAAGCATGCGAAGAGAGATTGCCTGTGGCCTAGACAACTTTTCGTGTGGCAATGGAAATGACCTACGGCCTAATTGATAATGCTTCGTGATCTCGTTGAAAGTAGTCAAAATGTCCCTAAAATGAAGGCTGCTAGCTGACTCCTCTGTCTGAGAAGCACAAGTCCCGGCGCGGTAAGTGAAGCCTCGCGCCTTGGAGTGGGCTAGCTCGTTGACATTGGGAAGGCCTCCAACCCTTAAGCCAAGGTGAGCAGGGAACCAAATAATTGTGTGGTGGGTGAGTTCCTTGCGAGCGAGAATTCTCAAAACTTCCTTGCAAACGGAACCAGAAGCGAAGGCCCTAGCAGCGGATTTAGAGTCCGTATAAATATCAGTCCTTTGTGGATCAAGGAGTGCTAGTGCAATGGCCATCTGTTCTGCTTTGTAAGAAGAAGGGGTTCGAACCGACGCCGAGGATAAAATCTGACCCTTAGTATCTACGGATACTACCGCAAAGCGAGCAGAAACGACATACTGGGCGGCATCAACAAAGCATGAAACAGACGATTGTTTGTGAGCTTGAGCTAAAAGAGAGGAGGCTCGAGCGACACGCCTGCCCGCGTTGTACTGTGGATGCATATTTCGTGGAAGGGGGCATACTTTGATGCGAGAGCGTATATAATCATCGAGTGGCGTATTTTGTACTTCGAGCGTCAGGGGGTTGACTCCAGTGTCAATCAGAATCTTTCTCCCCGCTGGTGTAATCGAAAGCCTGGCAACCTGTGCCGTTTGTTGAGCCTCGATAACTTCTTCAAGCGTGTTGTGGACTCCAAGTTTCATAAGGTTCTCAGTGCTTGTGCGCATAGGAATGCCAAGAACTTTCTTGATGCTTTTCCTTATGAGGATGTTCAATTTATTTCTTTCGTGGAGTTGCCACCTGTGCATAGATGCGACATAGCTTATGTGGCTCATCAAGAATGCATGGAATAGTCTGAGGAGGTTGTGCTCTCGAAGACCACCCCGACTGTTGGAAATGCGTGATATTAGTCGGATGACCCCTTCTGCCTTGGAAGTCAGACGGTCGATCGTGCGGCCGTTCTGTCCATTAGCCTCGATAATCATGCCCAGAACGCGTATGAAGTCCACCCTTGGAATACGCTGCCCCGATGCCGTGTACAGCCTAATGTCGATGTCAGCCAGTGGTTGCCAGTTTTTGGGTTTGGGTCCCCGTCTCGTGGGTCGATATAAGAGAAGTTCGGACTTTGCTGGCGAGAGCTTGAGGCCCATTTCATTTATGTAGACTTCAACACAGTCTACGGCCTCTTGAAGAGAGTTCTCCACAGAGCCCTCCGAGCCACCGACACTCCATATGGTGATATTGTCCGCGTAAATGGCGAACTTGATGCCCTCTTGGTTTGAGAGCTTTGCAGCAAGGCCGCACATTGCAATGTTAAAAAGCAGTGGGGAGACGACTGAGCCCTGCGGGGTGCCGAAGGAACCGAGATCGTAGGGCTCAGACTTGAGATCCCCAAGCTGTATAGTGGCTTTTCTATTCCTGAGGAACGAGCTGGTGAACTTGTGAAAGTTGGCACCTAAGTTGAGAGAAGAGATGGAGGCAAGTATGTGGGAGTGCGAGACATTGTCAAAGGCCTTTTCAAGATCCAGACCGAGAATAGCTCTAACGTCTTTTGTCTCCTGATCTATGATGTGATGCTTCAGCATTTTCATGACGTCCTGAGTAGATAGGTGTGGTCTAAAACCTACCATGTTGTACGGAAACAGGTTAGTCTTCTCTATGTGCTTTGATATTCGATCGTTGATCACATGCTCGGCGACCTTGCCTATACAGGACGTCAGTGAAATGGGTCGTAAGTTGCTAAAACTGGGACTCCGGCCAGGTTTAGGTATGAGAATAACCGACGCCCTTTTCCATTGCTCAGGGAAAGTCCCCGTCTCCCAAATACGATTGATTTCTTTGGTGAGGTAGGTGATAGAGTCATCGTCTAAATTGCGTAGTGTCTTGTTTGTAATGCCATCCGGGCCCGGGCTGGAGTTCCCGTTAAGATTGTTTAAGATGGTGCGGACCTCTTCTTCCTGGAAGGGCTTGTCCAACTCGAAGGCTGGTGATCCCGTGTATTGCGCGTAGCCAGAAGGAGGCCGGGTTGTGTCCAAAGGGAGGTATCTCTGTGCCAGACACTTCACTATTTCCGTGTCCGATTTAACCTTCCTTTCTGAGTGCAGTATTCGGTCTACCAAGCGCGTCTGGTTGGATTTAGATTTGGTCTCCTGCAGCAGGTGTTTGAGGAGGTTCCATTTTCCCCCAACTTTCATCTGACCATCCACCTTGTTGCAAATCTTGTCCCAATGCTGTTTTTCCAGCGTCTGACAATAAGTTGTTATTTCTTGGTTAAGACTTGCGATGCGTTTTCGCAGTCTTCGATTCATACGGTGTGCTTTCCACCTGGCTAGGAGGGCGCTTTTAGCCTCAAGAAGATGAGCAAGCCTACTATCCATTTTATTGACCGGTAGATCAGTCTCTATCGTTTTGGTGGCCGACTTGACGTCTTCGACCAGCTGAGACAGCCACTTGTCGAAATTCGGTGAGTCATTATTCTCTTCTGCGCTCTTCGCTCTGATCTTACGGAAGAGGTCCCAATCTGTAAATTTGAAAGCTTTAGGGGGCTTTGCTTGAATTTGTAATGTCGTACTCAAAATACAATGGTCACTCCCCAAGTTTTCTCCTAAGTTTAACCATGATACCTCCCCCATGGTTGTGACAAAGGTGAGGTCTGGGGTAGTATCCCTAGAGCAAAAATTTCCAGTGCGGGTAGGAAACGTGGGGTCAGTGACCAAAGTAAGATTCAGATCCGATACCGCTTGCCAGAGCTCGGCTCCCTTGGCAGTGGTGCGAGGGTAGCCCCAAGCTTGATGGGGTGCGTTGAAATCTCCCGCTATAACTATGGGTGCGTCCACTTTCCTAGCGATCGTAACGGCTTTTGATAACAATGAGGTGAAGCTATGGTGCCTGCCTTTTGGAGAGCTATATATGTGGAGTATGAAAATGCTATTTTTAAGGTTGCTGCCAGGTATAATTTCTAAAAGAGAGTGTTCAATCTTGCTATTTGCCATGTGCAAATTGTGCTCAATGTAAGTGTACTTCTTGGACACAAACGTGCAGATACCGCGGCCATCTGGAGGTTTCGTGATGTGATGGGTGTAGCCTGGCAGGCTCATTGTTTCCGTAAGCGTCTCCTGTAGCATAATAACATGTGGTCGAATTGGCTGGGATTTAATATACTGCTGGAGAGCGGCATTCTTTGATTGGAAGCCCCAGCAGTTCCACTGCCAAATTACAAAATTTTTAAGGTGTCCCGCCATTGTTGGGACCCTCAAAAGCTGTCTCCTGAGAGACGCTACGGGTTGCCACCTTCTGCACGATCCTGACCTTAGGTATTACTTGGGCCGGAGTAGCCTCGACTGATTGTAAAGCTTTAACTTGGTCAGCCTCGATCTTTGTGACTCTGCTGTCCAATACCGCAATCGACTCGACCACCGCCCTGAGAGCATTTTTGATATCATTCAAGGTTTCCTTGACCTCTGTTTTGAAATCTCTGTCCTCGTTATTGGCCGGTTGTGCTAGCGCTCTCCTTTTTGTTGGTTTTGCCCCTGGATGGACGTCCATGGGTACCTCATCGTGACTCGCATCCGATGTGGCCTCTGTACAGGGAACTGTGTTTGAAGGAGACGGAGACGAAACCTGCTGTGATTTCCTTAAGTCGGCTATTTCTGCCCTGAGTTGCTCGACAATGGCCCTGAGGTTAGCATTTTCCTTTTGCATCTGCGCATATATATCTGAGTGTTGCTCTGAATTGGTACCCCCCTTTACCTGTGGTTGGGAGCCCTTGATCTTGGATGCCCAGGTCTGGTGCTGATTTCCTTGCTGTACACCATTGCGGACGGTAGGCACACGTGAGTTAGAACGGCCCTTGGATCTAGAATGTCCCCTGGATCTCGAACGGCCCCTTGCTCTGCCTCTGGAACGGGATCGCCCTCGCGGTGGTTGTAGCTGTTGGCTGACGTCACGCGGGCGCCAGCTGCTGCTCGGGCGCTCAGTCGTAGCGCGGCCTCCTGCAGCGGCTGGTAGCGATAGGAAGTCTCCTCCACTATCCGTGAAGTTCACGTCGTCGGCGTCTTGTTCCGCAAATTCCATCGTATATTGCATCCGTCGCTCTCGTCTTCGTCGACGGACTATGTAGGGCACTTGAAAACGATGCTTACACGTCTTGTCTGCCGTGAAATGTGGACCCCCACACAACTTGCATTCAGGAGTACAGACGTGACCCTCCGAAGGAGATGACATACCACACCCTCTACAGACGGCCTCCTCTGGATGGGGACAAACATCGGCTCGATGACCTAGCTTTCCACAGGCATAACAGACATCGGTCTGTCGACGATACAGGGTGCAGCGGACCAAACTATTTCCACATATGACGTAATTTGGCACATTTAGTCCGTCAAAGAGGACGATTACCGTGGTGGAATTCTTGATTCTTTTCACTTGGAGTGCAGTCGGGTTCCTTGGGTGTACAATAAGTGAATAAAGTTGTTCTTGACTGATGTCCGCGTCAACACCTCTGATGATACCTTTGCAGGTGTCGTCGGGGGCAGCTCGGTAGGCACTAACATCAAAACTGGTGGTACCGAGAGTAATGGCGGTGATCTTGGAATACGCTCTGGCGTTCCTCTCCGCTGGAGTGCTTATAACTGCAATGTTCTGCATCATATTCGGGCATACCACGTCTTCCGTGACTTCTTCCTCACTGAGCGCTGCAGCCACTGCGAGTGCCTTCGCGAACTTAATTTGACTCACAGTTCTCATGTCCAGGCCATTTCTAGGTCTCACGATGACTCGATGGTGATCTCTTGGAAGGTAAGGAAGTCTAGAAGCAGCGATAAGACGCTTCTTCACCGCAGCCCGGGAGCGCTGAGGCGACCACGCGTCGCCGTGCATGGAGACGCTTGCTTGCGTCTCGGTCCTGGGGGTATGCGTCCCACGAAGTTTACGTTTAGTGGTAGCCACAGACCATCCAGAATCTTGAAGATCATCGGGAGTGATATCCTCCCCATCGACAGAGACTTGCATAGACATTCCGTGCGTAGAGTACTGGAACACCCTTCCGAGAAGGGCCGGCGGCCGCTCCGCCGTAGCATAAGCCTAGCGCGCTCAGCTGAGCAGATGGGCAAACAGAAGAGTCTCGAAAAAGTGTCAAAAAGCTCACCAACAGTGAAATACTTGGTATCGATGTAGTCCGTGTGGTTTTATGCGTCGACTGGAAAAAAAAAAAACAGGCAGTAGGCTGACAAGTGCCTACTTTTTTGGGAGGGGAAAACGAGCTGAAGATAAGACTACAGGAAGTTGGAAGAAGGTAACAGATGACAGGCCACACAGGCAAAAGTAAAGTAAGACCAGGCCACTCCTGCATTCCTGCATAATTATATATATATATATATATATATATATATATATATATATATATATATATATATATATATATATATATATATATATATATATATATATAAAGCAAAATGCTCTACTAATGGGAGTTCAAATAATTGTGAAGAAAAATTAGGATGTAATGATAAGCCTGGTCACGTTGAGAGGCACACTCACTTGGTAACATGGAATGATTCAGGCTCCTAAACCTTAGTCCAAGCACTCCACTGTTACACACAGCAGAAGCACCCGTAAAACAAATGACACCTCTAAGGCTTGATGTTTTATTTCCATCACACCTATTCATGGCAATAAGCCAGTTTCAATAATCTCACTTGTAATGTCAAGAGTTGCAACCCCTTGACATAGTGGTGTTCATACAAGTTCTTGTAGTCATGCAATCTACAAGGAATGCCAGCCAGCCAATCCATGAAGTGCAACAATGCCTTGTCACTTTTTTGTCCAACTCTGAACACACTAAACATGATACAGCAAGCAAAAAGCATTGCGAAAACTAGCTTCAACAGAATACACAAAGTATAGTGCTATTATACAACTCATCTCACGAGATCAAATTAAACAAAAAATGAATCTGCTAGGTAAAGAAGCGTGAAGGGCGTAATGTAGGATCGTTAGAAGACAGCAAAAATCAGCACTCTGCAAGTACCCACTGAAGTACAAAGAAACAAAGATTCTGTTTAACATCACTAAGAGCGTACAGATGAAAGGGTGGCGTTGCTGCACCATGACGCACTTAGTTGACATGCAAGCAACTACGAAAGTAAATAATTGCAAAATATTATCAGAACAGCAAAGTCTGTGAAAGTTGAAATTTATTTTAAGCCTAATATTACACGTCCTCCAAGACCAATATCTGAATTTTGCCATTTTACGTAAGCAAATTGTCGCAACCCGTTAAAGAAGAAAAAAAATGGAACCAAGCAGGTTCTGCACGTACCTGCCCATGAATGCAGTGCCTGCTTACAACAACAGAATTAACAATATGTGGGGTTTAATGTCCCCAAACCATATCATTA
Organism: Rhipicephalus microplus; assembly: GCF_043290135.1. Classification (NCBI taxonomy): domain Eukaryota; kingdom Metazoa; phylum Arthropoda; class Arachnida; order Ixodida; family Ixodidae; genus Rhipicephalus; species Rhipicephalus microplus. The sequence continues at coordinate 389,095,213 of NC_134710.1, forward strand.
TGAGAGACGCTGTAGTCGAAGGCTCCGAAAATTTCGACCACCTGGGATTTAACGTGAACCCAAATCTGAGCACAAGGGCCTAGCCTACAGATTTTTTGGCTCCACAGAAAGCACAACAGAATTCATTATTGTCTTAGCACATTGATTATTTCCCATGTAGTAAGGAAAGTTAATATAGGCCATCCTCTCAATTTACAGCAAAAAAGCCACAACTTGAGCCTGTTAGCTATATAAGGACACTAGAACCTCGCATCAGTTATAGTACTATTCTGAAGTACCTCTCATTTACCACAGCCTGAATTAAGCTTTCAGCCCGATTTGCACTGAGCAAAAAAGTGCTTAAAAAGTGCAAAATTAACCCATTGACTTCCGCGGCCGGCGGATACGGCCGAGGCCAAAAGTTCTTTGACCGGCGAAATGCCGGCCACTTAGAAAATTATTGTTTTTCATAATCTTTCATAGATGGCAGCACATTGGTTGGTGTTTGCCTTTTGTTTGATGTGTTCTCTGCTAGATGGACATAGTTGTCCACTGTTGGAGTTATTTTTGTGCGCGTTTGGAGCTGTTTTGTGTGCGAAGTGAGCGAGGCGATTGCGACCGGTCTTGTTCAAAACATGGCATCGCGGCGAAAGCGTGGTTTGACAGAAGACGAAATTCTGCAACTTGTGTTTGACAGCGACGCCGAAAGTGACATTTGTGATGATGAAGATGTTTCATTAGACGATGGGGAGGATCAAAGTGATGAAAGTAGTAGTGATGAGGAGGAGGAGGAGAACGTGTGTGCAGCAGAAGATCCGCTGGATACTTTGCCGCCTTCTCCAAAGGCGCGAAAGATGGAAGAATGGCAATGGGAAGAAGATGACAGTGTGGAAAATATTGTCAAGCACTCCTTCAGCGGCCAGCCTGGAATCAAGAGGTCCATCGAGCTTCAAGTAGGTGGAAGTCCCACTGCTCTTGGAATGTTCAATGCGCTTCTTGGAGTGGCGATTTGGAGCATCATCGCGTTGCACACAAACGCCTTCGCACGCGAAAGGCAGCTTTTGCATCCTCACTCCTCATGGCATGAAACAACCGCCGACGAAATGAAAGCCTACTTCGCCTTGTGTGTGCTGATGAGCCAAGTACAGAAGAGTAGCATTCAGTCTGCCTTTTTATCGCGGCCGATGAAACCCACCTGTCACGGCTACACCAATGCGCCTGCAAGCTTCCGAGTGGACTAATTTTCCTCGTCAGATCCTTCCGAATAAAGTAAAAAAAAAAAATCCATCCAGGCTTTGCTTAGTTTGCAATTCACATGGCAAAAAGTCCGAGAGCCGGTGGGAGTGCGAAAAATGCGTGCGAAGTTGCGCTTCACATGCCTGTGTGTTTTAAAGAATTTCACACACGCAAGTCATACTGACCGAGTTGCTGCAGTAAAGCATTGCAAACAGAATAAAGCAAGAATTGTGGTTCTATGACGTTTCTTGCGGACTTTATTGCGATTTTTATATGCCGCACGCTGGCGCGAAACTTTTGCCGCGGAGTGGTAGGCAGGACCGGGCGCGCAGTGCGCGGAAGCCAATGGGTTAAGCACCTTCTTCATAACAGCCACAAGTCTCTGGGTATATGAACAGAATGTCACATGCTTTTGTAACAGTGCACTATGTCACACTTACTGTGTACTGCGATTAGTACAAGACAAAAGCAAGGTAACAAAGTAAATGAGATTCTTCTACACGATTAACAAGTAATGCATGTTTTTTGTTTCTTTTTACACAAGGACACAACATGCAGCATTTTGCAGTTTCTAAAACATCACTCCTGGAGAAAACAACCTAACAACCTCTGCAAACGATCATAAAATCGCAGCCTGAACAAAGCTTGGCCTTTTTTGTGAGCAAGAAAGTGCACAGCAATGCCTGCACGTGGAAGGCAGCTAGTGTTGCATGATCTAGCCAACCAAATATGCATACTAACAAGCTTTATACCAAAGTAGTATGTCAGTATATGCTTCAAAAGACAAAGCGATTGCATATCCCATTGCAGTTTGCTGGCCAAAAGGTTACCATGTACCTTCGACAGCACTGCCCACACTACAATAAAATTCAATATCGCCAAGCCATGCACCTACTATATACAGCTGCATTAACAAGTACAAAAATAACACTAAAAATCATTGTCTATTAAAATGTGGTAGTCCATGTGCACATAGGACCACAAAATATAAGATGACTACACATAATCTCTGTAACCTGGTCATTTGTGCTGAGGTCACAGGAAGGCATGTGGCTCTCTGCTGACAAGTACTTGCAAAATGTGATAGCACTTCCTTTTTTCACAAGATATATGCACATAAAAAAGTGGACAAAACCTGTGTGTCTCAAATGACCTGTAGAGGGTAGAGGGGTTCCACAAAACTCCCGAAAAAAAATAAGCACCCAGGTGAATTATTGATTGGTCAATAAATGAACCGCTCAACAAATGCTCATTGTATAATTGTTAAATTAAATCTCTGGTGGTAGTTTTTTGAATGCTTTTATTTATTACTGACAGAAAATGAAGAAGCTCTGTAAGACCAACAGGGCTCAGCTAAGGGTCCCGTTATGTTTGGGGCAAGCGAACTATGGCCGGTCGGTATAAGGTGCCTTACGAAAAGGGGAGATAATCAAAAGCGGCTGCGCAGACGGGCCACTAAGCCGTTCACCCCTGCATGCACCTGTGAGCTTTTGTTCACCGCACCTTGCGCTAGGGAGTCACCCGCACGACGAAAGCGTTCTCACGATGAGCCAGTATGAGAAACAAGTGGCCCCTGTCGCGACAACCCTCGAAACAGGATAATGCGGCGGTGTGCTGTCACAGTAAGTGTGTACAGGCAGCCGCATCTTATGTACAAACTTCAGACAGCTGACTGGTTGTCTAGCCAGGCTTGTCGTGCAAAAGTATTTTTAAGCTGTGCCTTGAAGAAATCACAAATTTTTTTTTTTTAGCCGATTTCCCGGAGAAAGAGGGCAGCAAAGTATGAGAATGCATAGGTGGAAACATGTCTCTGAGGAAAGGAGAGTTATATTCTGCATTGGTGGAGCATCAAGAAAGTCGAACAAGGTGGTCTCAGATGAGACGAGATATTTAACGGAGAGAGATGGAAACGAGGGGAGCTCGGTGCTCGAGGACGAGATCAGGAATTGTGCACAGAGGTAGTGCTTGGCGGCGACTCTTATCCATGGATTGAATACTACATCGAGAAATCGGTGTCGATGTGTGCAGCATACTAAGGGCTTGGCAAGTAATGCTGACATGAATACAGCCCAGTTCTTACTGTGTAATCGGTTTAGTGGCCGCCCCAGTCTTGGTTTGTAAGTGTCAGTGTGTAAATAAATGTGAAGTTTGCCAGAAAGTGAACAACCTGTCCAGTTCTTCAACGTGTCGTCGTGTCCACCTGAACTATCGAGCGAGATTACCTCTATCACCCAATCTATCTTTAAGTGTGCCCCTCACCAGGTTTGGGCATTGCAAACAAACCAATGAATCTCTCATGGCAGCAATAGTGTTTGCAAAGTGTAAAACAGTTGAAAATTTCAAACGGAAGCACACACTACGAGGGAGAAGTGCTTTGAAAGAGCGAAAAATCATGAAGTGGGCCGTAAGCAAGAGACACTCCTTCAGAAGGCCACTGATGTGGTTCCAATGCAGAGTGTGAAATTCCTGCTCTGGAGAGGTGCTATTAAGCAGAATAAGATGATAAAGAAGGTAGGCAGAACTCGTCATGAAGCACAACACACGGCAGAAAACAAGCAAAAGGTGAATGCTTCAGGATGCAAGATGAAGCAAAGCGGGAGTGTGCCTCTGCTAATAGTGGCTCTACCTTTCTGGTAGCATAGTAGCGGGGAACTTCAACTTCTTCAAACTCAAAGTGCTCCCTAGATGGCACCCTTACAGCTAGCAGTCTGTAACCAAAATTTGCAGTGGCACTGGTGAAGAGCTCTCAAAAAGGCATGAGTCCTTGGCTCTCATTGTGCACTGTGCAAGTTCTGCAGCTGAGCTGATTGTAAATGATTCTATTTCATTTTCTTGTGTACACACATACATATGAAAAAAAAAAAACGTGCGAGAACATGCACGAATTGTTATGTAGAATTTTCATTTATGAAACTGCGTCCAGCAACAGAAGATAACTTCGTTGCAGCCTGTTTTTGGCATTTTTTCCTCTTAATAAGACAGAGTGCACTTACTGATGAACGGAACGCATAGCTATTACAGAAATTCTGTGAAACGCATCACAGACACATGGCTCCAAAGTGCAAGGTACGCATGGGCCGATGCAATGGCAATTATTGAATAACGAAATACTTGTCTGTAGAGCTTTAAAAAAACTAACACTGCATACAGTTAACTGATTGATGATGGTTGCTTGTATACTGAAACCTTGATATAATAAACCCAGATATAACAAAATATTGATTATAGCATAGTAAATTAAAATACATTGGAATATATATAGTGTCAAGAAAATACCTTCATAAAAAATTTTCCAATATAACAAACTTACTTCACAGTAAGATGCAACTTCGTTATAATGAGGTTTGAGTGTGTGTAGTACTGAAGTTAAGGTAATCTCTATTAACCCTTAAGACTGTTTCACATGGCACAAAAAAGTAGGAATTTACAGGCTGCAAATTTCCTTGCAGTGTGAAAAAAAAAAGAGAGAGAGGCGGAGGGGGGGGGGGGGGGGGGCAGTTCGCTCCTGCCACAGCCATATGCAGCGAGCAACTAACATGTTGGAAATTTTTCGCTCTGATCACAGCGGCGGAGCAATTTCCGGTCGGAACCCATCCGAATAGGAACGGGCCGGCCAAGCTGTCGCAGTTGTGTCAACATGTTTGTTTTGGTACTGATCGATATTGCACATTTTAAAATGGATTTAGATTGGAAAGTGTTCTTAAATGACGAAACACACGTCCTCTTCGTTACCGTTCATGGAAACTTAATATCATAATGCACAGATCGCTACACTACAGTTGAAAAATTCTGCAATGTCAGCCACAAAGAACAATGGCAAAAAACGTTGCTCACTGCTCCGCTTGCCGAGTGAAAATTGCTGAGCATTTGCAGTCCATGTGAAACAAAAATGCTATTAGCGCGGTTGCAAACAGAGTGAATAAACGAGTTTTTTTCACTGCAATCGCAGCATGTGAAGCAGCCTTTACACTGCCACTCTCAAGAGGTCTTCTTGTGAATCAACCCTTGCCTCTCTTGTAGCAACACGTAAATGAAAATAACTTTGCCCTAGTTCTGTCATCTAAACATAAACAACTTGCAAGTTAGATTTCTGACATTCGATTAGGCACATATCTTAGTAATTTGAATATTTTATTTTGGCAGGGGAGTCGCAGTGAACCAAAGTGGTATGTGCACCAGCACATTTACACACTTATGAATGGCAGAACGCTGAGAAGGTTCGTATAAATTGGTAATTCAGAAATGCTAGCGGGCAATACACAGGCACAGGAGGAAAAGGATGACAAAAACAGCAGTCATTGATTGGGAAGGTTGCACAGTGGTTTGTGTTGTACTCATCCCTGTTCAGGCGTTTCGGGCACCTGCGTTTCCTCATGATTCCAGTACTAAGGATAAGCTACAAGTATTAAAAGGAGTGCTTCAATGACCTCCAGTCTGCAGACAATTCCCCCCCCCCCCTCAAAGATATGCCAGAGATCACTAGCTACAAATGCCCCAAAACTGGTAAAAGCAAGGCCCAACAAGTAACAAGTAACAAAAGGGCAACAAGTAACAGAATAAAAAATGTTATCAGTAACAAAGAAACAAAAGGATAATATAGTATGGATTAAAAACAAATGTGGCTAGCCAATATTTTCATGAAATTTAAAATGATCAAGTAGATTACGGGGTAGTGAATTAACACGTACTGGTTGACGGGTGGAACCAGTTGATGATAATGCAGGCATTTTCAGCTCAAATACAAATGTTGCAGTGTATCAAAAGATCCAGAAGGAATATTATGATTACGCTTGCACTCGGAACACAATGTCTTTGAGGAGCGTACCACACTTAAAAACGGATTGAAGTAGGCTGTTAACACGAGTGATACAGCACCGTGTTATTTCTATTTTTTGCAAATTATGCGACTTTGATGACCAGTCACCCAGTCTAACCTAGACGTTTTGCTTCAGCAACAAAATGTGGCACCACAACGTAAAGCCAAGCCTGTAGTGTAGAAGCTACAGCTATGGGGAAAAAATAAATAAGAATGAATTCACATAACACTTTTTAAAAATAAATGTCATTAAAAGCTTTCCATGCAGTAACAATGAATGTGTTCTTACAGTAAAATAAAATAAGATGGTATGTTATTCAAATCTCAGCAGATGTGCCTCCATACTTTAAGGTATGAGAGCATGGTAAGCAGAAATATTCTTTTTATCAAGAATGCATCAGCTGCGTCTGCTTACCCAATAAAACAGTATATGCAGCTGAGGGACATTGCATGCAAGGATTGAATGTAAAAAATGGCCCTAGGTTTGCACACAGATCTCTAGTAAGACCTGCAGGGTATACTTGAAAAAAGCACAAACTTCACCATGCATCATGTGTAGGGCTTGGTGTATTTGAATAAATTCTAAAAAATCTGATAAACATACACCGGGAAAATTTTAGACAATTTGGGTTCATCCTATAAACCCCGATTTTAACAGCCACTATGACCCCGTTCAGTTCCTTATCGAAAGGGCATGTTTTAAGTAGTAATTGATATATTGGGCAGTTTGGCTGATATAAACTTTACTTCACGTCAGCAATATCTCAGAGACTACACCCACAGCAGGTTCCACAAAGGTCTTGTCGTGCATGGAGTGAGAAGCATCAATGTATGTAGGGTTCCCAGGAGCGCAAGAATCGTAAAGTATGCTAGAGTACCAGAACAAGATTTAAGATTGTAATATGTACAAATGGAGGTATTTTCTATTCAAGTATTTGTGTTTATGCACTGAAACCTTCTACACAAGTAAATTACGCTTCGTGTGTTCTGATAATTTCATGTTCAGATTTCATTTCAGCTAAGGTACAACAGTATTAAAAATGATGCAAAATTAAACTTGGAACTTCGAAAAATTGGGGACTTACAAAAAAATAAACTCGGAAAAACAGCCTCTAACTTTAAATACTCCCAAAACACGTAGCCCTAGTCATGTGTAAAAATGGGCACGCAAATGTTCCACGTTAAAAAGCCCAAAACCGAATAATATGTAACTACACCTGAACAATGTTCTTAAGACCAAAATATCACTGTAAGCACCTAAGTGCATCTCCTTGTGCCCAAATGGCATGAAACAAACCAATATAACGTCTTCCATGCTTTATACATATGTATATGAAATATGCATTGCTGGTTACCTGTACATGTGCATTTGAAAAAGCCAAACACGTCAGTGGTAGACATTCTGAAGTCATTTTGCTCTCTTAAAATAGTACCACACTTACTATAATTTTTTTTTTTTTCAAAACTATATAATGAGATGGAGTACTGTGGTAGAGCATGTCAGAGAATTAATAAAAATGCGGCATCCACATAACAGGGGTTGGCCACTAGGGAGCCAGAGAGTGCGGACGCGCTTCACATCGGCTCCGCAGTTTCTCGATGTCTGTGGCAACAATTCAGATCCATGTTTAACGACACATATCTGAGAAAACTCGCCACGGTCATGACGCCCTGCTGGTTACAAGTTTTTGGAGGTGAGCAATTTTCTGATCACCGCAGCAACGCTATTTTGGCACCACACCGGCAAACGCACTAGGCCTATTGCAGTACTGGTCGACCCCATTGCCTCCGCCGCAAACGCGGCCAGCGTCCAAGCCTAACGCGAGCCGTGCAAGGCCCCCTTGCGACTCGTTTAAGGAGTAACTTACGACCATAATGGACGTTGTAATCGTACAAGGTGAAGAGATATCGCCGAAGAAGATCCGAAATGACAAGGGGTGGCTTGAAGTACGCGCCAAGCATAAGAAAAACGTGATGCCTGTCGAGGAGACCAATCCAGCTGTGCAGGACGCGGACGCGTTGAACACGGAAGAAACCTATAAAAGAAGAGCAGCCAGAATTTTAAGAAGACTTGACATGACGAGCAAGAAACCCAACCTGCCGGTAGACGATGTCAAGGTCATCGTGCGCCCAAAAGGTGGCTTCAGCACCACGACACACCGTGCGGCTCGAATTGGCGACGCCATACGTAACGCAGCCGGACTGAGACAAGAGGAAACAAGAGGCGATATCTTCTGCGTAACGAAAGACAGAACGTTAGGTCAGCACTTCATCGGAAGAGCGGGCCAGAAGGTACTGTGAAATCACCAAGCTTCGCATGGGAGATACAGAGTGCGAAGTGGGCGCATACGCAGCAGCGCTTGAAAACACAACCAAAGGTATCACCTGCGGGATACCCGGACGAGGACACCCTGGGAGACATAGAGAGACATCTCGTCAATGAGCACAACCCAACGCTGTTGCATGCGAAGCGAATGGGCCAGACGGCAAATGTCATCGTCGTATTTGAAGGAAGTGTAGTTCCACACTATGTCTACTACAATGGAATTGAGCATGGTTGCGTGCTATACAAAAACCAGTACGAGACGTGCTACTCATGTGGCAGACTTGGACACAGATCCGATGTTTGACCCAACCCAGAGAGCAAAAGATGCAGAGGCTGTGGCTGTGAGGATCCGCTGAAAGACCACCAATGCGAACCAAGATGTCGTTTGCGGCAAAGGCCACCAGACCGAAGACAGAAAATGTCACGCAAAGTACAGGACTCCTTACCTTGTCAAAAAATGCCAGTGGGTACGGAGGAGACAAAAGGAGGAAGAAACATTCAAGGCTCGAAGTCACTACAGGCAAGGACAACACTTTTCATTGCCAGAGGGAGAGGCATGAGGGCAACCTAGGTCCCGCTCCCGTTCTCGCGAACGCTCTCGGTCGAGGCGCACTGAGCCACAGCCTAGAGTTATAGAAAACACCAGACCTAGGTCCTGGAGCAGGTCTACCGCGAGGACAGGCCCCGCGATGACACGAGCTCTCGGAAACGAAGACACGAATGTGCGACCCAAAGCTTCCCAGGTGAGCTGAACAGAAACCACCTCTGGGGCGCACGCGCGGGTCGGGGCTGCCACTATTAACAGTGAGGGGGGCCATGAAATTTTCATGCAATTGGAAAAGGATAACGCCAGATACATGCATGTTATCAAGGAACTCGGGGAAGAAAACGCTAAACTAAAGGAAGAGGTAGCTAAGAAGGACGTGATCGTTCAGTGCGCAGAGAATACAGAGGAAGTCCAAGTTGGGGAGGAAATGGTATCCATACCCGTGAAACGCAGGGCAATTGAAGTGGATCCGGCTCAAGCCGAAAGTACAATGCAGAAGAGTGAGGACAAGATCCGGAAAAGACGGAATAGATTAGAAGCTCAAGTAGAAGAAGGCATAAAGACGTTGCGAAAGGAAGTAGAGGAGGGAAAGAACACGCGTAAGAATGAAATGGAGGGTATGCTGAGCCAACTCACCAACGCGGTGCAGCAGATAACCTCTACAATGCAGCAAATTCAGCAGCAGCTCACGACCCTCCAGATGAGAGTCGAAACTGTAGAGAGGAGGTTGCCAGCTAGCAACTGCGGACCCTTCAAACCCACAGGAAGTCGTACAACAGGCCTGGAGAGACAGAGGCGAAGGATAACACTGGAAAATAATATTTGTAGGCATGATGGCTAGACACGACTATAACACTTATAAAACCTGGCAATGGAATTGCACAGGATACTCCAGAAAGCGTGCGAATCTGCAACAGTACCTTATTAACAACGAACAACCAAACGTGATACTACTGCAAGAGACAAACACCAAGGCTAAATTATCAGGTTATAGGTCCTTTAACGAGACTACTCCTCGGGACAAACCGGCCGTTGCGACGTTAGTGCAACGCAACCTTACTGTTACGCCACACGAGATTAAGCAAGATACCATACCGCACTTGCTACTGCAGATAGTGCCAACGAAGAAACGGGATGATAGTCTTTTCATACTTAATGTGTACAGTAGCCCTCGACGTAATCACCGATTCCTAGCGCTACTCAAGAAAGTGTTTCGCATTGCGGATAATCGGGCTGTGCTCGTGGCAGGCGACTTCAACGCCCATCATGCAGCGTGGGGATACAAATATGAAACTCGAAAAGGAAGGTATTTGTGGGAGGACTCCCAACAGGAAAGTTTAACTCTCGTTACTTATCCTTCTGCACCTACGCAAAAAGGGAACAGCGTATGTTCCGATACATCACCCGACCTTGCATTTGTTAAAAACATCGGAAACGTTCGGTGGACTAACGCACAAGAGGACTTAGGCAGTGATCATACCATTATCGAAGATTCAAGTCGACGCGGGACTGCGCAAGCCGAAAGCCAAACGACTTACACTGGTGAAATGGGACAGGTTCAGACGGATCAGGAACGAGGGGAGTAACTCAGTGGAAAACATTAACGACATCAAAAGATGAACAGAAACGCTGAGGCGGGACGTCGCGGCAGCTACACACGAAGTCCCGCCCGACGCGAACCTTGAGGTCTTGGACAGTAAGCTATTACACATGTGGGAGGCTTAGCGTAGTCTACAAGCAAGATGGAAGACTCAACGACACAATAGGACCCTGCGCAGGCAGATAGCCAAACTAAGCCGAGATATCGAGGAATACGCGTTACAGCTTTGCCAGTCACAGTGGGAGGAAACTTGTAAATGCATGGAAAGTCAGCGCGGAGTTTTCGCTAAGACGTGGAATCTCGTCATGTTCCTACTGTATCCAGAGAAAACCGAAACGATACATAGGCAAAAAGTTAATAAGATAATACACGAGTTTAATGGCACCAATGAAGAACTGTTGAACGAGCTCAGGGCGAGGTACACAAACCAAGACAGACCTCTAACTTACTCCGACTACGAAGGTACGGCAAACGACGATTTAGATAGATCGTTCAGCGTTGCCGAAATTCGCGCAGCGTTGCAAAGGCTGAACACTAGGCCTGCACACGGACCGGACGGGGTTACTAGCAAAACGCTTAGAAATCTAGATGACGTGCCCATAGGGCAACTCTCTAATTTCATTAATTAATGCTGGGAAAAGGGACGGACTCCTCGGCAATGGAAAACTGCCCGCATAGTAATGATACTCAAACCCGGAAAGCGCCTAGAGCTGGAAAATTTAAGACCGATCTCGCCGACGTGCTGCGTGGACAAGGTCATTGTAGGACCGCGGTAAGAATTGGTAGCGCGGCAATTTTTGTTTGCTTTTATGTGCTTTGCGGCGTAAGCTTGAGAGGGCATGTCAGCCGCGGGCAGCCAGCGTTGCTTGAGTGACAAGCGGTCGAGGTGCGACCGACCGGTTTTGCCGCGAGCGCAGACACACGGCGCCAGCATATTACCCTGCTTTGTTCAACGCCAGAGACGGTCGAGTGTTTCGAGTTACTATTAACTCAAGGAAAAGGAAACCAACCGGGGCAACAAAAGGGGTGAGATTATAAACGTCGTTGTGACGGCCCCCTAATTGCCTCTCGGCATTGGCGGTCGGCGCACCAACGGACCTCTTCCGAGACCCCGCGCACCGCGGTGACTACTCGCATCGGTTTGGCTTATGGCCTGGCCACGTACTGTTTGCGCGCCTGCGGAATCGGCGGCGCGCGTTGCGAAAACTCTGAAGTCGCCGACGACCTTTTCTGCCGGTCCGGCTTTGGTCCAGTAGCTCTCAGAAGCGGGCTCGCGACACGGGAAATGGTAACGGCCGCCCGTTCGACGCCTGGGTTGCCTATTGTTGAATCGGGCATGTCTTCGACTGCGTCCCCGTTTATCCGGGCAAATGAGCTCGTAAGTGGAAACATGCGCGGTCAGCGAGCGGTTCCTCTTACGGCGCACAGAGGCAAGAGGATTATAGCCCCGTCGTCAAGAAATTGGCGTGGTAGAGGGAAGTCGCCCTACAGCCGCAATACCGAGTACGGCTAGCTCGGTCTAGATAATTGTGCGCCGCGAAGCTGGCCCTGGCCTCTATGCTTTTTCTAGTTTTGTTTTATTTACGTTTTGGTTGTTGTGTTGTTTGGGGAGAGTGCATGAGTCCCACGTGCACGAGGGCGGCATCCTCGTGGCGGTTTTTTTTTTATCTACCTAATGTACTGTCCAATCAAAGGACAAGCAGGTGATTATTTGCCGAGAGTGTTGTAAGGGCGGAGCGCCGGGAAGGGATAAGAAGACGCCCCGGGGCTCCGCCAGGGGTTCTGAACCGAGCTTGCGGTGTTAGGCACCATCGGCTCCGCCGAAACCCGTAGGGTTGCCCTACAGAAGTCGGTTCATTTCCAAGGTGTTTTTCCTTTCTTTTTTTTTGTAACATTGATGTCCCTTGTTTTGTAAAATCTGTAAATACAAGTTTTTCTCAGCCATCTATAACTTCTTCAGCGTTGCTTCTGCTTCATCGTCAAGCGACCAGCAGGCCAATACCCGCTATTGGGATAGCGGCGTATGGTTCTTTTCCCACTTTGCTACACCACCGCGGGTGGTGCGCCTCCGGCGCCGTGTGGGGAGAAGTGGTTTCTTCTACATGGAGAAGAGAACCCGATTTTACTGTCATGGAGCACGCAGTCCTCGCGAGGCTTCAGAACTATCTCGAGGACCGCGACCTGATCCCTCACATCATGCTAGGCTTCAGAAAAAACCTTTTCTGGCAGGACGCCATGTTACAACTTAAGTACCAAATAATAGATAGCACGACCAGATCCGCCAAAGCAGTCTTAGGCCTGGACCTCAAAAAAGGCATTTGACAATGTCAAGCACTCTACAATACTGACGCAAATAAAGAAATTGGGACTCGGTAAGCGGACGTACGACTACGTGCGTGATTTTCTCACGGGCAGGACAGCAAGGATCACGCTGGGAGAGCTCAAGTCTGGAGAGATTGAGATGGGCAGCCCCGGCACCCCTCAGGGCTCGGTGATTTTGCCTATGCTCTTTAACCTCGCACTCATAGGGTTGCCGGCTAAATTGGAGGAGATTGGCGGGTTCTGCCACAGCCTGTACGCCGACGACATCACCATGTGGGTAACGCAGGGATGCGTCGGCCAAATAGAACAGACACTGCAGAGAGCGATCGACACCGTTCAAGGCTACTTAGAAGGCACAGGCCTTACCTGCTCTGCTGAGAAATCGGAGCTACTGGTCTACAAACCTACGCGCAGGGGCCGCAAACCGAGAGACAACGAGCAGAGTGGAGAGAAGGTGGAGGGAGATATACGGCTGACGACTACGGAGGGCCACGTCATTCCCATCGTAGAGAGCATACTAGTATTAGGCTTGCACCTCTCTGCTAACGGGCACAATGGCGAAACCATTCAAAGTTAGAAAATGGGGTAGACCAGACTATCAGACTGCTAAAACGCATTACGAACAGGCACAGTGGCATGAAAGAAGGTAATACGATTTGTCTCGTGCACGCCTTCGTCCTCAGTAAAATTACTTATGTTGTTCCTTACTTGAGGTGGCAGGTTGCCGAGAAAGAAAAATTAGAACGCTTAATCAGGAAAGTTTTTAAGCAAGCCTTAGGATTACCAAAAAACATGAGCATGGCGAAATTGTTGGATCTAGGATTGCACAATACCCTGGACGAATCGGTAGAAGCGCACAACATAGCCCGATTCGAATGACTTTCAAAAATGAAAACAGGCAGGTACATCCTCGAACAACTAGGCATAGGTTATCATACACAACACAGAAAAAAGGCAGACGTGCCTGCGAGGTTAAGGGACAGAATAGTGGTCCCTCTGTTACCGAGAAATATGCACCCTGAGTATCACGCTGGTAGGAGAAACAATCGGGTGTAGGATTTGCAAAGGAAATTCGGCAAGTGCAAAATAGCGATTTTCGTTGACGTGGCTTGTTACGCGCGCAAGCGCAGCTTCGTGGCTGCGGTGGTCAATCGTAAAGGCAAATGCAAGACGAGCGTTATGGTTAAAATCCAGTACGCAGAGACGGCCGAGGAGGTGGCCATCGCCCTTGCAGTGGCCATCACTGAAGCCGAAATAGTGATCAGATACAAAACTATGCTAACGGCCGGGTGTCCCGGGAGGCGCTGCGAATATTGAAGATCAACGCGGAAAGAATATGAAACAAAAATGATATATTTGTGATATGGATACCTGCCCACATGCACTGCCCTGGCCGGCAACGAGGCTGCAGACGCGGCGGCTCGAGAGCTCACGAACTGAGCAGCTGCGCAAGCCGATGCCTCCTCTACCGAGGCCACACGCGGAAAAGTGTGGGAGTGGGAGGAACGTATGACTAGCTACAGTGAGATTACACAGCACTACAAGCTCGGTAGGCGTAAATACCCACCACCACATAGCAAATTAACTAAGAAGCAGTTGTATGGAAACAACTCCAAACAGACACTTTTCCAAATCCAGTGATCTTTTGCCTCAGTTACCCTGACCTGTATTTGAAAGATAAATGCAAAGCATGCGATTCCCGCGCAACCTTATGGGAGTGCTCGAGTCTCAATGACGCAGTCAGCAGTACAAACGAGGAGGCAGTCTCTACTTGCAGGGCGCGCTGTGAGGCGGCTCTGCTCAGCTCCGCATTAGAACAATAACTATGTGCCATCCAGCGAGCCGAGGAAGCCGCTTGAGCCCAAGGGCTCGTGGCCGATGCCTAGGCCGTGGTTCAAGCCCGCCCCCATTTATCATCGCCGGACTCTTAACAAATGTTTCTCTCTCTCTCCACATAACAGGAAGGTCTTCATGACTAGTCTCCTTCCAGAAAAAGCCGGAAATATAAAAGTAATGGTTCAGAAAACGCTTGGGAAAAGTAGAACAAAGAGGAAATGTGATGGAACACTCAATCAAGTACCATCTAGGTAAAAATACTCACACTGAAGGTCTGAAACATTCAAAATATAGTGCTTTACAAGTACAGTCTCTCAAGTGACCCGAGTTTGACAGTATGAATGTTGTCCTGCAGCATCAGTGACTTGCCTTAATGTGATGGTTAAAAACACAGAGAAGGAGATGAATGGCCAGCTGAGGAAAAAAGTCAGTACTGCAGGAAACCTCCAGGAGGCCACCTTCAAAATGTTTTAGGCTGTTTGCATTATGCAGTGTGTAACAAGGGCTTCTTCTGTTGTACACAAAATCTGCTTGGCTGTAATTTTCTGCATGCGATTCAGTAAACATACCATGTTCACAGAGAAAACAGGCAGTATAGCCTTTGTGAAGCCAGAACCACAGGCTTATCAGCCGGAGGGGGAGCCCTACTCAAAAAAGTTGGGGGTCTGAGCCCCCACTTTAGCCAAAGGCGTAGTTTTCTATCACAATAGTACTCACTCAGATATGTTTTTAAGGGAGAATGAAATTGTTATGAGGCTATGTTACAACATAGTGCAATTTTGCCAACACTTCCGCTGTGATGATTTCTCTTGAATGCTCTTTATGTGTGTGTGTGTGTGTGTATATATATATATATATATATATATATATATATATATATATATATATATATATATATATATATATTGAATTAACTTGAAGATAGCACATAAGAAAAGGATCGTATTTACTAACGTTTCGGCCGTGGCACGGCCTTCGTATATATATATATATATATATATATATATATATATATATATATATATATATATATATATATATATCGGCTGACTGGTGAGGTAGGTTTGCCCTCCCCCCCCCCCCCACTCACGAAAGAGTTGGTACGCCACTGGCCAGCACCACCTGTGATTTAACATGATGAGAAGAGCTTCTGCACTGAACTATTCTTTTATGACATTTGCATATCTTTAGACTGAGCTTCACAGAGTAGAACAGTCAGCCACAGCAGACTGCACAGAACAAGCAAGCAACTAAAAAAGTTAGAAGAAGTGTCACCATAGTTCAGCAATTTTTCCAGCCAGGTGTAGCTTCGTATAAAAACAAGAACAAAGAATGTCTACATAAAGAAAAAAGTGCAAAATGGCACTAGCTAAACAACATGCCTATACTTGGTAATGCAATGAGCACACAATCTTTGTGCACTCTTGTGGGGATTAAGAAAAAAAAAAGAGGGGGGGATCTTTGTGAAGTAACTTGAACATGGTGACATCCTGTTGTCAGTTGCTGTCACATGCCTGGTGAAACTTATGCATACATTTAGCTGTCTCAACTTCAGCCAAATGAGTGCCAGTATTCCTCCACAACCCAATAGAAGCCTAGGTCTCTTGCAATGCACCCAGAGCTGCAGGGTATGCTGGATCACTAAATAATGTAGTAGCATTATTGGTTGAAGCTAAGCAATGACGACACCCGTCTAATGGCCAGTCTGATTTCAGTAAAGTGATTGTGTGAGGGGCTCTGACTTAGTCTCAGCAACTGCAATTGACCTGCATATGCTGGGTGGAAGGGAAACTATGAAATTTTGTGAGATTGCCGTGTGCTTCTTACAAGGTGCACTGCTCCTACAAACAGTTCATCTGTGCTTGATGAGTTCAACTTGGTGCTTCTCACGCATATGTGAGACTATTTGCTCCAACTGTTAATTATGCATGAATTGCTCCACTTGTTGAGGTACATATCAATATAGCTGTGACTATGCTACATTAACTGTGGACACCAGGAATTCTCAAACACTTGACCCAATAAAGGTAGCCACACCACTTCTTAAAAAGTATCAGATAGCTTATATCTCCCCTAGAACACATGTCCTCAAACTGCCTATGGGCACATTTACTCAAAACTGTGACACAGTGCTGAAAATAATTAAATGAAAACATAAACAGCCCTTATATTACTGCGAAGTCTAAAGCTAGATCATTAACAGTCCCCCAAACAGCTGATTGGCAAAACTGGGACCAGTCTAGAGTCTACTGCTGTATATACCGTTAGCCTCAGCACCTGGTAGGCAATGTATTTTGAGAGAGTGTTCTGAATTCCCGTACACATCAGCATCTTTATAGAAGCTGTCCACGTGCTTCATTTTCGCCCAACCCCTTTGAAATATATCCCGCACACGTATTCAAAGGTATGATCTTTCAGTACTACACCAGAGTGAGAGCCCTTTACTATTCCAGTATGCCAACAGCTACTTGGGGATGGCCCATTCCATGAATGTAATTACACCCTTCTTTTTGGTGTAAGACAAGAGCTGATGACCACACTAAATGTGAGACAAAAAGAAATAAGCACTGCCAGTGGACAGACCCTTATTGGGGAGCAGGATTCCTCCAGCAAAGTGGACAACATGATGAGTGAGAACCCTGAAGGGCCAAATATGGCTCTTGCAAAGCAGCTTCATGTGGTAGGTTGAGCAGTCAAGCTTACCGTGCATGATATGATTATGCACAAATTTTTAGCACCAGATTTCCTTACTTACATAGGGCCTACCTATGACACAAGAGCGGGTGGCTGTATAATGTTTTCAGCCACATCACCCTTAATATAGTGTCACTAGTTAGCAATATAAACCTGCCATGCTACTGTGTATGGGTAGTGTCATTGCCACAGATGCTGATGAGGAGCCACACAATATTAGAAATGTGATAACAGCTGAACAGCCCAACTTTGACATGTTAGCCAAGGATTCAACCTTTACTGAAGTAAAATTCAGTATATTATAAGCTGAAGATGAATTTATCCAGCAGTCTAAGATAACAGCTAACGTCTGAGAGGTGTACAGGGAGCTGCCACATATACTGACTGATGCAGAGAGAACCCAACAATACTGATTGCCAAAACCATTGCTGTCTGAGAGCTCAGCCTGGGAGTCCCTGGTGTATTTAATTGAAAGTCTGTTGACAAAGAATTTCCCATGCATTCTCAAAAAGACCAGCCTTGCTGACATAAACTACGTTCAGGTGTGCGAGTAACGAAGGTCTGGTACATAGGTGCACAAACTACACAAAGCAACAGCATTGAAGGGGCCCTTCCACCCAAATAAAACCATTGCTACCTTTCTTTATGTGCTTATACACAATGGCTATTTGAGGCACTTCTGGCATTTAATCCAGTACCAACATAGTAGGGCTCATTGTTGAAATCAGTTCATGAACGCACTGGTGCAGACTCCGTCACCACATAGTGGCAACAGGAGGGCTTTATGAGAAGATCCCATCTGACTTAAGTACAGAACTGCCAGATGATTGATTAAAAAAATTATTCTAGGATCTTAAATTGCTTGCAGTGCAGGCAAAAAAGATCTCCAGGCCTGCGTGGAACGCACAGCATAGTCACAGTCACTCTTCGCAAGAAGAGCATCCATTCAGAGCCTTTACTAAACACTCTTTGGGCAACTGCTAGAAGCACACTTGCTAGGCACCCACTACGGCATAAATAATCATAATTTCTGTGTAGTAGCCCGGCATTCACTATGCTATCCTTCATCATTCCTCGGAGAAGCATGGTATCCGCTAAAGCACTTGCAACAAATTTAATGTGAATTTTGTGTTTCATTCAGTGGCTGACCATGATGAAGAATGACACCTGAAGTAGGTATGTGCCATAGTTCATAAGTGAAGAAGAGCAAGCTTTTGTAATGAGTTGGAGCATTCGGCGATCCACTCATAATGAGATTCGCATTGTGTGACACCTGGTTGTTTCTTTGCTGTTCTAAAACACTTTATTTTTATTACTCATATTAATGAGATTCCTTTTCTGACATCAAGCCTGCCTAAGGTAAGTTTGCCAATGAGTGTCTAGCACTGACATGGCTCAGCGGTAGAATACTGGGCTGGCACGCAGTGGACCTGGGTTCAAATCTTTGGTGTTCTTTATTTTGTTTTAGCATTTTTTTTTAATTTTGTGCGATAGTGATTACGTACAGCGGTGGTGAACAACTATGGTGCCGCGCCTGACCGGTGTTGTGATCTAACAACTTTTGCTGTAAAATGAAGACAGAAAAAAAAAAGACATTTTATGCATATAACACAATGTACCTCTTTTCTGTGTGTCCTCATAAATTTTTTTACATGTGCTATGACAGAATAGAACATAGGGCTTTTTCAACGTGCATTTAAATCTAAGAATACAGTTGTTCTTGCATTTCAGCCATATCTAAACCCAGCTGCTGTAGCCGAAAATTAAACCCACCACTTCGTGCATTGTAGTGTAATATCATAGCCACTAAGCTACTGGTGTGGGTATGATTAATGAAACCTGGAGTATGCCATTTATAATAGCTGCTTTATTTCTTTCATGCTCTTAAAAGTCGTTAAAGCATTTGAAAAGAACATTATCCTAAGTGCTGTAGGGTCACTGACGACATTACCACTCAAGTGAATATCTAGCAAATGTCTCCTACATGTGCGGTCGCAAAAATGTTCTCAATGCGTGACCGAAAGAGGGAATGCCGAAGTTCAAGTTGCAAACTACCTTTAGGGGCGAAGCACCTTAGGGCCTTAGCATGCTGGCGCGCTTCGTTTGCTGCTGTCGTGACGATTGATTTGCTTGAGCACAAGAGAGAGAGAGAGAGAGAGAGAGAACGCCTTCTCTCACCAAGACAATTCACTCTCTCTCACCACTTCCTCAGCGCTTGCCACAGAGTGAGAGTTTGCGAACAGCGTGCCTTGACTATGGCAATGCTCTCTCACTGGTGAGAGACAATGCGCTGCATAACCACTCACTGGCCACCCAGTATACAGAGGCACTGAATCTTGACATGCAATGTAGCGCCAATTGGAGATTTCTGTTACGCGTAGTTGAACAATAAATATTCGCAGCGTGCGTGTTAACTAAAAGCGGGTGGCATCCTTCAAACCTTCCCGGGCTTCTTGTTAGTGGAGCTGAAATTCTTCGCCCCTTCCCTATTTTATTTTTGTTCTGTTTTAAGCTGGAGAAGAATATAGAGACAAGACAAGCTGGAAGCTATCCAAACTGGTAATAATGATAAGCAAGTCCCATCTTCTTTCATTGTTATTATTTTGTATGCCACTTAGTAATAAATTGAGCTGTAAAATTTTATTCTCAAGTAAATGTCCCAGCTATGAACCAATTTCAACCATTTCATTTTTTGTATTTGTTATCACCCAATATGAGAATCTCACTTGAGCCATAATTAAGACAACCTTAAAAAATGTTGAAAGGCCCCTTTAAGAAGAAACTCGTATGAAATTGTACTGTATGACATCCCCTAGCAAAAATTCAGTAGCATTAACTTAAAATGCACCAAACATTCATACAGGTCATATTACATGACTGGCAGGAATTATGCATACCAGTCCAAATGTTTGATAGCAGGACTACATTCACGATTTTCATCGAGTTTCTGACATGTGAACAGACGATATAAACTATGCCGAGGTTGTCGCAGGCTATTCAGGCATGTTAGTTCACAATGTAAAGTGCATCTGCCAATTAGTATAAAAAGTATTCATGTATAGTATTCAGAATAATTCAGTGGTACTCTACTCCACTATGGGAAAATGAGATTCAGAAAAAAACTAAATATCTTGACAAAACATCAAAAACAAATTTGAGAAAGATACTCAAAGGAAACAAAGGAGTATTGACACCATTTTGCAGAGATGTGTTTACATTGTCATTCAAATATCCTGTATACAGAGGCAGCTCTAAACAAGTGTGAGGCTCAGCAAATACCAATAAGATATTTTATCTTAATATTAAAGCCATTTTTTCCATGGTGCACCTACCAACATCAACACTAGCTCGACGTCAGGTTAAAGTACTAAATCTGGTGACTTAAGACAGAAGTCTGGAGGGTTGTGTGACATCAGGCTCCTAAACTTCCAAAATGGCTACTTGTGCACAACGAAAATGTTCAAAATGGCCGCTTGTGTGTCACTAATGGGGCCACAGTGCTGAGCGGCCGTGGAAACATGACATTTTGCATGAGCCCTTGACGAGAAGCTCATACCGTGTTGTCACGTCAGGGTACAGTAGAAACCCAAACTGGCTTTTGAAAACACACTGTAATTACTTTTTCAGGGTGCATTAACTTAGCAGTAGATTTTCTAGGCTCTTGAGAGTTTGGCCTTTCATTTGAAGCAAAAAAAAAAAAACAGCAATTGAAAATTTTCATAGCTGTACCCCTTTCATAAATGCTGACTTTCAATAGATTTTTAAAAAGTTTTGCAAACTTCTTTTTCTCTCGATAGCACATGATTTAGCAGAGGACAAAGAAAGAAAGAAAATAAAGATAAAAAAAAGCAGAGATGTGGAGAGGAGAAAATTGTGATTGAAGGTGCCTCCTTCTTCAGCAATCCAAACTCCATGCAACAAATTGGGCTGCATAGATCAGTGTGCATAATCTTCTGTTGTTTACTACTACCAGTAAATTAATGGTGCTAAAATGACAGGCATACTGACAGGGCCAGCCTTGTGAGAGTGCCAGGATCGAATAGTGCAGAGAAATGAAAACCGAGGCTCATGCATACCTCTAGCTGTTACCATATTTTGTCAGTGACTTTATCGAATTCTGTTCAGTATTTCTGTTTTTCAGAAAAGCTCTGTTACTGACATGGTTTCAGCTTTATTGAGCATTCAGCTACCATTTATTCTCAAACTAACATTTCCCTCTAGTATTTCTCTGCATAGAAAATGCAACACTATTGCAGTTTCGCAGCTTCCCTCCTTGGAGAAGATCAGGAGCATATAGTGCTTCTAGAAGTAAAGAAATGGGAGAGCCTGGACACTGCAACTTGAGAAGCATCGATAAAGGAAAATCGCTAAATTAAATGCTCAGGTTTTACGTGCCAATACTACAATACGAGATGTGATTATCAGGCATACTATAGTGGGCTAATAGATTCATTTTGACCACCTGTAGTTTTTTTTTGCCTTTCACCTAAATATAAGTACATGGGTATATTTGCATTTCTATCCCACTGAAATGCAGCCACCATGGCCGATTTACACTAAAATCTTGACCTAAGGAGTGCGTCAAAAAACAGCAAAACAACAAAAAACCTACAAACTACAGCAAAAAAAATGCCTTTTAACAGAAGGCACACACTAGGCACAT
Organism: Rhipicephalus microplus; assembly: GCF_043290135.1. NCBI lineage: Eukaryota > Metazoa > Arthropoda > Arachnida > Ixodida > Ixodidae > Rhipicephalus > Rhipicephalus microplus. Next base: position 389,117,232 of record NC_134710.1, read on the forward strand.
AGCAGGGGCTTTCTTCTGGATTAAAAGGTTACCAATCAACTGACTTGTGGGTCTTAAAAAGTGCATAAGTGATGCAGAGGTTACAAGGAAAACTACTTGGTTGGTCTGTTAATGGGGTTTAGTGCTCCAAAGCAACTTTGGCTATCAGAGACACCAATGAGAAATACTATGTGTAAATCTTCAGATTAGTTTGACCACTTGGGATTCTTCTCAATAGGTACCCCCAAGCGAGACACAAGAGCATTTTTTTCATTTTCCTCCAACTAAAATTTAGCCATGATGGCCCTAAACAAATTGGAAATTTTGTGGTCAGCAGAACAATGCAGCAGCCATAGTGAAGTGGGCCTAGGGCCCACTGCACTGCGGCTAGGAGAAGTGGCTCGAGAGGTATATGTTACTCTATCACATTAAAAGGAATCATCACCAGCTCCTCAGTGCACTGAACTATGGGGACCATTACACCTGAGGCCTGTCTATGTGACTGGCAAGCACACACATATGCATGTGCACCATCAACGAAGAAGTGGCAGAAGACTGCCACCATAGAACCGTGAAGGCTTCCCTGGGCAAAAATGGTGCCGTACTGAGATACACAGCTGCCACACTGCAGGAAGGCAGAGGACGGTACAGACGAACAGCACAACCAGGTAGCCAGCCAGGTAGAGCAGCCGGTCTGGGGACCACAGCACGCCATACGTCAGCAAGCGATCGGGATCTGTCATTGAACGAGCAAGTGGGACAAGGCTTAATAAGTGAATGAAATTGTGCATAGCTGTTAAGCGGTGCACAATTGAGCATAGCTGTTTTGCTATGCTCGTGTGTACTGACGCGTTCCCATAAAAATCACTGGCAAATGTTCTGAACTATCATTAATTTTATTTACATAGAGGTATAGAGAAAAACAAGAAGGACTAAGATAAAAGAATGTGCTTAAAATTAATATACAATAATGAAGAAAATAGAAGACAGCACTCGAAAGACATAATTGAGTAAAGAGTATGAAAACAAAGATCAACAAACAAAGAAGTAAGAAAATGGGCACAAGAGGTGACGTGGCCGGACGAGATTACATAGAAGACGCCGGCGCCTTTAGATCGAGGAGAGACCGAACGGGCGGTTGCAGCCGTATAGGTACAGTCACTGCGGGGACATGACATTGCCATGACGCGATACTGCTGGGACTGGTCGGTGCAGTGGACGGCTATGCACTTGTGGCACGATGAACTTCCCCAACACAACGAGACTTAATGGCTCGATAGCGGAGCCGCCACCATGTGAGGCCATGCACCAGCACTGTAAATATGATTCACTAGTTTGGGTATATAGTATTGTGTAAGGAACCGAAATAGCTTATTTTGCACGTATTCTGCTACTTGGAAGTTTGATATTTGGGTTCAATTATGAAGATTTTCCTGCTCCCCTTCACTACTATGTCGTATTTTATGACAGAGAAATGAATAGCATTTTGTCTGAAGAGCGAGCTGGCGCTCGCAAAAGTTCCGAACTCCAGGCTGAGTGCAGCAATATGCATGGCAGTGCAAGTTCAGTGGGTTAAGAGAAAAGAAAAAGAAGTGCTTATTATTAATGACAAGCAAGGCACCCTGATATTCACCACTTCAGACATGGACACTGTCGGAAGGTGAGCAAGATGAAGTCTACAGAGATTGAAGGCAAGAACTACAACGTCACGGCATACCTCGTGCCGCACAATGATAATGGGCAGGGAGTAGTTTGCGGCATCAACCCGAGATTGACAACAGAGGAACTGACAAAGGCTTTCGGTAACCCAAAAAACCCACCGATACTTGGCATTAGGAAGCAGGGCAACTCCAGTTTGGCAGTCATCACCATTAAAAATGAGACCGAGCGCACGTAGATGCAGTTACGGCGTACCTCTGAAGTACTTGCTCTACAAGAAATGGTACAAGGTGTGTGCTACCGATGTGGCGAGCTAGGACACAGATCAGACATGTGTATCAGCAACCAAGTTCACTGCCGGGGATGCAGAATGACAGCTTTACCCGAGGAACATGCATGCTAGCCCAAGTGTAAGCTGTGTGGCAAGATGAAGGTAAGCAAGATGAAGTCTACAGAGATCGAAGGCAAGAACTATAACGTCACGGCATACCTCGTGCCACACAATGATAATGGGCAGGGAGTAGTTTGCGGCATCAACCCGAGATTGACAACAGAGGAACTGACAAAGGCTTTCGGTAACCCAAGAAACCCACCGATACTTGGCATTAGGAAGTAGGGCAACTCCAGTTTGGCAGTCATCACCATTAAAAATGAGACCGAGCGCACGTAGATGCAGTTACGGCGTACCTCTAAAGTACTTGCTCTACATGAAATGGTACGAGGTGTGTGCTACCGATGTGGCGAGCTAGAACACAGATCAGACGTGTATCAGCAACCAAGTTCACTGCCGGGGATGCAGAATGACAGCTTTACCTGAGGACCACGCATGCGAGCCCAAGTGTAAGCTGTGTGGCAAAGGTCATCTGACAGTGGACCAGAAATGCAAGGAAGTTTTCAGGACCCCTTATACAATAAAGAAGTGGCAATGGGAGGCCTGGCGGCAAATGAAGGAAGAAGAGCAGAATGCGAAAGACGCCGAAGAACAAACAAGCAGACAGGAAGAAATTCAAGAAAGATCTAGGAGCCGGTCGAAGCACAGGAGTGGATTGAGAGGGAGGGCAGCTTCTTTCCCAAGACTATCGAAAAGATGGGAAGAAAAGCCGCCACTGATGACCGGTCTAGTGACTGACTTCCACCAGTGCTGTCCTCAACAGTGCGAGACCCACGTCGCCGAACCATAGGGTGGGTTGGGGGAGAAGGCCTCCTAGGGTAAATGCAATGAAGAAATGTTTATGATTAGGAAAGAGATTGGCAGCTAGCAGTGATGAGTAGGCAAATTGAGGAGCTTCAAATAGCTATTGAGTCATCTAACGCAGCACCAGTTTCCCAACCACAATTGTTGCAGAAACCAAATGTACAAAGGTCGCAGGAGCAAACCACTACTCCGCCTCCAGCTAAAAAGAGGGCAACAGAGGCGCAAATGCCTAAAATATACAAGAATGTAGAAATAGTGATAGAAAAAAAAAAATTGCAAAACCGAAGGCAAACTTTGTAGTCAAATCTACCCAGGATCGTGAATGGCGTAAGGCCTTCGAGAAACGAATGTTGGAGATGTTCCGAAATCTAACACGGTAGTTGCATCAGCGAGATAATCTGACGGAGTGGCTGCATCAGCAGGATAATAAATTGACCAAAGAACTTAAATAGAATTTTTGAAGAGGGACCATGTGTATGAGCGGCTCACCCAACAACTATTAGACAGGCCGATCAATAACCTAAGTGGCAATCATGGCTCACAGACCCAGTAAAAACAACATTTGGCAATAGAAGTGAAGAGGCTTCACACGCAAGCGTGCGGTCCTGCAGAAATTTCCGAGAAAAGGGGATCGACTGAAGGTAATAGAAATACCGGAATTTCGGAGAAAGGAGACATTACTGGGCTAAAAATCCTACGTAAGCAAAGGCGTAAGTACGCAGGTGGCCACCCTGTTCTACGGTGGTGCAGCATGACATTGGGAATGCACAGATCGATTGTGTTCTCGGAGAACTTATACCACACAAACACAAAAAAAAAACCGCCAGCTTGGTTGTATTGAATATATACTGCTCTCCCAGACAAAGGCGATGCAATTTTGGGGATTTCTTTGCTTCAACGCTCACCAAAAGACATGGAGATATAAGCAAGCATCTATTAGGGCAGGAAATTGTGGGACGACATAGAAACTCATAAATATAGATCTAATAACCGACCTGATCCAGCCCACGAGGAAGAGAGAGTGTCACAGTGACACATCACCCGACCTCACTTTGACAGGGAGTGGGACTAGTACCATGTGGTGCAACGCAAACGAGGACTTAGGCCACAATCACAAGATAATAGAAGTGGTGGTAGAGGGAGGCCTGGTAACACCTCGGAAACGGAGAGTAGAGGATCACTTTCACTACAAGAACTTTTTCAGAGACCTCAGGGACGACCCGGCTCCCATTCCTGACATTGCCGAGTGCTGTGATGAGGTGATATGAACTGTTGAAGGAGTTTTGAAACACTTTTTCAAATAACCACAGAATGAATTCACTGGAAAAGCTTATTGCCTCATGAATTAAATGCCACAAAAATTTTAAGAATTCGTTCAGTACGAGCGTAATTATAAAAATTTTTCGCATGCTGCAATCGCATTCTCTCTTCTCTCGTCCCGGCGAAAGCGCTGGAGGCTAAGCAAGGAGGGATGGCAGGGGCAAAGAAAACACGTCAGAAATACATCAGAAAATACGTGGCTTTTTCTGTGTGATCGCATGCGCATGAGTGGATAAATCGCGGCCTCTCGTGGTGATCCCTGTAACGACCGAGCGCGCCATGTTTAAATCAGCCACTGGCTAATAGATGGTCTTCTAACGCCCGATTTTTGAGCGTCTTTCATCATTTCTCGAGAGAAAAGAAAGCGATTTTTTTATCCGAATTTGATAATTTATTGTAAATTCCAGGCCACATGCTCCGCTGTAATAGCTCACGTGGTCTCACGAGCCTCTACTACTGATCGGCAAGGTTTTCTGACCATGCTCAAAAAGTGTTGCAGGGCCCCTTTAAGGAAGTTGCCGAAGTGGTGGAAACCGAAAAGGACAATGAAGTGGTTGACGGGAGATTAGTAAATCTCTGGAGGAAAAAGAAAGGGTTAGAGAACAGACTTCGACAGACGAGATGGGATCGGAATATCGGGACACAGATAGCGCCTTTAACATTTTCGTGACCGTGCCTATCCCCATCAATAGTACATCGTTGATATTTACCAACTTGAAAATGTGCCCCATTTCAAACACTTCTGGACACCTTGCACCATCTGACGTGTAAAAGGAGAAGTATTCTATCAGTTTTAATTTTGTGTTTCTCTTTTTTCAACCGCATAAAGATATTAAAGTGCCTTTCTATACACGCCGGTGAGTGTGTATAGTTTCAACGATGGCGTTGACGTGGCGCGCAGCAGCTTCACGAAAACGCTGAATTTCGGCGGATTCTCGAGCACCTGGCTGGAATCTTTAAATGATAACAGCACAGACTCGGGAAACGACATTGACACTTCTAATTTCAGCACGAACGACGAGAGTTCGTCAAACCACCTCGGAACATCAGTGGTCATCTGCCGGTCAGTTTAGCTTTGTACTTGGGCCGCGTTATGACTGGTGAGCATTGGTGTAAGTTGATCCGATGCACTCTCAAGGTTAGGGCTCTTATCTGCTGGGTGTTCACATCCTTCGGACGGGACCCCTTGCCAGCCGCAGCGCAGAAAGTGCAGTTTCATGCACGGAGACAGCTTGGAGTGAAGCTTAGAACTGCGCCCCGTGGTGTTGTGCGACGCTTCATGAGGTGTTGACTTTGTTTTTTACTGCTCAAATTATTGAACAGAACAGAAAGGAAATGTTTTCTGTGAAATATGCGCAGCAAACATGCTTTTTACTGCATCATGAAAGCACTTCCCCTGGTGGCATGAAAGACACCACATGTAATGTTATTTTATGTACACAAAAACTTCCGCATTTAGAGCACTTATATTTTCAGGATAATTGTGCGAGTCCTTTGTGCTTCAAATGTATATTTCGATTTTTTATATGCTCACCCTGTTTAGAGCAGTGTTGATGGTTTTATGAAATTTCTTTGTTCAGGTTAAAATTTTTTGGTTTGATTACTTTTTTTGTACTATTAATAAATTTGTGATTTTAAACTGACTTCGTTGAAGGATAACTCTTTGCTGTACAATATTTTCCCCTAGCCCTCGTCGAGGAAACTAACAGCAGCGACCTTTGGGAGGAAGGTTGCCGCCCGTTGAGATGCTAACACACCTCCAACATCACCACGACGCGATATGATGGATGATACCACAGATTGTACGACGGACGATACCAAGGACGATACAACGCCACCGGCATCAACGGAAATCGTAAGCACCAATCTAGACATTCGTATAGATGGATGCCCAGTAACAGCACTAGTGATATTGGCGCAGACTTCTCTGTTATCAGCCGTAAACTCGCCGACTGCCTAAAAAAAGTAAGAAAAACATGGACGGGCCCGAACATAAGAACCGAAAGGGGGTCAATTAGTGACGACGATGGGCAAATGTCTCGCTCGAATTAATATCGGCAGTTAAGATTTCGTCGCTACTTTCGTAATTTTATTGGAGTACTGCAAAGACCTGATTTTGGGCATGGACTTCCTGCGTGAATATGGCGCCATTATTCCTGAGAGATAACATTCCTGAGAGATCTGTTACGTTTTGGATGGCCCCAGGTGAAGTTCCTGAGAGATCTGTTACGTTTTGGATGGCCCCAGGTGAAGTTTCGGATGGGCCCTGTACAGACCAGCGACGTAAACCTTTGCGCGTCTTCGACGACGACGTGACCATCCCGCCGCAGTCGAGTGCACTTGTGCTTGCGACATGTGACATGTCGAGCAATTCTGAAAACGCTGCCTAGCTAATTCCAACACTGTTATTCAGCCATGGTTTATGTATCGCAAAAGGCGTCGTGAGCATAAAATGCGGACACACACACGTCCATGTTACGAACTTCAGCTCTGAACGCCGACATTTGACGAGGAACATGGCAGTCGCGTACATGAAAGAGCTCGCCGAGATGACAGACTGCCTAACTCATGAGAAAGATAATTCAACTGATCTGCACCCCGTACCTCTATCTGTTGATATTGGCCCAAGATTGCTGCTGGCGCAGAAGCAAAGTATCCTGCAGCTTATTAACCAGTTTGAAGATTGTTTCTCTTCGACGTCCAGGGTCTGTCAAACGCCACTGACGAAACATAGAATTATAACGGATGACATGACTAGACCCATCAGACAAAACCCGTACCGGGTAGTTCCACAGGAACGTGAAGCCATCGAAAACCAGGTGCGACAGATGCTTGAAGATGACATTATTCAGCCGTCAAAAAGCCCTTGGGCTTCGCCGGTTGTATTAGTGAAGAAAAAAACGGCATCTTACGTTTCTGAGTGGATTACTGGAAGCTAAATCAGGTGACAAAAAAGACGTCTATCCACTTCTGCGTATCGACGATTCACTCGATCAAGTATGGCATGCGCGTTATTTCTCGTCGATGGATCTAAGGAGTGGGTATTGGTAGATAGAAGTCAATGAAAAAGACCGGGAGAAAACAGCTTTAGTGACACCTGATGGCCTTTTTGAATTTAAAGTGCTTCCATTTGGCTTGTGCTCAGCACTGGCAACGTTCCAGCGGCTAATGGATACCGTACTATCAGGCCTCAAGTGGCAGACGTGCTTAGTGTATTTGGATGACATCATCGTACTTTCTGCCACATTCGACGAACACGTCAGGCCACTGCACTCAGTATTTCAAGCTATCCGTTTCGCCGGACTAACACTTAAGCCAGAAAGATGCCACTTCAGCTTCGAAGAGCTTCTGTTCCTGGGGCATCTTGTCTGCAGTGAAGGTGTGTGGCCCGAACCTGAAAAAATAGCTGCCGTTATGAATTTTCCAGCACCAACTGACAAAAAGGCGGTCAGACGGTCTTTAGGACTGTGTGCGTACCACCGACGCTTCATTGAGAAATCGCGTATTGCCTCGCCGTTGACCCGCCTTACCAGAGAAGACGTCGCATTCGTATGGAATAAAGAACAGCAAAAATCATTCGACGAGCTGTGGCAACACCTTCAGAAGCCACCAGTCCTCGCGCACTTTGATGATGACGCCCCAACAGTGCACACCGACGCTAGCAATGTCAGCTTAGGAGCTGTACTCGTGCAGTGGCAGGATAGCGCTGAAAGATTATTTGCTTACACGAGCAGAACTCTTTCACGTGCGGAAGAAAATTATTTCACAACGGAAAAAAGAGTGCCTTGCGGTAGTGTGGGCCGTTATGAAATTCTGCGCATATCCGTATGGTCGTCCTTTTAATGTTGTCAGCGACCATCACTCCCTCTGCTGGCTGACAAATTTAAAAGCCCCTTTAGAACGGTTGGCGCACTGGAGCCTGAAGCTTCAAGAATTTAATATGACGGTAGTCTACAGATTGGGGAAGCAACATTGAGACGCCGATTGCCTTTCTCGTGTGCCATACGAACCTGCAATGGCAGAAGATGATACATTTTTGTCGGAGTTGTAAATATGGCTAATGTCGCACAGCTGCAACGAGACGACCCGGAACTAGAACCCATATTTCGTTTTTTGGAGGGTCACACTTTAGCTGATTGATTGATTGATGTGTGGGGTTTAACGTCCTAAACTCATCATATGATTATGAGAGACGCCGTAGTGGAGGACTCCGGCAATTTCGACCACCTGGGGTTCTTTAACGTGCACCCAAATCTGAGCACACGGGCCTACAACATTTCCGCCTTCATCGGAAATGCAGTTGCCGCAGCCGGAATTTGATCCCGCGACCTGCTGGTCAGCAGCTGAGTACCTTAGCCACTAGACCACCGCGGCAGGGCGACACTTCAGCTGTACCTAGACTGTTTGCGAGAGGGCTTTCGTCATTTTACTTGCGCAACGACGTCCTGTATAAGATGAACCTCACGTCACACGGAAACGACTACTTACTCGTGCCAACATCTCTAAGGAGTGAAGTATTAGAGGCATGCCTCAATGAACCAACATCCGGCCACTTGGGTTACACTCGTACACTGTGCAGAGTGAGGCATAAATACTACTGGCCAAGACTGACGGCGACTGTTCAACACTATGTTCGGATGTACCTTGATTTCCAGCGCAGAAAAGCAGGCCTCCTACATCCTATTGACGTGCCTGTTACTCCATTCGCTCAAGTCGGAATGGATATTTTGAGCCCATTTCCCACCTCATCGGCAGATCGCAGATAGATTATAGTAGCCACCGACTACCTCACTCGTTACGCCGAAACCAAGGCTCTGGAGAGGGGCACGGCAAGTGAAACAGCCTGATTTTTTGTACAGAATGTGGTGCTGAGGCATGGCACTCCGTTAGTGATAATAACTGACAGGAGAACTGCATTTGCAGCCGGACAATTACAGACAATTTTAAGACTTAGTGGAACATCCCACCGGCGAACAACGGCGTATCATCCGCAAGCGAATGGTCTTACGGAGCGTCTCAATAAGACACTTGCGGATATGTTCTGCATGTAAGTCGATGTGGAGCATAAAAATTGGGACGAGATCTTGCCGTATGTCACGCTCGCCTATAACACGGATCATCAAGAAACAACAAGAACAACGCCATTCCGCCTTCTTCATTGTCCTGAAGTCACCACTATGCTGCATGCTATGCTGCCGCACGTGTGCGAAGACGTAAAAATGGATGCCAATTATATCACCCAGCTTGCCAAAGAAGCCCGACAACTTGCACGCCTACGTATTAGTCGCCAGCAGGACTACGATTCAAGATGGTACAACCTTCGTTACCGACTAGTCTCATACGAGCCAGGAGAGAAAGTTTGGATATGGACTCCTATTTGATGCCGTGGCCTATCATGAAAACTGTTAAGACGGTACTTCAGGGCAGTGAAAAGCCAATTGAAACCTCCCCGCAAAATGCCACTGGTAATATCGTAGAGTACCTAGGATCTGAAGGACTTAAATCGGCCAAAAAGTCAGAATTACTGTTCCTTATGCCCCCCAGAAAACGGTGCTCCCACAAAAAGCCTGAAGTGGACATCCACTTGTACGCTAATGGCACAGAGATCCCCATGGTCAACAGTATCAGAGTCCTAATACAGGTGAACGACAAGAATCATGAATAGCTTGCCACGGTAGAAGCCAGTTCAAACCAGACATGTTGTCTCATGAGACGAATAACCAACAGGCATGCCAGGATGAAGGAGGTGAACCTTCTTGGACTCGCGCAAACCTTCATAATGAGTAGGATAGTGTATGTGGCACCTTATCTCAAATTAAAACAAGTGGAGAGGAACAAGCTCGATACCATTCTCGATAACAAGCTCGATAACAAGTCGCGCTCGGACTTTCCCCGAACATGTCCACTGACAGACTTGTGTAGTGAGGGGTATCGAACACACTCAATGAGTTGATTGAGGCTACTGTTACTACACAGCGTCAAATGCTACTTGGATATAAAATGGGGGGAGCAATATTAAAGAGCTTGGGCTACGAGCCCAATCGTGAGCCAGTGCGCTCAAAAGACATACCAGTACAGATCAGGGACAAAATAAAGATACCTCCGCTACCCGGAAACATGAACCCTGCCTTTTACGAAGGCAGACGTAAAGCCAGAGCAGAGGCATTACAAGCCAGGTACACTGGTCAACAAGACGTCATGTATACAGACGCTGCAGAATATGAGAGCAAAGCGGCGTGCACGGCAGTGGCTGTCAGGGGAGACTGCGCCCTGATGGCCTGCTGCAGTCAGTGGTATCGAGACTGTAGAGGCTGAGTAAGTGTCCATAGCCTTGGCTATTACCAACTTCAAAACTCGTTCGGTTGCCCAAGGTCTCATTTACTAGTCGGCCCCCAGAGCCTCTCAAGTTCCCCAACTTACAAAAATAACTGAGATATGCATACATATCATGAAATCGTAGCCCACTACAAGCTGAATAAGAGTGTATACAAGGGAGTGGACAGATCGCTCAGTAAGAAAAACGAGGTTACGTGGCGAAGGTTGCAGACGGGAGTTTTTCCAAACCCCATAATTTTTTTTTTAGTATGTAGGGTTTTAAGTTCAAAAAACCATGATATGATTATCAGAGAAGTCGTACTGGAGAACTCTGAAAACTTTGACCATCTGGTGTTTTTTAACGTGCACTGACATCACACAGTACAAGGGCCTCTACCATTTCGCTGCCATCGAAATTCGACCGCTGCAACCGAGATCGAACCAGCGACCTTCAGGTCAGTAGCTGAGCACCCTAGCCACTGATCCACAGAGGCGTACACCCCTTTCTTTACAGCAAGTGACATGCCAAAGTTTTCTGGTCCCTGTGAAAAATATGTAATGAGGTGGCAGATTTGGTCCACATGGTGTGGATATGCCCGAGTCAAAACGATGCTTCACACAATGTAGAATCTTGGGAGGCCTGGCTCAGCAGCTGAGACCCCAACAACCAACAAGACATCAGTCAAGCCCTTGCTCCTGCCATGTCTCAAAGGATTCTGGCCAACGACTAGGGGCAACGAGCAATGCCTGTTGTCATTACTTTTCTTTAAATAAAGTTTTCTCTCTCGGTAACTCTCTTTTGACAGAAACAGATGAACTGCTGTCATCATCTCTTCCATTAGAGGCGTCTGCTAACCGCAGCTTTAAGAGAAGAATCTCCTCAGCTTTGCGTACCTTGCGAGCGTCCTGTTCCATGCGTTCCAACAAGGTAAATAATCCTCTCGGCTGAGTCCTAATGCAGTCGCTTTTCCCAACAATTTATCATAGTCCATGTTCTTGTGACATGAGAGACCAATGAGGTAGGATAATTAATCCTGGCAGGCTTGCCATTATTTTGTCATGGTCTCTAGATGGTAAACATGACACAGGAGCGAAAGGGGGCATGAAAAATCTTTATAAATGAACAACCCAAATATGAAAAACCCAAGTAGCAAAAGACATATGTGAAATAAGCTACAGCCGTCCCCTACACTGTATATGCAGACTGGTGAGTCATACTTACAGTACAGATGCACAGCCTGACATGGTGGTGGCTCGGCTGTTGACTAAAGTCTCATTGCGTCTGTGAAGTTCGTCGCACCACAGGTGCACAGCTGTCAGCTGCAACGTCGGATCCCCACAGTGACTGTACAACTAGTTCTTGTGATGTCCAGCGTATGAAGCGTAGCTGCATGACATCTTGCCCGTCCTTACGAGGGTGAGGTGGCTCGGCTAAGCTCCACTCCTGATCATGCTCCGCAGCGCATAGGGCGTTGCTAAGAAGGCTGGGGCATTTTTCCAGAAGCTGTTCTGGCGGACTTCGGTGGAATACCGTACCGCTGCAACCACCCATACATGCCTCTTCTCGTTTCAAAGCCCCCTGCATTTTACCTGTCCTTCTCCCCGGGCCACAACGCCCTTCATGCCAGCTTTCTTACTTCTTCATTTTCTTTACTCAATCTTCCATGTCCTGCCTTCTTTTCCCTTCATTATTCTATATTCATTTTAAGCATGTTCGTTTAAGCACCTTAGTGAATCTTCCTTCTCTTCTCCATGCCTGAAGTAAATATATTCATGATATATACTACAACCTTAACTACACTTTGACTCATATTTTGTAAGCAATGCTGTAGAAGCTACACAAGGTGTGCCACAACAGAAAGCTATCATTCCACACACTTCACATTAAACTGGTTTGTGACCTGCAAAAGATCTTACAGACTATTATACTACTAATGTAGTATAGCAAGAGTCTAATGTTGGGGATAATGCAGTGAATGTCACAGTCCAAAACGTTAGCTTCAGGCATGCTACATTATGGTCATAATACTAGACAGTACAATGGGTAGAATATGCAAAACAAATGTCACTGTCCTTAATCAATGGTGAATAGGTTCAGGTCTGTCACATATATGTACTAATTTCTTGTATGGTGATCATAATATGTGAACTTACCATTGTATTAAATTACATAGCACAATTCAAATTTTTTGATTTTGAATCCAACACACTGTTTCAGTTGTAAGTGAATTCTGTAAAGATTATCAACAAATGAGACAGCACACGTATACAGCATAAGAAAACGAAGCACAATGCTCAGGAAACAGCAGCTGTGTGCATCAATGTTGCAGGCACACTAAAGAGAAACAGCAAGTTGCCTAAATAAATAATCTTAAGATTGCTATATGTACTCCAATTATTTCTTGGTAAAATATTCACTAGAGGAGAACATGATCGCCAAATTTCAATTTTTGAAATTTTGCAACAGAACCTTAGGGCCAATGCTTGAGTAAGATGACACTGATGTTCAAGTATTTTTCATGTTCGAACCATTGTGGCTATATGATGGTTCATGAAACCGACTTCTCGGTACTCATATACAGTTGACCTTTATTGACTGAAATTACATAGGCTTGGGAATAGACCAAGAAAATCTGCATGAATGTGATCTGGTATAGAAACTCGAAGGCAGCATTGCTACCAGTATTTTGGTGCAGAGTCTTTCCCGATTAAAAGGTCAATTTTCACAGTAAGAGTGGATTTTTTTTTAACATTGCAGTATACATTTTTCTAACATATAGTTATAATGTTTTATGTTACAAAAGTGCACACAGGCTTTCGGAATGTGGCAGCCTAGCTTTTAGTAGGTGCATTTTGTTTTTTAATTGACGGACAATTGTGATTCAAATGGTTTTTTTAGTCGTACTTTCATAAGAATTGCATGCCTCCCAGGCAATAGCTGTGGTGATAGCGCCCAGGCGCGTCAAGTGTCCGCGTTATCTGGCGCTGTCGCCCGCAATTGTAAAGTGTCGTTTGTACGTGACGTCATTGGTCACATGAGTGTCTGCTATATATGTATGCTGGTTGCATGGAATAAAGGTTGGACGTTATCTCGCGCCCATCGGAAGCGGCTCAGTCTCTTTCTCAGCTCCTGCGGCCGGCCCGGACGCGCATGCCCTTTCGCTAGGGCGCAACACGACATGGTGTCAGAAGTGGGATTCTTCTGATATTCGAGGGGCGTTGCACCTTTCTTCGTCAAGCGGCGCCCTGTCAGAAGACAAAGAAGTCAAGCCAGTTCACGGCATGTTCGCGGTTCCAGCTCCGCCAGCGTTTGACTTCGACCGAACGTCCGAATGGCCTTCCTGGATCCAACTATTCGACGACTACCGCTTTGCCTCTGGCTTAAATGAGCGAAGTGAAGAAGCGCAAGTCCGGACTCTACTCTACACAATGGGCAGGCAAGCGAGAGAGATCTTTTCGACCTTCACACTATCGGAACAACAGCAGAAGCAGTATGAAACCGTCAGAAAAAAGTTCGACGATCACTTCGTGGCCGCACGGAACCTCGTTTACGAGAGCGCATGTTTTCACCGACGCATACAACAACCAGGCGAGTCAGTCCACCAATTCATCACCGCGTTGCACACACTGGCAAACCGGTGCGACTACAAGGAAAAGGAACGCATGATCCGCGACCGGTTTGTAGTCGGCCTCAGTGATGCCAAGCTCTCGGAGTCTCTGCAAATGGATGCAAATCTTACACTCGCCAGCGCTTTGGCAAAAGCTCGCTTAAAGGAGACCGTCCAACGACAGCAGCAACAGCTGCGAGAAACCAGCGACGAACCTTCGGCAGCGCCAGCCAGCAACCTGGACGCGGTCAACAAACAACGGCAGCCCCGAAAGAATTCTTTAGGACAGCGTTCTGGCACCTCGTCAAGGACCAGTACACCGGTCACACAAGGTCAACGCACCAGACCACAGTCCTACCGACCTCTCACATCCAGTTCGTGCCCCAACTGCGGTCAAGGAGAGCACCCGAGGACCTCCTGCCCGGCACGAGCTGCGAAATGCAACTACTGCGGTTGTTCCGGACATTTTGCAGTGGTGTGTCGGAAAAAGGCTGCAGGCGAGCGAAAGAAGGTACCGATTTCTTCTCTCCATATGGAAAAAGGGGCATATTTCGTAGGCGCGGTAAATGGGGAGCACTCCAATTCTCGGTATGCTCAAGTTATCATTAACGGCACTCCGGTGTTCGCTAAACTTGACTCGGGTGCAGAAGTGTCCGTTGTACCCTCAACATTTCCGGGATTGCCTACCAAATTAGACAAGTGCGACATAACCTTAACAGGCCCTGCGAATGAGCCACTGCATGTTCTCGGAAAATTTCTTACCACTATACAGTGGAGACAACGCATTGTCCGACAAACTGTGTACGTAGTCTCGCCTTTACGCTCGATACTTTTGGGTCTCCCAGCGCTCGAAGCCCTTGAGCTGATCAAGTTCGCTGACTCGGTCAGTAGCGCAACAGCCATCGAAGCTTCCTACCCTCAGCTTTTCGGTAGTCTGGGAGCTATGAAAGGGGAATACAATATCAGACTGAAGCCGAACTCGGTACCCTTTGCTATTCCGGTTGCGCGTCGCATTGCCTTACCCCTGCGGGACCGAGTGAAGCAGGAGCTCGAGCGTATGGAGCGAGATGACGTAATCCGCAAAGTAGACGAACCAACAGAATGGTGCGCAGGTATTGTACCAGTACTCAAACCTTCTGGAGACGTTCGTATTTGCGTTGACTTGACGCAACTAAATAAAAGTGTACTTCGCGAGCGCTATGTTATGCCAACGGTTGAAGATAGCCTTGGTCTGTTAAGTGGGGCATCGGTTTTTTCGAAGCTGGACGCTAATTCTGGATTTTATCAGATCAAGTTGTCGCCGGAAAGCCAATTGTTGACTACCTTCATTACGCCATTTGGGCGATACTGTTTTCAGAGGCTACCGTTTGGAATAACGTCAGCACCCGAGTTTTTTCAAAAGAAAATGTCGCAGACTCTGGAAGGAATCCCAGGCGTGGTAAACATGATGGATGATGTGCTCATTTATGGCTGCAACAAAGCTCAACATGATGAGCGTCTGCGTCTTACTTTAGACCGTCTCATGAGTGCTGGTGTTACGCTAAACAAAGAAAAGTGTTGTTTTGGAGTAACCGAGATAAAGTTTCTTGGTTGTGTTCTAAGTCGAGATGGAATCAGGCCGGACCCTGAAAAGGTCCGGGCCATCAAAGAACTGCCGACGCCAAATAACGTGTCTGACGTTCGACGGCTGCTCGGTATGACTAATCATCTGGCAAGATTCATACCAGATTTGGCTTCAAAAATGGCGCCGTTACGTCACTTGCTTGTGAAGAGTTCTGAATGGACGTGGGGACCAGCCCAAGAGCAAGCGCTGTCATACATTAAAGACGTTATCGGTTCGGCGCGCGTCATGGCTAACTATGACGCAAAGTACCCTACGATTCTTTCCGCCGATGCGTCGTCATTCGGTTTGGGGGCGGTACTGATGCAAGTTCAACCAAACAACGAAAAACAACCCGTTGCCTTTGCATCACGATCGTTGACGCCTGCCGAAACCAGATATTCCCAGATTGAAAAAGAAGCACTAGCAATGACGTGGGCGGCAGAACGATTCGAAGGGTACATCAACGGTCTTGAAATTGTGTGTGAAACCGACCACAAACCTCTTGTAACCTTGTACCCCCAGGCAAATGGTGAAGTAGAGAGGATGGTCCAGACAATCAAAGGTCTCATTACAAAAGCGAAGGACCCATATCTTTCTCTCCTAGCGTACAGGGACACTCCGGGGCCACTTGGGAAAAGCCCTGCAGAACTTCTAATGGGCAGGCGGCTACGCACAACGGTGCCTGTCCATCCCACAAGCCTTCTGCCTCAGACGGTGAACCTGAGAGAGTTCAGAAGCCATGATACGACCGCCCGACAGCGGCAGCGTAGGAACTTCAACCTTCGTCATAGGGCTACTTCGTTGCGAGCACTCGAACCGGGCGCGGAAGTCTGGGTGACGGACTGCAAAGCAAAAGCGCGAGTCTTGCGACTTGCTGAGCGGCCGAGGTCGTATGTGGTTAGAACTTCCACTGGTGTAGTTCTAGAAAGAAACAGGAAATCCTTGGTGCGCTTTGTTTCACAGCCAAAAGAAGGTGAGGATGAGGCAGATAGCGATGATTTTCCTCAGGCAGATGATAGTCGGGTAGAAACGGGACAGAATTCTAATTGCGTTACAGACAGCATGGCGCCTGACGATCTATCTAGCCCTTCCTTGCCGGGAACTGACCTTCCTGAACACCAAACGTGATCTGGTCGTCTTGTTCGACGGCCGGACCGCTACGGGTTCAGTAATTGACTGTATTGTTCTTGCGCATTTTTTGTTTTCTGCAAAGTGTTCTTTCGCTGGCAGTGCTGCGAAGTTTGTTGCAACTGTCAGCGTATTGTTAAAGAAGGGGAGATGTGGTGATAGCGCCCAGGCGCGTCAAGTGTCCGCGTTATCTGGCGCTGTCGCCCGCAATTGTAAAGTGTCGTTTGTACGTGACGTCATTGGTCACATGAGTGTCTGCTATATATGTATGCTGGTTGCATGGAATAAAGGTTGGACGTTATCTCGCGCCCATCGGAAGCGGCTCAGTCTCTTTCTCAGCTCCTGCGGCCGGCCCGGACGCGCATGCCCTTTCGCTAGGGCGCAACACGACAATAGCTTCACTTGACTTTTTCTAGCCTATCTACCTGTGTTATATCTTTTAGCATTCTTTTACGAACCCGTTATGATCACAAGTGGAAAGAGTCCTGCACGACAGATCATGAATGTGCAATGGCAATAGCCAAGCATTTGAAGAAATATGCACTTCTAGGACAAAGTGCCACCTAACATCACTACGGAGCAAGAGGCCACCAAAATTTCATTAACACACTCTGGCAGCACCTTGTTTCTTATTTCTCAAAGAATTGCCATGAAAAACTCCCCCACCAAGCATCTCCTGCAAGCATGCGGTTACTTTTTCCGTATCAGCGCTTGCCAATCTCCAATGCTGCCACGTGTATGACTATTTCATTGAGATGCGTAAAAATTGATTGCATCTGATTAGTAACTGAACGAGTTATGATGATGTTTGATGTTTTGTGGCGCAAGGGCCATTTCACGGCCAAAGAGCGCCAGTTCATCTTACTAAAAATATGGACAATGATTGTGATAAGCGGCTGTATAAGGGCCATAAAATTTCTCGCAGTAAGGTGGGTAAAAACATACAAGTAATAAAATCATGACCATGCCGTGAAAGGTGTGTGTGGTGTGAATAGGTGACAAAAGTTAGTGATAATGTAAAACGATGGTGGACATGTATGGAATTAGGACAAGTACCTCACTCGTTCATACCCTTGCGTCCAAGGGCCGTGAGGCAAGTGCTTTCCTGTGTATCCACCGCAGCAAAAACCTCCCTGGGGAGGTCGTGCTACGGGATGCCCGGGTATATATGAAAATTATTATTATCTTTTAAAAACACTAACAATGATTTATGACTAAAAAGTGGTTCCCTACCGACAAACATTGCGGGGTGTAATGGTATATGTTATCTGTAGGGTAATGGAAAGTGTTGTTTTCTTAGGGTGTCTAATTGTTTACATTGGATTAAAACGTGAAGAACTGTTGATGCCTCACCACATTTGTCACACATTGGTGGATCGCCACCGGACAAAAGATGTGTGTGTGTCGTGTATGTGTGTCCTATCCTGAGTCTTGTTAGTGTTACCTCTGTTAGACGTGATTTTGATACTGGTGGCCAATGGCCAAGGTGTGGCTTGATAACGTGTAGCTTGTTTTGTGTGTGTCTATCCAACTTGCTCTGCCAGTAGTCCCTGAGCTTTCGTTTGAGAGACGGCTTAAGATCAAGAGGCGGGATCGATATGGGTGTAGGGGCACTGATTTCGTGGACGGATGCAGCAAGCTGATCCGCCATCACGTTGCCTTGAATCTCACGGTGCCCTGGCACCCAGCACACTACAACATGTTGGTTGATTGTGTAGAGTGTGCATAAAATGGAGTAAAGTGAGACGAGGACAGGGTTTTTTTGTTTTTTAAGATTGTGCAGAGCCGTTACCACACTGAGGGAGTCTGTATAAATGACTGCTTTTTGTATTTGTAATTGTTTGATGTGTTTAGCTGCCACAAGTATCTCATAAGCTCTCGCTGTGAATATACATGTGCCTGGATGTAGAGGGCCAGCATCCGAAAAGGAAGGGCCAACAGCAGCGTAGGACACAGAGGAGTTGGACTTGGAGGCATCTGTAAAGAACTCAGACGTGTGTATTTGTGTTGAAGTTCCAAGAAGTATGTTCGAATATGGGCAATAGGCGCATGTTTAGTAACTTCTAAAAAAGACATATCGCAATCTATAGTCTGCCACTGCCACGGTGGCGGGTATGCTACAGGAGCCATTAAACTGTGTTCGAGTGACACTCCAGTGTCCTCAGCTAAACCCTTCAGGCGAACTGAGAAGGGCTGCCTCATTGAAGGCCTGTTTTGAAAAAGAATGGAGCTCGACAAGTCATTAATAGTAGAGTATGAGGGGTGCCTCTTGTCTGCTTTCACCTTAAAAAAGTAAACAAAGGACATGTAAGTTCTCTGCAGATGAAGCGACCACTCATTTGACTCAACGTAAAGGCTTTCTGCGGGGCTGGTGCGAAAAGCAGCCGTAGAAAGGCGGATGCCCAAATGGTGCACGGGGTCCAGCATCTTCAAAGCACTTTGAGTCGCAGACTGATAAACAACGGCCCCATAATCTAAGCGGGCGCGAATGAGGCTTCTATACAGGTTCATGAGACATTGCCTGTCACTACTCCACGTAGTACGTGGCAACGCTTTTATAACATTCATGGCTTTTAAACATTGATTTTAAATACTTGATGTGCAGTACGAAGGTCAACTTGTTGTCCAAGATTACGCCTAAGAATTCATGCTCGGCTTTGACAGACAGACGTTGCCCATTCAGTCGAATGTCAGGTTCGGAGTGCATGCCTCTCTTTCGAGAGAACAAGACACACGTGCTTTTTTGTGGGTTAACTCGAAATCTGTTTTCATCTGCCCATTTGGAGACCTTGTTTAAACCCAGCTGAACCTGCCGCTCACACATTGCCAAGTTGCATGACTTGAAGCCAAGCTGAACGTCGTCGACATATGTACAATAGAACATATTGCGGGGGATGGACAAGTGCAAGGAATTCATTTTGATAATAAAAAGTGTGCAACTAAGTACACCACCTTGTGGCACGCCTGTTTCCTGGACAAATGTTTGGGAGAGAACACTGCCCGCACGAACACGGAATGTCCGGTTTGACAGGTAACTTTCAATTATGTGAAACATTCTTCCGCGCACACCAAGGTGGGACAGGTCTCTTAGAATTCCAAAATGCCATGTTGTATCATAAGCCTTTTCGATATCGAGGAACACAGAGAGAAAATATTGTTTATGGACGAAGGCGTCTCTGATCTGTGCCTCGATACGAACAAGGTGGTCTGTGGTGGATCTACTTTCTCGAAACCCGCACTGCAATGGGTCGAGCAAATTGTTTGTTTCAAGGATATGTACAAGTCGGCAGTTTATCATTTTTTCGAAGACTTTGCACAAGCAGCTTGTAAGTGCAATAGGCCTATAACTTGAAGCTAAAGAAGGGTCCTTGCCCTCTTTCAAAATGGGAATAATAATAGCCTCTTTCCAGGAGGTAGGGATAGTGCCAGAAAACCAGATAGCATTGTACAAACAAAGTAAGGTTTTTCGTGTTTCTGCTGGTAGGTTTTTTAATATTTCATACACTACACGGTCAGAACCTAGGGCAGAAGTACTGCAGGAGTTTAGAGATGTTCGGAGCTCAGCTAGACTGAAGGCTTGGTTATATGCCTCGTATCTAGTGGATTTGTGTTCGAGTTTCTGCTTTTCTATTCTTGTTCTGTATTTTTGGAAAGTGTCAGTATAGTGGGACGAGCTGGATACCCGTTCAAAATGTGCACCGAGGAAGTTTTCCTTATCTTCCAAGGTATCACCCTGAGTGTTTACGAGTGGGAGTGAGTGTACTTTTCTTCCTGCTACCCTACGAACCATGTTCCAGACTTTAGCCTCTTGTGTGTATGAATTGATTCCTGACAAAAACTTCTGCCAGCTTTCTCTTCTGGCCTGCCGACGCGTTCTCCTGCCTCGAGATTTTATTTTCTTAAAGCTCTCAAGGTTTTCCGCTGTCGGCGAGTTCCGTAGCAACCTCCATGCCCTGTTCTGTTCCTTTCGCGCATTCTGACAATCAGTGTTCCACCACGGGACGTGTCGTTTGCCGGGCAGTCCAGATGTTTGTGGAATGCACTTGGCTGCTGCGTCAGTAAGAAAGGCCGTGAAGTACTGCACAGCTTCATCTATGCCTAATCCGCATATGTCAGTCCAATTTAAGTGAGTAAGCTTTTGAAATTGTTCCCAGTCTACTTTTTTTACCAGCCATTTGGGAACATGTGGAGGACATTGATATATTATTGGTGTACTCAAAACTAAAGGAAAATGGTCACTTCCGTATGGGTTATTTATGACTTTCCACTGAAGTAATGGTACAAGTGAAGGAGATGCGATACTGCGGTCTATGGAAGAGTAAGTTTTGTTGGCAAGGTTATAGTATGTTGCCTCTTTCCTATTCAACAGACAAGCACCTGATGAAATGAGGAATTGTTCAATGAGACGACCTTGTGCATCACAGCGAGAGTCACCCCACAGACCATTATGTGCGTTCAGGTCCCCAAGGACCAGATAAGGTTCAGGTAGTTTGTCTATTAAAGACTGCAATTGAAGTTTTTCAAGACGGTGGTGCGGAGGTATGTACAAAGAGCAGACAGTGACAAGTTTGTTTAGAATAACTGCTCGGACAGCCACCGCCTCGAGGGAAGTTTTAAGGGGTAATTGTGTGCATGCTGTACCTTGACTAACTATAACCGCTACACCACCGGATGGTGGCATGGCATCATCTCTATCCTTTCGGAAGATTACGTAGTTACGTAAAAAGTTTGTGTTTGTTCGTTTTAAATGTGTCTCTTGTACACACAGCACTCTTGGATTGTGTTCATGGAGGAGTTCTTGTAAGTCATCGAGGTGTCGAAGAAGGCCTCGGATGCTCCACTGTAATATTTTTGTCTGCATATTTAAACAAGAGAGGTGCTGCTGTGTGTACAAAGAGTATCCTGTGTTGGAGTGAGCTCGTTAATTCAGGTGGCAGGACGGTCGTCCGGCCCCGTTATTGGTTTTTTTATTTTTCTTGGCGCGCTCCAAGGAGTCGCGCCGCGCTTTTGGTACCAAGGGTACCGTTGTATCCATTGCCTCCTCAGAGGCACTGGGTGCCCGCACATGCGAGCTGGTGGTTCGGATTTTAGGCCTCGCCTGGTGAGGGGAAGCCTTGAGACCAGAGGACCCTGGAGTCTCCGGCCTCAATTCGCTAGGAGGCGGAGTACACTGAACTACTGCCGCCTTGGGGGCAGGCGCCACAGCCGACGGCTCGCTCTGCGCTGGCCGAAGGAGTGGCGAGGGCTGGTGCGGCGTTGCCCCCCGACGCGCCGCATCAGCATATGTAGCGCCGTAAAATGGCGACACTCTCCGTCTTGCTTCCTTGAATGTGATATTTTCTTTAATTTTCAATGTGATGATTTCTTTTTCTTTTTTTCAGAATGAGCAAGACCGTGAGTATGCGGCATGATTTCCGCCACAGTTCACACAGTGTGATGGTTCTTCGCAATTGTCAGAATTGTGGCCCGACATTCCACATTGTGCACAAGTTTGGTGACCACGACAGCTTTGTGAGCCGTGACCATATTTCTGGCATTTAAAACAACGACGTGGGTTAGGTATTTATGGTCTGATCGACGTCTTCGTGTACCCTGTTTGAATACTTTCTGGCAGATTACTGGAAGCGAACGTGAGTATTAGGTGTTTCGTTGGTGTTACCTTGTTGTCTCGTCTAATGATGATCCTTTGAACATTGGTCACATTCTGACTTTTCCACCCCTCTAGAAGTTCCTCTTTGGTCAAGCCGAGCAAATTAGCATCAGATACTACTCCACGGGTTGTGTTCATAGATCTGTGTGGCGTTACAGTGATGGGAGTGTCACCAAAAGTTGAAAGATTCTGTAGCTTTTCAAAACTGTTCTTTTCCTCGAACTTCAAGGAGGAGGTCTCCGCTGGCCATTTTGGTAACTTTGTACCCGGCTCCAAGAGTTTCTGTGAGACATCTGGCTACTACAAAGGGGGATATTGTTCTGGCTTGCTTGTTGTTTATCTCACTATGTATAACATGAAAATGGGGGAAGTTTTCACTTGATCGGTTGAAAAAGCTTAAGTCTTCGGTGCGTACGCGCTTTAAGGCGGTACGATCACTTAGTAAGGGAAACGCTCTATGCATTCCAGTTTAATTTTCTTCAAAAGCGTTGGCGGCCACCCACCACGGAGCCCAACAAGGGGACGCTACAAGTTTGCGGATGCTAAAACCTGCAGACGCCAGCCGTACAACGCTACTATAACCCAATGCGCCTAGAACAAGGTAGGCTATTTGCACAGGGTTAACCCTAGCTGCCAGGAAGTTTGGAAGTAAACGGAAGAGAGTAGAAGACAGGACAGATAAATAGTAAGAGATAAAGGCGAAGATGTAGGGAGAGAGAGATAGGAAAAGGCGACTGCCGATTTCCCCTGGGTGGGTCAGCCCAGGGGTGCCCTCTACGTGAAGCCGGGGCCAAAGGGGTGTGTTGCCTCTGCCGAGGGGCCTTAACGGTCCAATCACCCAGCGTCGGCTCAACCCCCAGGATCCCCCTTTTCCCGGACACGGCAAAGCCACGCACGGCTAGGCGTGGGAGGGAGTAGAAACTTCCCCGTTAGCTCGGGTCCGTGGTGTCGCTACACACCAAACGCCTACGGGAACTGAACGAGTTATGACGGGTTTATTTTTCACTTTTAGTTGATCTGATGGGAGCAAAACCATTGAGATTTGTTGTTGGTGCTCGCATGGCATGCCTGACTTTCACTATAGTTGTGTACTCATGGCGATTAACCTCATTTTATGCTGAATTCATTCTTTTATTAATTGTAACAATGCTTGGAGGCTGTCTCACTGCTATTTTCGCTGGAATTGGCCATGATACATAACACATGATAAGAATAGAAAGCAAGCTATAATATGTATTACAAAAATACAAGCTCTGATTGTATCAAACCTACTAAAATATCAAAAGGAATGACCACCACACATCAAATCGAATATGTATGCAATGTTTTCTCCTTTCGAAGTCAACATGTAATATAGATTTTATGTAAAGTCCATTTAATTTGTAACAATAATAAAGGAAAGTCTGTATACCATGACATACACATGTAAAACTGCTTACACGAATATGTCATGATAACATAGGATCTTGCTAAAGGTCAACCTCTCAAGTATTGGGAGCACCATCACAGTCACAGTGATGCAGCAAGGGAACCACATATTACACAGGCTGCACATGGCGTTCCCTGAATGGGAGCAGTGTAATATTACAGCACTGCACAATGTTTTAAGGGGATGCAATTTTGATGACACTGGTCATGTAACAAAGCAAAACAAGTTCGTATATAGGATGCATAAAAAACAAGCCTTTTTATTCAAGGAGTGTAAATTATTTAGCACTTATCTGCCAAATGCATTCACCCAAAACCTGGTGCCCTTTTGCAACAGCAGCAGCTATCCTATAGCCAAATGATTTGGAGCAGCATCCTGATTCATCAGTCTGCTCAAATATTTTTAATCAAGTGCAAATTAAAAAAGCAGGGACATTGTATCTGTGTACAAATCTTTGAATATTTGCTCATCATAATTATTGAATGCTTATCAATATTAATAGAACATGGAAATTCATTTTTTTATGATCAGAGGAATGCTTGAAGAACATGACTCATTCAGCCACAAGAAAATTTTCTTTAAAGCTAGATTGGAGATAAATCATAGCTGAACTGCCATGAAGTCAGCTCTGAATTGACTGCTGCTGTACACAAGCAACATTAAGTTTTCAGCTCATACTCGCAGCTCATATACAAGTCATGATTGCTCATTATGTTTAAAATGGCTTCTTTTAAGTGCTTGTACAAATATTTTTGAGCAGATGCATGATACCTTGTTGCCGGTTGCCGAATGCATTTATACAGAATTTCTTATAGGTTGAAGATACAAGATTGTTTGATGATGACATCGAAAAGACAAAGAGCTTTCACATCACTTCGTAAGCTCAGTGAAATTTAGCATGTACAGGAACTTGAGCTTGACTATGCAGTTGCAAAGGAAAATGACATTGATAAAGGATAGAAACCACAAGCTGGGTGGTCTGGTAATTGAACATTTTTGAGATGTGGGCAGTGCAACTAAAATGAAGGTGCGTTGGTCCTCTCTTCAGTCATGCTGCCCACATCGCATAGCTATTAATAAAAGAAATGTTCAGATATGAACTGCTTTTTTTGAAAACCAGAAAAAGAATGCATATACAAATGAAGGTGGCGTGGCACAAGAGGCCAGTTTGGACAAAGCTTGAAAAACAGCTGGGAAACCTATTTTTGGGCATATTTTATCCTTGCTGACCATAAAGAGGGTGCAGAATGTCCAAAAAGAAACAGTCACTCTGAGGTCACCTCTCTGGACCACAATACTGGGTACAGACTACACTTTGGAAAGTGATGCACACCTAGTTTTTCTTGAACTATATTTGCTCAAAGCTTCAACCTGAAGGCACGCATTCTTAAAAAAAAAAAAAAAAACCACTCCAAAAAACTTAAAGATGAAAAGTTACAGAATAAGTCCAGCATAATGTCGTCAAGCGTCTCGCAGTAGATTGTAAAAAGTGTGACCAAGGTGGCTACTGTGTTCAAATTGTGGTGCCTACGTCTACAAAACGTTTGCGAGGCCCTTCTACTCGTGCACGGTGCATTAAGAGCCAGCAGCTGTAGTCAGACAGTGTTTTCTATACTTTGCAGAGTAGCACTTTCAAGCCTTACACAAGGCTGCTGCAACTGCGAACACGCAATCTGCTCAAGTAAAAAATCTCCATTCCACAACCATTCCACCACAGAGACATGCATGCCCCATCAGTGGAGACTCTATGAGTGATAACAGCGCCAATCTCTCAGCTTTTAGTCGCAGTATAATGCCTTCCTAGAATTCGATCTGCATGTTAACATTGTTTTACAATGATCACAAATCACAGAAGTTACATAAGTATATGTTTTGTAAAAATGTAACAGCCGGCAACTGAGCGTGCCAAAGAGAAAAGACCAGCTTAGAAGCAACTTACTTGGCCTCAAAGAATTTGAAAGGAAAAAAAAAAAACTTGTATCTAACCACTTGCCCCATACCTTTGATGTACACTCTTATTCACTCCCTTAGCTTCCCGACCGCAACTCCCCCCCACCCCTACCACAACCGAATGAAAATTCTACACAGGTTAACAAAACATTATGTACAACATAAACATATAATTACAGAGCTCTTAAAATAATGTTTTTTTTTATTACTAGTACTATAAAGCAGACGATACAGTCAAAATATGAAAAACAAGGTTTTCTCCCGGTTTTTCAGGCAGTCGCTTTATACTTTAAAGAAATGAGAAAATAGAGAGTGAAGAACGAAGAAAAAAAGATTGTTTCCAAAGATTTGAAATTTTATTCAAACAAGAAAGAAGAAAGCAGCCAGGAGAGGCCTGTCTTAGCTGCTTTCTCATATATAAAATAAAAGAAATGAGGGATCAACCTCTGTTCATGGTACACTGGCTGTTTTAATAAAAGCCAAGTGGCTCTTGGAAAACAGCTAGAAAATATAAAAAAGGTACATTTATAAAAAGAAGTTCCTGTATATACAAGGTGCCCAAGTTATTTCTTGCCAGAGTATAAAGATGTGCCGAAGCACTCTGTGACGACGCAACCAAATTAAGGTTGCTGAATATTACCTGGGGTAGGTCAGACTATTTCTTGTATTTTTCCTACTTGCCTAATTAGGCATGTTTAGAGTTCACTAAATTTTGAAGATATGAAGCTGGGCAAAAAATTCCAATGAGAAAGTTATAGACCACCTCACAAAACATCCGATTAAACAGTTTTTAACTTCCTTGTATCAAGTACTCAAGTTTTTCTGCTTGCTGCTCCTGTTTGTGAAACACTAAATGTGCCGCTATCTCCACGAAGTGAATGATGATGGAGGAGCTTGTTAGGAACTGATCGGCAGAAATCCTCTACCATCACATAAATACTTGACACGTTGTTATCGGGGTGATTGTATAAACACTGATACAATAAAACCTCATGAACTCAAAGTCACTAGGGCCATATGATATCTTCGAATTGAGTGTTTTTTTTTTTCAAATTAATGCAACATACAAAAAGGGGGATGCAAGGAACTTATAATTATTTGAAGTAATTAGGGATGGCCGTTTGCTCTGGTGGCTAGTTCGCGGCTTCAAGGGTTACGTTTTCCAGCAATACCTGGTCCCAATCTTGCCGCAAACATGGGGGAACAGCGGTCCTTGCTGCTAGCACCGAGAGAAAGAGAAAAAAATTGCTGTCATTATCAACTAATATGCACACCTTCAGGAAACAAGATATCTTCACTGCAACACAGTAACGACACGTAGGCAGCACGATGCCTGTTCCTCTCTGCATCAGCACGTCATGATGCGACCATTCGCTCATTCTTTCGGGTAAAATAAAAAATTTATGCATTACCAGTATGACAAAATGGACGATCTGTTTGGCTGGAAAAAACAATGACTCAAACTTTTAAACACAAAAAGAAAAAAAAAACTTAGTTTTCGAAGTAGGTGTTGTCGGCAAGAGCTCTACCAGCAGTGCAAGTGCGCAAATTGCTGGAGGTTACTGGCAATCGGAGGTTCGCATATATCAAATTCCGCCAAAGTCTAATTTATCAATTTCTCTATAGCCCGTGAAAGAATGGGTAAATCATGATGCACAGACGTTGCGAAGAGCATGCGATATGCTGCCTGCGCATCACCACTGCGTTGCAGTGAAGCATGTCGTTTTCCGCAGATGCACATTTTAGTTTGGCACGAGAATGTTTTTTTTTTTTTTTGCTGGAAATAGCGAGGCTGGAGTGCTTCAGCTGCCTGCCACTCATTAGTATTGCTACGTCGCATTGCCTTGTGACTCCTAAGGGTCATCGTGTATCGCAAATGGCACCCAAAGTTCCCAAAGTTTTCGAATTAAGCGAACTGGTGCTGACCGCCACTTCAGACTATCCACTTAGACTTACATTGCACAATACGAGACTGCGGAAATATTTCAAATTACGCAGCGTTTCGAAATAACCAAGTTCAAAGTAGTGAGGTTTTACTGTATATGCACAACATGTAATCATTTACATATTGATGCAATTATATACAAGGATTACATTACTGATTACAAAGCTGTGGGATGTGTTTTCTTTTGCAGATTGAAATTTTGTGGTCGGTGATACGTGGTGAAGGGACCATGAATTAGAGGTTGCAGTAGCAAGTTGGAGGAGGCAATGTCGATACAGGTCTGGAGTCCAGGTTTTCGTCACCGCTTACATGCAACCTCTGCTTAGTGGACCCTCACTTCGGGGTCCGCCTGTGAACGAGCCTTTTTCGCAGCATAAAGTGCACGTAATGCCTTACAGAGGTGTAGTGGGTACCTCGCTTACCAGCAGAATGACGAATGGCACACTAGTGGGTGCTTCCTATACTTCATGGTGGGCGTGTAACGAGTACATTGCACAGCTGCGCCTCTAGCGTACACACCAATGGACATGTCCCAAGCATAAGAGGCTTGGCGAGCAAGCTCCTAAAAAAATACCTAGTGACATGCCCACTTGCGCATCGTATTGCAGGGCTCCCCGACATTGGTCGTGAAAGCGACCATGCATCAAACCAAGCATTTGGCCAAGTGTGCTGCCTCACAACAGCGCATGTTTTGCTAGCATTAACACATACGATAACCGCTGTGTCATCTTACTGTTATTATGAACCGCTATAAGGGAAGCATACTATTTTTACGCAGTTTGTTAAGAAGTGCTGCTATCATGGCGTGCATAAGTGCGCAAGTGTGCATGGCAAGTGCACTTTTTTGTGTTCTCCGGGCATCAGTAGTAAGCAGAAAAACACTAATACTTAATAGATAGAAAGTTGAAAACTATCTAATCAGATGTTTTGGAAGTTCATCTATAACTTTCTAAGTGGATTCTTTTTACCTAGCTTGGCTGCTTCAAAAGTTAATTAAACATGCCTAATTAGACAATGAATAAGAGGAAGAATAGCGGATTTCAGTCCAGGTAATAGTCAGCAACATGCGTTTGGTTGCATCATCATACAGTGCAGTGACATATTTGAAAACCGACTAGAGATGACTGAGGCACCCTTCATAAGAAACTAAGTTATATTAATAACTCATTAATAAAAGGTAGACTGACGAGTAATACAAAGTCATTTCAAACTGGCAATACAATCTCTAAAAGGTATATTACTTACTCGTGTAATGCTTTCACCTAAAAAAATTTATTATGACGAGGCTTATGGCTACAAAGTAAAGCCCCAAAACAAACTAAGACTGCTACAATGAATACTAGAAATATTGAAGCCCATTTACATACACATTTTTTCAGCCATCCTGATTTCACTTGCTACCCTTTTTTGGTCCTACCAAATCTAGTTGTCTGAAGTGCCTGTACTATTAAGAAATTTCATCCCCACGAATGGCACCAAAATATAACATCAATGCCTAATTCTCCGGAAGCCAGATTTGTTGGACATGCTTGATAATTTGGGTGCTTTCGTGGCACCACCACATATTCCAAACAACAAATGTATAGAGATGCTTGAAGTTTCAGATGATGAAACTTTTCACTGTTATGTTCCAATTTTTTATAACTTTCTGCTGTGCAGCTCTACAGAGAATCTCCTTAGTATCTTTGTCTTTCACCAAATGCTCTAATAAACATGAAACAATGTATTTTAAATGTGAAGCATTTGTGTACTGAAAGAACTTTTGACAACCACCCACCCGTTCGTTCGTTTTTCGCCAGCCAGCCAGCCAGCCAGCCAGCCAGCCAGCTAGCCAGCCAGCCAACCAGCCCGCCCGCCCGCCCGCCCGCCCGCTTGCCCGTTTGCTTGCTAGCCCATTTCTCTTGCCCGTCTGCCTGCCCGCCTGCCTGGGTGCTCTGGTGATCACCGCCTTAACTTGGGGTAAACCAAAAATACTATGGGAGGGTAAGATGGTTTGACGAATAAGACCAGCTGGTCATGATATGAATAATGTCGCAATCCCGTTGCATAAGTTGTCACACTTTCCACTAGAAAGTGGCACATACCCACACGTGGGTATGTGCCACAAGCCAATCACCTGTGGCAATCACCAGGAACAGGGAGAGCAGACATAGGTAATTTTAATGTCTGAGCATTAAGAAAAAAGGTCCCATAGGCAGTGTTGACCCGACAAATGCAAAGAATAAATGTCGGGGTCCCAGCAGGAATAGAACCCCAGCATTCTGCGTCGCAACTAGGTATTCTACCACAGAGCCACGCCAGGTCTTGCAACTGCTTTTCAAATAGACCGTAATGTTTGTGAAGCGTCAATTGGGGATGCAGTGATGGCTATGCAATTTTATAAACTTTACATATTGTCGCCACCACTGGCAGCGACACCATTTGCAGAAATTGGCATAGATTTTCTCGGCCCCTTTCCAACAACTGTCACCGGAAATAGGTGGTTAATCGTCGCCACAATATGTACTCCTACAATACAGCCATCATGTCGGGTTAAGATCAATTGTAGTTAAGCACAATGCACTGAAGGTGATTGAGAGCTTATATTAACCAAC
Source organism: Rhipicephalus microplus (assembly GCF_043290135.1). Lineage (NCBI taxonomy): Eukaryota > Metazoa > Arthropoda > Arachnida > Ixodida > Ixodidae > Rhipicephalus > Rhipicephalus microplus. Next base: position 389,147,607 of record NC_134710.1, read on the forward strand.
AAACGGGTGCTAACAGACATTGTTAATTTTAATTCGAGAGCATTGAGAAAAATCAGTGCACTTCCACGAAGTGAATGACGACAATTGGGCAAAGCAATAGGTCCTAAGGTCCACAATGTCTACATTGAAGTCGCCAACTCGAATAAAGAAACGGCAGATCGATGAATGGACACACAGACGGACGCATGGATGCACGGGCTGATGAACGGTTCGGGTGATCATGTATTGTGTTGTCATATAGTTGATTACACATAAAGGTGTGCAATTGATTACACATAGGCAGCCTAAACAAAAACCAGAAATTTACATGCCTTCTGTCATTACTAACTGGAAAAGTGGCAGCCACCATAGAGGAACTACCATTTTTGGGCAGCAACTATGGGAAAACCATTGATTTGCTCAAGCTGCGGTATAGAAAAGATAAAGTGCTAGTAAAAATACATATGAAAGAACTCATTACCTAAACAAAGTAGCAAGCTGCAATGACTATGAAGGTTTGAAAAGAGTGTCAAAAAAGACGCAAGCGCACACATGAGGACTGGAATCCTTAAGCTAGAAGAGCGAGTTCTATGCGGCGATGTTGCTTCCAATAATGAAAACATCGTTACCAGTGAATATGCTCATTGAGTTCCAGTTTAAATAAAGAGAAGTGGCCAGTACACCACCAAGGAAGGACAAAATATTGCTCTAATTCAAGAAATTAGTCTTAGGTGCTTGATGAAATGCTTAGAAGATCAAGTGGAAGGCAGAGAATCATTGCTGATAGAAAGAAATGAGTCACGGCAACAAAACAGAGTAATCAACAGAAAACAATGGTTTATTTGCAATGTACAGCTATAAAGTATTGCATATTTTGAGATACTATTACTCACTATACTGATGACTGTAGAAAAACCATGTCTCATTAAGAGAAAAAAATGAAGCTAAAGAAGGCAAACATGTTATCCTCTGTACAAGGCCTCAACATACGTATTACCAAAATATGTAGGACAAACATCATGTGCAAAATATGTCGAAAAGGGCATTAAACGTCTACGTGTTAGCAAAGAGAACTTACAGCAAAGTCTACAGTGGCTGTTCCAGGTAAAAGTAAAGATAAAGAAGACCAATCCTCCACCTGCCAATTCTCGAAAAATTGATTTAAGTGTACCCCTACAGAATACAGCTGCAGTAGCAGAAGGTTGAACACAGTCATCTTTTTGTCGCGTTCTGCTGGATATGGGCAGCAGAAGGTCACTCATATTAAAAAGCCTGTCTCACAAAGTTAAAGAGAAATAAAGACTCATGATAGGCTTGTTCAGAGGAAGTGAAACTGAGTCATGAAGCCAGTAGACATTGAACTGAAAAGTGCCTACAAAAGTAAGAGGTGTTATTAAAGAAATGCTGGAGATGGACATCACTCAAAAGAGTGCTATTCCTGCCCATAACACTCCAAAAGAAGTATGAAGGGGATAGATTCAAGCCATTTGATGGCTGAGGTAGAAACGCTGACCACAGGGAAACCAGCATGATTATCAGCTCGGACCAGTATTGGCAAGTGGTAAAAGGGGGGAGCATGAAAGCCACCTAGAAGAGAAGTTGACCACAGTAGAAAATATATTCGGGTGGACAGTGCAAGGTCAAGCTAACTTGTGCACAACAGAGCAGAACATGAAAGTACTAATGGTGGTTCACATCAATGCAGAGAAAAGTGACAAAGACCTAACAAAAGAACAGGAGGGGGAAGATCGAAGCTTGCGATGAAAAATCCGTAAACAAGGGTTGTGTCGAGCCGACGTTTCAAGAAGCAGACTTCCTCAAGGCTAGAATAAAACTGATTTCTTTAGTGCTAGCGTGTCTACGTTTCATACCCTCTCCTCCATCCTAACATAGAAGGGAAACAGGCCATATTCGATACGCGTGTGTTAGAGAGAGTGAGAGACTAATTGTATGAGTAAAGAAGAAACAGGTATTCCGTGGAAAAAAAAGCAATGGAGAGTTGAAGATGTACACATGTCGCGGGGTCCCGGTTGTCAAACCGGTTGTCAGAAGTTAACAATGGCAGGTTTGAAATTTCAAATGGAGGGCTTAAATCGCAGTGGTTTTCTTTGTGTATGTACTATGCCGAATTGATGCCAGAGCCCCTTTAGAAACATTTATACCTACTGGCAGGATTGTATTGAACTTGTGATTTGATTGATTGATTGATATGTGGGGTTTAACGTCCCAAAACCACCATTTGATTATGAGAGACGCCGTAGTGGAGGGCTCCGGAAATTTCGACCACCTGGGGTTCTTTAACGTGCGCCCAAATCTGAGCACACGGGCCTACAACATTTCCGCCTCCATCGGAAATGCAGCCGCCGCAGCCGGGATTCGAACCCGCGACCTGCGGGTCAGCAGCCGAGTACCTTAGCCACTAGACCACCGCGGCGGGGCGTGTATTGAACTTGTGAATAAGGTACGACTACTCTATATATTTTCCGTCTATTGCAGACCGTAAGTGTGACTTAAAAATGTAGAGCTTGAGATCATCGAAGTTGTATCCTGCTACACTGAAATGCTGTGCCACTGCTTTTGGTAATTTCTTTGGTGTGTCTGCGGGATGACAGTTTAATCTAACATTAACAGGCTGTCCTGTTTCACCAATGTACTCTTTATGACAACATAAACATCGGATCATGTAGATAACGTTTCCACTAGCGCAAGTAAAACTAGCTTTTATATGATGGACATAATCACTCCTGGTGCTTTTAACTATCATGTCATCTTAAAGGTGTTAGCAAAGCATCTAGACTGGAACAAGGTATTACTTGGCCAGAAAATGAGAGTTTACTTTTGCATGCACTAACATGTCCTTAAAATTCCTGTTGCGGTGATACACGACCTTTGGTACTTCGGGAAACGCTTTTCTAAGGCGCTCATTGCTTGCCAATATTGGATAATACTTGTGAAGATTATGTTTGGGAACGCATTCGAGTATTTGGTCATAAATGCTGGCGGTTTGTTGGGATCATGCAACGGGAGTTTTTTTAGCTAGTGTGGTTTTCTATCTAGTTTACATGCTTCGTTGTAGACCTTGTTTAGGGTCTCTTGTGGGTAATTTCTTTCAACTAATGTTTCCTTTAGATTACTCAAGTGGTGGATGTATTCACCGTTGTCACTACAGATCCTTCTTATACACCTCACCTGCTGATCACCTGCATGTCAAGTTGTTTTCTCGTGAAAAAAAAAAACTTGTCGCGGGCTAGAACCTGTTGAAATTCGCAAGAGACAAGAAGAGGAAGGCAAAGACTGTGGGCACCTGAAGCGCGTGCAGTAGTAATAAGCAATACAGAAAAAGAACAATCTTGCTTTCGTTTGCATCGAACGCAGTTGTGTCTGTAGTTGTCTCGTCTCGTTTCTGCGATAGAACTAAAAGGCAAAAGGAAAAAGCAAACAAACTTTTGCCCATCTATAATTTAATTTTGTTTAATTTTGTTAAATGCATCATCGAGAAGCACGCGGCAGTGCTTTTCGATGACGCGTTCTTGCTGAAAAACTAATGAGCAAGGCAAGCCACTGGTGGCAGGAAATTGAAGATGAACGACCCTTCCAAACGAGACCAAGATGACCACGATAGCTCGTGTGTAATGGCAACAGTTCGGCGTGAAAAAAGCGCGACTTTAGCATCTATTTGTGCTCATATTTATCTCACAAGGTTGTTATAAATTGATTTGGTACTATAAATAATGACACAAGAAGCTAGAAATTTCTCAGATAAGTGCAAAAATAGTTGCAGATTCCAAATATGTTAACTTCAAAAAGTCGTTTTTTTTCGTAATTTTCGGCCTTTTAAGACATGTGTCCCCCCTCAAGGGGCCTTCCTGTCATGGGGGTAAGATGAGCAAAGTGCGCGTTTCGATTCTGCTCGCGATGAACTTGGATGATTTTTGTAAGCTGCGGCCGTTTGTTATCGGCAGAAGCAAGTCGCCGCACTGCTTAGGGAACACGAAGAGCCCTCCCGGTCCAATACGCTTTCAATAAAGAAGCGTGGATGAAGCGGGACTTTTTCTCAGAGTGGATCCGCGCTTGAGATGACAAATCGGAGAAGGTGGATCGCAGAATTTGCTTTCCTGTAGACAAATGTTCTGCGCACCACGTCGTTAGCCACTTGAAAAGAATAACTATCAAGTTTTTGCCACCCAACACCATGAGAAGGTTACAGCTTCTCGACCAAGGCATTATCAAAGCATGTAACGTAGAATACAGGCAACGTCTGGTGCAACAGCTCCTGATCGTTGGGGGTCGAATTGAAAATCGACCTTCTCGGAGTGATTCAAATGATGGCTGGGGCATGGAACAATGTGAAGAAAACCACAGTCATAAACTGCTTTAGTAAAGCTGGCCTACTAGAGTTACCCGACGACCTAAGGAGCGATATGACAGCAGACGATGACCTAGAATGCCACAAAGACCACTTCTGCCAGCTCTCGGCGTTCCCAGGTGCCATTGCTGATCGGATAACAGCAACCAATTTGATCACTGATGATGATGTGCAAGCCGTTTCGGACCGCACTGATGCGGAAATTGTGGCCGACGTCACTGGTGTCGGTGCAGCGGACCTGAGCAGTGATGATGATGCCGATGACGCGGACCTGAGCAGTGATGATGATGCCGATGACGCGTCGAAGCAACTGTGCACCGTAGCAAAACTTTTTTCGCCATTCAGCCTCATTCGCCGCTGTTGTGGCACTATCAAAGGCGCAGGACTAGGCTATGTGGAGAGGCTGAACAATATTGAGGATGGCCTCATGAATTTCATGGCTAAAAATATGAGGCAATCTAAGGTCACTGACTTTTTTCATGCCAAATAAAGTGCGATAGTTCTCGTGCTTTTTTCGTTATATATTCTGCGCAAATCAGCAAGCTCCTGCCTGGCACAGACTCTGGGAACTGCTCCAAAATTCACAGCGTTACAAGGTAACTAAAATAGACATATTCTTTATTCCGAAGTATCGATATATCGAACTATTTTATGATCCCCTTCGAGTTTGATATATCTGGGATCGACTGTATAGCATTTTCAAGACCTACTGAAAAATCTGTGGTTTTCATAAACCAGGGGTTTCGAACTAATCTCAATTAGCAGGCCACAGCCATGAAATTTAGTCCCACAAGGGCCAGGACAGCAAAGAAGGTGTAAGAGCAAAGAGGAGGGGGGAAGGAGGGATAGTTCATTAAAATTTGACAGCTAACGTTGCCACATGAAAGACCGATTTCCCATATTTCATATGTGGATCATTTCTAAAGGGTATTTGACATCAAGATTTGCACAACATATTGACGAAGATGTTCACTAATGACTCAAATTGGAATGCTGATAGTTTCACGGTTGTTTCAACTCATGATGACCACATGGGGCGTCTAACGGAAGAACTGCTTAATAGTGCACCATAGAGGGTGACATGCATATGCAGAGGCACATTAGCATCAGTCATTTCGGTCTAGCTCATGAATATAATTATTAAGAAATAAAAAAAATGGGCTAAAGACAGTCATGTGTAAGCTACGTCGCTGGCAAAAGCATGAGGCCTGCGGGCTGTGTGTCTGGGACCTCTTGGTGCACTAACTTGGTACTACAGCCGCAGAAACGCAATGAGAAAAAATTAAGGAAGCACAAACAAATAATGCTTCAGGAGTCCCTTGCTCTCCTCATAGATCACTTGCCGAGGATGGCCGCTCCGAAGCCCACCCAGTGGGTGCCCATGCGATAGGAGCAAGGGGGCAGCCGAATCTCATGCAGGCGTCCCGAAGATAGGTCCATCCTCAAGGGCCGCCGATCCGCGCCCAGCCGCAACTCCAGGTGTTCCACACTGCCAGTAGCCTGCTCGGCCACCAGGTGCACAGACTGCAGCATTTAAAGGACTGCATTCAGGCTTGTGGGAACTTTCTTTTCTAAATACAGTTTTTCATATTTTTCAAATTTTCTGAGCAAGTTCTAACTCCCAAAGTAGACACCTCTGGTGCACCGATGTTTTTTTTCCTGTTTTTGTTTTTGCAACCCTCTTTCTATTTAAATGCTGTGATCGTAAGGCATGTAATATCTTCCCAGACAAACTGCACTTTGACGTGAAAATACTTTTGTGCAGCCAAAGCTACTTGAAAACACTAATTGCCAAAAGCATGTTGAATAATTATTTAATTACCAACTTGAGCATATTTGTAGAAATGGAATAGTTACAGGGTGCCAAAATGTTTGGCAGCCCCTTTTTATTAAATGTTCCCTATAGGTTGAAAAAAGCTGTGAGGGGTGGGGGTCTCCCTGTGCAGACTGTAGATTGAAATATATGTGACCAAAAGAGGGTGTCTGTTAGGTTGTCAGCTCCTAGACAGGAGGTAGAAATGATATGACTGCTGGCATATACATTATAGTGAGCAGTCTTTGTATTAGTCGATTTCAGGTGACCTAAGTTGACAAGATCCTGTCTGCCATTATGAAAAATTGTGGCTTGTCTTGGCAGTACAGCTGATGACACAAAAGATCCTGTCGAACATAGGTGTCACGGGTGACTTGATAGCACTTTGTCAAAAGAACAAGTGCATAGCAGATGCGTGGTCAAAATGTGGGAATATGTTGGCATCGCAAGAGTGCTGAAGCACTAGCCTGAAAAATTGGGGGCAATGCAGAACATGTCTAAGGTAATGCTGGGGCTCTAAAAAGCGAGCTAATAGAGGTAAAGAAGTTGCTGAAGAGCCGTAAGGAAGTGCCGAGCCAAGTAGTAAACAGCTCACAGACCTAATAGCACCAAAGGTAAATGGTTGACCGAGTGGTTGCAGATGAGATGAGCAGTGTTTATTACTGATAAGATGTATCAGAGATTTAAATAAAAGCTACTGAAAATGGTATCCATGGTTCATCGTGATGGTGTCAGGACAACCACAACGAGAAATCCAAGTGCAAATGAAGGCATGGACAGCAGCATCAGACCCACCTCCCCACAATAACCCCTCAATACTTTTTACTGGTCACAAAACCACTTCGTCACTCTATGAGAGAGCTTTGTGTTCTGCCTACTTTGACCACAGCACAGCGCCACTGGTGCTAAGGGGATGCTCGTTCAGGCCAGAAAGGCGACGGCATGGTATGTGTCCTCTGTTGGCATCGAGTTTTCTTGCAAGCATGTGGTGCTGTCCATTTCTGTTAACATTTTTGAATGTGATGAATAGTTAGTGTGTTTTATCACGAGTGTACGATGCAGTGTGTACATGCAGTTTGTGTTGGCTGATCAATGCGATGCCCACTCGCACACAGTGCCCACGTCACAGTTTTGTGCGCCAGATAGGTTTAACTAGTCACCGAACCTGCTCCTGCCCAACTCGGTGCTCTTTGAAACCTAAACTGCGACTGGGTGTTCTCATAAATGTCTTTAAACAAATAATTGTCACGCACTCACGCAAACAAGCTTTCCAATAGTGATAATTTGGTCATAAGCTACCCGCTAAGAAAACCAAGGTGCAAAATTTTTGTCAGAGCTTGAAGAGGAATTATCAATGAGAACTAACAGACAGCGATGCCCAGAGAAGTATCGGGGATGTTATTAGAAGTAATTGTAATGCAAATGTGAAGAAAGAAAAGTGGACGAAAAGATAACTTGCCACCGGCAGGATCCAAACCTGCAACTTTTGAAATTGCAGGTCGCAGGTTCGGATCTTACCAATGGCAAGTTATCTTTTCGTCCACTTTTCTCTTCTCACAATTACATTACAATTAATTCTACTAGCATACCCTATACTTTCCTTTGAAAATGTCCTTAGTTTCCTATTGAATAGGCTACAGCACCCCTACTCAATTTTTTTTTCATGTGTCTACTTTTCTCTAGCTCTCCTCACTATTCTTCCCCTTCTTCCTCCCCTTATTGCAGAGTAGCAAAGTGGATGCTACAAATCTGGTTGATCTCCCTGCCTTTCTCTCATCTTTTCTCTCACTTGTCTGTTAGTTCTCATTATAGGGCGACTAAAGTCAAACAACAACTTAAGTCAGAGTGAGAGCTCAATGTATGATCTCTAAAACGACAATATTATCAACAGCAGTTCCCTACTTACCGAGAAAGTAATGTAAAAGCACAAGAACACATGCGCCACAAGTAGGACATTCGCAAAATGATGCCGATGAAGTCAGACTTATCGCCTACAATTAATCACTAATAATCGAACTAGCTGCACTAAATAAGGAACCTTATGTACATCGAGAGACGTAATAAAATGCTGCTTGTTCGTTTCTGTTTGATTCATGGAAAAAAAAAAACTGCCCGACGTTACTATGGGGAATGGCGCGAGTGATTCAAAAGCCGAATTTTCACGTGGTTAAACTGGACAGGTCATGCCATGTAGCGGGGCCTAGTTGAAGCAATCGTGCCTACAATTTGGAATGCCATGGCTAAAAATTGTTCAATGGCTGTTGATGATGTTTGGAATGCCATGGCTAAAAATTGTTCAATGGCTGTTGATGATGTGGCTCCTGCTACTTTCCCTCTCCTGCTACTAGTGTTGGCGGCTGTGCAGTAAAGCCGGGATATGTTGTGCACAGCAACAGTGATATGAGATTCCACTTGAGTTGGGTAATATGAAGTGTGCTAACACAATGCAGACCACTAAAACATGATTTCATTTTAAAATAAGCACTTCCTTGGCTCAAAAGTAGCACTAGGTTTCAAGACCACTATTTCAGCGATCATCACTGACTAAGTATTTACCTTTAGTCTCCCTTTAATATTGTGGAGTCATCTTGTTTTGCAAATACCGTATCACCAGATTATTGAACAGAACACATGTTGAAAATTTTACTGAGGTCAGTGGACATAATGAAATTACCAGAATCTCCTTTTAACTACGTTCTCAGAAAATCCAATGGTGTTAATGTAGAAAAGGGCATCGGTTCCTTGATTGTTCACGTCCTCGACATAGTGAATGTTAATGGCAAATTAAAGAGCCTAAGCTAAATGAAGCAGCTTCTGAGATACACAATTTGAAGTAGTGGAGTGGAGCACATGTACCAGAGGCTTCTGATCAGCAAGTCTATGAAACTGCACACCTTTGAAAAAGTGCCTGAAGTGTTCAATACTGTCATAGATGGCGAGAACTTCATAGCCAAAAAAGATGAAAAGTCTCACTAGATCCCGTATTCTGAAATGACCACGAAAGGTGACAGTATTACATTTTGTGATGCAGAATCTGATGTGTTCATTAACTGCATCACTACTTGCTTATGATTTCATTGTTGCACTGACCGGTGAGTGTACTGCATGAGTGCAATGCAGCCATAGTACGACGTTTTTGAGCATACACTGGCTTCTGAGAAGTGGCCAGGCTTGGTTGGGGCTACTTGAAACATCAGATGCGTGGAAAGTGCTTTGAACATTTCTAGTACAATTGTTTTAAACAAAGTGTAATATTTAAAGTATGCAAGTTTGTGTGACATGTGTTTTTATTGAGAGTTCAAATGACATACTTAGAGATCAGTTGTAACGTGTCGCTTTAGTGATATCGTTTCAACACCTAAACATGTAGCTGGCATGAGATAAAAACGTAAAAAACAGACAGTTCATGTTGCTGGCAAGTTAAAAACAAACATGGCTGATCCCTCTATCATAGGAATCACTAAAACACGAAAGTGAAACATCATTTCACAGAAGTAGTGCTTATTGAGCAGTGATATACAAAAGCTTGTACAATGCCTATCTGTTTGGCAGCAATAGCCTCATTTGACGTGGATGCACCCACTGACGCTAGAATGAGGAGATGTGAAAAGCGGCCGCCAAAAACGGTCCCCAAAGCGCACCGATGCCGCCTGGGGCGCTACACGCACTGGCGCGGGTACCCTTGTGAAGGCAACATACGAGTGAGCGTGCGCTGCTCTCCACAAAAATTGCATCCTTGCAATGTGGCGGTCACCCTTCTTCGGTAAAATCGTTTTGATTGAGTTAGTGTAAGGCAGTACATGGCACATAAGCCCTTCGAAGTCTCATCTCTGTAAACCATATTCGAAAAGGCCTACGAGTAAGACTCGACGCCAACTTACATGGACTTTATGATATTGCAGTTATTTCTGGCGGAGCTGCAGGCGCACTAAGAGACGCAAATCGCTGGAAGGCTTCATAATAATTTGAACACAGTAAATTCATTCAACCAGGAGCAAAAACTTCGTTAGCGCAGCTCCGCTTCGCTGTTTTGTACGTATATTCTTGTGCAAGCCTTAATTGAATATTTCCCTAGCGTTCAATTATTGGTCTCCAAATGTAACAATTTTAGCGCCGTACAGTTACTCGTTAATTTGTACGAGTCCCGCATAAAGAGCATAACAATCACGTCCCCAGCAGCAGACATGCGAACCATTTTTTACAAAAACACTATTTTTATGCATTGCACGTGCTCAACACTCATAGCGTTACTATTTACCATTTATTTTCATATTACGTTTGGTTCACACCTTTCAAAAAGATCTGGGACCATGTGAACCAATAATATGGCACCAAGAGAATTCGGCAAAAGTACAAAACCCCTCTGAGATACCACTGCGCTGCCTGGGCTTTGAGATTTCTTGGTGCATCGCTCGTAACGCTTACACACACACAAAAAAAATTGCGTTACCACACTACGTTACCTACAAAAAACGTAACGGGTTACCCTACAGAAGTAAAAATAACACATCTTCTTCGAAAATACTCTAAGATCAGAAGTTTGAATCGCTGCGCTCTCACTGCGGGAGCGAGGCTGACATTTTATTAAAACTCATATTTATATTTCACATGTTATGAGGAATTTGTTAAGCATAGTACCAGTATCATATTGCTAAGCTAAACGTAAACCCAAGTGTTTGTTTCACTAGGCACAATAAAATGTGAATTGTACTTACCCCTAGAAGTGTTACGAACAATCATTATCCTGCAGGCCACCTTCCCTACTAAACATCTTAAACCACGAAGATTTCAATCTTTTGTCTAATCGAAATTGTTACATTAAACACTTCACCCAGCTCATTTATTTTGCCTAATAGTACATCTCTTGAAATTTTGGTCACTCCTCTTATTAATTGTTGCTTTACATGTTCATGCCACGTTGTGACTATACATATGCATTCCCTCGCTCTCTATTTGCGGTGCTTTGTTTAGTAATTTTTGTATACTTGACGTTTTGTTATATTTGTAAAGTTTATTTTGTATTCTTCGTGAGAGCATATGTCTATAATACTGCTACTTTGCCACCTTGTAACGGGGTCGGTACCTCATCAATCTCTAGAGCTTTTAGTCCCATGCTCTTCATATTGAAAGTAACGAAATAAAGCCTGTGACCAAAACAACTATTTCAGGTAAATTACTTATGTAACTAGGAAACTTTCGCCAAGATGCTTGACGCATAAAACAGTGGCCTGATGTGTATCAGAGATTTGCATGTGAAGGTTTATTGCGTCGTGGCACATGTTAAATCAATTTATTATTGGCACAAAATGCAGATGTTTTGTCATCAACTCTGTCTGAAAATAAATCATCACAATTTCTCAACAGATTTACAGTAATCCTGGTAGCTTGCAAATACTAGTGGACAAGACATAACCGCAGCCGATGTACAAATAAAGAAACCCCTAAATTATTTAGCTACCGGAAAAAGACCTTTGCAGCGTAAATAATTTTTACCCCTTTAACATACACAGATGCCCCACCACGGTGGTATAGTGGCTAAAGTACTCTCCTGCCAACACGCAGGTCGCGGGATCGAATCTTGGCTGCGTCAGCTGCATTTTCGATGGAGACGAAAATGCTGTCGGCCCGTGTGCTCAGATTTCAGTGCACCTTAAACAACCAAAGGTGGTCAAAATTTCCGTAGCCCTCCACTATGGCATCACTCATAATAATATGGTGGTTTTGGGATGTTCAACCCCACAAATATATGTATCTAACATATATAGGTTCCGTGAAAATTGCAATTGTTTATATGCGAAGGCGTTCAAAGTGAGCCTCGTATTCCCAGGTATTTAACAACTGCTCCATGACCTGTGCGCAGCAGAGGCAAATTTTGTTTTGAAACCAGCCCCGCCGCGGTGGTCTAGTGGCTAAAGTACTCGGCTGCTGAACCGCAGGGCGCGGGTTCGAATCCCGGCTGCGGCGGTTGCATTTCCGATGGAGGCGGAAATGCTGTAGGCCCGTGTGCTCAGATTTGGGTGCACGTTAAAGAACCCCAGGTGGTCTAAATTTCCGGAGCCCTCCACTACGGCGTCTCTCATAATCATATAGTAGTTTTGGGACGTTAAACCCCACATATCAATCAATCATCAATCACATATCAATGTTTTGAAACCAGGACTGATAAGCAGCACTATGTTGCAGGGACGGCTTGCTGATCATTCTAACTAGCCGAATTCAAGCAACAGCTTTATTTTTTCATGATAACGAGTACATTATTTACTAAATTACCGAAAAAAGTAATGTGAGCAAACGGTGTTACTTGCAGCGCGTTACCGCTGACACTGGAAATAAGACAGCCATTCTTGCCCTCATCATGATTATTACAAAGTACAAGATTTCTCGCAACATAGCTTGCCATATTGGGGGCGAGGCCTACCACTGGAGGCGCAAGCGCTGCAATCGCTGTGGCGTGCATGGTTGGATCACGTGATCTCGCCTCGCTGTGGCGAAGGAAAGCTGGGGGTCGGATGCATTGATTTTACAATGAATTCGCAGTGTTTTCATTTTTGAAGAGCGTCGTAGTGCTCTGGCTTCATGTGTGCGGATTTCTGCAGACTACACAATCTAGAAAGTTGCAGCAAAAGTTACTGGTGGCGTGTCACAATGCGCTACGTACGTAAGGGCATTCTCACGGCCGCTGGCTGTGCCACTGTCACCTCTCTCTATCTGTGTTGTGGTTGTTTTCGAGCTTAAGTGTTAAAATGATCACAGACTGTGATTGCTCACATAAAAGCAGAACGTTTTAGTTTCTGCACGGGAGCCTCGTTCAAAACAAAAAATGAATTTGCAAATAGTCCGATTATGTATTTTTAAAATAGATTTGATATGTGGGGTTTAACGTCCCAAACCACCATATGATTATGAGAGACGTCGTAGTGGAGGGCTCTGGAAATTTCAGCCACCTGGGGTTCTTTAACGTGCACCCAAATCTGAGCACCCGGGCCTACAACATTTCCGCCTCCATCGGAAATGCAGCCGCCGCAGCCGGGATTCGAACCCGCGACCTGTGGGTCAGCAGCTGAGTACCTTAGCTACTAGACCACCGTGGTGGGGCTTTTTAAAATAGGACGTAGGTGTGTACATGTTGGGGAAGTTGCTGACATTACATTCAAGAACGAGCGCCGTTATCTGAATTGTCAACGAGTTCGCAGGTCCACTTCTTTTCCCTTTGCTTTCGTCAATTTAACCCTACTCTGGTCCATTTTGTGGCCAGTTGCTTCAGTGTATTCGGCCAGCGCATTCGATGAAACCTTCTTTCTTACATCATACATGTGCTGCTCCAGTCTGCTAAGGCTACTTCTTTCGCCAAGGTGACCTAACTTCAGTTTGTGCCACTACACAAACGCGGCTGTCCATCCCCATGTGGGTGCCCAAACACACATGGTTTCCATCTGCCTGTAACGTAGCCAGGGGATAAAGTGAAATTTTATCCCCCCCCCCCCCCCAAATTCTGCCAGCGCCTCTGCCGTCCGTGACTTCATCTCGCAGAGTTTCTCGCTTATAGATTACGTCTGTAGAACGGGTCCATATATAGCCACTGTCACTTCCTGTCAATGTTGTTTTGATCTTCAGGTGAAAACGCGGTCAGCTTCGAAAACTGGTTCATCTTCTAAGAGCTGCCGTGAAATATCGCACAACTTATGAATGAAGCTGTAAAAAAAACAACAACAACAAAAAAACCGAGAACTACACACAGACAATTTCACTGAAACATGAACTTACTGTTTAGATCACAGTACGCAAAACCTCACAGCATGCTCATTCAAGGGCGCAAAATGATACGGCTGGCTGATCGCATTTTTTTATCACAATTTACCCCTTGGTAAAAGCTCTATAACTGAACCAATCATTCACAATTCCTTTTCACTCATGTATGAGTCAATGGCGATCGAATGTGCAACATGTGACCGCCGTAGAAAATTAGCACAATACAGTGAAATCTCGGTAGAATGAACCCAACATTAACAAACTTTCCAGATTAACGAACTTTCAAAAAATCCCAGACCGACTGCTAATAGTTTCAATGTAAGATCATTTCACTACTACATACTTCAGAATACCGAACTTTTCAGAATAACAAGCGTTAATTTAGTTCCGTGTTATATTAACAATGCCTCAGCACTATGAACTCATGTTCTGAAATCCGTCCCCACCATCGGAGCAGTACACAAGCAGACAGCAAAGTGAACGGACGCCTTGCTTCTTTGAAGATGTGCGATAGTGTGGAGAGAAAAAAAAATGGAGGACTTTCTTTTCTTTCGTTTTGTTGCAACGCTGACGCTGCAGGTTTACAAGCGCAGAGGTGAGGGCAACATGTGAGGGCAAGGTCAGCGAAGCAGGGTGGGAGTTGCGGAGCAGCAAGCATGGACGCGGAAAACCTGAGACAGCAAGAGAGCAGAAAACGAAACGAGAGAAATTTTCTTTTTAGCACTTTTTTTTCTTTGGAAGAGGCGATGACAGCTGCGACGGTTCAGGTTTTTTTTTCCTTTGTCACATCTACATGTGCTCTAGGAGGCCCTAATTGTCAGTCGTGATTATCTTTTTTCGGCGATTACTTATCGCATCCGCAAAGCAAGTCTGCACACGTGCTGCGGTGCTGCTACAAATGAGTTCACCTCTGCTTGCAACGAAGAAGTGAAAGCAGTTTTCGCTAAGTGAGAAAGTGGATATTCCTCGGCAACTGGAAAGCAAAGAGCAGGCTGTTGTTACCAAAGAACCGAATCGCACCACAGGAATGTAGATGAGCTGGAGGTCTTCGTGTTGCGAAGTTTGTGCTGCACGCGTAAAAAAAAAAAAAGACTTCTTTAATGTAAACGTGCGTTTTTTGGTGTTCACTTGTGGATTTGTTTTTTCTTGTGAAAAAACGAGTTCAAGGACCCAGGGTTGTAGAGGTAAGTCGATTTTGGGTGGTGGAAAATAAGTATTTATGGTTAATTTTTGGGCTTTCACTATAATGACCTTTCAAAATGACAAATAAAGTGCCACAGCTCTCTGAAGTTCGTTGTACTGAGATTTCACTGTAAATACTAGGATCGTGCCGCAGAGAAAAGTTACGGACACTGAATGAGGCATGCGCGTGCGGGATTCTTACATTTGCCACAATCATAACAGAAAGGTTGCAGCTGTAAGAATGCTGTGCTGCTTCACACATGGAATTCGCATGCGCTGTGTTTCATCGGGCTATGTGCGCCAAACAAAACTGTAAATTTGTGCATGCTTGTCATGTCAACCACGACCTGTCTTTAGATGCAAACCTACAATGAATGACGTAGAGTGGTCGCGTGGATTTCTTTCAGCAAAGATAAGTTTATTTACTGTTGGTACGCATTTGATGCTTCATTTCAACTCGGAATAACTCTATACCTTTTGGAGAAGCAGTGCTCTCGGCCCCCATGGTTTTCATTTCGGTTGCCATAGCAGACGACGCCGGCATTCAGGCATTATGAGAAGTGTACCGCTTTCCCGAAGAAGTTATTTAGCACTTCGTAAGATTACCGACGAAGCTCCAGCAGTATTTTACTGATTTCGTTGAGCGAAGTACTGCAAAAATAATAAATAATAAAGGGGACGCAAACGCGGCTGCGAGCTGGAGGGCGGCAGAGCAGTCCAACCACGCACGTCACAGGGATGCCTCCGCACGGTGGCGCCAGGCTATGTCTTCGCGCCCAATAATATTCAGGGTGACTCAGCAGAGCATGATTCGTGAGCGACAGACTCTTCTAGGGCATCGGCTGGAAGTCCTTCGTCGTGTTTCCCATCATATTCCGCGTCACGCTGCGCTTATTCTAGACATAAGAGCTACGGCTGAGCTGAGGCATCAAATTTTGCACCCAGGCACAATGCGCCGACGCTGGGTCTTCTTTTTTGTTGTTGACATCTTCAGGCAATTCAGAGAGACCCCGTGCAAGCTCCGACTGACGAAGTACTTATAAAGCAGCGACTGCCTGGCAAGGAAATGACAGCACACGGAACGAAAAGCCTGCAAAGTGCTCCACTCACTACTTACCAGAGCCCCTAGCGGCATCGGCGCGCCAAAAGACCCTCTTTGGCAAGCAAAAAGTGCCGCGCTCGTCACACCTCCCCATTTTAGCCACCCTACTAACGCCTAGTGGCACATCTACATTGTGACGACAAATGCCCATGGTCACGATTTAACCACTGTGGTAGCTGAAGTCATTTGCATACACGTGGACATAGCCCATTGTGAATCTCTTGCAATTATGACATCAACAAGCATTAAACAATGGTACTCAATATGCACTTCTGCAAAGCATTGTCAATTAAGGAGAGTAACGGCACAGACTGCACTCACGAGTAATAGGGTGCTTATGCATGTACTACCAGACTGCACTTCAGCAACACGTGAGGCAAAGGAAGGTTCGTAGCTTGAGCCATGAAAGCGTCCGGGTGTTCCCCATTCTGCTGGCCCACACCAAGGCATGACATCGTGCCCATCGACATCACTGTCTGTCTGCAGCACTTGTTGGAGCAATTTTAGCAGTCGGTGCTAGGCAGAGAAACATCGTAGGTGCATGTGGAAGCTGTACTACTCCAACAAGGAGCCATCACACGCTAACAAAAAGCGAAAGGCAAAGAATGCAACTGCCCCTAGGGTAGTTCCAAGATGCTAGCACGGCCAGTGTTTTTACTGCTATCGAGACGCTTCAACCATGGCCTCTAATATTTTACATCAGCCCCACTTTACTGCGACATGGGCTTACTATCGACACTAGTAAGTGTCATGCCTCATTACTTTGTTTCGCCACTCACAAATGAAGTCACTGACTCCTTCACCCCCCCGCTTAGCTCTGCCAACAGAGAGCACGGTGCGAGAGAGAATGTGTGAGAAAGTGCGTCTGTGGTATGTCGCGCATCTGCATGAAAAGCTAAATCGTAGAGTACCAGGGGCTTATTGTCACACTGCGAGAGGTTGTAGGTTTAATTCGTGGTGGCGGAACTTTTTCTTGCAGTTGTTCTTTCTCATCTGTAAGTGTCCATTTCATCAACGTCATATCTGTGATAGAAATATGTCACTGAAATCTTGGTGAACCCTGACATAAACCTTCTGTGTTGAAACACGTGCTTGCACAACCATTACTGAACACACCTAAGAAATGCTCACTGAAAGCTTCAGCGTGAAAATGCTGGGCACATCGACCAAAAGCTGAAAGCAACCGCTGAATCTCTTTATAAGACGCTAGTGTGCTTTCATTGAAATAGGGGTTGATAAGAAAATTCATACGTGGTATCCTGCTTATAAGAAACACCTCTTATAAAAGACAAGAATTGCTTCCAGGTGCATGTTTTTTATAAAAGGGTTCTACTTATGGTAATGATAACACGTGGGGTTTAACGTCCCAAAACCTCCATATGATTATGAGAGACGTCGTAGTGGAGGGCTCCGGAAATTTCGACCACCTGGGGTTCTTTAATGTGCACCCAAATCCGAGCACACGGGCCTACAGCATTTTTGGCTTTATCGAAATTGCAGCCGCCGCAGCCGGGATTCGATCCCACAACCTGCGGGTCAGCAGCTGAGTACCTTAGCCACTAGACCACCACGGCGGGGCAAGGAGTTCAACTTATTAGCTACCATCTGTGCCACTGAAATACAAGGATTCATCTCCAAGTAATGGTGATAAGGTGTGTTAGTTTATTCCAGGCATGTCCATGCACTATAGAGCACTGTAACGTAGATGAAAATACTACAGTCAAACTTCTTTATAAGAGTCACTAATATAAGAGACAACTGGGCATAAAAGACACTATTGTGGCTGCAAGAAAATAGGGGTTCATTAGAAAATACATATGTGATAACCTTTATACAAGAGAGCTCGCGTAAGAGACAAGAACTGCTACCTCATGCATGACTCTTATAAAGGGGTTCAACTGTAGATGGTGCCCTCACTTTTCCAGTTTTGCTCAATAGCCAACCAGAGCCCACCAAAGGTGACACTTTTGCGATTGCTGCTTTTTGCGACTGTTTGAGACTACGGCTTCAAATTAGTTTTCAAAAGAAGAACACCAAGGAGTGCTAGTTGGGACCAATTTGTTGCAGGAGAACAGCACTGACTGCCAGATTGAATGTGTCTAGCACAATACAACTTCACGTTACAATCATCATGTGGGTAGATTAAAAGTGTAGTATTCAGAATGACTTGATTGATTTGATTGATATGTGGGGTTTAACGTACCAAAACCACCATATGATTATGAGAGACACCGTAGTGGAGGGCTCCGGAAACTTCGGCCACCTGGGGTTCTTTAACGTGCACCCAAATCTGAGCACACGGGCCTACAACATTTCCGCCTCCATCGGAAATGCAGCCGCCGCAGCCGGGATTTGAACCCGCGCCCTGCGGGTCAGCAGCCGAGTACCTTAGCCACTAGACCACCGCGGCGGGGCTCAGAATGACTTGTTTCACTTAAAGTAAAGCAGCTTAGGTTTCTGACAACCACAAGATTTCAGTGTGAATGGCTTGTTCTGTCGCGGAGGAGCTCAACGTGTTTCTGTGTCCAGAAGAACGAAGCATTAGTAGAAGTTAGGAAATCTCAAGAACCACTGTAGATTTCCAAGCGCGTTAGGTGGTGAAAAATCCTGGTTAGCGCAGCCTGGTCTCTGGATTGAAGAAGCTTAATTTCTCCTGAAGAAGCGGGATGAACCAGGGATACCAGCTTTCTTTTCGAGCATTCACTACAAGTTTGACAAGGTTGCAGTGAATAGACGAGAGCACATACAGTTGTTTTTTTCCAAAAGGGCCAAATGCAAAAATGAAAACTAGGCTTAATTTCATGGCAATGTGAATCATGCCGGGCTATCTTTTCCTTTTAGAACAATTGCAATCAAAACGAGATTGTTTCGGATAGTAAAGTGAACTTAAAAAAGCACATTAAAAATGAGTCAAATCCTGCACCATTTTTAATTAAACTGAGCCAGATACGTCAAATCATCAGTGCACTAACAATTGTGACCAATCTAGCTAATGTGGCCTCATCCCATCTGTTTTATTTGTGTCGTAGTTGCTTCCCTATCATGTTTTCGTTCTTTAAAAATTTTTTTTGGGGGGCAAATTAGTAATTACTAAAGAACATGATGTCATCAGGCAAAACTCAAAGGTAACAAGTAAAAGGCCAATTTTCCTACTTCTTTCAGCCTTTTAGTATTTCTTTTTGAATTTAACATTCCACATCATCTCCTTGTTTTGCTCAATGATGGCATAATACAAGAGAACTAAAATGAAGAAATTGGGCGCGGATCTATTCTTTGAAGAAGTAATATAAAACGGCGTCGCACAAAAGAAGCTGCAAAGAAGAAGTGCTGAAGCATTTTTCGAGACCTTCAATAGATGCCATGACAAAAAAAAAAAAAAAAACACCCTTGCCAGTCCAGAATGGTTCCGGAAAATGATGAACGATTATAACGTCTGCATAGACGATATAATAGTTTACTCCCGCAATGAGGAAGAGCACTCATGCCACCTGGCTAGTGTACTTCAAGCACTTTGTGATGCCGAGCTCAAAATTAATGACAAGAAGAGTGAGTTTTTCCAAAGTAAAGTGGTGTTTCTTGGAAGAGTATTTGACAGCCAAACCAAGACAACAAAACAGGAATCAGTCGAACGAATAGCAAAAATGCAGAAGCCATATGACTCGCACTCTTTGCGGGTATTTTTGGGTCTTGCAGGGCATTTCCGGTCGATCATTAGAAATTATGCGATGAAAAACAAATGTCTCACAGAAATGACTAAGAAGAATGTGCCATTTCAATGGACAGCAGAGTGTGAATCTATTTATCAGAGCATTGTGACCATTATTTCGTCGGATCCGGTCCTGACTCTTCCAGACTTCAAGTTGCCCTTTGAACTGAACACTGATGCTTTTTATTATGGCACAGGCGCAGTGCTTTCCCCGAAGCCGCCAACAAAGGGTCGTCGGGTACTATTCGTACACTTTTTCGAAAACGCAACTGAACTACACGACTACAGAGAAGGAAGCCTTGGCAGTCTTAATGACCGTACGCTATTTTAGACCTTACCTGTATGGCAGGAGCTTCCCGCTCTTTACTGACCACCAAACCTTAATGTATATCCTTAACCTCGCTGAACCTCGAGGAAAAATTGCTAGGTGGGTGAGTGAACTCCAGCAGTTTACTTTCGTGGTCCACGACAGGCCTGGGGAACACCTCAAGGACGTAGATGCAATTTCAAGACTTGTGGTAATTCCTGATCAGGAAAATGTCAATGCAACATTGTTGTGGGAGGGAACTGAAGATTTTAAGTTCTAAAACAAAAAGTTCACAGTCCCAGAAACAATGGTGCCTCGAATTTTGGAACTCTACCACGACTCCCCGCACTCAGGTGGACATGACTGCTTTTGGAGGACATATCACAAGATTCGTCAGCGTTTCCAGTGGAATATATGAAAGAGAACGTTCAACGGTATGCTCAGTCTTGTAATCAATGTCAAGTTCACTAAGCCAAGTACCTTCAGAGTACGGACGAGATGGTTTTGCCTCAACATTCCGATATACCGTTTGAAGTCATTGATCTGGATTTCGCAGAGCTCAAGAAGAAGGCTCCAGGAGTAAGAAAAACGCAGTCTTTTCTAGTGGTAGTAGACCAGTGCACAAGAATAGTGGCTGCACAGCCGGGAGGGGAAGACGAAAATAGTGTGATCGCTCTTTTGAGTCAAGAGATGCTCAAGAATATGAAAATAGTAATATCACATAATGGACCAGCATTTCTCAGTGAGCGTTTACAAGATTAGGCGAAGGAACGAGGAGTTGTATTGCGACGCTGCGTTCCATACCATCCTACAGGAAATGGCATGGCTGAATCATTTGGAATTTGAAGCAGTTCATTTCAATGTACCCAGGTTTTCGGGGCGGATGGAAGTGCTGCTTGGAGGCAGCTGTTGCTCATCACAATCGGTCGCACACTGCGAGCATCGGCGTTAGCCCATATTTTGCAGCTTTTGGAAAGGTACCCGTGCTTCCTGCTGATCAAGAACTTTGCACTGCAGACTGCCTGCAATTGTGCAAAAAACTAAAAACTTCGGAAGCCTACGAGCGATACCGGGAAAATATGAAGAGAAACTTTGACCGCCGTCACAACACGCGGATATCACAGATACAATTGAGCGATCTGGTGCTTGTCAAATAAGGCCTTCCCGACACAAAGCAGGTGTACATGGGACCCTATCATGTGGTGCAGATCGCAGTGCAACATGGCATTCTCAAAAGGGTTGGTTACACCAACGATGACAGTGTGCTGGAGTTTGTGACCATTGGAAAAGTCTTCATGTATTGCCCCAGGAGGGATGAGTCTTCAAAGAGGGGGAGTGTATGTGGACGTTAGGCAGGGCTGGAGGGAGACGAAGAAGAAAAAGGTGTTAAAAATAAAGAAGGTGGCTGACACTCCAGCCTAGTGCAACTGTGTATCATTACAATTGAAATGATGTATGAACGACACTGTTTCGAGACATGAATATTGAGGTTAATCCAGGTGAGTCCGATAGTAATGCTGAAGCTGAGTAGATGGGATCATAGGTCAGCAAAATAAAGTGGGACTCACTCAGACTCACTCAAGAAATATATCTTGCACTTTGGACTCTCACATACTCATGAATCGCCTAAATTTTCTTGGGCCAAACTCACTCGGACTTACACTCATGAAAATTTTTTCATGACGGACTCAGTCGGACTCGGGCATCCCAAAATATTACTCCCTCGGACTTGCTCAGACTCAGGCTCACGACTCGACCAGAGTCTGAGCGAGTCCGAAAGAGTCAACTCATGAGTGAGTTTACCAACCTATGCATGAGCACAATATAAAAATAGTTAGGTCAGGTCTGACAATATTGTCTGTAGCCAAAAAATATCCTTTTCTCTATTTCAATTAAAGTGCATTTGGCTCTTTTATTACAAAAGCGCCATACACAATGCTTGTGGTAAGCCCCAGTGGCGCTTGCAATAAGGGTGTCGTCGATGTGTTGTACCCCAGGGAAGTGATCAGTGCCTGTCTCGTTTCTGCTATGAAGCTTTGGAAAGTCCGAGCTGTACTTTAAAGATCAAGAAACAATCACGCCTACTCAAACAGTCGACTGAGTTGTCATGGGTGTTTTGAAATGCAAGCATCAGAGTTGTTCAATCATATTAGCTGCGAAACTGTTTTAAAACCCGGAGTGAAGTGTGGGATTGGGCTAGTGTGAACTCATTATTAACCAGCACTGAGCAGTTTAATAATGACCTCAAAACCCCACATGCCTATGCTCCATTTTTCGGAGGCCTGTAAAAAATGCCAAACCATCCGGGAGCAGCAATACAAAACACAAGATCGCCACGGCACTGCCCCTGAGTACGCTCGTTGCAAACTCTTCCATGTCACATGCAGTGACGGCATTTATTAGTTTATTTTTCTATTAACAGCTGATGTGACATTCAGTGACCCCCCCCCCCCTCCTCATTTTTGGATTTTGATGAATGGGGCCTCTGAAGAGTTCCACAACTCGTACAACAGAAGAGGTCTGGAAAGCATGCTCCACAAAAATCTGACAAGCTTTGACAAGATCTGCTTTACTCAAAATAGTGCCTTTTGCCAATAGACGAGAAAGAATTGACAATCTAATGGGATTGCAAGGAAGGGGACAATAAACCTGGTTTTGCGTGATATGTGCACAGGCACATTACAGCCACTAGAATGCTCTTGGGCAACTGATAAAGTCTCTTATTCGTGTGCCTTCCTTACAGTGGTGACCCAAACGTGATTTGGCCATGCACACATCTCAAAACACCAGATTTACTGTCGTCTTCCTTGCAACCCTCATGTTTATGTGGGCCTCTTTTATCCATCTGCAGAGAGTGCTCACCTCATGACGATGCCCAGCCAGCATTACGTCCGGTCTTAGTTCTTTCACCACCTGTGGTAAAAAAAAAGTAATTTGCACAGCACTTAACACAAGTCAAAAAGACAGAATACAAGCAATGATTGATAAGGCAAACACTAAGTATAGATTAACATCTACAAAAAAAAATCAATTAATAAATTCCCATAAAAAATAGAATATAGTTAAACCTGCTAATAGCAAACCTCCATATAACAAATTCCTCGATATAACAGTTTTTCTATTCCCCGCTGTTGTTCAATAGAAGCACATGTATTTGCGAACTCTATGTAACAAAGTAACAGCAGGAGCCAACCTTGATATAGCTAATTTTTTCCACGGACAATCCAGAAATTTCGGTCCGTATTTTGGCATTTGCTACGAGTAGCATTTTCCCCGGCTGCCCCCGCTGCCAACAAAGTGCAAAGCGGCGGCGGCGGCGCGCACGGCGCACCAGGTGAGAGCGAGCACTCATTATTGCACACGTGCGAGTGTGAGGTGGGCAGGTGAGCCTGCACCCTACCAGCGAGAACGGCGTTGGCACCGTTCTTGCCACCGCTGGCGCATGCGCGGGTGTGCCCCCCCCCCCCCCACTTCAAAAAAAAAAAAAAAAAAAAAAAAAAAAACCTATTTTTACATGTTCACAGTGCCACGCTTTTGGTTAGTGTCAAAGATGTGGGACCGTGCTGCATATGGAGGGTGCTTTACTGAATAGTTTTTCTCTGTATCCGTATCTGTGTCATTCGCTCTTCGTTTTTGATGCAGTGCGCGTGCATGGTGTCGCCCCCGACCATGTTCACTTTTGCTTTTTTTTTTTCATTGCGATAGCAATCATATGAAAAGTTTCGGATTGTTTTTCACCCTCGCCGCAGTCATTCAACGTATATGTTTACATGTCTATACATATTAAAACTCAAGAAAGAAAAAAAAAAGTCGCCCGCGCTCGGCACCCAGATCATCACGATGAGCCGACGCACACCAATCTCCCACGCACACTTTGCCCTGCAAAATGGGGTAGGGGTTAGATGCTTGTGCACGCGCGCTTATCCTTGGGTGGGAAGAATCGCCCGCCTTCAACTTTGACCAAAATGGTTGTGTTTAGTTACCGGGCGCAAAAGATCACTTCACTCACTGGACAGGTGCCGCTTTTGAAAAGAGTGTGCTTTTCAAACACAGCGAACTAATAACTGGGGCGCTTGTTAGCACTCATATGTATACCTGTGATTGTTTCATGCCTCATTCTTGTTTAAACAGCGCGTTAAGTGTTGAGCGGTAAACGTTGTTAGTCCTGTGTATGTTGTTTTCGTGCGTTATTTCTGCATGAACAGCGCGCTGCACGTTTCAATCTGCTTGCCGTTCGCAGTGCTATGTTACAAGTTGTTGCTATCGCATGCATTGCTACGCCCTTGCGGTGAAACTGTGACTTTTCCTAATTTCAGACAACGGTGTCATCACCACCAAGAGATATCAGATTAGGCACTGATGGGAACTCTCAGAAACTACGGTGACGATGGATCTTCGGAGGTCGACTCACCACGCGCTTCTGTCTTGCGCCGCGAGTTTGCAGGCCGTAGCTTTCATGATTAGCCAATTAGTTCTCGCAACACGATCGCACATTGAATGCAATGCAATGAACGCAATAGCAAAAAAATTTTAATGTTATAAGAAGTAAGACTGGCAGCCAACTCTTTTGGATCCAATATCGCAGAACTCTTACGAAACGCTAGTGTGAGCAAATACGGCCGCTCCAGGAAGAAGTGCTTTTTTCACACTGTCCCTTCCCCATTGAAACCGCACTGATATTCGCTGAGATAGCAAGTGCGTCAGCGATCATGACTGCCCTTAATACCCAAGTTCATTATTGCTACTCAAGGGATCCCCCCCCCCCCCCTCCCTTCCCACATTGTTTTATGCTCGTTCAAGATAGGTGGTTCACTTTCTGTTTGAACATTTGACAACAGTACTAACACACGGGAGATGTTATCTTATGCACTTTCTGGGCGATAGGGATGGGCCGACTCATTTGATCTCTGCTTCAGCAGCGCTCGCGCACTTTTACCCGCTCGTGAAAGTTACCATGCGCGGGGGCCGTTATCAATTTGAACTTGTTACGGAACATGGCGGCGATGGCAAAAACCCACCGAGAGTGTCCATATAATAACGCAGTTTTTTACTGTAAAATAAGTGTTTTGTGTTAGCTCTGCCTTTAGTCCCCTTTTTGCTTAATTTGCACATTTATTTTCCGAATTTTCGTACCAAACCTGCATATAATGAAATCTTCTTTATAACGAAATGTTCCGAGAATTTATAAATTTTATTATATCCAGGTTTAACTGTACTAACACAACTTGACCTCAAAATCAACAACAGCCCACAGGTAGTGTGCACGTCAGAATAGTGGATAAAATGGGCTTTGTGGTTTCTGGAAACTGGATAGGTACACTATGACTGGAAGTTTTATAAACATGTTGAAATTTGAGATGGTGGTGCTAAAGCCTGGGTGTGCTATATTAGAATATGTCCCCCCCATCTTCACATGCTCTTTTATAGTAATCCAAAATTATCAGAAGTAGAGTTTTGTTCGATTATACTTCAACAGTTCACTGCAGAACTGGAGAACTGCAGAAGAATCACAGAAGCAAACGAACAAAAGAACATGCATGGGGCCTGTGTTGTAGGTGTAATCTCAGTGCCATTTTAGTGTGTGTGAAATAGGTACAATGCAGCTGGAAGTTTTGTACAATTCTTGCATAAAATTAGACTCCTTTTAAACGTTGACTCCTTCTCAATGAAACCTGAAAAGACCAGGAAAATCTGTTTCCTTTAGGAGAAGTTTCGTTTACTCGGAGATAAACTGGAGTATAATATTCAAGTATGAAACCAAACATATTAGTGGCAGTTGTTCCACTTAAGCAGCAACTTCATTTAAGAGAGTTTTATTCAATAGGAGTCTACTGTAATCGCAGAAGTGCTTTCGCCATTACTTAATTGTAAATGAAGTGGCTGAACTTCACGACCTCACGCAGAATTACAGAATGCCTTGACCCACTGTGAATGGTCAAGACAACAGCGAAAAAAAATGCACACAAAAGCCTGAAGTGAGCATTAAACATCTGAAAGTATAATAGTATGGTGATGGCACATGTACAGCATTTCATTTAAGACTTACAGGAGTAATTTTTGTTATGACAAGTTTCAGCCATATTACAATTCACATGATGACTTATCATTTCACAGCATATTAGCATAAAACTTCAACAATAACATTATAGAAGGAGAAGAGGCCTGTCGAACTAAATAAAGATGATGTGAGTGGCGCTTCACCCATTTGAGAAGCTCTCCAAGCAAACTACATTTTTGAGATATAAATACAAACGTAGCAAAGAAACTTGAAATTAGGAGCAGCGAGCAATGCTTTTCAAAATGTTGATGCATTGTTAAATACAAACTTAATAAAACAAAATTGAAAAAATCAGAAACAATATGATTATGAAAGCTGTAATACACACAAATGCCACAAGCAGACAATAAAAGAAAAACAGCTTTATAAAGCTGACGATGTCTGACCTACAATTTTCTACTAAGAGCCTATAAGAGTGTTTCTATGGGTCATTCAGTGGACCATTAACCCTGTCATTGTCGGGTGGCTCTGGCAGTGACGTAGCCCCCTTGTTGGCTTGGTTTCGAGAATACCAGGAAAGCTTGAAAAGCAGAGATATGGTGCATTATGAAGTCAAGATGACCGATAGGGACACAAAGGGGATACAACAACCTCATTTGTAGCTGAGAGCTGCAAGTTAGGTCAAAAGGAGTCATTTTTCGGTGTATCAGAGAGGCAACGGCGAGCACCCCGGAACTCGATGTGCCGTAGCAGAGGCAGTTACTTAGAACAACAACAACAAAAAAAACCCGCAAAACTGCGTTAGATGGAAGAACGAACCTTGCACACATTATTGCACGCTTGCCACAAGGTCACTATACCTGTGAGGGTAATGCACACAGAGCAGCTGTGCCTCCCCAGCCAAGAAGGGCAGGCACGGTCGCTCCGTACTCTTTAATCGAAGTACTAACACTGTTACGGGCAATATTACATGCTTCTTGATAGAAACAAGACACTGCGCAGTGAGTGGGATCATGCAAAATAAGAGTTTTGCATTTCGCTGCGAATTTTTGAAGGCATAATGAAGAATGTACTGGTACATTAGTGACACTGCAGGGGGAAATGCAAAAATGTACCTGTATGTCCGTGATGGCAAAAGGGTTAACAAGGTCGGAAAACAATACATTTAGCATTGACTTCTAGCCCAAGCTCTGTTACTGGCTCACTTCCACATTTATTTAAAATTAGGCAGTAGAATAATTTAAAAACAGACAGAGTGGAATAAGAGGCGTCTCTCATAATCATATGGTGGTTTTCGGACGTTAACCCCACAAATCAATCAATCAGAGTGGAATAACAACCACACAATGAAACAACTTATTCATTATTAAAACATATGCAATTACAACAAAATGTTGAAAAGTTAAAAGAGAACTAAGAGAAGAAATACTGCAATACAATACTTATCAGGCATTGGATTACATGAAAACACACATTATATTTACAGCTTTCACGGCCCCTTGATGAGGCCCTTTTTTGTTAAGATAGCTTCATCTGTTTCTGCATATCCCGTCAGGCACTTTCGCAGATAGAATGCTTTTATAGCCAGGGCACGCAAACACGGAGACAAGAAGGGGGTCAGGACACCACCGTGTTTGCACGCCCCGTCTTTTTAGAATGATTACCCACCCCAGCTCTCAGTTATTCCAAGCTTTTATATCATACTGCTTAAAAAGAATACTGTTGCCCACTTACATCTTTTATATAGTGACCAAAGCTTGTGGACAAAGGCACATGAGATAGGACGAAGCGAACGTTGCTTCCCAGCTGGGACATATGTGACCGGTATGCATATGAAGTTGTCAGGTAGTTCACCTGCGATGCAGTACATAGATAAGAAGGTACACAGTGAATGGAGGCACTATATCCCCATACGCACATCGTGTCAAACATGGCTTCAAGTATATTTTAAATTACATTCAGTTAAACATTCTGCTCATCCAATAAGTGATTCTTGAGTGAAGAGCACACTAGTACCTTCCGAGCACAATACAATAAAATCCACAAAAATCCTGTGGTACCACTCTACTGAATACAGTTAAACCTCGATATAACGAAATTGATAAAATTCTGGAAAAACTCGTTATAAAGAGGATTTCGTTATATGCAGGTTCTGTATAAAAATTTGAAAAATAAACTCATAATTTAAACAAAAGGGAGACCGAAGGCAGAGCTAACCCAAAACATTTATTTGGCGGTAAAAAACTGCACGATTATTGTGATAGAAATTTTATGGGCACCCTCTGCGGGTTGTTGACGCCGCCACCATGTCCCGTAACAAGTCTAAATTGATAACATGCCCCCGCGCATCGTAACTTTCACGAGCGTTTAAAAGCGCGCAAGCGCCGCTGAAGCAGAGATCTAATTAGTCGACCCATCTCTATCGCCTGGAAGGCGCATAAGATAACATTCCCCGCGTGTTAAAACTGCCGTTGAATGCTCAAACAGAAAGGAAACCACTTATCTTGAAAGAGCATGAAAAAATGTAGGGGGGGGGGGGGGGATAGCTTGAGAAGCAACGATGAACATACTGTTTAGGGGCTCTCGCGAATGCTGGCGCGCTTGCTATGTCGGCAAGTATCAGTGCACTTTCACTGCGAATGGAGTGTGTGAAAAGGGAACTTCTCCCTGGAGCAGTCGTATTTGCTCACACTAGCATTTTGTAGGAGTTCTGCGATATCAGACCCAAAAGAGTTGACTGCCAGCCTTACTTCGTATAACACAACAATTTTCTGCTATTGCGTCACTGCATAGCATTCAACGTGCCATTGTACCAACTGTCAGTACCAATTGCCAGTACCGATTGGATAATCGCGAAAGCTACGAACTTGCGAACTCGCGGTACGATGCAAGGCAGAAGCGCGTGACGAGACCTCCGAAGATCCGTAGTCACTGTGGTCTCGAAGAGTTTCCATCAACGCTTTATCTGACATCCCCTTGGAAGCGACGAAACGGCTGTCCGCATAAAAAAAGCAAAAATAAAAGCACAGCTGAACACCATCGAGGGCCACACCATGCGCTTGCAGTGAAACCATGCATATACGTGCGCACGACGTCGAAAACGAAGAGCGAACGACACGGACACAGACAATGTGAAAAATTATTTAGTAAAACTCCCTCCATTTGCAGCGCGACCCCACATATATGACGCTAATGAAAAGCGTGGTACTGACAAGGAAAAACTAGTTTCATTACTTTATTTTTTTGCTTTTGTCTCGAGAGAGAAGGAACACATCCACGCATGTGCCCGCAACAGCAAGAACGGCGACAATGCTGGCTCGTCGGGTGCAGGCCCGCCTGCTCACCTCGCGCTCACCACCCGCGCGCAATCATGAGTACTACTCGCACTAGCCAGCTACGCCGCTTCGCGCTTCATTGCCGGCGGGGCAAGAGGAAGACACATGCTCATACCAAAATTCGGGGGCAAAATTCGTAGATTGTCTAAGAGGAATATTCGTTATATCAAGGTTGTCTCCCTCTGTTACTTTGTTACATGGAGGTCACAAATACATGTGCTTCTATGGAGCAACGGTGGGGAATAGAAAAACTTCGTTATATTGAGGAATTCATTAAATGGAGGTTTATTACAAGCAGGTTAAATTGTACATGGTAGCAAGACATCTTGCAACAGCAGTTGATGTATCATACCAAGGCAAAATAAAAATGTCCTTCATATTGAACTATATGTGAGCACGACAATGCTTTCATACCAATGCATAGAAAAGCTCTTGGCTACATTGAAAAAAAAAATGACTGGAACGCTTGATACATAGAACATTGAAAAACCCTAAACGCCCCAAGAAGTTGCATTTTCCCAGAAAGGACCTTTCTAGCATGCACACGGGAGCACAAGTGGTGTGATTAAGCCGCGTGGAGAAACTACTGCTCGCCATTTCGTGGATCCTTGCGACTCCTTATAGCTGGGCTCGTAGAGCAGGGTCGCCATTTGCTTTTTCTGCTCTCTTTCTAAACCAATGGCTGCCGCAAAAGGGAAGAACCTGCTGTTCTCCGCAAAGCTGACAATAATCAAGAGAATTAAATGTGAAGAAAGGAAGCCTGATGTCACCAGTGCATACAGCATTCCATGAAGCACGGCGAATATCATGTTGAGAAACAAGCCTAACATTAGGGCCAAGGCAGACTAGAGGCTTCTGGCACCTGACGAGCACGCCCGGTTGAGTATTAAGGGGGGACGAGGGTCTTAAAACAAGTTTTTCATTTGTTGTCCTACAGTCATAAAGACTACCATGCATGCATACCATTAAATGGACATTTCAAATCTGCAAACAAATTTCAAATATCTCATTCAAAAAAAGTAATGAGAAATATCCACATTATAATTAGGTAATTTCTTATGGGTCGTTAGGGTAACTCGAAATAAAGAAAGTTTGCAAAACTACATGTTTTCTGTAAAAGGTTCACTCCTTAGGCTAAAGCTAATTAGATCAGAAATAATTTTTAAACTTGGAAGATAAAAATGAGCTTCTAGTAATTAGCTGGTATTTATCATATAATTACAGTTCTATCAAAGTTGAGAGAAAAAGAAAAGCTTTAGCCTGTAGTTTAAGTGCTGCGGAAAAGAATGGTACCAAGTTTGTTTATATTTATTTCACAGAAACTTGCTCAAAACTTCCATAAGGCAGATTCACTTCACAAAAACAATGCCAAGAAAATTATGTTTCCAGTTTTAAAAACATTTGTAGTTGCATATATTGTCATGGGTATAGAAAGGTACCTTACGCACGGGTGCAGAAATGACGCAGAAGGAATGAACACGACGATGTTGTTGTGGGGCTGTGTCTAGACTCCCCTATTGTCCTGCATCCTTGCACACTGTGTGCAGTGTTAGCCCAACCTGCGTTAACTTATTAAATACTCCCCGTTACATATTTTTGGTGGAGGTGCTGGGTAACATTCCGACTCTGGATCTCCGTGGCGGATGTCAGCTTGGTCCAGCCATGATGCCTGAAGGCAGTGCGCCGTCTGTTCAGTCTATGCCTGCTCCGTCACCAGCGATCCCTTCCCATCTTTTCGAGCCAGGTACATTTTGCAGCACCGACACAACTGACGTTGACGAGTGGCTCGTCTTATACGAGCGTGTCAGCAAGCAATACAGGTGGGATGAGACGCTTATGCTGGCCAACATCATCTTTTACCTGCAAGGTACTGGACTCGCCTGGTACGAGACGCATGAGAAAGACCTGACGAGTTGGGACGTGTGCAAGCAGAAGCTCCGTGGCTTGTTCAGCCGGTCAGTTGCTCGACAAATGGCAGCCAGGCAGGAACTCGCGTCACGAGTTCAATCTTCCACAGAGTCGCACGTCACCTACATCCAAGACATGCTCGCCTTGTGTCGGAAGGTCGACAAAGACATGACCGAACTAGACAAGGTCAGCAATGTGTTGAAGGGCATAGCCGACGATGCCTTCAATATTCTGATATGCAAGGACTGTACCACCATTGACTTGTCAGTGAATGTCAGCGGTTCGAACAAGTCAAAAGCAGGAAAATCACTCAACACTTTTCCCAACTCCCAAACACTGCTGCGACTTCTTCCTGCAAGAATCCTGTGGCACCACGTCCTCGTGAATCCTCCCAACATCACAAGAATTGTCCACTAGGAGCTGGAAGCTATGGCTCCTTCCGCTTATCAACCCCCTGTGCCTGACAACTTTGCCCCAATATCTCTTATTCAGGCTGTTGTGCGACAAGAGTTTGCCAACATGGGCGTCTTAGTTCCCCGAAACTCCAGCCACACACCGCAGCCCATAAATCCTAACGCTCACTACCACGCCGCCCCACTTGTTGCTGGTGCCACGTCGGTCCCGTGGTTTTCATCGCGCTACTGAAATCCATCTGAGTGGCGCACACAAGATGATCGACCGATATGCTTCTCTTGTTATCGCATTGGCCACATTTCCCACCCCTGCCGCAACAGATGGTCTTTCCGGCAACGTTTTCTAGACGACCACCGACAGGATGGTGGGCAGTATTCGCCACCTCGTTTTGCCGATGAGCACTTTTAGGACCTCCCAAGTAGCCGTTCTACGCTACGCTCCGAACCATCCTACGCCGATGTCGTCGACCAGAGAACCCGGTCCAGCCGCTCGCCGTCGCCTCAGGGTCGCCAGCCGCGCTCCTATCAACGCCCTCGCTCCCAGTCACCGGCATATTCTGGGCAGTTCTCGGGAAACTAACAGATGCAGCTCCTGGAGGTGGCACTGCATTGACAACTCGGACCAAAAATCTCTACCGACCACCAATTCCAGACGAAACTTACTTGGTGTTCTTATCGATGGCCTGACCATTACAGCTCTAATAGACACTGGTGCCCACACATCTGTTATGAGTTCACGTCTTCGATTCCGCCTGAAAAAAAGTTCTTACCCCTGCCATGTCTTTGACTGTGCGAGTAGCTGACGGCAGCCGAACATCAGTTCTTGGTATGTGCACTGCTCGCGTCACTGTTGCCGGCCTTCACACTTCAGTCCTCTTCGCTGTTCTAGATCCTTGCCCACATGATGTGATTCTCGGCATTGACTTTTTGACCGCGCATTCAGCCCTCATCAATTGTTCAACCAGCACTTTACAGCTAGAGTTGCCTTTGTACTCTGATGTCCCTCCTGCAGCTCGCATATGTCTATGGTCCGTGGAGTGTCTACGATTACCTCCTTGCGCCGCTGTGTACCTTTCTATGTCCTCGTTCTCACCTGTTCCTGATGACGACTACTTGGCAGCTTCACTCATTGACCTGATCCTTTCTCGGAACATCATACTTCCTCATACTATAGAGGATTAGCGACAACAAGATGCTTCTCCCTGTCCTCAACTTCTCCATGTTGACCCAGGTCTCAAGGTATTGCCTTAACATAACTCCCCACTCTGGAGCAATGTACAATTTTATCTCTCACTCCTGACATCAAGACTATAGCCGAACCTGTCGCAGCCGCACAGAATAGAGCTTTCCTAGACAAAATGATATCAAACGACCTGTCGCCGTCCCAAGTTGAAGTGCTCCGTGGTCTTCTATTTTCTTACTTTGACATTTTTTTGTATCGACGACCGTTCCTTGGGCCGCACAAACGTCATAGCCCACCGCATCGCCACTGGCGACGCCAGTCCCCTTCATAAGCGTCCTTACCTTGTGTCTCATTCAGAGCACCAAATAATCCAAAAGGAGGTAGAGAAAATGCTAGACAAAACGTCATAGAGCCTGCAACATGTCCTTGGGCATCACCTGCTGTGCTTGATAAAAATAAGGACAACACCTGGCGGTTCTGTGTCGACTATTGCCATCTCAATCGAATAACCAAGAAGGATGTCTATCCTCTACCTCGAATTGATAATGCGCTTGACTGCCTTCATGGTGCCAAGTATTTCTCTTCCCTGGACCTACGATCTGGATATTGGCAAATTTCAGTCGATGAACGCGACCACGATAAGATGGCATTCATAACACCTGACGAGCTTTATCAATTTAAAGTCATGCCTTTTGGGTTGTGTAATGCGCCAGCAACTTTTGAACGCATGATGGACTCCCTCCTTCGCGATTTTAAATGGTTGACGTGCCTGTGCTATCTAGACGATGCCATCATTTTCTCGCCAACCTTTGAAAGCCATCTTCCATGTCTGTCGGCCATTCTTGACGTTTTTCGGTGTGCTGGCCTCCAGCTTAACGCGTCTAAGTGTACCTTTGGACGGCATCAGATAAAGCTACTTGGCCACCTTGTTGACGCTACTGGTGTACGACCCGACCCTGATAAAGTACGCGTTGTGTGCGAGTTCCTGATCCCACATTCCACGCAAGAAGTCCGCAGATTTTTGGGACTCTGTTCATATTTCCGCCGTTTTGTTAGCAACTTCACGGAAATTGCTCAGCCCCTCACGGATCTCCTTAAAAGGAATGTGGCTTTTTCCTGGCGTGAAGACCAACAACATTCCTTTGCGTCGTTAATTTCTGCGCTCACATCACCGCCGTTGTTGGCTCATTTTGATCCAGCCGCTCGAACGGAGCTTCGCACCAACGCAAGTGGCCATGGCATAGGGGCAATACATGCACAAATGCAGAACGGCCGAACCGTGTCCTAGCGTACGCTAGCTGCCTACTTTCTCAGTTGGAAGAGAACTATTCAATTACTGAGCAAGAGTGCCTGGTTCTCATCTGGGTTATTGTGAAATTTCGTCCGTACCTATAGGGACGCATGTTCGCAGTCATCACAGACCACCATGCATTCTGCTGGCCGACAAACATTAAGGATCCTACAGGAAGACTCGGGTGATGGGCATTGTGATTGCAGGAGTACACATTCTCTGTAGTGTACAAGTCTGGCAAGCTTCACAGCGATGCCGACTGCTTATCTCGACACCCTGTTGATCCACCCAACTCCTCCGACTTGGAAGCTGATGCCAACATCCTAGCCATAACAGATTTTCTGCGAA
The DNA here is from genome assembly GCF_043290135.1 of Rhipicephalus microplus. Taxonomy (NCBI): domain Eukaryota; kingdom Metazoa; phylum Arthropoda; class Arachnida; order Ixodida; family Ixodidae; genus Rhipicephalus; species Rhipicephalus microplus. The sequence goes on from NC_134710.1 coordinate 389,182,287, forward strand.
TAGCCGATGAACAACGCCGAGATCCATCGCTGCTATCGATGACTGACCATCTTTAATCCGGCCTTTCACTGAGCCTATTTTTTCTTCAAGACGACGTTTCGTACCGCCGCAACTTATAGTCTAATGGCGCGAAACTTTTTCTCATCGTTCCACGTCATCTGCGCAAGGACATATTGCAAGAACTTCACAATGCCCCAACTTCCGGACATTTAGGTGACTCCAGAACCTATGACCGCCTCTGCCGACAGGTATTCTGGAAGGGCCTTTATCGTTCCGTTCGCCGCTACGTTGCAGCGTGTGACCTGTGCCAGCGTCGGAAGAAGCCTACGTCTCTCCCTGCTGGTCACCTTCAACCTATTGAAGTCCCAGTCGAGCAGTTTCATCGTGTGGGTTTGGATTTGTTAGGTCCCTTCCCAACATTGTCAACGGGAAACAAATGGATAGCAGTAGCTACGAATTATGCCACTCGGTATGCAATTACTCGAGCGCTACCGACCAGCTGCACAACGGATGTTGCAGATTTCCTACTCTATGATATCATCCTTCAGCATGGCGCTCCTGCTCACCTACTCACGGACCGTGGCCGCTGCTTCCTGTCTCGTGTGGTTGACGACCTCTTCAGATCCTGTGCTAAGCGGCACAACTTTACGACTTCTTACCATACTCAGACTAACGGACTTACTGAACGCCTCAACCGCACACTGACGGGCATGCTTGCTTTGTATGTTTCTGACGACCACACCTATTGAGACACTGCCCTTCCGTTCATAATCTTTGCCTACAGCTCATCGCGTCATGAAACTGCCGGCTACTCATCATTTTATCTTCTCTTTGGCCATGATCGCTTACTATTTTTCAATACCCTGCTTGCGCATGAGCTTTTGTCCACCACTTCGTACGCACAAGATGCCATCTCCCGTGCTCTGATTGCACGTACAGTAGCCCACGCCACGTTCTCATCGTCCCAGAAAGCAAAAAAGTCGCTCTACGACAGCAGACATAGGGATGTCGCATTTTCTCCGGGCTCTCTCGTGCTACTGTGGCTCCTATCCCGCCGTGTCGGCCTGTGCGAGATACCTTTATCGTGATACGTTGGGCCTTACAGAGTTCTGGGCCAAGTCACACCTGTCACTTATGAAATTTTTTCTCCTACGAACCCCACTGTTAGATCCAGAAGTGACATTGTGCATGTTTCTCTCCTGAAGCCCTATCACAGTGACCCTTCCGTCTAATAACAGCAGGCACCAGGACGGTGCTTTGCCACCTGGGGTAATGTCACAGGTATAGAAAGGTACCTCAGGCGCAGGTGCAGAAATGATGCAGAAGGAATGAAGACGACCTTGTTGTGGGGCTGTGTTTGGACTGACCTGTTGTCCTGCATCTTTGCACACTGTGTGCAATGTTAGCCCAACCGACATTAACTTATTAAATACTCCCCATTACAATATTAAGCTTCTAACAAAAAGAAATAGTATTTGCCCATAATATAAAATTTTTCCAAAACATACTTTTGACTACAAGTACTTCAAATAGCAATTTTTAAAAGTCAGTATTTTTTAGAATTTTGTGCTATCTTAAGACTCTCGTCCCCTTTTAAGATGTTGAAGTGTTTATAGTGAAACCGTATTTTCTACGTATAACCCATATAACCTGCCCCTGTGTATAATACCCTCGTAGCAAAGGACGTTTTAATGTCATTTAAATATAATGACCTGTACTAAAGTGCTTATTTAAGCGGGTAGGTACATGATTAACGAAGCAAAAACAGCTTGTAAACATGACAGTGAAAGACAGCGCTTTGTCCGTCTCTTTTACCGTGTTGTGTTTTCGTGCTGTTTTTCGCTTTGTTGAAAATGTAATGGCGTTCGCATCTAATGACATTATGTAGCTGCTACACATATATAATGTCCTTAGAATTGAACGACTTAGGCAATCGATTGAGTTAGAGAAACACGTTCACCATCCCAGTCGAACCGAATTATACCCTCCACCCCAGCGACTACTTGAAAGGTGGCATTTGGCATTATCAATTGACCCTTAATGTTGCTTTTTGAGGGCATCTATCATTTTAATGAGAATAGGAGCACAGAAAGCTGCCACAAAATGTCTTTCCTCTCCCCCTCAGTGGCGCTTGGCTGCCAGCACTGTCGGCCATGACCTAAACAAGCAGATACCTCCGCGCACGAGCGCAATGAAGCCGGGTGGAGGCGCTTGTTTCCGTGATGCTACGGCAGTTCCATTGAAATCTGTTTGCCAGCATGGACGTATGTGAGACCATGTTTTAAAGCGAACAAACGCGAAATGCTGCGTGTTTTCAATAAGTGTACGGCTGCACTGACAAGTATACTATATGCACATCTGTTACTTCACGTTATAGGAAACCTAAGTAGATACGAGACGTTCATTTACCAATTTTTTTTTCGTAATGCCACATACGCTGTGTTGCTAGAGTTCATTCTATTGGCAGTGACTGTTGGCTAAGCGGATCGTCTTGGCTTGCAGTGGCCATACACTCTGCAACATAATATTTCTATACGTATTTATTTATCATAGCGACTTCCCACATGTTTTTAAAAGGAATAACTTCTTTTTTATCACTCTATATTTCCCTTCCTCAACTTTTTCATCATTTACTTTTTTTGTTGATACTGACATCATAACCGAATGACATTACTTTTTCCAGTGTAGCACCACCACGAATGACATTTGAACCTAATGACATTAATATCTCCAGTGACAGAAGTGTACACACACCCCAACAACAAATTGCAGAAAAATAACAATACTAAAAAAATCTCCATGTGGTGTCATGAAGCCACTTGTGCCGCAAGATATGCAACTAAAATATGATAATTTACTAAAAGTTTCAGATTAAATTGTGCAATATAGCAAGCTAATTTCTTTTTTTTGCAATTTCGATATATGAGAGACTGTAGTTAACAAACTTATAAATGCATATTTAAACATTACGAACAGTAAACAACAAAATTAATAAAGTAGAACCTTGTTCGTAGATTCTGGAAATGAATATGAGGAATGACACACTACCTAGGAAAAGTATAAGACACCAAAAATGTTGTAGTTAAGTGTACAAGTCAAAGCAATCATGGACATGCGGACATAACAAAGTATTAAAAGCTTGTAGTTTCATGGGCACTGCTGCACTAAACATCAGCTTACTAGCTAAGGTGAGGAGTAATCTAGGCGTGTGCAAACATTCGAAATTTCAAACATTTTTCTAAGAGTGTTTGCTATTAAATTTGCCCTGGAATTTTTACTATTCGAACTTCCAAAAAGCAGATGCAGCGAATGCCCGATTGACGACTCCTTCAGATTTCAATATGCTTCATACGATCACATTCTCGTATTACGGCAAATCTGCTTTAAGGCTCTGCCAAGGCTCTGCTATGGCAGTGCAAAGACCTCTCCCATAATCTGCCAATTAACGCTGTCTTGTGCTTTTTGCTGCTACGTTATACCTGCAAACTTTTAAATGCGAAACATTTCTTAGTAAACTTCGGTGACCTTGAGCTTGCCTGCCCTGCCAAGCCTGCCCGCTTTTACATGTACAGTAAAATCTCGGTATAACGAACTTCAGGGGACCGCAGCAATTTGTTCCTTATTTTGAAAGCTTGTTATAGTGAAAAACCATAAAATTAACAATAAATACTTAATTTCCAGCGACCGAAACGACTTACCTTCACAACGGTGGATCCTTGAACTCACTTTCCACGATATAAACAAATGCGTGAGTGAAAACCAAAAAAATGCACGTTTCCTTAAGGAAGTTTTTTTTTTTTGACGCGTGCAGCACAAACTTTGCAGCGCGAAGGCCTCCAAATCATCCATATTCTCCACTTTTTCTTTCGCAAAAACTGCTTTCGCTTCTTCGACGCAAGCAGAGATGAACTCATTGTAGTAGCGCCACAGCGTGAACGCCGACTTGCATTACGGATGCGATAAGTAATCACCGAAAAAAAATTAACACAATTGACAAGGCCTTCTTACAGAACACCTATACGCCTTTGGTCTCTTAGACACACATGTAGAAGTGACAAAGAAAAACCCAAAGCCTCGCAGCTGTCATCGCCTCTTCCGTAGAAAAAAAAGCTAAAAAAAAAAATTCCTTGCGTTTCGTTTTCTGCTCCCTCACTGTCTCAGGTTTTCTGCGCCCATGCTTCCTGCTCTGCAACTCCCACTGCCCTTTGCCACGCTCACCTTGCCCTCCCATGTTTCCCTTGCTCCTCGCCTCTGCGCTTCTAAACCTGCAGCGTCGGCGTTTCAATAAGAAAGAAAAGAAAGTCGTGCACAGTTCTGAATGGTCACATAAGTGAGATGAGGTACACTTTGTATTTCTTCTAAACAAAGTGCAGTACAGTACTAGTGCACTTTCATTCATTCTGTACACACGTGGTGACAAGCTCTTCTCTTTGTACTATCGTGTCATCGTGCCGTTGATTTCAAATTAGATGCTTCTCACTTTCAAGGTTTTCAGCTAATTATCCGTCCGGTTGTAAACAAAATGCATGTTATATTATAGTAAACTAAAACGATGGAGGAACGCCATTGTTTGCCTAGCTATGAGTATCAGAATGGACTTGAAAGAATGTGTGCGTCAGAATGCTGCCAAACAATGTATGTGCTACCGAGCTTGGCAGAGAAGCAGAACAAGAATCAAGTGAAATAGCAGGTAACACCAGCAGCACTATGCAACTTTCTTTTTCGGTCACCACAGCAACGCAAGTTCAAGTTTCTATCATATACATGAATGGAAATGAGATTGCTGACAGGTGAATGTGTCTGTCGCTGGTACCCGGCACAAAATCACATCACACTGCTACCAACCAGTGCACACTTGTTGTTAACTTGACAATACATGCAAACGATTTGCACCGAAGCCAACGAGTGTTTCAGCGTCGTACAATGCCCAAGTTAACTTATGTAAGTATTGATACGTTTTCACATCACCAAAATGTGTTGGCTGGTGCGAAATTGGCTTTGAGTGATGATGAATACCGATGCTGCAAACAAACAGAGTATAATAACTCCTCCATAGACACTACGCGATGTTCCAGGCGTCGTATATAGTGTCTACGTTGCGACGAAAACTACTGTCAATTTTCTCAACCAATGTTCCTCCCATGAGCTGGTTCATACGAACTCGACTGTAGAGGACTACAGTGAATGCAAATGACACTGCTCTGAATTGACTTCACGGTAGGCAAGGGCTCACGCTTAAAGCTTCAAACCTCCAAAGCTTCGTTACACTCGTTCTTAGCACAGAATATCACAGATCAACCAACACAAAGGAACACCGGCACACTTCAGCAGTCTGTACGATGTTTTCGCTTGGCCGACGATAGCACTCAGGACCGGCACAAGCCCAGCCGGCCGGCCGGCATTCGCTGGATTTGTCGGCGTTGCTCGAATTCGGCACTAAACCACGTCACGCTGGTAGCACTCGCAGTCGTTTGTCGTGACGCTGTAGTTCTCGGTGACGAAGCGGTCATTCAGGAACATTTGGAGTAGCTTCCGTGCTTGCGTCCAGCACACTGCTGTGCCTTCGAAGCGGCGGCCATTAGACAGCATTCAGAGGTGGCATGGCCTCTAGTTGATTGACACCGCCATATGCGTGGCGACGTAGGCAAAAATATCAAGCCCTTGCGCCTCGTGATGTATCCCTTGCGCCTTGTCACGTACGCCCCTCCGACGCCGATGCCGAGAGGCGCTTTTGACGCGTAGGCATGAGCATATGCGTGCCAGTGGTTGGCACTTTAGCTTTTTCAAGTGCAGAGAATCTTTCTAGGCTGCCCGTTGAATAGCCAGGAGTTAGCCCCACTGATGAAGCTAGCTCTTGAATGGCCCTGTAGCAGCCGGCATTGTATCTTAGCACTGTCTCAAGCAATGCTGTCTCCACAATAATCAGTGACGCAAGCTGCTACTTAGGCATCAGGGACCACCGCACAGAGTGAAAGGCCTCCGATATATTCTGCGTCTTTGCTCCCAGGCAGCACTGCAGAAGAGAAGCTTGTGAGAGCCTCTCATAAATTGGCAGAAGTGCATCCACAACATAGCGTGGCAGATTGTACGAATGCTTTGTAAGTGGAACGCCATTAAGCTTGCTGGCATTGTGACAACACCAAGAGTCTGCACCCTCTGGGTAGAAGTCGTGATGGAGCTCCTCATCTGTCGACGCCACATGGTGGTACAATGCTATCACTGTCTGCGCTGCATTGCAGCCACATCATCCGAATCGTTCCGTAGGGCCCAGCCATAATAGCCTGTAAACTTTTGATGAGGGCCTTTGTCAGCCTGCCCTTCCCTCCCAAGAAAAAGGCAGGCTGACACTTTTTTTAACAAGGTTGCGAAGTGCTGTCCTCATCCTCTTCTGCATGTGATCAAGGCTTTTTTTTTTTTTGAAATGAGAACCAGCCCATAAACATTTTCTTGTATAAGGGCAGAGAAGGTGGCACTACCTCCATCAGATACGAGCTCTGTGTAACGGAGGTTGTGCTTTGACAGTGAGCATGAAAAGAGGATGATAGCTGTCTCAATCTCCATTCTCCCGGATTTAGAGTCAATGTTTTTCCGGCACACATGATTCTCTGGCCAGCATACACAGTCTGGGTCTCCAGGCTTTGGCCCTACTTGGCGACCAAGGCACTGATTAGACAGAAGACCGGCGTTCTGATAACTGCCCCAACTCCAATATGCAGAGTTCGTATAGGTTTCCAGGGCAAAAATTCAAGGATATTTAAGGACTTTCCAAGACCTGTCACAAGTTTTTCAAGAACTCAGAGCGGCATGCAAAGTGCCCCTACAAAATTATCAAAAATGACTCGCCTTACTGCACTTACAATAAAGAAAATGAATATCGAAATTATAACAAAAAAAGCTGGTCTTAATACAATATTTCAAACTCTGATAAATCATACTTTTGATTAATTCAAATGCAATTCAATTTTTCGGTTGGCCCTTTATTCTTTCAATATCAAGCTTCTTTGTTCAAACTCCATAATTTGGTTAATTAATACTTTTTGCAGGTCCATACCAGAAAATATCAGCTGCTTTCCCACCACTATTTAAAAATTTTTGAGCTTATATATTCCAAACAGTCAAAAAATGAAAAATAAGCACCTGAGGCCTTTAGGGAAAAAGGCTTTGCAAGTAAACAAATGTTTGAAACGAAGCACACGCATGCTTCTCCGTGATGCTTCTCAACCGGTATAGAGAGCTTTGTGCTGAAGGCTCATAGCTATAGCAATGAAGCCGTTGGCAATGTACGATTTCTTTAAAAGGTCTAATCAGCAGTAAATAGCCAAAAAAGAAGCACACGCATGCTTCTCCGTGATGCTTCTCAACCGGTATAACGAGCTTTGTGCTGAAGGCTCATACCTATAGCAACGAAGCCGCTGGCAATGCATGATTTCTTTAAAAGGTCTAATCAGCAGTAAATAGCCAATAAAGTTGTGAACTTTACACCTCTGCTTTATGTTCACTGTGTGCAGTTAGGGCCTAACAACACTTAGAAAAAAACAAAATCAAAGCCTAATCATAATGTGTGGTGTCACCTCACCCAGAGTCATTTATTTGAGAACTTCTGATAATTAAAATAAAATTCAGATTCTTTCCAGTTAGAATTAATGAAAGTCGACTATAACTTCTCAAGATGACAACACACAATTGAAGCTCACTAAAGGGGTGGAAATTTTTTCAGCATAAGTTTGAAGTTTCTCTTGTACATTCAAATTGCCCTTTGTAGCGTTATTTCATTTTATATACAGTAAAAGCTCAATTATCCGGATCTCATTAACTAGAAAATGTGACATGGTCCCGGCAAAAATGTATATTTCAATGGTGTCAAATGCTTGTTATTTCGGAGGGATTTAGACGCGCACCGCTTAACTCTGACGATTCCAGAGAGGGCTATCGGAATTTTATGCTTTCGGTAAGCTATTCCAGTTACTGAAAGCATGAAGTCCCGGCTCTGCTGCCATAACCGACGGCAGAACCGAAGTTTTGGAGAAACCAAAACCAAATGAACAGCAGCAGGATATGATCATAATGATAGTGAATGAGGGGGAAAGTGGCCAGGTGGCGCTGGTCACTACCCGGCGGAAGCACTTGGGCCGCCGGTGCATTCAGTGTCTGCGAAATGCGCCGCACATGGCATCGCACGGGACAGTTTGCGCAGCCGCCGCTACCCCAGTTGCCCGCGACGCCTACGCTGCTGATTTCTTTGCATTGCGACTTCGCACATAGCGTGTGCAGCTCAGGTACATCAAAAGAGTTGACTGTAAAACAAGTTGACGCTTTGACATAGAAACCGTCGTTACATTCTCAGGTTGTGTTTGTGCGCATTGATAATAGTGCAGCCGTTGCTGGTTTGCTGACTGATGATGACATATTATCGAAAGTGCTTGAAGAGGATCAGAATCACTGTTCCGATGATGACATTCAAGATCAGCTGACGCGACATCGCACCGCACAGGAGGCAGCCGAAACCCTCGCTGTCCTTGTGGAGTGCTGCATCAGTTCTCGATAATTCTGCATCGTTCTAGCACTAATTCCGATGACAAGGCAGACTGAGTTGACATAGTTTTTCATGAAATAAAAGGTTTGTCTGTGCCAAGTACATTTTGCTTTTGTTTTGATGGTTCATTTGATAATCCAGAATTCGATTAACTCGGACATTTTCACCAGTCCTGTTAGATCCGGGTTAATCATCTTTTACTGTAAACATAAACGTATATCTCGAATCGTATAACAATAAGTAGCCTGGATCATTTTGCAAGACCTAAACAGTAAAAAAAAAAGCTCGCAACACAGTGTACTCTTACAACGGCGGTTGAGATTTCTCCACTGTGTGCTCTGTAAAGTTTACCAAACATATTCGAAACATTCAGCTTAATGGTATTTGACTTATACAAAGATTAACAAACACGATGCATGAACTTGACATCATATGCAAAGAACGGTAGCGGCGGGATTGCCATTTTTCAGATGCACCAGCCGCACGCGAAGGAAGCATGCAGCACCATGCTAGAGTGTTTTTTTTTTTCTGCTTTGAAAGGGAAATACAGGAAGCTATCAGAAAAGCGCAAAGCATTGTGCTGCAGAGGCTGGAGGGCTATGCATGCACAGATTTCGCCTTCGCAACATGTCTGCTGGCTGATTCAGACCTGGCAGCAGTGGCGACATAGGGGAAGAAAGCATGTCTGTCTATTGCTGGGTGACAAGTTCGGTCACTTTTTCATTTAGAGCCCCTCTTCAGCGTGGGCTGGACCCGGTTTCTTTTTTATGTGCTCATGTAGCTTAATCTGAGTGTATCAGCAGTTAACTTCCGGAGGTGAAGTGTTGCGCACTTATGCAGGATAACCGTAGCTGCAGAACTGAGAAGACATTTTGACACCACTGTGCACACAGCGTGTTGAATGCACATTATGTTTTTGTGTGGTTTCTAACACGTTTATTACTGCAGCACACAAACACCAGTCATAAGTTAGTGGAACATTATACAGTAGCCTGAAATCATATTAGTGGCCTGAAACTGCACCAAACTCGTGGCGGTTGCTTCGATAATGCTTTGGTGGCGAGTGGTGCGGTGCAGAGTAGTTAGTCATAACAACCTGTGAAATCATGAGTCTCCGTAAGATTAGGACAGCAGAGAGAAACCAGTTGCCACAATATCTCATAGGCCATGCTCCATGCGCAGGAGTTTTCAAGAACAAAAAAATTTAAAAGCGTTGGGTTGTGCACAAGTAACGACTGTGACAGTTGTTACTTCGAACTCATCCTGTGCCTACCTGCCCATTCTTTTCAAGCATCCTTCTTTGTCATTAGGCAGCATGGTGCAAGTTCGTTAGAATCATCCTGTGCGTGTTATTTTCAAGCGTCCTTCGGGCTTAAGTGGAGCACTGCATGTACAAAGTTGGTTGGTGCTTGTGTAACACTGTTGCTATCACTTTCATTGCTTCACCCTAGCCACAAAACTGACTTTTTATTTTTTTTTTCACGTGCATTTTGCGAAAATGAAACCACGTGCATCCACACTGCATAGCTGCTCTTCAAATGAAGAGTTTGAAAGGTTGACACGCCAATCCACTATGTTTAGGACGCCGCAATGTCGATACGAGTATGCACAGAAATTCAAGAACTTTCATGGGCGGGAAAAAATTGCAGGACTTTCAAAGGCCTTGAAAACGTATTTGTCTAATTTAAGGGTTTTCAAGAATTTCAAGGAACTGTATGCACCCTGTATTGCATTAGACTCATTAAACAGAACTTGATGAGACCAGTGAATATGTTCCATTTAACAGGAGTTCCGTTTACTGAGAGATGAACAGGGGCACACAATGCAAGAATGAAACCAATTTTGTCAGAAGCATTTGTTCCATTTAAACAGCAGTTTGGTTAAACAGATTTCCATTTACTGAGAAGTTTACTGTATATGGGATGTGTGTCAAGACTTGTGCCATGTTCCTTCATAACACACTTTTATATCCCTGGTGAAAGATTATTCTATTTCTTTAAAGTGGCTTTCATCATGAAAGCAGACTTGGCATATAAATTTTTTAAGCATTGTGTCTGCGGTTCCCTGAACTTCTAAAGGTGTTTCTGAAAAATCTTAAGATGGAAGCAACGATGGGACATGTTTATCACTGCCAAAAAGTCGAGAGCTGATTAATCCTTGCATATCTGTTTTGTTGTCATAATTGCTCTAGCATTGACATCAAAAGCCCTCAAGTCACCCTGACATGCATTTTTGTAGCAAGTTGGATGCCTGCTCGTACCATCATCCCAGTCGCGGGGCATCGCTGGTACAGGGTTAAAGATAGCAGGTCGTCTAGGGGATTCATTTGCACAAGAAGACAATTTTCACCTTCACTTGTAGCCTTGACAGTTTCATGATCGCTTCACGATTGCCTGAAAATTCCACTCCGTCGCTGCCATAGCGCCAAGTTCTCTTTGAACAGCAGCGCGTTGCTTATCCACCATCTTTCTCTTCACACGTCTGAAAACTTGTTCACAAATGCACAGTTGACGACGCGATCGCACTCTTCAAGGCCGATAAAGAGATGTGAAAGCCAATGTCGATGAGCACGACACATCAGGCACACTTGTAACGTCGAATTCTTGTACCAGTGGAGCAGGAGTCTCGCTGCTAGGCCGGTGCAACCACTTTCTTGCGTAGATGACGCAGAAGCTTCCCCACAGGTACTGTCGGCGCAATCACCGTGGGAGTAAGTGAGAGCAAAGAGCCTCGCCATGCAAACAAGCTTCATAGATACCTTCCATGCACTGAACACTTGTAGCGCGCCTCTTTTGGTTGGGCGCATCTGGAGAAAGCAAAAACAGTCTCATAAAGACGGTTGAAAATTGTCTCGTAAAAACGCTGGGGTGCAACAGCTGAAATACCATATGTAGTGATTTTCAGAGCATCAAAATGTTATTTTTGGAGCACTAAAATCTGAATTTGAAGTAGGTTACAGAAAAAAAAATCGTACATTTTTTTATCATGAAATACCTAATTTGGTGCAGTATAAATAATAAGGCTTACATATTGAACAAAAAAAAAAAAAAAAAGCCCCCACCTCCCCGAAGGGAATGTGAGGAAATACGAATGCATTTCTTGGGCCGAGAGAGAGCACCGTTGCCGTTGCCGTCAGACATTTGCCTTCACCGACTTCTGCCTTTGCCTTGAGCGGGGCCCAGCAAGCGAACGGTCGAGTGAGGCACGAGTGGACGGGAGAATGGGGCGCAGGGAAGAGAGAGAGCGAACAGTGAGAGAAGGAGCGGCAATGCACTCACCTACCCTCTCGCACCACATGCTCCGCTTGCTAGAGGCGAAAATAAGCGCGCGCCCGCAGCTGTTGTTATGGTAGCAGAAGTGGGAGAATAAATATATTACCTGCCGGTGCGCGACGTCCGCTGCCGCCGGATGGATGCCTGACATAGCCCGACTAAGAAATGCAATCGCATTTAAAAATATATGTTAAAAATCATTCAACATCCCCTAAATCAAGCAGTGTAAACATGAGCACTGCTATTTCAATGTATTTTGAACAACCCCACTGAGCAAACAGTGATGAAGTCCATATTAGCATTTGCTGTGCCCGTCAAATCATTTGACAGACTCTGCAAATTTAAATATGAGTCTGCCAACCTCGCGACCTTGAAATTTGGGTATTCGCATAACCAAGGAGTAGGGGTGGTGAAAAAAAAAAGCTGGCGCACAATTCATTTCGTTTTTTCTTTAGGGAAGCAGAAATGTTATATACTGCTCCATATAATTACCAGTAACTTATTTAGACATCAAGTAGTATACTAGTACTCAGAATTAGGTGGCGTACAAACGGATGAGTAACTTAGCAAAATGTGCATTGTTCCATGAATAGCGCTAACAGTCCCTTCCAAATCTCAATACGCTTTTCCGCTGGGCACCGGTGTACTGCGGCGACAGTGGCTTAAGCAGCGTTCTCTGCACGGGTTAGATCCAAAGCCAAGAAATTTTCTAACTGCTACACCTCCCCTCCACTTCCCACCTTTTTTCTTCTTTAACTGGAGGGGGGGGAGGCAGGGTTAGGTGCTGCTTCGGCTCCCTTGCAAAGCGCGGTCAGCCAGGTAAAGTGACAATGACGTGCGCCCATTGGCCCGGAGATGGTACCGGATATCTATCGCCAGGACCGTGACTTGGACGATGCAACTTCAAAAAAAAAAAAGTTTTATGGGCCACTGCTAAGGCAACTGACATGGTCCCTGGCCACGCTAGTGTTTGCAGCCCCTTAAGCTTGTTTGCATGAGGAAAATGCGGTATACGCTTCCAGCTTTAGTTCCTCATAGCCGCGTTTTCAGGCTAAGAAATTTACATTTATTGCGAAGCATTGGTGGCTACAGCAATGCATTTTCGTCTTCAAGTTTCGTCGTACGGCCGCAAAGTATCTGCTGCAGTCAATAGACCGACTGGCTCGCAGCGTTTTTACTTTATCTGGTCATTCTTTAAGTACATTCTAGGCACTATAATTGGGGCCTGCGCGCTTTGACGGATGGTATAAAACTGCAAGGGGCCGATGTGGCCTGCATTTCTCGCCGAAATTAGCACACCTGAGAAAATTTTGAGACTGGATGGGCAATTTGGCACAGCCTGGTGCAATTTCAGCAAATTTCACAGTTTTGGCACAACTCGGCACAACAATCAGAAATTGTGTCAAATTGACGCAATTGATGCAACTGTTCCACCCCTGAAAATGGTTTAAGTGCGGAGATTATGCAAATGGCTGCAATGATAGACAATTACAAGTAGAACACAAAGAAAACGCCGTTGGCAGAGAAGCAGCAGATGACGGGAGGCCACATTATGCGTAAGAGCACTAAGCCATTGTGCGCAGCAGCCATTGGCAGTTGCGGGATTCCTCTCGTCCTTTAGGAGTGCACGCATCGCCGAATCCCAGCGGCGAGTCTCTGCCGCAGGAAACTTCAAAGCTCTCGTGAGCCTTCTAATCATGAGCAGCTTGCTCCTCTCCTGGGCTGCCTTCATCGCTGAGGGTGGCGGGAAAACAGAGTGCGAGAATTCACAAACAAAACAAGAGCAAAATTGTGGCGCTCTGTTGGGCGGTCGAGAAAATGGGATCGTGTCAAGTTTGGGTATTTCGAGTGCTCACGTGCCGCTTGAGGGCTGCGGAGGCTTGTTGTAAACTTTATTTAAATAGTTTCGCGATGAATTAGACGTCGATATTTACAGAAAAAGTAGTTTATGACACATACTGCCCAAATATGTGGTTTGCCAAAAGTAGACTTTTTCGCGATTTTTCGGTTTACAAAAACCGCATCTTTCGTTGAAGACCTCGCGGCAAATAGGCAAATGTGCCATGCTTAATGAAAAAGCTTACCTTAATAAAGTCAATGCCACGGTAGGTCAAGAAGGTGTCATTGCGGAAGTAAGAGTTGAAGCGCTGTAGCTCCGCCTTCCCCACAGACCTCCTTTCTCCACCAATATCGTTGTCTCCAGGAAGAAAAATAGCCTGCACGGTGCAGTGAAAATTTGCAAGAGCTGACACCATGTAGCTGAACAACTATGTACTACACAGGTTAACTTCATCAGGTAGTTTTTTACAAAAACATTTGGTATAAAATTTCTACAATTAATATAAAATGTGAGCGCCTGCCTCATTACATGGTTAGGGCTTTTGTTCTGGCAAATATGTAAGCTTTGCAAAAGCAAGATGTTAACAGCAGGAAAATAGACGCTCAAATAAATAACAGACTTTCAACTACTGAAAGTGAAATCATGAACACAAAAGAGGAATCATTGAGCTGTTTCATGTTGCTAAAAGACATGACAACAGTGCTGACTCACTTTGTTTAACTTTATCAAGGAAAAAAATAGAATTTTTAGATGGACCCATTAGGTCATTCCAGCACTTTGTAATACAAATATATGCCTAATTTCTATGCTACTTTTTGTTGTATACTGCTACTCTTAAAGTGCTATCAATTACATGCTTTCACAAAAAAAGGCCAATTTGAAGTTCACAGTTTGTGTTAAGCCAATGTTCCTGTTTTTGTTCTGTCTCCTTTGTGAAGCTAAAATATTTGCTGAATTTATGAAACGACTAGTCCTACTTTGTGCCTTGCTTTGAATTTGAATAGAATTTCGCAGCAGTGTTAGAAAACAACTTTGCCAGGGTAAAAGCACCAACAAAAGATTTATAAGTCCGTGGTATACAAAAGAGAGCTGGCAGGACTTATGAAATTCAAGTAAGTTTCTGTGAACCTACGTAGGCTTTTAAAGAACCAGTATCGTACAATATCATACGAGATGCCATAAAACACAGCTTTACAGCATGCCAAAGCTGAGCAAACTGTGGCATGTATCCTCTTATGAATGCTGTCCTTCATAAATGAGCCACCTTTTTTTTTAAAGACTATACTCTTTCTTGGAACCTTTGACGCAAAAATTTTGGTGTCTGTGTCTGTACACTTGTGTGTTTGCCCACCCTTAACGATACCCCAAACGACACCAAATGAAACCTCAAACGGCAGACCCCATACGCAGCGCCCACCAATATTGCTCAAAGTTTAAGTTCATACTTGTGTGATTCTCAATCGAAAAGCGATTATTGCACATATCTGGGGCACCATAACAAGACGTCAATATTCTGTATGTGAGCCTTTATACTAAAAAAGGCATACATAAGTAATTCTAGGGACCGTAGCATTTATCATGCTGGGCTGATAATGCAACGCTTGCATGAAAAGGGGCAAGTGTTTTCAACGCTTTGCTAAGACGACACGTGGTGGCACCTACCCGTCGCCTTGCTTTTTACACCTAATCGCCTCTAAGATGAGTGTGCAAGCCGCGTACTTCGTATTCCAAGATAACTGCCAAATAGTGCTCATGTCTCACGTGTGACGTGACTCGATGCGCTCGTTCGCCTCCGCTGCATGCTCGAGGCACTCCGATGCAGCGCCTCCAGAATACAATTCACAGATTTTCTTGCACAGAACATCAACTAAATGCTTTGGTCACTCTCTCCAGACCCAGGACTATCGTTTTTCGAGGACATTTGCAGTGTCACATGCAGATACGGAGTCATTTTTTAAAAATCATAAACCTTTGCTGGCATTGCCAGCCAATAGTCAAAACAAGCAGCGTTGATTCAAGAGTTACTTGACAATTTGGCGGTGGCCTTCAGTTTTCCGAGAGTGCTCTTAATCGGCAGCTCAAAATTAGTTTTTCACCAATAACCACAGTCGCGATTCCAGATATTATGGATTTCAGATCAAACTGACTTCTCAATAGAATTATAGCAGTCTGTTGTCAAGTGCCATGAAAGTTCTAATATGTCAGCCAATAAAAAAGAACTCGTAGTTTTACTGCCAAGGCAAGAGAATTAATGTCAGAGTAACAAATCGGAATTTTATATAAAGTAAGGCTAGAAACTCGCACCTTTATCATCCAACTTGGCAAAAGTTAACAAAACGCTGGCGTAAGTAAACAGTAGCCACTACAGCAAGCGAAACGACCTTCGTGACATCGCGGCCGCCTGCATCAGCGGTTGCCCCAGTGAAAAAATGTAATTGAAGAAGTACTGCAGTGCTTCACGAGGCAGCGCCCTTCTCCCACTCCCCTGCAGATGACGCCGACGCGCCGTGGACATGCTTGGAGAAATGCACATAGGACGTCATTCACGTGGTCACTGGAACCAAGTAACGCTAAAATTTATTCTAAATCGGGCTTGATACAGTGAGTGTCGTTCTCTGTAGCATGCTATGATCGAAACAGAGCCAAGCAGCGCGAGGCCACTTCGTGTGGCGCAGCTGTTTGCGAATTTCGTCTCCATGACACATATATTAAACTGACTACGCGATCTGCTGCGCTTTTCATTGTTTTAGTAATCGTTTCCCCCACTGCTGTCTGGATCGGCGCGCCAATTTAGGCGGCCTTGTTCTCTTAAAAGGAATGCATTTGTCGTTGTCGACTCTGTATAGCTATGTTATGCAGTCCAGCTCTGTCTTCACAGCATCACATTGGGGAAAACTAAACCGCAATACTGGTAATACTACAGTCATTTTCACCAGCACGATGATCGGCGAAATTTTGTTGTGGGCACGACACTTAGCATTTGTAAGTTGCCACGGTACAAGAGTGATGCGAATGTGACATTCTTATCTAAGCACAGGCCGCATGTAGGAGAATACGAAGGTGGAAATAATGGGCGATGCTAGTGGCCTGCGAATTATAGGACCCCAGGGATCAGTCACCCCATGAACAAAGTATTTTCTTTCGCTTAAGTGAAGCTTGTCGTTTTCAAGCGTGATATCATTAAAGAGTTTGTTAAGCAGAAATTATGTGATTGGCATATGTATGTGAGCAGAAAATCTGCATTGGCCGTGAGCGAAAATTCGGGGTAGATGCAATGAAGATGGCGTTTGCACTTCGGTATTTCTTAAGGTAAAGTGTAGGTCTCTGCTGAGAAGTGAGGGCTTCGTGCTAGGGATTGAAGAGGCGATTGTGTGTGTGTGTTCTCCCGTGCGTGAGTGTGTACAAATGTGTGTGCATGAGTGAGCGCACGCTAGTCTGCCTGTGTGGGTGCGCACGTGTATGTGTGTGTGCTCTTTCGTGAGTGCATGTGTGAATGTATGTATGTGTGTGTGAATGTGTGTTTATGTGTGCACGCAAGCTTGTTAGGCTGTGTGCCGGTGATTTTGTGTGTGTGGGCGAGTGCACGCGCTCGCGCGGGTGCGTGTGCAAATGTGTGTGTGTGTGTGTACTTTTCTGTACGTGAGTGCGTGCGGATGTGTGTATGCAAGTGTGCTCATCTGTCTGTGTGTGAGTGCATGCATATGTGTGTGAGGGGTGCACTTGTGTGTGTTGGTGAGTGCGCACACCATAAGCCCCCATCCTAAGCTGCTTCGCATCTAAAATTACTTTTTTTTTATAGTTTACTTATAGCTCCTTTAGACAGCAAGTAGCATGCACCAGCTTTATATTTGTACAGTCGAGCCCACATATAACGGCCCCATTTAAAACGAACTTTCGCTTGAAACGAACAATATCCGTATGACCGTCAAAATATAAATTGGTTCACTGGCACAAAATCGCACTTACAACGAATGTCTCTGAGCGCCGCTGATCGGTTACAGCGAACGGAGTCCGCGGTCGGCTGACTTCCCGGGAAACCAATTTCGACCACCGATCAAGCACCGGCGAGGTGCCCATACATTCTTATTGTTAAACGCCGATTCTGCCTCCGCACTCCTCTAGTTGCTGCTCTCCCCTACCGCTTTTTATTACGCACCCCTCTGTCCTTTGTCTTCCCGCTACTCTGAGCACCCCGCATTGCCAGACGAGGCCCGTGTTTTCACACTGCCACCGATCTTTCGAAGACCGGTCGGCCATGTACCCTGTTTTTGATCGCTGGTACTGTCGTTGGCGTCACCGGCCTAGAGTGACCAGACCCTTTGCCAACGTCGTCGGCCTTCGACTGTATCCGATAGTCTGCGTCTAGTGCACGCGCGTAGCTACTCCACCGACTCTGATAATTTGCGATTCGTTTCGTGTTTAGGACTTGTTCTCGCTCACTTCGCACTCGGCTCAGCATGCCTTCCGCGCACGTGCTAAAGCGCGAAAACGGCTGCGAATTTGCGTGGAATGAATCGCTATATATCGAAGTTCGTGAGGCCACGCAAACCCGCCAGCGCAACAAAAACGATTTTTTGATCACGGCTGCCGATTCTTCGAACACCGCCGCGCGCACCGAACGAGGCGGCCATGCTTCGACTTTTGCGCGCGCTGGCACTCTTTTCAAGTTTTTCTACGTGCAAGTTTCACGGACCTATCAAGCAAGCTACCCAACCTGCCTCCTTCCCGTGTGTTTTGGTTTTCAAGGTCGCCCTCCTGCCGCATCCTCCCCTCTCTTTATCGCACAGAGGAAGGAATCTTTAATTCCTCTGTGCTTTATCACAACTCCTTGCCCTTCTCTCGCAAGTCTGCTCTCCTCTCTTGATCACAACCCCTTCGCCCATCTCCACCGCTCTGCGACGGCCGCCACGCTGGCTTGAATTAGTTTCGTTTTCCGTCTGAAAACGCGCCCAGAGCTGTTCCACGCGTGTGCGCGTCTTGCTCGCTCTTGGTGTGCGTGTGTGGTCATGATGGCCGATGGGAGGAGTAGCATTTTTTCGTGCCGCTCAACAAAACGTCGAAAGTCTAATACGCGTGTTAGGTGCCGCGTTGCGGAGCGCTTGCTCATAGCTGTTGACCACCTGGCAGCCAACTTGCCGCTTCGGGCGTCCCCGTATTCAGCTGTGGAGATGGTGAATATTTCGTGGGCGGCGGTGACCGCTACATGTGCGCGAAACTATTTTCGCGCGACCGACTTCGTCAATCGGCGGGCCCGATGCCGAGCCTGAAGCTTCCGAACAGGACCACTGCGGCGGCGATTTGTGGCAGCGCGTCGTCAACTCCGACCTGGGAGAGCGGGTGGGACATCTGTTGCGATGATTTAATTATGGCCGATGGTGATGCCGACACTGCGGAACTGTGCACGGATTGGGGCATTGTGAATGAAGGACGTGGCGAGAGCGATTTGGAGGAATCGGATTGCGAGAACGACAAAGCTTTGGAGCCAGCGCCTCATGCAGCTTATGCCACGGGCCTCGGCGAACGAGCAGCCTGCCGTTTTAAATGAACTCGAGACCTCACTTACCGTTTTTGCTCTTCGAAACACGTGCATCATGGACTTTTTGACGCAAAAAAAGTTTGTGTTTTCACTCGCAACTTTTTAAAAGCTGTGTTTCATTTACTGCGAACTTCGGGATACAGCGAACGGATGCTGCGTCACGTTCAGCTTCATTATAAGTGGGCTCGACTGTATTTATTTCATTTGATACGGTGTCATTGCATTTTTCCACACGTGAAAAACCCGCCTTCTATGTGTACCTCAAATGCCAAGCGGCTTCTGCATACAAATCAACACTGATTGCGCTCAGCCGTCACTTTCCACAGAGTTACGAGACGTGCGCCAGACCAGACTACTTCTATTAGGAGCACATTTGCAGGAAACTTCGCTTCCATAGCCTTATCTTCAGTGCCGAAAAAGTTGTCTGCGAGTAAAGCAGGTAAACTTGCACATTGAAGGCCTCAGTACCCCAAGGCATCTCCACCAACCTCCATGCAATATATGTATAAATCAAGTGTGTTGCACAGGCGGGCACCAAATTTTTCTTGAAAACTGGCTCGAGGATGTCTTGCTTCGGTCACTACTATCATCATAACAGGAGCTTGGGCACGAATAAAAATAATATAGCGCCAACCGCCATCAATTCTTCTATTTGTTTTATGTGAGGTGGTTTGGGGGATGAGAAAAGGTAAGGTGCACAGCTAACCCGGCTCGCGGTTTCTATAAAGTGACATTTTCAAGCTCCGCAGACCATCCTACATAGACAATAAAAGAAAAGATGGGTAGTAGGCGTGCAACGCCATGCGGTGAACGGAGCGTCACACCCCCTTTTGCAATTACGCCTCCTCTGTCTGAATAAGACAACCGAAGGAACGCCGCGTGCGGCGGTGTTCCTTCGGTTCTTTTTACAAATGAGTGGTAATTACAGCACGTACAAAGTTGGGAGGCAGCTAATTATAGCTATAATGATAAAGTGCACTTGACTGCACAATGTACACATGCAGTGCACTTGACTGCACATTGTACACACCCAGCCAGCCCTGCGGCTGTTCCCTACACCCAGTCCTTCTATGAGCCTTCTATGTGATGAAAGATGGCCAGTGCATTTTATCTATGCTAGAGCCACTATCACCAGGTGCACTTGTACGCTTTTACTTGCACATCAGACCTACGACGCGCGGAATGCTTATTTGAACTTTATACAGAACATTACACTGATGCTGACGGTAAACAATGCACCAGGGGTAATAATAATCGTTGAGGTTTTACGTCCCCAAAGCAGAATAAGATCATTTCCAGAGCCGTCCACTGCAGTGGAGGGCTCTGAAAATTTGCATATGACGCTTATCACAATAAAATGTTATTTATTTATTTATTAGAATACCCTCAGGGCCCGTAGGGCATTACAGAGGGGGTGGGTACAACATATATAACACACAAGAAAAAAAAGACAAAATAAAGAAACAAGTGTCAGATGCGCAAATCAGGAAGGCAACATAAGTCAACTAAAAATGTATAAGAATTCAAGCACAAACAAGACAAAGATAGATAATGGAAACTGCGTATAGTTACAAGCATTGCTGAGAAATTGCAGTCTTGAATAACAAAGGGTCTGTTATTGTTACAACGGAAGAGGGAAGGTGGTTCCAATCAGCGGCTGTTTTCGGTAAGAAGGCTGCTGAAAAGAATTTGGTGCGGCAAAACGGAATGGCAACCTTATGCTGATGATCAATGCGCGATGAGTGGTATGACGGTTGTGAAATGAGGTCTCGCTTCATTGATGGATTGTGAAAAAATATCTTATGAAAAAAATGCAGTCGCGCCAGTTTCCTCCGGACAGTTAAATCGGGTAGGTCAAGGTTAGATTTCATTTCTGATATGCTAGCAGTATGGGAATAATTAGAACAAATGAACCGAATTGAGCGGTTCTGAACAGATTCTAACGCGTTAATTAAATTTTGCTGCACGGGATCCCATATAGCGGACGCGTACTCAAGCTTTGGGCGAATTAGTGATCGGTATAATAGAATTTTGAGGGACAGCGGAGCGCGAGAAAAGTTGCGGCGTAAGTATCGTAGCGTTCGGTTAGCGTTATTACAGATGTAGGTAACATGCGTGTGCCAAGATAGATTGTTGGTAATGTAAACACCGAGGTACTTATATGAAGAGACATGCTGGAGGGGAACGGCGTTAATTCTGTAGGTACAGGGGGGAGAAATAGATCGCCGGGTTATTGACATGCATTTAGAATTGTTAGAGTTGAGAGTCATAAGCCATTTATTGCACCAGGTTGAGACAGTGTCAAGGTCTGACTGTAGAAATTGGTTATCATATTCATTGTTTATTTCACGGTAAATTACACAATCATCTGCAAATAACCTTATAGCGGAGTTAATGCTGTCTGGGAGATCATTAATATATATAAGAAAAAGTAAAGGGCCTAATACGGAACCTTGGGGTACGCCGGATGTTACTTTAGAAAGAGGTGAGTTATAGCCATTAGTTGTTACAAACTGAGTGCGATTAGTCAGAAAGCATTCAATCCATTTAAGAATGTTCGGGTCAATGTTTAAGGCACTAATTTTCAGGAGGAGTAATTGGTGAGGTACTTTATCGAAAGCTTTTTGAAAGTCAAGAAAAATGCAATGCACAAGTGAGCCGCGATCTAAAGCTAATTGAGCTTCGTCGAAAAACTTGAAATTTTCCCTCCTACTGTTTTCTTCCCAGCACTCTCCACCCTCTTGTCCCCTCTTCCCCACTATCACTTGCAAGGTAAGACGCCCTGCGTTGATAGCATCCTTCTCAGCACATGTTCTCAGTCACGCCCACAACTCGGGCTTGAGGATCTTTCATACAAAATGTTGATGCAGTGTTTGTGTTAAGAATCGGTTCGTGTTTGGGGAAGGTAGACGGGAGATGGATAAGTATGTGGGATTGGGGGTGTGGAGAAGGTTGGAAAGCTGGTTGGAAATCACCCTCCATGTATTTGGTGGAAAGAGAGAAAAAAGATAAAAAGAGCCCCGTAACTGTTTGCATCATAGTGCGACATCTCAACAGTGGCTCACGAAGGATGGGGGTAAGGAGAGATTAAAAGGGATAGGGAGGATTAAAAGAAATAAAGACGAGTACACCCACATACAGAAGTAAAGAGAATATAGAGAAAGATGGGGGCACGGTCGAAGGAGTCGGATGACGGGGCACCACTCAGCGAGAGCTTCACGGCGTCAAGAGATGGCGGAGGGCAAGCCGATCAGCCAGAGCTGCGCTGTTGTCGGAGATCGCGGGGGCACAACTGGTCGGTACGGAATCCAGCAAGCGAGTCTCTGGAGGCATTCAGTGAAAACTGTGGCTATTGCCTTTACTGCAATCCTAAATGGCACGTTCCCGCCTACGGAGGGCAAAAATTAAAATATGTTTGGTGCATGCAGTCCACTTGACGAGTTTTGAAGAGTTATTAACACAACATTCGACAGATGATCAACCACGATAATTATCAATAGACTTGGCACACGACCCACACAACATATCAATACAGCAATTTCGGAGTGCGATCATTATGCAAGTAAATATGGTAGCTGAGACACACCAGCACTCATTTCATTGACACACCAGCATTTCATTGACACACCAGCACTCATTTCACACTCTGCTACTGCATTTGCATTGGTCAGACGCAGCACCATGGTAAAATGTTTCCAAGATGCAAAAAGCGCACCAATCCACTGCGATTGCCGACCAAAGTGAGCTCTGGTGCCAACTGCAGCTGGAATCGGAAACAGTTAGCAGAATGTGAAACTGGCTTTATGCAATCACAGCCACATAGTACACCTTAGCTAGTCATGAACACTAATGGCCAATTCCATTGAGAGAACAGGAGTAGAAGGGCAGGGCACTGAGCAGTGGGGGGCAGAGCACTGAGAGCAAGGCCACTCAACTTGCTACTGGATTGCGGTGCGCTTCTGGAGGGCAGTTGAAGGGGATGATGAGTGGGGAGACCATGTGACTGAAACATTCCAAGCCCCGGCATGTTCTTTGAGGGGCAGCAGCAAAATACGTGTGAAATCGGTCAGCCACGTGTTCATTATCCTGATGATACCTAGTATGTTTGTGCAATGACCCATTCGGCAGACGTCCAGCTATCATCGTAGGCACCCGTACAAAACAGTGGTGTCAAACTACTCATGGTTGCTACCATTGCCGCCGCGCTCACCGGCTGAAAAAAAAAAAAAAAAAGAAACTGTGATGTTCAAGGACCACGTGACTCGTGGTACTCCGCCTACTCCACTTTTCAGACAAGAGCACTGCAAACTGCTCCTGACTGCTCTCGGCGCAGCAAAAGCACTCTCGCTTTACCAATGGATGACAGTGCTCCTGCACCTGTTCGACCACAGAAACACGCCGGCTCTGAAGAGAGCACTTCGAGCGTGCTTTTAATCCTGCTCTCTCAATGGGATTCGCCATAAGAAACAGCCACTTTTATCCTTATGTATTTGTTTAGCAATCTTATTTTTATGTGTGCTCTAATGTTCTGTTTATTAGCATTATGATGATGCTTTTCAAGAGTGGGTAAATCAATTAGCTTTTTGCCGATTAATGCTTTTTTTTTTCTCTTACTGGTTTACCAATGGTGAGGGGTTTTGCTCTAATGCAAGGCATGCCTAGGGTATACAAAATTTCCTGAATGTTTCTGCCGATTGTACAGCAAAATTGTGCTAACTGGATGGCATGGGTGACATTATTGTGTGTGATGAGTTACATACAGAGATGCACTTGACCATAGAATAAGAGGTAGTAACTGGCTTTGGTATTCCTTGCTACGATTGTGATTAGAGCACTATTTGCCCTCCTCCAAAAAAGCACAGTCTGCCCTCCTCCAAAAAAGAGTTAAATTCCCACACAGTTTTGGCAGCATTTGAGCCATTTTAACATAGCGATACAAGTAAAATATTCAACTTCTTTTGGGCTATATCTGGGCAAGCTATGTCATTTATAAAGCTCCGAGTGAGCACTTGCTGCCTGTTGCAACACATTGATGTGCCATCAAGGATGGGTGGAGCTTTTAGTAAACAGTTTATCTCTTAATTCGAACACATCTTTTATCAATTTCATTTCAGAATCATAAGAATTTGGTGTACCCTATATTTGAAGTCTCAGATCATATCACACGCAAGGATGTGGCATCACAAAGACAAAATGTTTTTATCAAGATCAGGAGTGAATAAACCAAAATAGGTGTCGGAGCATTTTTGGAGCAGCGAATCAAAATGTTGCTTTTGGAGCATTAGAATCTAAATTTGAAGCAGGTCAACGAAAAAAAACTCGTCATTTAATATAAAATCACAAATTTCAAGCAGTATAACATTGAAGGTATACTTTTAGACAAGAAAACAAAACTATGTACGAACCATTCAACATTTACTAATTCGTGTACAGCGCATGTGAGCAGTGCCATTTCAATAAAAGCTATGTGTTGAACCACCCACAGTGAAAACTGACGAAGTCCACATTAGAATTTCCAGCAGTTGTCGAATCACTGGATAGCCAATAAATACTAATGTGAACCTGCCAGCCCAGCAATCTCGAAATTCAGGAGATTCTGAAAGTAGGAGCAATGGGGGTGGAGAAAAAAAGAATGCCAATATATACGTTGTTGTTCATTGTTTCTCAGGGCCGCAGGAACATCACACACAACTCTGAATGATTGCCATCATTTTTTTTTTTGCAGTGATCATAATACACCCGAACCTCGTTATAACGTAATGGGATATAGCAAGATAATGGATATAACAAAGTAAATAAAATTCTCTTTGAAAGCTTCATTGAGAACCATGCATTTTAAACCTCATTGTAACGAAGTAAAATTAACTGTTAAATGAATATAACGAACTAAATTAGTCAATCAAATAGTCTATAAAAAACCGACCGTAGTGTGATAAGTATATCCTTATCTGCAGAGTTTGACGCTCGTGCGGCGCGGCTCTTTCAAAACTACTGTGCAGACCTTACAGCCACGCCACGCGCTGCCTAGAAAGCCGTCTTCCTCACACAGTCAGCGGAGAGGATTGAAGAAGTGTTCAGCGGGTCACTTGACCGAGAAGCGGCGCCGCGGTACAAAGCGATTTCCCTCTCACTTATCCGCCCTAAAGACGACGGCAATGCTGTTACCCTCTGCATTGAGAAAGAAGGACTTTCCACGACAGATTTTTTTTTTTCCCTCTCTCCCCGCCTGCGGCCTTGAAAGGAGAAGGGTCTTCGTGCAGAGACGGAAAAGGGAGAAGTGTGGCACAGGCGCGTTGCAGATTGGCATTTGAAAGAGAGCAAACAATCCGCCAGTCTTTTCTTTCGTTTTCTTCTTTTCCTTCTACGCGCGCAGCGTTGAGAGGTGCCGCCATGGGATTGGGCATTTGTTCGAATTAAAAAATGTTTGAATTAATGAAAGATAAATAAATGGAGGGCTTTCCATGCAATGGTGCATGTGCATTGAGCTAACACATGATAGAGAAGTTTCAAAAGACTTAAATTTATTCACAAATCACAGGACACCCGTTATTAGTTGAAGTAATCGGTGATGCACGTCTGCACACGTTTGCCTTGCAGCGAGTCAATCAATTTCGCACGCAGCTTGCAAAGAATTTCTACTTCGGCTTCAGCATTCTCCTGGCAAGAGAAGTTGCACTAGGAAATGTCCAGCGCCAACACTTTCTAAAGACGATGACAACGACTGCACAGCGGAGCCTCTCCGCTACGCAGCCGCAGCATGGCTAGCACGTGACAAGAAAGGAGGAGCGTCTCCACGCGGAGAAAAGCAGATCGGCAATAGACCTCTAACGGGTTACGTCACAGTGTGACGTCACCGGTGCATGTGCAAGGCAGTGGTTGGCAAAACACTCCTGCTGGTAGTTGAGTGAGGTGCAGTCGCTCGGTGCTTGGGGCAAGTTTTTGTTTCTTTTTGAAAGCTTAATGTTTATCTCACAGTGGCGACATTAGCTGTGGTATGCGTCAGAGAACATCTTAGTTGTGTGGTAAAATGCCTGATGAAATATTTGCCACGCTGACTGTCTGTTTATCTCGAAGAGGTGAACACACGTGGCGGCCTGTGCGAGCAACAGCGACATCAGCTTAGAAAATGTGCAGTGTTAACTGTGGCATGTACCGTATAAACCGGAATATAAGTCGAGATATTTACAATAAAATAATAAGCTAAAGTCGCCCCTCGTCTTATATAGCGGTGTTTAGCCAAAAGTGCGACGCTGTCTGGCAACATGTAACTTGCATGTGCTTGTGAAGCCGGACGCGGCCATATCCGCATCCAAATCCATTCGCAGTCTGTTTTTTTTTTTTTTTCGTCTGTTTTCTTTGTGTTTGTGATTTGCATCTGATCTGTTCTGAGTTTTCGCTCCGCTTGACATTGCGCTGCATTTTTAGTGGCCTTTTTTTTTTCGTTCACTGAATATGTCTAACGGTGCGAGGAGGCAGTACTCAGCTGCGTTTAAACTAGATTTTGAGTTCGCAGAAGCGAACGGGAATATGGCTGCTCAGCGCCGCTTTGGTGTATTTGAAAAAAGCGTGCGCTATTGGAGGGCGCAAAAAGGAAAGCTGCAGAGGTGCAATCCACAAGAAATGTGGTTTCGTGGACGAAGTGCCGTTCATCCGCAGCTAGAGGATAAGCTAGTGGACTTTGTGCGGTAAGTTCGTGCGCGCTCGCTGCCAGTGACCGTGGATACCATTCGCAAGAAAACCTTGGAACTCGCTCGAGAAGCTGGGTCACGAGAGAAGAGTTTCGTGCACCGAACTCTTGGGTGCGTCGATTCATGCGACGCAAAAGATTTTCTCTCCGGCGGCACACATCCATCTGTCAAAAGTTGCCAGAAAAGTTCGAGGACAAGCTCAAACTTTCGGCGCTTTGTGAACGGCCTTCGGGAGCAGAACGACTGCATGATGGGGCAGATTGGTAACGCCGATGAGACCCCCTCGTGGTTTGACATGCTTTCGTCTACCACAATCACGCAGCGCGGCGCCAAGGATGTGAAGCTGTTGTCCACTGGCAACGAGCACTCGCGCTTCACCGTCATGCTGGCATGCACGGCAGATGGTAGAAAGCTTCCGCCCTTCGTCATTTTCAAACGCAAGACAATGCCGAAGGAAGTGTTCCCACCCGGTGTTGTCGTTCGTGTCAACAAAAAGGGATACATGGACGAGGCTATGATGCTCGAATGGATACGAGTGGTGTGGAACCGTCTGCCAGGTGCACTGCTGCGTCTTCGCAGCATGCTGGTGTTGGATGCGTTTCGTGGCCACTTAACTGACGCAGTGAAACGCGCACTTGGCGACGGGAAAACGGACCTCACCGTGATACCAGGTGGTATGACGTCCGCCCTCCAGCCGCTCGACATTGTGCTAAACAAGCCGTTCAAGGACCGAGTGCGGCTGGAATACCAAGAGTGGATGTCTGGCGACAACCCCAAGACACCGACGGGCCGCCTACAGAGGCCTCCGCTTGCGACTGTTTGTGGCTGGGTGCTTTCCGCCTGGCACTCCTTGCCGGATTCCATGGTGGAAAATGCTTTCAAGAAATGTTGCATCAGCAACTCGCTGGATGGCACTGAAGACGACGCACTGTGAGAGGCGGCCAGCGACAAACTCTCGTCTTCAGAAGACAGTTTTGCTTCGTCGGACGAATAAGAGCAGTTGCGATGGCGGTTGAGGGGAGCACCGACGATCGGGGTGCGGTGTGCCCAATTTGCAAAAAAATTTGGTTCGGAAGTTTTGGGTCGTTTTCCTTTTTTTTCTTTTTAGGTAACCTGAACTTGGGGGGTCGACCTATGTTCCCGCTCGACCTATAGTCCGGTTTATACGGTAGTGTGCATTGAAAGGTATCGAAAATATTGGTTCACCTTTACGGATGGCGAAACTGGAAATATTGTGCGTGGTGTGTGCAGTGTGAATAACGCGATGCCTCCTGTTTGTGAAAACAATGGTTGCAGTAACCGCTTGTCGATGGAACTTCACGATCCAACATTTTAGTCAAGATAAAAATGCGTTTGACGCGATCATCTGCGACTGGGTACATCTCAGCGTATGCGTGGTGTGCTTAAAAATAGAAGTGCATGATCTCCGGGTGATATATACGACTACGCATGAGCTATAAGCATGTTGTAGCGTTGCCGAATCTGCATATACGCTTCACCACGGGTATAAATTGTATTATCGGATACCTAATACGTGTTAATTGAAACAGTGGAGATTTTCGTTTCTTATCCTTTTTGTAATTTTACGGCTCGATTCTTATGAAGTGACAATGCGCATTAGAAGTTTGTGCATCAAGCCTAAAAGAGCGATATAGACATGAAAGCATGTTAAAGTGTCAAATGCAGCATGGTAACTGTTCCAGATAATATTATATATTATTAAGTTGTCGGGTTTTACATCACATGAATTTTCACTGGGTTATTCAGAAACGCCGTGGCAGAATTTCACTTTAAATTTCACAAGGATATGTTAACCTCAGCCTATCGTACGGCAAGAACTTCTTTTTTTTCGATTCTCTCTGATCAGATTTTTGCTCAATGAGTGAAAATCTTATCCGTGACGTCGCGCACAGCAGCTCAAAAGTATGCTGCCGCCAATGCTAAACCTCGTTTAAAACTGCATTGCACATGCCACGACAGAAATTGAATAAGTTTACATCCATGCCATGCAAATATTTCTCAAAGTGCCAGTCACCGTGTGCATTGAAAACGTTCGTTTTCGAAAAAGATCAGATTTTTTTATGACTGCCATCCACGTGGGTGAAGCCCACTGCATGCTAGTCGCGTCTCTCTGTACTCTAAATAAAGTTTCTCCATCCACCAACGACGAGCAAATTTCCACACTATGAGCAGTGACCCTTCCGCGACACCCTTCTTTCAAAAGCTGCGACTTTAGAACATAGCAATGTAGAAATTTCTGTCGAAGGAATCAGACACGCAGCTCTGCTTTGCAGAAAGATGCCTCCGGCGGAACTTTCTTGCTAACCAGCACCTGCTCCGAGAGAGGGTATGGTGGGCAGAGTGCTTGCAGTGACGTCACACTGTTTACAAACAGGGAAAGGTCTATTGAGATAAAGCCAACACTCCACGGCAGCTTTTTTTTTTTTTTTTTTGCTCTCTTCACGCGTGTTGTTGAGAGGAGAAAGGTTACGTGGCAGCGACGGGAAAAGGAGAAGCGGGGCACTGGCACGCACCTGAGAGACCCCCTCCTCAAGGCGCAGAGCCGTGCTCCCGCAAGGGGCAAGGGCTGCTGAAGATAGTGCCTTTTTGCTTTCCTTTAACCACACATTCATTCAACACAGCGACAGCTTTCTTTTTTTTTCCCTCTCTCTGTTCGCGTGCGGCGTTAGAAGGAGAAGGGTCTTTACGTGGCAGGGCGAAAAGGGAGAAGCATGACACAGGCGTGCCGCAGATCGGCATTGGAGAGAGAGCAAACACTCCCCCGCAGCTTTTTTTTTCTTTTTCATTTCCTTCGCGCACAGCGTTGAGGTGTCGCAGGTGGCGCCGCGGGATTGGGTGGGGTGCTGGCAGCATTGTCGGAGCGCAGGATGTTCGAATCAATCGTCGGAAGTTCTTGCACGTTCGAATTACCAGGCGTTTTCGCCCATTGGAATACACATAACTTTGACAGGACCTCTTCATGAGTTCGAATTAACCGGAAGTTCAAATTAAGCGTGTTCGAAATAATAAGATTCGACTGCATTTCTTTTTTTGTAGTGCATGTTTATCCTGTCTGATCTCTAAGCTTCTCCCCAGGCTCACAAAGTTGATAGAGCTGCAAATACACTTAAACAAAAACTGATGCTACCGCAATAAAATTTTTCCCTCTGGTATTTGACAAAAACTTTTTTTTAACTGCACAGTTTTTAAAAACTACTGCTTCAGAGGCAACACTATGACCACGGCTAGTGTATCGGAGATACCTCTCCATGCAAATTGTTTTACAGCAAAAGCTGTTATGAGATCACAACACGGTTTACGTGCGCGCCGTATTTGTCTGCCGCTGCCGGTGTCCGTAACCACTATCGCACGAAATGAGAAAAAAAATTCTGTAAATGAAAAACACTAAGGACACAATGGGATTCAAACCCAGGTCCTCTGTGTGCCAGCCCACCATGCTACCACTGAGCCATGCCGGTGCTTGAAACTCTTTTGCAAACTGGCCTTAGGCAGGCTTCAGGTTGGGAAAGGAATTGCATTAGTATGAGTAACTTTAAGGAGCTTTAGAGCAAATGAACAACCAGGTGTTAGATATTGTGAATTGCGCAACGAGTGGGTCATCGAATGCTCCAACCTTCTACAAAAGCTTGATCTTGTTCACCTATTAATTGGTATTGTGGGGATCGCGAAATCTTCTGGCATGATTCTTCATCGTAGCCAGCTACAGGCCAAGAAAATTGCAGAGTTTGTTGCAAGTGTGCAGCAGGTACCACACTTTTCCAAAGAATGACAAAGGATGACATGGTGAAAGACTGCCTACTACACAATGATTTAATGATTTATGGTGTAGTGGGTACCCTGCAAGTGTGCTTGTAGCAGCTACCCAAAGAGTGTTAAAAAAGGCTCTGAAAGGCCGCTCTTCCAGCTTTCCCTGCGACAATGCTGCATGTTCCGCGCAGACCTGGCTTTTTTTTATCCTTCAGTTACCCAAGTTTTGTGCATAAAATCATTGCAGGCAGCCTCTGGGCTCTGAAAGAGCCTTGTGAACCCTGTTAATTGACTACTTTTACGGCAATTTTCTAATAATGCATTTAAGCAAATTGCCATTACAAAATTGAAGCTTGATGGTATTACACCTACATATATCAAAAGCAGTCATGGGAAGGTCAGATCACTTTGCTTGAGACAACCTGAGAAGTGAATGAAAAACTACTCAACGGAATGTGCTGACAATTATCAAATATGCACAGTGAACAAAGTGGTTATTGAGCATTGTGTGACAAGACAATGTTCGGTTCTTGTCACACATAAAGTTTGTATAAGACACTGCAAACTTACAGCATGAATTTCCAAATGGAAGTATTACCTAAACATCCAAAATACATGAAGATGTCCATGAGTAAAACAAAATGCTTATGCTCTTCTCATACTGCACCTGTCCGTAGTCGATGTGTGTGAATATATTGAAGAAGCGCTCTATATATGACCGGAAGTCGTCGTCAGTGGCAAACTCGCCCTCGTCCGAGAGGTCTCCCAGAAATATGACCACATGTGGTTTCAAGTAGTCATTGGCCAGAGCAAACGTTTTGCTGATGTACCTGCAATTGAAAAGTAGACACAGTTTTTAGAGAGTTCACTGCGTCGATATACACGTCCCAAACTATCATGCACCGAATTAAAAAAAATAGACAATAACATTTCACATAAACAGTGAAGTACATTGTTCACAGCCCTAGCGAAAATTCTGATAGAGGTCTGAATCAGTCTGATACAGTTTCCTATCAGTTGTACCAGTCTTGTATCAGACTGATACAAAATCTTATCAGTTCTTATGGACATCTATATCAGTCTGATACAGTTTCTTACCAGTGCTACCAGACTCATATCAGACTGATACAGTCTTACCAGTGCTACCAGCTTTTGAATCAGTTTGATTGGTCATTTATATGGCATATATTAGTATATCAGTTTTATAGTCATTTTTTTTTCATTTATGGGATCTTCATAAAATGAATTACTGTCATTTTAACAATACTTATATTTTTGAACACACTGCTCATATATATATATATATATATATATATATATATATATATATATATATATATATATATATATATATATATATATATATATATATGACTGGTCATTTCTGCATGTCTATTAGTGTATCAGTGTTTTCTATTGACCACTTGGCGTCCGTTCTGTGAAATATTACGATCACTCAAAGAGTGCAACTGGCAGCTTTTGGATGCGTAGAATATAATATACAATGCTTCATTGTGATACATAATTGCCAAACTGAGCTTTAATCATGCAAAGCAGGTTTCGGCCAAGATGAACGCCTTATTCTATGAACAAATGGGGTTGCAGTTGCCAGATTGCAACACAGCTTCTGCTGACAATCATAGAAGACATCTAGAAGTTTCAAGATACTACTATCCAAAACTTATCAGATAGCAGTATAAACATAACCTGAAACAGTACAAACAAAACTTCTCATCACACAGCAATACTAACATGATTTCAAAACAGTTAGCTTATAGGGCCAGTAAACATCCCAAGACATAGAACTTCACAATTAGTGCACTACTGTAAAATGAGCATGCTGATAAAATTTTTTCAACTGCGTCGAGTTGAAAGCCTCAGGTGGTGCTGCAGTTTCTCGCTTTCACAACCCAAACCATCCCCAGCTGTCTCTCCCATATAGTGCTTTGCCTTTAATGACGAGCCACTACCGTATTTATTCGCGTAATCCTCACACTCGCATAATTCTCGCACCCCCTACATCGCCCCCAAAAAATATGATTTTTTTTTTTCCTCGAGTAATTATCGCACCCCCGAAAACTGCCGCAATAATGTCGTCTGCTCGTTCCAGCCATTGATGATGATAGCGCGCACCATCTGGCGCCATCTCTTAAGCATCAAACGTATTGCACGGAGATCCGATCCAATCTAAGCCAAGCCAAGCCGAAGTGGCCAGTGCGCATTGCGGTGTGTTTTGTGTCGATATAGCGCGAGAACAAAACGACGACACAGAGACAAGAAGGACACGAAAGACACGAGCACTAACTTCCAACTGAGTTTATTGCGCAGAGCACGAAAATATATAGAGGAGACAGTAACCATGTGATAAAAACCATATGGAACAAAGAGCAGAACATGAGTAAGAAAAACAAAAACAAACAACACAAAAACAAAAGCACTGAAAAACAGCAAAGAAAAATCTAGAAGAAAACGAAACAGAAAGGTAAAGATAATACAACTACCTGCCCGCACAGAAACCTTCGAGGAACCTGCATTCCTTCTCGGACAAAGCCACGGAGGGCTTGCTAATACAAGGCACCTGTTCGCGTGCCACCTGCGCGGCCTCGACAATGACTCGAGTGCTTTCATCTCTGTGTTTGTACAGCGTCGCTGTGTCCTTGAAGAGGGGAACAAAATTGCACTCAGTGTAGTGCTGAGCAAGAAAACCATCTTTCCCGTTTCTAACATTGTTAGCGTGTTCTCTCAGCCGATCGTTCAGACACCTTCCGGTCGTACCGACATAACAAGCACCGCATGAAAGGGGGGTCCTATAGACAACTTCCCGGCAGCAGGCCGCACACCTGTTTCTATGTTGAACTCTGCATTCCATTGATGATTGCGTTTTCAGGGGGTTTGTAGATTTGGTGAGGCTGATTAATTTGAAAGTTCGTGTCCTCTCCTCGGCACCGTTCAAATTAATCAGCCTCTCTGAAGAGCTGCTCGGCGAGTATGTGCTCAAGCACATACTCGCCGAGCAGCTCTTCAATTTGCGGAAACCGACCCTGCTGTGGTCCACTGAAGCCTTTGCGTGAAGCTTTGCTGTCGACAATCTTCTGCTTTCGTTTCCGCCAGTCCCGCACGCACGTTTCGGGAACTCCGAACGACCGCGACGCGGCCCATTTCCGTCCGTTTCTACACACGCGATGACTTTTCTTTTAAAAGTGGCATCGTGGTGCACTCGAGTTTTTGAAGTCGGTCCTTCCATACCGTCGACGCTAATGCACTACAACATGACGAACTCCTCAGCACACGTATGAAGTGCCGCACATGGGAAACATATAGGCAGAAATGGCCGACGCGCCATGCCGACGCACGTAGGGGGCAGCCATTTTGGATATGCCGATGGCAATAGAATGACCGCATTCAGTTTTTTTTTTCGTACTCGATTCTAACGCACATGCAATTTATGAACTTGCTTAACCGGAAAAAAGGTGCGCATTAGATTCGAGTAATTACGGTAACTCAAAGCTGGCACAGGACCTTCAGCTCACACATTCTACAAAACATTTACCTGAAACATGTAAAGGTATAAATCAGGCAATCATCATCGGTCCTGCAAGCCTAAATTAGTTGATTTCATTAGCCAACAAAATCAAACTCTCAGTTGCCAACAACATGAGCTCATAAGTAAGCGATCATTAAAAAAAACCTATTGTCAGTCTGTGCTGTAAGCATCAAATTTGAGAAGATCATGGTGCACAGCAGTGTTTTTTATCAATAATGTCATCAGTAACTCAGAAATCATTCCAGTCTACTCCTAGATAGTTGCCATTGCTGCGATGGGTGCTACCATATCTTGTTGACACGAAAATTTAGGGGGCAAATTTTGGGCTCCTCACGCGATTCAAGAAATGGTGTTTAACACAAAACCCAGATGCAGTTTGCATGTCGGCATCATTGAAACTTTTTGTAGGGGGAGGGAGGCGCATTAGGATCATGTATCCTGAAATGCTCCAATCACGATGTAGCAGACAATAGTAGGACGCATTTATATGGCATGTTTTGTGCAAGGTGTCAAGTGCATGCAGTTTGGCTTCTCCGGCTGATGAAGAAAACTAGCCAAAATGACAAAAACATGTCGCAATGTGCGCAATGCACATCAGAATGCATTACCTTCTAACAAGCTCACTTGAAATTCCGGGAGAAGAAGAAATCAGCAGATAATTAGCCGATTTACTCATCACGTCAAACTTGTCAGTGTGTGGGGCGTGAAGAGCTCTTGGGAGCCTCCATTAATTTTTGACCATCTATGATGCTTTAGCAGGCATCCAGCACATACCACACAAGCATTGTTGCGTTCAGTACCTATCAAAATGCAGTCACTATGGTGAAAGTTGAATTGTCAACCTTCAGCAGAGCAGCAGAACACTAAAGCCAATACTAGCATACCACCACCTTAGTACCACCACCTTAATACCACCTTAGTAGTATATTTACAACTAAGGTGGGTTGAAAACCAGTAACATATTTCAGCCTAAGTGCACACAATGGGCTTGTGTGCATTATGTTCGATTTTCAATGATTTGAATAAAACATTGCCTACAGTCGTTGAAGGTTCTGTAATAGCAATTCACGATGTTTTACACGAGAGAAGCTCCCCCTAGGGTCTTTTGCGCGCACTTAAATAAGTGGGCCTCTAGCATTTTTGCCTCCATAGAAAATGCAACCATTGCGGCTGCAATCGAACCCAGCATGAGATGACTGTGTGCAGGGGTAAGGGCAATGCGTAGTTTGCTTTTCCTAGAAGTACAATATTATTTTCAATGAAGCAAGGAGCACACTAAGTTCTGCACTACAGCAACGTTCAAATACACCACAAATTTTGGTTTTATGCTACGCAGTATATTCTGGTAAAGGTACATTTATCTGCAAATGAAAGCTACAAGCTACCTTAATTTTCATGCAAATAAAAGCTACACACACTATTTTGACAAAAGAGAGAGAGAGAGAAAGATAGAAGCCAGTGTTGAGAAATGCAGCTGTTTCTACGTACTTAACGACAGCATACAACTCACCGATCAGAATCCCAACGCTCAATGAAGCCAAATAATCCAGGTGCTGTGTTGACACGACCAAGCAATTGTGGGTCTGCCACCAGCAGGAGCCTTGTGCCGATCCCAGCAGTGAACGGTAGGTGGGGCCAGTTCCAGTATGGCGCCACCAAGTACACCGGCCACTCGACAATCAGTGCATAGAGTAACAGCAGGCACACAGCCACTTTGCATCGGCGCCTGTACCACCCAACCACACATGTGGCACAATGGTTAAGAACAGTTCACAAAATGTTAAGCAAAGATTTTTCATTATTCACTGGCTGCTGAAACAGCGCTTTCAGACATAAATTGCGTGCACAGCCTATTTGATTGCACAGCATGAAAACGAGCGAATAATTTTGCTTAAGTTAGCCCAGAAATGAATGCACACATAAAAGCTGTCTAAGGACTAAGTAAAGATTTTTGAAAGTATGCATGCTTCATAGGCTAGCTTGCACCTCAGCTTCTATCATTTGATCTCTGTATGAATTTCCTCACGATGCGCCATGTTCTGTTTTGCTATGACATCACTTCAGTTATAATAACAAGTCTCTGTAGTATTTATGTTTTCTTAACTCTTTACCAACAAATGACGAGCTGATTTTATCATGCTCATGCTTGAAAAAAAAGAAAAAAGGCTTCATATAGGACGAGCTTGCCCTAGCTTTTTAAATTTTTTTTCCATGTAAGCCTGAAGCCTACTTGAGCTTCTGTGATGTTCCATGCCTCATCTATATGTGTGCTACATTATGCTGGTTTGTCGATAAGATTAAATAACAGAAGGAGCTGCTGAAGTTGACACACTTTTGGTTTTGTTGCTAGCTACCAATTTTAAAATGGCATCCTTCGTGATACTTTGCCTGACAAATTTTGTGTGCTAGAAAAGTAAACAAATTGGGAGACTTTGGGAGCTTCTCCTCTTTGAATGTGAGCGACTTTGAACTTACATGGCACGACAGTGGTGTGCAGTGAAGCCCCCCTTTCGTTCAGAGGAAAAAATTTTTTAAAGACTATAGTCTTTCTTGGGGACCTTCGATGCAAAAATTTTGGTCTGTGTCTGCCTGTCTGTTTGTCCATCCTTAGCGGTATTCTACACGGCACCAAAGTGGCCGAACGATACTCGAAACGGCCAACCCTGTCCGCCAGCGCCCAACAATATTGCTCAAGATTCTGTGTTCATACTTCGATTATCAATTAAAAATCAATTATTGCACATATCTGAGGCACCATAACAACACGTCGATATTCTGTATGTATGTCTCTTACTAGAAAAGGCATACATACGTGATTCTAATGGCCATAGTGTTTATCACGTTGCACTGACCATGCAACGCTTGCACGAAAAGGCAAGCGTTTCCAGCGCTTTTCTAAGACGACACGGTGGTGGCACCTACCCGTCACCTTGCGTTCTACACCTCATCACCTCCGAGCTTTGTTTTCCAAGATAACTGCCAAATAAAGTTCATGTCTCACATGTGATATGACTTGACATGCTCTTTCGTCTCCGCTGCACGCTCGAGGCACTCTAATGCACCGCGTCCAGAATACCATTCACAGATTTTCTTGTGCAGAACATCAAATAAACGTTTCGTTCACTCTCTCCAGACGCAAGACTATCGTCTCTCGACAACATTTGCAGTGTAACATGCAGATACGGGGCCAATTTTTTTTTCTAGGAAACTTTGCTTTTCTGACAAACTTATTATTATTTATTGCTGTATGTGATCACCAAAATTACATGTGTGCACAGACATTTCTGTCTCTTTTGCAAGCTTTTAAGAACTATTTACCATCCTTAAAGGGTTAAAGACTGGTCAACTGATTACCTGCATAGTAAAGACCAAAAAATTGACCTGACTCAAGTGTGATAATGAAGGACTTCGGATGAAACTTTTGGCTACTATCAGTTGACATAGTATGCAGTTTTTTAAATTAAACATGTGACTGCATTTTTTGGAGCTCACCAAAATAGTTGGAAGTCAGCAAGTAAGCATTAGTACTAAAAAACAATCTTAGCAGCACTGCCTCACAAAAAAAAAATACTCTAGGGTTTCGCAAAGCAAAACTATAATCCAATAGCAAGGCACTCCGAATGAAAGTTAATGTAAATGGCTTTTGAACACCTAGGATTCTTAAAGATGCACCGAAATCTTACTACACCGGTGTTTTTGCATTCCACTTTTATCCAGCTAAGCAACAAACTACTAAAGCCACTGGGCTTGGTTGGGCAGAATACGCATTCCAATCTTTGGCTTCTTACATTTCTTAAACCTACAAAAGAATGCTAACAATCTGATCCCCAATAAATATGCTTTTACTTCGTATTTTAATCTGTTGAGAACCTTGTTAAAGTAAGTGTGCAAACTACGGGTTTTCGCCAATCCTCCAAATTAAGGTCCTACCAGGTAATGAAAGCATAGGGTCATGCATGTGCACCGGTGCAACTCAGAAGACACATTAGAACAGATAGATGAAACAAACCAACTTCATTAAAAAATTCGAGTGCACGGTTCAAGCTTCTCAGCATAGACACTGGCTTTATATCATTAACCGTGACACGGAACCTATTCAAGCCTTTGAAGATTGTCTGCTTCTTCTCACTGTACTTTCAACTTCCTCTGCAACATGGTTGCTGCTGTGGTAATGGCAGCACCAACACCTTTGCAGATGCCACGTGAAATGTGCTTCTGCTACATCTATATGACGAGCATGTGCTTAATTCATCCAGGCAGCTGATGAAAGAGCTCCAAAATTAAAGGGCACCTAAAGCTACTTGAACAATTTAAGCATGTTGCAAAAACATGCTACATTCTGCAAAGAGTACTACAACAATCGTCTCTGGCAAACATGGCTGTATTACATGCCACGGGAAAGGCAGAATGGGTTTTTTGTTTCCTTCTTCGCAAGCCAGGCAAGCCCAGTTCGAAAAGTGTCCACGAGGGTGAATGAGGGTGATAATATGAACAGGATAACAGCTGGCTGTGTTATGAGAAAGGAGATGATTTTGCCTATTTTGTACCACTAATTACTCTGTGAAACTTTCATCCACTTCCATAGCTCTTGATGCACTGCATAAAATACATGAGACAATATGCCAAAGAGTACGGAATACCTGTGAGGAGGTTAGTAAAGGCTACCGAGAAACTGCATTGATTATGTAGTCACTAATCAAATCCCTTTAAATCAAAACATTACAGTAGCACTTGATAAGATTTGTGGCTTTATCTTCATTTCAGACGTGTACAGACATTGTATAGTGCTGCCCTAGAATACAAATGTCTGTAAAAAGGTGGAAAAGTGTACAAAACACTTTTCAATAAAGTTTTTAAATTTCTTAGTTCAATAATAGCAGGATTTCACTACCTGGTTTCTGCCGAATTTCTTGCCATGCATAAAAGTTATCTGATGCCTTGTAAAAACAAACTTTAAAGCGACACAATAGGCAAGCATTGATTACCATTGAGATTAACTTGAGAAAGAACAGCCTTAAGAATGAGACAAAGATGGGAGGAGACAAGCTCTGCTTCGTTCCTAGTTGTGTAATTTTAGTTTCAAGTCAATTCAGCAATATGCCAACCAGCCCAATAAAAGAGCTTTTTTTAGAATATTCACAGCACTTCTTTCATGTTTTATTTGCAGGTTATGTCATTAATGAAGGCATCATAATTTTCTGCAAATTAATTTTAACTGGGAAGAACACTGATACAAGTGGAACTGATGACAGGTAATACCTCGAATAATGTTGCAACTCGCTTTGACTCGAAGGATCTGACAGCACATTGTAGACAAAGCAGTGGGAAGTGTAAATGGAAAGCTAAAATGCAAGCAAGAATAAGAAGCCACAGTTTCAGCCACAAGCTAGAGAGACTGCAATATTTTATATTTCACACTTATGGAAGTTCAAATCACTTTAAACTGAATAAGTGTTTCATTTCGCAAATAAACAGACAAACTTTTTAATAGACTTACTTTTTTATTTTTCTTGCACTAGCTGTTACACATCAACAGCGCACAAAAATGCAGGCATGATGGTACAAGGATATGCATGCAGAAAATGTTGGGGGGGGGAAGGGGGGAGAGTTTTAACAGTTTACTAAGTGAGCGACTTGTTTCTGTACATGTTGACTGGATAGAGAGTCGGTGAATCAGTGTCACCACGTACCTGCCTGCTTTAAAGATCTGTTGAAACAAGCTTTTGGGATCACACACTGAAATAAAACCTTAGAGGACTCAAACAGATTTCACGGCACAAGGCATTCAAACTTTGCCAGAGATAAAAAATTTAGGTAGCCTCAGATTTCAAGTAGTCGCATGGCGGGAGTTTCCATCTGATCAATAACCCTGGAACATCAGATGTGGTGAAATGCAGCACCTGAAGTTAATCAAGCAAAGATTTCTACAGTGTTACAGACATCAGCAACTTCTCTAATAGAAAGGCAAAATCTTATGCGAGCAATTAATGAGTTAATAAGAAAGTCACACCTCTTCACGGCGTCTCTCCTAAGAGTAGGCTTGTCCATGTTTCTTCATTACACCCATCAGGCAAAATTCATGCAAATCCATCTCCCAAACGCTGCTGCCCGTCTTGGTGGACCCAAACCATAGCCTTACATGTTTGCACTTGTCTCACAGCATTGTTGCAGGGCCTACAAAAGGAAGAAGAGAAAGTATAGCAAAATAAAAAAGACTGCCAGTTGCATAGAGTTTCATACAATAACCTAGAGAGAAAACTGCCACTGGAATCATTGTACCAACATGGGAATGATGGGAAGTACAGGCTTAGAATTGTATAGTGTTGACTAGCGAAATGTCAACAAATCTTTTTCCAGAGATTCAGTTTTCTTTTCTGGACAACGCAGGTAGTGAGGTACGGTGGGAAGAATTCAAGCAGCGTCTTTGCTGTTCAGAGGGGCTGAATATTGCTAGGTCTTTTCGTTTGCTTGGCATTGCGGCTTTAAAACTTGCATTTGGCAGTTTTACCAGAGCGTTGTGCACTAACTGCAGCGCATATATGTAGTGTCCCATAGTACAGAATATCGCATACAGTTCGTGTCTTTTTATAGACGAGTCTCGCTAAATACCGTTCAAACTGACTACAAAAACACGGCGAAGCTAAATAGATGCACAATCACATCCCTCTGACTTGAATTTATTGTCAAAGGTCTGTGCAAAATGCAAAATTGTTTAAGAAAATTGAGAAAGGTTCAGCAGATGACTTTGTCTTGGCTGAGAAGATGAGAAAAATTTGTTCTTTTTCTATGAGTAGTTTTACTCATCGCCTAATAAAGGTTGTATCTTAAAATGATGTCCCAGTGTTAATTGTGAAAAACTAGAAGTAGTTAGGTGCTTTATGTGCAAAGGTAGACCGCCGTGTGGAAAATAGGCAAGATGTCTCACAGGAAAAACGTATCACTAGGCATGCACATAGTCATGTATCTTGTATATATAATGTTGTCTATACTCAATACCCTTTCATGCAATCATGCATACGTAGGCAAAACAGGACACTCTTTAAATGTAAAACTTGGATAATTCTCTGAAAAGGTACACTGGTCTTCATTCAGCAGCATCATGCAAAAACGGTGGGTGCGCACCACTCTTTTTGGACACCTCAGTGTCGTTTTCAACATGAAGGTTAAACGGTGCGTGAACTTGAGTCTACGCATAAGCACAAACAATAGCAGCTATGCGTAAGCATTCTTTTTGTGAGTCTGCATGAAAACAAGCTATAGTGGACTTGTTTGAAGGGTTGAAGGGTGCCATGGTTGATACGTCTTTGGTTTTTCTTGATGTAGGTCCTCCTCGCAATTATCTCCTTCCTCCCTTAATCTGTCATGCAGTGTATGTATATTTTCTTGAGTTGACTTTTATATTAGCTTGTTTTTTGGAATAAACCTTCGGCTGATAGTCAGCACCTGTTTGTATATTCTTCTTTAGTGTTCTTGTCTGTTTTTCTTTTTTGTTTGCACTGCTGAACCAAGAACATTTACCAAAAGGCCCAGTTTACCATGCTTTTGCAGCTATGTTTTGTAGACAAGTGAAAATTTGTGGTGGACCACTGCCCTGTTTTACTATATAGTCAGTGACAGCCTAGAAATCAGTGGCAAGTAAACGTGCCACAGTCCAATTTTCTGGTGTTTCTGGTGAATTGTAAAGTAGTGCCAGTAAGCAAATTCACTCGATGCCACCTCAATTTGGGAGAAGCAAACTCATTTATCAGCATTTCTCGCAACAATATTCTGCAATACTTTTGGAGACATAGAATAACACAAAAATCAGTTGTGTAGCATGTTTCTGTGGAGAAGCACTTCCTGAGTTCTCAAGTTGTTACGGTACAGTTAGCAATCTTTCTAGATTACGCAAAGGCATTCGACACAGTACCCCACCAAAGACTAATGCTAAAACTATCCCAGTTAAACTTAGACCCAAGTGTACTAAATTGGATCAAAGCATTTCTAACTAACCGTTCTCAGTTACCTCAAAGTAACATCAGGCGTACCTCAAGGTTCAGTTCTTGGCCCCCTCCTGTTTCTGATATACATCAACGACTTACCCCTCAGCGTATCCTGCAAAATCCGCATGTTTGCAGATGACTGTGTAATCTATCGGACAGTAACTAACACTCATGACCAAAATTTTCTCCAGAACGATCTTAACCACATTCAAGAATGGTGCGGTAATTGGCTTTTGTCTCTTTACCCTAACAAATGCAAACTTGTTATGTTTACCCGCCGTAAGAATCCTTTCATTTTTTCATATCATATCCCCAACATCCCTGTAAAATCACAACCATCCTACAAGTTTCTAGGTGTCACATTGTATCGCGATCTCACTTGGAATGCGCATATTACTAACGTCATTTCATCGGCAAATAAAACTCTGGGCTTCTTGAAGCGTCACTTACGTCATGCACCAAAACATGTGAAGTTGCTGGCATATCAGTCCCTCGTCAGATCGAAACTCGAATATGCCTCTCCCATATGGAACCTGCCCCAAACATACCTCATTAACGACCTCGAATCTGTGCGAAATCGCGCCGTTTCGATTCATTCACTCCCAGTACTCATACGACATCAGCATTTCATCCTTGAAAGCACAATCCGGTTTATCACCCCTCTCTGTTCGCCGCCGTATCGCCACCCTTTCTCTCTTTCATAAATTTTTTCATTCTTCTTTCAATGCAGCTCTTTACATTCTCCCCCCGACATACATTTCACACCGCACAAGCCATCCACTTCAAGTGTCCCGTTATCGCAACAGAACTGCCACTTTTTCCGCTTCTTTTTTTCCCCGCGCCGTCAAGGATTGGAACGACCTTCCCTGCTCCATTGCTTCAACCACCTGCCCATCATCCTTCGCGACAAACGTTACAAATCACCTGTGCTGCGAAAATTAACGTGTTCCAATGTTCTCTTTTCCTGTGTATCCACCCCTTATGTAATAACCCCCAGTGGGGTTCTTAAGGAAATAAAAATGAATGAATGAATAAGCAAGGACACTAAAAAGCAACAGTACTAAGTGAAGTCTAGCTGAGAAAACTACGTTTTAAAAACAGCGATTTTTATTCATTTGCCAGTAAATGCTCATTGCCACGGTATTCAGAATGAAAGCCAGACTTCACTTTTTTTTAAATTTCATGTTGAAGCTATTGGTACCAAGGTATCAGTTTGCCATAACAGATATTGAAGTAACTAGTATTTGGATAGGTTTAGCACAATTTAGACAAAGGCAGGAGACACAGAGAACACATACGCTCATCTGTGTGACTCCTGTCTTCGTCTTAATTGTGCTAAACCTATCCGAATATGCACCAACTCGGCCAAGTCAAGCTGCTATTGGTATAGTATTTGAGTTGTTTCAGTGAAAGAGTTCTGGAAGCTTCCGAGTTGTGTCAGATACCTTGAGAATGCAGTTTTCTGTTTTTGTAACCGTAGGCAATAAACCAGATCCAACTTGATGTTGTCGAAATTCATGACAAAACCAGGTGGCGCTGTAATACGTCTCGCATTCTTGCTTAATCTTAAGCTTAGCTTTCAGCCGTGATGGTGGCCATTTTCTTATTGCAGAACCATTAAGAAATGCAGCTTTACATTAGAGTTTACGATTATTTTCTGGTGTTTTTTTTTTAATGGAAGCTAAGCTGGAGATGTACAGTGAACAGGTCAGTAAGCTCAATAGATTTAGTTCATTTAATACCTCAGTTGAAGACATGAGCATGACTTT
Organism: Rhipicephalus microplus; assembly: GCF_043290135.1. Classification (NCBI taxonomy): domain Eukaryota; kingdom Metazoa; phylum Arthropoda; class Arachnida; order Ixodida; family Ixodidae; genus Rhipicephalus; species Rhipicephalus microplus. The sequence goes on from NC_134710.1 coordinate 389,226,219, forward strand.
CAGCACTCATGTTTTCAACAGTTCCTATGCCCAAAAGCAAAAAAAAGAGCCAAAGCTTGACCACTTTAAATAACATCAGCGACACTCTTACTAATCTTCCAACACGTACTGTTTATACATAGTAGTTGTTTAAAGAAAGCAAAGCAGTCAAACATAACCACACTGGAAACGCAGTTGCACAATTTCATGTGAAGGGTGTCGACACTGTAGGGCAAACTAAGGGGAAAAAATAATAATAACTTTTGTGCCAAAGTGGAAACCATGATATGATTATTATAAGATATGCCCCAGGTAAGGGGCAGAACCTGAATTATTTTACCACCCAGCGTTCTTGAACAATGCAGCCAAGTGTTCTTGCATTTAGTTCAGTTCCAAATGTGACCAGGAGTTGCACCTGCATTCTAAGCTTAGCAATCCGACACACTACGTGCTTAAGTACCACAGCAGATGCTGTGGCACAACCTGTAGAATTTCACCAACAAAACTGGACATATAAGAAAGAGAAAGCAGACTCGTATGTCGGGATGGTAAATAAATACATAACGCATGACGAATACTAAGGTTCCTTTTCTGTGTCACCAAGCCACGTGATTGGTTGTAGGTATTTGCTAATCTGAAGGGTCGTATTTGATTCCAATGTGAACATTGACATCCCTTCAACATCTGTGGCCTGAACTTCAGTGGATGAAGATATAAGGCACAACAATCAAATGGAAAGATATATATTAAAGTGAATAAAAAGAACAAACTTGTGTCCGATTAGATAAATACAAGATATAACTACATCAAAATATTTTTATTGTGGTGATCATTTGATGCACATGATCTAAGTGTGAACTGGTGAAAATTTCTTAACTGGCAAAAAATTGTGTCACTATCCTGAACTTGAAAATACATAGGTGCATGCGAACAGATAAAATAAACCAGATATACAGAAAGGCATAGGTTTTTGCCTTGGATTCACATCTGGTTTGTGTGTTGACATAACATTAAACGACTATCGTAGTAAATTATGGGCACTTGCTGATTTCGCATTCACATCTGGTTTGTGTGTTCACATAACATTAAATGACTATCGTAGTGAATTATGGGCACTTCCTGATTTCGCATGCGAAAAAGTTTCTATCACTATCTAAAGAACAAACCTGCCACCAGATGATCGTCACGAGTAATCAACCTGCAATGCAACTCCTAGGCAAGTAGCCTGCGCGGCCAGCTGGGACAGGTTGCTCGTGTAACAGCATCGACTAGACACCTTTGCAACTAGGGTGCTTTCAACTGTTACTACAAACAATGCCACGTAAAGTAGATATTGCTCTGCGACATCGTCGTTAGCAAAGAGAGGAATCTTATGAATTATAAAAAAAAACGAAAAAAAAAACATGATCGTTTTGCCAAGTAGTTTCTGCACAAAGCTGCGTTACAGCTGATATCTTCGATTATTAAATGTGTGCTTTGGCTAGAAAAGACACTGCAAGAAAACACTAGCAGTTTGTCCGTGTAGTTTACATGGTTATTGTGTTTTATTTAAAAAAGTACATCCTCAACAGAGCAAAGGGTATATAATAATATTAGAAAGAAACGAATCGAGCACAAATTTCCGTATTTTCAAGGGGGGTGGCACAGCTTTCGACGAAAAATACAGAGGCCTTCGCGAGCGTTCCGTCACTTTCCCAAATTATCCGGATTGTCCTTCTCGAGAACGCAGCCCGCCACAGAAACACGCCCATTTTTCTGCGTCGCTGCACGCAAGCGCCTCAAGTTGAATATTTGTCCTTCGTAGTAACGAAACCACGGCAAGCGAGTACGCAAGCATCGAAAGTAGGGCCCGCTGCGCTAACTGCGTAAAATACGCATTCGCACACGAAAGCGCTCGCACTCACGCAACAGAGCGGAGTACACAAAATACTTGTGTGCCTATGGTGATGCACCAACTGAGCGACATGGCAGCCCTGCAGGCACATCAGATGAGTCGTGCAGTGATCGATCACTCCCAACTCTACTTTATTTGTGCACAATAATGCACGAGCTCAAAAGGCCCCGCGCGAAGCGACGTTACCAGCACTAACCTGCTGAGCGTTTCGGTTTGGGATGGGACTCGTGCTGTCGTCCTCAATGTCGCGGCGACCTGGAGCCAGCAGCCCCTCCCACGGCTCTTGCAATAAAGCCCCATAGTAATTGATCCACCGCAGCTGCATTCAGAGCAGGGGCCTCAAGAGCAGCTGGCGACAAATGCAACGACGAGAGCGGTAGGTGTTCTGTGGTGACACTTCACGCTGCTCCCGCCTTCGCTGCAGCCATGCGCATGACCTACTACACTCCTGACCTGTTCAGATAGCGGGGTTCCTATGGGAGCGCGTGTCCCCGCTCTCGTTCAATCGCTCGCCGTAGGTGGCGCTACCTATAACCTGTTCGTCTGCTACTGTGCGGCCGGCAGGAGGGCGACGGACTGATACCATGCGTCTGCTTCTGTGACAAACTGCCTATACGTGTGATTGTTTTTTGCTGAAAAGGCTAACGTGTGCTATGTGTTACATTTTAGTAGTTAGGCTATACTGGTTGATTGACTTCTAAAGCTGTATATTTGCGTAGAAATGTCTTGCTGCATGGTTGTTTTTGCCATTCCAGCCTAAAAAAACTTCAATTTAGTATTCATAAAGCTTTTGACTAATAATGTACTCATTGGTAATAGAATATCAAACTGATTTTAGGTTGTTTAGGACGCGTCAGGTGAAACGCAGTGCCCCTGTTGAGCACTTACCTTGGACACTCGCCCTGGACAGGTGTTACACTTGTAGTCAATTGATAGAAGAGAATAATGCACATACGCCCACGGACGCATATCAAGGAGAGACACAGGAATTGAAGCTTTAACTCTTACTGTGACCTACACAACAAAAATTGTGCGTCAAATTTCGCTACGGGAGTTTGTCTGCTGGAACGGGGAGCGCTGGCCGATGCGCGTTTCTATGATTTTATATGTCCGTGCGATGAGACGATATGGTAAAGGCAGTGATGTGCCTATCGAGGGCAACACATTGCGACCCCAATAAAGTTTTTATCGTCATCATTATCATCATCTTGTCGAGCATAGTTAATAATAATAATAATAATAATAATAATAATAATAATAATAATAATAATAATAATAATAATAATAATAATAATGTTTTATTTTTCATCAATAGTTTGATGAAGGACAGCGGCAGGTAAAAGCTGCTCTTCGAAAGAGGCAGCTTGACATAGGCCCACAGACGCCTTTAGCACGACAGCACTGGCAAACAGTTAGCAATGTTATCTAAGCAACAATTACAAAAATATCAAGTTCAAATTCTAAAAATAAAAATAGCAACCATGATAACAATGTAGCAACTGCAAAGAAATCTTGAAAACTATACATGTGTATATCGTGCAATTGAGTTCGGGTACAGAGTAAGAAATCTATGCCAGCTTTCACATATTTATCAATTAACGTAGAAACTGTGTAGAACAACCTATCTGTGGAGTAGTTTGTTCTCGAAGTTTTTATTTTCCATGTTTCTTTATGTCATGTTTCGAACAAATTATTTGGCTGCAGTTTCGAGAGGTCGTACAAATAATGTCGACTTTCTTGAAATTGACGCCTGACCACCAATGCTAACTTAAAATCGTAGAGACGATGTAGGGGTGGTATTCCAGCCTGTTGAAACAATTCACTTCTGCGAGCATCATACGACCAGTAAAAAATTATTCTAATATACGTCTTTTGCATCAGGTACAGTTTTTGTAAGCGCGTGTTAGTCGTAGTCCTTCATACCAAGAAACAATAAGCAAGATGCCAACAGAACAGTCATTTATAAAGTAAGAATTTTACCTTGTATAGTAGAACAGTTTTGCCACTGTACACCGTGCCCTCTACGCGAGATAACTGACCCAGCACACTGTAAATGCGATCGTTTCAAAGCATATTGCTCGAAAATGTAACTCCAAGAATTTTTATACAATTTACTAACTCAATAATAGTATCGCCATACTTGAAATGTATGTTTTCATTAACAGACTTATTTTTAGGGCGGAATAGTACCGCCTTTGTTGTACTAGTGGTTATGTTTGATTGATAGCGCCCAAGGGCGACACCCGCAGTTGGGGCGCGTACACATGCTGAAAATGTGCCATTATACTCGTTTGTCAATGAAAAGCAGATCCCTCAAAGTGATATCAAGGTTTCTGCTAAAAGAATTTGGCGAGTGTATGCGTGTGATTCGAGCAATGTTACAGCACTTCAAAATGAAACAAAACACATTTGTCGCTTTACTTATGCGTGCCACAATATGCCAGTTAAAGCTGATGTTTCAAACAAAGTTTCTGCACTTTCGAAGAATATCCTACTTGCTGGCACACAGTGACGGCTTGTGTCTGCAATAAAGAAAAACATATGTACGCGTACAGAGCTGCGTGCATTTGGGTCATAGTTCAATAAAATGTGCTAGCAAGGTTCTGGGCGCGTACATGATACAATGGAGGCATGCAACTAAACTTTTAAAATCTTGCGAGATTTTGGCTTTTCGGCTATTCTCTTTCTCTTTCCTTCTTTGGCTGTTTTGTCCCGCACGTAGTTTGAGAAGAAAGGACGGCTAAATTTTTGCAACACTAGCCGCGCCATGGCTTCTCGGTGCTCGCTAGTAGCGCCTTTATGGCTGAAAAGAGGGTTCAAGGCCACTGCAGGTAGCACAGTTTGCACAAAAAGTGCCATCGGCCTCTTTTTGGAAATGGCCAATGGCGCAAATGCTTCCGCGGCCCTTTCTAGAGTGCTCACAAAGGAAAGAAATGAGATCGTTGGGTATGAAAGCCCTCCCCTGTCTAAATTAAATATCACAGCAGTAGCTGGTCCAGATGAGCTGGGAGCCTTGATTTTGCCGATGCAGTCGTCGCAAGTAATGCAATCCTCAGCTGCTTTCACCAGGAAGCCCGCTATAAGGCCAAGCGTGCTGGCCCTTATGCCTGGCTGTGGGGCACCTGTGGGAAGGTAGAAATGAAAAGTGTGCAAGAATTTTATCAGTATATAGATAAGCATGCATGATTAAACCGACACGTGTCCGTATACAAAATATGAGAAATATATATATATATATATATATATATATATATATGTATATATATATATATATATATATATATATATATATATATATATATATATATATATATATATATATATATATATATATATATATATATGGATGTTAATGCGCTTTCAGATAACAACTGTTGCCCCACCGCGGTGGTCTAGTGGCTAAGGTACTCGGCTGCTGACCCGCAGGTCGCGGGACCGAATCCCGGCTTCGGCGGCTGCACTTTCGATGGAGGTGAAAATGCCGTAGGCCCGCGTTCTCAGATTTGGGCGCACGTTAAAGAACCCCAGGTGGTCGAAATTTCTGGAGCCCTTCACTACGGTGTCTCTCATAATAATATGGTGGTTTTGGAACGTTAAACCCCACATATCATCAAGATAACTGTTCATTCAGCCGACGTTTGCGTCGGGAGAGCCCCGTCTTTTTCAAGGTATAATAATATTTACACATTTTCCGCGTCGATTTATAGCTTGTCACGACAGGAGGGAAGAAGTCCGGAGAATAGTATAAACAACAACATAAAAAAAACTGAGGGAGAAACGTTTAAAAATAAAAAAAAATCTAGGAGAAGAAGCAAGAGAAAGACGACGGGATTAGGAAGGGACAGCATCTCAAGAGAGTAAGGCGAACGCAAACGAGCCATGCCATCATCTGTGTGCCAGTTATGACAGCGATTCAAAACCGCCGAAAATTTCTTCCCCGATTGCGGGAAAGGGACGTCGGTTAGTCGAGTTGTGTGGGCGCCTGGTGAAAGCATGTTATATTTTTAAATGTAAGCCATAGTACCTGCTTGTACCATGGACTTATCGTTACATACATACACAGTATAACTGATTGAGAAGCATGTTTTCATCTACATCGTGCACTGACGCAAACGCTGCCTCACGCGGCTTGCATGTAACACAGTAAGCAGCGCAGAGTTTATAATATATGCATAATATCGTATAGTGGGGAATTGTTGGACGGTGTGTAATAATTTTTAAATAATGTAAATCATTCCATTACACGGAATCAACGAGATATGAAAAGCGCACCACGGCAAGTCTGCAGGGCTTCTAGATGTGGCCGCATCGTCTGGGTTATAGTAGCAGATGTCGATGCCGCGCACTCGCCTGACGACCCTTGATTCTGGTTTACTAGCGAGTGCATTTCCAGAGGTTGTCCGGCTTGCTTTACTGCTGTGGAGCACGACGCCTGCCTTGCACTGGGCGATCCAAGAGGAGACGTTGTTTGCTCTGTACTGCCGCTTGGTGATGAGTGCATCATTCCCATCACGAGGACTTTCTGCAGTGATGAAAGCGCAGCACGGGCGTCTGTCTGATCGTTGCTTCCTTGAAGCTGTCTGATGGTGGAAAAAAGTGCTTCGACAGGGTCACTGGAGAATTTGGCAGTCAACACGTATAGGAAACCTGAACGGATGAGAAATTGTGTGCACTGTACTGTGGACATTGTGGTCAGTTGGAGAGCTTCGTATGTTTCAAGAGATATGAATGCCCTCTTATGTGGTGCCGCGGCTTTCCATGCTGCGAAAAAGGGCAGAAATTCCTGCTCCAGCCATATCAACCTGAAAATAAAGCAGTTTATTGTAGAAAATATGAAACCTAGCGGGATAAATGGAATGTACCTGTCATCATCTGGGGAACTGAACGGCATCCTGTTTTGGTCCCGGCTTACTACGTGGAAGGTTGTATTTCTTATGTTGTGTATGGTGAACCATTTAAATATCATTTCCATCAGCTCGATGGTTGGCAGGCAGTCTTCAAACCCGAAAATGCCAAATCTGCGGCCGTATTGTAAGAGGTATCGTAAGGCCGATGTCACCTAGAAACCAAGGAGACGCGACATATTAAAAATGATCGGAATTATTTAGAGAGAGGTTTCTAAGCTTGGACGTTCGTATACAGCAAGTGAGACGAGTTACAAGTGGCACTGCAGTCATCAATAACGTGCACTTTTAAGTGAGTTTGTGTTAGTGAACATATATTTATAGAAGCTCTAATGATACGTAATTATTGTGTGGTAAGCAATACGCGCAGGTACATTCGTTAAGAAAGGGAAATTGTATGTTCAGATAACCATGCGCTGTTAGCAGCAGCAGTAGCAGCAGCTCATGTGCATGTTTTTATGTGACCATACTGATAAATATGTTAGCAGTTATATACGTATTGAATTACATTTTCACCATTTGCTTCCGTTTGGGTTCTACAAACAAATAAACCAGAAACTAACATGAATATTCACGTATCGTTTGCGGTGAATTACTATTAAAAGGCAGTTTTTGTACTGCTTCATTTGAACGAAAAGCTGCAAAATTTTTTCTGCTTCTGCATGAACATTCACTTGACGTAATATGATGTAAAATGAGTTGTGGCGTAATATTAGCGCATAAAAGTTTGCCCGAGCGCGCCAAAGAATTTGAGAAGTATAAACGTCACTACTGATAGAAAACTGCGAGCATGATTCTAGCTCAATTAGATGTATTTTTTTGTGTAATACAGGTTGCAGGAAGCATACATAATTTACAGCTAACGAAAAGGCATTTCCTGCATGACCTGTGTGCGTCACGCATTGTGATGTCTACAAGGAATACAGAGAATCTGGGAGTGTGTGACACTAACGCTAAATGGGTTTACACCTTTTCTTATACATGCCTGTGGAGAGAACACTTCAACGGCCCTCTTCACGCTTAATTTCTCGAAGTTCGTCGGGTAAACGTGCTTCTGCGTAAGGTTCCGAACAAGCTTGAACGACGACTGTTTTTCTGTTATGTCCAGCAACTTTCTCAAATACGTGGGGCTGTAGTAATGCCCATTGTTGAACAGAACGCGTTTGGTGGACAACATCTGGTTGCGGAGATTTTTCAGGATGTGGCAGTGGTCAAAAGAAAGGAAGAGCCTCCGATTCATATCCATTGGATGTCTGCAACAACAACAAAAAAAAATGAATAAATAAATTGGAGAAAGGCGGCGTTTGCGGTGTGAATAATTAGTTGCATATACGGTTTTCTGTTTTTTACCAAAGTAATGTAAATGTTAGCCATTCGAAGGACGTGTGCGTTGTTAATTATTACCTTATTATAAAATTTCTCCACTCATGCCATGATCCTGCAGGTCTGTGTGTGTGTTTTATTGAGATTACCTACACCTTAAATCTTCCGAAACTTTAAGTATACTCACCCATTCATACAGTCGCATGCAGGTGCGCATACATTACGCAAACGCGTAACGTCAATTGATTTGTAAAGACGGGCTATTTACAGCGATTGTACTGTTGATAGCAATCTTGTTATGGACACGGCTTTCTTATATGGCAGCGCTGATTAAAAAAAAAGAAGGGGGGGGGGGGGCTCTGATGCTGATACAGGCTTTTTTTTTTGTGCGACCAAGTCTTTTGTTTTTTTTTTCACTCAAACACGGCATGCATGCGCGTGCATACATTGATTGATAGATATGTGGGGTTTAACGTCCCAAAACCACCATATGATTTTGAGAGACGCCGTAGTGGAGGGCTCCGGAAATTTCGACCACCTGGGGTTCTTTAACGTGCACCCAAATCTGAGAACGCGGGCCTACAACATTTCCGCCTCCATCGGAAAAGCAGCAGCCGCAGCTGGGATTCGATCCATGCATACATTGAGGGCACACTGCGAATACATATAAAAAAATATTTACACTAGGCATTGCGCACAGCTTAATGCGAGCTGAGAGCAAAAATATATACTTAGCAACTTACGGCACAACTGGCATCATACGACCATTCCCTAACATGGTGAACATCTTTTTGTTCGAAGCGTGGTTGTCAGCTACAAGTCGGACCACTTGGAATCCTGCTTCTTCGATGGACTTAATTACTTCAAGTGTTAGTTGATGCAGGTGGTCTCCTTTTACTGACTGCGTGAAATAATATCCCACGGGTAGCCTGAAAAAGATAAAAATTAGCAGTATTCTGTAGCGTCGGTGTCAGCTGGGCTTAAAATCTCACTCCGTTGGAGAGAGGAGGAGAGCCAATTGCTCATCTCGAGTGCTTGTCAAATAAGTGCACAATGCTAAAGTTGACTTGCCGGGGGAAAGGGGGGGGGGAGCCCTCCTTAAAAAATAGAAGACGACTCCCCCTGCCCCTCCCCAGACTTTCAGCCCTGGTCGCGGAATAGCACATCATTGGTTAATTAAAGACAACGTTTTCTTTTTATATCTATAGGTGGGGTTAGTCTTTCAGTCACAGCGAAACGTATAGTGATAGACAAAGTGATGATTCACTTACGTGTAGTGCGTTGATAAGCCTACAAATACAAAGGCGAGAAGGTGTGTGGCCAGCTCGTTCTGAATGCCCACTTCTTTTTCTAGGCCTCCCATTTCGACTAGGCCATGGACTTTGTCTCCTTTTTTTTCGTACGTCAGTGCTTGCTTTAAAGACATTTCATCCACAATCAAAGAGCCCATTTTTTCCTAACAAAAAAAATGGGGGGGGGGGGGAATTCACTGTTAACAGACATGCGTTATATATCGGCGGAGACAGTTAATTATATAAATAACCTTCTTTGTTGTTCCGTACATGACCCATAATTTAACAGAAATGATTAGGGTTTAGAGCAAACATAGCGCACTGCCGTATACTCTTAAACAATACATCTTACGTTCGAGTAATCCTTGCCACAGGTCTGGTCCCTGTTTATTCACTTTAAATCACTTTTCATTCGGCTATACTAGCATGTATTTTGATCAGTCAAACACTGCCGCGTGCGCTGCTTCCTTCGTTATTCGCGTGCATATTGTAAATAATTCTGATCGAAGTAACGTACCCGTTCGGACAAGTGTGTGCTTTCCGTGTGCAGCCTTTGCTTCATTAGCGACGAAACAACTGCTCCAGTACAGTAGCCAATGTAACGCTTCAGTGTCATGCGACTTGGAAGGGTGAGGCACCCAGACCTCCGCAACATTTCGTACCCGCAGGGTGATTTAGCTTGCCACATTATGGCCTGCCTGATGGTCACCTCTTTCCAACGGTGATTTTTCTCACGCAGGCATTGCAATTGCTCCTTCAAAAATTCAGCCTTCTTGTCGTTCTCGTCCAGCATTTCCTGATGATGAAAGGGCAGTTGAAATGCGTAAATCACGCGCAAGATAACATACTGGAAGAAAGCGGAAGTGCAGGGGAGAATGGAAGCTTGACCCGCTGAAACATCGTAGAGCAGGGAATGCCGGCGCATCCAACAATTCGACATTTACGTACTGGACTTGCCCTTGTCAAGACAAGTTTAGATGTTGTGGGAGAGTGAGCAAACGTTCACACACACGCTACTAAAGGAGGCTGTTGCTGTCCTGACAAAGAATAGTGCACCTGATTGTCGAAACCTTGCATTTGGCATCATTCCTTATTCAACAATTCATAATCGCGAGAAAAGATATGCGTTTACTCTTAAGACAATAATAGATGTTTCATGTCACCACGTGGACATTCAATTGCAGCTATGCTACATTAATGAATTGCGCAACTTCAGACTTGCGTCATGTTCAGTAACCGGCCACCGACTCACACATACGGACTAGCGGAAACTGTTCACTTACACTTTCCAAACCATTCCTTCCTTTTTGAATGCAATGCTGCTCGCTCAAGTTTATAAGGCAGACATCACATGTGCGTCAAGCGTGGCTTCCTGTACGAGCATAAACCGATCGGCCCATAGCACCAACACAACACAGCTTGCAAATTACTGTCTTTCCAGTTGTCAGTCCAATGTCCCTAATTGTTTGCGACGACAGAAATTTGAACTCGTTGTTCGCAGGATAAAGGAATAAACTCGGGGTGCGCCAATCACGCAAGGGGGTACACACCGACCTTCGTATCTTAAACACTTGCTCATGTGCGCGCTTACCCACCAACCTTCTTTTATTCCGTGTCCTTATGTCAGGCCTACACCTTCGTATGACCAGAAAGATTGCCAGCATCGGCGTACACTAAAATGTCACGTAAATTTATATGAAGAAGAAAATCTATAAACAGAGTTTCTCTCGAGCAGACATCATGACAGCGGACTTGTCATCCTTAAGGCTATAATTGTATTTCAGTCTTTCAGAAAACAAGCCTGCTTGTCGAAACGCCGCCTCGAAACAACTTTGCTAAAACTACTGATTAAGCGAGTTGGTTCATGATTATTTTCAGTGTTTGTGTGTGTGTAAACAGCGATTAAAGAATGGGAACAACCCCTGTTCACAGGTTTTTTACTGCAAGCTTCCATCCTCCCCTTTCTGACGTTTCTTACAAAAAAGTATAGGGACACTAAGTTAATAGACTGATAAATGAGTACCTGATAATTCTCTATCGTTCCTGTTCCGATCATACGACTATTAGAACAGAAAAAATTAAGACTAGGTTTAATGTTCTGAGTTTGGCGAACAATCTTCGACACGTGCACGTCGCTTTATGTTGCGTCGCTCCTTGTGTACTTGGCCGCATTGGCTGAGAACATTTCTTTGAAACTTGCTACTTCAGACCTTGCATCTACTAACACAGCAGTCTTAGACATTACCTGAGGCCGTCAAAGTATGACGTCACTGCTAGCCGATGCGCGAGAACTTAAGGGTAGCATCGCCACCTTTACAATCTCTTATAGTTTCGAGAATTCCTTCGCTCACCGGACGTCCTCTCGTAGTACGGGTGATGTTGATAGAATTGACTTACTCCTAAATTGTTATTATGTTCAGAGTCATTTAAAATTAAGTGCGAATATAAAAGGATTAATATAACATTCGTCCACTGACGTAACTGCGTACCTGCAGCGTTAGAGCGCCATTCGCCTCGGCGAGGGCTTTCATCTCGAAAAAATCTTTCTTTAGCTTCTCTAGCTGTGAATGCAAATTACTGTTCATTTCTTTCAGCCTGCTGCACTTCCGCCGCCACGTCTTAGTTGCCGCGACCAGGGAGCGCATCTTCTTCAAACCGATCGACGTTTGCGACGTCATGGAGCGCCGCACTGGCCTCTTCTGGTGTTCCCCTTGTATAACTGAACTACAGTCCTCCATGTTGTCCTGACTTGATGGAAAATGCAACCACTCGGCCTCTTGTGCAGTTTAAATTGGGTTTTCAGAACTATATACTTCCCCAGGCTCCGCTGATGCTCGCTCTTCTTGAGAAGAATCTGCGTTGGACGTTCCCCTGTTAAGCCGAAAAAATAGCGAAGCATGACAGATATATTGTCCCGCTAAACGCATAAGGGAATACTGCTAACATTATTCTTATCCGTTGTTGTGTTAGACTTCAAGTTTTACTTACAGTATTTTTACTTGTATGGGTGCCAGCGTTGTTTCCCCCTGCGTTCGTTTTAGCCGCTTTTTCCGCGGCATTGGATCTTGCCCACGTGGATCAGGAGAAGCGGGAAATAAGGAAGGCACGGCTGTGGGCTTCAACATCTTCCTTTTCGTCACTGTTCTGTAATCTTCAGCGGTAAAATGCAGGCTGCATACCTTCGACCGGTCGCTGGGCTCCCAGCGATGCTTTCCTGAACCTTCATCAAAGGTAAAGGCGTATACGCATGGCTAGCAAGATTGCAAAATAACAGTCCATAACACCTTTTTTGTAATTAATTTTTCCAAAATGTAACAAGCCAAATGGGGAGGTTAAGAAAAAGCATAGCCACGATTTTATTCTGGGGAAGTACCTGTATACCCATTTAGTGCATTTTCATATTTTCTCGCAGCCTTTGTAAATGTCTTTTTAGATGACTACATTCGTCGATTGATGTTTAGTGATGGTACGTGGTCGAGTCCAGTGGCATACTTGAAGCCCTTTATTCGAAGAGCTCATTGGCTATACAAGGTTTCATAACAAAGCTGAATTTCCTAATGGCTGCTCAGTAACGAAGCGCGACCCAATACGACAGAGCCGAAACCGAGGCGCACTTGAGCGCCTTGGTCTTGGTTTAGAGCGCAAACCTCTAACCTGTACAATGACTCCGCCGTTGACGACGATGACTTCAGTGGTTTTTGTTCTTTTGCATTCTCCAAAACGAATCTTTGTCATGCATGATGTAATCTCAGATGCAGCACGCACATAAATAGAGTATCTGTCGCTGATTATTCCAGGTTCCTCATTTCGGTTTCACCGGCTGGGTCTCTTAACCCTCACAGAGCCGATGGGCTCATTGCACGAAGGACTTCAATTATGTCATTATACCCGACCGCCTGCCAGCCCTATATAGAGTGAACAGTTAATCGCCACATTTCGTTACCGGCGTAACGTTTCTAATTACCTTAAGTAAGCTTATACAGAAACGAACAAAGCTGTATGGGAAGATAGAGGTTTGAGATGAGAAATACATTTGACCAAATTCGGTCGCTAACTTCAGTGACACCCAGTGTTCAAGAGTTGTCCATCGCTAAACACACACACACACACACACACACACACACACACACACACACACACACACACACACACACACACACACACACACACACACACACACACACACACAGAGAGACAAACTGTGGAGGCAGCACGTAAATATTTCATATCATTAATTTTTTTATGGATTTCGGCGGCATTTGTTGAGGCAGCCTTCGGGAAGGGTGCTCGAACCCCTCGCAACCCACCGCTACGCATTTTTACATAATTTACAGATTTCGTATATTTACTTTTTTCTTGTGTGCTATATTTAAATTTCTTGGCACTATTTGTGGAGCCTGCCATATTAGCCGCGGTACTTTAAAAAAGCTTTCATGTTTTTTAGCTCAGTGAATTAGCATAACACACGGAAATAAAGTTTACTAAAGCACCCTGGTGCTTCTTGCTAGCTTGCAACTCGTTCTGAATTGAAACGACTCTCAAAAACACAAGACTCACCTTTTCTTCCAATTGCCTCGATCCATTCTTCCCGTATGTCTGTGGCAGGAAACTCGTGAAAACTTACTTTACTTTGTTTGCCTTGTTCCGATTTGCAATATGGCACGCAGCAATACACCATACTTACATTTGAGGTGTCAGCTCATCTAAAAAAAAAAAACTGCACGCGGCCACTATTAGAGCTGACTACTGCAGCTATCTGCCGTCTGCAAGTTTCTGCACACGACCTACTGTGTTTCTGCGTATCTTCTGCAATTTGTGTATGCGTATCGTCTGGAACCATCGTGATTCAGTGTGAACAATGAATGCCTAACAATAGTTTTTTTATCTCGTTGGACTACGTTTTCATTCAAGAAATATTTTCATAATAAATTTTCCTTCATTTGTAGAAAAGTTCCCGTCTGCTTGCCACTGTGACCCTTTGTGTGCTTTTTTTACGGTTCTATTTCTGCTTCAAACGTCCACACGAATGCAGCCAACTCTGACGAGGAATCATATCGCTTTATTTGCCATATTTTACACATTCATACACAATTCATGCACAATAAGAACGATTTGCACTGCCACAGCGATGGCTGAAGCAGACGACAGCGAACAGGTGCTGCCTAGCGCCACGCCGCTCGTAGGTGACGGCCCTAGCGGCAGAAGGTATGAACTAGAACGTGGGCGCTGGAAGAGGTGCTCTCTGGGCAGGTCAGGAGTGTAGTAGGTCATGGCCATGCGAAGCACGAGATCAACGACACCATCTCAGAGGCACTGCATCGTCTTCAAGTCGTATCTTTCATGCACCCCAGACGGGGCTAACATCAACTTTGAGTATCATCATCACTGTAACAAATTTAATTTAAATTATTGCACGTTAATTTTGTATTATAAGTAAAAAACAAAATGTTAGATTGTGTGTTTAGTAAATTAAAAAGCGTTTATTTTGGTAATTTTGGTGAGTGTGGCGTATTTGCCTTCTGCAAACAAAAAGCACAGCCTCTGAGACTTACATTTGTCTAAAAGCGTGCGCCGAGGCGTTGGCGCTCCGCCACCGAGTTTCATGGAGTTTCATCAAAACGTAGTATATATGTGTTCTGTGTTTTCACACAATCACGCTTAGAGTTTCTCACAATCATACCTAAAGAAAAATCTGGCGCCAATGAGCTGAATTTGTAGTGCAGAGCTACTAAAAATCGAAAACTTGGCTTTTTTTTTTAAAATTTTTGGGCAGAGCCTGCTGCGCCGCGAGGCGCACAAGCCACCCCCGAACTCCATGGCCGTTCCCCCACAAAAACGGCTGCTGCACTGCACGGAAGTGACGTCATGTACTTTTTCGATTACGCACACTTCGTTTGAATAGTGAGAGTGTTTAGCGGTACGTCTAGACGTAACAATAGAAGCAGTAAAAGTTACGTGCAAACGTAAAAGTAAAAAAAAATGTTTATTATGACATTCAAATGTTTATTATGGCATTCACGAAGGAAGGAAACCTTTCCTTCCTCCGTGAATGCCACACTGCCACCAAGGAGGATATAAAAACTTTTTATATCCTCCTTGGTTTTTATATCCTCCTTGACTGCCACTAAGCCATAATAATGGATGAATGAATAGATAAGGCTGCACCCTTTACATTGGGCGGTGGCTAGCGCCACCAAGCCCTGATACTTAATGAATCAAAAACTAGATTTATTTTTTCCCCTTAAATAGTGAGGTTGAGGATTCGTACTTTGCAGTGAAGGGTTTAGTTTTCAGTCGTACCTTGACTTTAGCCACCAATCAGATAACCTCCTTCTAGTTAATTCTACCCGCTTAAGGTCTATTTTGCCCTCCCTGTCCCTAAACCCTAGTGCTTTGAAAAACTCTGCGCCATCATCCTGAACTATAGGGTGAAGCCCTTTACAGAACATTATGAAGTGTTCGGAAGTTTCTTCGTCCTTTCCACACGCACTGCATACCGTGTCTACCCCTACGTATTTGGCCCGATATGTCTTGGTTCGCAGTACTCCCGTCCTGGCCTCAAACAGTAGAGAACTACCCCGAGTATTATCATAGATCCTTTCCTTGGCAATTTCCTGCTTAAAACTTCGATAGATATCTAGTGCGGACTTCTTAATCATGCCAATTCTCCACATGTTGGTCTAAGCTTCCTTCACCTTCTTCTTGACCGATAATTAATTATGGTTTGGTCCCCTGCTATTTTCCAAGTATTTACCAGTAAATTTTCTGGTTCGAACCCTGCATTTTGTGTCGACATTCTTCATGTACAAGTAGCTGAATACCTTCCTAGCCCAACGCTCCTCCCCCATTTCTCTCAATCGCTTCTCAAATTTTATCTTGCTGCTAGCTTCCCTGCCCTCAAATGATGTCCATCCCATATCACCTTGTACTCCCTGATTTGGTGTATTCCCGTGATCTTCTAAGGCAAGCCTACCTATTCCACGTTGCTTAATTTCTAATCTTGCTTGAACTTCTGATCACATGCACAAGACCGCATTGCCGAACGTCAGGCCAGGAACCATGACCCCTTTCCATATTCCTCTCACAACATCATACCTATTGTAATTACACAGTGCCCTGTTTTTCATTACCACTGCATTCCTGCTACCTTTAGTCGACACGTATATTCCGGTTCCCTTACGTACTCGGCCCCATTGCTTATCCATACGCCCAGATATTTGTATTTATCTGTTATCTCTAGCGTGACCTCCTGTATTCTAAGCTCACTAACTTCATTGTCATTAAAAATCATGACGGCTGATTTTTCCTTACTGAATCTGAAATCTAGCCTATCTCCCTCATTACCGCAAATGTCCACCAATCTCTGCAAATCTTCCTTGTTGTCGGCCATTAGCACTATATCATCTGCGTACATCAATGCTGGTAGTGCCTGTTCAATGAGTTTTCGTTTTTTGACGAAAGAGAGGTTGAAGCCAAGTCCACTTCCCTCTAATTAGGCCGCTAATCTTTGTAGGTACACCATGAATAACAAGGGGGACAGAGGACACCCCTGCTTAAGTCCCCGTTTTACCTCTGCAGGCTTGGATACCTGTTTTTCCCACTTTATAACTTCCTTGTTACCTTTATAGATATCCTTTAAAAGATTATTGACTCTATCTTTCACACCTAAAGTGTCCAGTATTCTCCACAAGTCCTCCTGAACCACGCTATCGTACGCTCCCTTGATATCAAAAAATGCTAGCCACAGGGGCCTATGTTTCTTTTCTGCTATTTTGATGCACTGCGTCAGTGAAACCAAATTGTCTTTCAACCTCCTGTTTCCGAAACCCACTCTGCAGTTCCCCCAGCAAGCCCTCATCCTCTATCCATGCCTGCATTCTATGGTTTATAATCTGCATCGCCAGCCTGTAGACCACTGATGTCACTGTTATAGGATGGTAGTTGTTTATGTCAGCTTTGTCCCCCTTTCCTTTATAGATCATGCTCATCCTGCTAAGTTTCCATCCATCGGGAACTTCTCCATCGATTATTATTTTGCTCACTGCCTATCTCAAAGCCTGCCTAGACTTCGGATCTAATGTCTTTGTCAGCATCATTGGAATGCCATCTGGGCCTGTTGATGTACTACTAGGAACCCTTTCCTGAGCCCCTTCCCACTCTTGTTGCTAAAATGGAGCCATTGTGCCACTTGATTCATCCTTGTCTATTGTGGTGCACAAAGCACTTCTGTGTTGAAATTTTTCTGTCACCCTTGTTCTTATATATTCGATAGCTTCGTCCCCTTCTAGCCTAGCACCTTGAGCTGTAGTTATAAACCTCTGCTCTAGGCTTGTCTCATTTCTTAGGGAGTTTAGATGATTCCGAAATTTCGCAGCTGCCTTTCTATCTTTTTTTTGTACTTCTTTCAGCCACTGAGCTCCCTTTCTTCTAATCTTTTCATTGATCAGAAAGGATGCATCCCTTCTACAACTTGGAAAGATTTCCCATTTTCTTTCAACATCATCTGTCGGTTCACCCCACTGCTTAGCATGTCTGTGTTCCCTAGAGGCTTCCTGACGTTTTGCTATGGCTCTCTTAACTTCCTCATCCCACCAACTTTTGGGTTTGTGTCTTCTTTTCCGGGGTGACTTGTCACGTGTATGAGCAAGCTCTAGCTCAGTCTAATTAGATACGTGTATGTCCACACTGTTTTATTATCCTCAGTGATTACTTTCTCAATTTGTTTAGCTATTTCAATTTGCCTTTCTGAATAAAAATTTTCCCGTAGTTGCTCATCTTGTCTCCTTCCCACTTTCACTGGTTTTCCAAAACTTAGCTTGATACGTTTGTGATCACTACCCAAACTTCTGGAGCCACCTTCATCTATGTGCATTCCCCTGAGCTTATCATACATCCTATGTGACATCAGTGCGTAATCTATCGTCGACTGCAGCCTTCCTACCTCCCATGTTATTTGCCCTTCACACTTCTCGGTACTGTTGCAAATGATCAAATCACGCCTTTCACACATCTCCATGATCATTTTGCCTGTCGGGTCGGTATACCCATCTTCTATGTGCGCATTCATCTAGTATAAATCTTTTTTGAAACCCTTTTGAAAAGGCCCCCCCCCCCCTAACTGCCTTTTTTAAAAAGGGCGCCCCTAGCTCCGCGGACACGAACTACAGTCTGCCGCCTTTTTGAGGGTACCGCAGCAGACGACGCAGGCTGTGTGTCCCAGCTGTGGTTAGAAGTGTGGCAGCTTAGGCTAGTTGGTATGACGATAGTTATAGCGCGAGAACAAAATGACGACACAGAGACAAGAAGGACACGAAAGACACGAGCGCTGTCTCGTCGTTTTGTTCTCACGCTATAACTATCGTCATGCCATACCAACTAGCCCAAGCTGCCACACTAGTTGGTATGGCATGACGATAGTTATAGCGCGAGAACAAAACGACGACACAGAGACAAGAAGGACAAAACGACGACACAGAGACACAGAGCGCTCGTGTCTTTCGTGTCCTTCTTGTCTCCGTGTCGTCGTTTTGTTCTCGCGCTATAACTGTCGCCAGCTATGGTGGCTAGAAGAAGAGGTGTCAGCATCGTCCAGGCCACGCCTTGAAGGGAGGCGTGCTGGTATTTCAGTTCGCCGTGGAGCGGCGCGCAAGTCGCCACCGTGATCGGTCGAGAGCGCTCGCCAGCCGCTCGCGCGGCACGTTTGGTCGCTTGCTCGTGTGCTCACAAATTGCAACGTCTGCACGTTGCCTATTTGGACTTGTTCAGGATCAATACGTGCCAATGTGATCATGCCATAGTGATGGGTAAACAACAAAGACACTGCTTTGCACTTGGATGCAATGGGGGATATATTTCAGCCCGCAAACAAAGGAAGAAAGCGTCTCTCTTCTCTGTTCCCACCGACGATGAACGGCGCAAGGCCAGGAAGCGTGCGATTCCTCGCGTTGAGAAACCTCTAGAAAATAAGTACGTTGTGTGCGAAGCTGATTTTGACGAAAGATTAATCATCCGTAGCTACACGCATGTTATCGACGGGTTCTTAGCAACTAGAAAAATAGCTGTACCTAAGGAGGGTAGGTTCCTGAGTGAATGAACTGCCGAAAGACTCCGCGTCACTCTAACCAGCATCCTTTTCATCCTGCACTATGTTACGAAAACCTTTCTCTACAAATATTTGATGACGTGTCACCTCTGCTAAGATGCGCTTAAAATCTTTTTTGGAATTTTGAGGCAAATGTCTGGCTCTAATGATCACCCTTCGCCAACACAATTTTTGATCTCTGTGAATTGCCTCAGTTTTTACAACTTGGCACAGTCACCCTCCAGTGGAAACATACCTTCTGGATTCCTGCGCAGCCTTATGTGCCCGCGCATCCACACTAATTCAATAAAATTGCAGAATAAGCTTAATGAGCTTCTAGATGTGGGGCACCTCAATGAAGGTCATGAAATGATTGTTGCTTGTGAAGCCCTCCCTGACCACACTGATCTCATTGGACGCAAAAGTGACTCCAGGATCACTTATAACATCAGTAGCTACGTGGCCTGAAAGATGGTGAAAAAGGCAAAGTGCAAAGAATGTAGCAGGTTGTTGCTTCACTCTGAGAATTCCTGCTTGCTTCCAGCAGAATTATGCCTTCTGTACCCGTCCGAGTCCTTAACAGACCTCGTCAAAGCTATGGAAGATGCATTCACATATTGCTTCAGTTTTAACGAGTTGAAAAGTGACAGCATAACAGACCTTATCTCTTGCCTATATGTGAAGAGGTTAAACGTGGTCGGCTCTGAGCACCACAAACTGAAAGTGACAAATCAGATAATTAGATTTTTTTCAATGACCAGAATGCATTTTCTTGTTGCTGGAGAAAATGCGTCTAATAGAAAAAGAGAGAAAAAATGAAGTTCTTGAAGTCGAGACGTATGACCTAACTGCCATAGTGTTAACTCAGAGAGCAAGGTTTTATTTTATGTTATTCTGCATTACTCACACTGTGTTGTTCCTTGTGATTTTACCATTGTCTTGTTCACATTGTTACAAATCTCCCATTAACAACTGTGATGTCACTGGCTATGTTTCACATATGCAGAAATCAATTTTTTTCGTGAACTGGTTTGTGACTGTATCAATGTCATGTGTGTATGTATGCCCATTGTATCATCGTATATTTACTGTTTTTAGTTGCCTTTTTCACTTGCTTTAGCTAAGTTTCGTATATTTTACAGTTCTCTCCATCCCTAATGTAAATGCTGTGCTTATTTTTCATGTTGTTTTTCACTTTCGTGAGAATAAATGTCTTGCTCGTAAAATTGAACTTTGATTGCACAAGTCATAAAAATAACGGTTGCCGATACCTTTACGTGCATTGAGACTTCATGAAGAACATCGCGGCATCAAAGTGAAAACTGCACGGACTTTGTTTTGGTGTCAAGCTCACGGCAAGTCACATGATTCTCTATCTTCTAAGCTTCGTAGCTCATATACTATGAAGTGAATTGAAAACACTAGTTTTCAGTGCCAATACACGCTTTACAGCACGCAGCCAGAATTGTGACAGGTAGACTTGGTTATAATTCGCAGAATAACGTAAAATATTTGCAACAAAATACGACCGATACGCGGGCACGAGGAGGGGCATCTCGAAAGCTAGCGCAGCGCCGCCGCATCCGGATGAATTCTCGCTCGCTCTCCGGCGCGCCGATGCTGACACCTCTCCTTCTAGCCACCATATCCCAGCGACGCTGATGCGCGTTTCTTGCAGCGCACACTGACACCTCTTGCGTTCCTGCAGGACGCGGACCATGTCGGGAGATCACACCGATGAGAGTCTCTTGCAGGCCGGATACATGAATTGCCAGTCATAACAAGCCAAACTGCTCGTCTAACCCGTTGAAGGGTACAAATTATTGCTCATTATGCAGCGGAAGCAGCTCGTAAAGCTTATCGGAGAGTACTGGGAGCTCGTTCAAGCTAGAAAGCGGTGCGATTGCAGCGGATGATACAGATAACTAGCCGCCAACACAAACATCACAGCACTCAGGCATTTGACGGCTCGCTTTTCATGTCCTAATGATGGCATTAGCTATCCCACGCTCCTTTGCGAAGCAAAACTTACGAAAAGCTCACTGTCAGGTGGCGTTTTTATGAAAATGGTCAGTTCAATTCGGACTGGCACGGTGGATGGACGTGTTTTTTTAGCGCTCCCGATTGACTGCGCAGATAAGTGGCTTTGCATGTTTTGAGCTTGCCTTTATAATTAATAAGGCAGCAGTTTAAAATCTTTGTAGCACTTATTACATTGTACGACTTTTCCGGGGGTCAGTCACCAGGTATTTACTAGTTTGTGCGTGTACGTGTGTGTGTTTGTTACTTTGTGTTTTTTTCTCCTGCCACCCTGTGGGGGAGGTGCAGGTAGATTGAACACGCAAACTTTTGTAGTAGAGCCTAAACTTTCTCGTAGGGCAGGGATCGTGTTTTGTAATTATCAAGTGAGACAAGTCTTAAGGACAATTGGCGTCATAAGGACATGGTTGAAAAGGGTGTAAAATGTTCAGGATGCGGGGTGAGTTTGAAAATAGACCCAAGTGCAGAAACAAATGGAGAGGAGGCTGACGCGAAGTGTAGACAATGTGAGGTCGAGGAAAAAAATGAAGAAAACGATGGTTGCCCGGAGTGAACTGCTGTTGAGAATCACCGATCTAGAGACTGCATTGGCGGCAGAAAAAAAGGAGGACAATGGCAGAAAGGCTGAAGTACGCCGAGGAAGCACTAGCCAAGGTGAACAAAGGAACGGCCGACGGAGAGAACAGTAGGCCACCGGCAACCAGAACAGCGGAGAAGAAAGAGCAAGCAAGTTTGAAAAAAAAACAGGTTCAGTCGGTTCAATTATCACAAGGCCCAGCTTCAGCGAAGTAGTGGTGGGGATGGGAGGGGACAAAGCAGCCGGCGTCACTGGTGCAAGTAACCCCCAGGTGCAGGACGCTCTAGCTGAAAAGCCACAAAATGAGATAATCGCAGGGGACTCGAATTTAAATCGATGCACAGAAGCAATCAAAAAGAGGGTAAGATGTGACAAGAAGGTTGCAGTAGGGACGTTCCCAGGACGCAAGCTGGAAGCAGTCATGAGGCAAGCGAACGCAAAACTCAAAACTACAGCTTATAGACGAAACCTCGTGATAATTTCAGGCGGTTTAAACGATGTCTTAAATGAAGATAAAGCAGGACTAGCAGCCACACTGGCGAAAGGCGTCGATGACATGCGCGCCACTTCTCCTCAGGTACAGGTAGTGATATGCACGATACCGGAGGTACCGGTGCGTGACGACAACCTACAAAGAGTGGTTGTCCATGCAAACCGAGAGATATGGCGGATGGGTCGAGAGAAAGGCTTTGAGCTGGTGGAAATAAACAGAGAGGTGCATAGGTGGGGTGGGTTTCAAAGAGACAGAATTCACTTCGATGGGCGGCTAGGTCATGAGGTGGGTTGGCGACTTGCAGGACGCGCAGTAACTTTTTTTTGGGGGGGGGGGGGGCACGTGGGCCCTTCGGTGTGCAGGATAGCTAGTGACGAGGAAAACAACCAGGGAGACTCTTTGACAGGTGGTATGAACAGATACGATTCCAAAGTGGCACCAGTATCTAAGATAGGTAGAGGCCGGGGCAGAAATAGACGTAGCCACGAGCACCGAGCCAATTCAGACATAGGGTATATAATGTAAATGCAAGGTCAAAAGCGGTATCAGCGTTTGTACAGAAGTAGCAAGAGCTGGCCGGGTGTACGGGCAGCGTCGCAGCAACAACCAGGCAGTCTTAGCTCGTGCCTCGCGCCAACGTGTCGATGTCGCTTTAGTAGTGGGCATTCCTCTTCACTACACTTCGTCCCCCGTCGAAAAAGGAGCCATCCTGGCGACTCACGGTGAACAGAGTACGAGCGGATCGTAATAAGGTTTCAACCGCTGTACGTGAAGAGTTTTACGACCCCGAAAGCGCTGGTCTGTGGATGGCGTAACGGGTTCGACGATGTAGTTAACAGGTGAAGTGTGCGAGACAATGCGGTAGGGTCCCTTGTATTTTGAAACAAGCTTCGAGGAAAGGCCTGTAGGCACAGCGGGAACCCAAAGCCACACAAGAGTGTCCGGAAAAAAGTTAGGGTACGGCTGGTTATTGTCACGTCGAGATTTTTGTCTCCATTGGTCGACAGTTGTAAATGACTGGGCGAGCTTACGGCATTCCGCGGCACGGCGGGCAACTTCAGAGATAGGCGTGGACTCGGAGG
The DNA here is from genome assembly GCF_043290135.1 of Rhipicephalus microplus. Lineage (NCBI taxonomy): Eukaryota > Metazoa > Arthropoda > Arachnida > Ixodida > Ixodidae > Rhipicephalus > Rhipicephalus microplus. Next base: position 389,249,884 of record NC_134710.1, read on the forward strand.
AATCTGGGTGGTAGGGTAGAATGGTATCTAGTGTGGTGGAAGGGTCTCGGCCATATAACAGGAAAAATGGCGAAAAGACCGTAGTTGCCTGTAGAGCAGTGTTATATGCGTACGTCACAAAAGGAAGAATGAGGTCCCAATCGGAGTGGTCTGAGGCAACATACTGCCACGTTCCATTTCCCAAGTTTTTGTTATTGTCCCAAAACACCACACGATTCTCAGCGCAAACCGCGCCTGCAGTTTTCGAGAAGGTTCCGGACTGTAGTAGATCATTTCGATAAGATCACGCCCACTGTGCGAACGGTACAGATTGTTCTGGAACCTACGCCACCGCCAGCGATAACGCTAGAACATTCGACGGCAAGAGTATAAATGCCGACGCGCTTCGCCGCTTGTCAGTTGTTGATCGAAGGCCGACGCTCCGTTCGCCGCTATCAGTCCGAGACTGCTATCTGTGCGAAACTGCTGCTGTAATCGGACTTTCCATTTTCCGGGCACAGGTTCGCCCAAATAAACAGTTAAATGCCAACACGAAGTCTCCTGTCTTCGGCCACGTCACGACCCCGTGATATCTGGTGCAGGTGCTGCTTCGTTCATGTACCGGACGCCCCCGTCAAGCCGTGAACCCAGCCCACGTCGCGGAGAAGACACCGACGCCAACCAAGAGCAGCGAACAAGCCACCGACAGCAAGGTCTCCCACCGGAGTACGCGCTTATACAAGACAAGGCGCGGAAAGCCTAGGCCATGACCTCTACTGCAGCGACTATGACAACCGGAGCGTCCCAGCCCGCGATCGTCATTCATCAACCCAGGGAACCACCAACGTTTCATGGGTCATCGTTTGAAGACCCGGAAACCTGGCTAGAAACATACGACCGTGTGGCCGCCCTCAATCACTGGGACAACGAAGAAAAGCTCCGTCGTGTGTACTTCTACCTGGAAGACACCGCAAAGACCTGGCTAGAGAATCGGGAGTGCACGCTCCGAACGTGGGATGCCTTCTGCGGCGCATTTCTGCAAACGTTCGCGAGCGTCGCTCGCAAAGAGAGGGCCGCTGCTCTACTAGAGACCCGGATTCAGCTACCAAATGAAAAGATTGGAATTTTTACAGAGGAGATGACCCGCCTATTTCGTCACGCTGACCCAGACATGCCTGAGGAGAAGAAAGTTTGTTTCCTCATGCGAGGGGTAAAACAGGAGCTCTTCGCAGGACTAATGAGGAATCCACCGAACACCGTCCAAGAATTTGTATTCGAGGCGACCACCATCGAAAAAACCCTGGACATGCGCACCAGACAGTATAATCATCGCCTGACTCCAGAATGCGCTGCTGCTCAAGCCAGTGACTCCGACAACCTGCGTGAAACGATCCGAGCGATCGTGCGGGAAGAGCTGCGCAAACTGTTGCCTTCGGCGCAACCTCAAGTGCATTTGATCGCCGACATTGTGCGAGAAGAAGTTCGGCAATCGCTTCGAATTCCCCAAACACCGCTGCCCGAGCCAGAAACTATGAGCTATGCCGCTGCAGTGCACCACAACGCTCCTCCCCGTCCACGCCAAAACGCCGCCCCGTCGCACTTCCGTCGCCAGACACCACCGCCGCCACCACCCCCACCGACGACCTACTGTTCGCCAGCAAGCCAGCGCAGTGCGCCGAGGAAAACCGACGTTTGGCGCACCCCTGACCACCGCCCACTGTGCTACCACTGCGGCGAGGCCGGCCACACTTACCGCCGTTGCCAGTACCGACAGATGGGACTGCGTGGCTTCGCCGTCAATGCACCGCGTCCACAGCCAGGAGAACGACCACGTGACATCGCCGACTACCTGACAGGAACTCGGTGGACACCACGAAGCCCTTCGCGTTCACCGTCGCCCAGCCGCCGCACGTCACCACACCACCGGCAGTACTCTGGCCCAACGCGGGGCTGGTCACCTAGCCCGTATCCGGGAAACTAAGGGCAGCAACCGGTGGAGGTGCGGTTGCTGTGCGACGAACTACCGAAGATCCTCCTTCGATGACGACGCCGCGACGGAGCTTTCCGAACACAACGCCAAACAGGCAAAGCTTTGACGGCGAAAGCTCACAGACCGAAGGTGGCCTGACGACGCAACATGGAAGCAGCGGAACAAGCCGACGCAGCCGTGACCCGACGCCACGCCCTAACTGTAATGCGAGACGGCGAACTAGCGACCTCGACGTTCTTATCCACGGCCACAGTGTGACTGCTCTCGTCGATACTGGAGCCGACTATTCTGTCATCAGTGGGTCGTTCGCCGCGAAGTTAAAGAAAGTTAGGACAGCTTGGAAAGGCCCTGAAATCCGCACAGCCAGATGTCATCTCGTAACGCCTGCAGGAATCTGCACAGCGAGAGTCACCATTAATGGCCGTATATATCCTACAGACTTCGTAGTCCTACAGCGTTGCTCGAAAGATGTCATCCTTGGCATGGACTTCTTATGCCTCCATGGTGCTGTCATCAACCTAAAAACAAAGTTGATAACGTTATCCAAAGAAGAAGCACTACCGCCGGGCACGCCGTCAGGACACCATGCCTTGAATGTGCTGGAAGAACAAGTCACCATTCCGCCTCGCTCAAGCGTCAATATTTCAGTCGGCGCTCCTAAATCTTCTGACTTGGAAGGCGTCGTTGAAGGCAGTCAGCATCTGCTGTTCACCCGAAATATTTGCTTCTCAAGAGGAATTGCAGAGCTGCAGGGAGGCAAAGCAACGGTTATGCTCACGAATTTCAGCAATGAGTACAAACATGTGAACAAAGGAACAACGGTCGCATACATCGAAGAAATTGTCGAAGCCACCAGTGCTTTCGCCCTCGCCGATTCTGCGGAACCTGCTCAGAGGAACCAAGCCCCTCCCATAGCTTTCGACGTCAATCCCAGATTTCCGAACGATAAGCAAGAACAGCTCAAGGCCCTGCTCCTGCAATACGAAGATTGCTTTTCGTCGTCATCGAAAATTCAGCAGACCCTAATCACGAAACATCGCATCATAACCGAAGAAAATGCCAGACCACTCCGTCAGAGTCCGTACAAGGTTTCGACGCGAGAACATGAGGCCATGAAGAGACAAGTTGATGAAATGCTGCGGGATGACATTATCCAGCCGTCCAAGAGTCCATGGGCATCCCCCGTGGTGTTAGTGAAGAAAAAGGATGGGACCCTACGTTTCTGCGTCGATTATCGCCGCCTGAACAAAATCACAAGAAAGGACGTGTATCCTCTCCCACGAATAGACGACGCACTTGATCGGCTCCATAACGCCAAGTACTTTTCGTCAATGGACCTCAAGACTGGCTATTGGCAAATCGAAGTCGACGAAAGAGACCGAGAGAAGACGGCGTTTATAACACCGGACGGCCTCTTCGAGTTTAAGGTGATGCCCTTCGGCCTTTGCTCAGCGCCTGCAACGTTTCAACGCGTTATGGATACAGTACTGGCAGGATTGAAGTGGCAGACTTGCCTTGTGTACTTGGACGACGTCGTCGTGTTTTCCTCGAGTTTCGACGAGCATCTTCGGCGCCTTGAAGCTGTACTTCAAGCCATCAAGACTTCCGGACTCACACTGAAGCCAGAAAAGTGCAGATTTGCGTATGAGGAGCTCTTGTTTCTGGGGCACGTTATCAGCAAGTCTGGAGTTCGTCCCGATCCACGGAAAACAGCCGCCATTGCCGACTTCCCGCCGCCCACTGACAAGAAAGCCGGGCGCCGATTTCTGGGCCTGTGTGCCTATTATAGGCGGTTCGTGAAAAACTTCGCCCACTTTGCCGATCCTCTCACTAACCTTACCAAGGCCGACGTGGAGTTTAAGTGGGAAACGCCGCAGGAACACGCTTTCCAGGAGCTTAAACATCGCCTCCAGACGCCTCCGTTACTTGCCCATTTCGACGAATTCGCCAAGACAGAAATACATACTGACGCAAGCAGCGTAGGTCTTGGCGCCTTCTTGTGCAGAGCGCTGACGGACTTGAAAGGGTTATTAGTTACGCCAGCCGATCGCTATCCAAAGCAGAAGCAAATTATTCCACAACAGAAAAGGAGTGCCTTGCCATCATCTGGGCTACGTCGAAATTTCGCCCCTACCTCTACGGCAGGCCCTTCAAAGTTGTGAGCGACCACCACGCATTGTGTTGGCTAGCCACCTTGAAGGACCCTTCAGGTCGCCTCGCACGATGGAGCCCGAGACTTCAAGAATATGACATTACTGTCATTTACAAGTCCGGCAAAAAACACTCCGACGCCGACTGTCTCTCTCGTGCGCCTGTCGACCAACCGCTACCCGACAACCCGGATGACGACTACTTCTTGGGAACGATAACTACCGACGGCCTTCTGAACGACAGAGGGCCGACCCGGAACTTAAGGCCCTAATAGAATACCTCGAAGGCAGGACCGCCGAAGCCCCGAAGGTATTCAAGCGCGCACTTGCGTCGTTCTTTCTACGAAACGGTCTTCTACAAAAGAAAAACTTTTCACCGCTTCGAGCTAAGTACCTCCTTGTGGTGCCTTCAGCTCTGCGACCAGAACTCCTGCAGGCCCTGCACGACGATCCGACGGCAGGGCACCTCGGTGCTTCTCGCACGCTCGCGAGGATACAAGAAAGGTACTACTGGCCACGTCTTACCACCGACGTCACTCGTTATGTGAGAACATGCCGGGACTGTCAGCGACGCAAGACACCGCCGACAAGGCCAGCGGGACTTTTGCAGCCAATTGATCCACCTTGCCGACCTTTCCAGCAGATTGGTATGGACCTACTGGGGCCGTTCCCGACGTCGACTTTCGGAAACAAGTGGATCGTGGTAGCTACCGACTACCTCACCCGCTACGCCGAGACAAAAGCCCTGCCAAAAGGCAGTTCATCCGAGGTAGCTAAGTTCTTCGTCGAAAATATCGTCCTACGTCATGGCGCCCCGGAGGTCCTTATCACCGACAGAGGAACGGCATTCACTGCCGACTTAACTCAAGCGATCTTGGCATACTGCCAAACAAACCACCGCCGGACGACAGCGTACCACCCACAGACCAACGGCCTCACCGAGCGGCTTAACAAGACGATCGCCGACATGCTGTCAATGTACGTCGATGTCGAACACAAGACGTGGGACGCCATTCTTCCGTATGTGACCTTCGCATACAACACGGCAGTGCAGGAGACGACGCAGATATCTCCATACAAATTGGTCTACGGAAGGAGCCCGGCAACGACGCTCGATGCCATGTTACCCAACGTCACCGACGAAGAAAACCTCGATGTGAGCGAGTACCTTCAACGCGCCGAAGAAGCCCGACAACTTGCGCGGCTCCGTATGAAGAATCAACAGACGACCGACAGCCACCGTTAGAACCTTCGACGACGCTTCGTGGAATACCAGCCCGGTGAACGTGTTTGGGTGTGGACGCCGATACGCCGACGTGGACTAAGTGAAAAGCTTCTGCGACGGTACTTCGGACCGTACAGGGTGGTTCGACGTCTCGGCCCACTTGATTACGAGGTTCTCCCCGACGGTATCACGAACTCTCAACGACGCCGATCGCGACCGGAAGTCGTCCATGTTGCGCGCCTCAAGCCGTTTCATGCACGTTAACAAACTGAACCAGTGTTTTTTTGTATTATTGTTGTATCGTAATTTATTCATTGTACTTTCTTACATTATTATTGTACTTTCATCTTTAGTTAAAGCATCGGGACGATGCCTTTTTTCAGAGGGGGGCAATGCCACGTTCCATTTCCCAAGTTTTTGTTATTGTCCCAAAACACCACACGATTCTCAGCGCAAACCGCGCCTGCAGTTTTCGAGAAGGTTCCGGACTGTAGTAGATCATTTCGATAAGATCACGCCCTCTGTGCGAACGATACAGATTGTTCTGGAACCTACGCCACCGCCAGCGATAACGCTAGAACATTCGACGGCAAGAGTATAAATGCCGACGCGCTTCGCCGCTTGTCAGTTGTTGATCGAAGGCCGACGCTCCGTTCGCCGCTATCAGTCCGAGACTGCTATCTGTGCGAGACTGCTGCTGTAATTGGACTTTCCGTTTACCGGGCACAGGTTCGCCCAAATAAACAGTTAAATGCCAACACGAAGTCTCCTGTCTTCGGCCACGTCACGACCCCGTGACAATACTTTGATATCATGTCCCCTAGGGTAGGGTTGAATCTTTTCGTCAAGCCATTTGTCTGCGGATGGTAGGCGGTGGTAGTCCGGTTAATGTTACGGCATTGGGAAAGGAGTGCGTTGACGACTTCAGAGAGGAATACACGTCCTCTATCGCTGAGAAGTTCACGCGGTGCGCCGTGACAGAGAATGAAGTTCCGCAGGAGAAAAGAGGATACGTCGCGTGCTTTGGCAGCAGGAAAAGCGGCTGTTTCTGCGTATCGCGTCAAATGGTCGACAGCGACAACAATCCAACGGTTTCCGGAAGCCGTGAATGGAAGAGGCCCGTACAGATCGATCCCAATGCGGTCAAAAAGCCTGGCTGGGCAAGGGATTGGCTGGATCGGACCAGAGGTATGATGAGACAGAGCTTTTCGTCGTTGGCACTGCGGGCATGACTGAATGTAGTTGCGCAAAAAGGTGTGCATGCCTCGCCAATAAAACCGGAAGAAAAGCTGAGCGTATGTTTTGAAGATGCCAGCATGTGCGCACTGAGGGTCAGCGTGGAAAGCTGAACATATTGCAGCACGAAGATGGCGAAGTATGACCAGTAACCACTTTCGGCCGTCGGACTTGTAGTTCCTGCGATAAAGGAGGCCATCGCGGACCTCAAAGTAAGCCGCTTGACGGCGCAACGTTCGAAAAGATGGAGAAGTCGATGGGTCCGAAAGGAATCGCAGAAGAGTGCTGATCCAGTCATCCTTACGTTGCTCAGACGCCATGTCGCAGTTTTCTGGGAACGCAACCATTTCGTCCACGGCAGATAGACATGCAGAGCGTTCGGAGGACACAGGTGAACGTGATAGGGCGTCGGTATCAGTGTGACGTCGACCAGACCTGTAGACAACACGCATGTCGAACTCTTGCAACCGCAAAGCCTAGCGAGCTAAACGGCTGGAGGGGTCTTTCAATGTGGATAACCAGCAAAGCGCATGGTGATCGGTGACTACGTCGAAGGGGTGACCATATAGGTATGGTATAAATTTACCTAGAGCCCATATAATTGCCAGACACTCCTCTGTCACAGAATAGTTCTTTTCCGCTTTGGTGAAGGTACGGCTTGCGTATGCGACTACGTACTCCTCGAATCCCGATTTGCGCTGCGCGAGCACTGCGCCGAGTCCAACATCGCTGGCATCGGTGTGTACCTCAGTCGGAGCAGTCGGGTCAAAGTGACGCAAGATTGGCGGCGAGGTTAACAGGCGGTGCAACTTTTCGAAAACATCGTCACAGGCGGGTGACCAAGTGTAACTTTTCGAGTCCCTGCGCAGAAGTTCAGTCAAGGGGGCGCTGATCATCGCAAAATTCCAATTAAAGCAGCGGAAATAGGAGCAGAAGTCAAGAAATCTGCACAGACCCTTCAGAGACGCAGGTTTAGGAGACTCTGCAACTGCCCGAAGCTTGGTGGTGTCAGGAAGAATACCGTCTTCAGAGACAACATGGCCGAGGATGGTGAGCTGATTTGCGCCGAAGCGGCATTTCTTCAGATTGAGCTGAAGGCCGGCGTCAGTTAGGCACTGCAGTACTTCATTTAGCCTGCGGAGATGCGTTGGAAAATCTGGTGAAAATATAACTACGTCATCCAAGTAGCACAAGCATGTTTTCCACTTCAGGCCACGCAAAAGATGATCCATCATCCACTCAAATAATGCGGGCGCGTTTCAAAGACCAAAGGCATGACACAGAATTCGTAAAGGCCATCAGGTGTGACAAAGGCCGTCTTAGGCTGATCTTCAGGTGCCAGAGGGACTTGCCAGTAGCCACTCTGTAGGTCAATAGAAGAGAAGTACTCCGCACCTTGGAGGCAGTCAAGGGCATCGTCGATTCTCGGTAAGGCATAAACGTCTTTTCGAGTTATTTAGTTAAGACGATGGTAGTCAACACAGAAGCGAATTGACCCGTCCTTCTTCTTAACGAGAACGACTGGAGATGCCCAAGGGCTATTCGAAGGCTGGATGACGCCACGCTTGAGCATGTCAGCTACTTGGTCATCAATAACCTGGCACTCGGTTGCGGACACGCGATAGGGTATTTGACGCAATGGCGCATTGGCACCCGTACTGATGCGGTAACACAAAGTGGACGTGCGGCCGAGGGGAGTATGCTGGCAGTCAAAGGAAGAACGGAACATCTCCAGCAGTCGTAGAAGCTGAGCACGTTGCGAAATGGTTAGCATGTCGGCGATGGAGCTGCTGAGTACGTCAGGCCTACTAGGCTGCGGCGAAGAGGCACAAGTCATTCCGGCGACTTCGTGTTTGGCGGAAGGACCAGTCGACATGTCAAAAATTGCAGAAGGGTCGAGACTGTAAACCCACCCGACCCACTCACCCCGAAGTAGTGTTACAGGACATGACAAGAGGTTCGAGATGAGCAGTCTGCTGACGCCGTCATGAAGTTCTAGAAGAGCATAAGGTAGCGGCGAACACTTGCGGTGAACGAAAAGGGCAGATGGCGTGAAAAGGGCACTCGACTCGGCGAGCGAGTTGCAAGATACCATGGTAAGGGCGAAAGAGTGCAGCGGTATGATGACGTCTTTAGCAACAAATAGTTTGTCCCCGGTTTCAAGAGCATCATTTAACGGCGCGTCGCCGAACACTTGCAATTCTACCTAAGTGCGAGAGCAGTCGATGACGGCCTTGTTAGCGGAGGGAAAGTCCCAACCCAAAATGAGGTCATGGGAGCAGGAATCCAATACTAGTAATTCAACGACATAGATGAGGCCATCAATCGCGATGCGAGCAGTACAGGCAGCGGCTGGCGTGACGTGCTCTGCGCTGGCTGTACGAAGTGATATACCTGCTACTAGCGTCATAACTTTTTTGAGCAAGCGGCAGAGTCTGACACTGATCACTGAAACTGCGGCACCAGTGGCGACAAGAGCGAGTGCAGCGACGCCGTCCACATATACGTCGAGAACATTCATTGGGGAAGACAGAGGCCTTGATCTGTTCGCGGGCGACGCAGTTCCTGCCTCTGGAACTGCGGCAATCAGTTTTCACGCTCCGGCGATGCAGGACGACGACGCATCGGGGATGGCGAGCGGCGTCGAGGTGATGGCGAGCGACGGTTAACACGAGGGCGGTGGTCGGCGTATGATGACATCTGGTCAGGAGGCTGAGATCCTGTGAACGAAGGGCGCGGTGGCACATAAGGGGCAGGTTCGAAGCTCTGGTGGTAGCTTTGGTGGTAGACAGGCATGCGTCGACGGCAGTATCGCGCTATGTGGCCAGGTAGGCCACAGGTAAAGCATATGGGCCGATTGTCGACTGTACGCCATTGTCCACTACTCTGGGGGGACCTTGGCTCAGCGAACCGAGGAGTAGTAGGTCACGGTGGCACGGCTGATGCCAGTGACGTAAAAGTCTGAAGAGGTGGTCAAGCGGCCACTTCAGCATAGCTTAGAGGTGCATTTACCTCGGCCCAGGCAACGGGGGTCGGCAACGATGAAGCGTCACGGGCAGATCTTTCTTGTCGGTGCCGCTGAAGATGTCGGGTTCTCGCAAGAGCTGGGCACCGGGACAGCTCCTGCGTGGCGAAGCTGGTGGGGGTGTGAAGACAGCGTCGTCAGACATGACGGACGGCAGCTTTCGGCTACGCAGTTCCAGGACTGGGGAAGACCGCAGCACTCTCCACCAAAATATAATGTAAATGTAAGGTCAAAAGCAGTATCAGCGTTTGTACAGAAGTAGCAAGAGCTGGCCGGGTGTACGGGCAGCGTCGCAGCAACAACCAAACAGTCTTAGCTCGTGTCTCGTGCCAACGTGTCGATGTCGCTTTAGTAGTGGGCATTCCTCTTCACTACAGGTATATTAACATCCAGGGTGGTAGGAACAAGCTGAAGTGGGGAAAAGCTAAGGGAGGAAAGGCCGATGGTATACGGTTTTGTAGAAAAAACACATCCCAGGGACATGGAACAACCTCCTAACAATGCGGACTACGTGTGGGAATATATATATATATATATATATATATATATATATATATATATATATATATATATATATATATATATATATATATATATATATATATATATATATATATATATATATATATATATATATATATATATGCCGGTAAAGTCATGCTTGCCCAGTATTTTACTCTGCAGCCGAAACGTCTCGCGTTTGTGATTGCGCCCCTATGGGAGGCTGGTAGTTTCTGTTACGTTGTGATCCCATGCCACAAACGTGAATGAACGCAAAAGCATTAATGTAATCAGTGAAATTCCAACGACTCGCATCAGAATGCCCAAAACAGAAAGCCGACAGGCATGGATGGTGCACAGTACAGCGTAAGTAAACTCGTCTTGCGTGCGCTGAAGGTTCTTGTCGGAGTTCACACGCTCCGAAAAATCGATTATGGTGCCTTATGCCCTGAACACGTTTTGAGTTCATTCCTTCATTAATAGTGAACCAATCACTCGAGATTTTGTGTGGTACAAGGCTGCTCCTGTTGTCACAGAACGAGCGCTAAAAAAGAGCGCGCCGCCAAATACTTGCGACAACGGGCGGCAGAAACGCCGCGAGGTAAAAAGAAAAAAAAAGAAAGCAAACATCCAGGGCTCCCGGGCGCGCGCTCTCCCCGCAGAAGCACGGCTTCGCAGACGATCCTCCTCACCCCACATCGGCGGCCCAGCAAGACCGCGATTTTTCTAGAACGAAGGAGGCGGGGTCAGACCGAGTGAATCATCCTCCGGAGAGGGCAGTCGAACCGTCTCGTGCCTCTCCCCAGCCTTCGCTGCGTATCGCGCCGACGAAATGACGAGAAACATCTGGAAAGTCGCGCGCAAGGTATTTAACCGAGCAGCCGAGACGAGAAATCAGGAGTAGACGGAAAGTTAGCGCCGGAGCGCGTAGGGATTCCGCCGTGGAGTCGGCGAAGGTTCTGCACGTAGTGACAGAACAGGAGGAGACGGAAGTGAGCGCCAGAGTGCGTAGAGATTCCGTCGTGTAGTCGGCGAAGTTTTGGTCCGTAGGGACGGCTCGAGCTACAGGCAAGAGCGTGGGTTTACCGCTATCGAGCGAAGACGCGGGCAACAGCTGCGTGTGTGAAGCCGACGGATTTCCGGCGAAGAAGTTGAAGTTTGAAGAGTGGCCAATTGAAGTCGGGAGGTTTCCTGGAAGAGGAACTTCGAGGGCTGCGGAACGACAACAACGCTGGACTTTAGTGAGTGATTCTCGGAAGAGTATCATCTCGACTTTGGTTCCAAGAACTTTGGACTGAATAGGTTTTCTATCTCGTTAGTCTTTAAGTGTCTTGGTTGTTCAATGCATGCGACTGCATTGTAGGGCGTATTGTTGTCTGTGTCCGTTGTTTCAAGTGTGGTTGACTGTACTGTGTAGTACGTTGTCTGATTGGTGACGTATTGTATGTAACTATTGTGGAGTGTGCATTTTTGTGTATTGTTTTCGATCTGCCATTATTGAGAATATAATTTGTTTGTTTATCAACTCTCGGCTCTGTCTTGTTCTTTGGGCCACAGCCGGCGTCCGCTGGCGCACCAATAAGGACCACTTCTAAATTGTCCACGCTTTCGTGGTGCGGTTCGGGGGGCCGATACTTCGGCTCTTGGAATTAGCCCGGCGATCGCCTCCCTAATAAACGGGACATGTGTGACAATTAATCTGGCGTCCGCGATACAGGACCTTTTGGTGCACAGTGTGTCCAAAGTAGTGAGAAAGAGCCTCGAGTTGTTGATAGTGCTATCGGAACGATTTTGTGTGTTGTTCAGTGTTCTCGTTAACGAGTGCAGGGGAGTGTTCCGATAGACTGATTTAGGCAGATACTTTTTGCACGCGGCAAGGTTTTATTTGCGAGTTGCGAGACACAATGGATCTCGAAAAGTTAGTTGCTCTTGGGGAAAAGATTGGTCTTTCTGGCGCCGAACTACGGAAGTGGGTCACCCAGAAGGAAAAAGAAGAAAAAGAGAGAGCCAAAGAAGAAAAAGCAGCCGAGCTGGAAAAAGAGAGGTTGGCGGTCGAAAGAGCCAAAGCGGAAAAAGAAGCTGAGGTGGAGAGAGAGAGGTTGGCGGCAGAGAGGGCCAAGGAAGAAAAGGCAGCTGAGTTGGAGAGAGAAAGGCTGGCCGCTGAAAGGGCGAGAGAAGAAAGAGAAGCAAAGGAGCGACAGCTGAAAGAAGAAAGAGAAGCGAGGGAGCGACAACTGAAAGAAGAAAGAGAAGCGCAGATGGCTGAAAGGGAACGGCAGCGGCAGCACGAAATTGAACTCGAGCGGCTCCGTTTGCAACAGCGAAGCGAAACTCCCGTCCAAGCTAGAGTTGAAAGCAGCGAACGGGAAGATCACGGCTTCCGCTTGAACCCAAGCAAGCTGCTCCTAGCGTTTGATGAAAGGAAGGACGACCTAGACGCGTACCTCCACAGATTTGAGACGATTGCGAGGAGCCAGAATTGGCCGGAACAGCAATGGGCAACTGCTTTGAGCACCTGCTTGAGTGGTGAAGCGCTCAGTGTGTACGGTAGGCTGACGCCGACCGATGCAGCCAACTATGCGAAGGTGAAAGCTGCTTTGCTGAAGCGATTTAGATTTACTGTGGAAGGATTCCGGGACAGATTTCGGACAGGAAAGCCAGCTGATGGTGAGACAGCTACGCAGTATGCTGCCCGACTTTGCCACTATTTCGACAGATGGATTGAACTTTCAGGGACAGCACAGGAGTACGATGAGCTTAGAGAGCTGCTAATTAAAGAACAATTTCTTACTAGTTGCCACCCAAGCCTGTCGCTGTATTTGAAAGAGAGGAAGGTGGAGTCATTTGAAGGAATGCTTGAATTGGCTGATCAATTCTTAGAAGCGCAAGGAGGAACTAATTTGGCCAAGGTCAAGAAGGATTGTCCCGATGATTCGAAGAAATTGGCTCCCGAAGAAAAGAAGCGTGCACCAGAGAGCATTCCGCGATGTTTTCTGTGCAACCGAGTGGGTCATCGCGCGAAAAACTGTCAAACGATCTTTACGAGCCCTACGGTTGTAAAATGTTTCAAGTGTGGTCAGACTGGGCACAAAGCAGATGCTTGTCGGAACGGAGTGAGTCAAACTCACCAGGTATCCTGTGTGCAAGTGGCACCGAAATCTGATAATAATGCCGTCACCGATGGATTCGTAGAATTGAAAAATGGGGAGAAAATTCCTATTGTGGGTGCTGTAATGTCAAAACAGCCAACCGGTGTTACGACAGGAATGCCAGCGCTGCCTGGAAAAGTTGCGGGCAAAAAGATTACGGTGTTAAGAGATGCCGGCAGTTCCACTGTTATCGTGCGGAGAAATTTGGTACGGGAAAGTGAGTTGACAGGCAGAACGAAACCGGTTTGCCTAATTGACCGTACGGTCCGGATGCTTCCCGAAGCAGAAATGGAGGTTGAAACCCCGTACTTCAGCGGGAAGGTTACTGCGTTATGCATGACGACCCCCCTGTATGACCTTGTCATCGGAAACATTGACGGGGCGCGAGGGCCAAGTGATCCAGAATGTTTGGGAGAAGACCCGAAGATAGAGCCCTCGCCAACACAGTGGCCGCGAGATACAGTGAAGGAGCATCCCGTGACGAGTCTCACTAGAACCCAAGGTGAAGCTGCGGCGCAAGAGACAGCGAAGGAGAAGACGATCGTGTCGAATAAGTTCACAGGCCAAGCAACCGGACGTACGTCGGCACGACCTCAACCGACTGACAGTGTAAAGGAGACGGAGTTGGCCAGCCGGGCAAAATGTAGAGGCATGATCAAGCGGGTAAATAAACAGACAGGACCCGTCGAATGTAATGACGCGTTAACGGTGTCGGAAGCGACAACGATGGCTGAGACGACGCCTCAGATATCGTCGTGGGAAAGGGCTCGCCGAAAAAGAACGTGGAAACACAAGAATAGATCGAGCGAGCACCGCAAAAAGGGGCGCAAGCGCTGTTCGAAGTACTCAAGATAGGTGCTGAGGTGGAATCAGAATGTGTTCGGCGGGGCTGAGTGACATATGTTGTGTTAATGTTCTTGTTATGCTGTGTCTCAAGTGTATGTCGAGTGAGTCAGTGTTCTGTGCGATGGTGTGATGTATAGTGTTGTATAATTGTTGGATAGACAGAACTTTGTACGTTTGTATTGTTTAGAATGTGTGATGAAGTGTTGTAGGCATGTACCTGTGGTTATATTTCAAGTGCTGTGGAATTGAACTACAATGTACGATTGTATCGAGTGATATATTGTGAATGTGAAGTGTCATGAGCGACGGATTGTGTTACAGTCTGTGAGAATGTGTGGTGACTGTTCGCGCTCGTTTGTGTGGTTTTGAATATTATGAGATAATATTCTTAAAGTGGGGGGCAGTGTCACAGAACGAGCGCTAAAAAAGAGCGCGCCGCCAAATACTTGCGACAACGGGCGGCAGAAACGCCGAGAGGTAAAAAGAAAAAAAAAAGAAAGCAAACATCCAGGGCTCCCGGGCGCGCGCTCTCCCCGCAGAAGCACGGCTTCGCAGACGATCCTCCTCACCCCACATCGGCGGCCCAGCAAGACCGCGATTTTTCTAGAACGAAGGAGGCGGGGTCAGACCGAGTGAATCATCCTCCGGAGAGGGCAGTCGAACCGTCTCGTGCCTCTCCCCAGCCTTCGCTGCGTATCGCGCCGACGAAATGACGAGAAACATCTGGAAAGTCGCGCGCAAGGTATTTAACCGAGCAGCCGAGACGAGAAATCAGGAGTAGACGGAAAGTTAGCGCCGGAGCGCGTAGGGATTCCGCCGTGGAGTCGGCGAAGGTTCTGCCCGTAGTGACAGAACAGGAGGAGACGGAAGTGAGCGCCAGAGTGCGTAGAGATTCCGCCGTGTAGTCGGCGAAGTTTTGGTCCGTAGGGACGGCTCGAGCTACAGGCAAGAGCGTGGGTTTACCGCTATCGAGCGAAGACGCGGGCAACAGCTGCGTGTGTGAAGCCGACGGATTTCCGGCGAAGAAGTTGAAGTTTGAAGAGTGGCCAATTGAAGTCGGGAGGTTTCCTGGAAGAGGAACTTCGAGGGCTGCGGAACGACAACAACGCTGGACTTTGAGTGAGTGATTCTCGGAAGAGTATCATCTCGACTTTGGTTCCAAGAACTTTGGACTGAATAGGTTTTCTATCTCGTTAGTCTTTAAGTGTCTTGGTTGTTCAATGCATGCGACTGCATTGTAGGGCGTATTGTTGTCTGTGTCCGTTGTTTCAAGTGTGGTTGACTGTACTGTGTAGTACGTTGTCTGATTGGTGACGTATTGTATGTAACTATTGTGGAGTGTGCATTTTTGTGTATTGTTTTCGATCTGCCATTATTGAGAATATAATTTGTTTGTTTATCAACTCTCGGCTCTGTCTTGTTCTTTGGGCCACAGCCGGCGTCCGCTGGCGCACCAATAAGGACCACTTCTAAATTGTCCACGCTTTCGTGGTGCGGTTCGGGGGGCCGATACTTCGGCTCTTGGAATTAGCCCGGCGATCGCCTCCCTAATAAACGGGACATGTGTGACACCTGTTAGCGCCGGTGTAAGGGCTGCAAACATAAGTGCGCGTACTAGTTAGAACCGCGTATACACGGCATACTACGCTGCGCAGTGAAATGTTTTGTACCGTTCTGAATTTGTTCACGTAAGCGGAAATGACGGCTACATGCTTACAAACATCGGAAGACACGTTGCCACAACGCTGTCGTTTCAGGGAGCAGAGCGACAAAAGCTAAGAAAATGAAGTAATGAGAACATTTCACGTTTTCGCACCTATTAAATTTTGTAGCGCATATACGCAGTGAACAAGCTATTTCTATGTGAGCAGGCATGGTCTGGTCCTAGGTGCATTTTCGATTGAGACCAAGTGATCATTTTTCAAGAATGATTGTCTTGCGCTCGTAGATTGCATAATAAAACATCTACAATTGGAGTACTTTATTGCTATCAAAAGTCGCAGTGCAACTGTAATGTCAACCAAAGTTGCGAGAAAGTCTGCCCGAAAAACAGCGTGTGCGAAATTGTGTTGGTAACGTGCAGCATAACTTATACATAAAATACTTATTGCGCATCAGAAGAATGCTTGAATGCGCGCAGTAAAGTAGAAAATGTAGACTAAACGCTATCAGTGTCGATAGTTATAGCGCGAGAACAAAACGACGACACAGAGGCTGCTTGACACATAGAGCTTAACATAAATTTCATTCCAATAGGCATGCAGTCACAAACATCGACAGTAAAAACTATCTCAGCCAAATAAGAAAAACCGAAATTTAAATATAAGTGTGCAAAAACATACGGCATATAACTTTTATTCCACGTCGTAGGCGCAGCCGTCCTTTACTTGTGAAACGCACTTCGACCCGACGAGGACTACGCTATCAACACTTAACAGAGAATTACCATTAACGATGTCTCCTACATACGACCGGGTGGGTCGTCGCAATGATGCGTTTTCGAAGATGATTGATTGATTGATTGATTGATTTGTGGGGTTTAACGTCCCAAAACCACCATATGATTATGAGAGACGCCGTAGTGGAGGGCTCCGGAAATTTCGACCACCTGGGGTTCTTTAACCTGCGCCCAAATCTGAGCACACGGGCCTACAACATTTCCGCCTCCATCGGAAATGCAGCCGCCGCAGCCGGGAATCGAACCCGCGACCTGCGGGTCAGCAGCCGAGTACCTTAGCCACTAGACCACCGCGGCGGGGCTGAGTTATCGAAGACGTCCATTCAATGGTGCGACGAGAGACTGTTGCTCCAAACGGCCACTGTACTTGTCGTTTACTGTATTTTAGTGCGATTGCTTCACATTTACTTACTCTCTTAACAGGCATACACATGTGGAGATGGGGGGAGTCTGATGGTTTTGATATACACGTACACAATCTGCTCAAACTAAAACTACCACCGATAGTCTGCAGCCCCCCTCCCCCCCCCCCCCCGAAAAAATTCTGGCTACGGCCCTGACCCTTACCACAGAGCAGTGGGAAGGCACTCTCCGCGACGGTGCTCCCTAGGTCTTCCGGGCGCTTGTTTTGCGGGCCTGGGCTGTCGTAGAGGTTTGCATAGATGTCCCAGAAAAGCAATCCTCGCTGTTTTCTTTAAATTTGAATAATAAAACGTTTTCATTCAATGGAACACCTCCAAACATGCCGCGCACTCCGAGAGACAGTAGTGCGAAAGGAGGCGCCGTCGCCGCTGTCATCGCCGCGCCGAGACAGGTGCCGACGCCACTGTGCGCCACGGCGCCAGAGCACATAGGGTACACGAACGGCGCAGAATCAGAAT
Organism: Rhipicephalus microplus; assembly: GCF_043290135.1. Lineage (NCBI taxonomy): Eukaryota > Metazoa > Arthropoda > Arachnida > Ixodida > Ixodidae > Rhipicephalus > Rhipicephalus microplus. The sequence goes on from NC_134710.1 coordinate 389,267,324, forward strand.
TTCGGCAGCGGCACAGTCTTCTACATGCTGGCCGAGTGAAACTTGCTGCATCAGTGACAGTTATCTCTTGAAGAAGAGCCGCCTCATTTTGCGATCGCTATTTGTTTCCTGTTTTCTTTCAACTTCAAACACCTGTTACTAAGGCAACACGACATTGCAATAAAACTTTTTTTTTTGCGGCCTGATAGCGCTTGACTTGTCAACGGCCGCTTGATAGTAGCGACAGCAGCAATATGGCTTCTCACTTCCTCAAACGGCCACTCACTGTGTGTGTGTTGCCACGTTTCTCTGTGCGGCTTACCGATTCACGCTCGTGAGAAGTTGAGTACACACTCAAGTTTATACTCATGGCTATACACACACTGATACGTTCTCACTCACGTTCATACTCACGCGTACTGGATCCCACTCACGTTCCCTCAAATTCATGAGTACTCATGCACACTCAACACGTTCAAATGAGTGTGAGTGAGTGTGCTCATGAATAGGTGTGCCTATAGCTGTTGTAACTTCGTCTTCACTAACGTAGCAGACGACGTTCATCATCATCGCGAGTGCTCTTCACGAGCTGCCGCTCACTCGAGGGCACAAATCCATCAGTTTTTTTTTCTAATAATTTTTCCATTAAAAAGCGTTCCTTTCGGACGTGCCATCTCTTGTTACTGCACGACAGCAAGGTAGCCGGCGTACCTAGAGGTCCATTACAAGGTGCCGAAACCGAACGGGATCGTCAAAACTACGCCAACCTCATCGATTCAAGGTGTCGCTCTGTGACCTATGAAACTTTGGCGTAGAGTTCCCGGCTGCCGACTGAACCATAGAACGGCTACTCCGACAACGCAAGTGCCTCCGCTCGCAGCTGGATGCTGTTATACAAGAAGCGGAAGGCCTCCTTCGGGAACAAGAGCTGTCGTCGTCACAGGTCAGCATTTCAATAGACAGAGTTAACGTGATATACGGGAAGATAACGAAGATCGATGACAGCATACTAGATGAGACTCCCGACGAGCTGATCGACACAGAAATGATGGACGCGATCAGTTATGGGGACAAGATTCTGACGCTGATGTCAAAGCTTCGCTTTGCTATTCAGAACGATCGTGCATCGCAAGTCTCGCGCCCAACGACGAGCCAGGCTCTCGTCGGTGTCTGGTCGGGAATACCGCTACTACGGCTACAGAAATTTGATGGCAATTGACAGCAATGGCATCGATTTTGGATTCAGTTCTCCCCGGCAGTACATAACAACGACGACCTTAGCGCTGCCGACAACTTTAACTACTTGAGCACGCTTGTCACTGGACCTGCCGCCACAGCCATATCCGGACTTCAAGCATTGGGCTAGTGCTATGAAGATGCAGTGGATATCCTCAAGAGGCGCTTCGGAGACGAGATGATTTTTGTACAGCAACATCTTTGATGTCTCTTAGATCTTCAGCCAGTTTTGTAGTATTCAAACACCACCAAAGCTCGAGAACTCTATTACGAGGTTTAAGCCCACGTAAGGAGTCTGAAAGCGCTTGGAACAAGCCCTTCCATATACTCCTCCATGCTACGGGAGATTCTCTTACGTGTCACGACATCAGACTTAGTTCTGAAGTTTCATGAGAGCCACAAGACGACGACAACAATCGCTGCGGTGTCCACGATGCAAGCGCAAAGGGACTCAAAGGACATGATGACCAAAATCAGAAAAGAGCTACAAAATCTGCTGGACTTTCTCGAACATCGGCTTCACTGCCGAAAAACCCTCGCGGCATATACGACACCAAGAAGGCCAGAAATACGTCAGAACACTCCAGAGATGTCGAGACGAGTTGGGAATCATACCATGCCATCGACAGCGTGTCTGCAAAGTGTTTTGGGGGAGCCCGACCTATGTCTTTTTTGCGAATTATCAAAGCATTGTGCTGAGGTCTGCGACAGCAAAATGAGGTTGACAGAAAAGAAAGAAATGCTCAGCAAAACAGAGCGACGTATTCGATGTTTGAAGCAAAGACATAGGGCAAGGTATTGTAGAGGAAACCAAAAATGCGACAGATGTTATCGACGACATGTAACATTCAGGTGTGACCCAGATTTCAGGAAGAAGGCAGAAGGAACCACAGCGACAGCAGTCAACCTCCTGTCGGAACAAGTAAACATCAACGACCGCCTCGCTGCGTACATCGACAGAGTGCGCGAGTTGGAACCCGAGAACAGCAGGCTCACGAAGCAGATTGAAACGAGCCAGGAGACCCGCACTCGCGATGTGACCAGCGTCAAGAATCTTTACGAAAGAGAACTGGCCGAAGCCCGGCAGGCCGTTGACGACACGACCAATGAAAGAGCCAGGCTTCAGCTGGAAGCGAAAAAATGGCAGACCAACGCTGAGGCTCCGCAGGCAAAGCTGAACAAAAGGGAGCGTGTGTGGTCCACAACAGGGCGACGCGCGACAACTTTGGAGTCTCGGGTTTTCGACCATCAGGGACGCCTGAACCAGGCTTTGACACAGCTTAAGGATGCCGAGAATCAGTGGGATGCCCTGGCAAAAGAACTCGAGCGAGTCAATAAGGAATCGCAAGATCAGATCCTGCATTGCACAGGCCTCAGCAACCGAGCCAAGCAGCTGAATGAGCAGCTGGACGTACAGAAGTCCATTGATGAAAAAGAACTGGAGGAAATGCACGTTGTCAAACAGACCGAGATCACAGAAATTGATGGGCGTCTGCAGGAGAACTTTCAGCGCAAACTGGCCGACACGCTGCAGGAACTTCACGAGCAGTATGAATCGCAGATGCAGCTGAACCGGGAGAAAATGCAGAGCATCTACGAGACCAATATGCGTGACCCCCAGAAACGGTTGGACCGACGCTCGTCGGACTCTCCTATTCCACGTGATGAGCTGCACACCTACAAGACTTGCCTGGACGATGTCAAATCTCGCATCGCTGAGCTAGAGTCTCTAAACCAGTCCCTGTCATCCTGTGTGTGGGACTTGGAGCAACTGCTGAAAGAGCGTGACTGGAACACCCGAGCGATGATGACAAAGGATGATGAAAGTGAAGACCTTCTGAACCGCCTCTTTCAGAAGAGAGGAGACTTGCAAACCTTTTGAAAATGTTGGCAGAAAGAATATCTTGCTTGCTTGCTTGTTCCTTTGTTTTGTGGCTCTCACCCACTAAGGGGGATTGGCCAAGAAGCCGGTGGTTAATGCAAGTAAATACCTATAGATTTTCTAGATTAGGGGAATATGAATACTGTGTTTTGACTGTGAAATTAATTTGGCGCAATGTTAAAAAAAAGAAAAAAAAGAAAAAAGGGGGGGGGGAGAAATAATAGAATTTGTTAAATATCTGTGGTGGAATCGTTATATGAAATTCTCCTGAAAGTTGAATCATTGCAGTGTATCAGCTAAATAGTAAGTGGTAGTGTGACTAGTAAAATTCGAAAGCTGATGGCTGACTCAGCAAGGTAATCTTCTTGTGTTATATATGAAATCGCAGAGAGCCCCGCAGATGTTCCGGTCGCTATGTCCCAATGAAATGGCCCCAAAAGACAAAATATTGGGAGTATTAAGTGATATTCCTAATTTTCTGAATAAAATTTCGACGCAGTGTTTTCTTTGATTTTTGAATCGGTGACATGTGATAAGAAAATGGTCGATATGTTCAGGTTCGTTACAGCTTGAGCACAGAGGGGATGGCACCAGACCAGACCTGTTTAAGTAGAAATTAAGAGGTGGTACGCGGCAACGTAATTTTGTTACCAAGACTTCCAATTTACGCGTGGGACACCATTTATTATTCCATGTGAAGTGCAGGTGCGAGAAATCTGGATTCGGTATCATGGTTTTTGATGAGTCTTCAAGAAGGGAAAGTTTTCTAAACCTCGCTGCTTTTACATAAGCTGTAGGAGGCATGATTGGCATAATCGGAAGATCAAGAGATGTTCGCGCAAGTTTGTCAGCCATCTCGTTTATAAATATACTACGATGGCCTGGCACCCATATCATTCGCACTAGACGGATGTTTGCTGGGATTAATGATTTAAAAGTCTCTAGTACTGCTGATGTCGACGACGATGATAAGAATGAACACACAGAATACGAGTCAGTCACTATCACAGCTGTCGAATGAGTCACAGGAAGTTTACGAATAGCTAGTATAACGGCCGTTAATTCCGCTTCAAGTATAAGGCGTAATGATAATGACCAGAATAATGAGAGAGAAAAAATACCCACACCTGCCTTCTCGCCACTCATAGATGCATCCGTTGCAATTACTGTATTAGTACCTAATTGAGACAGGTGTTGTTCTAATAAACCAATCAAATATTTAGAGGGCAAATGTTTAGCGTTCATGGGAAAGATATCGTCAAATTCTATTTGCACTTGGCCGATTGGTTTGACAGATGGTGTGATCTCGAATATATTAACATTTAAAGCATCTAGAAGTGTTTGAACAAATAGCACTTGGGGTTTATATACATGGGACCAATGCTCATTGAAAAAGACACCAGGCTCGGCAAAGAATACAAATTGTCGCCTTCTTAAAGTGGATTCAGAAAATTTTAAATAGGTGTTTACTGTTAAAATACGAAATCTGCAAGCAAGGGTGGGTATCCGAGCTTCTTGATACAAAACATTGTTAGCTGTGAATTTTGGCACACCTAAACAACTACGTAGGGCTTCCCGCTCTAAGAGAATGAGGGGGTTTATTTTGTATGCTGGTCCACCAGAGAATAGTACACATCCAAATTCAAGAATCGGACGAACGTACATGTGATAAATCATGATCATCGTATCTCTGCGAAGACCGGAACGGAGGCGGCCAAGCCTACTTATAATTCCAACAGCGTGTGTAGCCTTAATTTTAATATATTCAATGTGGTCACGCCAGCTCAGTTTTTGATCGTACAGTACACCCAGATATTTAATACAATTAACCTGGGGTATTATTTCTTGATGGTACTGAAGAGAAATAGTAACTGGTGAGTCCAACGGAAAAACTATTATAGCACTTTTAGTTACGTTCAGGTTCATATGAATTTTCTGAAACCAGGTTTCTAACGTTGCCAAATAACACTGTAAAGTCGAATGTAGTGAATAAATATCGTTGTCAGATGCAAAGAACGCGATATCATCTGCATATACGTATACGTGTACCTTATCACTCTGTGGTATTGAACTTAACAAAATGTTAAATAGCACAGGCGATAGAACAGAGCCTTGAGGAACACCTCTCGTTTGGCTATACTTCGGCGTGGAAATACCTCGTTGGAAGCAATAAAATTTTCTGTCTTTTAAGAATTCGTATATCCAATTTGTTATGTACTGCGGGAACGTAAGCTCTTTTAGGACATTGATAAGAACAGCATGTTCAACACTGTCATATGCCTTGGCTAAATCAAGGGTTACTAGGGCTGCATATTGTCGTCTGTGCCGAGCAAGCTTTATACGAGCCTCTAAATCAACATGCGCCCACCATATAGAGTAACCTGGTCTAAATCCAATCTGGCACGCACTGAGTATCGCATTATCTGTTATGAACTTCGTAACTCTAATGTAAAGTATTCTTTCTATTAACTTAACTACGTGTGATGTTAAAGCGATTGGCCTAATGTTATCTATCTGCATTCCTAGTCCCTGTTTTTTAAGAAGCGGTATTATTTTTGCAAGTCTCTAGTCAGGAGGTATCCGACTATTTTCAAGTGAATAGTTGACAACGTTAAGGAGGTCTTCAGGAGAGATGTCGAATAATATTTTTAACATTTCCGAAGTGACGCCATCTGGTCCAGGACCTGTGTTTGGCAGAATACGAACGACGTGCGCAAGTTCATCCCTACTTACTTCAATAAAATCATTTTTGAATGACGGTTTTGCACACTTTATTTTGATTTGTGATGTAAATCTCTTCTCCAATTCTATTGCAATTTCCGTTAATGTATTTTCCAAATCAGTTGGAGAAAAAATAACTGAGTCAATATTTACATGTGCTGTAATAGCTTTACGATTACGGAGAAATCTGAATAGAGCTTTCTTGTTGCCACTCTTGGATAAGTAGCTGTACCGTTTTTCTTCATAATCGTCTTTCGCTAATGAAACTGTTCTCCTAAAGGTAGCTTTAGCAAATAAATAATTTCTCCAATTAGTCGGACATTGGTTGGTGAGGAGTTTTTTCCATGCAGCGTTGCGGCGTCTATAATCTCTGGCGCAATCCGCATTTCACCAGGCAGATATGAATTTTCCCTTTGTTGAAGATATAGTGAACTGTGATTTTTTAATTGTACACTTTAGGGTGGAACAAAGGCTCATAGCTTTCATATTTGTTTCCATATTGGGCAAGGAAGACAGCGTTGACTGTAAGTTCTTTTTAAATTTAGAGTAGTTTACAAAACTTTGCACCTGGCGATCCACCGTCACTAAAGGAATGCTGACTTCAAATACCAGGGGGCAGTGATCACTACTTGTAGCAGTATGAAGAACAGTCCAAGACAATATTGTCACACTTGAGCTAGCAAATGTCAAGTCTAAGACGGACCTCGAATTACATCGAACGAATGTCGGAACTCTGGAGTTCCAACAAATAAGGTTATTCCGGTTAGTCCAGTCCCACAACCGTTTTCCTGATGAATCAGTGTGGAATCCCCATGAAACGTGATGGGAATTGAAGTCTCCCACAAATAGAATACTGTTTCTGCAAAAACTCGCAGTCACGTCAAGGGCTCTTTCATCTTGTATTCCACCCGGAAAGTAGTTGTTGACTATAGATAGTGGCGCGCATCCGGGAAAGTGAATTTCCAGAACCAATACTTCATAATCGTGTGATATTTGTTGGTAAACTAAGTGTGCTTTATGGCAAATTTTGGATGAAATGAAAAACATTAATCCTCCACCACGTGAGTCTCGGTCCAGTCGAAAGCACTGATAGTCTTTTAGATAGAAGTTTTGATCAGAAGACAGCCAAGTTTCTTGTAAAATTATGACGTCTGGAGATTGTTGAGAAATTAGATATAATAAGTCGGTAGTTGCAGAGAGAATTGAACCGCAGTTCCACTGAAGTACTCTAAGGTACCCTATGATGATAAGCAAGCAGTAGCAACTGCTTGATCTAAGATACTATCTTTTAAGAAGTCCACTTTAGTCCTAGGTTCCTTCACACTCTTTTTTGTTTTCGGATGAGAAGAATTATTAAGTTTGCTAGTGGGTGATCTGGTGCGTTTCAAAAGGCGAGCATCCATATCTACATCTCGATTAATTATTGATTCTGAATCAGATATACCTTCCTGCTCAGTTGTGTTAGGACTGGAAAGCATTGCCTCATTATCAATAGAGACATTTGACTGATGTTCGGCAGGTTTACTAATTGAGGCACTAGGAGGTTGGATACGCTTAGTTATTCGATCAGATGTACCCGACATCTGTGAATCCATAATACTATTGAGTGAGTCGGACAGATTGAGTAAAAATTTTTCTAATACTTTTTCTACGGCCTTTTCTACCATAGCAGAAATTGACTGAGAAAGTGATGCATCCATAGAAAGAGGTGGACGAGCTGCTATACCGGCATAACCCTGACTCCTGCTTTGAATTTCTGCAATTGCTTCTCTACGAGAGCATCGTCTCCTTTCAATGATTTCAATCACCTGAAGTTCCTTTGATCTTGCAGGGCAGTTAGGATCGTCTGCAGCGTGATTTGCCTTGCACAAACAGCATGTCTTATTGTCTGATTGACACTCAGCAGTACTATGACCAGCCCCGTATATGGCTCCGCATATGCGGCATCGAGTCTCCGATCGACAACCTTTAGTACTGTGTCCAAAGCGCCAACATTTAGCACATTGCAGCGGACGGGGAGCCAAAGCTTCGACCTTATAAATAAGCGGCCATGCCTTGATCTCCGAAGGGCGATCTGTTCTAGCGAATGTGGCAATTACAGTTTCAGTGGGAACTTTCTGTTGGTTTTCCTGTTTGGTATACAGCGGTAAACAGAAATAACACCTGCTGGGGAAAAGATGTCCAAGACTTCTGCTGGGCTTAGACTTGCGTCTACCCCCCGAACCAATCCTTTGCAGCAAGCTAGATGAGGTGGGATAAAAGAGCTCACCGGATGTGATGCAAAAGTAGTGCACTTCAGAAGGTCTTGGATGCAGGCCTTGTCTGGTGAGCAGCATAGTATCCCCCCGCGTCCAAACTGATGAACCTCTGTTATCAGTAGAGAGTGGGGAGTGATCGCACGAAGTTCCGTTTGGATTGTCTTGGGGTTTTTCATGCGGATGAACCCACCGGTGGTCGGCACCAAAGCGACAGGAACGCTACAGGTTCCATTGCGGAGAAACAACTCCAGAGGAAGATATTGAGGGGGAACAGAGGCTGACCAGAGGGCAGGCCTCTGGCCCGGAGAAGAAACAGACATGAAATATGAAGTTACACTTATCAATGCACTAAAACAGTTGCGGAACAAGAGGTAGATCTAATAAAATAAAATAAAAGTAACCGCCGGCTACTTGACCGCAACCCTGAGGATGGAACAAGGAACGCAGCCGCAGGCACGAACAAGGAACGGGCGTCTTGACTAAGCGCGGCACGGTGCTTATCTAGACGCACTGGGAAACTTCGTCGTCAACAAAGCTAAACGCACTGAATTGCTGATGGAAGGAAAGTTAGTTTTTATCGGAGACAAAAATACCCTCGGCAAGTTTGGGTGATGACAACAATAAGATACTTACATAACGGACGCGATGTGAAAGTTCGCTCCTGTTCCCTGCAGTTTTCGGGCAGCTGAAATCAACCACCCTGTACAAATGCTCTACACACTGCAAGTAGAGTGACGCCATCAGTTGGACCTGGGAAAATGTTGTAACTTCGTTTTCACCAACGGAGCAGCGGACGTTGATCATCATCGCGAGTGCTCCTCACGAGCTACCGCTCACTCGAGGGCACGAATCTATCCGTTTTTCTATTCGCTGTTCCAATAAAGAGCGTTCCTTTCGGACGTGCCATGTCTCGTTCCTGCACGACATCCAGGTAACCGGCGGAGCTCGAGGTCAATTACAATAGCTGTGCTCATGAGTTCAAGACAAGACCTACGCGAAACGTTGTAGAGGCGCAACTTCGCCACAGATATCAGAGTCAGCCCAGGTGGAACTGTGAAAAACGCCGCGACTAGTGCCCTCATCGCCGCACTGCAGATGATTGGGTAGAGTAAAGCAAGCCGTCCGCAAGTGAACGTGCATAGGCCCTTCTCTTTCGTTGCTGTTGAAGTGTGATTTCCTTAAAATGAAGGACCTGACAAGCTTCTTTCATTAATCCAACCTAGTTTCACAAAAATAGTAGCTAATAAAAGTGAACTGCCGGTGCAATACAAAACATGCTTACGTTATTTCGGCGTGCTGCAACTCTCAATTTAAGTGCAAACGACCATCGCATGATATTGAGTTCAAGGCAAGCACTTCGAAGTGCGTTCGGTAACACCTAAATGCGTATGTTTGGCATACACGTGTCGCCAAAGCGATGCAGGAGCAATGTATCTTATATGAGTTGTACGAAGCTCGCTTTATTCGCCATGAATGAGCCCGGTGAGTTTAGCATTTGCAGTTGCATTCTACATCTATTTCTCGCTTCGTGTGCGTTGACCTATTTTATTACACATGTGGAGAATGCTCTGTTGACGGCTGACTTCCGTCACTGCAAATAGGAATATATGTGTGTTCATTTTCTAGGTGTACAACGAAAGGCATAGCTGAAACCTCCGAGATAGCTGCGGCAATCGCGGAGACCAACGGTAATGTCTATCGCGCGCGTCGCCAGCCTACTGTTGCACTGAGTACATCGCAGTCAGAGGCTCTGTTGAGCTTCATAATCAATGTTACCATGGTTTTCTGTCAAGGGTACTCAAAACCATAACAGGAGTCCTACATTATCACACTTTCTCATGCCACCGGCCGTGGAGAACGTGAGTAATTCGCTTACCCAACATGTTCGACACGGGCCGTATCCAGCGTTCTCATGGTTCTGCTTCGGGACAGCCACGGAAGTCAGTAAAACTGAGGTGCTTTACGTCCGTGGCAATTTACAACACAACTAGCGTCAACTGAGGTATTTCTTCGTAGGGCGCGGAGCTGTTGCGTCTGCGCTTGATTTCGCCGTCGTTCTGGCGAGTGGGCCAAAAAGCACGCCATGGCGTTTTGGTCACGCGTCTCACTAGCGGAGAGAAATTCGTAGCTCTTTTTGTCAGCATTCAATGCACAACCATACCTAATATTTGCTCAATTTGTGTTTCGCCCGCGGTACTCGCACTTGGTTGTGCAGCAAAGTGTGCAAGGGAGTAGAGCTTTGCATAATCCTAGACTGTGCTGACAGGTGCCCCTATAGACAAATTCCACCGGACTTACGTCACGAAAATGCGGTGGCGCTGTCTTGGTAGGCAAAAGACGCTCTGCCTACCGCAATTTCTGCTGCGTTTTCAATAGTGCATGTGGAGAGAAACGAGAAAAGTCAAGAAGTCAAGAAACGAGAAAAAATTGGCCCCGTATCTGCATGTAATCTGCAAATGTCGTCGAAAAACGATAGCCTTGCGTGTGGAGAGAGTGAACAAAACATATATTTCATGTTCTGCGCAAGAAAATCAGTGAATGGTATTCCGGAGGCGCTGCGTTAGGGTGCATCGAGCGTGCAGCGGAGGCGAACGAGCGCATCAAGTCACGTCACACGTGAGACATGAGCGCCATCTGGCAATTTTTTTTTAAAACAAAGCGCGTGGCCCTGAGATGCACGTGCGCACCCGTCTCAGAGAACGCAAGGAGACGGGTAGGGGCCACCACCGTGTCTTCTTAGGAAAGCGTTGGAAACACTCGCCTTTCCATGGAAGCGTTGCATAGTCAGCGCAGTGTGATAAGCGCTACGGTCCTTAGAATTAGTTATGCATGCCTTTTATAGTAAAAGATGAACATGCAGAATATATACGTGTTGTTATGGTGCGTCAGATATGCGCAATAATTGCTTTTTCATTGACAATCGCACACATATGAACGCTGATTCTTGAGCAACATTGGTGGGCGGTGCGGAAGGGGTCGGCCGTTCAGGGTATCGGAGGGTTTAGAGTAACCGGTTAGAGGTAACGGGGGACAAACAGAGAAATATACAGACAGACATGCAGACCAAAGCTTTTGCGTCTAAGGTCCACAAGAAAGACTGTCATCTTTAAAAAAACGGTATGCCGATGAGTGGCGTCGCGGTTGGATGAGACGCGTTTCACAACTTAGTTTCGTTTGATGGCGCACATCGCAGCCCTCACCGTTTATGGCGTCTCACAAGGTCATTTTGTTGACGCACATCGCAGTTTTCAGCGCTTACGGCGGAGGTTACGTGCGGGCGTCGCTATAATTTTACCCATAATGTCAACATCGGCTTACCTGTGTTTACCAACATAGCATGGGCGTATATATACATGTCTGCAAAACTCCAGAGTCTGGCGTCTATATCTGTTTACCAGCTTCGGTGGCAGAGATATACGGGAGCAAAGGTTTATTGAAACGCGGCTCAAATTTTATCACAATTCGACTTAACTTATGATTTCCCAGCTGACAGAAGCTTACGCTTTCTTGACATCAACCTTTTATTCTGTGAGCAACATGCATGCGGAATTATGAGTGCGCGTTTGGTAAAAAAAATAAGTACGCGTTCTTCTTAGTCGGTTGAGATTCGCCCGCCAGCAATATTTTTTGTTGTTCACATTCAAACAGGTAATGAGACTAAATTCACTAAATCGCATTTGTGGTTCCTATAATAAGCGAGCTGTGAAAAACCGACCAATTACAACAAGCAGCACAGCTGTTTTGGGCCAACTGTTTCCCATATCTAAAGGAGAACCCGAGAAACACAGAGATGCGCGGTGGTCATGCAGTCCCATCGGAGAGCAGCGCTGTCAAACAGGCACGGTGGGCAGCGCTCGTAAGATGAAGAATGAAATAGGAATAATTGTGCGTGAACACTACTACTGTGTATCTGCCACGAGAATTGCAGGCAGCGTCGCCGACATGAAATCGTACACCATTAGGCTAATGCGTGCGTTATTTAGTCCAATGGGGCAATACGAGTAAATCTCAGTTCCCATACGCTGTCACTCGAACACATGATATTAATATCTGGAGTTTTACGTCCCAAAATCGCGACATGATTGTCAGACACACCGTTTGTGCAGGGCTGCAGAAATTTTGACCACCTGGTGTTCTTTACCGTGCGTTGACATCGCACAGCAGACGGGCCTCAACCATTTCAAGCCCACCTTATTGTGACATTCTGGTCAGCAGCAGAGTACTGTAGTCACTGATGCACCATGGCGGACTACAAGAAGACATGCAAGACACATATGTGTGATTGATTTCAATCAAGAAGGAGGTGCCAGCCGGGTGACAGAAGAAGGAGACGCTGTAATTTGTTTTTGACTCATCCCGTTCTCTCATCGCTGAACTTTTACCGTTTTCACTAGGTAAATAAGTGTGCGAAAAGTGTCAGTAAATCTGCATGCTTTCATTTTCAGAACTTGCGAGTATCATTTCAGGAAGCCAGAGACTGTCATGCTACCAAACGAAGTCCGGGGTTGACGCAACCCTTACGTCTCAACAACGGACGCCTGCGGTAAGGTGGAGATAAACCTTGGACGCAATACATACATACATACATAATACATACATACATACATACATACATACATACATACACACATACATACATACATACATACATACATACATACATACATACATACATACATACATACATACATACATACATACATACATACATACATACATACATACATACATACATACATACATACATACATACACACATACATACATACATACATACATACATACATACATACATACATACATACATACATACATACATACATACATACATACATACATACATACATACATACGCACGCTATCTGAACGAAATAGTGCAGTCCAGGGCTATGAAGCAGCCACTAAGGATGCAAAAAAAAAGCAGGCACCCCATCAGTCAAACACAAGTGGGTGGATCCCGGTGAAAACAAGCACCGCAATGATGCTTAACTGTACGTTATGTGGGGCTAGTTGGTACATATTAGGCTGAAATACATGACGCAAGGTTGCCAAAGAGAAGAACGAGAAAAGACAGAAAGAGCGCCAACTCACAACTAAGTTTATTTTCATGAAGCACTCACAATATATAGGCTCTTGGAGGACATGCACATACCATTTAATTCACCGCACGTGCAGGCATGAACATTTTGATGATGTAATAAACGATTATTGCAATCATAATATCTGGAAACTAGAACAAACAGATATTCCTGATGTTAAGACGTCGAAAAAAAAACACAAACACACCCAAGCCTGGGCAAAAAAAAAATGCGAAGAAAAACAGCAAAAAGGACTGACAGACACTTCGTAGCAGCCATCTACAGTATATCTAGATCCAACAGTTGGAATTAACTATTATGCAAGAAAACTGAAGGCACGCTGACGCACGAGTCACCTTTCTTTCTTATGTGAAAGGCTTCGAGTAACTCCCGTGCCAGCGCATCCCGGCTCCCTACAAGTAGTCGCGTGCGATCAAACTGCGGCGTGCAGCCACAAGCAGCACAGTGGAAGGGCAAATGAGACCCTGTTCCATTCTTAATTGATAAAGAACGCTCCCTTACGGTCATTTGTACAGCACCCTGTCTGGCCTATATAGACCTTGCCACAGCTCAGGGGAACTTCATAAACAGTGCCCACGGCACAACGCAGGAAGAGCTTTTCGTGCTTCTTATCGCACACCGCCTTGACACCTCTTGAAGAAATGCGGGCACAGATCCTCGAAAGCTTATTCGGAGCAGAGAAAACCACCAGCACATGGTGCCGATTTGCAACCTTTTTCAGGTTGTGGGAGATTTTGTGCATGTATGGTACAACATGTGGTCTTTTCCTCTGTCCTTGCAATGGCTCAGGCCTCCTGCGTTCCCCTTTCAGCCTCTGAAGCAATGTTTCAGATACACTAAGACCGAATAAGAAAACCCGGCTGCAGTGAGCCATGATAACTGACAGCAAAAGACAATCAAACACTGTGTGCTGGCATAACTTGAACAGCGCAGAACAAAAACACATAGCAGCTATAGACCTTTTCACCACTTTAGAATGTGCAGAATCATATGAAAGAAGTCCTTTTCTCGTTCTATGGCTGAAGTTTGAACATACATGACCCTCGTCCAGAGTCACGTTAATATCGTAGGTAACTGTGCGATCATATGGGTCAGTTTTCAAACAACAGGGTGATACTCGCCGGTGATTTTAATATTCCGTGCATTGATTGGCGTGACCCCGTTTCCTTTTTCGATGTGAACATAAACCCTCTTGTGGATACCATGATTATGTGTGATCTAAAACAAACTGTTACAGAGTACACCAGAGAAGCTGGAAGTGCCCGTTCGGTAATAGATTTAGCTTTTATTAGTAATGATATTTCTACATACTCTGTGGATGTGGTTGATGGTGTGTCGGACCACAAGGCGGTGTACCTTTCCTTTCCGCTTGGTGATGCGAAGTTGCACAAAAAACAAGGAAAAAAGTTAATAAAAGATTTCGCTAAAGCCGATGACCATGCAATACCATGCGATGACCATGCTGTTTGTGGGAATTTTGTGATAACATGTCGGGCTGCGTCACAACTCTCTGGGATGCTCTGAAAGAAACTATTCATTATTGCATTGAAAAATTTGTCCCCTCCAAATATGTTCACACTAACAAAAATAACCCGTGGATGACAAGAGAAATCATTCATTTACACCGTAGGCTCTAACGGGCCAAAAACATAAAAAAACAGTTAGTGAGATATCTAAATTAAAAGTCAGCCTTGCTTCCAAACTCTCCGACGCAAAAACTAGGTATTTCACTCATTCATTACCTGAATTTCTGACAAAAAGCCCTGAAAAATTCTGGCGATATTTAGAACAAACAGATGCTACGCCCAGTCAAATAACTGTTGATGGTTCCATTGTAAATGATGCGTCGGTTGTCGCTGATCAGTTTAACAGATACTTCTGCTCCGTATTTTCTGCTCCCCAACATGAATCAACACATGACAATCTTTTTCCAGTAATGTCTTCCGAGTTCATAACTTATGAGGGCATATTTTCTTTGCTGCTTAACCTGAAAAATAAATCTTCAGCTGGTCCAGATAATATCCCAAACACATTCTTGCGTAAATATGCCGAACCCGTTGCGCACATTTTAACAAGCGTTTTTCGCCTCTCCTTCGAAAATTCCTTCATTCCTGATGACTGGCGCATGGCACGTGTAGTACCGGTGTTTAAGAAATGGGATCGTTTAAACATTGCAAACTACAGGCCTATTTCCTTAACGTGTACATCATGTAAGCTATTAGAACAGATAGTCGCAAATTACATCACAACATTTCTTGAAGAAAACCACCTGCTGTCGCCATTACAGCACGGATTTAGAAAAAAATTATCGACCACAACGCAGCTAGTTACAACAATTCATGAGTTTACGTCGTCGCTGGATACGGGGAATCAAACTGATGCTATTTTTTAGATTTTAGTAAAGCTTTTGATCTTGTCACGCATAGCAAACTCATTTCTAAATTATATGTCTTAGGTCGACCTGTTAACCTCATTGACTGGATCCGTTCTTACCTTCACAATCGCAAGCAGCATGTTAAAGTAAATGACTGCATGACTGGTATTCTACCAGTATCATCAGGAGTTCCTCAAGGTAGTGTTTTGGGACCTATTCTCTTTCTAGTATATATAAATGACATTGTTGAATCAATAGACACATCACAAGTCCACATAAAGCTTTTTGCAGATGACTGCATACTTTATAAAATGATTACTGCTCCGAATGACCAGAAGTGCCTGCAATCCAACCTTTGTGCCATTTCTAAGTGGTGTGAAGATTGGTCAATGAAATTAAATAGCGATAAATCAGTTGTCATGCATATAACAAATAAGAAACACCGTTTTAATTATACCTATTCTCTCAACAACTGTCCATTGACTGAGGTTAACGAATATAAATATTTGGGCGTCACAATTACAAGCCACCTAACATGGTCAAGCCACATTAATAAAACATGCTCATATGCTTCTAGAAAGCTCGGTTTTTTAAGACAGAAATTAAAAACAGCGCCCTCAGAAATAAAAATGTTGGCCTACAATGCTTTTATAAGACCGAAGCTAGATTGTGCTAGTGTCGTTTGGGACCCACATATAAAGAAAGATGTTAGGAAGCTTGAGATGGTGCAGCGAAAGGTGGTTCGCTTTATCTTTAATGCCTACCGCAGAAATGACTCGCCAACAACGATCATGGCTATTAATGATATCCCCACTTTACAATACCGAAGAGCTGTTGCCCGGCTGAAATTTCTACACTCACTTTATTTCCGTAAATTTAACATTTGTCCAGAAACTTATATACGAAATTGAAATTCAAGACAAACTCGACATACTCACAGCTACACTCTTGAACCTTACTTCGCACGTACTAATCTTTTCATGAACTCATTTTTTCTTCGGACGATAAATGATTGGAACGCGTTACCTTTTGAAGCATTCTGTGATAACGAAAATCCTGACTTCGATAACTTTGTATCTTTCCGTTTTTAACCGTACAACTCAAGATCTCGGACTGTCTCACGTTGTATTTGATTTGCATTCTCCGGTTGCAATTTGCAATTTCTTGCTGCCATTTAACTTTGTTCAAACGCTATCCTGTTTTCTACTGCCTTAACATGTTTTTATTGCTTGAACTTTCTTTTATTTAGGTTACATTGTGAATCACTTTTTATTATGCCCCCCTGCTTGGTCTTTCGACCGCAGTATTCTGTAAATAAAATTCTAAAAACTGCAAGCTTTCGTCAATGGGCAGTTCATAGGTAAAAAGCAAGCCTTTTTCATGTTGTCGGAACAGGTTTAAAACAAAATATACCTCGCTTGAGTGCGTTACAGGGTTAGTAGAAGCTAACACCACGAGGAAATTGTCCACATATCCAAAAATTTTAGCGAATTTTTCTGGATCACCGGCATTTTCCAAAGCACAATTAATAGACGCCGAAAAATGCTACAAAGAACAGGTGCAACGCAGGAGCCAATACAAATGCCCTTTCTTTGAATAAACAACCCATTATTAAAAGAGACAAAGGTGCTACGTAGGTAAAATTCTAAAAGTGACATGAAGTTGGAAACGGATATGCCAGATGTATTGATAACAGTTGTGCCCCCGTGCTCCTTGATGCAGTCCCTTACACAAGATAAAAGTTCATTATGAGGCACTGAATAAAAAAAGATCCTCAACGTCAATCGAAGAAAGATAACTGATGTCACTTCTGCTTTTCAAGAAATCTATGACGTCACAGGAGCTTTTTGTTGCGAAAGGATCTACAAACGCTAACGCATTTAAATTTTTCAACAGATAGCGACTCACTTGCAGCTGCCAAGTACCATTTTCTGTCATAATTGACCTCACCGGCATGTCAACTTTATAAGTTTTTACATTGAAAAACACTTCCCAGGAAGTTTTCTTGCATTCAAAAACTGATTTAGCCAGATTGACTAAATTAAATCTCTTGAACATTTCAACAGCATGACTTCTTACCTTTGACGCTTTTACAGTTGTAGACTAAAATTCTTCATAATAGCAGAACTGGCTTTGTCCAGGAAACTGGAAGTATACATCTCTACAAATCCGCTTTCTTTGTCTGCCCGAAGAAGAGAAAGTTCATGCTCCTTGAGGTACGAGACAACTCTGCCTGTGATGAACTTGGGACGGTCATTTCTTTAGTTCCGCAAAAGTGAGTCCGCACCCTCAAGTAGGAAGCGCTGGCGATTTTTCTCGTCAGCACTGCGGGAAATGCCTCGGTTCGTGGCAAGCAATTCGTGGGTTGATTTCAGCTTAATATGTACCAACTAGCCCCACATAACGTTCTGTTAAGCTTCATTTCTTCTACAAGGGGCCCTTTCCAGTCTGTTTTACCTTCTACTCAGGCTCAGGATTACGTGCACTTGACCGCTTCTGCTTCTTGCCATGCTAGGTTTATTGGTTATTGCTTAAGAAAAGGTCTAATACCCAACGACGCCACAATGCTTTTTGGTCCTGTTAAACTCTCGTTTGGCCATGCTAAACGCAACTGCAAAATTTTCAAGTCGGAACTTTGGAGGCAAGTGCGCCTATACCATGACCTGCTACGGCTGTGGTGTTTCTTGAGTTTCCCGGGAATAATAGCTGAAGAACAACTGCGGTTCTTTCATCGCTCAGCAAATGACACAACGGAGTACTGGTGGCAGTGCATCTTGGTTCGACTTCCCAAGCTCCAGAGCAAACGACCAATGCCGGACAATTTAAGAGTTCTTGAGAACGTGTCTTTTCCTGAGAAAGTTGCTTTGGTGCTCAAGAATGGACCAAAGTTCAGCGTTGTTCTTAAGGTATCAACCCACGAATTGCTTGCCACGAACCGAGGCATTTCCCGCAGTGCTAACGAGGAAAATCGCGAGCGCTGCCTGCTTGAGGGTGCGGACTCACTTTTGCGGAACTATAGAAATGACCGCCCCAAGTTCATCACAGGCGGAGTTGTCTCGTACTTCAAGGAGCATGAACTTTCTCTTCTTCAGGCAGACAAAGAAGGCGGATATGTGGTGATGTATACTTCCAGTTTCCAGGGCAAAGCCAGTTCTGCTATTATGAAGAATTTTGAGTCTACAACTGTAAAAGCGTCAAAGGTAAAAAGTCGTGCTGTTGAATTGTGCAAGAATTTTAATTGAGCCAATCTGGCTAAATAAGTTTTTGAATACAAGAAAACTTCCTTGGAAGTGTTTTTCAATGTAAAAACTCATAAAGTTGACATGCCGTTGAGGTCAATTATGACAGAAAATGGTACTTGGCAGCTGCAAGTGAGTCGCTATCTGTTGAAAAACTTAAATGCGTTAGCGTTTGTAGATCCTTTCGCAACAAAAAGCTCCTGTGACGTCATAGATTTCTTGAAAAGCAGAAGTGACATCAGTTATCTTTCTTCGATTGACGTTGAGGATCTTTTTTTATTCAGTGCCTCATAATGAACTTTTATCTTGTGTAAGGGACTGCATCAAGGAGCACGGGGGCACAACTTTTATCAATACATCTGGCATATCCGTTCCCAACTTCATGTCACTTTTAGAATTTTACCTACGTAGCACCTTTGTCTCTTTTAATAATGGGTTGTTTATTCAAGGAAAGGGCATTTGTATTGGCTCCTGCGTTGCACCTGTTCTTTGTAGCATTTTTTGGCGTCTATTAATCATGCTTTAGAAAATGCCAGTGATCCAGGAAAAGTCCCTAAAATGTTTAGATATGTGGACGATTTCTCGTGGTGTTAGCTTCTACTAACCCGGTATCGGACTCTAGCGAGGTAGATTTTGTTTTAAACCTGTTCCGACAACATGGAAAAGGCTTGCTTTTTACCTATGAACTGCCCATTGACGAAAGCTTGCAGTTTTTAGATATTAACCTGACTCTGGACGAGGGTCATGTCTGTTCAAACTTCAGCCCTAGAACGAGAAAAGGACTTCTTTCATACGATTCTGCACATTCTAAAGTGGCGAAGAGGTCTATAGCTGCTATGTGTTTTTGTTCTGCGCTGTCCAAGTTATGCCAGCACACAGTGTTTGATTGTCTTTTGCTGTCAGTTATCGCGGCTCGCTGCAGCCGGGTTTCCTTATTCGGTCTTAGTCAGTGTATCTGAAACATTGCTTCAGAGGCTGAAAGGGGAACGCAGGAGGCCTGAGCCATTGCAAGGACAGAGGAAAAGACCACATGTTGTACCATACATGCGCAAAATCTCCCACAACCTGAAAAAGGTTGCAAATCGGCACCATGTGCTGGTGGTTTTGTCTGCTCCGAATAAGCTTTCAAGGCTCTGTGCCCGCATTTCTTCAAGAGGTGTCAAGGCGGTGTGCGATAAGAAGCACGAAAAGCTCTTCCTGCGTTGTGCCGTGGGCACTGTTTATGAAGTTCCCCTGAGCTGTGGCAAGGTCTATATAGGCCAGACAGGGTGCTGTACAAATGACCGTAAGGGAGCGTTCTTTATCAATTAAGAATGGAACAGGGTCTCATTTGCCCATCCACTGTGCTGCTTGTGGCTGCACGCCGCAGTTTGATCGCACGCAACTACTTGTAGGGAGCCGGGATGCGCTGGCACGGGAGTTACTCGAAGCCTTTCACATAAGAAAGAAAGGTGACTCGTGCGTCAGCGTGCCTTCAGTTTTCTTGCATAATAGTTAATTCCAACTGTTGGATCTAGATATACTGTAGATGGTTGCTACGAAGTGTCTGTCAGTCGTTTTTGCTGTTTTTTTCCTCGCATTTTTTTGCCCAGGCATGGGTGCGTTTGGTTTTTTTTTCTTTGACGCCTTAACATCAGGCATATCTGTTTGTTGCTAGTTTCCAGATATCATGATTGCAATAATCGTTTATTACATCATCAAAATGTTCATGCCTGCACGTGCGGTGAATGAAATGTTCTGTGCATGTCCTCCAAGAGCCTATATGTTGTGAGTGCTTCATGAAAATAAACTTAGTTGTGAGTTGGCGCTCTTTGTGTCTTTTCTCGTTCTTCTCTTTGGCAACCTTGTGGCACGTATTTCAGCCAACACCGCAATGATGTACGCGGCTGTCTGCAGCCGTCTTGAACACGTAAACAAAAAATACTAAAGTATGGTTCTCACAAGTGATTGCTGCGAATAAGTTCGTGCGAAATCCGTTCTTTGCGCATTAGAATCATTATCAGCCATGCATCGCCAACTTTCTTATCCTTTAGTTTGGAAGAGCCGCACGAAAAGTACACAAGGCTATATATTGAATAGCCAGTACACAAGCGCTGCAAGTGCACATCACTGAACACGTGCCGAACGACGTAGTTTTTACAAATCTATTATTACGCTGGCAACTTGGGTGAATGTAAAATATTTTAAGGGACCCTTCGCCAGCCTCCGAACATACAATAAATGAGCGCGTTATTGTCGCCTGGCGTTTCTACTCTTTCTTGTGCACTTCGCGACTCGAAACAGCGGATAATGCGACGTCATTATGATACATACTCTTGATTGGTTCATCTACGCGAAAGATTAGTTATGCAACACTGTCTCTCCTTGCAGCCGCACACACATCTTTACATGTCTCGCATAACTATCGCCCGCAATCTACTCATTTCGCTTCATTTTATGTTTTGCAATGACGTGAGCCAACAAGGGTGAAATTTTGATGGGTTCCACGCTCAATTCTGACATTGTCCACGTGCTCTTAAGAAAAGAATGGCGAGGAAGAGATATCGCTTGGAAGGAAAGCTCTCTTGTTTTTGAGCTCGGTGTGTGCAGTTATATTCACAGGTAAATTTCATAGATCATTTGCATCAAAGCAGTCTTCTACACTCTGAGCCTCGCAGCGGCACATCATTTAAGACTTTGCGAAGCTTGGGGAAGCAACATGCATTATCGCGAAATCGGCCAGCTGATACAAATGAGGCTACGAAAGCGTTGTGGTAAAGAACTCGTGCGAGCGTTGGTGACATTTTTTAATTACTTTTCATTTGCAGAAAAATATGAACACATGATCTAGGTGTGCTTGAAGTTGGAGTTTGTTTAACATAAAGTTCAATGTTACGCGCAGAAACGTATACGCCAACCGGTCAGCAGCTAGAAACGGCTGTCGCTACGGTTGTGTGCGCTGGCAAGGCCGATGTAAGTAGATAAATCACAGAACAAGCAATACTTGATGACGGTGAAGGAGCGCGTTTGCTCACCGTGGCAGCGCTCGTTGACGATCCAGGAGAGACATTTGTCGGTTCCGCTCATGTCGTTGTAATGCAGATGCAACACTTCGAGGCAAGGCATGCTAGACGTGACCTTCTCGGCGAGCTTGATAACCACGTCGTCACGGACGCGCAGCTCATGGTACAGTGACAGAATGCGAAGGTGCTTGGCGCGCAAAATTTCGCGGCAAAATTCGTCTTCTTCCCAGTGTGGCCAGTTGTACATGAAGGTGAAGGAGCTAAGTGAAGTGTTGGCGCATAGAAAGTCTCCAATGTCTTGATAGACATTTTCTTCGCCCGTCCAGGTGACCATAGAGATGCGAAGTTTGGTGAGCCGACACGCCTTGATGAAGTCGAACGACTGCACCTTGCGTACGTAGAAAAGACTAAGGCGTCTCAGCTGGCTGCGCTTCGTCAGTGCTTCCATGCTACTCTCGCTGATGCACAGCGGCTCTGAGCACATTGTGCAGAAGCCACTGAGGCCATCGCGGGACACGCGCACGTCGAGCTCTTCGAGGTGCACACAGCCGGAGGCGAGCCCGTCCACGGAATCCTTGTAGTTGATGCCACATTGCGTGAGGGCCAGTGCTTGAAGTTGGGGCATGGTGGAAGCCACGATGGCGCAGCAGTTCACTTTTGTCTGGAAATGGAAGGAACTCAGGTTGAGTTGGGTGACCGAGCGACAAGAAGCGAACAGGCTGCCTAGGGGCTCGATCAAGGCGGGGCCGACATTGGTCTGTTTGCTAATGCGGCCCGGTGGGACCTGGGTCAAGGCTAAGGAGCGCACCTTGGACCAGCAGTCAAATGCTGACACCTCCGCGATTTCTTCTGGACTCACATTCTCTGGGTCTCTGATGGTGAGGAGGACTTGCTCGAATGGCAGGACGGCCTCTGGTTGGCCCGCAACGTCCGACAGGAATACGCAGTTGACTGCATCGGCTGTCATGTTAATGGTCATATTTCCAAGAATGGACGCCGCGACCTTGAATTTATTTACTGGCTGCCTAAAGATGAATCGCATGTACGGCCATCTCGGCTGGCGACACGTGACTTCCTCCTGCGAGTAAGTGAACGTCTGAACATGGGGAACGACTTCTTTCGCCATGACAGCGTATTGGTCGATGGCCTCGTAGTGGCTACCATGTGTGATATGAAAGTGAAGCTCTTCCAGTACTAAGCAGCGTTTCAGGATAGAAGAGATGATAAAATTGTCCGGATCGATGAACGAGAGCTCCATGTACATCCAACGCAGATTTGTGGCGTGTCCCTCGGGATTTTGCCTGGTGATTAGTGCGATGTCCCTATGTGCGGTAGGCTGCTCGTTCAGTCCGCAGAGCGTCCATTCGATCCGCTGCAGTAAGCTGAGTGGCCTGATAATCAGAGCTAGTACCTCTGCAGGGTTCACTCGGCAGCCGATGCAGGAGAGGTAGGTCAGGTTAGCACAAATGTTGGCATAGTGCAGTATGACGGATGGATTGGTCATGAAGCAGTTGTCGAAATGCAACTCCTTCACGAATGGCGTTCGCTTGGGAGTGAAGAAGGCACTCAAGGTTTGGGTTCCCACGTTGGGGCTGCAGTGGATTTTGCGGCAAATAACGTGGTCGTACACGAGGCTTTCGAAGCGCAAGCTGGATGCCTCTAGTGCCAACAGGGTTCCGCAATCCAGATGGGCGAGTATCTTGAGCCACACTTCATTCGGCAGTGCCGAGTAGTCGTACGATACGAGTTCGTCCGGCATGTTGACTTTCAAGATGATCCGTCTGAAAGATCAAGTGAAATGGTGTCCCGCAGCCGCAGTATTGGGCATCCGAGTGGGCGAATAAATCACGCGATTGGCAGGGAGCGTATGAGCGTCCGAGTGAGTGCGTAAGAGGAGGAGAGAAAGCTTGACTTGCGCATTAAAGCGCGTCAAGCAACACTAACTTCAAAAAGCAGTGACTCTTGGGGCGTATTTGCTTGTCACTTGCGGCACAAACGTGCATGCAAAACTAGTACAAAACAGCACTTTCTTGAAGCTTCGGAGCGCATGTCACGTACGCCGCACTTCGTCATGGAAAGATCCGGGCATGCGCCAGACAAGGAGGGTCTCTGTAACGTTACCTAAACGCTGTTGTTTTTAGCAGATATCATTGAAGCTGTGCCCACGAACACGAGACTCAAAGGGCACTGGTGTTGCCCTTTTGATCAAATGCAGAGGCGTCAGGAGGGCTGGGGATGGCACCGGCGATACTGCAAAGCCACGCTATCACACGTGCCTCCCGTGCTTGTAATGCCAAATGCAGCTGGTCTTGTCGCGATACGGCAAAACTAGGATGACCAGCGTGCCGACGTTCCTTCAAATGAGAAATAGTCGAGTAAAGTAGGGCCAACGTTGAGCAGCGCCTAGCATAAATGGTACATGCCCACGCTGGGTTGGGGGGAGCTTTAGTGGGCGTGTTATATTCATTCTCTTTGAAAGTTCGAAGCCACAAGGCGGCAACACTTGCTTTAGTATTTTGGGTCGCATTTAGTGTTCTTTTTGCTTGTCCCTTGTTTAGATAAAAAAACGTTCATTCCTATGTCAATCACCAACGTTTTCGTCTTCGCCATAGTAGATGTTTGCGGCCGAGCAGGCGGGTAACTTAAAGCGAAATCTCGCAGCAGGGGTCTGCATATCGGAGTATTTCTTAAACAATTGCATTTCTTTAACAATTAGGTTTGGTTCCAAGCAACGCGCTACTGGATGGAGGCAACTGGCTCGCCACGGAACCCAAAGGTCATGAAGGAATAAATATAGAGGAGAGGCCA
Source organism: Rhipicephalus microplus (assembly GCF_043290135.1). Taxonomy (NCBI): domain Eukaryota; kingdom Metazoa; phylum Arthropoda; class Arachnida; order Ixodida; family Ixodidae; genus Rhipicephalus; species Rhipicephalus microplus. The sequence continues at coordinate 389,291,922 of NC_134710.1, forward strand.
TTACTTCATATTTTATGAAGCCGCAAGTGGAGAAGAGTAGAGGATTCCTCATCGTAATGTTGGTCCCGCTACGGTGGCTTGCGCATGTGCAATGGGCGCCAACGAGAGAGAGGCGAGCCGAGCGAGCAGCGTCGGGTGGCACCGCCGCCATGCGATAGACGAGCTGAAAAAGCGAATATTCGGGGCTGATTATGAGCAAACGTGCTGCGATACTCGCTTGTATAGCGCCTGCGTGCCATTCGCAACTTTATTACGGCTCATATTGCGAATCTACAATACACTTGCAGCTTTGCACTTTGTGTTTACCCGCTTAATGCAAGAGAGCAATGGCGCGAATCGGCCGCATAATCTCCGTGACAGGATGCTTTCTTCTGCAGATATGGTAAGTTCGGGGCACGGAACATGATATAACAGTGAAGTGTAATTTATCTGTATTCATATTGAACCAGATGAAGCACCTCTAAATCATTCTTTGCCGTGTGTGTGACGATACGCGCACACGAGTATCCTTCGCAGCAGCGAGGATTTATTTATTTATTTACAGTACCTGCAGCGCCCGCAAGGGGCATTAGTGTAGGGGGGAGATAATGATTTCGAAATGCAGAAAGGCGACAGTCCAATAACACTGAGTTGAACATAAAAGAAATACAGATACATATTAAAGCATCCAATGGTGACGTAATAAACATTGACGTGTGTGAAGGTACAGCAGCAAGAAAAAAATATATATATATATAAAATGCATACGCACACACACACACACACACACACACACACACATATATATATATATATATATATATATATATATATATATATATATATATATATATATATATATATATATATACACAAAAAAAGATCTGAAGCGTAGATCGCTAGAGAGATGAAACGAAAGTGTAGGCAACTTTAATGTGTGCTCAGGCTAACGATAAAATATGATGTTCCAGCGCAGTGGCGAATGTTTCCCTGGACGCGACTACAATTTCAAGAGGTAGTTTGTTCCATTGCCTAATTGATCGCGGAAAAAATGAATATTTAAAAAGGTTGACTGGAGTATAAAGTTGGGCATGTTGGTAAGACATAGTTGATCGACGTAGCACGTTTAGAAACATAGGAAAAGAGAAGGGACAAAAGGGAGTGTTTACTTCCAACAAAATCTTTATTTCGAGGAGCGTACATATATATGCTCACAAAATTCGAAGACAACAGATAAACAGATGAAAAACCCTCTATTGCCATGCGCTAAAAACTTATGATCTCAAAAATGACAATTCTTTTTCACAAAGACCGAGAGAAGGAGTGCTGACGCAGTTCAGCCCTAACCTACTAATCTTTTCTGCTTCAATAATCTTCCTTGTCATTTTATTTCTGTTTTTTCCTATGATTACCGTACCATGAAAAAGTAGTTTGCAGCCACACGTGCTGCAATGTAGTGCCAAAAAACCATCTCGACCATTTCTTACGTTGCAAGCGTGTTCGCGGAGCTGGCCATTAATGCACCTGCCAGTTTGTCCTATGTAGTATTTACCGCATGAAAGAGGTATCTGATAGATTTCAAATTGCGCGCATGTGACAAACAGTGTTAAGTGCTTTTTAGAGCATCCCGGTTTTGCATGTGAAACAACTTTCATACACAAGTACGAGAGCTTTTTCGGGGCAGAAAACACCACTTTTTACATTGGCCCGCTCCCCAACCTTTTTCAAGTTGTGGGAGATTCCATGCAGATAAGGCACTACGGCAAGCTTCTGACGTCTTACTGGCTCATCATGAGGGAGAGCATGCTGCAAGGACTGAAGCTTCTTGACCAGAGTACCCGCGACGGAAACCTGTACGTGAGAGAAGTAGCCAGCGTCCAGAAGTCGTTCTGCTTGTTCCTTGAAACTAGCTGCCATCAGATGTGCTCCCTTCTGTCCCTTCCCTTGTCCTATGTTTCTAAACGCGCTACGTCGATCAATTAAAAAGGTTAATTCTGGTAGCGAACTCGCGCACTTTAAGGGGGTGATCAGTACGAGCAGATATATACGTAGGCTCCGATATGTAGTTTTCTTTGTGAATACCCGTTAAACCATGGAATATTTTGCGAAACAGAGATAAACGTAAGAATTTGCGCCTGTCTTCAAGAAGAGGCCATCCTAAAGTACTCCTGATTTCGAAAAATCTTTTAGAAAAGTTGTAATCACCCGAGACGAAACGGGCCGCTCTCAGCTGCACGCGTTCTAGAGCGTTGATGTTCACTTTAGATCAGTGGACTGCGACCATAATGGAAAAAAAGAAAAACTACGCCAAAGATGATGTTACCCCGCTTAAAGCCCTAACCGCATGCACGCAATTTCCTCGCGAGAGTGACAAACGACAGTGACAAGATTTGCTTTCGCGCAGGCCCATCCGTCGCCGCCGCTTGTCCCGCCACGTGTTTCTGAAGAACTAATAAAGATCGCTTGTCACCCGGAAGCCAGCGTGTCGATTTCCGGCAACATGGCTGCGCCCCTGGTTCTCGCTGCAGCTGCAATTTGCTCTCGATGCTTCTTATGGGCGCGTACATCACGGTATGGAAGGTATCGACAACTTTTTGTACATTCCCATTTCACGTGGAAAGTGAGAGAGCGGCAATATTTTGTCTTAAATTTTGTTATAGAAGGTTTGTTTTGTTATCTCAACGTTAGCATGTGACAATTTGGTCAGTTCCTACCATGCGAAGTGCATGATAGCGAACTCTTCTGGGCAGCCTGTCGTGGTTAAATCAAAGATTGCGAAAAAACAAGGTCAATGAATGTTTTTGCGGCTTCCTTATGTCCCACAAGACAATAATAAGTTTGGCATGTTGTCATCAACCAAATTTTAAACTTCTATTGGGAATTTATGGGCATGCACACGAGTTTTCATTCAAGCAACAGTGACACTGCATCTCACCCACATGCGGTTGCAGCTGTCACGACGCGAGGGCGTGACGAAGCAAGTTTGTCGCTGGCGCTTTTCGCTTTCACTAGGCAATCACGTGCATGCGGTTAGGGCTTAGAACGTAAACAGGAAGCGATAATAAAAAAAATCAATCTCCTTACTGTGTCAGGCACGTGTTATTTTTACTCGGCAAGCTCTGATTGATCGATATGCGCGGTTTAACGTCCCAAAACAACTATATGATAATGAGAGACGCCGTAGTGGAGGGCTCCGGAAATTTCGACCACCTGGGATTCTTTAACGTGCACCCAAATCTGAGCACACGGGCCTACATCATTTCCGCCTCCATCGGAAATGCAGCCGCCGCCGCCGGGATTTGAACCCGCCACCTGCGGGTCAGTAGCCGAGTACCTTAGCCACTAGACCACCGCGGCAGGGCCAGAGAGAGCGGAACACATCTGTTTCGTTTGAGTCTCGTGAAAGTGTGCCAAAACTGAATTTTCGGCTTTAACTAGCTGCATTTGTATGAACCGCGTAGCCTGAATAAGTACACTGTTTTTACCACAGCAGTTCATACAGAACTGATATAAAATCAAAGGAATAATTTGTTGCATGAAGCCACGTAAATTCAAGCACACTGAGAAATTCTTTATTCAGATCTATAAGAGGTATATAATATTCATTCTGTAATAGTATCGAAAGTTGGGTGAGTTGGTTTGAGGACAATATTGCAAACATTTCGGCACGCACACAATAGACGGAAAAACGAAATGCGAGAAGGCAAACAGGTGCTAACTCCCAACTCAGTTTATTGAAAGAAGTACACAAAACATATACAAAAATGATTCCAAGAATATTCATTCGCTCAAGGTCATCTCATATGGTTACAATCTGAAAGTTCACGTGACGTCAGGAAAAATATACTTGAAAAATTCGTTCTCGTAAGCTAGGATTATCAGTTGACCGTTCATGCGTAACATCATGGCATTGTTAGCAAAATTAAAATCGAATCAGGTAAGAGCCTAAATCGTCCTGTCCAACGTTTCGACAGAAGGATTGGTTTCTGTCAAAGCAGCTGCGTTATCACAGGCGTGTTATAGTTTGGTGAACTTGTGCTCGTTGCCTTCCTGTTGTTGTCGGTAACATGAGGAAGAGAACACAGAGAGAACAAAAACTTATACATTATTCACTAGCGAGCCACGATCATGGGCACAAGTAAAATGTCTTGCTTCTGATAGTAGAAATGGGCCCGGTATAGGACAGAGTCTGGAGAAAATTTATACGCAGGGAAAGCTTGCAAGTTGCGCTGGTGACAAACACGATAGCGGCGCCGATAGTCCCGTCAGAGACAAGTTGTCATCCGCTCAAGCTCTTAGTTATACAACCATGGAAGCGGTGAGTTTTGTAAGTATTTTAGGTTACTATTGACTGATGTAGTGGAAGAAGTCAATGAATGTGCAAGTTATGCCAGTTGGAAGAACGAAGAGAATGCGCGAGCAAGACAGGTTCACCTACAATCCTATACTAAAATTACGAATAAGTTAAAAATCAATTGGTCAAGTGACCGAAGCACAATATAATATAGTGTGCACTGAACCCGAAAATTTTATTCGGTATGATTAAGCACAGGTGAAATAGCTAAACCAAACGAAGAAAAATATTGAACTGCAGGCATGCGTATCTTGTTGAAGACAGTGTAAAAACCAATCATTCAGGAGGCAGAACCCACAATTCGTGTTCTCAAGCAGGTCTTTGTAGCAGTGACGTATTCGTGGATAAAACACGCTACAGCTTAAAGTCCAGCCGTCGTGGCTTCGTTGCCAATTCGTCCAAAATCTATCCAGGTTATAAGGGATCTTCTCTGTGAATATTTAGGGAAGCTAGACCATTCAACCTTAGCGCACCAGTCATGCTGCGAAGATAGGTTTTAAGAAGTCTCAGAGTTGAGAAGCACCTCTCACTTGTGAAAGTCGTTAGTGGCAGAGTAGCCATAATTTGAAGTAGTTTTTAAATCGCAGGAAAAATACTTACCTGGACAGGATTTCAGTGCTTCCAGAGGATCCATTGGGCGTTTTTCAAACTGCTGAAGCTTACTGTACCAAAAATATAGCTCTCCCACAGCAGACGAAATCGAGTCCCCGAAATCAGGACTGTAGCTCTCACAGAGAATGCGCATCGGATTTTCATCATCCTTGCTCGGCAACAGACTTAATGAAAAAGGAAGCAGAATTTCAAATTCAGTAGGAATGCTCTTGTGCTTCCCTAATTTCTCATCGACTTGTTCTGCGAAGACTTCCAGAAATGGGAGGAATACACAACAACGGCAGTACTCCTCCGGAGTCGATAAAGGGACATTTGAGCGCATCCTTTGCTGACCTTCGAACCTTGGCATTTCAATAACCAAGCCAAGCTTTTCACAAACTAACACAACATGTTCAAAACGTTGATTAAATACCTCTTAAGCTTGGGATCTAAGGTTACGAACAGTAAACAATGCGTCATCAGCCAACCTTAGAGCGGAGGAAAGATCCAAGTTGACAGTTTGCAAGTATTTGCTTAACGGCAAGCTTATAGAGAAAATTTTTTCCGCAACAAAAAGAGAGACGAGAAAGTCGCTTCTCGGCAAAGCGCTCAAAAGGATTTCAGCATTGGACAAAGATTCCCGATCATCCCAGCTTTCGCTAATGTCTTGGAGAGCAGACACAATGGGGTGGAGAATAATTACAAACGCATTCAGAGATTCGTGTCTCAGAACCCATCTCGTTGGACAAAGTGACTTTAAGCGTGCCACACGAGCTTTTGGTATTAAGTTTTCAATTCGGTCACCTAAAACAGCCTGGCGTTTTGGACTCGCATGAGAAAACTCACATACTTTCGCCACGATTCCCATGCAATTTCTAATCTGAGGCACAGAGCATGCACTCGACAGACTGAAATTGAGGCTGTGAGAGCCACAGTGAACATATTGACGTTAGCACACTGCTGTTGGACGAGTGCTTGAACGCCGTTGCATGCACCACTCATTGAGGCTGCACCGTCATACCCTTGACCTACTCGGTTGCAATGCCTATATCCTTTAAGCTTTTTAAAATTGTATGGGCCAGGCCCGTTCCAGTTAGGTCAGTTAGAGAAATAAACTGCACAAACTCTTCCAAATTTCATTTTTTTTCCATGTCCACGTAGCGTGCACAAATCGAAAGCTTCTCAACGTCGGCTATATCGACTGTCTCATCAGCCAATACTGCGAACCATTTAGCAGCTTCGACTTTAGAAAACTATCTTTCACAGAATGATGCAATTGCACTGAGATAACCTCATTTTGGGTTCTACGACTAGTGCAAAAAAATTGCATTAACGCCACTTCCTTCGAGGTGAATCTTTAAAGAATCATCCCTGTTGCAGGTACGTAACCTAAGCAAGGCCTTGAAATTCCCTTCGTTCTCTGCAGGCTCGCTCGACAAATCTATTCGCCCTCCATTTCTATGACCTCAAAGAGCAACTCCCTGTCTTCCGCACCAGACTACCGCTGTAAACAGGAGTAAGTTTTTTTCTATTCTTGGGCATTTGCTCTCTTAGCCTGTGGTCAAGATCATGGTCAATAGAGTTTTTCTTGCCATATAAAACTGCTAGAGAATGGTCCGCGTCAAGGACGCTGTTTCTGTGAAATCACTTTTTCCCATGCTCGTTAAAAGCCTCAATCACGTTCTTCCAGTTGTCAAACTTCGACATCACAGGTTTGCCTGAGGGCAGGACTCGCACACCGACTCCAGATAGAGTGAAAAGGACACAATATTTACAAAAAGGCGCCGTTCTCCTTTTTGGAACAGACGAGCCAGTTCCATCGCTGCAGCCACCGGTACTGAAACTTCAGTTTTCTTGTTCCTGTTGCCCTGAACGGAAAGTTTGCGGCAGGCGTCCATGCGCTCGTCAGCAACTCATTTTTCTTGACATCGGTCACTTACAACGGGTTTTTGTAATTAATGTACAGACACTAACCAGCAATTCTCAATTACAACATCAAGATTGGCATCCCTCATTCTGGGTTGTCATATCCCAGATCATAAAAACACAACAAAAACAAAGAGGTTACACAGAAAAAAGCTGCCTTTTCACGGAGATTTTGTCGTTGAGATTAGGAAGTAGCAAGCGCCGCTGTGAGACATATACAAATACACATTATTTCTTGAGACAGCAACTATGCATAATCAATGATAAAAAAAAACGTTATTTCGTATCAGGCTTGTTTGTTAACTGGGCTTCCGCCTAAGTGTCGGCTACAAAATTCCTATAAAAATACACATTTCAGAATTCAAAAGAATATTCTGCGTAAATTTGCTAAGGAAAAACAATTACGGATTGGAAAATGAGACAGTTGCTCAATCATTACAGTGCCGAGGTCCCCGAACAACTTGCCTAAGCTACTGCGTTCTCTTGTACTCACGCCTTGGGGGGCAGCTAGCGGCACATGAACAGAAAAGTGGTCAAAGTACAAAACAGTGAATACCATAAGTTGCTTCGACGTATCAACTTCCAGCCTTTATTATCGGAAGCCTGGAGTTCAGATGTAATCAATCACCTGCCGCAGGTAAATTTTGTATTTCCGTTACGCAGGTCACTCTGCCATAAGATACATTTTGTAAGTTTTGTCAATGTGACATATACTAAACTGTCTGCTTTTTTTGCGCGGCCAAGTTAATACGTACAAGTTACACATGTAAAAGACTAATATATATCACTTGAACATTTTGCATAGCAATGATTGTTATCGAGTTGTGTCATTGTGTAAAAAAATTCGAGATATAGAAACGGCCGTTGCTACAATAAAAAGAAAAACCCAGAAAAGTATTTAAGCGACGAACCATAGTTCTCATAGGACTTGAATGAATGCATACTGGGGCCCCGCCGCGGTGGTCTAGTGGCTAAGGTACTCGGCTGCTGACCCGCAGGTCGCGGGTTCAAATCCCGGCTGCGGCGGCTGCATTTTCGATGGAGGCGGAAATGTCGTCGTCCCGTGTGCTCAGATTTGGGTGCAAGTTAAAGAACCCCAGGTGGTCAAAATTCCGGAGTCCTCCCCTACGGCATCTCTGATAATCATATGGTGGTTTTGGGACGTTAAACCCCACGAATCAATCAATCAGTCAATGAATGCATACTGGGTACTACTGGGCTTTCTATACTCTGTAATATTGATTATAAACTGTATGCACCGTTCACTATAGTACAACTACAGTTCTCACACCATGGGTGAACTGCATTATGACCACACTTACCGACTTGCCAGCGTAGATTCCCAGGTCAATTGGCTGCAGAGGTTCATCGAATAAAGCATACTCGCTGAGGACTTCCTGACTGCTGGACTCAACTGACGACGACATCAGATCAGTTACAGGTTCCTCTACGGCTAGGACTTGGCATTGCGGCGTTGTTGCTGCCTCTTCAGAATCCGCACACGGTCATTTTTTTTTTTGGGGGGGGGGGGGGGGGAGTAAGTGAGGATCGTGTTCGACTGGCACTTCAGCGAGGACGTTTTTGCGAGGTAGCTCATCGTCGACGCTGATTCACGCAGCAGACACAAAAATAGGTTCTAGCCAGATAACTAAGCGTATAGGGATCTGTGCACACCTAGCTTTATAGCTTCCGTCGTCTATAAAAAGAAGTGGTAAATAAAAGAGAGAGAGAGATGTTTATTGAAGAAGAAAAAAAAACATGGCACCCGAACATTTCTCGCATTTGCCCAAAATCCTTTCCTTTCCTTGCACCCAAAATCATTGACTCATTGTGCCACGGCTTCTTGCCCCGCCCACACACAGACGCGACACAAAAAAGCATTCTGAAAGTCTGGGCAAGTGAAGTCATGTGATGCTGACGGCGCACGTGCTATTATAGATGAGGTGGTTTGCGTAACTTAGAAAGTACCGCACCATTGTGGTGTTGACAGACGAAAAATTACACTCATGCATTGAACAAGCGTACTAAAAGCGAGGCTTGCTCAGAAATGCCGTAACAAATATAAATGAGCTTCAAGTAATATCGTCGTGTGCTCGTACGTGCTATGCAGCTTCCGTGGGGTCGCTGTCGGTTCGATGAACAAGCCGTGTGTGAGGTCGGTTTCTTCTCGCCCCGCTAACGCGCGCCACGTCCTTCCACTGTCAATAAGGTTAAGGGAAAATGCGCAATCGCTCTGCTGCAGCCATTAGGGGAGAGACGACACGATTCATCTGCCTGGCGCCGCAGCAGCTGTACTATAACAGGAACACGCAAGGGATACCGTCGAAGCGGTTGCTCATTGTTTCTCTGGTATGATGATAGTTATAGCTCGAGAACAAAACGACGACACAGAGACAAGAAGGACACGAAAGACACGAGCGATACCAACTAGCCCAAGCTGCCACACTTCTAAGTTACGTTTCTCTGGTGTTTCCAGCGGGGCATGCCACGGAACAGGCGTACTGTGCCTGCGTTTCTGCCTCCGCTGCAACGTCCAGGTCGAGGTGGGCGATTTCAGACAATGAGCCCGCAGTAAGCGGCTCATATTCTTAAAGAAAATGGTTCGTATCCCGGCTGCGGCGGCTGCATTTCCGGTGAGGACGGAAGTGTTGTAGGCCCGTGTGCTCAGATTTGGGTGCACGTTAAAGAACCCCAGGTGGTCGAAATTTCCGGAGCCCTCCACTACAGCGTCTCTCATAATCATATCGCGGTTTTGAGACGTCAAACCCCCCAAATCAATGAAATGAATTCTTAAAGAAAATAGGAAACATGTGTGTCGTTGTCTGAAACTTACTTCGAAATCGAAAACGTGTGCCTAAAAGCTCGATGATAGTTATAGCGTGAGAACAAAACGACGACACAGAGACAAGAAGGACACGAAAGACACGAGCGCTGTCTTTCGTGTCCTTCTTGTCTCTGTGTCGTCGTTTTGTTCTCGCGCTATCACTATCGTCATGCCATACCAACTAGCCCAAGCTGCCACACTCCTAAAAGCTCGGCGGATGGATTGGCTGCGGCGAACACAGTCGACGCCGTCTATTCTTTGGAAATTTGGGTGGGCATTGTACAGACGTTCTGGAAACCGTACGGGTCTTTCTTCAACGTTTCAGGAAGAGGACGCATGAAGAGGGCTTTATTTTGGCACGCATGAAAGGGTGCTTCGGTCGGTGGTGGTGCATGTCGGCAAGAACTCAGGAGTAAGAGGGCTGGGCGGGTAGGAATGAGTTCAAAGGCGGAAAGTTGTTAACACGTGCGGATTTGTCGGTAACCTGAGGGACAGAGAAAGGGGGATACTCGAAAAGCCGGGTTGTGCGACATTGTTCACTCACGTTTTTTTTTTATTTTTCCTTTTTTGCTCTGCGCATACAGGAGCGAAGGCCCAACCTGTACACAAAAGGCAGGTTGCCTTGAGTGAGGTTAGCGTTGCTTGGGGCCCTTTGAGTATGCCAGGATTCATTTCCGGTAATTTGTTCCACTTACTAGGGCAGCAGTTTAAGAAAGGTTGACGTGGTGATGCACGTCTTTGGAATGCTCGGCTAAGGGGTTGTAATTTCCTGCGATATTGAGGATGTCGTTTCCGGATTTGTTTGAGCTTCTCGGTTTCGATTACGAAGTTGTCGCCGCAGCCAGAGCAAGCAATTTTTCAAGACAATATTCTGTTTTTTCGGAGGCTGGTTTTAGCGAATAGGTAGAGAGCAGGCTATTCTCTTTGTAACTTGCGTGCAAATCAAATCCCCAGTTTTATGAGGATACGAGCGATGGTTTCGCTGGTGCCCCGGATATTGCGGAAAGAGACGTATTTCTGTAGTTGTGTTGATAGGGAAGGCCTCATGCTGGATTTATCAGCTAGCATGGTGGTGTTTGTTAAAGGGCATTGCTTTCTGGATAAAATATTTCAGGTAGCCGTATTTGGTAATTGTCCTGAATATTGTGCATTTTCCTCTTTTTTTCAATTTGTGTGCTGAGGTGGTTCGGCTTCCTGCGGTAATGTCCCAACGAGTGATGTATTGTGGGTTTTTAAACGGACAGAAGTGATCCGAACATACCGACTAGTGAATCTGTGTTTCCATAGTTTTATTTTCAGGTTACAAGAACACGCGAAAGAAATAGCGGGGAGTCTGCCATTTAAAGGGGAATGAAATTCTAGTTTGGTGGCATTTAGATTTAGACACACACACACACACACACACACACACACACACACACACACACACACACACACACACACACACACACACACACACACACACACACGCACACGCACACGCACCCCCCCCCCCACACACACACACACACTAAGAAAGGAAGGCTCGAACTACGTGTACTTTAAATTTCGCAAGTGTTTAAAATTATTTATCTTCGTGGATTGGTAGTTACTTTAATTTGGTGCCAAATGGAACCTTACGCCAACTGCTGCGACCTCTAATCGGAAGCGGTGACCCGTGGTTATGAAATTTAGGGCTCAATAGCATTTGCAGCCAGAAAAGCTCTCACGGCTCAGTTGGCCGTTAGAGCACCCTCGTTTCCAGTTTGTGTTTTGGAGAGCTCATTTTGACGTAGAAGAATATATGTTGGAAAGGAGAGTTGCGCATATTATTGACTATTTAAAGCAAAACAAGGATGATGCCTGACGGACACAATTCACGTTCACATTAGTATCAAGGGTTTTAAACGAAGTGCCGAGGATGCCACCGGCAGAGTTACTGGAAATGTGCATCATTGGGCGTGTTTAGTTTCCAGAGCGAGTAAACTCATTCTATGCACATGACAGCGCTTATCAGTGATCACTTCTATACAGTGTGCTTTATAATATTGAATTTGAAGAAACATGCACATTCAAAGCAAACGCACATGACATGTTTGTTGCGCAACTATCACTCTCGCACCTTTTATGTCATTAAATCTTGCCGAGTGACAGTTTGAAGGCATTTATTAGGTACGTGAGTCTTTAAATACGCTGGAAGCGTCCCAGTGAACCAGGTAATATTTGCCTATATGCAAGTAAATGCATTAGATTTTACACATGAATAAGAAAGTTGCAACACAATGAACACTGCAGGACATGTGTAAGGGTGCGTACATTGCTTATGCAGCTAAACAATAAATATATTTATTATATTTTGATGTCATATGCCATGTGAACACCAAAGCCTGTGACTACATGTCTGGAAACCCAATAATATTGTACACTACTCCAACGATAGCCTGTTATGAGTGTTCTGAGATATCTTCGTGCTGTGTGGCTGTAACAAAAGGGACAAGAAAAGAAAACAGGTGACTGCCAACTATGTGAAAGCATCTTTTTCACCCAAAGCTGCGTCACTACACTGGAACATAGAACCACCTGTCATGCAGTTTGCACTCATCCTATTTTAACCCGATGAGTGAATACAGCGCATTTAAAGCGCAGGAAAAATCAACCTCCAATCACATACTGAATTGAAATCAGAATGTCAACAGGGTCCTCGAATGCGTACCTAGATGATTCGGCGACAAGGATACTGGGAAATAAAGGGGGGGGGGGGTTAGGTCGGCCTCAAGGGGGGTTACAGCCCCCCGACCTCCCCCTCCCCCCCATGGGTGCGCCAATGACGACAGCTTAATAATTTTCACTGAGTGGCAGTCCGCAAACACCGCAAGAGCAGCAAGACTATGACGTGAAAATCATGACATTTTTTTGACATACGTGTCAAGATTTTCACGTTATGACAAGTCACTTATGCTCGTCATGCAGTCATGTTATGCCATACCAATTGTGCTGTAGATTCCATTAACTAAATGATGGCTAGGAGAGGTGAAAGTCGTAGGCGGCTAGATAGATAGTTAGTAACAATACTGATTGTTGGCCTAGTTGGTACTTGCTTACTGACATGCTTTGGTCGCAAAATAACACACACAAAGTAAAGAAACACTAAACCGCTTGTGCTTGTCGTTTAGTGTTTCTTTACTTTGTGTGTTTTATTTTGCGACCAAAGCATGTCAGTATATATAGACAGATAGATAGATATATAGACAGATAGATATATAGATATATAGATAGATAGATAGATAGATAGATAGATAGACAGATAGATAGATAGATAGATAGATAGACAGACAGGTAGACAGACAGACAGATAGATAGATAGATAGATAGATAGATAGATAGATAGATAGATACGCATCAAAGTCACTAAAGTTCGCTAAAAAGGCTTTGCATTGAAAAGACAAGACGAGAATCATGGAATGGGAGTGAAAAATTAAGGGAACGTACACAACTATATAGAAAACTTCCCGAAAAACAGTAAGGGAAGAATTGGTACATTGCGAAAGACCATGTTAAGACAGTGCAGACCTGAGATAAAAACAATCAAAGTGGACTGTGAAAACATCAAGATTATGAAAGTTATCCTTATAGAGCGCTTGAATTCGGAGAGCAAGAAAGTGTTTCAAGAAGCTGGCATGGACATGAAATGGTCGATTCTCTCTGGTTAACTTACGTGTAATCCAAGAATATACACAGCTGAATGGTAAAGGGCAGGATATCATATCGTGAACTAGTTTGTAAAGAAATATTGATCAGAACAATTTCGTCGGCAGTGAAGTGATGGCAATGGTAATAATGTGGCAGTGCTAGAACGAGATCCAGAGTAATTTCTAGTGAAACGATGATTGTAAATAATTAGAATTTTTTTTTCGAACGACGCTCCATAGCGTCATTGACAGATGTAGTAATCCCATTCCAGGTCACAGATGTATATTAAAGATGAGGAAAACATATTGCGGTGTACAACAGAGTATGGAAATGACACAATGAAGGTTTTGTGATACATACTCATGAATTTGGTTTTTTGAGACAATGGTTGTTGTTGTCACAACATTCGGAAAAAACACAAATTCGACTGCAGCAAGCAACAGTCGCTAACTGATTGAGTTTCTTTGAAAATATTCATGTCACCGGCATACAAGAGAAAAGAAAAATGATGAATCGGAAAAGAAACAGTGTTAGTGTGAAGTAAAAATAAGAGTGGGCCTAATACCAACTCTTAAGGGACTCCACTAGTCACCTTATACAAGGAAGATGTTTGGTAATTTAAGACAACATAACATGGTCTGTTCAGGAGATAGCTGCGCAGGAAATTCACGAACGACGAGTCTATATCAAAGTTTGCAGTTTTAACAAAAAAACATGAGTGGCTCACAACGTCAAAGCCTTGCTCAGGTCCCAGTAGACTACGTCAACCTGTCCTCTCTGAGAAATAGGTGAAGATATTTTCGTCGTGAAACTAGCGAGATTTGTGGTAATTGAGTGGCCAAAGAGAAATGCGTGTTCATTAGGAATCAATGAATTATTCACGCCAACATACAATAGGTAGTTATAAGCCAGCTCAAAAATCTTCGATGTGGCCCACAGTAGATAAATCCGGCAATAGTTAGAAACATATTAGTTTTGTTGTCCGACCTAAATACTGAGAAAACATGCGCAATTTTCCACATCCTTTGAAATGTGGAAGTATTCAGACAGATATTTATTACTGTAGTCAGTACTTGAGCAAATATGCTACCGTGAGCTTTTAGTACGGGGGAAGGGATGCCATCTGGGCCACACGACTAGAACGGTTTTAGGCGTCTCATGCATGAGCAGATGAACTTTTCATTCAGCAATAGAGCACTAGTTGTTCTAACTGCCATGGGCCGTTCTCCTGAGTCCCGGAGTCCAAGGGCTTACTAAGGAATGAAAAATGCATGACAGAACAGTCAGTGGTGGCAGTCACTTTGACACAGTCCGAGTCCAGTAGTCTAAAACACTTCTCACTTTTGCTGGACCATTTGCGTATAGCTTCCAAAACTGGCCTGCCAGAAAATTTTTTCTAATGTTCCACTATATAAACTGTGGTTCTATTTTTATAGGCATTTAGCGAGAGCTCGTAAATTGTCTAACTCATTTTTCCACTTGTTAAATGGAGAACATTTAGCGTTTTTGTGCGCGCGATATTTATGGTTCAGTGCACTTAGAGGTTCAGAAAAAAAAAACTACCCTATTGCAAAAGCAGCGTGATGCCAGTATGTTTTTTGGCCCTGGTACACGCTGGAGACGCTGGTAGACGCTTGTAATCACTGGCCCTTCGCTGGGCGCTCTGGGAAAAAGTTGTGTCGCACTGATAAGGGCACTGGCTCAACAGCTGTGATGCTGGTGCGCACTGCGAAGGGCTGGAAGTGCTGGAATTTTCACTGGCAAGCGCTGGTGAATACTGGAGCACGCACTATTTCTACCAGCGTAGCTGCAGCATGCATGTTATTGTAGCGTGTGCCGTGGTCTGTTTCGATGTCGTTGAATATAAAACGCTTGATTCGATGGCAGGGAGAGATGCTACCCTAACAGATACCGAGAATACGTATTTTTTTTTAACAGATACCGAGCATACGTAAGCGGTCTTACCCAGTGCCCGGCCCAGCGAGCACTAAACCTGTCATGCCTGCCGCGTTGGTATATATGTTACCGGCGCTTCTTGCTTCGTGTACACACAACTTTAAAGTGTGAGAATAACTGTAAAGTATAGTTTAGACATCCATGAACCTAAATAAACTATTTTGTCTTGTGTCGATGTTCGCACAAGGAGCGCTGACGATCGAACGTCGCGATTTCAACTACGCAGGCTGTCACCGAAAGCTGCCGGCCGCACTTAGCCGGTACTTCTCCGGCTGATATGTAACAACACGCAATTTTCAATTGGTAATTTAGTACGCCTTCGTGAACTGACTCCCTGGCATACATTTTTAGCGGATTGCATTGATATTTCTATGAGTGTTTTTTTTTATTTGTCGGTATTGATATAACTGTATATATCTGTACCCTGGCACGCCCGCTGTTTACTGCCAGCGGAGGCCACAAAAACGGCTGTCGCTCGCCATCGCCACTCCGTAAATGCATATATGGCTTTCATTGACCTTCCACTTACTTCAGGTACAATTTAGGTAACAGTTAATAATATTGCGAAGCTCAAATACAGAAACTTCAAGCATCGCAACTCAGCTGCCTCGACAGCAGCCTTACCCAGTGTTGTCCCAGCGAGGCCTATCATGCCGCCCGCGTCGGCGTACCTGCTGCCAGCGCTTTTTACTTCAAGTAGGCACAATTCTAAAGTGTAAGAGTGACTGTAAAGTACAGTTTAGACATCCCTGAGCCTAAATAGTCCATTCGCGTGTGTGGTGCCTGCAGAAGGAGCGGTGACGATCGATGTGTCGTGTTTTCAGCAACGTAGGCTGTCACCGAAAGCTTCGTTCTGAGCGCAGGAGCCGGCACTTCTCTGACTCGTACGTAAGAACACGCAATTTTGAGTTGGCAGATTGGTACGCGTTAGTGAACTAACATACTGGCATACTTTTTCAGCGGATAGCATTAGTCATTTCTTTGGCGGTTTCTTAGTTGCAGGTATCGATATAACTGCAAATATGTAATCGGGCGCGCCAGATGTGTACTGCTACATCGTCGCTTGCACGAAAGAAAAATACTCAATATTCACTCGTGTGCGTGGACATCTACCAAACAAGACATGTAAATCATTTGCACTTGTTAACCAGTAGCAAGTGCTAGAAGCGACTATCAAAGAATAAAAGACTATAGGCAGCAACAGCTGACAATCTGTGGCGGCTCCTCCAGTCAATTTGAGATTTTTCAGAGTTAAGATGCAGATGCTGCAAAAAACTTTGCGCTCTTGCTAACATCTTCACGTCATTCGGTGCCCGCAAGCCGGTCGTCACTGTTCGAATCAAGATACAATTGTTAATTTGAAAGGAATATCATCTCAGTCTAGACTGTGCGACTTGTAAACATGAAGTTGAACGGCGCGTTCTCCTGATAAATAGCCGTTATACCACCCCCAAAAGCACGTTCTGGCATGGTGATGCGGGTAGCGTACTCGGTTAGAGTTTAGGAGGTAGCAAGTTCGAATCCCGTCAGCGGTTTTTTATTTTTTTGTTAATTTTAACTTTTTTAAATTTATATTTAGAATGCGCGTTATTTTACTTATATATGTATTTATTTATGTTGAATGGGCGCCCCCGTTTTATCCATAGGAAGCCATTTTGCGCAGAGTGCTGGGATGCTGCCGCTCCAGCGTCCTACTACCTGCACTGGGAGGCGCTGGTACCAGCGCCATACTGGGCCCATAATCAGGCATGGCGCTGGACGCTGGTACCCAGTCGCGCTGCTTTTCGCAATAGGGTAGTGAGGATATTTACAATGTTTAGGTGTTTATTGGGGAACAAACTTGCGCATGCGGTTTAATACTAGCTCCCTAAACTGTTCAACTTGGTCATCAACATTTGGTTTGTCAGTCACGTGTGAGCGAACAACGGCTGACAAGTAATGATAAAAGCCCATGTAGTCACCTTTCTTGAAAGCAAATCGTGGAGATTGGTTAAAGAGACTGCTGTAGCTCGTAGTTTTAGCACATGCTTACATAACTATACATTATATGGTGAGTGAAATTTGTCAGGAAGAACAAGAGAGATGTCGAAGTGTGAAAATTCAATGGGTTGATCGTTTGACAGACAGAAGTCAAAGATTTGTCTCTGCAATTGACGACTGCGTTATGTTGTAGTTGTGAATTAAACGCGAGAAAATCCAAAACCAGGCTGTACTTTTTCTCAATAAATTTACTTTAATAAGAAAAGATAAGCTTGCTCTACTCAATTCCAGGCCCGTTGTTTTCACCTAGAACAATAATCTTGTGTTCACTATGACGCGATATCTCCTGTTCAATGGAAGACATGTTATCATGAAACAAAAGAGGAGAAATGCTGGGCCTTAAATAGAAACATCCAATCACAATTTTTACCGGAGATCAAAGCTGGTTTCTACCCAGATAGATTCTTCGAGAAATTTGAAGTCTTTCCGGCTAACAGATTTCAGGCAACTTCAACGCCAATAAGAACCCCACCGCCTTTGTCTACCGGTTTTCCCTCTCGCTTTAATCCAAGTACCAGCTTAAATAATCTGGACGCCATGGAAATAATCTGAGTGCCGAGCTATTTAATCCTTGTGCCAAACATTTAATCCAAGCGCTAACATATTTAATCCAAGCGTCAACTCACTCAGGCCGCGTGCCATTGAGTTTAATCCAAGTGCCACCGTGTTCACTCCAATTGCCAACGACTTTAATTCAGGTGCCAGTCAGTTTAATCAACGCACAAAAACCAGAATACGGGGCGTAAAAACGGCAGTGCAATTGAAATGCAGTTCCTACAGTATAAAAGACAATAGTCGAAGAGTAGAATAAAATATTATAATTTGTATTCGCCGATAGTATTCGTGGAAAAAAAATTACTGGCGTGGTTCACTTGAGCCGTGTTTGGAGTGCTTATACTTTGCTATGTACAAGTTTGTGTAATGAGTGCTTGGCCCAGGTGTAATAATTTTAATGAAAACGAAAAAAAAACGCAAGAACATATTACTAGATATTTTACAGTGCAATGAAATTCAGTGTCCGTCACTAAAGCTCATACTTGGCTTTGGCACACACTACAACATTACATGACCAGGACAGGTCATGTAATGCGAAGGACAGACTATGTTTATTGGAGTGCCGGAATGCATGCCAAGATATTGAAAACCTGACCGTTGGCAGTGATGGGTCAAAGGCAGCTACATAATCAAGAAATTAGGAGGCCGTCGCGTGGCACTGTGAATTAGAGATAATTCCAATATGTTTTTGTCCTACAGTGCACATAAAACGTAAACTGATCATCCTGATGTGGCAATGAAAGTTTTATCTTACAATATTGTTTGCTCTTATCTTTTCACTGAAACAAAGTTAAATGTCTCCAATGATACGAACAGTACTGATTGTTCGTTAAGCTTGGTAGTTTTGTGACGTACTTGACCAACGCGATGAAACGAACACAGAGGAAACAAAACGATAATTACACGCAATAGACCTTGGGCCCAGCTTTCTTTTTTTTCTGTACGTGTTTTTTTACGCGGCATTATGCCTCTCATCGCACATTGGAAGCTTGCGGATTCAGTGCAATCACTTAATGATTTGTTCTGTCCCCCCTCCCTATATATATATATATATATATATATATATATATATATATAAGGGAAAGAAGTGTATACCTAAGGGCTCGTTTTTCCGTGTTTTTAACACAATAATAATGAGATATAACAGACAGTAATGCCAAGGAATGTACAGGGGAAGTTATTAACATTAATGGAATGTAAATAAGAAGAAAGAAAAGTGGATGAAAAAATTACCAACTGTAAGCAGGAATCGAACCTACGACCTTCGAATTACGCGTTCGATGCTCTAACCACTGAGCTATTACAGCGGCACTCCCTCCATCCACTTTTTTGGGTTTATCTGTGAATTTAGAAGTAGGAGCGACAGTCAGCGCCATCTATAAGCCAAACAACGAGTGTGAAAACACTCTTATGCGCATGTTTTGGCGTCACGTAGCACGTGAACTTATTATGAGCGGGCAGCTGATTAATTGTCCCTCTTATACAACCTAAACACACCAAGTCTGCCAGTACGAGACCCTCGTTCAATGAAATAAGGGAAAGAAGTGTATACCTAAGGGCTCGTTTTTCCGTGTTTTTAACACAATAATAATGAGATATAACAGACAGTAATGCCAAGGAATGTACAGGGGAAGTTATTAACATTAATGGAATGTAAATAAGAAGAAAGAAAAGTGGATGAAAAAATTACCAACTGTAAGCAGGAATCGAACCTACGACCTTCAAATTACGCGTTCGATGCTCTAACCACTGAGCTATTACAGCGGCACTCCCTCCATCCACTTTTTTGGGTTTATCTGTGAATTTAGAAGTAGGAGCGACAGTCAGCGCCATCTATAAGCCAAACAACGAGTGTGAAAACACTCTTATGCGCATGTTTTGGCGTCACGTAGCACGTGAACTTATTATGAGCGGGCAGCTGATTAATTGTCCCTCTTATACAACCTAAACACACCAAGTCTGCCAGTACGAGACCCTCGTTCAATGAAATAAGGGAAAGAAGTGTATACCTAAGGGCTCGTTTTTCCGTGTTTTTAACACAATAATAATGAGATATAACAGACAGTAATGCCAAGGAATGTACAGGGGAAGTTATTAACATTAATGGAATGTAAATAAGAAGAAAGAAAAGTGGATGAAAAAATTACCAACTGTAAGCAGGAATCGAACCTACGATCTTCGAATTACGCGTTCGATGCTCTAACCACTGAGCTATTACAGCGGCACTCCCTCCATCCACTTTTTTGGGTTTATCTGTGAATTTAGAAGTAGGAGCGACAGTCAGCGCCATCTATAAGCCAAACAACGAGTGTGAAAACACTCTTATGCGCATGTTTTGGCGTCACGTAGCACGTGAACTTATTATGAGCGGGCAGCTGATTAATTGTCCCTCTTATACAACCTAAACACACCAAGTCTGCCAGTACGAGACCCTCGTTCAATGAAATAAGGGAAAGAAGTGTATACCTAAGGGCTCGTTTTTCCGTGTTTTTAACACAATAATAATGAGATATAACAGACAGTAATGCCAAGGAATGTACAGGGGAAGTTAACATTAATGGAATGTAAATAAGAAGAAAGAAAAGTGGATGAAAAAATTACCAACTGTAAGCAGGAATCGAACCTACGACCTTCGAATTACGCGTTCGATGCTCTAACCACTGAGCTATTACAGCGGCACTCCCTCCATCCACTTTTTTGGGTTTATCTGTGAATTTAGAAGTAGGAGCGACAGTCAGCGCCATCTATATATATATATATATATATATATATATATATATATATATATATATATATATATATATATATATATATATATATATATATATATATATAAGGAAAACAAAAGTGCTTACTACTAATTATTCAAGAAATGCAACATAGGCATAGGTGAGCGTATTTATTGAAACAGAACTGTCTCATAGGGCTCGGAGACGGACGTTCACAAGTCATCTTCACGCAAAGCGGCAGGCACGAAAGAGAAATTGTGCCGATCAAAGGGCGCACAGTCCACGCGCTGTATTTGTTCCATGGAGAGGCGAGCCGCATCCAGCAGCAAAGAATGCCTGTGCTCCTTTTTCGTGATGCGTTGCGGTGTCACTAAAACTAAATTACGATGTTCGCTCAGGTAGGCCTTCACGTGTGACTTGAATTTCGAGAATGCTTCTTCTATAGGGTTAAGGAAGGGACTGTACGCTGGCAGGCGCTTAATAGAGTGGAGGGAGTTAGCCAAGGCTGCCTGTTTTGCTCGAGCGTGAGCAGGTGCATTATAAAAAAGGAATACAGCTTCAGTATTTGTCTCATCACGTTCTACGTGGGCCGAAACATCGCTGAGGAAATCATTGAAAACAACCCAATGAACTTGGTCCACCACAGTTCAGTGAATAACTCCTTTGCGGACATGCATGCTATAATGTTCAAGTTCGCTCCCTTTGTCGTTGTGGTCATGTGCACATCTGGTTGTCCTTTAGCTGCCCCGCGGAATTTCCTGGAACACCAGATATTGAAGTTAGTCTCATCCAAATAGAAGAGGCAAACACACGGTCCATCAGACTGCAGCCATTGGGCGTACAGCATGCGGCTGTGCTTGATATCGTCACGGTTGCGATCTGTAGGCCTCTGCGTCACGAGCTTCATCGAGTAGCTGTGGACATCCAGCAAGCGATCGACTGTGCTTGCACTGATTGTTACTCCTGGCATTTCTTCCTCCAAGGCCTCCTTTATTTGCTTTAATGTAAATGTACAGTTTTCGTCAACAATTCGTCTCAAAGCACTCACGATGTCATCTCCAAACTTCCTTTTTGAACTCCCACCATGCTTCGATCTTTCTCTGTCGGTAGCGGCAATCGATCTTGCTGTTTTAATGTTGATGCCTAGAGCGTCGGCCAGTTGCTTTAAGTCACCGCCACGCCTGTAGACGTCCACAATCCAATAGCCCTGTGTGAGAAATAAGGTTCGGGCAATCACGGCAACTTAAATAATCGTTGTCGAGACTGACGAAGACATTTGCAACTTGAGTTATAAGGCTTTAATGCCACGAAAAAAGAAAAAAAAACGATAAAGAAGCTTGGCGTGTTACATGGCAACAGCGAAGAACTGCCTTAAGTACGAGCACGACACACGTTCTCGAAAGACAAGGTCTGACGCTTAGCGTAGTCCCCCACTGCACTACACAAGGTTTGAAACACTTCACCGTGTGACGTCGAAGGCAGATGAGTCGATGCGTTGCGTTGCGTCTTACGCCGACATCAGCGATGCCTCAGGCATGGTCGGAGCGGAGCGTGAGGCAGAGTCGATGTGTAGCAAGCACGTCCCGGACAGCCAGTAGTAGGCCCAGGTCTGGAAAACGCCCGGATCCGAGTACAACGGACCGGCGCCGGCTGCTGGATCACACGGTAGAAGGGAGCCAGGCTCGTGCGGACCACAGGTACAGGTAGGCTTCGGGACCACGACCCGACGAGCGCTTCAGCCTGCCACTCTTTCGTTCCGATCCTTCTTCTCGAACGCCCCGTCGTCGTCTTCCTCTTCTCTCTCTCCATGGCTTGGCTTGACTTTGACGACACGATTCTGCCTTTTCCTTGTCTCATCGTCATCTTCGTCGGCGTACGGCACAGCACAAACTCACAAACATCGCGCACCAGATGAACCTACCGCGCATATCATGACAAAAGTCCCCCCTTTCAAAAGTTTTTTTTTTCTTTTTAAAAAAAAACTGTCCAAAGTGCGCGGGAGACAAGACTTACGACAAACAAATGTACAGAACTGTTGCACCAAGAGAATAGTCTGTATGTGAGAGTCCCTAGGCATATGGTACATTATTACATTAATGTGGTATAGCTAGCACCTACACCTGTAGCCTGCTCATATAATCAGCACCTACGTTCTTCGTAGCGCTTGAGCATGTTTATGTGAAACATTTTCGTGGTGTGCCCAAGGTCCAACGAATAGTCGTGGTCATTCTTCTTTCCTGTAACCGGAAATGGCCCCTTCCAGTGCATAAGAAGCTTGTTTTCCCTGGTTGGGAGCAATATAAGAGCCCGGTCACCAACTTTGAGCTGTCGGGTTTTCGAGGTTCGGTCATAATACTTCTTTTGCGAGTGTTGAGCTCGGGAGAGATTCTCTTGAGCCAGCTTCAAGGTGCGTTCAAGACGTTCTCTCAGATCAAGCACGTATCCGTAAGTAGTCTTGATATCTTCCTCTAGGTCTTCCCTTGTCCAGAGTTCCTTCAATATATCCAGGGGTCCTCGGACGTGCCGGCCGTAGATCAGTTCAAACGGCGAGAAGCCCATACTGGCCTGAGGTACTTCTCGATAGGCGAATAACAGAGGCGCAAGAAATCGGTCCCATGACTTCGGCTTCTCTTGGCACAACCTGCGCAACATCTGTTTCAAAGTGCCGTTGAACCTTTCGACCAAGCCATTGCATATCGGGTGGTAAGGCGTCGAGCTCAAATGTCGAATAGCAAGCAGAGCATTCACCTCTTCCATCAGGCCTGACGTGAAGCAAGATGCTTGGTCACAGAGGATCTCCCGTGGAAATCCTATTCGAGAGAACATCTCCAGTAGTCCATCTGCTACTGTTGCCGAATCAATTGCGGGCAAAGCCACCGCGTCCGGGTACCGAGTGGCGAAATCCACAAGGGTAAGAATGTACCGATTACCCTTCTTTGAAATCGGCGTCAGAGGTCCAATGATATCAACGGCCACACGTTCGAATGGCGTGTCAATCAAAGGCATTCGTCCAAGAGGCGCCTTGCCTACTTTGCCTTTGGGATATGTCCTTTGGCATGCGTCGCATGATTTTACGAATTTTCGTACCTCCTCCTGTACACCGGGCCAATAAAACGACTCCAAAACTCGGTCCTTCGTCTTCTTGATACCCTGGTGACCAGATATCGGTGATTCATGTGCCAAGTGCAACACATGGACACGCAACGCCTTTGGAACCACCGCTTGTCGAACTGATTTACCCGGAGTCAAGTGGTAAACGCGGTATAAGATTCCTTTCTCGAACATAAATGAGTGGTATGTGGCTCCTTTACCGCGGATGAGGGTGTCGACTTTCGCCCTACAAACATCCAGCGACCGGTCTTCCTCTTGTTTTTGGCGAAATCCAAATTTAGCAGTCGTGAGCTTCCGGCGATGTCCTTTGCTTGAAACACCAACCATGACTGTGCTCTTCGTCCCGCATCCATCCTTGGATTTCTCTTCAGAATTCAATGCCTGATTAGTTTCCGACTTCAGGCTCGCTGACTCCTTCCACGTTGAGTCGGGGTCATTAGCGTCACGGGCGCCGGGAACATTTCCTACGATGACATCGTAAAGTGGCGACGTCATGCATTTGACTATCGCATTTCCGGTGAAATATGGCGATAGAATCCGTACTTCTGCTTCCGGTACCTCGATGCAACTACCATCGGCCAATAAAATAGTGGCGGTAGTACCCGTCAGTGCATCATCGGGAACGAGGGAACGTCGCACGACCAGGGTGTTGCTTCCAGTATCCCTCAAGACTGATACAGTATGTCCAAACACTTCTCCCTGTAACACCGGCAAGTTTCGTGTAGCTGTTGCGGTGCGCGTTCGGAGTGCACTAGCAACATATTCATCTTGTGATGAATCATCGGCACATCGGGGCGTCTCGGACTTCTGGTCAGTAGACACGATGCAAGATGTCATTTTCTTTGACCTGCCGTTGCTTGGGCATGCTCTTGCATCGTGGCCGGGCTTCCGACAGTGCCCACAGAAGACTCGTTGGGGTTTCGTGCGGCAATCAGATGCTCTGTGGCCGGGTCGATCACAGACGAAACATCTAAGAGGAGGCTGGGTATAAGTAAATCCTTCTTGCTCCTTGGGAATGTTGTTTGCAGACTTGGTACGAAATACCAACAAGTTTGTTTGCCGCTGGGCTTCCAAGAAGGTATCAGCTGCTTCTGCCATTTCTTTTACCGTCCTGCATTTCTTCTCCCTTAGAAAAAGTGCCAGGCGATCGTGGCAGTCAGTCAGAAACTGCTCAGCTACAATGAGGTTGCGCACGGATGCAAAGTCCTCGTCCGTTTCCGACATTTCCAGCCATCTATCGAAGTAACTCTGTAATCTCGTGGCGTACTGTTTACCAGTTTCGCCGTCTTCAGGCTTGCTTTGCCGAAACTTTTCGCGATAGCCTTCGGCTGTGAAACGA
This sequence comes from Rhipicephalus microplus, assembly GCF_043290135.1. Lineage (NCBI taxonomy): Eukaryota > Metazoa > Arthropoda > Arachnida > Ixodida > Ixodidae > Rhipicephalus > Rhipicephalus microplus. The sequence goes on from NC_134710.1 coordinate 389,316,995, forward strand.
AACCTCTGGAGCAAGGCCATTTTCGTACTCTGGTAATCCATTGAGTCTTCTGGCGACAGACGACCGAAGACTTTCAATGCTTCCCCACTGAGGCATAAACTAAGCGCTGTCGCCCACTTCTCCTCAGGCCACTCTTGACCAACTGCTACGCGTTCGAACCTCTTGAGATATGCATCGAGATCGTCACGCCCCTCGTCAAACACTGGGATCAGGTTGTGAGGATTGATCAAGCACGGGCGGCTTTGACTCCTCTCAGGTTCGCGGTCCCGCGCTGTTGGCTCTCGGCTACCTTCAACCTCAGCTAGTCGAATTCGCAGTTGAAGAGTTCTCTCTTCTATCTCCAAACGTTCCTTCGCCGCCTGCCTTTCCGCGGAACGCTCTTCACGCGCTTGCACAGATTCCTCATGAGCCCGCTCTAACCGCGCGTCTACCCACGTCTTTAGCTCGGCTCCTTGAAGCCCCATGCGTTCCGCTAGCGTTATAAGCTCTTGCTCACTCATCTTCCCTATAGATTTCAACCCAGTGCAAACGGCTTCGTCCTGTCGCGTGGACGCCAATTGTGAGGGATAAGGTTCGGGCAATCACGGCAACTTAAATAATCGTTGTCGAGACTGACGAAGACATTTGCAACTTGAGTTATAAGGCTTTAATGCCACGAAAAAAGAAAAAAAACGATAAAGAAGCTTGGCGTGTTACATGGCAACAGCGAAGAACTGCCTTAAGTACGAGCACGACACACGTTCTCGAAAGACAAGGTCTGACGCTTAGCGTAGTCCCCCACTGCACTACACAAGGTTTGAAACACTTCACCGTGTGACGTCGAAGGCAGATGAGTCGATGCGTTGCGTTGCGTCTTACGCCGACATCAGCGATGCCTCAGGCATGGTCGGAGCGGAGCGTGAGGCAGAGTCGATGTGTAGCAAGCACGTCCCGGACAGCCAGTAGTAGGCCCAGGTCTGGAAAACGCCCGGATCCGAGTACAACGGACCGGCGCCGGCTGCTGGATCACACGGTAGAAGGGAGCCAGGCTCGTGCGGACCACAGGTACAGGTAGGCTTCGGGACCACGACCCGATGAGCGCTTCAGCCTGCCACTCTTTCGTTCCGATCCTTCTTCTCGAACGCCCCGTCGTCGTCTTCCTCTTCTCTCTCTCCATGGCTTGGCTTGACTTTGACGACACGATTCTGCCTTTTCCTTGTCTCATCGTCATCTTCGTCGGCGTACGGCACAGCACAAACTCACAAACATCGCGCACCAGATGAACCTACCGCGCATATCATGACACCCTGTCGACCACCGATACTCTGCTGTTTTTTTGACGAGGTTCGTCGGGGTTCTTAAAGGGTGGTCCTCGTTTGCGTCCAGCCATGACTTCAAGCAAAGCTTTCTCTTCGTCTGCAAATGTGCCTGTATGAAAACACACGTTTCAAGCAAACACGCTTCAGCTACACTAAGCGTCGTCTGTTACATGAAAACAGGAGTATCTCCTTTGATGCTTTCATAACAACTTATTTCCACATGAACCCGATTAAATGCAAGTTTAGTATATTTAAGTGGTTATTTGTGATTTCAAGAACGAATGAATAACATCTGCCGGTCACTGTTCTCACTGGGCTGAGCAGACGACTGCGGTAGCCTCAGCGACTAAGTAGTCAAATGCCGTCTGCTAAGCAGACGACACGAATGTATGCATATGCGATGGTGTAGTTGGTTAGCCGGAATGAAGCAGTAGCGATGAAATAAAGACTAACATGGGCTCTATGAGCAAATACATTTAAGTACCCATAAATGCAATTACTACTCACTAAATTTTTTTATTTTGAAGCTATGACACCAAAACACCAAAGTAGCACTGCGCACTTCATTTCATAAGCGCTACCATGTATAGCCGAGGGAAAAGTTCTTCCTGTGACGTCATATTTACGTTATTCTGACATTTATACTATATAAAGTGGCTAACTGTGTGTTTCTAGCACATGGATTAAACTGACTGGCACCTGAATTAAAGTCATTGGCAATTGGATTAAATACGTTGGCACTTGGATTAAACTCATTGGCACGCGGCCTCATTGAGTTGGCGCTTGGATTAATTATGTTGGCGCTTGAATTAAATGTTTTGCACATGAATTAAATAGCTCGGCGCTTAGATTATTTGAATGGCGTGCAGATTATTTAGGCTGGCACTTGGATTAAAATGAGAGGGAAAACCTGTAGTTGCACTAAAACCTCAGTCGTTGCGGTAGTGGGTGAAGGTCGGAGGAAAGACGTCAGTTGAAGGAATTTCAGGGCCGCTTTCAGATTTAGCGATAATAGGAAATACTACTACTACTACTACTACTACTCCTCCTCCTCCTACTACTACTACTACTACTACTAATAATAATAATATTAATTAAAAAAATCTTATTATATTATTATTTTATTGCTGAGTTTTTCCAGAGCCAGCTTCTGAGCGTACACGTAATGAAAAGGTGCCTTTTTGTATTGCTCTTCAGGTCATATCAGCTATCACCATTAACAGACTCGTGCAGAGCGCGCAGTGCACGAGCTGGCGCCCGTTTATTCCAACGCAAGTGACTGAGGAAGAGGCAGCAGAAGACGGAAACGAAGAGGACTATGCAGGCCCAAAAGCACACTGCCCAACCCGCGAAGACAATGAACGACGCCGACGCTAAAGGCCCTGAGTGCTGCGACCCGTCGGAGGAAAGGGATATGAGCTCTGTCGGCGCCGGACTAGACACGGAGGAGAAGAAAACAGGTCCGAGGACAGCCGGGCTCCCCGACTCATCCGAAGAAGCGGTGCCGTCGAGGGAGAACGCACCAGGCAGGCACCGTGGTAGAGTCCAAAGGCGCGTCCGCTACCAACGCCTCACTGACAGTGGCAAGGGAGTGTTCGGCGCCCGGCGCAGGTTGGCATTCCGTCGTCTCGCTGCTGCATCGGAGGGAAGCAAAGAAACGTCCGAGAAAGGAGAGCCATGGTCCGAAGGTCCACGCCGCGAGAAGTCGGGGACACGATCGTCCGACGGCAGACGAGACGCGCCCGATTCGCAGCCTCCCTCCGAGCGAGAGGCGCCTCTCCAACACCCCGGTTTGGTCGAAATGCAAATGGCACACAACCCGCCGTCCGGCCTGGAGCTATTTGAAGGATCGCCCAGTGGAACGGAGATCAGCTCGGAGACCCACACGTATTTCGAGCAGGTAAGGCTTTATATTGGTTAGAAGCAAATAAATCGTGCAAACGCGGACTGAAGATAACAGATGAAAACCACAAAAACACCGACTAGTTGGTGTTTGTATGATATTCATCAATAATCCGAACCAGCTAACTCGACGTTCTGTCGTTCTGATGCGTTTTTACCGCGAATACGGCTGCTGAAAAAAATAAAAAAAAAACGTCCGGTGTCATTTCAGAAGAAACTGCGAAATTTGATCAAAAATAACGTTGTTGCGAGCATTAGCGTGCACCATCTCGAGAAGTGGTTGCATGTAAAGAAGAAAAAAAGGCAGTACTTGTAATCGCAAAACATCACGATTCGCATACCCACGTATACAAGCTTCCCTATTTAAAATCCCACCATTGCCCACCGTGAAAATTTTGGTGGAAATGTTGGAATTTTGGTGGGTATGACTGGAAGTGTGGTGTACATGGCGGGAACAATGGTGGACATCGTGGGACACTTGGTGGAGGGTGGGACACTTCGTGGGAGTGCCGGGATGATGCCGGGAAAGTAGGTGGGTTGGTGGTACCCGGTGGGCATAATGGGTAGATGGTGGGCACGCACGGTTGGCGGATGCCGGGAGATGTGGTGGGCGTGCTGGGTGGAGCCCCACCATGTCTCCCACCACACACGTGTTTGGTGGGAGACGCAGTGGGCAAAGTGGGCAGATGGTAGCATACGTGGAGATGCTCTGGGCGGGTGTTTGGTGCAACATATGTGATAACAACACATGAGAACGAGCCAGCATCGATTTGCACGTACTTTACTTATATGATTGCTTGGTGATCAGCTCTAATTATGATGCGTAGTACTTATTCGAAAAAAATCTTTTAGGGGCGAAGCTCCTTAGGGCGTGGGCTGTGCGTCCCCTGTATGTAGCCACCTCTAGTTTAGTTCTTGCAGTGTTCACTAGATGGCGGTACCATCCCCTGTATGTAGCCACCTCTAGTTTAGTTCTTGTAGTGTTTACTAGATGGTGGTACTTGTAGCTGATGATGAAAAGATGCAAGATGTTATAAACTAGAAAGCGGTACTTGTAGTTGATGAAAGACGCGAGATCTTATAAAATAGGAATGATGTCACATATGGCGCGTGTCATTAGTTGAAGGCAATCGCTAGATTTAGTGCGGCGACGTACGCTAGGGGGAGCGATGTAATAAAATCGAGTTAGGGTGCCTTGATGCCCGCGCGCTCCGCTGAGGGTGAGGACACCCGCGTCGTCTGCTACGACCGCCGCCATTGCGCCTCCCCACCACAACTCGACCGTATGCGAAGCCCGCTACGCAACGCGCGTGTGGTGCCCTGATACGCCCGGAAACATGTGCAAGCTAGTGAGCTTTTCTTCTTATTGAAGCTTGGACATCTTTTAGAGTTAATTTTGCCTGAATGCATGCAGGGAGCGCATATTTCACGTAAGATGACGGCTTGCGCATGATTTATGCGCTAGAGGCAGACGCTGACTCTTTCATGTTGAAAACAAATCCCTACGCTGGTTACCACAGAGGGGATTCTAAATCTATATCGGTGGTGTCGTTTATATGCTTTCTTTGTTAGTGTTAATTATTATCTGAGGCTTTTACGTTCTAAAATGACGCCTGATTGCAGGACTGCAGCAATTTTGACAATCAGTTTTTTTTTGCCTGCACTGACACAGTACATGGGTGTCCTCTGGTGTTTTACGTTATTCAAAATGGAACCGCCGTGGCCTAGATCGAAAGCGCGAGCCTCGCGTCAGCAACCGAGCACCGTGCCCACGGTACCACTGAGGCGGACGCCTTTCTTATTGCATTAACTATTTCTCCACGATCTTCTCATCGCACAACTTGACTTGTTTTTTTGTTTTTTTTGCGACATAGCGTATTCATTCTACACAGCGGTGCCCCGTCTTGTCTTCATGCATCTTCTTTATATGGACGCTTCGCGAGTACAGTTTGCATAAGCACTTGTGTATGATCCCTGATAGCTCACAATATTCATAAATAAACTATTTACTTAAATAATAGTGCGTGCTGAAAGAGTTTAAATACTGACGGTGTGTGTGTGTGCGTGTGTACACGCCTGCCGTTTCCCCTATTATCATCCAGTGTAGAAATAATTTATTTTTGCGCATTAATGCATCGCTGCCGGAAGCAATTCAACTTATACGCTCCATGGCAGAATTCACTGAGTAGTGTCACTAGTTGCTTCGCAGTCGTCGTAAATGATTAAAAAACAACATCAATTGCGTAATGATTCGAGACAGGACGAAACGAAAACTTGAAGTACAGGAACAATGAAAAAAAAATGAACTGCACACATTCTTACAAGGGTCATCACACCAGCATAGAAGGCGTACCTAAACCGAGGAAAAGATCGTAGAAAGAAAGAACCTGCGTGGATTTGTAATGGTTCGGGCGCTCGAACGGTCGGTCATCGAATTCCGGCCGCAGTGGCCCCACTTCGATGTAGATGAAATGCTGGAGTTCTTAAACTTAGGTGCAAGTTACATAAAAACACCTGTTCAACATTGCCCCGCCACGGTGGTCTAGTGGCTAAGGTACTCGGCTGCTGACCCGCACGTCGTGGGATCAAATCCCGGCTGTGGCGGCTGCATTTCCGATGGAGGCGGAAATGTTGTAGGCCCGTGTACTCAGATTTGGGTGCACGTTAAAGAACCCCAAGTGGTAAAACTTTCCGGAGCCCTACACTACGGCGTCTCTCATAATCATATGGTGGTTTTGAGACGTTAAACACCACAAATCAATCAATCAATCAATCTGTTCAAAGTTTCCGAAGTCCTCTAATGTATACCGCGTCTCTCGTGATCATATGGTGATTCCTGAACGTACACACACTCTTCAAACTTCATTGGGTACGACACCACCGCCGCGCAAAGCTTTATTCCCACAAATCAATATTACGAAAAAAACAACAAGGGTATCACCTGCAAAGAAACCCCCGCCGTGGTGGTCTAGTGGCTCAAGGTACTCGGCTGCTGACCCGCAGGTCACGGGTTCGATTCCCGGCTTCGGCGGCTGCATTTCCGATGGAGGCGGAAATGTTGTAGGCCCGTGTACTCAGATTTGGGTTCACGTTAAAGAACCCCGGGTGGTCAAAATTTCCGGAGCCCTCCACTACGGCGTCTCTCATAATCAAATGGTGGTTTTGGGACGTTAAACCCCACAAATTAATCTGCAAAAAACGCGTGTAATGTATATTTAATGATAAAGTTCTCATCGCACATAGTGAAACCAAGAATGAAGGGCAGATACAGTACCAACCAAAAGCAGCAAGCAATGTTTACGAAGTGAAATATGCGATTCATGCACACGAGAATCAAGCATACAGCCGTCAGCGTGTCTGTTGCTTACACGAAATTGGTGCCGGTACAAATTATGCATGCGGAACACCGGCTGGAAACTTACGCTGTGAATGGATGATCTGTTTGTCGGATGCCACTTGTCATGTTTGATTTTCACTGTTGAAAAGGCCTTCATTTCAAGTCTCTTAGGAAACGATACAGCTTCCAGAGTTTCTGCAATGATGAGTGCCCTGCTGCACGCAATACCCGCTACGGTGACGGTAGCGAGCGCCAGCACAATTATTCGGGCGCAGCGAACACGGAGAAGTGACTGAGTGGAGTCGAAATGGCGGCCATGCCGCCGCTAAGGACGAGGAGGCGGCACCTGCCCTTACAAAGGCTGATACCACTCTAAGCGGGGGCGCGCGCATCGAGGCACTCTAAAATCGAGTGGGCAAAATGTACAGAGGATTCATGGTTTACCAGGTTTACCTCCAGAGCTTCGCCCACTCATCATCATTCACTTCGTGAATATGGCGGCACTTTTTGTTGTGACATATATGTAGTACTTTGCGCAGCGGTTGTCAGCGCGCACCTACAGGTATTTCTCTTCAATGAAAATGGAAATGAAAAAAAGTTCTCTTCTGAACAAATGAGCGATCGTGCTACACAAAAAACCGACCTCACTAATCGGATAGAACATAAGCGACAAAGTGCAACACTTTTAAAATGAGATTCTGCGTCGCCTACTTGCTTGACCTAATAGCGCAAAAGGATGATGTCCATTGATCCAGATTGATGTGCTCCACAGTTACCAGTGACTTAATCTAACGCGAATGCACTGGTTGCTCGGATGTGCACCGTCGATTACTGCGTGGTGCAATCTATAGATATACCCGCTAGATCACATACATCTATTATTACTTCCTCTGCTCCTTAGGGCGTACGTTTAAATAACTAATCTGCAACAGCAGCATTTAGACAAATTTACGAAAAGGGGTACTGTAAGTTAGCTCTCGAGGTACGTAGGAAAAACCCTGCATGGAAATGTGCGTATTTGCGCACGAAGAACGACATCCACCCCAATACTAATACTTACAATGAAAAGCTCCGAAGCAATATGTGAGCGATCACATTTGTCCTTTTCCATCGAGTGCACATATCACGCGTGACAATGCCACGAAGCTGGCACTATTGAGACATAATTTGAAGAATTATCAAGATTCAGTAATGCTCGACGGTTTACCGCTGTCTTCGATTGCCCGAAAGTAGGAATATGCTAAAACGGCGCTCACCTGTCGTGAACACTTTTTCCGTTTGATCAGCCTTCTCATTTCTATGAAATTATTTCAGAATCTGCGCAGTTGTACGTGGGTACGTGCGTAGATCCAACGGCAAAAGTGCTAACACCGGCCTAAGTAAACAGACGTACGGAAAGGCGAGAACCTAACCAATTTATTAGGCTAAAACCGAATCAGAACACATTTAGAAGGAGGTATTATTCACCACACAGGCACACAACATTCACGCGCAATCACTTCGTTTCGCACACACTGTCCGTTTCTCCACCGCCGTCACTCTTTGGTGTCCGCCAGAACATGGCAACACAAAACACCGCACGGGGACATTACTGGAAAACCGCCTCGTAGCGCTAGCCGAATGGGGAAAAACATGGAAGACCCCAAGCCTGAACCAGGGGACTGCACACAAGGCCCTTCACCGAGATCTCGCTCACAAGCGCAAATGTAACGCACACCCGCCAACAACCACGTACGAACGACGTGAAATTTGGGAGGCATGCTATTGTGGAGCCGAAAAAAAAAAGTTTAGTCAACAAAAGTCAGCAACACGAAACCGTCTTGTGGAATACTAGCCGTGCCTATATTTTGGCGTATAAATGCACAGTCTTTAACCTTTTGTTGTGGGAATATGTTATGCTTATTCGTTGCACGACCAGTGATCTCGCATGAACTAATTAACGCGCCTGAAAAATCCATGAATAGTACATTTTCTACGTGGACCACGTGTATACCGATTCAAGAAAAAAAAAAAAAAACGTGCGTAGCTTCACTCACATGACTGTCACACTACGCCCTTGGTCATACTATGCTTACACGGACAAGGACACCCCAGGTTAGGTGCCATGAAAACGCCCTGAGGTGGATTTTTGAAAGGCCTCTTTCATTCAACTCTACCTAAAATTTCTTTTATTCAAGGCTGCCTTTACTCGCAAGAAAAATGTTATTAGTAAATATGGGCCCAAGCTTCACGTGTAACGCGATTGACCACTGCAAAATACCAGCAAATTTCAGTGCGAAACTTCGCGCAACGTATTCACGTTAATTGCACTGTTACCTTTAGCATTCCAATAGTGTGATCTCAGATCGTTCTAACGTTATGAAAGAATTATATCCTTAATTATACCCGTAATAACACATTCAAGTATTCGTTCTTCCCTAGGACAATTACCGATTGGAATAACCTTAGTAACGAAGTTGTTTCCCAGTCATCCTTGAACCTTTTTGCTGCGCAGCTCTAGCAGTGAGTGTCTAAATTTTATGACATGTGCTCCTGTTGTTTATTTCAATCACTGTAACTATTCTTCACTTGTGATCATCTTGAATGTAGCACTGATTTCTCTATATGTTCTTATGCCGGTTTATTACAAACCACTGTTCTTTTTTTATATTTATTTGTTTGTCAATTTGTAAATTTATCAAATGTATATCCACCCTGCCAAAACCCTATGTTAGGGTTGCAGTATTCATAAATAAACAAAATAAATAAATAAATATTGATATTGCAAAATTATGTAAAGGTAATTATGCAGAGGGGCGCGTCGTGTGCGTGGCAGCATTAGTGAAATGGTGATGAGGCAGACTTATGCTATTTACCCGTACTTAACTGCGGACACACTTCTCCTAAGTTACTGCAGCCGGTAGCTATCTCACGAATTCCTGATCACGTTGCACGAACGGTGATCTTGCATGAACTAAGGAACGCGCCTGAAAAATCCATGAACAGTACATTCGCTACGTGTACGACGTGTACACAGAGATGAACACGTTTTCGTCTCATTTGAACACTGTATACAACACTCGGAAGAGCAATATGGTCATTTAAATTTTGTATCATGCGTTTACACGCGATGAAAATGCAGTGTAAACGGCGTGCGATAGAGCACAACGCGTAGAGTGGTAACAAGCGTGAAGTAATAAACCACATGCTTGATGACGTACTCGCTTAATTTTATTTAATAACATTGGTTTTGCAGCTGAACAATAAAAGCGGTGGCTTTCATTTGAAACAACAAGGGAGGTGTATTAAGAAATGCAGTAAAGGCTGAAGGAATTAAAAAAAAAAAACGTTCATGAATGCATGGTGTGCGTTATCACATCGCAAGCATCGCCGTGCGCGGGAGATTGGAAGGCGAGAGTGGTACAAAGTCTACCATTTTCATTGATTTAGTAAGGGGGCCACTGTGATTAGTCTACCTTCCCCATCCCCTTACCCCCACACCTTATTATTCAAGGGGAACCCTAGGTACGCCTGTGATCACAAATCATAGGCAAACGTCAACTGAACAACTTGACAAACTGTTCCAAATAGTTTGCCTAATTATTATTAATATGTGGTAAATTTTACTGACAAATATATAAGGCAAGTATATAAGATAGTGCATTTGCGTATGACAGTGTTATCACGCGTGTTTAAGCTATTTATAGCAACACAAATACCATTTTTTAGATGACAACTCGATACCGAAACTGAAGCAGAGAAGGTTGTGGCGCTTTGATCGCCCTATCTCTGCATTCTTTTTGGACATGGCGGTGTTGGTAGGGGCAAGGTCACGGAGGAAGGAAAAGTTTCCTTTCCTTCCTTCGTGGGCAAGGTTCTGTTTAGCGTTGCATAAAATGTTGCCAGACTTGTAAGGTCAGTGTGGCCAAACTGCCGGCAAATTTGGCAGAGAAATTTGCCCCTGTATTTGTTGCTTCTCCGTGAGGGTTTGGTGTCGTCCGCGGTGCATTTTGCGAGTGCATGAGCGACGCTGGCCGTTTTAATTAACGGAATGAACTACGCCTTGCAGACGTTGGGACGCGTTCTCTTGCTATGTGCTGCTGTGCAATTAAGAGACTATTTTAATTAACGGAATGAACCAGCCTTGCAGACTTTGTGGCGCGTTCTCTTGCTGTGTGCGCTGCTGGGCAATTAAGAGATCGTGTTTCAGAGTTAGGGAATCAACAACGTTTCGTCCACCGTGCATTTCACGAGTGCGATGAAGTTGTCCGTGAGTGTGTGTGCGACGTAATTAACGCAATGATCCGCGTGTTCTCTTGCTGTGCGCGCAGCTGCGCAATTAAGAGATCGCGTCTCAGTATTAGGGACGACAGGGAGAACTGAATAGAGTTGCAGCAGGCGGTGCGCTGCCCCCCTTCCCCCCTTCTTTTTTTTACAGCTGATCGTGCCGCGTCGACCACGTGCAAAGCCACCTAGAATTCTAGGACGCGCTGCCCCGTGCCACGGCGGGGACGCAACGCTATCCCTAGCTGTGTCAGCACAAGACATATATTTCGGACTCGTGTACATGTGGCGAATAAACGTTACAAGGCGGGCTAATCGGGGTACGTTGGATATGCTACGGCTATATACGCATGGAAGGCTGCTTTATCGACGCAGTTGGAGCGAATTAAGCGCGACTCGCGCGTACCTGTAAATAGGACCCCGCCAGCCAGCCGCCGTCGCTTGCAGGGCCCCACCCATAATAAGCACAAACGACCAAAATTCCAAATAATGAATGCTTATGCGGGGTGTCAGCCTGGCAACAGCCACCCCAAAGTCTGGCAACTGACTTACGCAACGCCAAACAGAACCTTGCCTTTGTAGGTGTTTTGTGGCGGTGTTAAAAGATGTGTGATAACTGACGATTTCGTCGTGCAGTTTTCTTCGAGTCGTCGACTTTTACTGCTCTGCATCGCGTTTCGTGCTGCGTGTTGCAGTTACCGACGTAAGCACAAGTTCTTCGCTCAGCACTATTAGTGGTGCCAGGCAAATAGTCGCCAAATACTGACCGTGCGACACCTTCCTCTGCGACTGCTGTGTTCAGTGTCATTGACGAACGTGATGTGTTTTCCCTCGAAACATTACCGCACATAAATGACAGCGTTATTCAAAGCAACGCTGCCATTGAGGCACCCTACGCATCAGTGAGTAGCAGCGCCGCAATCCTTTTTCGACGTCGCTCTCTGTGGTCCTGCAAAATGCTTTGACACGCGATGCGGTGGACGGGGATCGGTGGCCGTTCCACACTCGACGCATCGCTTGAACTCCGGCGGTCAGCCTACAGCGTGCTTTCTTGCCAGTGGTAAGTAATTTTGATGGTCACTCTTCATACGTTGTGAGTTGTTCTTATTGTAATAGTAGTTGTCGCCTAAGGAGATCGCATGACGTGTTGGTACTGCATGCTGTTGTAGTTGTGTACACTGTGCTCGGGCGCGACGTTCTTAAAGAGTGCGATCGGTAGTTTTATACAAGTTCTGTCAGTCAGCTCGAGCACACGAACTGCTCTTCGCTAGTTTTTTATTTAGGCGTGCATTATGTGCGTTATTGAGTAACGTGACCTGCAAAAGCTTTAGGAGATCACTCGGTCACTGTTTAACGTCTTTCCAGCTATAGCGAGCGAATTACATTTGCTAAAAATGCAATTTTTTCAGCATCAGACTCTGTTTAGTACAAATGATGTGTCAAATTTCCACCTTCATGCATGTTGACCAAGTTTGAGCCGTACTCGGCAGAATGTTCAGTCTGCCGTGGTGGAGCAGGGGTTATGATGCTCTGATCCTGACCGGAAGATCGCGGGTTTGTTCCCGGCTGCGGGGGTCATGTTTAAGTAAAAGTAAAGTGCCACAGGCCCGTGTTTTGCGCATTGTGCAAAACACCAAATAGATATTTCCAAATCCCTCCACTACGGTGTCTCTCATAAACAAAAACATGGTTTTGGGACGTAAAACTCTAGATAGTGTATTAATCTGATCAGCTGAATTTTCGATTATATTCGGTGCTCTACGTTCGTTCGGGCACTGAAGTTACATGCGACTAGGTATTACCTGCAAAATTCGCTAACACAGGGTGTCGCCGGCACCCTGTGCTCACGAATTTTGCATCTCATTTTACCTTGAGTAGAACATCGGTCTTTTTTGGATTGGCATCACTTGCTTCCTAATTTGCGCAATTATATAGCTTGTGGTAAGCGCTCATCACTGTGTTTATACTATAGACATTTATGCAGAATCATTTGTAGGTTATTTGTGCTTAGCAGGTGGAAACAAAGGTGGACAGCAGTTTTGCCTGACCCCGGCGAGTATCATAAAGTGGCACTGTTATCGTACCCACTAACTATAGCTCAGGCTGTATTACGGTACCATAAGTTTTACTCTTCACGGGGATAAAGTATGCTATAAATATATTCGCTAGTTGTGTATATGGCTAAACAGAGCAATAAGCCAACCTGCATCTTAAATAGATAGTATAGCACTTGCATGGCTTGTTTAGTTGACATGCAGCTTGGCACAGATGAGGATTGAAGTGTCATCGAATTCTTGTTTGCTCATCTGTATCATGCTGCACAGTCAACCGAACATGTAAATGTGACAACTCGCCCAAGAGGCAGGGTTAATTCACTCCCATGCACTGTGCAACACTGGCATGCTGAGCTTCTTGGCTTTTAACAAACATGTAGACCACAAAAATTCAATCAATAGAATCCACGTGAGAGCATCGAGCAATAATTGCATAAACCATGAAACTTCGGTTCAGATAACATACACATTTTTTAGATCGCTAATTGTCGAAGGCCCATTATAGTGTGTGGCTGATGGTGATGTTTTTTATTATCTGCTGTTATTTTCCAAAGTAGAAATGAATCAGTGCATAGTGAGTTATTGCCATGGTCAGCAAGGTTAACTGTATTTGTCGGTGTCATTTATATATTTTTACATTTGATGAGATGACGCCTGCTTGGCCTAAGCTCCGAGTTGTCTGGCAACAGCCTTATTGCACAACTTTCTCTCAAAGTATGTTTTACGAGAATTAATTGGCAAGAAACCGGATCAAATTATTGGCAATGCTTTAAAGAAGAAAATGTTGCAGCCTCCTCTTGGCCTGTTGAACCTGGTGATCTCCACATACAGCCAATGCTGGTGTGAACCTGAGTTATGAATTAATGCAGGTAAGTCACAGGTTTTGTTGTAAATATTTCTGACATAATTTCCATTGAATAAGCATTTGCAATTTATGTGTGTTTTCTCACATGGGGTGAGGTTTCGTCTGCTTAAGAAACATGGAGTACTGATGGAGCATAGGAATGTTCCTGAACGCCTGGAACATATGTTCCAAAAATCACTATCAGATTTCATATGCATTTAGTTCTGAAGATGGTAAAATCTGTAATTTGACTTAAGTTTAGTTCATAAAAGCAACCTAAATCAGGCACCGAAACATCAGAAGAGTGTTGTTTTGGTCATGAGACCATGTGTAACATGCATAATGCCAATTTTCATGTTTAGTAATGGCACTGCATTCAAGCAATTTGGCTGTCGCTTTAGCCATTCATGTAAGCACCCTGGTACAGCAGAGATTTGTGTTATTGCTATAGCATCATAATGAAGGTAGCACAGAATAACATATGCATGCTACATACCATACAAGGGCATAGTCAGAAATTTTTTTGATAGGCTGTGCTCCAGCCTTATTCTACATGTTTGGGCAGCATTCGTGTGCGTGCTTATATACACTTAGAGCACGTAATTTTTGAGGGAGTTCAAAATCCAACTTCTTGCTAAGTCAGTGATGCCATGGTTTGTGATGTTTAGTACAATATTGAATTCTTTTATGCTGTTCTCATTTCAACATGTCTGAACTTCCCTGAAGCACCATTTTGAAATGGTTTTACATATTGAAAGTAAGATGGTGCTTTCACACTGCTCTTTTTTTAGAATGCTACAGCAGTTTCGGGCTATGCAGAAGTGCGATTACACACTCTAGGTACCTTCGTAGCACTTCTCATCGTGAACTAATCAGGCTTGTAGGTAATCCTTGTTTTCATTGTAGCTTTGATTGAATGGTATGCATGGCTGTGAACATTGTCCTATAGTTTTTAAATGCTTGTAATACTTGGCAACACCTTATGTCAGCGCAGATACCTTTGGCAAAAATTTATTTCGTGCAAATAGACATGCTGAGTAGTGCTTCCTGAGGCATGCAGTGCTTGTTCATCTTTTGCGCCCGGATCTTGAAAGCCGTATAATTTTTGTCACAAAGGCCAAGTGCAACACAGAGCTAATACATTACTCCTATTCCCATTTGCCTGGTACCAGTCTGTTGCATTATGGTAAACGTATACCAGAGTATAAACTTGTCTATTCCAGAAATCACTATGAGGATGGAGATGCGTTGCTCAAATCTTCCAGCCAGGCTACACTTTTTTAATGTAATGATTCAGACATACCCAGTGATGCAGATTTGTTGTGTTTAACATCCCAGAAATTAACAGTAGCATATCTGTATCGTATCAAGTGGCTTCAAACCAATTCATATTAAGAAAACATGCTACAAATACACAACAGAAACACACAGCGTTTCAATAGTGTGTGACTTGTCAATTCTTTTTCACTAAAACTATGGTTCTTCACTTCCTTAAAAAAAGTGATGGCACAAAAATTTTGTAAGTAGTTTTGTTTTTTTATTTATGTAATTTTAAGTTCTGATTGGAAGAACTTCCTTAGTTTTTTTTTTCATTTCTTTCATTGCATATTGGCTTCTTGGGTGTTTTTACTTTAGGTTATTCACTTTAACGCTTAAAAGATGCTCATAATTTCCCTGTTGTAATGCTTTACTACATTCATTTCCGAGGCAGAAACACGTCTCATCATTGTTCACGAAAAAACTAACAGCTTGAAATGCGACATAAATTGAAAATTGCACAGTGCAGCATGATGATCCAAGAACTAGAAAACAATTGCAAAAGAACTTTTTGTGGAGTTATTTTTAGTTTTAAAACTGTCATTCATTTTAAAATGGTGTCAAAGCAATAAATAATGTCAGCTTTATCAAAATGCGCTCTCTGGAACTGCGGTAATGACCACTATTTTAAAATATGGTCCCTTTAAATATTTATAGGTTGATTGGGGCGTCACACGCACTGCTTGGTGCCATAAAATTTACAGTCTGTACACAAATGAAGGTCAGGCTTGACACAGTGGTCACACATCCAGTAGATGTAGGTTATACTCACTTTGCAGTAGCCACTCTCAGTGAACGTCTAAAGAAGCCCACTGTGTTACATCTACACATGGATGCATTAATTAACAGTAACGAGGGGGCCATATGTAGTTTTTACACTTCTTGCTTAATTTCACAGGATAAAAAAAGTGGGAAGGGCATATGGTGCAAATGCTGCCTTTACAGCTGCAATGAGCTGGAGAAGATTTGCACCGGGACATCATTCATGATTATATTCTGCTTTGGGACCTAAACCTGAGATATTATCAGAGTCCTTCAATACTTTTACTGGTCGAGAAGCTTCACCGTAACCCTATTGGAGAGAGTTATGTGCTGGGAGTAGGTGCCACGAGGCATCGGGTGGACCAGAGAGAACCTGGCTGCTGGTGCCGCTATGGGGTCAATTCATAATATCATGCTGTGCCATCGTGTAGTTTTTACCTTATTATTACTATTGTGGCTGGTATGCTGTGCCTTAAGATGGGGTAGGATACTGCATTGGTGCTCGGTACCTGGTTGTCGATTCAGTTATAAAAGAAAAAGACAAAAAAAGTCTCCAAGTTCTCGCTGCCTACAGAGATCGGCGGGAAAAGTGGAAATGTAACAAGAAACTGATCGTTTCACATTTGTTTCCCCGAATGTTCATATGTGGGAAAAGCACTTCGATGAGAGCGACATTGTTCGCGTGGATCCGTGGTTAATAGGAGGCATGGTTAAGTCACCGCGTGACGTTCCGAAACCTTTGCCGACGCTGTGCCGAGAATTATTCACGGCCTCATAGCGTAATTGCATGCAGTGCAAAAAGATGCAGAGCTCGCTCACCTACCAAGCGTCGATGGGAAGCGTGAGGGAGCTGGAGAACGTTTATAGGACAAGAAGGTATTCAAGGCAAGTCACAAATAATAGATTGCAAACACAAGCTCTTCTCATGATGAACTCACTGTTCATGAAAAAAAGGAGGGGAGAGATTAAAACTATACTGCATTTATTAATAATAAAGACTAAAAGCAACTGCTCCTTCTGACTCTTAACACATTCTACAAGGGAAAAAATTATTATAATTATGAAATGGTTGTCAATGCTCAGGTACTGTCAAACTGAAACTGGTCAAACGAATGTAAACAAAAAATATGTAAAAAGAATTCATGAAAGAAAAGAGAAGACAACGAGAAAAAGAAGAGAAAAAAAAAGAAAAATAAAAAGAAAAGATAGAGAAGAAAAAACATGAGATTTTTTCATTATGAAACGATAAAAGACAGCAGAGCGAGAACAGAAAAAAAGGAGTACAAAAGAAAACAAGAAAAATTAAGAAAGTAAAAAGTGAAAAAAGCTTGAAAAAAGATAAAAAATTCAAATGAAAAAAAAAGTTGAAGCAAGAGTAGTAAAAGCTATACACATTGCACTCATGAAGGGGGAAATTCAAACAACTATTGAGGACCGTCTGTTACAATTTTAAAATTTTCTTCCTCGAACTTAGAATCATGCAACTATATCTCTGAAGTTTAAGAAAAAAGTATAATGAGTACTTACAAGTCAACCACTTATATTGTAAGTACCTCAACATTATGTCGCACTTTAAATCCCCTAAATCATTATATATAGAAAAATGAAACAAAAATCTAAGAATAATTCCAGCTCTATGTATCTACTCTGAAACATCTACTAGGAAAAAGTAATGAAACTAACTTACTTGACAATAACGGGGCTAGGGAAGGGAAGGCAGTAATAAAAAGTCTTACTTTTACAGA
The DNA here is from genome assembly GCF_043290135.1 of Rhipicephalus microplus. NCBI lineage: Eukaryota > Metazoa > Arthropoda > Arachnida > Ixodida > Ixodidae > Rhipicephalus > Rhipicephalus microplus. The sequence goes on from NC_134710.1 coordinate 389,334,517, forward strand.
GAACTCATTTAGAAAGAGAAGTTTAAGTCACAGACAACTCCTATTCTCACAACAAACAAGAAAAGCAAGAACTTAAAGACAGCCTCATTAAGCTGCGCATCACAATTATTCGTCACTGAAGGCTAACTTGGCTCAACATTTTAGCAGCAAAAACAGCACTGTGAACTAAAACAAGAGCTGCTTTTTTTATCCAGTTCAACTGTGTGGACTCCGCTTCTCGTGCACATCCTTCCCTCTCAAAATTTCACTTGGCTCTACCCTGTTCATTTTTCTTTTCTAACTGGCATTGCCTGCTATATGTTTATGGTGTGGGCTAAGGATTTGTTTTTTTATAGCTTACAATAAAGAATGTTGATGCTTATTCGGACTGTGCTCGAGCCCTCTTGACATAGCTGCAATAAATAATGATGCATCTATTGAAGGCGAGCATTCCAGCTGCCTCTTCCTCGTTCCATGCAAGTAGGTAATAGAGAACCCCAATGAGTGAAATGCTCACTGTTTCCGTTTATACACACACTGAAGTTACCAAAAGTGTAGAGGTGATATGGCAAGCAGGCGGAGCTACTTGCAGCTCCTCACAACTTGAAAAAATCGAAGCACACATTCGTTGACTGCAACAGAGATTACAACACTACCAATTGATGTTCGCTAGGGTGACGGCGCAAAAGTGGTTGTACCACAGTGCTCTGCAAAGTCAATTTTCGATATCAATGCATCATGAGCATGAGAAGATAACTTTTTTTGTCGCGTGTTGATGCCTCCTGCGCAGGACGCAGTCGGTCAATTTCCTTGTTTGAGGAGTCATGTAAGGCTTTCCTCTTTACATTCTTTATTGTGAGGTAAGAAAAAAAAAACACAAATCCTTGGCCCACACCATAAACATATAGTAGGCGATGCCCATTAGAAAAGAAAAATGAACAGGGCTGAGCAAAGTGAAATCTTGAGGGGGATGGATGAGGGGGGGGGGGGGGTCAGTAGAAGCCGACTCCACCCCAAATCTAACTGAAAAAAAAAAAGCTGCTGGTTTGGTGTACAATGTTGATCTTGCTGCTAACATGTGTGACCGAGTTATTCTTCAGCGACGAATTTTTGCAATGCTCTGCTTCATGGGACTGTCTTGGACATCTTTCTTTTCTTGTTTGTTGATAGAGTAGGAGTTGCCTGTTCATTTAAACTTCTCTTCCGAAATGAGTGCTCTGCAAAACTAAAAGAGTTTATTACTGCCCCCCCCCTCCACCCACCCCGTTAGTGTCATGTTGGTTTGAATATTGGTTTCATTAATTTTTCTAGTAGCAGATGCAGAGTTGGTACGTGAAGATAGAATTATTCTTGGCTTTTTGTTTGATTTGTTGTATTATGATAATATTTAGTGGATTTAAAATGCACCAGAATGTCGAGTTGCTTACAATATTAGAGCTTACTTTTTTGGCTTTACAGTAAAAAGAATAAAAAAGGAGAGAGAAAACACGGCATGGGTAAGCAACAGAGCAGAGTAAAGGACCGAGAAACTACATAGCAGGGCCAACCAAACTTAGAAAACGCTATGGCACAGTAGTGATAAATTAATGCAAAACAATACACAAAAATGAAGTACTGCTTGATTCTCATCACTTGCTAAATTAAAAGCACTGATTTATTCAAAGTGGCAGTTGGTGTAATACGTGCGAGACAATTTTAATATATATATCTTTGTATATAGAAACACCGAATATATATATATATATATATATATATATATATATATATATATATATATATATATATATATATATATATATATATATATATATATATATATATATATATATATATATATATATATATATATATATACATATATTGCCTAGAGGGTTGGAAATGCACTTTCAGAAGTAGCAACCACTGCACTTCCACAATGCGTTAAAGATCACCAGCGTCATTGACGAACTCTCTATTGTACACAATTGTTCACTAGATGCTTCAGAAATAAAATAAGCATGCTTTTATAACGGTAGCATATCTGACAGTGGAATCAGCATGCCGTCGACTTTCTTGCTTTAAGGTCTCATTCGATTCTAAATTTCACTGCATTAGATTACTCCCGAATTCCCTTGCAGCTAACATCACTCTGAAGACTCATGCGTTCTTCATGCGTACATTTATTAACGTTTCACAGCTCCGGTGTGTGCCGTACAATTGCAGTGCCGCGGCTGCTCAGATGCCCCGTCCTGAGTGAGGGAACCCCTAGCGGTTGCTCTTGTCTCTATACCAAACTTTCCCTGAAGCTTCATGACCTGTAAAAGTATTCAAGGGCTCTGATATTAGTACGTTTTGTAAAACAGACCTACCTATTCAGTGATTGTGTACAGGTGTGGTATAAAGCTGCCCTGAGCTATTGCTGCTTCATAGGGCAAATGCGTCTCTATGTTTATAAGGAAAATTAAGACTCATAAACTGGAGGTCATAAATGGTGTCAGCAGTACACTTTGCTTGGCTGATTGGTTCATGTTCATGCAAAAGCCATGAAAACAGGGCTCTTTTTGCGTGAAGAAATATTGAGGGAAGGGGTCTAAGGGAGCACACATTTTTTCCTGTTTATTCATCATATACTCTGACGAAGTATATACTATATGCACAGACATGTGCAGCAAGCTGGGCACACATTGAGCACATACTACACTTATGATAACCTGTGGTCTAAAAACTTGCTTTCCATCTGAAAGAAAAACAGTAAAGTATCACTCATACAAAAGGAACCCCATGCTTTTATAAGAAATGCCTAAAAGATTTAATGAACCGTGATGTTCCTGCTTTTAATGAAGTTGTGAACGTTATTCAGCCACAGCTCACACTGTGAATCACAGTGGGTCGCGATTTCACAAATGTGGACGTGATATATATCCTTTATTGAAAGCCTTTGTTCCTGCGGGCTCTCATTCATGCATCTTCCCGTCTGACTGACACGCATCTGGCCGCAGGATAGCAGAAGTTCCTTAGCACCGGTGCCACATTATGCACACCGTTTGGTGTGTTTTTTGCCACAACCATTTTTGTTGCTCTCATTAGATAGTATAGGTGGGCGCAGCTAAGACAGCTTCCCCGGCCCAGAAAAGACAATTGGCATGCTATGTCTCCTTGCAACCTTTTTTTATGTTATCTGCAGCCCGGTGCATCTAAGGCGCGAGCTGAGGTCTCACCTTTCTCCACTCTAGTTTTACCCAAGTACCGTGGTGTTCACTTTTGAACTTCTGGAAGAACGACTTGGCGATGAAGATAAGGAGCATGTAAGGAGGACTATTTGATTACAACCAATTGAGTTTGTTTCTAAAAGCTTTCTATAAGTTGTTTGAGCATGCCTTTTCAAGTGCACACTGGAGGTGATGTTGAGCAGCATTCCTTTTTACATGTGTTAAACCCAATGCCTTGTATGACAGCCATCGTTTTGTAGACCTAGGTAATGCCAACAGGTGTGATGGCTCTGTAAGGTAATGTGTAAGCTTATAAAATTTAACAAGCCACTACCCGGCAGCTGGTACGTGAACACCAATCCTTTCCAGAGACAGAAAAAGGCCACTAAAGCATCGTTAACAGTGTGATATGTAGGGGTGGTTGGTTCCTCTACAATACAAAAAAATGTCAGTATAGCTGGAAACCTTGAAATTTTCCACTATTAAAATGGTGTTGCTAGGCACAGTCAAGAGAAATAACAACAGACCGCACAGAATATGAGCGACACAAATAGCCTATGCAAATGCTTTGTCTTTGGACATGAGAATCTAGATTAGAACTGATTGACCTTCTCTAAAAGCTCAAGAAGCTGCAATCATGTCTGCGGCATTCCAGAAGGCACCACCACCACTCTCATCTAGGCAACTTGCACAGGAATACAGTTAATTGTAGGGAGCAGATTAAAAGGGGTGCTCAACATCACCTGAGAACAAATACTCTATCGAGAAATTGTTTCAAGAAAGTGTGTGATGTACGAGGAATTATCAGTCCGAAATAGGTTTTTCGTGACAGCAGCTGAGCTGCTTCATTAGAAGACTAATCACACTCTACCACATACCTTTTTCACTCACAATTGTCCTGAAAGGAACGACCTGCTTATGCGTCTTGGCCGTGAAAAACAGAGAAAGGGCGTTATTCTTGGTAGCTGCAATAGATTATGCAAATTCTGCAGGTTTCATGTTTTACACAGAGCCACCACCTTACTTTTCGCTGTTGTTTCACTGGCTTTTATCTTGAGGTTCTTGTTGACCGCCCGTCGTGCCATGAAACTATATGAATCTGCATCTTTGCCACAAAGCCACTGCATTGAAGCTGTAACAAATTTTTCTGCTTGTACAATGATACAACAGCTGTGATAGGATCTTTGTGACACAAAATGGAAGGTTTTTTCTTGTTCTTGTTAATGTTTCCGCACCTTCTTATAAGCAACGATGCCTTACTTCCACATCAGCTTTTTTGGCAACTCATCGGTGCAATGCCAGCAATTCGCGAGCTGGCAAAGAGTTTGGGGCTAAATTTGGGCCTTTGATGTGTACACACTTTATAATTTATGGAATGGAATAATTTTCTAACACAACGAGGCCTTCTTGGGAATTATATGGAGGCTCTTGGGGATTAAACGGCATGCTAAAAATGTTTGCATTGCAGAAAATATATGCCATGTACTCTACAAAAACCCAAAATTTCGCTACAAATCATCTATGATTGCTCACAAATTACTTATCATGAACCAGTAAGTTGTTGAATAAACCGATGTGAACGTTAGAGTCCGCTTCACACAAAAGGGCATAAATGTTCAATAACCGGGGAAGAACCGTCTATTTTGTGTCACAGATTTTATGGCAGCTGTTGTGTTGTCATGTGCAATAACTTCTGGTGCTTCAAGCGGATAAAAATGTTGGCTTTGTGGCAATAGGTGCATATTGGTACAATTTCAAGGCAGAGCAGGAAGTGTACAAGAACTTCTTTGAGGTAAAAGCCAGCAAAAAAGAGTATTGTAATGCAGTGGCCAGTGTAAACATTTGAGCATGTGAAGCTTGCACACTTTATTGCAGCTAGGAAGAACAGTGTTTTTGTGTGTGCTTTATGGTCAAGACGCACAAGCCTAATGTTCCTTTTACGACGATTGTTAGTGAATGAGGTATGTGTTAGAATGGGCTTAGACAGTTTTTATTGAAACAGCTAAGCTCCGTTGCCATAAAAGACCAGTTTACGACTGAAAATTCCCCCTCTGTCACCCACTTAATTGGAATTTTCGATAGGGTATATACATAATCTGAGTTGACATTGAGGACCTATTTTATTTTGTCCTGTACAGTGAATTGTTTTTCTGTGTAAGAAGCGGCATAGATGAGAATGAAGGTGTTGTCTTCTGAAGTGCTGCTGCCATGGTGTTGAAGCTTTTATGACCCTTAGGTTCTTTGTGACAGTCACCTCCATGAATTTCAATAGACATCTTTTTGTCCAAAGACTAGGCATTTGCATAGGCTCTTGTGTCACTCCTGTTTTTTGCAATTTGTTCTCATGTTCTATGAATGATGCCTTACAGCAACATTTTAATGGCAGATGTATTGAAAGATTTCAGATATGGTGATGATCTTTTTCATTATATGAAAGCAACTAACCACTGCTACATTTCAGGCCATTACTGACAATCTCTGTGTGCATTTTGCTAACTCGGAAGTTAGTGCTGTTTGCACATGAGTTCACAGCTTGTAACTTTTTGGGAATTTCTGGATTTGAACATTACCCGGTAGAGCGGCAACTTCTTTTGGATTTACTCACCTAGGTCAGCAAAAGGATTGCTGCCGTGTGACTTGTCCTAAAGGAACACTAATGACAACTATTAAGTCGACGTTGATTGTTCAAATGTCGGTCCAGAAACCTTGTAGTGTTACTTTTCTGCCAAGGAAGGGCCTATTTTTAAATAAAATCACGTTTTAGTGATCCGCATTGGGTTAGCGCACTTCAAATTACCCGCCTCAAAAAGCGGACTGACCGGACCGTATCAAGTCCCTGTTGCCGTGCACAACATTGCCCGGCTTTACTGCGCTAGTAGGAGCAGCCTGAAAGCAGCGGGAGCCACAGCAGCAACAATGGCCATTGATCAATTTTTTGCCATTAGTTTCGAGATCGCAGACGCTTTTGTTTCAACTGTGCCCCGCTAGATGGCACCACCTGTCCCATGTAACCACGCGAAAATTGAATTTTTTAACCACTCGTGTCATTCCTCATAGCAACGTCCGGCAGTTATTTTTTACATGGATCAAACAAAAACGAACAAGCAGCATTTCATTGCGCCTCTTGATGCACTGAAGGTTCCTTATTAAGTGCAGGTACATCGAATACTAGTGATTAATTGTAGGTGGTCTGTCTGATGTCATCGGGATCATTTTGAAAATGTCCTACTGCGGCGCTTGTATTCTTGTGCATACACTTTAATTTCTCATTGTGTAGGTTATTGTTGTTGATGATATCGTCGTTTTAGATGTTGTCATACATTTAGCTTTCACTCTGACGTAATGCCCCGCCGCGGTGGTCTAGAGGATAAGGTACTCGGCTGCTGACCTGCAGGTCGCGGGATCGAATCCCGGCTGCAGCGGCATTTCCGATGGAGGCGGAAATGTTCTAGGCCCGTGTGCTCAGATTTGGGTGCACGTTAAGGAACCCCAGGTGGTCGAAATTTCCGGAGCTCTCCACTATGGCGTCTCTCATAATAATATGGTGGTTTTCAGACGTTAAACCCCACATATCAATCAATCAATCAACCTTGCTGCACATGTCTGTGCCTATATGATGAATAAACAGTTCGAAGTCTGTGGCCCCCATAACCACTTCCTCGATTATTGTTCATGTAAAAACAGCCATAATTTTGTGGTTTGCACACATTCAATGATTGCAGTTTTCTGAAACTGTAGAAGTGTAAAAACGTGTGGTGGTAGGGGCCTGGTATATTGAATTGTAGTGGAAGGGCTTGTGTGAGCCAGCTGTCAGTTAACATGCCTAAAGAAAAAAACATGTCCTGAACTGATTTTCACATTAAGCCCCTAGTGTGCTGGATCAATAGGTGTTACCTTGAAGGTATTTGTGTCCACTTATTTTTTCACTGCTTACGTCTTTTCATTTATTGGCATTTGCATTGATACCACTTCCCTATTTTGTCTGTGTTTGCATGCTAGAGAAAAATATCAGTGTGCCTGCAGTGCTCGGTGTACCCATACCAGTTCTGATGTCGCAATTCTAAGTGAGCACTTACGCTTACTTTATAAGCAATTTAAAATATCTTGGCTGACTTCTGGTACTGAAAATCGTTCAAAAGTGTTGAAGGGTTCAATGTTTATGCCAGTGATTCTTTAAGCTTTGGTTAAACTGATTGTGACTAATTTAATTTATATTATTGTTCCATTTTTCAGCGAAAGCAGTTGATTTGTTTTTATTCCTTTTTGTTATAGCATGACTGGAAATTTACTTCAAGCACGCCACATAGGGCCAGCTGTGCCACTTGAAGAAAACTGCTTCGTTCCAATCTGCAAGCTCCAAAGAAGTTACTTTATGGTGCAAGCCAGCAGGGCGTATATGTTAGGCACAACAGCAAAAGGAACAAATAAACACAAGTCTTTTTTGCAAGAAACATCATTGATTTTGTGCTGCAGCAACATGTGGCTGCATGCTGGGCCACATATAGAAACAGACAAGAAAGCTTGTTAAGATCAGTGGTAGGAGGTAATCTGTAACGAGCTTGTGAAGTGCAATGTTTTTTTAATGAACTCATGAATTTGGCTTCCAACACTCATCGTTACCTACCAGCCCACCCTTGGCATACACCCAGGGTCGTCCACCCGTCATCTGCCCACCACTTTCATCGTCCCCCACCTTCACTGTCCTCCACCTTCACCGTCCATGCATCGTCTGTTCGACATCCGTGTAACGCCCCACCATCTGCCCACCACCCTCATCGTCCACCATCTGTCCATCACTCCCACCATACACCATCAGTCCATCATTACCCATTACCGTAACCCAGCAAGATGGTGGGTCCCATTATGCGCGCCATCTATTCACCAGTCCCACCATCCACCATCTGTCCCATTATGCCCTCCATCTGTCCATCACTCCCATCGTCCGCGGTCTGCCCACTATCCGCCCTTCATTACCTAATACCATAATCCACCAAGATGGTGGGTAGTAGGTCCCATCGTGCCCACCATGGGGCAAATTTTCAATAGGGTTTGCTCTCACCACCTATTTGGCATTAAAACTACAGATAGCAGGAGAATCGCTTCGCTTCCCGGAGAGGCCGTGTTCACTTACACCTGCGTTTGGCATAAATACAAGGGAATTAGCTCATATAACTCTATTATAACCGTCTAATTTGTGTATATCACATTCATTGCTTTGCCCTTGCGGCGAAACTGCGACTTTTCTTTGTACCTCAGTTACCAGTCACTGAGACTTACTACAGAGCTAAACGTTTTCAGAAGCTTCAGCGTAAAGTTCATTGATTGAAGTTCATTGACTCACTAGCTGGCTGCTTAAACTGGGAGACAGTGACTGCATACTGGTCGATACAGATATAGAAATATGGCGAAGTAACTAAATTATGGTGAGTGTAACCAAGATAGAAAATTGTTTGGGGAAACTCAGAGCCTCCGGAAATGTATCACTTGCATCTGAAGATGCACATGATCGGTACGCGTTGCAGTTCCTACGAGACTTTCAGGTAACGTAGTGCTAATGATGACTGCGATCAATTACATTTCTTGAATGCTATTTCATTGCTCAGTAATTTTTTACACAGTAACACTTACGCAGTTACTATTTTCCAGTCATCACTTATGCCTCCATTTATATAAACCATTGTCTAGAAAATGTAGACGTGGCATGCTTTGTGCACTAGAATTTAAAGGGAAGTAGAAACACCCGCTGTCGTGTCTCGAAGCATCGCCGTGGCTGCACACGTCCACACGGGGACTCTCCAGGTATCTCTATTAATGTGTTTTTATTAATGGGGCTCTGAAGTGAAACAACGAATCAGTTTAAATTTTATTACGGTAATGCACGAACTTCATGGTGGCGTCAACACTTATATACACTTTTTTGCTCATTCAACTACATACCAAGCATCTCTTCAAAGCCTCAATGCAGTTTTTTGTATTGTGAAAGTTCAATTTATAAGAAAAAGTGTTTTCATGTTTACTCTTCCTTTAACGCTGCACGAGATTGCGAAAACAAGGCCTGATAGCGATGATCACTTGAACTTTTCAGAGGCCCTACTTAGAGTGCATTCAGCTATGTCTTACAACTGTAAAGTGCTAAAACAGGATTCGCATGCGACTTCTCAGGCATTATAAGCGTAATCCAGTGCACAATGTGTTTGCACATTGCAGCAGCGGTGTTTCCTCCAGCGTCGCCTGTAGAACGATGTGTTTGCTCCATTTTTATAAGCAGTCTCGAATTATGCAGTAAGAGAAAAAGGAGGTGGAGGAGGAGCAAAAAACCTTTATTGAAGCTAGCAGTGCCATATAGTCCTTATCCCTACCACGCTGGTCGACATCCCTAGTCCTGGACGTCATTAGTCGAAGCCGCTACCCGAGCCCGCTGGACCAGAGTTTGCTGTTCCTCTAGTGTGGAGCTATTGAGTAGGGTCGTCTCCCAGTCTTCAAGGGTGGGGTTGGGAATGGGGGTTCATTTTGGGTTCATTTGGCAGGCCCAGAACATTTGGTAAGTGTTGGCTTCTTCCCCACAGTACTGGCACTGCCCACTTGTTTAGGTCGTAATATTTGAGTATGGCTGGAGAGAGCAGCGTGTTTGCCTGTAGGCGCCGCAAGATGCGCTCCTCCGTTTTCGAGAGTCCCTTCGCAGGTGCGGGATACAAGTGGCGTTGCTCAATGTAGTATTCTTCGATTTCTCAAAACCGTGTTAAAGGTGTGGCAAGTTCAGGTGTATCAGAGCAACAGAGAGCTTCCAGGAAATAAGCATGTGGGCCGCTGCGTGTGCAGTCTCGTTACCCTGGAGACCTCGATGTCCAGGAGTCCATATAAGATGTTTTGGGGTAGTATCGCGGTTTCTGATGCTAAATTTTGAAAGTGTATTATCCAACGGAGAGATTTCTCTTTCCAGATAGCTCTCGCAGGCTCTTCGAGAGTCTGTAACTATTTGTTTTGAGTTAGGATGGGACACCGCCAATGCGATGGCCGCCTCCTCCGCCTGATTAGAGTTGTGCTTTCAAAGTGAGGCCACCCCCCTGCGTTCTTTGATGTATTACCACCGCCGTGTAGTAACTCCTATGTGATGGCGCGGCCACATCGACGTAATAGACCCCATTATGGGAGCCAAGCCATGTTTCAAGTGCCCCAACGCGCGCTTGCTTTCTACCCTAGTGTGTCTCCCTGAACATTTTACGGGGAAGCGGGGACACCCAGAGTTTTGTTCTCTAAAGTTCAGTAATACGCCCCGCGTGTTAAATTTCACATTCGTGCTTGATCAAGAGGTGGTCCAGTAGGCGCCGCCCGGGGACCATCTCCGTAAGACGCGTATAGTGATTTGTGAGGTGGGCTTCTTGGAGCTCTTGTATAGAGTTAAAGAGTCCCAATGCAGAGAGTTTCTGATTTCAAGTGTTGATGGGTAAATCAAGGGCGCGCTTAGTTAATTTTTAAGAATAGCGTCAACTCTGCTCTTTTTGTGTTTAGTCATTCGTAAGTACGAAGTTTAATACAGAATTCTGCTAGTTACAAAGGCATGGGTGAGCCGAATTGCGTTCCTGCCTCGTAGCCCCCCCCCCACGCGTGTTTGAGACTTGGCGGATCATGTGCCCTACCTGTTCCCCAACTTTCCACAGCTTGTTTAGCGTGGTGCTGTTTTTTGTTCTGTTGTAAATCAGAAGGCCAAGGATTTGTAGTTCAAAAATATCGTGAATGGGTGCTCCTGATACTGTCAAGTTTAGGAATATCCTATCTTTAATGTTCTCTGTGATATGCAGGAATTTAGATTTGGTTGGAGCGCATGGCAACCCACACTGGGCTGCATAGGCGTCCAATATAGGGGCAGCCTACTGGAGGCGGTTTTCAATTTCTCCTAAACTGCCCCGATTTGTCGAGATTGTTATATCATCGCCGTATATTGCATGATATATCCCTTCCACTACTGCCAATGCTTGCGGGAGCTTCATCATGGTAGTGTTGAATAGCGGCGGAGATAGGAAGCTCCTTGTGGGATTCTCCGCGTCGCCATTTTGAATGGTCCATGTTCCTTGTTATATATACGAATAAACGCCAGTCTCACAGAGAGAAAGTCTATGATGTAGGCAAAGGTTTCCTACCGCAATGGGTACCACTCAAGTTGTTCAGGATGCTTTCATGTTTAAAGTTGTTGAATGCGCCTTTAAGGTCGAGTGCAAGAATTTCTCTGTCGTTGTTTGTTGAGGGAATGGGGTGGACAATGTCTCGTTTTAGTTGCAAGAGGATATCTTGTGCCGACAAGTGTGGCCTAAAGCCGAACATGGAATCTTCGAAATACCCCTTACGCTTAACGTACATGGAGAGGTGGTCTCTAACCATTGTTTCCATTTGTTTGCCGGCACATGAAGTTAATGATTGTGGGGTCTCGAATGGGCCCACTTTGGGTGCTAGTGTGGGGTCTCGAAATGGCGAGAGAGCGCCACGCTCTTGAAGTAAACGGACTCAGCAGTTGACGCGGTCGGACCAAACCGAACAACACACATATTTATTTAACTACTTTTGAAGGACAATATCGTCAGCCGAATTATTTTAACATCAATCGTGATCAACGACTGTGTGGGTTCTCTGAACACTGGAGAAAGTGTCGTCAAGACGCAGAGTATTTTCCTCTGCTGATTTAACGAAGACCAGTGCAACGAAGTAGTAAAAAATGCTCAAGAGTATTGCCATCATCGCGGATACATCTCGTCAGAACCCTGTAAATAAAATATCCGCTTTTGTTGCAACATTAGCATGTATGCACGTTGGAACCACGCCATCTTAGTTTCGTGGAAGGGGAGTGGTGCTGCTGCATATAAAACAAGTTCGATTTTTGTAGAACCGCTTTCCTCCAGAATCGGAGAAGTGGTTTTCGTGATCGTGTTTCATCCTAAAAAGACGAACATGACGATAATTATGTATTAAAAATTAACAAAATAGAAATTGCAAATGGCAAAATGAACCTTCATCTCATTTGGCTGATGAAGAGTCATGTGGAAAATACAAAAGTGCAACTGCAAAGTGTGCATCAATCAAGCATATGCAGCTGACACACTGTCGAAATAAAGTTCGAGATCGTAGGACATCATAAATAAGATCGAAATAGTAGACACCGTAGCGTGTCTTATGCAGTGCAGCTGCATGCATTCTATGCAGATTTTGTCCTTTCGTATACAGTCGTGCAAACTCTGCACTGCATTGCGAATACGGCACGTTTTAGAAGACCTTTCTTTGTGTTCGTCTGACGGCAGCCTGCTTCCTGCACAAAAGAGGCAAGAAATAATATTAGAACAACGGAATGGCTCGAACATTAAAGCCGCATTTTTCTTTACTCGTAGTGAACACATTCACTGGTATTTCTTGCATTTAAAGAACAGACATGGTTGTTTTATTCAGCTTTGCCTATTTTGACACATGTTTGGCTCAGGCACTTGGGCAGCTTACCAGGCATATGGTTATGTAATTCCATTATCTAATTGCACAAGTCAATTGCGTAGCAAGCAATATCTCTTCGGGGGGTGGGGGGGGGGGTCAACCATAAAAAGGCAACCGCGTACATCCACATTTCACAGAGCACGAACCTCTGCTTGATTCCCTGAAGCGGGGGTTGGTTGTTCATTGGTATTGTGAGCTGCATAGACACTGTATATCAAAGCTATGTTTCACGCGTAGTAGCAACAACAGCACACTCATTGGACCCAATTTGAATTGTGTTTGTTCTTCCTAAACTGTCTCTAATAACGATCTTAGCTAAGAAAGGGGGAAAATGAACAAAAAAAAAAGAAAACAGGAGAACTTACCTTCTCGTAGATACAGACGATCATCGAACGAAAGTATGCTTCGCCGTATATTTCGGCTAGCGTAGCAAAGATTCATCGGAGAGGAAAAGCTCAGGAGTAGGGTGAATGCAGGGCATCGAAAGTTTACTATTAGGTTTCTTCTCCGATTGTTTGTCAAGCTTTCGCGCCATTCTTGAACTGATGAGGTGGGCGAGCTTCATCGAAACACCTGAAAGCACTGACGTCCGCAGTTTACTAGTCTTGGATCATTCGCACTACGAGTATGCGCACACCCGAAGGCAAGAATCCACTGGCTCATGCACGAAACACAACACATCACGGCACTGGGGAGTGCTCCTGTTGGAACCCCGACCACCTGTCCCGGCGCCACAGTAGCCGTTGCCGAACCATTCGAAGGCAGCTCCATAGTAAACGCGCACCGTCATTGTTGAAAGAACGTGGCGGTGGCAGCTCAATTGATCGAGAAACGCCTTCAAAGAGAGATGGGCTCTGTCATGGACGTGATGTTTGCTTAGAAACTTCACTCGAGGGACGATTCAAGGTAGCTCGATCGCTTCCTTGTCAATCTCGGGAAAACGCTCGCAATTTACTCAAGTGAAGGAAGCGTTTCAAGTGAAGGGTGGTTTGAGAATGGGAAAACGCCACTCAAGGAGCGTTGCGAGTGAAAGGTCGAGTCGAGAAGCGTTTGTGAATACGGGGGAAGTCTGGTCTCGTCCACGGGAATTCCAATAACAAAGAATCATTCAGCTTCTTCATCAATGGGATCATTGTTCTCACGCCTATGGTGTATACTTTGAATAAAGTCATCATTTATACTCCCTAGTGTCGTTGCGTACCTTTTCATTTTGAACACCCCTTTTATGCATTATTGCCAGTGTGGTTTTTGTAATGAGATCTCAATGTGTTGCTTTGCTATTACTTGGAGGCCACGTCAGTAATGAGCATTAGTTTGTGATGAGCGACGAAGCCTTTGTGTGTTTTATGTATTTGTATTTTGTCAAAAACCGGCACAGTGGTCTAGCAGGGGCGAAGGTCGTGGTTTCGGATTCCGGCCGTGGCTGCCGCACTCAGATGAAGGTAAAATGTGCGCCAGCCGTGTACCTAAATTAATGTGCACTTCGAAGAACACCACGTGGCAAAAATTTCGGAAGCCTTTATATACGGCATGCCTTGGTTTCCAGACGTAAAACCCTAAAGGCTGGTGCACACCGGCGACTTGCAGCTGTCGCGCAACCATTCGCGACTGGCGAGCGAAAAAGCGACTGATGTTCACACCGGCACAGGCTGTATGTGAGCGACCCGAAGTCGCAAAACTGGAGAGTCACGTCCGGATCTCGTTATCAGCGAAAACTCTGGAGACCGGCGCCGATCAGCTGATCGCCGCCAGCTGAGTGAACGGAGCGAACCGAGTGCGCCGCATTTATTGTTTTCGTCTGTTCTCGCACAGCGCTGAAAAAACAAACAAGAAAACAAAAATCGAGCAACTCTGATTGGTTCCAGCAGCCTTGCGACTGCAGTCGCACGACTGAAAAATCCGTCAGGAAGCGACTAGCAAAAGCAGTCGCTTTGCGGCTGTTTGCGATTGTTCGCGACTGTTTGCGACCAGCCGCGCAAATGGTCGCGCGACCACTGCTAGTCACCGTTGTGCACCAGCCTTAACAATTACTTCAATGAAAGTGTAATTTACACAAGAGTGCATGGAAGCAATGTGATGCAACTGTTTATGTTAAATAAAATAATTAGAGAGCCAACAAATGGCTCATCGACATTCCCACATTCAGGTACCAAACGCGTACAGCGCCGTATGTGTTTGGTGCTTGATTGTGGGGGTGTGTGCGAGTGTGAGTGTGCTGCGTGGTCGTGCTCTCTTTTTGGATTCCTTTACCTCCTAGCCCAACAACACTCTACTTTCTATATATTACGCTACTTCTAACGTAATGAGCTACACATATTAGAAGCAAGATACAGGTGATAAACAAAGAAACGCCAGGATAGGGAAGATGAAAGCTTGCGATGAAAAAAATCCGTAAAAAGGTGTTGTGTCGAGTCAACGTTTTGAGAAGCGGACTTGTCTTCCTCAAGGCTATATAGAACAGAAGCGAAGGAGATAGCCGAGTTAGTGGTGTAGTGTACACGTATTCCGAAGGAGTATACGGCCAGCGTGCGTCCGGTCTTCTTGAGCCGTAGGGCACGCGTTATCCGTCGCCTCTGCACACGCACGTTCGGACAGCCATGGCGCTGAGCGCAGCGTGGCAAGAACACGGTACTTCTCGCAACAGGTGCAACGCTTCATTAAGTTTTCAGACGTCCACTGGCTGATAAGACAATGAAGCAGAATATGTGATACTTGTTGGGTAAAGGTCAATGAATTCGTCGTATTGTTTTTAGAAGCACCAAATATAAGATCTAATAATAATAATAATAATAATAATAATAATAATAATAATAATAATAATAATAATAATAATAATAATAATAATAATAATAATAATAATAATAATAATAATAATAATAATAATAATAATAATAATAATAATAATAATAATAATAATAATAATAATAATAATAATGTATTATTATTATTATTATTATTATTATTATTATTATTATTATTATTATAAAACCACCACATGATTATGATAGACGCCGTGGTGGAGGGCTCCGAAAATTTTGACCACCCGCTGCTCTTTAACGCGCACCTAAATCGAGGCACACAAACCTACAGCATTTTCGGCTCAGTCGAAAATGCGGCCGTCCCTGCCGGGATTCGATCTCTCGACGTGCGGGTCAGCAGCCGAGTTCCTCAGTGATGAGAACACCGTGGCGGATAATCGTACAAAAATAAATATGCCAATTAAGTGGTTTCTGAACAATCGAGAGTTCAGAAGACTGAACGCCATTTCTGGTCACTGTTCTTTTGCCCTATTTTTCGTTTTCTTTATTTGTGGTCAAACCATCCCCTTACGTGATGACGTGTATGCCATATGGCAATGTTGCCTTGCGTAAATTGAAGTGCTTGTATTTTTTTTCTTTTGCTCACTAGTGACACCTTAATCTTCACGTTCACAGACATTGCCACTCCGCTTTGATTTACTTTCAAAGATTCAGAGAAGAGTAGTTTGTTTTAGGGACTGACTTGTTTACTGACTGACTTGGACTGGACTTGTTTTAGTTTGTTTTAGGAATGTTTGAAAAAAAAAGTTGGCTTGAATATTTGCTTTTGCTGTGATCTCTAGGCTACACACCAGCTTTTTTTAGAACTTATGTGAACATCCTTGTTTTCATTGCTTTAGAAAAGCAAACGGCTAAGTTGTTGCTCTCGGATAATTAACAGTGCGCACTCTTTGAATAACTCCACGCTATCAGTGTCTGCAAGAGTAGCACAGCATTCGACTTCTGCTCCTATGTCCACTGCAAGTTACACAAGATTTTAGTCAGTGGTATTTGTTATACCCCATAATGCTACTCGCCTTGGGAGCAAATCTTGTTCTCTGATGCACATTATGCGAGGAGGACATTTCACTTTAATATATATGTATATTTTTTCGTGTCACCGAAGGAAGCTGTCTGTGAGTGCTGTGTTTGATTAAATTTCAGTAGTGTCGTACTGATTGGTTTAAATAGGAATGAGAGACTGTTCTGAAACTGGAGAATTTACTGTTTTTAGAAGGAAAAGCTTGGCCAGTTGACACATATTTAGATAAAAAAAAAAACCCCGCGAAACTTGGAACAGCCCTTGCTCTCGGAGAAAGAAAAGTACCTTGTCTGATGCTCGCCTGCTAGATTGTTAAGGGACGACGTTAGGGGCTTAAGCTTTCTTTCAAGTTCGGAATTCGTCGGCATAAGGGGTAGCAGGTGAGTTTCCCGCAAGGACACTTTTTTAAAGAAACATTAAAATAAGTATACGAGAGTGTACCCTGACTCAAAGACATTTGAGTCTTTATTGGCGTTTGGGCTGGGCTAGGTAGATTGTACGCAATGGTTGAATTTTCATCGTGTTCACTAGCTGAGAGAATTGGTTCACACGCAGTTCTACACGTGTGCGTGCTGAAAATAGCGCATATAACGACAATTTAAAGTTCTATTTCTTTATTTTTGAATATCGCGAAGGATCATGCTGTTTATTTTTGAAACATTTGGATATGTCTGATTTTTTGGAAGCGAGAGTAAAGCGTGACTGCAATGGGCGGGCTCAGACGGTACCACGCAGGGCGACCGAGGACCCTCGCAGTGCGGTCGACCAGTCGACGGACGTGGGCAACTCCAGCATGTCGGCTGGTGCTGTTAGCAAGGGCAGCTACTCGACGGATGCCCCGAGCCTCACCCGTTTGTCCAAGTACAAAGTCGTTCTAGTGGTCGTCCTCTGCATGGCGTTCGCTGCTGTCACGCTGCTTGTCGTACGGCTCGTCGCCAAGGGCAACTTGCAGAGTGCCTTCTTCACGCCAGCCATGTGGATCCAGGTGCGCTGCGTGACTTGCACGCAAGGATTCAGTTTTAGCGCCCAAATATGAAAACGATTTTAACGCCCAAAGACGAACGCGAACCGGTCGGGCTTAAATGCTTACTTGTTTCGAACACGGTTAGTACTAGACAGAGCACAACATAAGAGTGTAGTTAGTGCATGCATACGTCATACACTTGAACGGCAATATATAATTTCCAAATTGGGTTTGTTCAGTAGGTGCATGGGAAACCGTGTCGGCATTTTAAGATGAAACAGTGTGAGCTATCTATTGAGTGGTCCCCACTGCCCGAAGTGTTCTGTTATGTCCACGTCACCGTTTTATTCACTGGGCTTATTCAGGTTTAATCAGGTATTTATTTCATAAAGTTTAACTAGCTCTGAGTCATTTCCGACTCTCATATGAGCTGGTTTGGCCCCGAGCACATTGACAACAAGTTTACTAGGTTTATGGGTTTCCTCTGTGGACTTCTGAATGAATTTCTGCCAAAACCCAAGCTGGCAATTTACTATCCAACACATTAAATATATATTTACAACAGTCATTTTGTTAGAGGTACATCATCTAAAAGAAATTTAAACACTATACTCGGCCTTCAGAAAAAGGCAGTAAATTTATCGCTGGTGTTTCTTACAATGCACATAATGCGAATTCATTTGATCAGTATAAGAACGTACGTGTGCTATCGGCGCCGAGTAACACCCCACCAGCGTCAAGCATTAGAAATGGTATGGTGCGTGATGTCCTGTCATCGCCATGAATACGCGCAGTGGTGCGAAACCGGAGTGCTGCGCGCATGCCAATGGCGATGACTGGATGGCGCGCACTACACCATTTCTAACCCTTGCCGCTGCATGGGTTTGATTCGGCGCTGATAGTACATGTTATGGTTGGGTATCACTTGATCTTGGACGCCTTCGCCACCAGAAGCAAGAAAATATAGGCCATTTACAGAAGCAGTCGGTACCAACGCGTTTGTTTCACTTAATCGTATGCGCACTAAATCGTAAGAGTATAAACAATCAAATAGTTCTATACGCTGTAGGCAAAAACTAGCCGAGCTAGGAGTTTCTCCGGCAGATGAGCCCCCAAAACTCCCCTCAGGACCGAATGATTTACTCCCTGGTGTGGAGTGAACTAGCTACATGTCGTCGTAAAACACCCCTGCTTAATGACGGAGTTTATGAACAACATGCTAGAGGACAAGTCGTTTACTCTCATTTCGGCTTATTTTTGTTTGCAGTATAGCCTCTCTGAATAACTAAGTTTTATCTTACTAACGTACCTTTAAAAAAGAAATGAATTAGCAATCAACAATAAACAAATAATCAATTCGAAGTACCTGCAGCGCGCGAAGGCATTATTGCCAAGAGGAATAAAGGGTAGCATATATGGAAACAGTATAACTCTGCAGTTACCAGTGTTCGTTTCATTTGCCTAAAAGAACATTGCCTTGAGAGCTTCTCAAGAGTTTTCAGCCAAGAAGTCTTGTACGCTGTTCAACGGCCATTCATTGTTTTCTACCGTGTCCTTTCATGATTTTGGTTTAATTGCTTCACGAGGGTAAGTGTAACTGGTTTTCTATTTTGACACTTGCAGTGCACGTGTAAAGACTGTATCACACTTCTTGTCTGTGGAGTGCGTGGCTGTGGACGCTGTTGTTGTCCGCAGCTGCTACCTCACTTTAGCTACAAGCTTCCTTTGATGCTTTGATTATCGCACAAGGTACTAGCAAACAGTTATGAGTATGCCTGGCATCAATACGGTGCTATTTTTTATATATTCCTGTAAGAAAGGCAGTTTCAACGGCCGGCTGTGCGCTCTAGGCAAGTATGATTCCATCTCTACGTCCGCCTGTGATTGTGCATACGTTTTCGGCCATTTGTCCCTCTTTAATTTTTGTATTGGGGCTCGTCAATCATTTTACGCCACGCAAGGCTTCACGCGTAAAGCTTTCGCAGCCTTCTCCGCAATGTTCACACGTGGGTGCCTCTGCGATTTCCGAGAGGTTCCACAGGAGTGTGGCCTTCCCACATTGTCACAGTTTCTGTGGAGCCCTGTCCCCGAGTGTGCTAGAAGTCGCTGGATTGCCTACTTACACGAGCTTCTCAATCCATTACATTGCGGAGTTTCCCAGCGCTTTTGCGTTGCTTTTGAAATTTTGAATACCAATACAGCGAATATTGTTCGCCGTGGGGAGGCGAGGATATCGGCTTTGCCTGCTCTGTTTGTTATGCTTTATAACCCAGTCAGATAAACACGTTCCTCGCCATCTGCACAGGAAATGGACATACACTGTAACACGCCCGACTGTGTAACTGCCATCAAGTTCATCACCGCTTCCATGGATGTTTCGGCTAACCCCTGCACCGACTTCTATGAGTTCACGTGCGGTCGTTGGCGCTCTACGGCACCGGTCGGAAATGAGGAACCAGAGTGGGCATCTTCCGCCGGCCGCAACGTCTCGTACGTAGCGTCCCTGAGGACCGACTACGTAGCCTCTGCCAACGACAGCCTGCTGCGCGTGGTGCATGGATCGGCAACGTATGACGAGCAGGTCACTCAAATGGGGCAGGTCTACGCATCGTGCCTGTCATTCTTTGTAGACAAAGTGAGTTCAAGGCTCAACTACGGTGCCAGTTAGTATATGCGAGACATTAATTGTACAGGATGATTTGGTTGTGCTACCAAAGCGTGCGGTAGCCGTACTTGCCGGGACAGTAGGCTTGGAGTTGTTGATGGCAGTGAAATTGGAATAATGACAATGTGGGTTCTCATGAAGCTGCAAGATTCCATCGTGTAAACTGCTGAACTGATAAGGCAATTTCTTTCAATGCATTCAGACACTAACTACGTTGAACACGGAATGCGGAAATCTATAAGCGGGAGACGCGATGTTACTGTGTGCCGTCGCCATGTCGGAAACAAAGCGGGCATTCACCATATATGTAGTAACAGTAAGTTTTGAGGGCGGTTTGAACATGGACTAAATAGAGCGAGAAAGGAATCTGATCAGGTGTAGAGTACTTTTGAATAGTTGTCAAATACCAAGCACCAGCTTCTGGAAAATAATAAAGCAGCATTCCCATCTACTAAACTGGTGCTTTACGATCACGAGTGGGGCATTGAAAATTTCTGTAGCATAAGGTTTTCTTGGAAGCACAAGATTTTATTGTTGCAACTTGTGGCATTTAATATTCCGAAACAACAATACGATTGAGGCACCTCGTATTGGAGGGCTCGGGAAATTTCGACCTGGGTGCTTCGTGCCTTGGTATTGCACAACACAGGACCCTCTATTGTTTCGCCTCTATCCAGACGCGACCGCCGGGGTCAGAATAGAATTGTTGACTTTTAGGCTAGCAGCCGAGCACAACCACTGCGGTGGATATGGGCATGACTTTTTAGAGGATAATAATAGTCGATGTAATGTCGATAAAATATCACTTTGAGAGCGATGCAGCATGCATGCACAATGCACGAATGTCGTGTTCTATGTCCATACCACGTTGCTGCTGTATCAAAAATTTCTGTTCATATATACTGTGACTTTGTGCTTCGTTCAGTGCATTTGACGCGTTAAAATACTCACAGATTATTCTTAAAACACTTGGTGTTTACGAGCATTGAATATTCGATTCTAAGACAGTATACAATATTCTATTATTAAGCAGGTCCCGGGATCAGATCCCGGCTGTGGCGGCTGCATTTGCGATGGAGGCGGACATGTTGTAGGCCCGTGTACTCAGATTTGGGTGCACGTTAAAAAACCGAAGGTGGTCGAAATTTCCAGAGCCCTCCACTACGGCGTCTCTCATAATCATATGGTGGTTTTGGGATGTTAAACGCCACAAAGCAATCAATATTCGAATAATGAATTTGTTATTGCAACTTGTAAGTATTGGCTCACCTCTATGCTAATAATCATGGCACCGGCTGTTCTTCACAAAGCAAGGATTTGGAGCACAGGTGAAGGCGCGCTACTTCCTTATGCGTACGTCATATATAGGCGCTGCAGTATTTCTATGGCGGTATATAGTGTATACCACGGAAGATATACCATTTGGACAGCAATGGTAAACAACACGATGTTTGCAGTAAGAGCGACATGCCCCTTTGTGAAATTTTAGGTATAATATTTCCCACGAATAACAAACCATTTTTTTGAACGCAGCCACTGAACCTAACTACCGCATGGCAAGCTGCCAATATATACAGAAATTTCTGGTTTGAGGCCAAGACGTTCCAGGACTCCTTGTTCTTGGCTGTTACACACTTTCTGCATTACCGGTTTGGCTCAGTTTTCGACGTCAGTTACAACGCACAGGTTGCGGATATCTCGCCGGGAACAGCCATACTACGTCACGTCAACGCCGGCTTTCGCCGCGCCATCATTATGCGCGCTGTGTATGCGCTGTTTTCAAACAACAGTTCGAGCGTCCGTCAACGCTCCGACGGGCTCGACTACACCACAAGCGATAGCGGAGCTTTTGGCAAACTGGTTGATGCCATAGTGATGCTGGATGACTTGGTGTTCAACCAGACGGGTGCCTCAACGTCCCCTCCAGACGAAATTGAACTCAACGAGCTGAACTCGAACAAGTGGAATTGGACAGAGTTGTTGACCGCACAGTCTTCAGTAAAAGCTACGGCTTTGCCCATAAAAGCGCGTGTTAAAAACTTGGAGGGTGTGAGAGCCATCTTGCATTCGCTGTCCAGCCAGGAGAACATGATGGCCACCAAGATCTACCTGATGCTGGTGCCATTGGCGAAGTTCTTTGAATTGGAAGACCGGGCCAGAGTGCACCGTCGCATGCCCAAGGACGAGATTATAAACGAGCTCTGCGTTACGGCGATGGAGACGATGTTCGGAGATTTCTACCGTCGCTGGATTGCGACCGAATTGGCTGGCTCTGACACAGGCGATGAACTGAGGCGTATGCTTTCTGGCGTGCTCGATGCAGCTGACAGAGTACTGGAGGTTACTAAAGGCTTCGTCCTGGATTATGGCAAGATGACTGCAGTCACCAACCCAAATCGGGGTGAGTATAGTTTGCCTGTTTGTATGACACGGCAACGTGGACATTAAATGTTCACGTTGCAGCGTCTGCCTGCCAACGGGATCGTATAGGAAAAGGGATTGCGAGTAGATGAAGCGGGTCATGTAGAACTTTTTGTTGGAGTAGTTGGTGCATGAATAACGGGAAGAATAAGGTGCAAACGAGGCGAACACAAAAAGGGACATGGATGAACGCCTATGAGTAACTGATTTTATTCGAAAAAAAAACTGGAATAAATATGGGCTCATGTTTCGACGGTGTACCTAAGAGCGACAAAAGATGCACGTCATGACGTATCTTTTATAAAATCTGAAATGAGATCAATAACCATTGGTGCATAAGGCCAAAGTAACGTGAACATGAATCGGTAATATTGTAATGGTTTTATCAACGCAAACAACAAACAGTAACACAGTACCAAATATTTCTGCTTCTCGCTCATGCGTGGTCAGTATTCCACCTAATGCGAGAACTTATTTCATCGAAGTGTTTCTTTCTAAAAGGACACTTCACATTCGTTAAATACTTTTAATGGGTCGTTGACCCTGTCTAGGCCCTTTTTTGACACAGAAGGCTTATTCAGGTTCGCGTGTGACGTGAAAAGTGGCTTCAAATAAGAAAAAAAAAGAGAAAAGTGCCACGTCGTATCTGCCTCTCGCGCATAGAAGGACACCTCAACAACATGACACAGTGGATGGGGGTAATGGGAATAAAAGATAGAAAACAAAGATAAGGGGAAAGAAAAAATCACATTGTATCCTCGAAGTGAATGATGATGAGTGGGCCGAAAGATCTGTCTGTCTGTCTGTCTGTCTGTCTGTCTGTCTGTCTGTCTGTCGGCCTGCCTGCCTGCCTGCCTGCCTGCCTGCCTGCCTGCCTGCCTGCCTGCCTGTCTGTCTGTCTGTCTGTCTGTCTGTCTGTCTGTCTGTCTGTCTGTCTGTCTGTCTGTCTGTCTGTCTGTCTGTCTGTGGATATGCTGTGCTGGCTACGCCGGAGAGATGGACTGCCCTAGACCATAAGGTGCTTCGCCGCTAAAAAAATGTATTGGAAATAATTTGGTCCACATCTCTCAGCACACGCCCGAACCACCGCAACACCCAGTTGACTGGGAAAGCCACAGAGAAGGCTAGATATTCACCGTAGAAGAAGCACGACGGGCCGGATTGGCGCGTTAAAAATGTGGGAGTGCGCGAAGCACTTGCTTTAGCTCTTAGCCCAGGCAAAAGAAATATGAAGTTCAGTAAAACTCAAGATGGGAGTTCTGTTGGCGTCTATGTGGTCGAATCTCGCCGACTAAATAAATACCCGGCCCTATGGCGTCATGTGTAGCAAGAGCCACGGCACACAATTCAAACGCCGGAGAGTCAGGCGGCAAGGTCACGAGCACTGCACGAACTGCCGCAGCAAGTTCGGCCATCGACGTGGCCTTCGGGTCGACGGCGAAGGCTGGCGTAGTCGGAGGAGGGGTTGGTTTTACATAGTCAGCATATTAACTGAATATTAACTCGCACCAAAGGCGGGCGCAGTCGAAGAAAGGTTCGGGGTGGTTGCCGACGTCCTTCGGCCCCCATCGGCGACAGCATCTCGAAACTAATGGCCGTTCACGATCACCGCACTACCACGCTGGTCGGGGTTGTTGAGAGCGAGGCGGGTGCACTCCATTGCTTTGCCACGAGTCACGGAGCCGTCTGACGAGGAGAGAATGGATGCGGCTTTGCGCTGGAGCTGCCAGGAGGGGCAGCGCGGCGTGTTCACCAGGCGCTTGCCACTGCAGTGGACGCAGCACGGGGATGTCGTGATACACGTTCTCTTGGGGTGGCTGTCACTGATGCGGAGGCAGCGCTCATCGCCTGACCAGGTCGCCGTAGCGTGTCCAAAACGACCACGTTAGGCACATGTGAGGGACCGCGGCGGTTAAGGGTGGATCCAACGGTACTAGAATAAACTCACTTTCAAAGCTCCGGATCTCTCATTAGCGGAGAAGGATGGGCCAAACTGCGGTCCCGAGAACTAGCGGCGCTGCAATCTGACCTTGCGTTACTCTCGGTGCATAGTCTTCTACGGCGGCGTACTTTGGCGGTTCGCTGCGCTGTTCCTCGCGCCGGCTTCCCTGTTGTACTGGTAACGAATTTAACCATTCCTCATGCGCTTCCAGTCGACAGTTGCGATTTGAAATTGTTGACTAGACAAGGTCTCCTGTATTGATTGGCCCGGATGTGTTGCTTATTGCAAGTTGGCTAAGAATCGACGTCCCCCTACACTCTAAGGCAGAATTACCCGAAAAAGGAGTAACGGCGCATTATAAACATGCGCGATTAACGAATAGACCGTTAAGAAGCAACCACAGTGGGAAGCGTGGCAAGCGAAACGTAGGAATGAACCACCCGGGCATTGAAGGCAGTGCGAAAAGCGTTGCCAAGGTGACGAGGCCTCCCTCTCCTCCTATGCTGGCTCAGTTTTTGGCGGCGATGGTTCACGTTGTGTCGCACTCGGAGCGCTCGACCAAGGCTGCCTGGATTCGCCGATCTAAAAATTACGACGTGGTGCTTGTGTGTACGCTTGGATGAGCATGGGCTGATGCTTTTGCGTTTCGCTGCACCCATGAAGTCTGGAGCAAGTCTCGACACATCACCACGCCACGCTGTATATCTCTGGCTTCAAGATAGTCACGACCAACACACGATGACAACATCTGAGAAGGCCAAAATGGCGGCCGGGAAAACGACAGGCCTATCGGATATATACTTCAGTTCGACTAAGGGCAGAAAACAGCGCTGGATTATAAGGCAAGTAGGTTATCATTCTTTATTCTACTCTACTTGTCACGTGTGGGATATGGATTGCGCTTGTCGGCAACGGGCTTGGTCATGTTGTATATCGCACGCTCTAAATACATCGCGAAGGTCAGCTTCGGCGTCTGCAGTTCGCCTGTGCTTTGCGACCGCCTGGAAATTGACTACCATTGCCGTCGGCCTCCCGTACGCTCGCTCGTCGAGTGCTCGCCTGTCTTTGCACCGCGATGAGCTCCGGGCTGACGATATTGGGCTGAGACCTCGTCCCTGTGTTGAGAGTCATCGAAAACACGTTGCGGGTTCTCGTAAAGAGCTTGGTTGTAGTTTGTCGCGCACTGTAAGTGCACCAGCACGGGCTGACGGAGCTTTCGCTCGCCTCGGAATTCACTGAAAATTGGTCGCCATTACAGTTGGCTTTCCCGTCAGTCGGTCACAAGCAGCTAGGGGCCATCCGTTGGCTATGGCGGCGGACTCGCGTTTGCGTTCTGCACTCGCTCGAGTTTGTGGAAAAGGGCCGCATTAGGCCGCGTTCACACTCAGCATTCCGCCCGCCGAAAGGGCACCGAATCCGGTTCGGCGGCGGCGAGATCTGCCGAAAGGGCCCTTTCCGCGCCGATTGCTTTCGGGCAGATTTTTGCGGCGTCTGCCGCCGAATCGGTCACCATGGACCAATAGGAGCGCTAGTCAAGGAATTTTGAAAAATGGTGGCTAAGCCCTGTACTTACTTGATATGCCGCAGTGCACGTAACTGAATGTTGAAACCAACGGGAGTTTAACCTACTCTGTGCCTACTTCACCTCCGTATTTCGTGAAAGAGGTGACCGAGCTTGCTGTTGGCGTGACCGAGCTGGTTGCGGTCTTGCAGAGCAAAACGAACCCACCAACGCCGCTGGCGTCGGTAGTTTTTCTGCTCTTTTTCTGCAAAACAGCCACTTGCCAGCAAAGTAAGCAGTACTGTCTTTTTTTGCTTCTTGCGTACGAGAATCGTCGAAGTATACACCACCGGATAGCGTAGTAGCGTTTGCGAGCCGCGACAACAACCGGGTGACAGCGCATCCATCCCGCGTTCGCCCCGTAGTAGATGGCATATTCGGCGGCGCGGGGCGCGTCCAGTGCGAACGACGCTGCGTTTCGGCGGCAGGGGAATTTCCGTCGTTATAGAAAGCGGATGTTTCAGTGTGAACTAGGCTTTACTATCGATTTCTTCGGCGCTAGCTCCAAACCAGCTCGGCGCTGTTCGTGGCGGCGGCCAAGCGTACGCTCGCTCTCCTGTTCGAAGTTCGCTGGGGGCAGACACTCCGCGTGCAGTGCCATGCTTGGTCTCGCGTTCGCTTGCTCGAGCTGAACGACGTCGCTCGCTTAGGACTCGCCGACTTGTTGGCGGCACGGTAGGTCGCGGAGTTGTGGCTGCGGCCACCGCTCTTAAGCTGTTGCGCTACGGGATTGAAATGAGTATGACGATGTGTGGCATCATGGTGAAATTATTAGCATGTCATATCTCAAGTATGTTTTAATTTCACCTTGCACGCATTTCTCATATGCATTTTTATTCATCCTCTGTCGCGTGTGACTCACTATTTTACGTACTTATTGTGCAGCCGTGAACACACACCGTGCTGAAGACTGTCGCTGGCGTCTGCGATGCCTGTCATCCATCTCTTTCGTCAGAGCAGCTTCAGAAGGACTGTACGAGAAGTGGAGGTAAAGTTATTTGTGGGTCATATTTTAACTCTTGTTTTTATATTAACGTGCACGTACTTGTCATATGTGTGCATCTTCATCTTCTGTCACGTGTGTCTAACTATTTTTACTATATTATTGTACGTGCAGCCATGAGAACACAACAGGAAGGCTGCGTGCGCTGGCGTCTGCAATGCCTGTCATCTATCCCTCCCGTCGGAAGAGCTTCCCAAGCAGTGAACAGGATTTGACAACGAGACTGGACTTGTACACTCCACCATGATTTCACTTAAAAGAATGGAGAAACTTCATGTGTATGTAGAAAAATAAAAGATTTCGATGTCTCACTTTTTTCTTTCGTTGTTGCTGTGACTGCGAAAGCAGTTACACATAGGTGGCTAACTACTTTTTTGCTTGTTCTTTTCTGCGAAATTTGTTGCTCATTGCACAGAAAAACAGGTGAAAAGAAGTATTAGGCCTGGCGGAAAATAAACAAAAAACAGTGTGTGAACTGGGAACAAAAAGTCCATCTGATTAGAGTATTTGAGTGGATCAACCGTTCGTCCGGCAAGGTGCAACTGTGAGGACAAAAGGTTGCCCGGTAAGGTGTAAATGTGGGGATTAACAGTTGCTCTATAAGTTGCAATTGTGAGGACTAAATGATAGTCCTTTAAGGTCAGTTGTTGGACTAACGGTTACTCACTAAGGTGTAAATGTGAAGACTAAATGTTAGTCCTTGAGTTTGTTAGACCCGTTGTTGTTAGTCCTTAAAGGGAGTAATGGTTGTGGCAGCCCCATTAGTCCCCAAAAGGACGAACCACACACCCTTTTAACACCATTTTGCCGTAGAGTGTATAGTTGCGCGCTCTGCAATCCGTTTAACATCCGAGTACCGGAATTTCTGCGTGATTGGGCACTTCAGCGTAAAAGTTTTGTGACGACCGCTAGCGTTTTAACCACTCTCACCTTGCCCAGACGAAAAACGGCCCAAACATCTGTAAAAGCCTCAAACAAGTTGACTAGTTACAAAAAATAAAAAAAAACAGCGAGATAGTTGGCAACTGATTGAATGCAAGTATCGACAGCGTTGCTCGTCGCATGCCTTTCGTCTTGGTGTTCTATTTTTGGCGTCTCCTCCAAACTGGGCACTAAGCATTCGAGGGGCGCCATTAGTTAAATGGGGGAGGGGGGATCGGCTCCTTGGTTATGGACATTTCGGCTTCAATATATGTAGTGAAACCAAGCGCAGACGAGATCAAGCGCAGATGGGTACCGGGTGCGAGCTCCCACTTTCCACGTGAGATCAGGAATTATTGTTCAGCAAAACATGACGGTAGTGCGTTACGATGCTGTTATTCTCACACTGAATGTCACAGACTTTGCGTTTGGCAGAGCGCTCACTATCTTTGCGACGCAGAGCTTGGCGCCACCTTCTGAATTGCGCCGGCTTTCTTAGGAGTATGTCATGGTCAGCATTACTTTGTTTATTCCCCAATCAAGACTACATGAAGGCATGCAATTTATTCACTTTACTACGCCTGATTTAAAAGATTACATGGTCTCGAATTGCTTCGATCGACTGGTCACCCTCCCGGGTTATTTCTGTTGGAGGTTAGGACTACCTTTCCGTGCGTGCTTTGATCACGCTTTCAAATCAAGTTGTAGGATAAACGACTGTCTCGTCACCTATACATATATTTATAATTTTTCTGCGTGGTATATCATTTGAACGTGATAGCTTGAATGAGTTCGTTTCACAGACACTCCGGTGTTGGCGTCGCTTTCAGCGTTTCCGGTTATGAGCGAGAAGACATCATCTTGTACGTGACAATAAACAAAAACAACCGGAAACGTGCCAATAAAAAAATCTTCTGTCGGAGTGAGAATCGGTCCCAGGCTTTCTGCGTGGAAATCAGGTGTTATACCACAGAGGCACATCGATGGTCGAAACTGATTGTGTTAAGCCAAAAAAATTAAGGCATTATGTTTAAACTTTATTTGTTCATGTAGTAGAAGTAATTTTTGAAACCCGCGCAACATTAAGTGGTAGAAGCGTATAACCACCCCCGGCGTCTAAACAAGTGAAAAGCGCAAGGAGTGGGCGTTTGACAGGCCCAGACATTACAGGGTGCTCAAACCTATTTCGCGTGTTGCTTTACACACGCGTAAAAGCCCTTTCGCGGATTCGCAAAAGGAACAATTATGGCGCAGTGGGCATTTTGCATGTGTACTTGCCGTAGACATTCTACGATAGTTTGAAACGGCCAGTGTTGCACGCACAGCCATTTGTTCCCTCACGGCACTGTTGAGGCGTACACTGATACTGAATCTAGGCTAGTAACCGACAGAGTGATTCACACGGCGACCAGTTACGCTGTTGAGGTCTACTCCTGAAGGCGAATCTCAAGCGTCCTCCAAGTTTTGTATTTGCTGTGGTTTAACTGTTGTCGTAGAATACAAACAATACTCAATGGCGTCCCTTCTGCCATATCCGCCAATATCTACCGCATTTAATATTATTGATAACCATAATAATGGAAATACAACTTTTCGGACTATATTATGAATTCTCTCGGGTATCGTGCAAGGCTGGACAGCAAATTTTTAATACGATCGTTCGTCGGCTAGACCATCACCGCGGAACGAAAGAGATCGAAGGCTACATATATGAGATTTTCAAACTGTTTATAGCAGCTTTCATGTTCGTCCATACTGTGTAACCATGTTTACGCAGAAAATAAATAATGAATAAATAAACAAACGAATGAACCAAATGCGTGAAGCGGAGTCGTCATTGAGGTCGCCGCTGTTGGAGCCTGGCGCAAAGCCAGTCAGCGTACCTCAATGTAGATGAATCTGCTCCTCCTCGCTACGCCTCATATGACAAACGCATTTCCGTACAAAAAACTACGCAGTGCCAAAGACAGTCCGAGAATTGACGTGGGAATACAGCGCACCATTCGTGTTAGACGCTTGCACGTCGCTGCCGCCGATCACAGCATGCGCGCCCGCGTCGCTAGAGCAAGATCGTACTGCAGCGCCACTAGTTCTAGCAACCACCACGTGGCGCGCTTCTACAGCGGAGCTTTCAAACTGAGTTTATTCTAGTAACGTTGGGCGGACAAGCCTCCGGAGCTTGAACAGGAACCCCTTCGGTGGTACGGTGGTGCCCTCAATGGTCAGCTTGAGGAACTTTCCTTGGTGGACGTAGGAGACGACTGGGACGGTTACCAAGTTGGCCGCGATGTCGTCTGGGTCTAGGCTGTCGGCTACGCCGTAGATGGTACCACATACGCAATTGTGTTCCACGAGAAGCTGTGGATCTCGTGGATCTCGCACAGTCTGTCCACTTTGAGGAGTGGGGAGGGATCCGCGAAGTGTCCTTTGTCCGCGGTCATGACGTTGTGCCGGAAATCAACGTGTACGAGCTGAGTGGCTGGGAACACGGAAAGAAAAGTCGGGAATGCATTGCGGGATGCGGCAAGAAAATTTTCCTTCTTGCCCGCTGGGTGACAGAGAATTGTGCCGCTGCTTTCTACCACTGCTGCAGGAGATGCCCGGGGCAGGGGCTTGGGCACTCATGGTTTATCGGTGGTTTGGTTGCTGGGGTTGGTGGTTTGTCGGCGGTTTGTTTGGTATAGAGAAGCGGAACGAAAGTAATCGAGATGCCGCCCATGTCGCATGCGAACTGGCAAGAGACGACGAGGGTAGCGTGCGGTGTTCTGAGCAGTAAGGTGGGTGCAGCTTCTGACTCCGTTACTGTCGTTTGAGAAATGGTGCCCGGTACACTTTCCTTTCCTCATGTGACTTAAGTGCGGGTGTTTCAGTTCAAAAAGATGCTAATTGAAGGTGTTAACATGGCTCGCGTCGACGGTATTTCAGTGCTGCGACAACTCCAGCTGCTAATGTCACTCTAAAAATGATGACTAGAGACTCGATATTAAGACCTTCACACTGCTGATGAAAAAAAAAACTTTGCATTTCCTTCATGTTGTTTGAGTACCACACATTTTGACGCAACAAACCCTGTATGCAGCCGCGCAAAACTCGTTGGCTGGCCGTTGTGGCTATAGGCGGATTGCGGAGAGGGCATCGTAATGGGCGACTCCGTAGCAGACGACATGGTTCTCTCCACCCTCCAAAAAGCGTAGTGGTGCGCGCGCATGGAGGAACTCGATGCGCGCGCCCCACTATCATGGTACATTCCATCGAGGAATGTACCATGAGACTACAGCGCCGCCACTACTGTCACTCGCCGGAGAATCAGCGGAGATGCTGTGCGGCTGCCTCAATCATTCCACTGCCCCCTTCTAAACACTGTACCGAGGGTTCCATTGGTAGCACTTAAAATGACCGCGCACGGTGCGTAGTAATCGTCCTGCTTGAAAGTTCAACTCGTTCTTTCTCGTGGGCGACGTCGTCTGGACTCCTATCCAGAACCAAGGTTTCCTTTAAACGAGTCATGTATCCGCAGGCTTTTCAATATATTGTTAAATTAAATCCGGTTCCTTAGACAAGAGAAGGCTTATGTTCTCTCGGCAGTTCGTTTAAACAATGGTCAGTTTGGTCGGGATTTTATAAACCACATTAGGCAGGTATAACTTACTTTTAGTGTGATAGCGGAGGTGAAGGGAATGGCGTTACCGTGCAGCAAATGTTCGTTGCTGACAGCGCCTTATAGTTTAGGGGGGTAGCGTTTACATGTTTGACGTGCCTCAGCTGGAATGGTGGCGCCACCTATAGGAGGGTTGAGAAGTAACAACACTGAAAAATAAAACACGAGAATGTCTGCCTGTGTCACCGCGCGAAGCATTGTTGCAAGTTTATTTTTGTAATAACAAAATTAAATAAATATGACCATGCACCAAATGCGAAAACATTTATCTCGTCAATTTCTTTGCATTGATCTTGTAGTTAGGCATGGACACGTTCGAAATGGGAAACTATCTAAAAAAATACACCAACCTATCCGTAATACTCGGTCGTCGAAGCTAACTAAAGGCAAGCGAAGCCACTTTACACAGTCGTCTGCTGCGAACAAAGGGAATCGTTCAAGAACTACGCCAAAGTCACTTCGAAGCGGGCGTTCGAAGGCACCGCCATGTTTTACGTACACTTACGCTAACACGGTAATAAAATCTGAAAATTAGCACGCGTGCGGTAAGCGGCACGGTTAGCGTGCGTATCTGCGCATGGGCACTTCGATCCCGATATCACGGTGCGCCCAGTATCCCGGTAAGACCAGTCATAGGTGTCTATTTTTCTTGTACGTCACAATTGAGCTTGCGTGCTGGGTTCTGCAGGCCATCTTACTTTCGTTCAGACTATTAATCCGAGGAGACAGGGAAGCCAGTTCAAAAAGGGCTAAAATCACTACTGACACATTGTATTTATAAATATGTTCCGTTCTGCAGCATTGATATTGAGTAGGGATCTTGACAACTTCATGTAGGCCAGTTTCTTTTAAAACACCTGAAAACGCAGAACGGTGAAATTTCAATCGATTGAAAAAACATCAAGGATGTGATAGGATTTCGCGAATCTTGAGGAGATAAATCGGCTTTTGCCTCGGTTGATGGCAGAGACCTTGATGTTGAAGGGCTCTTTTGAGCCGTCCAATCTTGTATTGAAAGAAAAGCACTGGATCCTCTCGAAATTCGGTAGGTATATCAACCAAAACGTTCCTTAGTTTACTACAGTTCTATCTCAGTGCCTCGTTAATTGAATTCGAGAATAGAGTGTCTATTCAAAGAAAAACCATCTGTATAGTGCACTCTAAGGCAAAAGGGTGTTAAAAAGTGTGTGGTTCGTCCTTTTGAGAACTAATGGGGCTGCCACAACCATTAATCCTTTTAAGAACTAACGGCACAGGGTCTAACAGTGTCCCCTCAAGGACTAACATTTGGTCTACACATTTACACCTTATTGAGTAACCGTTAGTCCCACAGTTCACCCCAGAGGACTAACATTTAGTCATCACATTTGCACCTTATGGAGCAACTGTTAGTCTCCACATTTACACCTCACCGGGTAACCGTTAATCCTCACAGTTGCACCTTGCCGGACAAACGGTTGATCCTCTCAAATACTCTAATTGGATGAATTTTTGTCCCCTGTTCAATTATTGTTTTCTGTTCATTTTCCGCCAGGCCAAATACTTTTCCGCCTGTTTTTCTGCGCAGTGAGCAACAAATTCCGCAGAAAAGAACACGCGAAAAAGTAGTTGGCCACCTATGTGTAACTGCTTTCACAGTCACGGCAACAACGAAAGACAAAAGTGAGACATCGAAATTTTTTATTTTTCTACATACACATGAAGTTTCCCCATTTTTTTAAGTGAATTCATGGTGGAGTGTACAAGTCCCGTCTCGTTGTCAAATCTTGTTCAGTCTTTGGGGAGCTTCTCCGACGGAAGCGATAGAGGACAGGCATTGCAGACGCCAGCGCACGCAGCCTCCTGCATGTTGTGTTCCTACGGCTGCACGTACACTAATATAGTAAAAATAGTGAGGCACACATCAAAAAAGATGAAGATGCATGTATATGACAAGTACGTGCACGTTAATATAGGAACAAGCGTTAAAACATGACACACAAAAAACTTCACCTTCACATCTCGCACAGTCCTTCTGAAGCTGCTCTGACGAAGGAGATGGATGACGGGCATCGCAGACGCCGGAGCACAACCTTCAGCATGGTGTGGGCCCATGGCTGCACAATAAATATGTAACATAGTGGGTCACATGTGAGAGAGGATGAATACAAATGCATATGAGAAATTCGTGCAAGGTGAAATGAAAACATATGTGAGATATGACATGCTAATAATTTCACTGTGATTTCACACATCGTCAAAGACTCATTTCGATCCCCGTAGCCCAACAGCTTAGGAGTGGCGGCCGCAGTTACAACTCCACTGACCACCGTGCCGCTAACAAGTCGGCGAGTGCTAAGCGAGCGACGTCGTTCAGCTCGAGCACGCGAACGCGAGAGCAAACACGGCACTGAACGCGGAGTGTCTGCCGGCAGCAAACTTCGAACAGGATAGCGAGCGTACGCTTGGCCGCCGCCATGAACAGCGCCGAGCTGGTTTGGAGCTAGCGCCGAAGAAATCGACGGTAATGCGGCTCTTTTCCACAAACTCGAGCGAGTGCAGCGCGCAAACGTGAGTCCGCCGCCGCGGCCAGCAGATGGCTACGAGCTGCTTGAAACCAACTGGCGGGAAAGCCAACTGTAATGGCGACCAATTTTCAGTGAGTTCCGACGCTAGCGAAAGCCCCACCAGCCCGATCTGGTGCACTTACAGCGCGCCACACACTACAACCAAGCTCTTTACGAGAACCCGCAACGTGTTTTCGACGACTCCCAACACAGCGACGAGGTCTCAGCCCAATATCTTCAGCACGGAGCTCATCGTGGTGGCGAAGACAGGCGAGCACTCGATGAGAGAGCATACGGGAGGCCGACGGCAATGGCGGACTGAAGAAGCACAGGCGAACTGAAGACGCCGAAGCTGACCTTCGCGATGTATTTCGAGCGTGCGATATACAACATGACCGAGCCCGTTGCCGGCAAGCGCAATCCATATCCCACACGTGACAAGTAGAGTAGAATAAAGAATGATAACCTACTTGCCTTAGAATCCAGCGCCGTTTTCTGCCCTGAGTCCGACTGAAATATATATCCGATAGGCCTGTTGTTTTTCGGCCGCCATATTGGCCTTCCCATCTGTTGCTGTCGTGTGTTGGTCGTGACTATCTTGAAGCCAGAGATATACAACGTGGCGTGCTGACCTGTCGAGGCTTGCTC
The DNA here is from genome assembly GCF_043290135.1 of Rhipicephalus microplus. Classification (NCBI taxonomy): domain Eukaryota; kingdom Metazoa; phylum Arthropoda; class Arachnida; order Ixodida; family Ixodidae; genus Rhipicephalus; species Rhipicephalus microplus. The sequence continues at coordinate 389,369,324 of NC_134710.1, forward strand.
CAGACTTCATGGGTGAAGCGGAACGCTAAAGCAGCAGCCCACGCTCATCCAGGCATACACACAAGCACCACGTCGTAATTCTTAGATCGTCGATCCCAGGCGGCCGTGGTTGAGCACTCCGAGCACGACGCTACGCGACCGCCGCCGGCAAAATACGGGGAAAGACTGAGACAGCAGAGGAGGAGAAGGACATCTGTTCTGTGGAGAAGGAGGATTGGCCACCTTGGCAACGCTTTTCGTGCTGCCTGCAATGCCCGGGCGGTTCATCCCAGTGGAGACTGAGTGGTTTCGCGCCGCACGCTTCCCTCTGTGGTCGCTCCTCAACGGTCTATCCGTTCATCGCGCACGTCTATTGGGCTCCGTTACTCCTTTTTCGAGTAATTTTGTCTTAGAGTGTGTTCTGTGTAGCCCTAGTGTTGAGCAAAATCTTCGTCTCTAGAGGTGATGGTAATTTGTATAGTGTGTTTGACGAAAAGAAGGCACTTGAAGTATTTAGGTACGTTGACAATTTTCTGATACTGTTAAATAAACAGAATTCATAGAAAAATCCGGACGCTGTACAATGAATTCTAGAAGATTTTAGAGAAAATTGTCAAGGGTTCGAATACACTTTTGATCTACCAAAAATGAAAGTTACTATTTTTAGACCTACAGCTCTCCTACAAAAATAAGAGGTGCACTAAATGTGCAACCCCACATCACAAAAAGAGCTTTTGTCATACCGGTCAGCTCACACTAAGAAAGAAAACAGGCATCGCCACAGTGGTTTTAGAGTCCGCTTCCGAAAACTTGTGAGCAATCCATGCAAAACAGCTTTCTACACCAGGTTGAATGACTCCAAATGCAAGCAGTAATAGTGGAGTTCCTGCTCCAGCAAATTAAAGGTAAAAAAACTAGAAAGACACACTAGAAGAATGCAGGAGGGTTAGACCTGTGGTAGCTTTCTACTCTCACCACCTAGCGCACAAAATTAAAAAAAAAACGACTAAAGTGAGTACATGGTAAGTTGTTTTCAGAATGGGCGTCGGCAGAGGGGTGCAAAAGGGGCACTTGCACCTCTCAAGCCTCACCAACCTTTGCCCTAACGCAAGCTACACAACAGCTTTCTGCATTCCTGAGCCTTGAGGCCACACGGGCTTGCACGCCGCCCTTCCCCGCCCTGGAAACATCCTGTCGATGGTCATGATTCAGTCCCCTTTAAACTTGCTTCCTTGTGTCCTCAGATTAACAAACGAAAAAAAAAAACGATCTGCGGAACCCAGCGCTGAAGTCCATTCGTCATGTGCAAGGAAAACGTGATGTATAAGATCCCGCTCACACACAATAAGACTCATATATAGGACAAGCGGGACACTGTATAAGCAAACGGCTGGGAGCCTCATGAGCGTTCACTTGACAAAGGGACCGGGTCTGTCTCGTCTCTTTTTTTTTCTCTTTGTCAACCTCGCGCCACGTATTTCAGCCTAACATATACCAACTAGCCCAACATAACGTACTGTTAAGGACCGGGTCTACTTTAGCAATCCTTTCTAAACCTGCGGATGCATGCCTCGTTTGAAGGAAACCTTTGTTCTGGATAGGAATGGAGAAAAACGCCGCAAGGCAAGTTAAATACGCCTTACGTATCGAAAGCAAAGGCCTAGACTACATCAGCGAACCATCAGAAGCGTTGAATCAATGTGAAGTGTTCTTTTTAGAAGGCACTTGGTTGAAATAACTTCTTGCATTAGGTGGAATATAGACCGCGCATGACCGAGAAGCGGGAAAATGTACTTTTTTATTAGGTGGTAATCATGCGTGTGTAGATATTGTTTTTGCAACCATTACAATATTTAAGTCTCCCGTTCATGTTGCTTTGGCCATATATACTACGAGTCATTGATCAGATTTCCATTTTTGTTAAAGATACGTTATAAAGTAATATTATAAATTAAAAAAATGCGAGGTGATTAGCGCTGTTGAAATGCGAGCCTATATGTATTCCGGTTTTCTTCTAACGAATATCCGCAGGAAATGCACGGAGCGAATGATGATGAGTGGGCGAAGCGCCCATCAGTCCATCCATGCTTCCGTCGGTCCATGCGTCCGTCCGTCCGTGCGGCTGTCTGTCGGACCATCCATCCGTCCTTCTATCTGTCCATCCGCCTGTCTGTCTGTCTGTCTGTCTGTCTGTCTGTCTGTCTGTCTGTCTGTCTGTCTGTCTGTCTGTCTGTCTCTGTCTGTCTGTCTGTCTGTCTGTCTGTCTGTCTGTCTGTCTGTCTGTCTGGCTGTCTGTCTGTTCATCCGTGCATTCATCCGTTTGTACGTCTGTCCGTCTGTTCATCTAGTGAACACTCCAAGTACCACCATTGTGCATCTTTTCGCTATATATTCATCATATACAAGTACCGCCATCCAGCGGACATTCCAAGGACTAAACTAGAGGTGGGTATGTACTGCTACTAGTGCTACTACTACGTACATCGGGGACGCACGACCCATGGCTTTAGAAGCTTCGCCCCTAAAATCGGTTGTTATTCATGCCACTTCTCGTGTACGTCTTGTTTGCGCCTTATTCCTACCGTGAAATGGAGCAGGGTGGGGCAGGGATATTAGTGGGTTGAACGCAAGTGGAAAAGTCCTGCGCACGCTTGCAAAATAATATTTGTAGACGAATTAGGCCTGGTTGTTTGCGGCACTTTTTTCTTAGTATGATGAGCCAGATTTTTTTTTGTAGAAACCGTGTTTTGCATCAATTACGCCTTTCAGATCGTGCAATATTTGTATGACATTTTGTGCATATGTGGTACGATGCGAATAAGGTAACGCGCATGTTGCTTCTTCTGCTGTACGCTAATACGTCCTATCACCAGGACCACCTTCAGTAGTGTCATTGTTTTATGTAGTGCAGCCGTGTTGAGGAAACGAAAATTTTAAATTCGTAAAAAAGTCGACTGTCCCAAGGCTTGGCCTTTTATGACATTTGTAAGATGGGGGCATTGTCCAGCCATCTACGATAAGTTGTTTAGAATGGCAGCGCTAAAGCTAGACTACGCTATGTTATTTATGGAACACTTGAAAGTTAGGTCAGCTCATTTATGGTGGGATGTAGTAAAACACTTGATGTCTCCCAGTTTAAAGTAGACTATCCAAACAACGATATGAATAATGACTTGATTGGTTCACCGTAGTCTTGGATTTCATATTCGTATGGACGAAAATGTTTTCTTCAGAATTGTTTTCGAAGAATTTATAATAATTGATTGTATGCCTAATACAAATATTGGGGCTAAATCACCATAGTTATTTACCCAGTGACAAAAATAAAACATGAAAGGTAGCTTTAGAACTCAGTTGAACCCACCTAGTAAAATCACTCAAAATTCGAAGAACACTAAATATATGTCATCGAAAGAAATAATATTTTACGTAAAATAACTTTTTTGGATAACTGAGACAGAATTTACTTACTTGCGTGCAATTACAATTGAAAATTATTGCTATGTGTGTTTATTCTATTATACAATATTATATTATTGCGATTTTGCCAGTATTCATAGCAGCATGTACTGTAAACATTTTTATTCGAATACATGAACGTTATAATATCTGGCAAAGCTGACAAAAACGTTCAGTGATTCGAAGCTGTTTAAATCACTTCCAAAACTACTTAATTTTCGTTCGTCTGGGCCTAAGAAATTGCTGTTCGTGCATCCTTATTGAGACATTCGCATAAAAGTTGTGGCTTCGCAATGTGGTTGTCAATGTTTTGTTTCAGTTGAAGTCAAAAAATTAAATGACAGCCAGTTGGATCAGGAAAAGGGACAGACATAACTGATTACATTTCTCCACCGTCAGTTTACCCTCTGAACAACGTCAACATACCAACAGTGGAGGCTAACTACGGATCAGACTTCGTGGCCAACGCTATCCTCTTCATGGCCAAGGGAGGTACTTCGTCAAGGCCTTTGCTGGACTTCGCAGCTGTGTCAGAGGACTGGAGGGACCGTGAAGTGGTTCAACGTCTTCTGATACCCGACTTCTTCTACGCGCACACGGATCAAGTTGTGCTCAACTACGGCACCGTAGGATACTACTTGGCGAGGCTGGCCTTTTGGTCGGGATCACCGTGGTACGCGTCGGAGAATGACAGGTAATCGCAAACATGGATTACTCTGCGGCTGCAAGTTGTACGCTATACAGAGTTGAGTATTTTTGATGCTTATTAAAACACTACAGTGCTACATTGCGCAGTGAAGAAACATGCGACAAATGGCTTAAATTGCCATTCATATGTTTTCATGTACATTGAGAACTGGAATGCACATGGGCAATTATGAAATTTCCAATTTTTAAATAAATTCAAATAAGCAACACCACGTCTGAATCGAAACAATTATTTTTAATAGCGAATAACACAGCTACGAAACTTTGAAAATAGAAAAAGGTCTATACTTTTCGCCAACTAGACGTGAAAAAGTACGATTGTTGTACAAAAAATAATATGGAGAAAAATTAATCTTTGTCTCGTTGCTTGACATCACCTATTATGCAGTTATTTTATGTTAATTGTCATTAAAAATGGCTAGTTGCAGTCTGTTTGGTGTATTCTGGAAGCTGCGACACCACTGTGCCTGTCATGATTCCTTCTGACAATGAAAACAGTTACTTACTAGACACAATATTGTCACGATGAGTCACAAGTACTGGGGGATTTATTAAACCACCAGGTAGCTAGCACTAGGTCGATGCGTCAGTCGTGGCTGGCTCTCAAGCAGAGAAGAAGCACGCGATCTTCTTTTTTTCTCCAGATTGAGAGCCGCTCTTGCTGTCAACCCACTACGTGCGGGTGGCATTATCCCCCCTTCCGAAAAGAAAAAAAAAACAAGTACCAAAAAGAGGACAGGAAAGTACATAGCAGCACCGTGATGCTACTACATAGGCACGTGAAAAAAAAATTGAAAATTCAGATAAAGTGAAAGTAAAAATTGAAGAGCGTGCCAATATAGGAAACGTCAATGAACGAGAAAGTAAGTTCACAAAATAAACAAAAACACAAAGAACGCTGTACGGTAAAGGAAAAGTTACGAACAACGCGCAATAAATGGTTTCATGCGCAACACATGAACGACGTCCGGCCTCAGCCGTGTCCTGCTCCGTGCATGGGGTGTTGAGTCCGGAACCACTTCGTAGTTCACGTCACTGACGCGGCGTAACACTATATGGGCCAAAGTACCGGCTCAGCAACTTTTCGCTAAGGCCACGGCGGCGGACGGGCGTCCACACCCAAACTTGATCTCCGGGGCTGTAAAACACTTCTCTGTGGCGGGTATTATAGCGTCGTGCGTCTGCCTGCTGTTGCTGGCCGATGTGCAGTCGCGCGAGCTGCCGGGCTTCCTCAGCACGCTCTGCGAATTCTTCGGCGTCAGTTGCCAACTCGTCTTCGTCCTGACACGGTAGCATTGAGTCTAGCATGGTCTGCACTTCGCGGCCGTAGAAAAGCCGAAATGGCGTGAATCGCGTGGTCTCTTGCACGGCGGTATTATACGCGAAGGTCACGTAAGGTAAGATCCGGTCCCATGTTTTGTGTTGTACGTCGATGTACATTGAGATCATGTCTGCGAAAGTCTTATTCAGTCGTTCGGTAAGTCCGTTGGTTTGCGGGTGGTACGCAGTTGTCCTTCGGTGTCTGGTGTTGCTCAGTTTGAAAACTTCGTCCGTAAGCTGCGCCGTGAATGCCGTCCCTCTGTCCGTTATTATACTGGAAGGAGCACCGTGTCGTAACACGATGTGGCGCATGAAAAATTGTGCTACCTCAGAAGCCGTGGCTCGTGGGATCGCCTGGGTTTCAGCGTAGCGTGTCAAATAGTCGGTCGCGACGATCACCCATTTGTTGCTGTCCACAGACATAGGAAATGGCCCGAGAATGTCCATGCCGACTTGGTCGAACGGCGTGCAGGGTGCTTCAATGGGCTGAAGCAAACCAGCTGGCTTAACAGATGGTTGCTTTCGGCGCTGACATTCCCGACAGCTCTTGACGTACTTCTTTACGCTTGCTGAAAGTCCTGGCCAATAGTACCTCTCGCTCACTCTGGCAAGTGTCCTTGAGTAGCCCAGATGACCGGATGTGGGTTCGTCATGGCAAGCGAAGAGGACGTCGTCTCGCATGTCTCGAGGAACCACCAGGAGGTAAGCACGGTTGTTCGAACGAGCGTTCTTCTTGTACAGCACACCGCCTCGCAGGCAGAACGACGTCAACGAGCGGGATAAATGACGTGGTATGATTGCGCCCTGGCCCTCTAAATGATCAATGATTGGACGAATCTCTGCATCATCTCGCTGTCGTTTGCTCAAGTCTGATGCACTAACGGCGCCCAGAAAGCCTTCGTCTTCCTCTGCTTCCTGGCTGACGACATGAAGGGGTGCGCGTGACAGTGTGTCAGCATCTTCATGCTTACGGCCGGACTTATGGATGATGGTGACATCAAATTCCTGCAGCCGCAAGCTCCACCGTGCTAGCCGACCTGAAGGGTCGCGCAGGCTTGCCAACCAACAGAGCGCATGATGGTCCGTCACTATCTTGAAGGGACGACCATAAAGGTACGGGCGGAACTTGGTGATTGCCCACACGACTGCGAGGCACTCTTTCTCCGTAGTGGAATAATTCGCCTCAGCACTGGATAGAGAGCGGCTGGCGTAGGCTATCACTCTTTCGATGTGCTCTTGACGCTGAACGAGCACTGCACCGAGACCAATGTTACTAGCGTCGGTATGGACCTCCGTGTCAGCATCATCGTCGAAATGAGCGAGAACGGGCGCTGATTGCATGCGCTGTCGCAGCTCATCAAAAGCTGCTTGTTGCTCGTTTTCCCAGACAAACGACGTGTCGTCCCTTGTGAGACGAGTTAGAGGTTCTGCTATCTGTGAAAAGCCATGAATGAATCGGCGATAGTAGGCGCACAAACCAAGGAAGCGCCGGACGGCTTTCTTATCGACAGGAGCTGGTAATTCGGCAACAGCGGCAAGCTTGTCCGGATCGGGACGAATTCCTTCGGCGCTAACTACATGTCCAAGAAATTTTAGTTCTTTATAGCCGAAGTGGCACTTCTGTGGCTTTAGTGTGAGGTCCGCCGATCGGATAGCCTCCAGCACGCTGCGCAGGCGGTGAAGGTGCTGCTCGAACGTGGTAGAGAACACCACCACATCATCAAGGTAGACAAGACAAGTCTGCCACTTGAGCCCTGTGAGGACAGTGTCCATCATTCACTGGAAAGTTGCCGGTGCTGAACACAAGCCAAAAGGGAGCACTCGAAATTGGTATAGGCCGTCTGGAGTCACAAAGGCTGTTTTCTCACAGTCTCGCTGATCTACCTCGATTTGCCAATACCCGCTTTTGAGATCGAGAGAAGTGAAATAATGGGCACGACGAAGTCTATCCAGCGAATCGTCGATACGTGGTAGCGGATACACATCCTTTTTCGTCACGTTGTTAAGCTTCCGGTAGTCGACGCAGAAGCGTAGCGACCCGTCCTTCTTTTTGACAAGTACGACTGGAGATGACCATGGGCTGTTAGATGGTTCAATAACGCCATCGTCAAGCATCTCGGTGACTTGCGTACGTATCGCTTCACGCTCTTTGGCTGACACGCGGTAGGGGTTCTGGTGTATCGGACGTGCATCCTCGTACGTGATGATCCTGTGTTGAGTGATGGACGTCTGGTGGATCTTTGAGCAAGTTGCGAAGCAAGACCTGAACTCGAACAAGAGCGCTCGTAGCGCAGTCTGGTTAACGGTGGACAGATGAGGATTGATGTCAATATTACTCAGTGACGTGTCTGCGGTATCCACTATTTCCGACGTGAGACAGTTGGTGACGTTTGCTACTTCGTGGGCAAACGCTATCGAAGTGCCACGGAAAAGATGTCGATGCTCGTTGCTGAAGTTGGTTACGAGCAATTCAGATCGGCCATCACGTAGGTGTATTACACTTCTAGCTACACAAATGACGGAGGACAAAAAGCTGGTCCTTGACACCGCGCATCAAGTGACGCAACTTCTTGTCCTACGTCATTCTTGAATCAGCCCGTCGGAAGAGGCGCGTCATGTCTTCGACGAACGTGGTCACAGTTTCGTTTGGCAGCTGGACGCGGGCCAGAATAGCTCGTTCAGCTCGTTCTTGGCGATCAGCACTGGCATAGGTCTGCAGAAGTCTACGAGAGAATTTGGGCCACGTCGTCAGCTGTTCCTCTCGGTTTTGATACCATGTACGTGCCCCGTCTTCGAGATAGAAATAAACACGACCGAGTTTCACTGCGTCGTCCCACTGATTCAAGGTGGCTACGCGCTCGAAATCCGCCAACCAGTCCTCAACGTCCTCGTGCTCCGAGCCATGGAACGTCGCCGGTGCGCGTGGGCTTTCCAACGTGTAGCGGTTCGACGTCGTGCTTCCCGTGCCGGTTGCCGATGTTTGCACCGAAGCGCTGGTCATGTTTGTCGACGTGGTGGGAGCAGTATCGTCGGCTTCCGGAGGCAATCCCCTGATTCGGCGGCTGGTCCGATGCACGGGAGTATTCACTGGCACTGGACTCGTATCGCGGCTTCCTGGGGGGGTCTGCAGCATCCGTGAGATTACCCAGCACCTCCACCAGTTTGTCACGATGAGTCACAAGTACTGGGGGATTTATTAAACCACCAGGTAGCTAGCACTAGGTCGATGCGTCAGTCGTGGCTGGCTCTCAAGCAGAGAAGAAGCACGCGATCTTCTTTTTTTCTCCAGATTGAGAGCCGCTCTTGCTGTCAACCCACTACGTGCTGGTGGCAATATTGTCGATGTGATAATGTTGTGAGCATGGTTTAATTCTCCAAGCTTGCTTTATTAATTACATGAAGGTGTGACATCTGAAAGGCACCGCGTTTATTGCAGACTTGTTATCTTCCAATAACCGAAAATAGGGCAGTGTTTTCTCACTTTTTTAGACGTTTCCTTTTAATTTTGCGATGGCTCCCTACTTGTACCGGTAGCGTCTTTCAGTATGAGTTCAGCATGGTAATACAACAAAGTCCTCAGCCTGCTACAAAATGCCACGCTCGTGCCACTATACTTGAATACTGGCGCAGCACTTGCAAAAGCACAATGCCAGGAGGTTTCGAGGATTTGGCAATAGCTTGTAGATTTGTACGTCAGCTTATGCGACATTTAGCACGGGTATGTAATTCTTTGTGCGCACTGCCATATTTTTATGCAGTTTTATGCTGTTTGAATACTGCAAATAGCAACGATGTCTTGCGAATCAGAATAGACTAATAAACTATTCGCTGGTACGTTAAACCCCAACCATTAGTATTAGCCATTCGAATCGAACATTCGAAGTTTGAAATATTCGCACTCCCCTATTTTCAATAGACAAAAGTTCAATATACCAGCAAATCTTTCAACAATGAAGTAATAAGTCGAGAATTGGCGCTGCATGGGAAAATTTGAAATGCTAGCGACAAAATAAATAGTGATCACAAAGCACCCTTTAGTGTTCGTTTCCGGGGACAATATGAATCGTAAGCGCACACTTTTAAAATCGTGTTTTTTAAGCCTAATCTCTCAAGGTAGTGCCCACAAACTGCAGAAAGCGTTCGCCCAAACACGCTTGCTGTGATTAAAGTTAAGCAACAATTAGCGTTTGTTGGTCTTGAAAACACTAACAATTTTGCATGACCACTATTCTTTTTTTTCTTTTTGCTTCCGTAACAACCGTACTTTCGACGCAGCCGCGACACGGCCTCTCCCGTTGCAGGGAACCTGACTGCGCTCACGCGTTGTCTTGTGGCCTACGTGAAGAACATCTCTGGCCTCGAACTGTCGGTCGAGGAGCCGTGGTGGCGTGAGGTTGTGCAGACCCGCTGGGCCGCCGAGGTTTCATTTAGGGCGGCCGCGTTCCGAGACGCGAACATCGGGCGCCAGAGGTCACTCAAGCAGCTGTTCTTCCTTAGGTTTGGCCACACCTTCTGTGCAATGCCTAGCCGCGGCAAGGTGGATGTAGCGGCAACGGCGTGTCGCGTCGCCACCATGACATTATCCGCTTTTGTGGGGGCCTTCAAGTGTCCCGTAGTGGCGGGCCTGACGTGCTGACAAATCTCGTGACTGCGTGGTACGAAAGGGGGACGAGGGTTGTCCATTGTGTGCAGCACTAGAGTGCCTTTGTGCTGGGCTTCCGTTTGCATTAAAATGGGAAACAAAAGTGTTTTTGATTGTCGTTCTTCACAATGTAGGGACTCCTGGCCAACCTGCACGAGAAAGTAATTCGTCCGCAATGATGCACTATAATATATTAAAGTGGCGCAGCCCGCTAAACAAAGAAGTTTAATCGTTATACTCATGTAATTAGCACAGCAACGTGAATCTGAAATGCCAAGTAAGTTCCATGGCAGCTAGTTGGTATGGCATCATTCTTTTGCTGCGCTATAATGAAAGACGGGGACAAAACAGTTGCCATAAATAGTTGCAAGTTTCTGGGGAAAAAGCAAGTTATCAAAAAGTGGAGAAGAAGAGTTGTTCCGCCGGGTTCGGAACTCAGAATCCTCCATATGTGTCAGTGCTTACCTCGTTCGTCTCTGCAAGGGTCTGCCAAAGCTGAGTGAACACTCAGTGTTTCGTCTAAGGGTCAGGCGGGTCTAAGTAATAGAGGTTGTTAGGCCATATACAGTTAGTTTTGCTAGCTGATCTGATGTGGACAAATTTTCCAGAGATGACTTGGGGTGGTCTCCGGCTTAGTAGGCCTCTATTTCCCCTGATAAAATGCCACTTGAAGTGTTTTTTTTTTGCAGTGGTGTAAGATGGATGGATGGATATGTGGGGTTTGCCGTCTCAAAGCCACCATATGATTATGAGAGACGCCGCAGTGAAGGCTTCGGAAATTTTTACCGCCTCAGCTTCTTTAACGTGCACCCAAATCTGAGCACGCGGGCCTACAACATTTTCGCCTCCACCGGAAATATAGCCGCTGTAGCTGGGATTTGATCCCGCGACCTGCGGGTTAGCAGCCGAGTACCTTAGCCACTAGACCACCGCGGTAGGGCAATCTGCGGATGACATTCAATCGCTTATTGCCTTTTACAAGGATACTTATCTACCTTGGAGGTTGGCCTAGATAGTATTTGTTTGGCCATTAAAATACATAAGTGAGCAGCTCTGGCGTACTCCCCGCAAGACAATATAAATATATCACTTTCATTCCACCAAGCAAACATTCCCCAAGTGCAAACAGCCTAGTACCTTGGAATTATGTATGATGGAAAGCTCAACTGGCGTGTCTGAAATTTTTTAATTTTTTAAAACTTCGCAATACCCTCCGGGCCAAAGGCATTATGGAGGGGACTGAAATACGAGTTTTTACTCATACAATGTTAGCTAATAATAAAAAACAAATACAAAACAAAAAGAACAAAGTATAAGCGTTGTGTACAAACAAAAGAAGTAAGTGTGGGCGTTTATACCACGCTAGTTAGCGCAGAACGAAACAAGTCATGATCGGTCAAGATGGCCACAGATCCGGGAAGCTGGTTCCAGTCTACTGATGTTCTGGGAATAAGTGAATCGTTGCATGTTTTTGTTAGACATGACATACCGCCAACTTTATTAGGATGATCAATTCTAGATGATACGTAAGAAGGCTGAAAAATAAGTGTCTCGCGAAGAGTTGGAATAATATGATTAATTTTGTGAAGTAGACTGAGGCGGAAGGGCATACGGCAAGAGGCAAGAGACGGCAGTTCGAGTGAATTTTCCATGGCAGAAATGCTATAGTGACGACAGTAGTTGTGAAGAATGAAACGAACAGATTTTTTTTGGATTAGCTCAAGAGCATTGATTGAACTCGGATCCCATACTGCAGTGGCGTATTCTATCTTGCTACGAATCAGCGTCTTGTACATTAGTAGTTTAAGTGAGACAGGTGCGGAAGAGAAGTTGCGACAAATGTACCCAAGCATGTGGTTTGTGTTATTAATAAAGCTGTGGATATGGAGTGACCAGCTTAAACAGGTGGTGATGTGTACGCCTAGATAACGGTAAGAGGTGACTGATTCGAGTGGGATACTGTTAAGTGAGTAAGTAGCAGGTGACGATGATATTCGGGAAATTCGCAATACCTTGTATTTGGAAATATTTAGTTCCATTTGCCAAGTCGTGCACCAGTTAAAAATGAAGTCAGTTTAAGTTTGAAGGGCAGTGATGTCATTCGGGCTGTTAATTTCACGGAACACCACGCAGTCATCTGCAAACAGTTTTATGTTTGAAGAAACACATAACGGCAGATCAATAATGTGAACTAGAAATAAAATGGGTCCTAAGACGGAACCTAGTGGTACTCCAGAGCGAACATACAGTGAACAAAGCATCACCTGCAATAGGTCTACACAGAAAGGTAAGTAATAGTCGTTGGGGCGTGCAGACAGACGCTTTATAATGATTTACCGAATGTACATACACCCTATACTGGAATATGGGTGTACCTTATTTTCTGGCTTACCGGCATGGAAGTTATGTCCGTTAGTTCTACTTAAGCGCCAAGGACTTTATGGGGGCCCCTGGGGTTACCCAAATTGTAGCAAACTCTGTTCTCCATAACAAATCACAAATCCCCTTTTTCTCTGTTAGATTCAAATAATAACACTTCAAACACTCTTAATAATCTACAAATTGCCCATGACATGAGAATAATATATACTTACTAGTAATCCAGTTCTGTTCTCTATTGTGACATGTCCCCGCTTATGTACTCCTCAGGTAATCTAACCCAACAGCGATTGGACCCACTATAGATAAGGCTTAACGACATAGTTACTATGAGTGGTAGGTTGAGTGAATTAGCCATATCACATGAAGATATATTCCCCTACAATACGAAATTACTACCCATAGTAATCCGCTGAATGGCAGTTTTCCGGATGACTTAAATCAGATTGCTTCCACGGTTGTGAAAGCAACTGATGCTTCGCAGTGTGGTGAAAAAGCCGGGCTGGGAATATCTTCTACACAATTAAACTGGCCGTTTTCTGTTAGGCTGCCTGATTACACAAAAAAAGTTTGGCCGAGTTCTCAGCTGTTATTTTGGCCCTGCGTAAAATTCATTTGTCTATAACTTCAATGGCAATAGTTGCAGATCCATTCTTATTGTGTTCGGCATTAACTGCTTTAACAGATTTGGATATTCTAAGAATATTCTTATCACTTGTTCTTCATCATCCATGAGTTTGGGGTGCCGGGACGCAAAGGAAGTGTACTGAATGAAGTTGTGAACTCTCTTGGAAAAGCTTCTCCGACAGGTCCAGTTATCTCTCTCCTTCCAGTTACGGCATTTGTCGCTGCGGAAAGGTTGAGAAAGCATGCAGTATATGTGTTTACTCCAAGTGCCGATTCATCACCGAACTTTCTGCACCTACAGTTCTCTTGAACTATGAAATGGTGTGTAGCAAGACAGGCAAAAGCTGGAGTAACCAGAATGCGTTGTAGAATTTCAAATTTAAATTTTTACATGCACATTGCGGGTTTGGCGACCTCCCCTTTTGGCTCTCATTGCAACGAACACGAAACTATCAACCACTGCTTGCTGAGCTGCCGACGTTTTTTCTTACACAAAAAAAGAAGGACCGAAACTGTATTACGGCAATGAGGTCTACTGGTTACGTCGGCCGTTCTTAGCGCTCTTAAGAAGCCTGAGTGGTCACTGAGTGCTGGGGAGCAGTGCGGCCCTGTGTTTCGTATTGGACGCAAGGGCACAAGGCGCCAGAGCGGGGATGCACTGTTCTATTTAATACCAGCAGATCTAGAGCGTTTCGTTCCCCTATAAATAAATTTTAGTTTCTTTTCATAATAATGACTTTAATCACCACCCGACACGGGGTCAAATTGCTTGTTTTTTCAACACTTCTTTTGTCAACATGAAAACTTGCCATGTCTTCAGCTTTGCATTAAATACTTTAAGCTTAAATGTTTAAAAAGATTACCTTCGTTCAAACATGCTGACCATGCAAATACTAAATGTAGCGGGAGAACTGCTCCTATGGAAATTAGGGTGGTTTTACTGCATGAGATATGTCACCAAGCTACTAACCCTCGACTTTAGTAACGTGTTTTAAGTAGTTTTGCCGTTCTTAATGCATCTCATAACACTATATTTATGGTCTTGTTGATTGTTAACTCAATAAAGCTATCAAGATGTCTTTCCTAGTTTGAGGAATCGAAGGAATGGAATTGAATGGCCCTACTATTACCGGAGTAAAATCGGGCCAATTTTTTTTCCTTCCGAGGAATTAAAAGGAATGAAATTGCGGCAAATTCTTATTCCCTGGAATGGAATTGGAATCGAACGGAAGCGCCCATTCCGCAACACTGATGCACACATCGCAACGCGCGGGGTGGCGCGGGGCAATCACCTTTTAAAACGTGCACGGTCAACGCGTGCCCCACGCGCCATCTCAGTACTGATAACGAAAACGCGCCTAAATACCGAGCTATGAGGACCGCCAACGGTATATGGTGTATATGAATGGTCGTCGTTACCTCCCTCCATAACGTAAGCTGTGTGAAATTGCGGTTAGCTTCGCGCGCTGACGAGCGAGTGGTCGCTGGTTTGACGCCCCGCTACGGAACCATTCCTTCTCATTTTTCTGGAGGCATTAGTCTTTCTTGGGATAGTTCGAGGAAATAATTTCGCTACCTTCTGCTTTTCTGTCTGTCAGCCGATTCAGTAGTATGGCAAAAGTTTATTGCCTTCCTCAACTACCAGCTACCTTCATTTGGTTTAGGTGTTCATACGTGCTGATATTGTGAATAAGAAAACAAATATTACGCATATTCTGGTGCATCATTAGTACATTGCCGTTATGTATTATGTTAATTTATTTCTAAAATGCATAAATACGTAATTGTTAACATAGGCGTGTGGATGAGGGGGGTAGGGGTGATGGCCACCCCTTAGTCACCTAAGAGGGGGCGCAAAGTCGGCGCCACGTAATGAAATAATGAGGGGGTGGGCGTTGCGACTCTGAGTGAGGGGGAGGCGCAATGTTAACCCCATACGCTAACATAATAGGGAGTATTAGAATAGCGCAACGCGATGCCTTACGGTGCGGTCGCTGTCACTTTGGATGCGTCGTACGCGAGCCGCCGTTCACGTTCAAGGCCCGCCCGCAAAAAAAAATCTGAAACAGCGGGTGGCGTGTGCGGCCCGCATGCGGCCCGCGAATGCTGGTGTCGAGGCTATGTGTAGTTTCCGTTTATTTGAGTTTGCAGGGCAACTAAAGTTCCTGGATTGTTCCCTAAAAGGGGCAAACGTTATTTTAAAATTCATAAAATTCATATGGTGCCTGCTATGCCCGCAACGCTTGCAGCGCCTCCAAACGTTTTTCTAAAACTTCCTAATAGGGAGGGGGCGCTGCGACGAACCCTCGCCTCTATTGAAGGAGAATTCTGCGCACGCCCATGATACTGAAGACCACATTGCTTATTACGCGGTGCTAGAAATGCGGCTCCATGACCGAAAAACCGAGTGTCTCCTACGCTTTACTTGAGCTACATTGCGCTGCTTCCTACCATTGACTTTGCGGTCCAGAATAATTTCGTTTCTTCAAATTATTGCTTGATGGCGGCCATATCACATGCAGTACCAACTTGCCGATTTTGTTTTCGCACAGAATGTCGAATAAACGTTTTATTTTCTCTCTCCGGGCAGAGGATTATCGTCTTTCTACGACCTGTGCCAGCTAAACACGCAGATACGGCGCTAATTTTTTCTTAGAAAGCTTTTATAATATATGTTACACTGTCGTATTCTTGACGGAAATACGTCATCGGAGCCGCGGTTGACCATGGCATAAAACACAACCGTGTTAAAAAAGTAAAAGAAGAAACAATAAGAACAAGCACTATGTACATTATATATATGTTGGGTGTATAACGCATGAGAATGGTTTATGAGCATAATCCAATTCATACAACGTGAGAATTGTAATATAAGTTCAGCGTCTTAAGCGAGCTTCAGACTATAAGTTGTGTACTCAGAGCTTGGTGGTGACTTCAGCGTGTTCTCGTTGTGACTAGCGAGATGACGCGACGGGTGCGAGGGTGGGCTTTAAAGGTCGTCTCTCCGGGTGTTGCGATGCGCGTGTACTTATCTCGTTATCGGGGTGGTTTTTTACGTCTTGTGTTGGCGTTGAAATTCCAGAGAACATAAACTGACTT
The DNA here is from genome assembly GCF_043290135.1 of Rhipicephalus microplus. Taxonomy (NCBI): domain Eukaryota; kingdom Metazoa; phylum Arthropoda; class Arachnida; order Ixodida; family Ixodidae; genus Rhipicephalus; species Rhipicephalus microplus. Next base: position 389,385,537 of record NC_134710.1, read on the forward strand.
CAACCCCGCTTGCACGGGAAACTGACTGCAACGTAAGAAAAACTTATCTGATAATTTATACTTGGTGTGGGCGTGTCAAAAAACTCCATCCACATCCCTCTACCCAATCCTTCTGGGGAGGACCGGCAGGCAGGCCTGGTTGGCTGCCCTTACCTGACGGCCCAACGGGCCTTGGTTGAGTGTGCCCGGGCTGCGGTCGATGCTAATGGGCTCCCGTAAAGGGGTGCCCACCAAGTGTTTATACCTTTCCTGTGCATATATAACGTACAGAATTCAATGTTTTAAAGCAATTGCATTAGAAAGCTCGTGTCGCAGAAATTCCGCCGTCGGCACCGTTGGTTGTGAGCGAAAAATCATCCGAGAGTGAAAAAAAAATCATACGGTGATTTTGAGACGTAAAAATCCACATATCAATCAATGAAAAAAAAAGCAAATAAAATAAAAAGTAAAAGTTTCGGCCTCACAGAGGACCGAACCGGGGTCGTTCGCGTAACAAGCAGGTGTCCCACCACAGAGCCACGACGTTACTTGCAGCTGCTTCGGGAAGAACGCTACATAACTACCGTGTAGTGGAAGGAGTCTCCTTAACGCATTTTGTTTAACAGGTGTCACGATAAAAACGAGCCCATTCGGAGATTTGTAGGCGCATTTGGGAGACCATCAAACTACGTCAAAAAAGGCTGGGATAGTGCAGCCAGCGTCGCTAAAACCGCGCAGGAACTTTCAAACAGCTCTAAATAGGGACTACTTTGTCCATCTAGCGGAAAACATATCACGCCTTTCCAGCGGCGTTGGTCAAACAAACAGTGAACGCTATATAATGTGCTGCCATATGTGAGGCATTGTGAGACTCTTTATGGCCTTTGAGATGGCAAGCGCGCGGCCTGTATCTTGGAGGCCACGTGGCTCTTGCTTTGGATCAAAAACCCGTATGTACCATTCGCGTGCGCGCTGGTAAAATCTACTGTGAGTGTGTGTGTGTGTGTGTGTGTGTGCGTGACAAAACATTTAATAATATGCACTTAGCGGCTGAAGGGTACACTAGGATTCGGATTTCACTATCGCGTTCAACTCCTAAAGGGTCCCCCAATTTTTTTTTCATCCCCATCTTCGCTCGCTGCAGCGGCCGCATTTACAAAACAAGAGCGCTGCTCAAACACACAGAAATTACTGTGGGAGTCATTCGCACTCTCCTGTGTACATTGATTTAGGGGCTGGTTAAAGGTGGTGGAAATATCCGGAGCCCTCCCCTACAGCGTTTTTCTTCACGATATCGTGGCTTTGGGATGTTAAACCCTGAATATTATTGTGAGTTCGTGCCCTCGTCAAGTGTATACTTGTGCACTCGTTTGTAGATCGCGAGATTGTATCCCCCTGCCTTACGCCCTTCTTGATTGGTATTCTGTTGCTTTCTTTATGAAGCACCATAGTTGCAGTTGATCCCCTGTAGATTTCTTCCGGGATGTTTATATATGCTTCGTCAACGCCCTGATTCCGCAGTGCCTGCACGGCTGCAGATATTTCTACTGAATCAAACGCCTTCTCGTAATCTGTGAAGGCTATGTATAGTAGTTGGTTGTATTCTGAGCAGTTTTCGATTACTTGAATAATAGTATGAATGTGGTTGATTGTTGAGTAGCCTGTTAGAAATCCTGCTTCTTCCTTCGGTTGATTGAATTCCAATGTTGTCCTAATTCTCTTAGGTATTACTTTGTAAATAGCATGTATACGACGGAGAGCAAGCTGATCAGCCTGTAAATCTTCTAGTCCTTGTCATCTGCTTCCTTATGTATTAGGATGATGTTATCATTCTTCCAAGATTCTGGCACACTTTCCGTCAGGAGACACCTTGTAAACAGGATCGCTAGTTTTTCTAACACAATCTGTCCTCCATCTTTCAGCCGATCTGATGATACCTGATTCACACCAGCAGCTTTGCCTCTTTGCATGCTCACCAAGGCTTTTCGGACTTCTTTTAATATTACTGGTGGGGTGTCACCTGGGTTACTTCTAGTTCTTGTATTAAGGTTGTGGTTGGGCCTGCTACTGTACAGATATCTATGAAACTCCTCTTCTATTTTAACTACCCCATCCAAATTGGTAGTTATTTGCCTTCCTTGTTCCTTAGTGCATACATCTTGATTTTGCCTATTCCAAGCTTTCTGTTCACTTCTTTGACGCTTCCTCCATTACTCAGAGTGTGTTTAATTTTCTGCATGTTATACCTTCTTAACCTTACGCTTATTATTGAACTTTCTAAGCTCTTCTGATTCGATTTGGTCTATTGTATTTGAGACTTTTATGCTTTGACGTTTCTTAATGAGGTTCTTCATCTCCTGGGACAGCTTACTTGTTTCCCGTCTAAGTACCGTACCTCCAACACCCACTGCACACTCTGTAATGATACTCGTCAGATTATCATTAATTGCGTCTATGCTGAGGCTGGTTTTCTTGATAAACCAAGAATCTGTTCTGAAGCGAGACTGAATTCCTGTACTTTCCTTCTCAGTGCTAGCTCATTGATTCGCTTCTTGCATATCAGTTCCGGTCGTTTATTCTTCAAGAAAAAGGAAGACGAAGTTTTTCCTGAGTGGAACGCTGGTTTCAGTCTCTGTATTTTTTTCTCGTTTTCTTTGGTGCTAGTGGAAGACGCCGCTCTTCTGCCTGCGGAAATGGACGTAGAATCACCAGGTTCTCCACCCATACGTCCCGCGTCGTCTGTGGCCACTCTAAGAAAGCGCTCCGGCCACCCAAGTGACGTTGACAGTGAGGACACGCTCATGTACTCTACGGCCAGTGATGAGAGCTCCGATGAAAGTGACTTTGTGCCCGTGGCAAGACACAAGGCGAAGAGGAGGCTGCTTACGACATCTCCTTCCCAAAGTAAGGCCACCACGAATATTCAAGAGCCACCGGTTCACACTATTTTGTTTGTCCCGCTGAATGCCGCTGACAGCATGAACCGACTTAATCGCCAGGTCACGTCTATGTCACTTGAGGCGCTCGTTCCGGGACAAATAACAGACGTGAGAATCAATGGCCGCAAGAACGTTCTGGCGATAGACGTTACGCAACGTACTGCTCTCGACGTATTGACCAAGGTGAATGTGCTCGGGAACATCAACGTTCGTTCTTTCATACCAGATGGCACGGACTCTAGGGCAGGCGTTATCTACGACGTCGACACCACTATCAGCGATATTGATTTTCCAACTCTAATCAAACCAGTGACGGAAGCTACTATAATCTTGCAAGCCCGCCGTCTCGGGAACTCACGATGCGTGAAACTAGTTTTTAAGGGTGACAGCCTCCCAACTCAAGTAAGAGTTGGTCATTTTCGACACACAGTACGGCCGTTCATGCCGAAACATCTTCAGTGTCGGAAGTGCTGTAAAATAGGACATGTGAGTGCTGTTTGCACAAGTTCTGCTTTGTGCTCCCGATGTTCGGAGTCGCACAACACGGAAGCCTGCCAGGCAGAACATCGCAAATGCGGCAATTGCCAAGGTCCTCACGAGGCGTCATCAAAGCAGTGCCCTAATGTGAAGAAGGAAATGCAAGTGCTGAGGCAGATGGCCAGAGACGGTTCTACCCACAGGGAGGCTGCTGCCAAAGTGCGACGTCGGCGTTCGCGCCATAGGAAAACTACTAGGACATCCTCTGCCAAGGCCAGGGATACACCGCTACCCCATATCGCGCACTCACCACCACAAGCATCAACAAGTGCCAACAACAAACATCCTCAGAAAGATGCAAGAAACATTGACCCTGACGCGTGGCCAGCGCTGCCGTCAGTAACACCACCAGTAGAACGGCAGCATCGCCCACTGAAAGCTACTTCAGAGCGAGTAAGTCATGACAGTCAAGATAACGAAATAATAGACGTGATTAAGACCCTCATGGAGACAATTCGAGTACTCCTGAATAATATTCAGACTCCGGCTGCCCACAGTGCTCTTCAAATATTGGAAGCTTTGAATCCGGTGCTATCAAATCTACAGAAGCACCATGGCTCTTTCCCTGCAGCCCTTCCGTAAACAAGTGAAAGAGGCATCAATTTTCCAATGGAATGCCCGAGGTCTTAAACCCCGCATTTCGGATTTTCGACCTTATGTTTTCAAGAATCAGTTTCCAATTATCGTAATTTGTGAACCACATCTTCACAATGCTATAAGACTTTCTAAATACGAGGCTTTCAGATCTGCAACCCGTAATGAAACCAGTAAGGTCATTGTTTACATCAGGTGCGAACTCACATATATTGAGCATCCAGTAACACCGGACGACAGCAACCAATACGTGTGCCTGACAGTTAAGCGTAAGAACGTGAACTTCACGCTAGTGGCAGTATATATTTCGCCTTCAGGCCGCTTCGACCCAGCAAGATTAAGCGTCATTATATCAGCGACACCTGGGCCATGGATTATTACCGGTGATTTTAACGCTCATCACCCCCTGTGGGGAAGCCAGAAGATGGACCGTCGGGGAAGAGATGTGTCCTCCTTTGCATCTGACCACCAACTATATTGTTTAAATGACGGCGCTCCCACGTTTTTACGGGGTCTGACATATAGTAGCTGTCTCGACCTAACTTTTGTGTCAAGTAGCCTGAACACCAAGGTGCAGTGGTTTGCGGACAATGAAACGCATGGCAGTGACCACATCCCCACCTATATAAAAATCAAGGGGCTAAGCAAGTCGCAAATTGCGCCCACTTCACGGATAGACTGGTCAAAGTACAGATCATCCACAGAGAAGCAATGCGAGAGAAACCAAGAAGGTTCTCTTGAAAGCCTAGAAGGTATAATGAAGGCCGCTATTCAAGAGGCAACGTTTAATTGTGGACCTTTGCCAGATTTTCGCAAATATGAGGTGGAGTTGGAGAGACTTCGCGCAATCCGTCGTCGCGCCGAACGACGTTATAGGCGCACGAAATCCATCTACGACTTGAGGGAAGCGAGACGTCTACAAAAGAAGATTCAACGTCGAATCAATGCACTACAGTCGCAACGATGGAAGTCACTATGCGTGTCGCTCGATCCCCACAAACCTCTTTCGCAAATATGGAGAATAATCCGCGGCCTACGAACATTGCCACAACAGAATCGTCCGTTCAAATGCATTGCTCTCCACCAAGGCCGGCGTGAAATCGATGTAGCGGAAGACTTCTGTGCCAGGGTTTCAAACAAGGGGTCCGGGATCAACATGAGTAACCTACGAAACGCGCCGGTGTCCAGAGACACTCGGATGGACAATATGTTTTCTCTAGAGGAGCTTCAGGCAGCATTGGCAGCATGCAAGCACTCGTCATCGCCTGGACCCGATGGAGTCACTTACATGACCCTTGCTAACCTAGGACGAACAGCTCGGCGTGCCCTTCTAGCTGTATACAATGACTCATGGAGCAACGGTTCGGTTCCTCCTTCATGGAAGTGCAGCCGCTTTGTGCCCCTGCTCAAACCAGGCAAACCGCCTCTGGACATGGCCTCCTATCGCCCCATCGCGCTTGCCAGCTGTTTTGGAAAGGTGATGGAGAGAATGGTGCTGACTCGCCTGGAGTGGTACTTGGAACATAACAACATATACCTCGATGCTTTGACCGGCTTTCGACGTGGACGGTCTTCCATAGACAATGTTGTTGATCTTGTCACGTCTGTACAACAGCAGAAGAGCCAAAGAGATTATCAGCGGCACTTTTCTTGGATATTAAGGCTGCATACGACAACGTATTACATGAAACCATCCTGGACGCCTTGGGCAGCATTGGATTGGGTGGCCGCGTTTACCAATGGATCTACAGCTATTTGAAGGACAGAACCTTCTTCGTTCAGACAGAAGATGGCGCAACAAGGCAACATCATACTTATCGCGGCGTACCTCAAGGTGGGGTCCTAAGCCCCATACTTTTCAACCTTGCGCTCATCGGCCTCATTGACGTCCTGCCACACTCCGTACATCTGTCGATATACGCGGACGACATCTGCATCTGGGCATCAGGGGTCACGCGTCTACACGTAAGAGCCAGGCTTCAGACAGCGGCTACACTGACGTCAAACTACCTTCAAGGACGAGGACTAGAGCTGTCATATGAGAAAAGCTCACTTGTTGCGTTTACGCGCAAGACAATGACGCCACACCGCATCAGAATTAATGGACACACAATCAGCTATCAAAAGACGCACCGCTTCCTGGGAGTAATAATAGATCGTGATTTGTCTTGGAGTCCTCATATCGCTTACATGAAGAAGAAACTGACCATGATCACCCACGTCCTAAGGTTTCTTGCTGGAAAATCATGGGGTGCATCGGTACGAGCCATGCTTCAACTGTATGCTGCACTTTTTCTTAGCTTCATGCGCTACAGCCTACCTGTGCTTGGCAAGGCCCGCATAACAAACGTACACGTCCTCCAGTCATTACAAGCTCAAGCACTGAGAATATGCCTCGGGCTGCCGAGATGCTCATCCTCAGCAGCGACTGTCGCAATCGCTCATGAACACCCTATCACAACCTACATTCGTGTCGATGCTTTAAGAACGCACATAAGACATGCCACCCGGATTCAATCGCATCACCTCGCCTCCCTTCCAACTTCCAGGCCATGCTCTGCGTTCTGCTCTATTATTGCCCCACATCGCACGGTGATTCCCACGAACTTCACGCACGCAGCAAGACCGTCGTTACCATTGTGGTGTCCACATCCACTGGAAGCCCTGATAACCATCCCCGGAATGCAAAAGAAGAAATATTTGTCAAATTTGGCCCTAAAACAAACAAAATTACTGTTTCTGCATGAGAAACACAGTGGACGCATTCACATTTACACGGATGGGTCGGTCACTTCAACAAGTTCAACAGGCGCAGTGGTAATTCCGGAGAAACCCATCACGATGAAATCCATCAAGTTCAGGACCTCGCATCTGACATCATCCACGGCGGCAGAACTCGCCGCCATTCGTGCCGCTCTGGAGTTCCTAGTTGAAGAACCGCAACAGACATGGTCAATATTCTCCGACTCCAAAGCAGCTCTCCAGGGAATTGCCTCGCCATATCTTCATGGACCAAACGAACAGCCAATTGCTGAAATACGACTGCTCCATCACCAGGCTATAGAGAAACAACATGACATAGCGTATCAATGGATACCAGGCCACTGCAGCATTGATGGAAACGACCGTGCAGATGAAGCAGCCCGAACTGCTCATGATGATGCCCCTTGTGTAGCTATACCATTATGAAGAACGGACGCTGCTGCAAGGCTTCGATCACTTGCACGAGAACTGACACTCGCTCAGTGGAATTCACCGGCATTCACCAACGTCCGCCTTCATAATTTGGACCCACACCTACAGCTCCGTCTTCCATCAGGAATAACCAGAGCAGAGGAGACACTTTTGTGCCGTATGGGGATTGGGGTGGCCTTTACAAATGCTTATTCGTTTCGAATCGGAATGGCCAGAAGCCCGACATGTGACAGCTGTGGTTGCGCAGAGACTTTCTCCCATCTTCTCTGCGAGTGTCCCCGCTTCAGCGTGCCAAGAAAAGAACTGCCAAAGCTTTAGATAGAATACACAATCGCCAATTGTCGGAAGAAAGGGTATTAGGACACTGGCCGAGACCGTCCTCTGCACGCAAGGCATTGAGAGCGTTGTTGCGCTTTCTGCGGGCAAGTGGTCTTAGAGACAGACTGTAAACAGCGTCGTGGATCGTCTGATGACCTTCTCTCTCTTTTTTTTACAACGTCTCTTTTCTCTCATCTTTTATCCCCCTTACCCCCTTCCCCAGTACAGGGTAGCCAGCCGGTCTGAGAACTGGCTAACCTCCCTGTCCTTTCTCATTTATTCCTCCTCCTCCTCCTTATTCTTCGAGCATGGCCGAATTTGAGACCATACCATTTTATGATCACTGCATCGTGTTTTGCCAAGCACTTCCACATCCTGCACAATGCATGGGTGTGCACTCAGTATGAAGTCTTTTTCGTTCTTACTTTCGCCATTAGAGCTTCTCCATGTTCACTTACAGTTCTCTTGTTTTCGGTAGAAAGCATTCAAGATCCGTAAATTATTCTGCGAATTTCACTAATAGCTCCCCTCTGCTGGCATTTCTAGTACCGATGCCATAATCTCTTACTGCCTGGTCTCCAGTTTGCTTCTTCAAAACGTTGCCATTGAAGTCGCCCATCAGTACAGTATACTGCGTTTTTAACTTCTACATTGTCAATTCCACGAATTCATAGAAGCTTCCAACTGACGCGTCATCGTAAATGGATGTAGGTGCGTAAGTCTGTACTACCTTCATCTTGTATCTATTATTGAGTTGATAAATAATACTTACCATTCTTTCATTCAAGCTAAAGCATTCCTTTATGTTGCCAGCTATATATCTGTGAATAATGAACCCCATGCCCAGTTCTCTTCTGTCAGCCAGCCCAAGATAGCAAAGGACGTGCCCATTATGTAGCACCGTATAGGCCTCATCTGTTCTCCTAACCCAAGTGAGTCTTATTACACCCCATTTAACACCCTCTAACTCCACGAGTAGTACAGCTAGACTTGCTTCACTAGATAAGGTCCTAGCGTGGAACGTTGCCAAGTTCAGGTTACAATGGTAGCCTGGTCGAACCCAGAGATTCTTGGTACCCTCTTCTACGTTGCATATCTGACCGCCACCATGGTAAGTTGCTTCGAAGCCACTGGGAACTGAGAGCTGATACCTAATTGACGTATGCATTGGGTCCAGTCAAAACCTGGGAAGAGGGCAATTGAGAATCTCTCGCTCGAATCAGCACAACTCGTGTTTTGACATCAGATGCTGAAAGCAAGCTATAAGGGCAAGGTAGCCAGATTGCGAAAAGCAGGATTCCCTGACCGCACGTTGACAACTGTGGCGGACTCACCCTTGTAGGATAATAACGGGAGACCAAAGGAGCCACGGAGACTAGAATGTAGGGATGTTGGAGCAGTGAATTTATACTATACATGCGTAGGTTCACTCACAATCTAAAAAGGGTTGAAAAAAATTACGGTGTCCCGATCGTCTCCTTGGCCCCACATAAATTAGCAAAAATGGGCCCTGAAGTGTGCGTACCAAAGCCATGCTTCGTACGGATTTGGTACGAAGTACGCCAAGTCTTACGTGTGGTGTGCCGTGGGTCTGGTCTAGGAGATCCGCCGTTCTTGTGGCAAAGTTTACGTTTGTCCAGGTCGCGGGATCAAATCCCGGCTGTGGCGGCTGCATTTCTGATGGAGGCGGAAATGTTGTAGGCCCGTGTACTCAGATTTGGGTGCACGTTAAAGAACCCCAGGTGGTCAAAATTTCCGGAGCCCTCCACTACGGCGTATCTCATAATCATATGGTGGTTTTGGGACGTTAAACTCAACAAATCAATCAAATCAAGTTTACGTTTGTCAGACTGGGCACTGCTTCAATCGGCACGTCAAGGAGCATGAACAGTCGTTAGGCGATCAGTCGGCATCATTCCAAAAAGATACCGCCCATTGCAGCACTTGAAAAAACTGTGAAGCATGGCTTGATAAAATATCTATTTTAAGCAGAATAAATACAGATTAGTTCAAGAACTATCGCAGACGATTTTCGTTGCCCAGAAAGGCGACACGTGCGTCAGCATCACTTCCGTATCCTTGCGTGCCGTTGAATTCGAGGCAATATTAGTAAAAAGTGATGACTTGTAGAAATCCCACCCTGTATACTGTTGCCTTATGATTGTGCAATCAAATCCCGGCTGCGGCGGGTGCATATCCGATGGAGGCGGAAATGCTGTAGGCCCATGTTCTCAGATCTGGGTGCACATTGAAAAACCCCGTGTGGTCGAAATTTCCGGAGCCCTCTACTACAGCGTCTCTCAAAATCATATGGTTGTTTTGGGACGTTAAACCCCATATATCAATCAATCTTATGATTGTGCATGCGTTCGTTGCCTTTTGCTGCTGTAGAATGCATTACGCATCATTTTAATAAAAATAATTAGAATATCGCCAATGATTTCTTCTACACGCACACATTTTCTTTTACCTGTATGCGTGAGCGTCGAACGGCCAGTCTATAAGCGGCGTTTAACAGAGCACATCAGTGAAATGAACAAGAATAAACAAGAATACGTGCATGTACGTGACTAACGGTCCTTTGTAGCTGTCTTCTGCTTGGCTGTTTTAGCGATCGGGCGCCAGGACGCCAGGAACCGGCACATTTAGTCATGGTGGTCGAAGCTTGTGCGTTCAATAAAAAAAAATGGGTGGCTGTAGTTCTGTGTCTTGTCCTTATCTAACGTTGCGCTACATTATGCTAGTAAAATGCTAAGTAAAATTTCTGATGCTCAATAGCTACAAACAATACATTGTTGCCAGTCGCGTACAATAATATTTCATATGTTTGGGGAATGTTCATTACATCACTTATACGCACAATAAACAATGACCTTATTATTGAGCCTTTCGGTACCTCATAAGAATTATGCGTTTTTTATGAACAGTACTTTTGCGATGAAGTCTACTCTAACCACCATTCTAGATCACTATTTAGTATTCCGTATGCTTTGCGGGAAATTCCATTTACTTAGAGCTTCTTAAGTATTATGTTTCATTGAATCGAAGGTCTTCCGCAAGTAAATATATCCATAATGAGTGTTCTCTCTTTAATGTTATTTTTGATCGTATCTCTGATTTTGAATACTGCCATTTCGGTTGACTTATTTTTTGGAAACGATATTTTATATCACAAACAATGCGTTTATATGGCAGAAAACTACGAAGGCGCTTGTGTATATAATGCATTCAGCTACTTTTGAAAAAAAAATGATTGAACCTAAATCCGTCTGAAGTTGTTTAGGCCATTGTGATTCCCGCCTTCAAACATTGGCGTCAACGACACTTTGTTAAACGGAGCAGTGGCAACTGTACGAAGGGAATCGCTGGGTGTCTTCGCACTTCCTCAGGTTTGGCAGTACTGGAGCTACATATAGCGCTTGATTTATAGCTAAAGTATTCGCGGCTGAAGAACAACTTTAGGAGTGATTTCTCTGTCTAGTCTACTTCCGTAAACGTTTGAAGGCTTTGCAATACACTGCGTCTGTAAATAGGCAGGTGAAACTTTTTTTTTGCTCTTCGCATCTATTGAAATGCAGCCATCATGACTGAGTGACGAACTCGCAATCTTAACAGCGCGACACTCTATAGCCGCTTAGCTACAACGATGGGTAAAGGTAGCGTTGCGGAGAAGCCGGTGACGCTATGAGCTCGTTGTGAGGTTTCCCAATCTATAAGAAATAAATATATGAATCTAAAGATCTAGTCGTCAGTGCCACCTGTTTTTCATTTCTTTACGCTCTATTCTCATTACGATCTCTCTTATGGCTGTTTGTGCGGCTTTTTTACGTTCTAGAAGGGTGGTACACTGATCAATGCATTTTAGTATTTATTGTCTCTTCAACTGAGAACGGTAAAACGTATGGATATCCCACAGCAACTGTAATTGCCATGAGTCAAGCCGGCTAACACTTACACATTTATTTCTGTTGGTCCAATACACGGAAACGAAAACTCGGAAATCTTCTCAAGGAAACAGCTGCAGTATTAGTAAATTGATTCATTGATTGAGTGAGCACATGCCTTGCGAACGCTGTGTGCCTTCGTAGCTGAAAGCGGCCAGCTGTTTCTTCCTAAACTTTATTGAACATTTCCCTTAAGATTCACGCGTTTCAGTTAAAGAACATAGTCAAGTACAGCTCTGACTTTTTGGATTGACTGCCTGCTAGCTTCATCTGGGTGATACAAACACGAAAATTCAAAACTATCCTTTGGCGTTTTTCGCTCAGGTAAATGAATGTGAATGTATTCGCTTCCGACGGTTGCTCTTTTCTGGAGCACCTCCAGTGTACGTATTCTTTAAGGTATTATTTCTACTTTTATTGTTCTTGTTTGTGGTAATATATAGTGCAGGAGAAAACATGGTATGCCAGCAGTCTGAAATATTGACCATATATGAAGAAACGAAAGAGTTGCCATAATGGCAAACTGCAAAAACACTATGGGCGCCCACTCAAGACTTGAAGTTGGTCGAAATCAACCCACATGCATCAAATAAAAGAAAAAAAATGCCGTCTGTGAGTTGCTTCTGTGCGTGAAGCTCTCAGATGCTTTATAATGTAAATGGTTTTTGAAAATTTCTTATGTCGTTTTATTTTCTAGTGAACCTACCATAGGAGTCTTACAACACAATTGAGAAATAACAATATTAAGGTTAGAAAGTGATTTCATGAAGTGAATAAATAAAAAAAATGTGTAACACTTGATGTATTTCTAAATTCTGCGCTAAATGTAGCTCCACTCCAACTGACCAAATACGCAGAGCATGGGCACCAAACGATTTCCGTTCGTAGAGTTCCCGCTACTTCATTTACCAAACCGTCGATGGCGTCAGTGTTTGAGGTAGGCACGTCGGGTTTTCCTGGCAGAAGTAGAAACTTGTCGGGAAGGAGATTAGCGAAATCAGTGTGTGATATGCGCGACGTTTTTCTTTTTCTGCGCTTTATTAACTGCCTGTTTGTTACGGAAGTTGAGATACGTGTCGTTTATAGCGAGTTCCATCAGATTGTTTTTTTCCTTCAGATGTGGTGACGAAGGGCCGGCGAAGTGCTGCTGGGAAGAGCCATCGGGTGCTTCACGCAATATACTTGCTCTTCGCTTGCGCGGCGCGAAACCAAGTCGCATGTTCCTGAAGCTTTTTTCAGCAATTTTAGGTCAATGGGTTATTTTGGTATTTGTATCGATTTAGATCCTCCTCACTTATATTAACCCAGTTCTGAGAATTGATAGCGTTGTTATGGGCATCTATTAACCACTTGATTTTGATCGTGATGATGTCGCTGCATATCTACGGATGGACAGTAACCTGGGCTTTCACGATGCTTCATGCTATGTATACTTAATCACGCTTCACGGCACTGATGTCACAAGAAGTTTTACCCCACTGACCAGTGTCACCACAACAGGAGAACAGAAAAGACAAGGAGTATGAACGGGCACCGACAGTGTGTCTCATAGCAACTGCTTGTGTTTTAATCCCAAGATCGCGTTATGGTTATGGGAGACGCCGTACAGTGGAGGGCTCCAAAAATTTTGACCCTCTTTCGTCTTTCAACGTACCCCTAAATGGCACACGGGCCTCTACTATTTCTCTATTTTACTTCCATGGAATCGCGCATCCTATGACCATGATTAGATCGCGCGACCTCTAGGCCAGCATTAGAGCACCGTAACCACCGCACCAAAGCGGCGATGTGGCCGACGGCTGGGGCTTTTAGCCGGTTTGGTTCCTAAATATTTTATTATTATTAAGGAAGGACACGCATTATTTGTGACAACAGAGGGCTTTTTATGACATATGAAGTCAATGTAATTATCAAATAAGTGTGTATTCAACTGAAAATCAAAAACCACTTGTTAGTATGGCATACAGGGGCGGATTATCCAGGGTTCAGAGGGCTCAAACAAAATGGGCCCTCTAGTTTTAGGGTACCCTCCCAAGGGCCAGGAAAAATAGCTGACTTCATTGTTTTGTTCGAAAAAGTTTAACCTTCTTGCTAGATTCCCCTGATAGAAGCATATTATCTTTTTTAATGACCAATATGCATGCTTCTAAGAGGTTTTTGGTTGCTAAACGTGCATAATCTTGAAGTCAGCTCGCAGTTCTTCAATATGTGGTATAAACATTTTACTCGCTCAAGACGATGCATCGTGTAGAGGGAAGGAGCTGATATCTTGTAGATGGACGCAAAGAGTAGCCTTACGAGGATTAATAATTGTTGCGAATTTAATAGCTACGGTCCAACATGCAATGCGACGGCGCTTAAAAAGATTTTCCTGTTGGAAATGTCGTTTAATGCCCAAATCAAAATAACCGTTTTGAAGCTGACACATATGTATGCTACATTATGCTCTCAATATAGTGTAAACAACGCACTACGAATTATTTGTATTCTGCGAAAATTGCTGAATATACAAGGACTCTGAAGGATACATGGTTCAATTATTTGCTTCTGGAATTGCCATTGTGTCTTAATTCCTGCTTGTTGGTTATATAGAAAAACTTAAGAGAGCATGAGTTGGTAAAGGTTGTGCACAGAAAATATCTACAACATATATCCTCTATCTGGCCACTAGCTGACCCTTACCGCAATTGCTTGACCGTTGTGGGAGTTTTCGACCGACCATAACTTTTGAACTTTTTATGCAGTGCCCTGCATATCACATGCAACTACTGGCGTCTCAGGTTAACATGATGCATATCCGAGCAGACCGGACGCATGCAGCTTGTTTCTAAACCTAAAAAGCGTCAAGTTTCAAGTATGACCAGATGACAAAAAAGGAAAGAGAGGGGACGGGGCGAGGCCCCCTATTCTTAGTTTTTTGAACCAGGCTTTCTGCACTGTTAATATGGCCCTAATGGCATTTATGATTTTTAGGTCGGTGCAAATAAGCGAGTGCCTGCGAAAGACAGCGCCTTGCGTGTGTGTTCTCGTGTGACTTCCCTGTGTCCAGCTTGATCTGCGAAACAGCATAATTAAAAGCATATGTGTTGTCGCTTCAATATGTTTGCGTGCATTTACTTACCGGTAATAGATGGTGGGTATGTGCCGGTGCTTGGCTCATTGTTCCATCACTCATTGTTCAGAAATAACATGATGAGACAAATTTGTTTAATGATCAAGAGAACGTTATGAATGGAGTGACAGGTTCATAGTGTAATGAGTAGCAGATCACGTTGTTGCATGGGCGTGTTTCACAGTACTTGCAGGCAGACCTGCGATCATGCGACATTTGGTTTCCAACTATGGGAATGGTGAACGCGCTAACTGCACACATTACCGATGCACTAATGTGTTCCTCGTTAGCCCTGTGCATCAGTCGCGCAGTTCACCTGCCGATGACAACGTTTGGAACAGGCCAAGAAGCATGTGCACTTTATTAAGAAGCTTAGAAGAATAAATACGAAAATGCAATGTCACGGAGCATGCCTGATCAGAGAAGGGAAAAATATAGGGTAAGTGGAAATAATAATTAACACGAGTCCACCGAGACAAATTAAAGTGCTTCATGTAGGATGGATTCGTTATTTTTTTGGCAGTCTACTGTGAATAGTGTGACATCTTCCAGCCTCACAGGCTAACTGTAGATGATACAGCCTGAACATTAGCTAAATAAGTGGCACAGAAAGCTTACAAAGAAATCGCTTTTCAAGTAAACTGTAGTTATTTTTCAGTACATACTCGTGCACTCAGCCATTCTGTTTTCTCGCGTTAATAGTTAATTGCTCACACAACGCAGTACCTGAGGGATTGTTGAATCAGGCTTTGGCTGCAGGGTGAAAAGTAGTGTCTTCTCAGCTCACCATCACGGTAGCTCATGAGAAACTCAAGCTCCCATCCGCACGTCTGATCATACGGTTGAGTGTACACGTCATGCGGCACTCTCAACCTATGTATGGGTCGAAAGAAAAGGTTAAAACGTTTCAATTGAATATGACCGAATGAACCGAAGAATGCTAATGTAAATGGCTTTGTACATGACTGATGTGTACTTTGAGAACACGGACGACAAGCAGACAAGGGCAATCGTAGTTTTCTACTATCAACAGACAGTTTATTATCCATTGCATTATACATCCCCTTATGAAAATGTCAACGTCCTGTAAGTGACTGTATGGTTCCCCGAGGCAACTTGAGGGCAATTTGGCCGCCGCATTTACGTTGCCTCAAGGCGTCATCCTGAATGTTTCCCATCTGTGACCATTCTGTTTGTCTCCAAAATATCCTGATTTGGCCGCCGCTTTTATGTCGCTTCAAAGTGTCCGTCTTCTATGTTTCCCGTTCGTGACCGCCCTGTAAGTCTCCCAGCTGTCGCTATTTGGCCGCCGCCTATATGTCACATCAAAGTCTTCGTCCCGGATGTGTCCTGTAAGTAGCCACTTTTTGTGCAAACAAGAAATTCTGCCCATTGCACCATCTGCGCGGTGCAACATAATATGGGTGCTGTAACTAAAGTGTACATGGACATGTATACAAAACTCTGTAAAAATATTGATTTATGATCGTTTATACTACAGATTAGAGCATTTTACAGACAATATTTAAAGAGGTATTGTACATTTGTCGGTGGCTTAAAAAATTAACCTTAACAGATAAGCTTTAACCTCATGAAGCTTCCGCACATCCGTAACATTTTAGAAGTTTAAATTTTTAAGCACCTTTCATGGCAATAGAGACTACATTCATGTCTCAAAAACACTCTTGACAACAGTAAATTCTGATCACAAGGCAACTTTCAAGGCATTCTAAACAATATAGGCTACTTAAATAGGCTCTGCACGCCCAATATAGTCATTTCATGCATGATATGCGAAGTGTATTACAGTGACTTGTTGGGCTATAAAGGGTAATAACAAATGTATGCAGCCTTATAGACTATAAAAAAGGAACAATCATAATTTCACAATCAACTCGCAATACATGTGACAATCATTAAACGTTGCAAAAAATCAGGAATATGATAAACAACATCAGCACACACACTACCCAAAGCTGCTCAAAAACGCGTGCATGCTAAAATCATTAAATATTGCAGTAAGTTAGGAATGTGACAAACACAACATCAGAGCATCAGGAGAGATGCCTGGTTGGCACGAAACTGCTCTACATAACATGCATCATTGGAAGCAAGACTACAGCCTACAACCACTATACCCTTTACGAATCACTTGACTGCTGAACTAAAGGCCACAGAATCAACCCTTGGCTGTGGCTGCAATTTCGATCAATTAAAGGAATAGTTGAGACCTGACTGCTTAGACATGCGTGTATTTTGAAGAACCCCATGTGATCGAAATTTCTGAAGCCCTCCACTACGGCGTCCCTGATAATTAAAAACCGAAACTTTAGGCAAAATGCCTATTTTTCCCGAAGTCCGTTTCGAGCTTATGTCACATACAAACACGAACTAAAAGATGGTAAACATTTTAATCACATATTTATTGTGCCTATAAGTGCCTATTTTGATATTCGCGCCTATATGACATTTTTGGTGCCTAAAATGCTTTTTCACGTTAGTCAATTAAACGTTGTGCTTAAATGATCTCTTAATATGGAGGAAAACAAGAAGCACTTGGTGTGGCCATATTAATGGCAACACGTGCATAGTGCGTTGGTTTTTTTGTTGATGTTTTAGGTACTAGTAAGGTGCGAATACGGGTCAACGTTGGGTCGACGCGTACATACACAGTGTTTCATCTGCGAAAACAGATAATAAGTTGACGCACTGCCACAGCCAACGTATATTTAGACTCAGCCAATGCGCTCCGACACATGTGGCGCTTGCCAACGCTCCGATGACATCGCATTTGAAACTCACTTTTACGTGAGCGGCGCTTGTACCCCAGCGAGGAAAAGCAAGGCTAGCACCTATAGTGCTAGCTAGGCTCCCTAAAAGATTTTAGTCGATTGGCTCGAGAGTAGTGCAGCACAGTTGCGTGAGCGTGGTTAGAGTGTATTGTAGCGAAGTGAGGAGAGGCTAACGCTATAGCGTATCCACTGCCCCTTGAAGATCTTCGTTACGTTCGAGAGTAGTGCAGCTCGGCAGTTGCGTTTTGGAAGCTAGAGTACACTGTATCTTGAACGTACGCTAATCAGCCGAAACTAAGCTAGCCTAGCGCTGCCGACTACAGCCTACACATAAGTTTTGTTGGCGTTTACGTTTGTTTAATGGAAGCTGTGGGAAATCTGCCGAGCAATGTGGTGTAAAGGGAAGCCGTAAAATTACCTTCTCAGGCAATGAACCAGTGGATCACAGCGCTACTACGTCGATAGAAAAACGGTCTATGTGAAAAACCGGGGAAAATAAATGGAAAAGGTCAACTATATTTTAGGTTTGATGTCCACTCCGAAGCACGCATAGGCATAAAGCTTCCAAATTGGTTACGCAACTGCCAATTCATTTAAATAACCCCCCAATTCACGCAAATAACATGTATTTTGTGGTCATTTCACGGACACACAAATATATTTTGTTATTTTATATCCACATTTATGAACTCGCATACACAGAACTCGCATGCGCCTATTACACAGAATGCAGCCATAGGTGAAAGCTTCACTGACACAAGCTACTTTCAACTTTATCAATTATACTGTATTGTAATCCACAATTCAAACTTGTCCATTAACATCATGCAATAAAGGTATGCACTAAGTGGTGGAAGTATGCATCAGGGACAGAATCGCTATTGTGTTCAACGCAAAGGGAAAGCTTAAGGATACCCATTTTTTTTTCAGACAAGCAGGAAAGGTTCGCCTCGACCCAATAGACCCGTCGCTGACAGAGGTGCCTCAAAGCTTGAATTCGCATTAGAAAGAATCCCAGATTGTATGGGCTAAAGCTAGTGTTTAAAGTTTCAAGTGGTGCTGATTCAAATATTCTGGATGCAATTAAGCATTGAATGTGGACTTTGAGTGTTTTTTTTCGCATAAAAGCTGGTACTGACTGAATGAAAGCACAATTCAAGGCCGAAAACCTTGAGATGAAGCTAGTTTGTCGCTTCTTTTATTGCCTTTCTCACAATGTCAAATTACCTTAGCTTTCATCTAAATCTATTCAAATGATTGTGCTTCTTGCTACGTATTTTCATGGAAAATATAAATTTAGCTCTCCTAAAGCACAGGGTTTCGCCTGCTGTGTTTGTTAGAAGTTGAATATTTGTCTTGAGCACGCTACTGAAATAATTATGAATCGTGTGAATATACGCCTAAACGATAATTTTTAACACCAATTTATGAATAAATGGCGGCTTTTGGGCCTATTATAGGCAACTAAATATTTTTTTCGTGCTTAAAGTCCTGGTCTCTACTGATGATCACATCGTGCTTTTAACACACTCAGCAAAGATTGTTCTTATTACACTTCACAAAAAACAAAGCAAGCAGAGTTGCTATGTAGTTGAAAAATGTTGTTGAGAAAACTCACCATTCAACCCACCCCCCTCATCAATTTGTGGACTCAAGTTACAATATTCCAAAATGTCTTCTGTCAGTTGTGATTTACAATGTTCAACGTGAGTAAGTATCACTGTGAAATATCACACATGGTTAGGTATGGTCAGAAACAGGTATGATAAAGTACGACAGCAGGAAATCACTTGATTGCACCTATGAAATGAACATCCCGAAGGCAATGAAACAACCAAGGTTACGTATAAAATAAAATGTTCAGTGAAGGTTATAGTGAAAATAAAATAATGAAGGTGCTACTTTTGAACACCACACAAAAAGTGTTTTCAAATGGCTCATTGCATATAAAGCGTCAATTAAAACATGACATGAGAGTCTAGAGGGCAACTGACTCAGTAAATCTGGAAAAACTTAAATGTGCTATAAAGAGCTTAGTAAGTAGCACTTAGTAAGTAGCACTGACAAATTCAAAAATGTGCTTTGTAGTTTAACTGAAATTCGGCTCTTAGAGCAGAAAAAACACCTTGCCTGATAAGTTGTGCCCAGGGGGACACAAAGAAAGAAAATATCGCTGTCAGTTGCCGAATCAACTAAAAATATTGAAATTTTAGTAACCGAAAAAAGCGAGTATGTCTGCATTAGAAAGGTACAGGCAGTCGTGCTTCTACAAAGTCCCACTTGAAAAAAATTCTTTGAGCACGTTTTGTTCCTGGATATCCCGTTCCAAAGCTTAATGTTGCTTTTAATGATTACGCATGCAAGAATCGGAAATGCAGCCACCGCAGCCGGGATTTGAACCCGCAACCTGCGGGTCAGCAGCCGAGTACCTTAGCCACTAGACCACCATGGTGGGGCGAGAACTGCGCGCCGATATAAAACATTTATTGTCACTGTTCACAGTGACACCTCTAGTCTTCTAAACATCATCACAAAGAAACGCATCGCGGATGTCAAACTGATGTAAGTACGTGGGCGAAGTGCAAACATACTCACGGTCAAATATTCTACGCTCCATAAAAATTGAAGCGTTGTTGACACCACAGGAATAAAAAAAATAAACGTGCTAGAGAGCGCGATGAGCAGCGTTGGTTTCTTTTGACCGTAAACACGTACCTTTGCGCATACAAGAAAGAAACACTATAATTAAGTGACTTCACATACTATCACGTGGTTTTTCATCATGCCGCCATTATCCACCAAGCTTCCATCATGACACCTTCATCCACTTTGCTCACCAAGCCTTCCAACAAACACGTTTTGCCTCGCCAACATCAGATGGCATTTTACACCGTCACCACCATTGGCTCGCTACCACCACCACCATCTGCCACCAATTCTTCCACTCCAGGCGTCATCAGCCGGCATTTTGCACCGTCACCACCCCTGGCTCGCCACCACCATCACCATCTGCCATCATCTTTTCTACTGTCACCGTCATTAGGCTTTATGCCCACTACAGTTTCCACCATATCCACTATTTTTCCCACTATGTCCACCAACAATTCCAGCATCCCCCAACCCAGGATTTTCAATAGGGAAGTTCCTTTG
This sequence comes from Rhipicephalus microplus, assembly GCF_043290135.1. Classification (NCBI taxonomy): domain Eukaryota; kingdom Metazoa; phylum Arthropoda; class Arachnida; order Ixodida; family Ixodidae; genus Rhipicephalus; species Rhipicephalus microplus. The sequence goes on from NC_134710.1 coordinate 389,406,097, forward strand.
TGTTTGCAAGCATATAACTATAATAATATATATATTAAACATTTACCGTAAAGATCCTTTCAACCAGTTCTTGCCCGATCCCCTTTCTTGGGTGTGCGCCAGTATTACGAGGATAATCATCGTCAACTAGTGCGGCTTCGCGAGTGAGAGACCCGTAGCTTCGGCTGTGCTCTTCGGTTCTGCTAGAGTACAACCAGCATTCGTTGTTGAGCAGGAGTCCTGCTAAGTGACTGATCCAGCGACCAGGCGTCGCATGGCTGTTCCGTCGGCTGTTCCTGGGGCTGGGCAACTGGCGAACGAGGCCAACGAACACTTCAGCCGGGCGACTGGCCCAGGCAGCAGGCGAGATCAGGTGTTCTTGCCGCTGTCCAAGTGGTGGATTGAGACCTCGCTTTGTGCAACGAACGAGGTGGCCGACTTACTGGGGAAGCAGGTGAGCGGCTGGCACGACGTCAGCGTGCTGATGAGACAGGCGATGTGGATGAGTGCTAAGTGCTGCTGCTGTTGTCGCGGCAGAGGGCCTCATCAAGGAGAGGACCGACCTACGTCAAGCATGGCAGGCGTCAAAGCGGTGCATCGTCTGCAAGCGACCATCGTCCACATCGAGCATGGCAAGCGAGCCAAGCGCCACCCCGTCTCCAAGTGACCGGTGCCCATGTCACTCACACGGCGAGCGAACTTTATGCTTAAAGACTATTGCTCGATAGTGTGCGTGCTTCTGTATTAAATGTATGTCTATTCATGTGTACGAAAGGTTAATATAAGTGTGAACGTGTATTTGTGCACTTGTGTACTCTCAAGTTCTTTCTGGAGCAGTCCTGGCCCTAATAACATCACAAACTAGTGAGCTTGCCAGTATCCGCTTGGTAAACAGTGACTGAGGGCAGCCCAATTGAGTGCAGACACCCGTTCATTCCTCTCTATGGACCTAGAAAGAGTCACTGCTATATAGCTACAATCAGGTTTCTCTGATGCAAAGCTTGGCAAATGGTTTGAGGAGCAACAGACTAAGTTAAGGGATGAGCGTGCCGCGGAACGCGATGCAGCCAAAGAAGCTGACGATAGTTTGCGCGAGATCCTGCAGTTACAGCTTAAGCTTCAGCAAAGAGCCCGTAATATGCCAATAGCAGCTACTGATGCATGGACTACACCTAGCACCTCCTCTTCCCTCAATCACCAGAAGCTACTGCCTTTGGTTGGTGAGAAGCGCTATGATTTTCACGCGTGTCTTCAGCGATTCAAGCGCGTCGTGAGAGAGAAGAATTGGCCACCAGAAAAATGTGGTCTTGCTGTAAGCATGTGTCTGACTGGTGACGCCCTAACCGTGATCGGTCGCATGACTGCTGCCGATTCGCTTGACTACCAGAAAGTGAAGAAAGCTCTACTAGACATGTTTCAGTAGACGGCTCGAGGCTATCAGGGGAAGTTTAGGAAAACACGAGCAGCAGATGGTGAAACTGGGTGACAGTTTGCAGCGAAAATAACTTGCTATTCGGGCCATTGGATCGACATCGTTGACCTGCCCAAAACTTTCGATGAGCTAAAGTATCACGTCATCACTGAGCAATTTTCACGGTATTGCCATTCGAAGCTGGTTGTTTGCTTAAAAGAGCGAGAATGCAAATCGCTAGAAAAACTCACTAGCTTGAGAGATTGCTTCCTTAAGGCACAGATATTGCCTAATCTTGGGAAAGGTCCTGAGAATTTTGGTGTAAACCCAAATGAAGGCTCGCAGAAACCCCAACTCAAGTGCACCTTGTGAAATCATTCTGGTCATTTGGATTCCGATTGCCACACTCCACCTAAACGGTTGTTCAAAATCCAGCTGCGTAGGAAAATAGGACACGTAGCAGAAACTTGCTGAAATTAGCAAGGGGACTACCAACCAAATTTTTCCTGAACGTGAAATGAACGTGAACCCGCCCGGTCTCGTTCTAGGAAGCCATTTAAAAGTCGAGGAGAGACGACGTTTTTCTCACGTCGCCACGATGAAGAGTACTTGCAGGACGCCATACGATTCCTGGTCGACGGGATGCCAGTGATCGAAAGCCTACTGAAAAGAGATGAGGTTCAAGTACTACGCGACACGGGATGCAACATGGCAATCGTGCGACGGTCACTCGTCCCTGATGTTTGTTTGACCGGCGAAAATAGAAGTGTCATTCTGCTAGAGGGCTCCACTTGCCATCTCCCGGTAGCTGTTGTGGAATTCGACACACCATACTTTGCAGGGACGTTCAAAGTACACTCCTAAAAACAAAGGCCGGCATATTCACTAAGTAAATACTAACCATTCACTTGTCACATAGAGCACTAGATTCTTAGTAAGGGAAGGTACTAAAATGCAGGTTAGCGAAATTCACTACCTGGTTAGTAGGTGAATTGTGCTGACTCAAGTAGTTAGTTCATTACTATCTTGTTAGTAACCCCCGCAAATAGATGTTTACGCCTATTTTGGTAAACGTGCGTGTGCTATGCAATATCAAAATGATTCAATTACAAAAGTATAGAATAAAAAAAGCGAACAGACATGGCGCTTGTATAATAATGGCTTCTAACTACGTCATGCAACTATACTTAAGTACGCATCACAGAAACATACTTAAGAGAACTGACCATTAGATTATACGATCTAATTAGATTCACAAGTGATCCTACATATAATGATGCTCATCATCATATCAGCATATCATATGCTCATATGTGTCCTCATACGCATATCATTACATGCTCATGTGGGTATGAGAATTCATATAATTGGATCACGAGAACACGCACAGAAACGCATGCTCAAGTAAATCTTTAAACCTAGTACATAGCAGATTTCTACTGTAGGAGGAGCTTGAAGGCTAAATATACCCCTGCTTTAGGATTGCACACCGTGTATTGGTTAGCAGTCAGACAATTTATGAGATAAGTAATGTTTTCTCTGCATCATCATGCCTCCTTTAAGAGCCAAAACGTAACACAAAACTTCTATTTCAATGTAGTCAATTAAATGAAGTTTGTTTAAAATTATTAATTAATTAATTTATTTAGTATACTGTCAAACCCATCAAGGGAGTTTTACAGGAGTGGGCAGAAGTGTCTACAAATATTATGTATACACACAATATAACCCAGTCAAACTCCCCGCCTGACACTGTCCTCGGAACAGGTCGCGCAGGCCCAACCGGCACCCCGAAGAGAAACCGAGGGCCCATCGCTTGGCGCTAGAAGCGTGGACAACACATTGGTCCGCTTCCCGCTCCACCGAGTAAGTAAAAAAACGATGAGAGTAGTGGTATTTCACTTGCGGCGACGAGGACCCCGCCGAAACGAGGCCGTATCTCGTGACCTCCCACTTGTGCTACACCTCTCATGTCTCTTCACTGAGTCAGACTAGGGTCAAGCTCAACAGGGTCTTTTTTCCTCGCTCATTTTGCCAAGCCCGTTCCCTTGGCTGTGGTTTCGCTAGATAGTAGATAGGGACAGAATGTGAGAAGAGCCTGCACCACTACTGTATCGCAGGTAGTAGATAGGGACAGTGGGAATCTCGTTAATCCATTCATGCGCGTCACTAATTAGATGACGAGGCATTTGGCTAAAAACATAAATTTCCACAGACTTATATGGTGCGGGGTGGCCACGGCAAGACTTAGTGTAGGAACGGTTGGCAAGGACCAGTTAGGGAATGGGATTGCTCCCAGCCTACGTTAGCCCTTGCTGTCCCCACTGGCCTTACCAAGGACGTCATGTGAGTGAACTATTCATGTAAAGCTATTGTGTATTTGTATTTGAGTACTTGTCTTAATTGCCGTGGCCACCTAAAGAAAAAGAGCAACACGATAACGCGAGAAAAAAAAGAAAAAAAAGGAACAAACAAACTAGACACAAATTAATTATTGGAAGCAATAATCAACCAACAAAAAACACACAAAGAACTCGAAAAAAAAAGAGAAAAAAATTAATGCCAAGGCTAAACTCTGTTGCGAAATCTATTGAGACAGATCAGACTTCCCCGTAAAACCGACGTACTTAAAAAGGCCAAATCATGCCGACATGCTATGAGAAGAGAGTCATTGTTACTCCCGCCGTTTACCCGAACTTTTTTGAATTTTTTTATTTTGACATTTAGAGCACTGGGCAGAAATCACATTGCGTCAGCACCGATCAACGGCCCTCGCAATGCTTTGTTTTAATTAGACAGTCGGATTCCCCCGGTCCGTGCCAGTTCTAAGTTGGCTGCTTTCGGCCGGCCGAGGCAAGAACCTCAGGCGCGAAGCCCACAGAAAATGCACAGCTGTGGCTTTCCACAGGAAGGTCCCGACGCTGGTCCGGGCTCGGCCGCACCGCTTTTTACGGCGGCGAGCCTCGCCCAGTCCCGATGCAGTGCCGTTCCTGCTTCTGGACCCCAGAAGCAGGAACGTATTAGCACCGTATTAGAACGTATTAGAAGCAGGAAGCAATTGTATTATTGTGATAATACACAATTATACAATTGTAAGCAAAAAAAAAACATCATACACAATTTTAACGGCAACGGATCTTCGTTATTAAAGATTGCACATGTTTCACTCACATGTGCGGAAACGGAAGAAAAAATAATAATAGAGAAAGGCAAGCACGCCAAGATACAAAATTTGAACGACTTCCACAGTTTTGCATCACAAAGCTCAGTATACTGTAAAAAAGAACGAATAATCAACAATGCGATCCTGATAGCGTCGTTATCTTGTAGTCACAAAACAGTTAATCTAGCCATTTCAACAAATCTGCTGACAGTAGTAGAATGCGCAGCCACCGTCTCAGAGCATTCCTCTCGCAACGCCCGAGAAAAAAAAAAAACTAAAACAACTGTCAGCAGATTTCTCGAACTGGTGGACCTAACTGTTCTGTCAACTACAAGATAGCGACACCATCAGAATTGTATTGTTCAATAGTTGTTTTCTTTCACAGTATACTGATCTTTGTGATCCGAAACGGTGGAAGTCGTTCAATTTTTGTATCTTGGCGTGCTTGCCTATTTCTACTCTTGTTATTTTCTCTTCAGTTTCTGCACGTGTAAGTTGGCGCATAAGTATTTTTGGAGTGTACGGTAATGCTTTTCTCGAGTTTCTGTTGAAGTGTTGATGGAAATGTATGTGTTCGAATCTATCTTAAGTTCCTCGTGTAGGATGAGGTACATAAATTTGAGTCGCGATAGCATTGCACGACTAGCTATTGTGTGAAAGCCAATCTCTGTCAGCATCTGCGTAGGTGAGTCGGCGCACCTATATTTGCTGCAGATAAAACGCATTGCTTACGATGTCACCATTACGCAAAGTGTACTGTGGCATCTACGAAAGATCTGCCAACATAGATGGCTTAGTAGTTGCTTAGTTAAAAGCACTAAGAAAGGCTCTTTGGTTAGTAACGGCTAAAGTTAGAAGTTATACTAGCTGCTGTCTAGTATAAGTATGCTGTGCAGGTAGTGAAATGCTCAGAAAAGAATTAAACAAACACGTTTGCTAACTGATTACTATTTTTTTTATAAAAGTGTAGCTTCCATGGATCGACCATCATATGACATTGTCTTGGAAAATTTTTGAGGCGTCAGAGGACCATATGATCAAGATTCTGACATAAAGCGGAAGTCTCGTTCTCAAGTGGATGAGTTGTCGGTCGAAGCGCAGGTGACCAAGTCATATGTCCACTCCTCTGTTTCATGGAGCTTGATCAAAATCGAAGCCAAACAACAAAGTAACGACAAGATGGAGCAGTTGTACGCATCTAAATCTTTTTTATTTGACATCACAAGAGCTCCACTCATCGAGGATGAGTGAAAGGATTCAACTTTGAAGGCTAGCTTCGCTAAGCCGAACAGAGACTTTAACCCAGGGAAAGGCCAGTGCTACAAAACCATTGAACATAAGAGATTGCTTTAACATCTTTACCGCCATGCGAATGGTAGAACATTTAGGCAGGTGGTTACTCCAAAAGCGTTCCGGCAAGGCATCCTAGATATTGTTTATAGAGACATCATGTCAGGTTCCCAGGGCATCAAAGAACGACGGATTGGGTCGTAAAAATTTTTATTGGCCTGTCTTGAGTGAAGACGTGATACGTTTCGTGAAATCCTGCGACAAGTGCCAGTGTACTACCCCTAAAGGAAATGTTGGTGTCGAACCACTAGGCAACATGCCCCTTGTCCGTACACCTTTTGAAAGAGTGGCCGTTGACTTAATTGGTCCAATTTCTCCAAGATATAGGCAGGATAGGCAATATCTGCTCATTCTTATCGACTTTGCGACCCAGATGCTGTAGCACTACCCACAAACGATGCAGTTCACGTTACGGAAGCACTAATATAGTTTTTTTCCCATTCAAAGACGCGGGGCGTGAGACCAAGCAAGTCATACACAATGTTTTTGAGCGAGTGCTAATTGGATGTCTATAATGAACAGCTGCCTTTCTATGAGAATGAAAGTGACGTGACTGCACGAATTTGACAAGTATGTTACCGGTAAAACACGCATTTACAGTGGCATGTCTTATCGGAGGTGTCGGCAAACTACCATCACGCTTTCGCGTGAGTTTGTATACAAGTTCGAATTTCTATTGCTTGAATGTGAAGTGTGTCACGCGGCTTTAAATTTACTAGGTGGTCAGTGCGAAAAGACTAAACTTACGGTTCCCCTGTTCAGTCCCAGGCACCACTTCAATGCGGTGTGTTCAGTTTTATAGGTGTTTCACTTTGGCCAAAGTTTTCATCGCAGGTTAGCAAGGTGGTATCGTAAGTTCAATAACACCTTGGATTTCTTTTGCAGCTCCTTTGAAAGTATAGCTATGCGCACAAACATATTTTGTGTATGTATGTATCATTTCAAATAATATTCCCGCCTGATCACGCAGCGTGTTCACTGACTCGAATGTCGATTTGGTTGCTTTGACAGCTCGCTTGGTCGTTGTTATATCACAGAATACCCACTAGGATCGAGCATGTTTTTAGTCTCGCCGAGATGTGCTCTGATAACTGGATCAAATTTAGCGAAACTATCGAAAATTTTATATCTGCCTTAGTTCTTTTTTTCAACTCGTTTTGATAGCGGCAGCTGTATATCGCCTGCGGCTTGGGCGCATGTGAGGATATAATATTGGACGTGCCAAATCCTCCATAACATTAAGAAGCACGCCGATATTTGAGGCTTCAGACTGATTCAGGCCACCTGAGGTGTTTCGTTTTAACATGCACTTAAATCTAATTGAAGCGTAAGGCGGAACGACAATAGACAGAGGGTGCCCACACACTGAGCGCCACCTCTGTTTAGATTATTTATTTTATTTTATTTATTTATTTTAATGCATACTGCAGACCTGCTCAGGTTCAGGCAGGTGGGCACGGTACAAGTAGCAAGTACATGTTAGGCACTCAAGTCACGTAGAAAAGGAAAAAGGAAAGAATTCAACATACAAGTATAGGTTTACACACCCAACACACTGTTTACACACAGTAAATCAACCAAAGTGAATCTTTAAACAGAGTCTTTTAGAAGGTTCCATTCTTCCACTGTTCTTGGAAAAAAAGAAAATTTAAATGCATCTGTCCGTGCAAAATAAGGTGTTAGGGTTCCGGGGTGATGGTGTCTCGTATGCCTTGTCGATATGGGTGTCAGGTACTGTGTAGGGTCAAGTGCTGTTTGTCTTTGAAGAAGTTGGGAAAGAAAATTAAGCTTAAATGTCTTCCGTCGTGACTGAAGGAGCTCAATGCCATTAGCTCCAATTAACTCGGAACGTGAATCAGTTTGATGAAACTTAGAGTATATATACCTTACAGCTCTTCTTTGGATTCTTTCTAGTTTATTGACGTTTTTCTGTGTGAACGGGTCCCATATTATGCATGCATATTCTAACTTTGGTCGGATTATTGATTGGTAGGCCAGGAGTTTGACATCAGGAGGAGCGTTTTTTAATTTGTGTCGTAAGAAAGACAGTTTACGGAAGGCGGAAGCGGAGATATTGTCAATATGTTGATTCCAAGATAAATTACTTGTGAGTGTTACTCCTAAATATTTGTACTCAGAAACTTGCTATAGAGGTGACTCATTTAATGTATAAGTATACCGAAGTGGATTTTTCTTCCGGGTTATACGCATGCATACAGTTTTATCCAAGTTCAAAGCCATCCCCCAGTGATTGCACCATTGAAAAACATTAAACAAACTGTGATTAAGGTCATGTTGATTTTCTGGGCAAGTAATTTCCTTATACAAGACACAATCGTCTGCGAACAGACGAATTTGCACAGATGAACATACCACACTTACAATGTCATTTATATACAGCAGGAACAGTAGGGGTCCCAAGACACTCCCCTGCGGTACTCCAGAGGTGACAGAAAGACAACCCGATCGCTGATCCCCAATTTCTACGTACTGAATTCGGTTTTTTAAATAATGAATAACCCAGAAAACTAAGATGCGAGGAAGATCAATATTGTTCAATTTTAGTATTAGTCTGTCATGAGGAACCCTGTCAAACGCTTTACTAAAATCCAAGAATATCGCATCAGTTTGACCGTTTTTATCTAGAGTAGATGCAAAGGAATGAGATATAGTAAGCAGTTGAGTCACAGTTGAAAACCCTTTTCTGAAACCATGTTGAGAATCAGTTAAGACAGCATTTTTTTCAAGATATTCGGTGATATGTTGCGCGATTATATGCTCAAATAATTTGCAGCATGCTGACGTTAAGGATATTGGACGATAATTTTCAAAAAGCAAGCGGTTACCTTCGTTAAATACCGGTGCAACTCGGGCTGCCTTCCAGTCACTAGGGAGCTTTGAAGATATCAAAGATACACGGAATATAATCACAAGATATTTCGCTATCACTTCAGCATATCGGCAAAGAAAGGTGTTTGGAATATTATCAGGACCACTTGATCTCTTAGTTTTCAGTTTTAAGAGCATGGAAAATACACCCGGGTACGAAACAAAGTCAGCCTCTGTCGTGTGAAACGACGGAACATCAGATGGATATACACTTGGGCTAGTAAACACGCTATGGAAGTATATATTGAAATGCTCAGCTATAGTCTCTTTGTCCGTAAAAATAGATTCATTTACTAACATTTCGGATACAGGCTTTTTTTATCCGTCAAGTGGTACCAAAATTTTTCAGGGTCATTTTTTATGAAGTTTGGGAGAGTTGTTTGGAAATAATAATCCTTAGAAGAACGCACAGCTTGTGCGAGGCAAGCCTGCAATGGTCCGATTTTAGTCATATCCGCACGCTTCTTTTTTAGACGTTTAATTTTACGTTTCAAGTGAATAATACTACGCGTTATACAGGGGGTCTGTTGTGAGTTTTCTTTTTCCGGCTTTGGACAAATTTAGCTAAACAGTGTTCACCCATTTTTTTAAACTGGGCCCAGAGAGCGCATACGTCATCATTGTCAAAGTCAACAGGACCGGTCTCCAGATAATCAACTATGGACGTGTCATCTGCACGGGAGTAGTCTTTGAATGACCGCACTTGACAGCGCTTCCTATCACCACGTTTGAACAGTGGGACGGAAAGGCCCACAAGACAGTGATCACATAATCCGGATTTGACATACACGGTATATTCGCTGAACGCACGATTGAAAAATATCAGATCTAAAACTGAACTGCAAGACCCTTGGACACGCGTTGGGTCGCGAACCAGCTAGGCCAAATCATGAGTGAACATAATACTGAACATAATATTAGCATGCTCAACATTCTGGTGACCAGCGTGCATTAATTCCCAATTAATAGTTGGTAGATTGAAGTCACCTACAAGAATAATTTTATGTTTGTGATATTGAGACATATGTTGCTCAAGTTTGTTTAAGTATTCAGGGGGCGTGTCTGGAGGGCGGTAAAGCGCGTATAAAATAAAATGCTGACCCCAACAAGATAATTTAATACACAAGCACTCCAAGTCGGCAATATCGTCCAGCAATATGGCTTCAATCTGTTGTTTGATTAGAACCGCCACACCGCCACCCCTAGAGGCGCGGTCTTTGCGAAAGACTTTGTAGTTCGGTGGGAATATTGTATCATCACTTATTTCGTTGCGTAGCCATGTTTCAGTAATTACTGTAACGTGCGGATCATGCTGGAGTAAAGTGATTTCAAAGAGGTCAGTTTTATTTACAATACTTTGCGCATTTACATTAACAAGGCGTAGGTTTTTGTTTCTACTGCTGAATAGAGGTTGATCGTTCCTGTCCTCATACTCGTTAGGTACATGAAAAGGGGCATCATTCAAGAGTTTGGCGTCGACAGCGACTAGGCGCGCTGCCTTGTCATGGGGCGGCTTAGATCTGGGTCGTTTTTTTGATCAGTACTCTTTCATTCTTGACATCGTCCCACATATACCATTACTTATTAATGTAGAGTTTATCAAAAGCCAATGACACTTTGTCCTTATTTAATCGGTTCTGTTGTGCACTGTCCCAGAGCTTCTTTCTGACATCCCTTATTTTCCGTGAGAAGTCTTCGCTAATAGAAATTCCTGTGTTCTTAAGCTTAGCTCCCCTTTTCAGTATCTGTGCTGTGTTCCTGAAGTCAAGAAGCTTGAGAATGATAGGCCTAATCTTATTTGGTGCAGGTTTACCCAAGCGATGAATACGTTCGAATGCTACTGGATCGAGCTCGAGGATATTTGCAATGACTTTGCTATTAACGGCTTCTTCAAGGCTTTCGCTATTTTCGTCCTTTTCTTCAGGTAATCCGTAAACTATCAGATTTGATCGCCTGCTGTGGTTCTCCAGGTCATCAATTCGCCTTTCGAGCGTTTTGATTACGGAATTCAACATTCCTACTTCATTCTGGCAGCTAGAAACGCTATTTTCCAGTCTACTCAGAGCCTCTAATTTCTTGTGAATATCACCCAGTCGTTTTTCCTTGATTTCTTTAATGTCAGCGGCAATTTCGTTCAGTTGCTTTGCTATTTTTGCAAGGTCAGGACCAGGATTGACTTCAATCTCACCCGCCAATAACAGCAACTCCCTCAAGAACGAAGCAAGCTCATAAAGCACCTCACATGGCCGAGGGCACGGCAGCACCAGCAAAGATGGGCTATGGGAGCGGAAGCACTTTCCGTAGCGTCTCACCTGCGTGAAGAACACAAGCGGATTGTCAAGCAGCCGCATGCTGGTGGTGCCACCGTGCCCAGTGAACGCCGTCGACGAGGTAGACCCTTTTATACCCCATTCCAGGAGTGGCGCCGCACGAATGTTCCCTGCGCACTCATTTGCGCATGTCGTCGATGCGTGGCTTGTATTCAGCAACCACCGAGGAGCAGGTCCAACGTTGCTGTCAGTTGTATTCTAAAGTTGATCATCCGTGATTAATTCGGGCCGGCCGGTGTACTCGCCATCCGCAGGAGGTACGATGCTCAGGAGAAAAGTGGCTCTGTTGTCCGAAGATGCCATCTTACTAAACGAAGAGTGTCATATGAGGTCCCTCTCCATACGACTGGTGGCAGACAGTCTTTGTGGTGCAGACATCTTAATTTGGGCACTCTGCACGAGTTCATCAAGTCCACTGTTCTGGCCACATTCTGCTTTGGCGTCTCGCACTCCTGGCGTCGTCTCCGGTTCCCCGCAGGTGTCCACGTCGGTAGCCACTCGGATTTGCCTGGTCGTTACACAGAAGAAGATCAGACTGCGTGCAGCTCAAGGCACTATTTACGTTGACCAAGGCAACTAAACCACCTGGTTAGTCATCGTCCAGAAGATTGAGCGTCATACCAACATAGTACGTTTAAAATATGCAAAATCGACATGCCCTATCTGTCATTCTTGCAACAAAATCTGAGCGCCCTGTTACGGCGTTTCAGTCTTGTGGAATCGCAGCTGGCGTAAAGGGAATTGAACTCATGACATAAATCCTAGCATCGCAACTCCTCATCATGCTAACTTATCGGTGGGTGTTGCTTGCAAGACCTGTACGTATGAACACTCAGCGCAAACCCACAGCCTACATCTGTTTACACATAGTGGCGACGAGAAGCCTACAGCCACCAGCTGAATAAAACACTTGCATTGATTGATGATTGATATGTGGGGTTGAACGTCCCAAAACCACCATATGATTATGAAAGATGCCGTAGTGGAGGACTTCGGAAATTTCGACCACCTGGGGTTTTTTAACGTGCACCCAAATCTGAGCACACGGGCCTACGCCATTTACGCCTCCATCGGAAATGCAGCCGCCGCAGCCGGGATTCGAACCCGCGACCGGCGGGCCAGCAGCCGAGTACCTTAGCCACTATATCACCGCGGCGAGGCGATAAAACACTTGCAGGGCCCACAGTACGGTATTTTCAGTTTATTAGGATAGCAAACTCCACCGCTTTCGCCATACCGATGTCACGGCAAGCCAGAGCCCAAAATTTCAAAAACTACCAATTGCGAAAGGTACAACGGTTGTCTATTTGCTGCAGGTTCAGTTTAGAAACACGCTTTCTTTTCTATGAGATCGGCCATCGCGTTTCATTCAGTAAATTATTCGTTTGTAGAACTGTGCACGACAGAAATTCTCACAGTAACCCGACCGTGGAGCACCGGTGAACTGCGACGATAACTCATTATTGATGCCTTTGCTTCTCGCACTGCTTCCATTGGAAACGGTAGAGCTTGACAGACAGTTTTCAGGTCTTCGTCATGTTTAAACTTTCGTAGCAGCTCACAATCCAGCAGTAGTGCGTGCCTGCTTTCCAGAATGACGAAGAGCGCAGCCTATAGCGTGCGAAATGCGAGATAAGCGCCTCAAGAACCACGTTTTCTGTGCGCGAAATTGGAAAACCCAGCAAGCGGAGCCCGTTCTAGCAACCGCAGCTTTGCCCCTTTTCCGCTAGGGTGGTGAACGCCGCTGCGCAAACTTGAGCCTGTCTTCCCTATATTGTTGCAGTTCTCTTGCGCGAATTAAGACAAAAAAACGTTTGCAAGAAGGCAAGATCTGGAGTTTGGAGTTGTGAGCGAAGGTGATCACTGGAAAGGCCAGCGCTACTGTCGCAGGGACGTAGTAAATGACATCACGTGACTCGCCAATACTGTCGTCAGCGCCGCGCGCTTGCTTTCAGCCCCGACTCAGTTCATTTTCTAACCTACAAGTTTGTTTATACGCTCATTGCCACAGTGACGAACGCACTCTGGTTAGCCTTATAGTGAATGAGCCCTTCCAATATGTCGCAGCTCCAACACACTTGACTGATAGAACTAAAATTGCGGTGACCGGCAAATTGGGCAATCGCAGGAAACTGTGGGATACGACAGCTTCCGGTTCGACGCACCACACGGGTCAGCAGTGGCAAGCGCGCATTTTTGTACTGCTCCGTTGAAAAAAGCACCTGGCCATGCAATGTCAGTGCTTTGAAAGATTTTTTTTGCCAGCCATGTTTGTGACGATGACAAGCTACGAGAGCCATGAACGGCCCGCAAACTTTTTTGTCGCAATAAAATGATGTGCAATGCTCCTATGCTGCTCGGGGGTGCTGTCAGTTTGGCTAGCAGATCAGTCGATACGCAAAACTGTTTTCCTTGTATGATACGGTACTGCAGATCAAAAGTCACCATTTGAAAAATCTCAGGAGATGGGGATGATTTTAGCAGTGTGCTAAGAGTTCAATTCGGGATCGCTGCTACAGCCGAACTCGTCAGTCGATTGGCATGAAGCGCAACACTCATTGAATGCGTTGAGATATTTTTTTTCTAGCCTTCAGCGCGCTATAAGATGCATTTTTTAGTCGAAGCCAGATGCTTATTTGAACGCTGATCTCGGTCAAGCTGCACGGCATGGCGGCACATAAACAATACACTCAGACATAGACGGCGCCAAATAATTGAAACCCTGCGCTTGTTTAACGCACTTCTTCCTTTGGGTGGCATCCTGGCGCACAGTTTGACCTAGATAATTGCAAATGGACTTGTCCAGCGCTCCGTGTAAACTTACTCTTGAGTGAAGCTTTCGCGGTTTTTGTCATGTATGTGGGTGCAATGGCCGGCGCTCATCTCGTATGGCAGGCAGATTTCGCCCGCACGTTCCCATAATATTTTTGCTAGGCGCGCCTGAGCGACAATTTATTCCTGAAATAAATATTCGTACCAAAGTCATGCGTAAGCTTTTTTGTAGTGTGGAATACACACGTATCTGTGATAAAATTGTTTTCGCACACTCTGGATTCAACGTTCCGAACTCAAATGCTACCTGTAACTGTGGCTCTCTTCACAGCCACGGCCGACCTCATTTTTCTTTCTTCGTTTCATGGCAATCCATTTATGCGTTTGCCTTTCACGCCGTGTAAACTTACTCTTGAGTGAAGCTCTCGCGGTTTTTGTCATGTATGTGGGTGCAATGGCCGGCGCTCATCTCGTATGGCAGGCAGATTTCGCCCGCACGTTCCCATAATATTTTTGCTAGGCGCGCCTGAGCGACAATTTATTCCTCAAATAAATATTCGTACCAAAGTCATGCGTAAGCTTTTTTGTAGTGTGGAATACACACGTATCTGTGATAAAATTGTTTTCGCACACTCTGGATTCAACGTTCCGAACTCAAATGCTACCTGTAACTGTGGCTCTCTTCACAGCCACGGCCGACCTCATTTTTCTTTCTTCGTTTCATGGCAATCCATTTATGCGTTTGCCTTTCACGCTCGAGTTGGAGCAGAACAGCTGAAGAACCAACCATGGTTTATCAGGACGAAGATAAACGGGCGGCCACGCGCGCGAATCCTGAATGATCTGAGGCTTGCGGCGAAGCGGTTCGCCATCGTCTACTCTTTTCGAACTGGAAGTCGGTAGCAGACAGTGCATCCAACAATCTCTCACTTTTTTACTAGTCACTTATTGGCGCAACAACTCATCCTTTATCCTAAGGCGTGCAGCTCAATCAGCGGCTACTTTTTTTAGCGTGCGTGCATCCGCAAACAATATTAGTCGATAATTGGAGATAAAATGTTCAGTATTTGAGACAGTGTACTTTGCGGACGTTTAGGCAGAGGAACTTATTGTCTTTATTTGCAACAGGCTCTAAAGAAAGATTCCCGAAGCGTGGAATCACAGCAATCATTCTGTTCGGCGATTGTGTAGTTAAAGGAACGCGTAATGCGGCCTCTACTTCACGCCCTGGTGTGAGTTTCCATGCATACGCCAAAACCAAAAAGTAGTGCGATGCATGTTCGATGAAGCCAAGAACGTGGGAAGAACCCAGCATTTAATTTCGCATGTGCGGCAAGCATTTTCGCAAAAATAATTGATGCACTACATTGGGGTTGATATCTGGTAAGTATGGTGCGGGATTCTTCGGGAAGGTATACACATATCAATTTGCAACGCCTAATCACGCAAGGAAGACCGGCCTTTTTCAGCTTTCTGCATCTCAAGGGCGGTGAGAAAGGTTGTGTCGAAATGCTGTAATTTTTAGTTGCATATTCAGACGTCTGTTCTGTTAGCAGTGATTTGCTGAGCTGCTCGTAAACAAATTGGTTGATGCCAAACACCAGCAGAGTCACTGAAAACAAGATGAGGTAATTTTATATAAATGTCGCGCAAACGATGCGAGCAGCTATTATTGCAACGTTCACGCATCACATCATATCACTGAATGCAACCCACGCAAGGAACCACGTATAGTGAAAGCGACGATTAGGGAGACAAAATATATGTGGGTGAAGGTACACTTACTGAAATATGTCTTACAAATAATCGGTGTGTAATGCTAAGAAAAGTAGCAGGCCGCACGAGCCATGGTTGTTGTGAATAGTAATGCTATTGCAGCAAAGGAGCTCTAGATACTCTCATGAAAGGTCAAGCGAACCTAATAGTCAATGTCAAAGCATGGTTCTCTTTCGGCCACTTGATACTGCTCTGAAAACTAGGACTAGGTGCTGCCATGAACGGAGATTGGCTGCCTACACTCAGCAAAACATTACCTCTCGGCCACGCACTCCCCGCTCAAAAGCAAGAAACAGGTGCGCGTCATCGCACTTGCCTCAGTGAACATAAGTATTCGTGCAGTTAGAGAACGCTTCAATTTACAGATTATAGACGATTTTCATAACAACACTCTTTTTACCATAGCGCCTCTTCACGTTGTGCGTCCATGGTACCAAGCGCACGCGTTCCGTCCAAAGTGCACGACGTGGCGATTACCATACGTCGGCTCGCGAAAAATCTTTGTTGGCCAACATTCTAGAATGTTTTGCAGCTAATGCAAACACAAACGACTCCAGCGAAGCAAGAACAGCCTGAATCACAGGATTTGTTGAACACTTTGCGCAGGCAGTACCATGTGATATCGTTTTTTACGTCACAGAACGATTCCGGCAGATGGAGCCACAGTATGTCCTCACTGCCGCCGAGGTTGCATGTTTTGCGCGAAACGGGTCAGTTTTGCGTATATTCCACATCAGCGGCTGACGCTTGTAAGCCGGTATGGTTAATTTAGCGTGCGGTGTTAGCCGGTATTTAGCAATCCTGCAAGGTAATACAGCCGTCAGCAAGGTTGACACGAACGCTTCACAGCGTGCCCTGAAGCAGTTTGATTGACGCTAGCTTCGCGCAGCTTTTATACCTGTTTCCGAGATGTTACCTATGCGTGTCGACATACTATCCCAGCATACAACGTTATTATCTCGGCAACAGGGCCCAGTGCTTCACGGCTGACCTGAGTCGAAGTAATCCAGGTCACGTGTCGGAATGTTCGAGTTCAGCTTGCTGGTGACTGTACTTCTCTCAAAATTAAGGAGGTGTTGTTTCTGCAACGGATGGACGTGCGTGTTTCTGCGAAGAATACGCATGAACTCCTGTTCATTTCAGCAGCACGTCCGTAGCCGCCTGCGCATATTACGTGCCTGAGATCGGTGAATCACGAGCCGCCGGGTCGCAAGCTGTGACAGCCCGCTTCTTCATAGACGCCACGCAACGTTTCAACCTAGAAGAAGAAAGGGCAAAAAAAAAAACGCAAGCTCAATTCGTAAGCCATGTCTATCACAAAAGTGGCGGTCCAAATAACCGACATTTCTTGCGGGACCAAGCGCGCCATGCGATCGAAAATCTGCTAGGGTGCCTTGATGCACGCGAGGAGCGGGCATAGAGGCACTCTTGAAGCCGCCGACAATCAGCGGCAGCCTCTCACTATCACGGTCCAAACGAACGGGGGTCACACGTTTTATTGAAGGAGATATGAAGTCTGCAGGAACCGTGTCTTACATTTCAGAGGAAGGACACGTTCATTTTGAAATGTCTTGAACAAACGAGAGTTTCTTTGCGAATGAAGTTCAAGTCTGGATGGATAGATGGATGGATTAATATGACAATACCCTTTAGACCGGGCGGGGGCTAACGCCAACAAGCCGTAATACCTAGTAAACAAAAAACTTGATTTATCTTTTTTTCTTTAAATTGTGAGGTTGGGGATTGGTACTCTGCAGTGAAGAGTTTAATTTTCACTCGTTCCTTGACTTTAGCCACCAATCAGATGACCTCCATCTAGTTATTTCTACCCGCTTAATCTCTAGTTTACACACCCTGTTCCTATACTCCAGTGCTTTGAAAAACTCTGCGCCATCATCCTGAACTATAGGGTGAAGCCCTTTACAGAACATTATCAAGCGTTCAGCCGTTTTCTCATCCTCTCCACATGCACTGCATACCGTGTCTACCTCTTCGTATTAGGCCCGATATGTCTTGGTTCGCAATACTCCCGTCCTCACCTCAAACAGTAGAAAACTACCCCGAGTATTATCATGTATCCTTTCCTTGCCAATTTCCTGCTTAAAAGTTTGATAGATCTCTAGCGCGGAATTCTTAATCATGGCGATTCTCCACATATCGGTCACAGCTTCCTTCACCTTCTTCTTAACCGATAATTATTTTTGGTTTGGCCACCTGTTGTTTTTTAAGTATTTACCAGTAAATTTCCTAGTTCGCTTCCTCCATTTCGTATCGACATACTTCATGTACAAGTAGCTGAAAACCTTCCTAGCCCAACGCTCCTCCCCCAATTCTCTCAATCGCTTTTCAAATTTTATCTTGCTGCTGGCTTCCCTGCCCTCAAAAGAAGTCCATCCCATATCACCTTGTACTCCCAGATTTGGTGTATTTCCGTTAACTCCTAAGGCAACCCTAACTATTCCACGTTGCTTCATTTCTAATCTTGCTTGAACTTCTGATCTCATGCACAAGACCGCATTGCCGAACGTCAAAACAGGAACCATGACCCCTTTCCATATTTCTTTCACAACATCTTACCTATTGTAATTCCACAGTGCCCTATTTTTCATCACTGCTGCATTCCTTTTACCTTCAGCCGTTGCGTATATTTCGTGTTTCCTTAAGCACTCGGTCCCATTGCTTATCTATACACCCAGATATTTGTATTTATCTGTTATTTCTAGCGTGACCCACTGTATTCAATGCTCACTACCTTCATTATCAATAAAAATCATGACTGCTGATTTTTCCTGAATGAATCTGAAATCTAACCTATCTCCCTCATTACCGCAGATGTCCATCAATCTCTGCAAATCTTCCTCTTTGATGGCCATTAGCACTAATCATCTGCGTACATCAATGCTGGTGGCACCTGTTCAATGAGTTTTTCTTGTTTAAAGAAATAGAGGTTGAAGCCAAATCCACTTCCCTCTAATTTGGCCTCTAATCTTTGTAGGTACATCATGATTCACAAGGGTTACAGAAGACACCCCTGTCTAAGCCCCCGTTTTACCTTGTGGGCTTGAATACCTGTTTTTTTCACTTTATAACTACCTTGTTACCTTTATAGATATCCTTAAATTGATTAGTGACTCCATTTTCTACACCTAGTCTGTCCAGTATTCCCCACAGGTCCTGTTCAACCACGCTATCGTCCGCTCTCTTGATATCCAAAAATTCTAGCCACAGGGGCCTGTGTTCCTTTTCTGCTATTTCGATGCTCTGCGTCAGTGAGAACAGGTTGTCTTCCAACCTCCTGTGTTTCCGAAACCCATTCTGCAGTTCTCCCAGCACCTCCTTAGCCTCTATTCATGCCGGCAGTCTTTTATTTATAATGTGAATCGCCAGCTTCAGACCACTGATGTCACTGTTATAGAACAGTAGTTGTTTATGTCAGATTTCTCCCGCTTTCCTTTATAGACCATGCTCATCATGCTAAGTTTCATCCATCGGGAACTTCACCATCGATTAATATTTTGCTCAGTGCCTCTCTCAAAGCCTGCTTAGACTTCGGACCTAATGTCTTTATCAGCATAATTGGAATGCCATCTGGGCCTGTTGATGTACTACTAGGAACCGTTCTCTCAGAATTTCCCACTCTCGTTGTGAAAATGGAGCCATTGCGCCACTTGATTCATCCTTGTCTACTGTGGGTCATAAGGCACTTTGTTGAAAATGTTCTGTCACCCTTGCTCTTATATTGCTACGTGCCAGTGCATGGAGTTGAAGAAGACAGAGCAGAAAGACTGGCGTGAGCTAATCTGTGCGGCTTGTGCTGCTTGTCAGTGTCCGACTTCCTTAATATTGGGGAAGAACAGAAGCGTGATGCAGAACTGCTTGACATCATCAGCCGTATGGAATCCTCCCCAAATGATGCGTCTGTCCACTACTTTGTAATTCAAAAGGGTGTGCTATACCGTCGCATTTCTGACCAGACGGGCCCGACCTTTTCATTATTGTGCCTAATCATTTGCGCCGCTGTGTTCTCACCGAACTTCACGACGCTCCCATGGCTGGACACCTTGGCGTATCCCGCACGTACGAGCGCGTCCCGCGCCGTTTCTTCTGGCCAGGCCTTGCTCGCTTGGTACGCCGATAAGTCGCCACGTGTGGCCCATGCCAACGTCGTAAAACACCATGGCTGTTGCCCGCTGGCCATCTTTAACCAATTGACATACCCGCGGAACCATTTTATCGTGTTGGGTTAGACCTGCTTGGTCCTTTTTCCACATCAACATTGGGAAACAAATGGATAGCCGTTATTACAGACTACGCTACACGCTGCGCTATTACGCGAGCTCTACCGACCAGCTGTGCAACCGACGTGACGGAGTTCTTGTTACGGGACGTTATATTGATTTACGGTGCTCCGAGACAGCTTCTCACAGACCGTGGCCGTACATTTATATCCCAAATCATCACCGACATTCTGCGTTCTTGCTCCTCGCGACACACACTGACAACCGCTTACCACCCTCAAACAAACGGCCTCACGGAACAATTTAACCGCACTTAAACAAATATGCTCGCTATTTACGTGTCGCCCGACCACCGAGACTGAGACCTTGCCTTACCGTACGCCACTTTTGTGTATAGTTCATCCCGTCACGACACAGCGGGCTTTTCGCCGTTCTACTTATTGTACGGAAGAGAGCCGACTTTACCACTGGACACAGTCATCTCAGCTCATACTTCGTCGACCAGCGAGTATGTCCGCTACGCGATTGCACGAGCCGATCATGCCCGTCAGCTCACTCGCGCTCGGCTGATGGCGTCGCAAACCAACCAATGCCGTCGGTACGATGCGGAACATAGAGACGTGCATTTCGCTCCCGGTACACTCGTTTTACTCTGGTCCACTCATCGTCGGCTGGGCCTATCAGAAAAACTTCTGTCTCATTACACGGGAGCCTACCATATATTGCGTCAAGTAACACCTGTCCCCTACGAGATCAGCCCCATCTATCCATCATCATCTACTAAGCGGTCCAGTGATATTGTGCACGTCTCGCGGATTAGCTCTACAAGAATGCGTCAGATACCGACCTTTAAAGCACCGGGATGGTGCCTCCACCGCCGAGGGTCATGCTACGTGCCAGTGCATGGAGTTGAAGAAGACAAAGCAGATAGACTGGCGCGAGCTAATCTGTGTGGGTGGCGCTGCTCGCCTAACCGGCTGTAAATACATTGGTGACATCCCCTCCAAATCGGTCTCTTTCTCGTAACAATATATTCAACAACTTCGTCCCTTTCAAGCCTAGCACCTTGAGCTGTAGTTATAGCTGTAGTTATGTCCCTCGGACAGCTAACAATTCCTCCAGAGCGGCCATCGAATTTGATTGATTGATTTGATTGATTGATATGTGGGGTTTAACGTCCCAAAACCACTATATGATTATGAGAGACGCCGTAGTGGAGGGCTCCGGAAATTTCTACCACCTGGGGTTCTTTACCATGCACCCAAATCTGAGTACACGGGCTCTTTACAGCCTTTTTAACCATGTCTTTCTGACACCATTAGTTTTTATGAATTGTCCCACTCGATAATTATAAAACATGGTGATCGACGAATCCTGCCCTACGAAAAAAGGGAAATCCTAAGCTCTACTACAAAACTTTGCCATTTCAGTGTACGTACACCTCCTCCATAGGGTGGCAAGAGAAAAAAACACAAAAACAAATACACACACAAACTGGTAAATACCTGGTCACTGACCCAAATGTACAGACAGACAGACCAATGTACAGACAGACAGATAGACCAAAATTTTTGCTTTGAAGGTCCCCCAAAAAAGATTATCGTCTTTAAAGATAAACCACCTGGCTTTTTAGCGTCAGAGGTTTTTTCTGAAGCACCATCGAATATTTTGCTTCGAAATAAACTGCATAGGCTTAGTGAGTCGACTACTACGACCCGGCAATGGCGGCGGTCAAGCTGCCGGCTACACTACCTGAAACACGGTGATGTTGTTTTACGCATATGTCTTGAACGCCGTGAATATAATAACGACTCCCCTGCACTAATGCGTCAGAACGTCTATTGCGACTAATTGGTGCTCATATAACCTATGATTTTACACTGTAAACGAAAACACACCCAGCTGGGAGGAATAGGGAAATGATGTCCCCGCTCTACTCCTCTGGCCTTACTCAAACCGGATTTTACCGGAGCAAGTTCATTCGTTTCCCACCGTTTTCCTACAGTGGGCACCGGATGAAGGAAACCGGAGGAAAATGGGGCCAATACCCTAATTATGCTAGCGTGGCTGCTCCGTAAAGACTCCGGCACATTGATTTTGCCCCACTGGATGCTCCTCAATCGCTCCAGCTCATCGCTTTGCGGCATTCATTGGCTGTTCGAGGAGTGACGTAGGCAGCCTCTTCAACGGGAGGCCGTTCCCCACAAACCAACATGGCGCAGACAGAGCTGGTGCAGTCAAGATTGCGCAAAGCGTGTGGCCACGTTGGAGAAAAGGACATCGTTCTGGACACCTTCTGGATACCACCGATTGTTGAGGGACTCAGATACCTACCGAGTGTTGAGGGACGCGGCGGTTGCTGGTGCGGTGAAAAAAATGATGAGTGAGCTCTCCTTGAATTGCCTGTGTTATTCTTGGCAGGTAGGCTTAGATTGGATGATGTTGGGTTGATAAACCAAACACGTGATCAATATAAGCTAATTTTACGAAACGCCAGTGAAAAGTCAGCGGAGTTCCAATAATGCGTGATTGGGACTACGTTTTTTTATTGTTAACATAAATTTAGCGAATAGGTGCACGAGTTGGTACTGATTCAATAAAGCGTAAACGTAGCGTTGAAAAGCGTGAGATAAAGAAAGTCAACACTATATGCGCTTGTCGATGTTGACTTTCTTGTCCTCGTCCTTTTTCTCGCTACAATTACGCCATATATACTTCGGTAAATTGAATCAACTCACTCCATTATTTAGAGCACTGTATAAATATGCAGCATTACTAATATCCCAGTTTCAAGTTATTTAATTAAACGGTAATAAATGTTATAGCCAAATATAAATGGTGAAAGATATTTTTGGTCTTGTCAGGACGCACAAACTGTAACATTTGTTGGCTTTCCATATCAAGAAACGCCAGGTTAAGGTCTACCATTGCGTAAAAGTTACTTTGATAGACTATGTATGCTGAACTGATAAAACTTGAATAACTGAAATCATTGTTAATTCTTTATAAATGTAGCGAATCAAGGTATGGCAATGTGTTTTGTACAGATATTTAGAACACATACACGCACTCATACTGGCGAAAAAGTTATTTCGGTTGGATAAGTGGTATCTGAGATATACTGGACTCTTGGTATACTGGACTCTTCGGGAGACGTCGTACTTTCAGGAAAAAAAGAGAGGGGCGAAAGAAACTGATGATACTGGAGATGACGACTTCGAAACCAAAAAGAGAAGAGTAGTTTGGCAGGACGAGTCGTGCGGCGCTCGAAGTTTCTGTGTAAGAAGGGGGTAATAGTGAAGTTAACCCGTATGATAGCCCGGCACAACATTTCAATATGGAGGGGACCTTCTGAAAAAAAAAAAAAAACTAGCCGTATTCTCTGTGTTGATGATGAGAGAGTTTTCTATGCTGCTACTGCATTTTATCTCTTTTTTGTCGTGCGGCCGTGGCTGTGAGTGCAGTTTTTTTGGGCAGAAAACGGGAGTGAAAACAGTGCTGACACGTAGTTTTGACCTGGGCAATGGAACAACGCTGGCCTGTGAGAGGAAAAGCGGAAAAGAAAATTTGAAGGAGGAGGCACTGGCACGTCGTGATGCTACCACGTGCATCACCTCCTGTGGCCTCCGGACGTTCGTAAGGACCTCTGTGTTGAGTAAACTGGTCAGCCTTCCCTTATTTTTGTGAAAATGCAGTTGGCTTATGCCGCGTAATATTTGTGCCTTTTATTGCTTATTTATTTTCTTATGTTGTAATTAACTTTTTCTTATTTTGTGCTTGAAGCTGTTTGTCTTGAAATACATGATTATATATTACCTACTTGGAAAAATGTTCCCAACGACGGGTATCAAAGCAGAAGTGGTAGTGCAAAGAAAAAACGAAGTAATGCCAGCTTGCCTCGAAATTTATTTTCCGAAGGAGATGAAGCTAGGCTTTTTTCTAAAGACAGGCCACAACCATGCAAACTGTAAGGGTTCACTTTGCTGGATGTATGACGGTGAGCACGCACTAAAGTGCGATCTTAATAATCAGAATTATTGTTTGACAAGATTAGAAAATTGACGGGAGGGGAATTCCTGATGCCATTTACGAGAGTACCAAACTAAGATTTTAAAAATTGTTTTTTAATGTTTCCGCAAATGTATAGCTATCGATTTAAAAGTATATAGAAAACTTTGGCCAGTTTCAAACTTTGTTCACGTCAGCAGGTGTGTGTTTATCATGTTGCGGCTGTCTCACACTGGATTACATCGGACGTGCTTCGTAATATTTAACGCTCATCCTGTCTTTCTGTTTGTGTGCGTATTTGTGTGTGTGTGTGGTTAGTTTTAGAAGTTGTATCTTCTCATAAATTCACAGATTGCATAATATTTATTGAGTGTCCGTGGCTTCGGTGTTGTCAGTTTTCGTGCCTTCATATGATGAGCAGTTATTCTGTATAATTATTTTTTTGCTAAATTATGCAGGAAGCAATCAAGTCAACACTTCCGTCGTCATTAAATCTGTTAAATGGTGCTTCGGGATTATGAAGAGTTGTTCTTAGTGTCTGCGCTTTCTTCGTTTATCGTGCATCGTTTTGCAGCTTAGTGGGCTCCACGTTGATGTGCTTTGTTTCAAACTTGAGCGCTGTTTATGTTAAGGAGTCTGTCTTATTGTTCTTTTTTGTTTTTGGTAACCTTTTGCATGTTTGTTCTTGTCTCCTTTCCCCAAATTTCAGGCAATCATTCAGAAATGGCAGCTTATTTTGAACAAATCAAAGATTGTGAACTGAAGTTTTTTCTTGAATGTGATCTGCTAGAGCTCTGTGGAAAAAAATGCTGAGTAATTCTGAAGTCCTAGCTTGAGAATTGGGATTTCCTTCATCTAAACAATGCGTGAAACAATCACCATACAATAAATGGACAGCGGAGCAAACTTTTTAAGAAAGTACTGATCCACCTCACTGAAATTCTCTCCGTACGAAATGAGCACATTCGTAAAATACTCCAGAGGTACCACATGAAAGCTCCCAATAGCCGGAGTGAAAAACCGGCGAAAAATGCTCCGAAGCTGCCACGCAATCACTCCGGGCAGCTGGACGAAAATGCCAGTAAAAAGTACTATGGCGGCGCCACGCAATCGCTCCGGTCAGCCGGAGTGAAATATCTTTTAAAGGTACGCTGGGTGTGCCACGCGATTCCTCCGGTGAGCCGGATCCAAAATTTTGCTCCGGATGTCCGGAGCAGAAATTGCTCCGAAGAGAGGGGATACTAACAAACAAGTGTTTTACTCCGGCCTCGGATTAATTTTTTTACTGTGTACTATCCCCACTGTGGCATGATGTAATGCAGTGGTTAGCGTGCGCGCTTGCTGATTCAATGTTCACGAGTGGAAATCCCATTGTGTTTATTGTGAATTTCTTGTGGTGTATTTTTGATTGCATTATGTGCGTATTGGTTATGTATGTCATCAAGCAGAACCTAAAACTCCCAAACCCTGGTTAAACCCTAAAAATAGGTTCAAGAAAGTTTTTTTTCACCACTACATTCATTGCCTAGAGCTAGGACAAGCAGTAGCTGGGAAGAACCGTTCGTGGGAAACCTCTTCAGTCAGCCCTTTGGTTAGCCGGGACGAAAGAGGAAAAATATCCAGCCTATTTTTGTCCCGCCTATGAGGTGGGCCACTGAGCAAAGATGCCGCCTACAAGTTTTGTCGGCTTAACGAACCGTGTAAAGGCGTTACATTTTTCGCCTTGTTTAGAGGCTATAAGCTGTTTCTTTAAGCAGGACTTGATTACAAGTGTTCAGTAAACCAAACGTTCATTCGTAATGAGTTTCAAACTATTAAATTTGATCGGCCAGGTCGATGAGGTGGATTATTGGCCCTAGTTTCATTGAGAAAGTTTTATTATATTACTATAACTTTTGAACATATTTGTCCGGATTGTGAACTGTTGGGAACAGATTGTTTGTTAGCTCAGTCTTATAAGTTTACAGTGATCAATGCGTACCTTCCGAATGAAGCATGAAGCACACCTCACACAGACTGTGCCACCAGGCATTCTTCAAAATCAGTTTTTCACAGGGGACTTCAACTAGCATCACACTTCTTGGGGTCATTCTAGTATGAATGGTTCATAATATTTTAGCGCATATACTGTCGCTAATATCCATGTTTTTGTTCGCATCATTTTGAAACTGTAGACCACTGCTTATATGTAACATTTGCGGCTGTTTAATGTATGTTTTTGCATGATTTGTGCATGTATTTAGTCCCACTTCATAAACATTCGCTCAATAAATAATTCACAACACAGTCACCTAGCATCTCAAAGCTTCGCATAACTTCGATTACTAAAGTACGTGAATTCTGGCAACGTTTTGTGCTTTGCAACACTGCTTAACTGAGTGCCACCTTTAGAATTGTAAAAAAAGTGTTGTGCCAATTTTACAATGTATTACGACAGTTTTATTAGAGTTATTCGTCATTTGACAAGCGTCACAGCAGGTAAATGACGTGAGTGAATGTACAAGATGGTATTTTTGTGTCGTCGTGCGTCTTTCGCAACCAGCACGCCCTGTACTGGTCCTCAAGACCTCTGCTCTGATGAGGGGACCCTCCCTGCAAGTTTCGCTATGGAGGAGATGGTGCTGGACTTGCCTAGTGGCATGGGTAGACCTGCCACTGCAAGGAAGTGGCTCAGCTCTTCAGTGACATCAGAAGCTGCCGATTCCGAGTCTGATGCTACGTCGGATGACTCGGACGCATTTCTACGCGCTAAGCATCAACGGCCAAGATGGAAGTCCTTGGCATTGTCCTTAAGTTAAGAGACCATTATATACAACAGCATCGTGACTACGACAGTTGCTTTTGGGATCGTCGACCTCATGCTGAGCCTGAACGCTATCTTCAAAAAGAGCTTCATGACTTTTTCTTCAACGTGGCCCCTGGTTTGACTCAGGAAGTTCGAGTGAATCCCAGAAAAAATATCATTGCCGTAAACACAACAGATGGGAAGATGGTGCAAACCCTGCTAAATCTATCTCAGCTATGCAACGTCAACGTGCGGGCTTTTGTTCCACAGATCACTAATGTAACAGCTGGGGTTACATCGGATGTAGACCCAGAACTTTCAGACGACGTTTTGAAAAGTGTAATAGTCTGCACGCCACCATGCAGAGTCATCAGTGCTCGAAGGCTTGGCTCTTCGAAGTGTGTGAAGATTCTTTTCGGGTGGGAAAAGCTATCTAGTCACATAAAGGCTGGACTAGTGCAGTATCCAGTCCAACCTTTCATACCAAAGCCTCTAAAATGCCGCAAACGTCTCAAGGTTGGACATGTATATGGTTTCTGCACAAGTGTTGTGGTCTGAGCTAAATGTGGTGCAAATCACAACGTAAAACTTTGCAACAGTGCGACATCTCGCTGCCCTAACTGTAATGATGAACACTTGGCAACGGCCAAAGAATGTCCCAAGCTAAAGAAAAAATGGATGGTCCTGAAAGAGAAAGCTAAAAAGAAAGCACCACGAGAAAAGACGCCTAGCCATAGCACCCGTCAAGTAGCTGGCAACGGCACAACTGAAGATGCACCTGTACTTCCGAAGAATAGTACAGTCAGAACGAATCGAAGCGACGAAGGGAGGCGCAATTTCAGCATTTCGGCAACATCGTGGCCGGCGCTACCATCAATGCCGTCCGACACAACTTCCTCAAAGGTCACGCCCCATAAAGGTTCGGAACCAGCTTCCGCCAAGGCCATGTCTGAAGTAGAAAATACTGTAAAGAGGGCACCAGAAACGGCTCCAGCCAACGATGATGCCCAACTTGTAACCATGCTTAAGATGCTTGTTAACGTCGTCATATCTCTCATAGCTGGTCGTCAAACGCCACCAGCAATAGCCGCACAACAGCTCTTGGAGGCTCTCGTTCCAGTTCTCGACCGTCTTCACTAAAAACATGAACACCTGTCGCAAGTCCCATCCCTATGTGCTGCAATGGAACGTCAGGTCTCTCCAAACGCGCCATTCTGATACCGTTTTTAGGCTCCTCGCGACGCAGAGTCCGCAGGATGTTAGAGCTCTCCGAAAAACCAATGTGGGAAATGACGAGCTCAGACTTCCAGGTTACGTGGGGGTTCACAGCAATACCCGATGTACGGTCATGGCGTGTGCATCTTTCCAGTGTGCAGACAACACGCATCCACGAAATGTTTCGAAAGCGTCATTGTACATATGATCTGATGTTCCTTTCGCAGTGATCCACGCAAGTGACCTCTGCGACGCCGAATTCGAATGTGTAGCAGTTGCGGTTAATCTAAGGAACACAACTACGACTCTGGCAAGAATATATTTTTGGTCAACGCGATCTTCGGTTATCACATTGCTGGAGTGCCTGCTATTTCGCTGTGGCTCGTCAATTCTGCTGTGTGAAGATTTCAATGCCCATCATCTTCGTTTGTGTTGTCGCCCACAAAACAAACGGGGAGTGGAAATCAATGCGCTTATTGCTAAACATGATCTGCAGACCCTTAATGATGGCTCATCCACATTTGTCGGCAGAGGAAAGGAGCAATCCACCATTGATCTCTCCATATAAACGAGAAATGTGTGTCTTGCTTGGTCAAGCGAGGCTGACCCATGGGGTTCAGATCACCTGCCCATGCGGCTGGTTCCAGAGAATTCTCCTAGAAGCAAGAGTGCTGCCTACACAGTGACAAATTGGGACAAGTTCCGTCAGCTGATTGCGGGGGCGCCATCACACGATAACCTGTTAAAACTAGTGGGTGAATGTCTGCAGCAAGCCACAGTACGATGGCTGTGAAGCGTAGACAAGCGAAACCCTGACCTAAAGCTCTTGAGACAACGTGGCTGTCGACGACGTGCTTACAGGACGGCTCAGCGTTCCAAAAGAGGCTCTGATAGGACACTTTATAGCCGCTTAGATTCAGCCATTAGGCGGCAAACAAAACAACTTCGTCGAAGAAGCTGGGTCGCAATGTGTAGCTAGTTGCATATGGCGAGTGGTTTTGGGAGTGTATGGCGCATATTGAAGGCTCTCCGAACACCTGAGGTCTGGAAGAACCCAACAAAAGCATTGTGCATCTCAACTGGACGGTCTCCGAAAATTCTTGCGGAAGATTTTGCCAATATTTTAACCTGTCCTATGTCAAAAGACAACGCCAGTCATCGTTCCGTACCAATTTTATATGGACCTTCATGTGAGATGGATGAGGCAGAATTTACCGTGGCAGAGCTACTTCATACACTTAGCCTCTGTTACCATAGCACCACCCTAGGCGAAAGATGGTGTTACGTACGAAGCTTTGTGAAACATTGATGAAGTCTTTCATCAAAGTATTTTATCTGATTCTTGCTAATGGAAATTGTCTGTGATGAAGCCAGTTTTAAAGCCTGGTCGCTCTGTACAACTCCCGAAGTCATACGGACCAATATCACTAACTTCTAATGTTACAAAGCTGATTGAACGTATGGTGTTGTTTCGTCTGGACGCCAGATTACAGGAGCTTACTTTCTTCCCTGATGTCATGAGCGGATTTCGTTGCCAACGTTCAGCCCTCGACAGGATAGCAGATCTTGTATCATCGCTTGAATCTGCTCGAGCAAACAGACATTCAACGTATGTTCTATTTCTTGATATACAGCAAGCGTTTGACTCGATGCCACATAAGGTGATTATTTGTGCACTCATGAATAGAGGAATTTAAGGTCGTCTGTTGCACTTGCTTCGTGATTTTCTATCTGAATGCAGAATGAAAGTACGCATTAGAGAAGTACCGAGTCATCCTCACGCTGTTAAATGTGGCGTCCCGCAAAGCAGCGTCTTGTGACCGCTTCTCTTTAACAGCGTATTTGCTGGACTTCCATGCTGATTACCGCAAAAATGTGACTTTCCTATAGGCATAGCGATTTATGCTGATGAAATCGCACTCTGGGTCAAGGGTCCGTCACACCATGGTCCACGGCTTCGTGGTATATTGGATCTCTGAATCCAATATACCACGAACCATGGTCCACGGCTTCGTGCCATGGTCCACGGCTTCGTGGATCTCTGAATGCAACTTCAGAATACTTGGTGGAAGTTGGCCTGCAGGTTTCACCTGCGAAGTCAGCTGCCATCGCGTATCATCCAAGGCAAAGCGCTTGTCAAAGCCTTAGCAGGCTTTACCTCGGAGACACACCAATACAGTGGGTACACCAACATCGCTACCTGGGTACAATCATCGATGATCGCCTTTCTTGGCGCCCTGCTGCTAAACATGTGAGGCCAAAAAGCGCTGTCCCTGTTCAAGTATGTAGCCACCTTGACTACTAGGGGTGAGGGCATTGATCAGCAGACGGCACTTCAGGTGTACCAATCAACTGTACTCTCTTGCGTGATGTATGCTTTGCCAGTCTTGAATGTGCCGCCTGCTTTAATGTCCCAGGTGGAACGAGATCATCGTGTTGCCTTCCGAGTACTGTTTGGCTTACCTCGTGAAGCACAATCCATCCCACTACTGGCTGAAACACAGCAGTTGCCGCTAAAGTGCAAGCTGACCAGAGAGCGCGACATTATATTGAGCGCCTGAACCAAGCCCCACATGGCAAGACACTACTAACAGTCTGCTACAGCCCCCACTTTCTCGAATGGGTAAATTGGCGGCTTTGTCCAATGACATTACTGGCGATTCCGGAGAAACTGTTCAGTTGCCAACATCGACAGAGCACAGGCTATGTACCTTCCCTAGCCATCTCTCAATTCCTGGAATACGCAAAAATTGTAACCAACGTGTTTCGGAACTATACCAATTAGCCGATTCAAACGTATTTGACAACTTTGAAGACTATGTAAAAGTATTTACGGACGATTCTGTACGCAGCGATGGCCTGAGCGCATCTGCAGCTTTCTTCTGCCCTTCAACCAATATCAGGCGGTTGTTTAAAATACCGCACCTCTCATTGTCGGTGACAGCTGAGCTAGCAGCGATATATGTCGCCCATTAGTACGTACAAGAAGAACTACCAGCATCAAAGATTGTCATCCTCACCGGCTCTCGTGGTGCACTTAGCAGACTCACCAGCAAGAAGACCGACAGCCCTATTCTGAGCAGCATCATGGAATCCATTAACAATATTATGTCACGTGGCGTATGCCTAGCTGCACAGTGGGTACCTTCGCACGTGGATATCGCGGGCAATGAGGAAGCGAATCGCCTTGCTTTGTCATGCAACCATGATGACTGTGATTGTCCGGGAATTCTATGTACGATAGACAACACTCGTCTGCTTATACGCCGACACCTCCTATAGCAGCACCTATACCAGCGTGTGGCGAATGGATCGTTCTCTCCCCGTGTTCGTGGCCGTGGCTTACCTTGTAGTTCCTGAGCGCTGTTGTACAAACTAAGAGTTGGCTCTCTGCTGGAGCGTAAACGATTACACCGCCAAGGGCGTGTGGACAGCCCGTTGTGCGCAGCTTGTGGCTTCTGCCAAACACTTAAACATCTCGTAGTGCACTGTCCCACATTTTCTGCGCAGCGGTCTTTGCTGATTAAGAAATATAAATTCCTAGGACTCAAGTGCGCGACCTTAGACGACTACCTCTTTCCGGGTGGTAGTGTTTCCCGACGCTACCAGGCCCACCGAGCTCTTGTTACATTTATGAACCAAGTGGACCTGGCCACCCATTTAGAGGGTGTCTTTTTATTATTCTTTTGATTATTTTTTGTATTTTTAATAATATTTTTATTTTTTTATTATATTTGTCGAAGTCTACGTCATTTTTTCTTTCTTCCTCCTCCTCTCTTTCTTCCTCTATTGCTCTCTTCATCTCTCTCTCCCATATATTCTTTGTTTCCTCTCTTTCTTTCCTCCCCCCGAAGAGTGAGCAGGCGTTGTGCCCCTCCAGGTGGCAGTGGCCAGCTTGCTCTCTCCGTCTTTCCTCTGTGTCCTTGTGTATCTGTGTATGCAAATCTAACAAATAAATGAATATTGAGTGTATAGAATGTGTAGTTCCATGGAGTGTGTTGTTGTCATTGTAGATTTCGATTTTAGATAATATCCTACAGAATAAATTAATAATTAAGGGTGAAAATACTAAAGCGCCTAATACAGACCCCTCATAAACATTGGAATCGACATCATTAGGAGATGAGTCTATCGAACCGAAAGACACGACTGTGAGCTCAAGTAAAGAAAACTTCTTACCCAAGAAACAATTCGAGGCTCATATAAAATGGCGTTTTCCTTAACACTACCTTATAGTGAATGACGGAGTTCAAAGCTATCGAACCGAAAGAGACGACTGTGAGCTCAAGTAAAGAAAACTTCTTACCCAAGAAACAATTCGAGGCTCATATAAAATGGCGTTTTGCTTAACACTACCTTATAGTGAATGACGGAGTTCAACGCTTCAGCAAAATTGATCAACAGGGCATCTGTCTGGTTACTTAGGCTTAGGAAAAAAAGAGCGTCTTGCATTAAACCTACCAATTGTGTTACAGGCCTATAACCGTGATGCAAAGCATGCTGAGATGTTACTAGAATAATAATACAGTCATCACTGACACATACCCAAGAAACATAATGCGCCCTTTGGTCAACTACGGCCCTTGCGCCGCCAAGCCTCACTAATAATCCGCCTTCTGTAAGCACGACAGAAACCATGCTGAGCTAATAAATAGTATATTGTTATAGTGAAGGAATTCGAACATATGTTTGTGAATGACGTGGTCTAATATCTTGCAAGAATAAGGTGTAAGAGATATTGATTTGTATTAGGAAATACTTGTTTGTCATATTATTTATGCGAGATAAGTACTTTGGGAGATTTCAATGGACGTGGTAGTACACCTGAATGCAAGGACACCTAAAAAATAAGCTATGGTCTTGGCCTCTTGATGAAGCATATTATGCCACAAAAGAATTAGGGAAGCCATCAGAATTGATACACATTTTATTACCTAATTTCAAGATAAGGTTTTGAATACCGTGTCAATTCATTGCAATAATTTCCAATATATTAGGCTTAGCAAACATCGCTAAGCTTTCGAACTACATGGTTATCGATGGTGAAGACAGATTCGAAGTGCTAGTCGAAAGCGTTCTCAACGGCAACAGTGGCATTAGTTATAGCATCGGTTATCTTAAAACAGGTATTACCCGTCGTATTAGGCGATACTGACGTCCAGAACTTGCTAGGATTTTGTTTTAGTAGTTGAGAAAGTTGCACTAAAAGTTGAAATCTTTACCACTTTTATTAGGATTGCGAAGTTTTCTTATCTCGGTCGATTACTTAGCTGTATAGGATAACAGAGAGGAAGAATAGGAAAATTGCGCACGGGATAAGAAAGACCAGTTTAACTTTATTTAAGTATGAACGTTTCACACTCTCCGCCCTCTTCAGACTTCATCACTAAAGATATTGATGGTCTCGGTGCCCATGTCCTGCTCGATCGTTGAGAGCATACACGCGTTCAAGATCTTCGGTGACCTCTCATTGGACCACTTTCAGCCAAGCTAGTTGGTTTCAGCCTGACAAAAAGATGGAGTCACCAGTCCAGCAGCGTGCTGTGATGAGCCTGGGACGCTTTCGACGCCGTAGTAGTTATCGGGTGCCGGACGTTCACGAAGTTCTTCGACTAGGGGAGTCAACGAATTCAAGCTCAACAGTGACTCGCCATTTTCTGCTATCTGGGAGATGTCCATTGATGCCAAATCTGGTCGTTCGATCAAGATTTTTTCCTCGTAACCCCCGTTGGGGGAGGATGAAAGGGTGGAGGCTGGTGTACATGCACGGTAGTTGTCTGCACTTGGTGCCTCTCGCAGCATGCTTAAGCGAATCTGTAATTTGGATATCTCCTTGCGCAGAAGGTAGTTGTCCCTATGCATATCCTCTAGGTTCGCTTTGAGTTTCTTCAAATACTCGTGCGAAGCTTGTCTGGCGAGGGTCAAATCTTGGATAAGGTCCTCAACCTGGCTAGAGGGTACGTTCTCGGCGGCGTTCTCTTCAATCACATTCATAGCGCTCACCAAGATATCGTCCAGCGTACCGACTGTCTTCTTCTTCGGCGCCTTTATGTTCAGCTGCGAGTCCATGATTAGGCGTAGCAGTGGTCGCGTAATTCTAGCGTGAGTTCTTTCTAAGGCACTGTTTTCCTGGAACTGGAACTGCTTTGCTGTTGCCAGGATATCGCGTGGGTAAGCACTCACCTACGCCTGAGATGGCCCTGGCAGGCTCTGCTCCTCAGTCACGATGATGATGGAAGCCTAAACGAATGGCTCTTACCCACTCTGAGGAATCGGCCAAGAAACGATTATTTAGCTAGCGGATCACATATTACTTTTAAATTTAATGAATTGAAAAAAGGTTAGAGGAAAGTAAATCTTACTAGCTTAGAGATTTGCATTCAAAACCGCCTTGATTCGATTAACAATCTTTGTACAGCAGAACAGACAACCTGGTGACAGTGACCTAATGAGGAGGCTCCCAACAAGAGACTATTAGAAATAATGAAATCCAATCTGATTCAATTAAAAGCAGCTTCAAGAATGTTTTTTTCAGCGACTAGAAAGTAGTACACAATAAAAAATAATGCTCGGATGTAGCATCCTTGTTACAGAATCTACAAAAAGGGGAAAAAGGCATACCAGCTTCATGAATGTAGTAATTTAGTTTTGCCACTATACAGTGTAATTTCACAAAAATGATTTCTCTTTTGCGTGTCGACCAGAACTTCCTACGCCAAGAGAACAAAAGGTGTCGATCACTTAAAAGAGCGATTATGCTTTACCTGAGACTTTAATTGTGGCACGCCTTCGAAATCTGCCATGTAGTATGAGTGATGAAGTGGGAATAATTGAAAATACCGGACCTCTGAGAGCGGATTTCTCGAGAGCGTCCGATCAATCGATCAATCAACCCAGATCAACCGGATTAAAGTTATACGAGCTGGGGCCAGAAAATTCAACGTGCGTGATACATGCTAGTCACTGTGGCATGTGAGGGCCGAACACGAAGATAACGAATCCGTAACTATGGCCAGATTTCAGGCTGGTGGGCTGGGTTTTCTCAAAACCATATTCACCGCCACAAATTCTGCAAAAATATACTGACAAGCAATCTGGTAGTCTTTGTGAAAAGAACCAGTTGAAAGTTTCAGAGAAAAGGCCATTGATAGATTTCTCATCAGATTGCGAGGCATCTAAAGCTATGATAATTATTACATATATCTCTTCTGAATGCCCTTGCAGAAGGCCATTTAACAAATGTGCCGACAATTTTTTTTTGCATGATTCAAGTATATATCTTCAAACATGATTTCAAATTGTGCCTTGCATTGGTAATGAAAGGGATTTGGTACAGTTTAACATCCAATGGACCAACGAGTGATAGTACGTATCCCACCTGGGGAGTCTGAAACCAATGCGAATAAAATGAAAAAAATTACGCTGGCTGGTGCATAAAAATATGGATTGGATTTGTTGGGTTTAACGTCCCAAAACCCCATATGATTATGAGAGACGCCGTAGTGGAGAGCTCCGGAAATTTCGACCACCTTGGGTTTTTTAACGTGCACCCTAATCTAAGCACACGGGCCTAAGACATTGCCGCCTCCATCGGAAATGCAGCCGCCGCAGGCGAGATTCAATCCCCTGACCTGTGGGTCAGCAGCCGAGTACCTTAGCCACTAGACCACCATAGCGGGGCGTGCATAAAAATAAGATTTAGTTTTATAAAGCACTGATACAAATTCAAAAATGTTTTTACCGTTAGTATGCTGAATCTGCAGAAAAAAAGAGGGCAAATTTACTTATAAGTACAGTACATTATGACCTGTGCAGCCATAAATTTTTATGATGATCGTATCCTTTGTGCTTGGCTCCCAGGCACTGGGCGGAGTTGGGGAAAACAATCAGTAATTAAGTGCTAACATCAAAATTTTATGAGTAAGGACTCATAGAACAGTATTACTAAATGTAACGTGCTAATTTATAAGTTCTTTAATAAAGCCACCCTGACTCACAGGAAAAGTTTGGTACCGTGTGATAGGGCTACCGGGGCATTGACTTATACAACCTGGAACCTGCCATGGAAAGATGATTCCAAACAAAATAATTTAATTTGTGTTCAGTTTTGTGCATTCCGAACATAATGTCACATGCGTGCTCTGACAAGGACCGGCTAGCGAGCGTATCGAACATTTCAATAGCTTGAAGGAAACCTAATATTAAAAATATACAAAATATTTAGACGGAAAGAAAGGAAATGACAACTAGCTACGTTGAGTATCCTTGTATTCGTGTATTCGTGTGCGGCTCGAGACAGGAGCTGGCCCGACGAACTGTTCATGAATGTACGCTACGTGCCTACCCACTCCAAAGCGAAAGTCCATACGCTAAAGCTAGTCAAAAACTACAAATTTAGAAAATTTTTTAAGAAAAATTTCTGCCAGGGTTGCCGTTGTGTTTACTGTACCTCAAGTTGAATACTACATGACCCTGTATGGGGACAAACATTTCAGCTTGGCTGCTTCGTCACATTGTGACTACTGCAAGCTTTTATTTTGGCACACTACCAGTGATTTTTCGTTTTTGCAGATAAAATAGCAAGGATGCGAATTCTTCTTGTATTTCTTGCAATATGAGTTAGTTATGCGCAGACTAGGTTACGCGGCAATAACTAGGGGTGTTTTTGTCATTGGAGCACAATCCACGTAACTTGTTGATTTCTTCATGTTTATTTTTCTTGTTAAAATGCCCTTGAGAGATTCCGTGCGTTTCGTGTGCACTTCTGCACCTTGTCCTTCCAGTGAGTGCTGCATAGATCAAAGCATAGACGCGAAATATTACCCATGGTTTTCAGATTTTCTGTTGTACTGGTATATGCATTCAGATACGCATTCCACGCGAGTGGGTTACCAAGGCATCAAATGCACTACGCGACAGCAAAGGCCTGTTGACACCGTTAAGTAAGCAAATGCATAGCTGTATGCAGACGACACATTTGAAGGTTGGAGCACAACGTGGCAAGGAGTTATCCATGCATAATAACGCTGGATTGCCAATATTAACTTCGATATTATTTCGCTTCCTTCAGTTAGTACGGGACTACCCCCTCCAGGCATGAAATATTATGCACTGTCTGCAAATGCGTTCATTCTTGTGGCACTATTGCAAAGCCTTCTGAATACCTTCCTCGTAACAAAATATAGGAATGTTCTTTATTGTATGTTTCACTTTTTATAATATTCAGTTTGTAACCGAATGTCTAGTTACCCTCACTCAGTAAACTTAAATCATTGCATAATACCGAACACACTGCGAAAACTACATGCGTAGTTTGTGTTTGGTTTCACTTGATGCCAGCAAAGAATAATAAACTCTTGACATTGGAATGTGGGATACGGCCCGTCGAACGATCCTCCAACATGTTAGTGCCTCGAGTGAAGATACGTTTTGTACCAATACGCAGCACAATGCGGTAAAGGATCGGTAATACTCCACTTATGAAGACTGAACGAATGTGGATGCTGTGGTGTAATTCATTTCAAGAAACATACGATGTGCGGCGCGTCTCCGAAGTTTATGTCTACAATTTTATCTACAGAAAAAAGGGCTATGGTAACTTAGAGGCAGTTTTGGCCGATCGATTCAAGAAAAAAAAAAGGGCTTCGCTCTTTCACATTGTTTAGAAATCATAGGCCACACATGAGTATTGATGTATGAGACCAAGGAAGAGAGGTTAAGTTTTGGTTCCTCGGTCTACTTTATCACCGATTAAAAATTATTTGATCAAATTCTTGAAA
This sequence comes from Rhipicephalus microplus, assembly GCF_043290135.1. Classification (NCBI taxonomy): domain Eukaryota; kingdom Metazoa; phylum Arthropoda; class Arachnida; order Ixodida; family Ixodidae; genus Rhipicephalus; species Rhipicephalus microplus. The sequence goes on from NC_134710.1 coordinate 389,443,792, forward strand.
AAATATTCCTTTGAATTACTCTAACAATATTAACACTATTCATATTATCACCTGTTTTTTATTGGCTACCAATTTGGTGCTAGAATAAATGGGATGTGTGATGAGTGAAAGAAAACGACAACGACGGAAGTGCGGGGCAAGGCGCGTGTAATGTGCGCGTGAGTGTCAGCGAATCAGCTGATGACCTGTGGTGGCCCATAGAGGTGGCGTGCCACGATTGGGCCACGTGCGACCATTACGTGGCAGTAGGCTTTGTGGCTGGGGAGGAGCCGGAGCAGCGGCAGACGGAAGACAGCGGGCCGAAGCGTCGGACGCAGGCGATCCAGGTTCCGGCCAGGGAACGCGGCTGTCCACGCTACTGCCGTCCAACTACCAGCTGGAGTGACGTTGCTGGCACGAGTACTGCATCTCGGGACGCGGCCTGGCCTGCTGTTTTCCTTGCCGAGGGCATTGCGGATCTCGGCGAGGCGTCTCCACGGTCAGCCGTTCGACACAGCGATGAACGTGGCCTGGCTAATGGTCACGGTTGCGCCGAGCATCGCGTCTCGACGCAAGCTGTTCGCTGGACGGGCTGGCCATTCCCCGCATGGAGCATCGCGTCTCCGATGCGGGTTTACTGCTCCGTAGTCGCACCTACGCCGTCAAACGCCGTCGTCACCAGAGCGTCGCACATCGGCAAGTGAGCGCATTCTACAGCGCCTTTTCACCGCCTCCTGCCCTGCACCTCATCGGCGTCTGTCGGACCATCGATCTGGCTCTTATGTTTTCGAACGTTCCTACTTGAACGCTAATTGGTCATTTTTTATATCAAGCTTAATTCTCTGTGTTGGTTGTATGTACCTTTTGTGCCTCATTGTTTTCCATGTTCTATGTTAAGTTTCCGTGTTTTGTCATAAACGTGGCTTGTATTGTTACCACGTCATCTCAAAGTCCGCTTCTCCTCGCACGACACGCAAAACAAGCGTTGACGAACCTTGGCCCCGATAAAGAGTATTTTCATTACAATATTATGGCGAGCCTTGGCCCTGATAAATGATATTTTCATTACAATAAATGGACAAGGTGAGGCTCTTAATATATTTAAAATATATTTGAAAGAAGAGCTTAATCCTGGCAGGCGCGCCATTTATTGTAATGAAAATATCATTTATCAGGGCCAAGGCTCGCCATAATATCGTAATGAAAATATTCTTTATCGGGGCCAAGGTTCGTCAACGCTTGTTTTGCGTGTCGTGCGAGGAGAAACGGACTTTGAGATGACGTGGTAACAATACAAGCCACGTTTATGACAAAACACGGAAAATTAACATAGAACATGGAAAACAATGAGGCACAAAAGGTACGTACAACCAACACAGAGAATTAAGCTTGATTTAAAAAATGACCAATTAGCGTTCAAGTAGGAACGTTCGAAACCCTATGAGCCAGATCGACGGTCCGACAGACGCCGATGAGGTGCAGGGCAGGAGGCGGAGGAAAGGCGCTGTAGAATGCGCTCACTTGCCGATGTGTGACGCTCTGGTGACGACGGCGTTTGACGGCGTAGGTGCGACTACGGAGCAGTCAACCCGCATCGGAGACGCGATGCTCCATGCGGGGAATGGCCAGCCCGTCCAGCGAACAGCTTGCGTCGAGACGCGATGCTCGGCGCAACTGTGACCATTAGCCAGGCCACGTTCATCGCTGTGTCGAACGGCTGACCGTGGAGACGCCTCGCCGAGATCCGCAATGCCCTCGGCAAGGAAAACAACAGCAGGCCAGGCCGCGTCCCGAGATGCAGTACTCGTGCCCGCAACGTCACTCCAGCTGGTAGTTGGACGGCATTAGCGTGGACAGCCGCGTTCCCTGGCCAGAACCTGGATCGCCTGCGTCCGACGCTTCGGCCCGCTGTCTTCCGTCTGCTGCTACTCCGGCTCGTCCCCAGCCACAAAGCCTGCTGCCACGTAATGGTCACATGTGGCCCAATCGTGGCACGCCACCTCTATGGGCCACCACAGGTCATCAGCTGATTCGCTGACACTCACGCGCACATTACACGCGCCTTGCCCCGCACTTGCGTCGTTGTCGTTTTGTTCACTCATCACAGCATGCTTCCTCTGGCTACATTAGGCTTCAGTTTTCCTGAATTTCAAAACCTATCCTAGTGGAACCGTCGGCTGTGTCAAAACCTTGCGCGTAATGCGCTTGTGACAAGTCTCACTTATTTATTCTGTATTGCGAAAGTAAATATCACAGATACTAAAGTACATTGATTCATGCCGATTTTGTAGATAAAACGCATGAGCTATAAGGAAGATGACTTGACTGTACCAATTTTGCTAAACCGTCATGGACGTCTCTGGAACTATTTTAGGGGCGAAGCTCCTTAGGGCGTGGGCTGTGCGTCCCCTGTAGCCTGTATGTAGCCACCTCTAGTTTAGTTCTTGCAGTGTTCACTAGATGGCGGTACCGTCCCCTGTATGTAGCCACCTCTAGTTTGGTTCTTGCAGTGTTCACCAGATGGCGGTACCGTCTCCTGTATGTAGCCACCTCTCGTTTAGTTCTTGTAGTGTTTACTAGATGGTGGTACTTGTAGCTGATGATGAAAAGATGCAAGATGTTATAAACTAGAAAGCGGTACTTGTAGTTGATGAAAGACGCGACATCTTATAAAATAGGAATGATGTCACATATGGCGCGTGTCATTGGTTGAAGGCAATCGTTCGATTTAGTGCGGCGACGTACGCTAGGGGGAGCGTTGTAATAAAATCCGTTCGCTGTTGGCGCGCGCTCGGAGTCGCCGGATGGATAAGGCTGACGAAAGGATGCAAGATGTTGTAAACCAGACGGCAGTACTTGTAGATGATGATGAAAGATGCGAGATGCTATAAATTAGGAATGATGTAACATATGGCACGCGTCATTGGTCGAAGGCAATAGTTCGATTTAGGGCGGCCACGTACGCTAGGGGCAGCGTTGTAATAAAATCGAGTGGGTAAAACGTACGGAGGATTCATAGTTTACCAAGTTTACCTCCGGAGCTTCGCCCACTCATCATCATTCACTTCGTGGATATGGAGTCATGTTTTTGATTAGATAAGGGCATTTGCTTCAACAGCAGTATTGTGACTGCTATGGCTAGTGAATTGCTGTAAAATGGGAGTGGGGTATCAGGTTTACCGTAGTTGTGGCCGTTCTGATGCTGGGCAATCCGGAAAATGAATAAACACCAGGTTGAGGGAGCACGACTCCGCAGTACGGAGTTCAGTATGAACACATTTGGTTATTCATTGCAGGTCAGGTGGGTGCACAACATTTTTTGGAGACACAAAGATTTTATCAACACACAGGCAAAAAATAACCGGGAGTTAATTGAAGCGTTCCATACTAAAAAAATATGGGAGCGAAGTGTGTCAGCCACGCATCAGCTCATTGTCTAATAAAAAATTCGACTTGAAAGGATCGTTTATGTATCCTTCTACAGTGGCGCCACATCAGACTGAAAATTTAGTCTCAATGGGCTATCTTCATAATGTTGTGTGGACGGATCTCTTTAATCTTTAGTCTTATCTCGCACATGTTAAGACTACCTTTGCTTGGGATAGGGGGGGGGGGGGGCGATTGTTAGTCGTGAAGGTAAAAGAGCAATTGGGTTTTTCAGGAAATCAGTTGCGAGTTTGCCCCTGTGCTGCTTTTCTCTTTTCGTCGGTGTTTTTGTTGCGCAAGTAAAAGCCATGAATCAATGCCAACTCACCTAACGTTTAGTCCTCTTGCTGTGAAATGCTTATTTGTAAGCAAATATCTTGGAGCCTGTCAAAAAACGAAGTCTTTTCGGTGGAGAGGAACATATTTTTGATATTGAAGTATCTTTCCACCCTCCCTTATATTGGTCCAATCGTAACATTAAGAATAAATGTAACACAAACGATATACTCGGAAAAATGTTTTTGTTCGTTTTTCTTAGTTAGGTGCAGTATGAATGAGAACTAAGTGCCAAAAAAGGGCGCTCATAAGAGCATCTTTTTCTATTCGTTTTATAGGGAGGGAATCATTTGTTCTGGTACAATGCGAGAACTTATTTGCCAGCTGTCAGCTACCTGCTATTGCAAATGAATACCTGCTGCGGCCTGAATATGTTCACGTGCGTGTCAAAAGGTGTAGCTGTATATGACAAGCCCTCACGTATATCTTAGACTTGAATGTTGACGCATTCTACACCGTCATGTTTAGGCATACTGTTTTGGCAAATTGTGCGAAATAGAATATTAAAATCATTCAATCTGCTCTCTGGTTTTAATCGTGTCTTCCTTAACTGGACAACCACCAAGCTTTAAAATGGCACACTACAACACCGTTTCAGCAGTTGCTCTTCCTCTTCGATACATCTTGGAAAGTCGCATCGGTCCCGTCAAGTGTTGCTCCTCTGTTTATAAAGCCACCTTTTTTGGGATTGCTTTCTAGGATCTTTATCTATTCAACGAAAGCGACCAGTACTCCAATGAACCTTGTCATTCAAGACAGGTTGCTTTTCTGACTGCCTACTAGAAAAAATTGAAATAAATAAATAGGTACATTAAGCAAATAAATGAAAATGATTGTGTAAATAAATCTTACCACATCTGCCAAGCCCGAAGCGTTTTTCACTCCTTGTTGAGTAAGATAAGGTATTGCGTACCATGCTTTTAATCGCTACATTATGTTGGCTAAGACCCTGGGCCAAATAATGGCACCAGTCTTGTGTATTCGTGTAAGTTAGCAACCCGTCAGCCAGCAATAGTTACTGAAATTGATAGCTTCGCAGTACAACTTGCTACGAGGAATATTTCAAGCGGTTCTCCTTTTAAAACATCTAACAGCTGGAGTATTTCAAAGACTCTTAGCCGCAGCTTGCAGCCGTAGAGTCTGATTGTGCGGAAACGATATGTCTGGTCTCAATTTTATGAACCCTTTCTGATAAATGACGTAATTTTATACAGCCTCAGATCATCATCACAATCAAGTGCACACACTCAAGAAATAGTTGTTTAAACACCTTAATATACTGGTTCATTCAAAAGAAATTTGGAGAGCACTACATTTCGGGGATTAGTTTATTGCGAGGGTTGTTGCCTTCGAAATAAGTAGGGGATACTTTGTATTTATCGTATGCTCAAACACACTACTTAGATCATTTTTAATGACAACCAACACACAACACAGCCTAGAAAAGCAAAGGGGATATTATGGGTATTTTTGTAATGTAAATGTGAAGAAACAAAAGTGGACGAAAGAATAACTTTCCATGGGTATAGACCAAACCTGCGACCTCGAATATCGTCTGCGATGCCCTACTAACTTAGCTACCACAGAGGCTACCTGCTGGTCTTTTTATGGGATATGTATGGGCATTATAACGTAGGAGTGTCAGTGAGCGCCGACCGTAGCCATGGCGGAAAGTGTGGAACATTTTTTTCTACTTGTTGACGTCACGTTGCACGCGATCTTCGGTCGCAGGTTCAGTCCCTGCCCTCGGTAACGTATATTTTCGTCCCGTTCTACTTCTTCGCACTTGCATAACAGTTACTAATAATAGCTTATAAACTTCTACGATTTATTGGGAGTCAAGTTTTGGTTCTCTGTAATGTTGTGCCAAACAGAGAAATACAAAACCCTAAAATTACGGCTTCTTTCCTTCGCTTACTGCATTGGCCATCCTATGCCCTACTCACTCCAATACGAAATACGACATACACGTTGGCTTTTATAGTTCTCCTTTTTAGGTCAGTGTTTCGACAGTTATTATTGCGTCGGTCTTAATACTAATCGTTTTCCTATACTAGCATGGGGTGATAGTGACCCGGTTAACTTGTATTACTAAGTTCCACATTTCTTCCTCCTTTTCATACTTGTGTTTAGAAGTATTATGTTTCCGAATAAACTCTCTCAATCAGGGCTTCTATTCAAAATTCAGTACACATGAGGATTGAGGAGGGATTTGTGCATTGGTACCAACATCTCGAATAGTTGCATGGAGTCGTAAATATGGTTTGCTCCGTAATGAAGCACAGGTTAAGCAACGCCCGTTATGTCGTGCCGTTTACGATAAGGTGTCGCAAATATCTTTTTAAGAAGCGATCAAGACGTACCATGATTGTACCATCACTAATGTTGCTACATTTAAAAAAAAGGCTTGTTTATAAAATATATTTTATATATTGTTGATAAGCTCAGACTTTGGCGTTTTCAACATTGTTTCCATTTCTGACCCGCATGCTAACCGTCATGCTAACTTTGCATGAAAATATTTTCTAGTTACGTCAACCGCACTTTATCGAATTGAGTGTGCGTCCCCAGCCCGAGGAATTATTGTTTTATTGAAACATTCACACACACACACACACACACATTATATATATATATATATATATATATATATATATATATAGAGAGAGAGAGAGAGAGAGAGAGAGAGAAATTATTGGACTTCACCTTCCTCATCTGTCAATAACCATCGTCAGCCTTCGTTTCGTTCCTCTTCATCACCAGCGCCATCTTGCTGTTGCTTGAATAAAGCGTCAGCTGAACCGTGGTATTTAGAGTGGTGGTAGGTGCTTCCCGATCTCTTCGACCTTTCTCCCTCCAAAGGCAGCTCTTGGAGCTCCGTTCGCGACGTCGCTTACGCCAGTAGAGCACCATGGCGCAAGGGCAAGCCCAACCGAACCACCCAGCGGCACAACCACCCGCCGCCAACCCTAGCCCGGTTAACAACCCCCTCAGGACCCTCTATCTTCTTCGGTCTGCCTGGCGAAGATGTCGAAGACTGGCTCGACAACTATAACTGCGTAGGTGTGTACAACAACTAGATTGAGGCATCCAATACAGCACACTTCCAGTTTTACGTATCTCAGGTTGACAACACATGGTTCCTCCATCATGAGAGCGACTTCCGCGATTGGTCTTCGTTCAAAGAGTAGCTCCGACATATTTTCGGCACACCAACCGTCCGTTTAGAAGTTGCTTGGAAGAAACTGGCAGAACGCGTTCAACACTTCGGTTAGTCCTACGCTTCTTACATTGAGGATGTGCTTGCACTTTGCCGCCGTATCGACGAAACCATGCCAAAAGCTGATAGTGTACGGCACCTTAGGATGGGCATTGGATCTAGCACTTTCAACGCCCTCGCCGCGCACAACCCTTCGACGGTTTCAGACATCGTCTCTGTATGCCAGCGGCTTGATACCTTGCAGTCAATCCGCCTGCGACCCGACTACTCTGAGAATCCCCTGGCAAACAGTACGGAGCTCCGATCTATCATTCGAGCCAGAATTCGTGAGAAATATCCAGCCTAAAATGTACCTCCTTCTAACAACGTTCCCGCTCATTCCGTCTCTAGCCATCTGCGTGGAATTATTAGGGAAGAAATGTTAGCATTTGAAAGCACGCACCATGCCTCACCTTGCCCCCAACCCGCTTCGTATGCACAGATCGCTTCAATGCAACCCTCTCCATCTCAAGTACCACGACCTGTGCCTGATCACGAACATCTCGCACTTCTAATCGCCCGTCCACCGAACTCTACCTACCATTCTTCCTGGTGGGCCCCACGGCCTATTTGCTACTACTGAAGAATTCGAGGACACATTTCCCGATTCTGCCGACGTCGACAGCAAGATGAACGTCATGGTTATGCCGCTTTTGAACGTGACGAAGTATGTGCTCGAGGTTACTACCGTTATGCCGACAGTCCTTCCAACCACCGATCCCCGTCTCCTGTGCGCATTGCCAACACGACCAACAATACACGTGCCTGGCGACCACGCTCCCCATCGCCACTCCGACGCTATGTTTCCCCACTTCGGCCTGTCTCTCAACTAGCTGCCCAGCAATCGGAAAACCCAAGTCCTCCTGAACGACCGTCAAACATGTTATTGGTGACTGTGCAAGGTGTGCGGGTGTTGGCTTTGGTGGACACAGGAGAAACTAGTTCAGTTATGCGTGCTGACCGCTGTTCTCAATTGCGGAAGGTGAAGACACACTATCTTGGATCATCTTTCATTGGGGCCAATGGAGAATGGAGTAATAATTAGACCGTTGGCCTAACGTACAGCGCGTGTCTTCATTGATGCTATTCGTCATCACATCACATTCGCTGTCTTAATTTCATGTGATCATAAACTAATTTTAGGTTAGGACTTTCTCTTATCAGCATCTGCATTATTTCTTGCCGTCAACGAGTAGTCGAGATGACTGAGACCGATCACTGCAGCGAACGCGTCGACAAGAAACCATTGCGTATTTTCGCCGCTTCCGATTCCATACTGCTCATACAACTCATCACCATCACTTGTCCAAATATTGTCAATTGTGACATCCTTATCACCCCTTCCAGCCACTGTCTAGCTCGTGCTGTTGTACTCCCCTCCAGCCTGGTGCGGTTCAAAGACAGTGCTACGATAATTCTCGGCCTGAACACTGCAGTCATGTCATACCACACCAGTTTTGCAATAAGTCTTGTGAACGAAACAGCTCTAAGAATAGCAAGGCAATGAAACGTAAATAATTGCATTCATGATATACCCGTCATGATTTTCAAGTTATGACTGCCAAGTTACGCTTGTCATACATTCCCGTTATGCCATACAAATTTTAGGATTGATACCAAGATAGAAGGAGCCAGCAAAATCCAAGAAACACTTTTTATATAAATATTGCTACAAAATGACAAAGTTTTGTCGAACTTATGCGTCTGTCAACTGTTTACGGCTCAGCGGTTTTGTAGAAGTTTGTCCTTGGTCTAAATCGGCTTCGACAAATTTACTCTGCCAGCAAGGAACATAACATTGTCAAAGGCTTGCAGGCGTTAGCATGGGTAGTTTTGGTAGAAAATTTTGTAAACCTTCCCTCGTTGAATGGTTATTTCTACATGTACTCTTGCTCGGACCTTAGTCTGATTTTGTGAGCTCCGTGTTCTTCAATTAGTTGCCAGTTGGTGCCGTTTTTTTAAATGGAGGCCGATGTATTTCGACTCCAGCTTCGTCACAAAGATTCTCTTTCAGAAATTATTTGTACACCATAACTCGGTGTTTATCGGCTATGCACTTGTTAAGGACGTTTGAATGAGCAGTTCAATGTGTGTCTGGTGCAACACCTCTAAATGATTTTCATATTAACGTAATGATACCACTTGCAGCGACGGCAATTAACACTGTGTTCTGGCGTTTGTTCTGGCTGAAGAAATTTAACCGGGATGACAAGTCACGTGGCCTTTCAAAGAGAATGTCTGTGCAAACTAGTATATTGTGGGTTTCTTTGTAGTTTTCAAAGCAGTTGGTCAAGTTTCCCTGCACAGAGTTGTCGCTTGAAAAAAAAAAAACTGGCTTCCACAAGTACCCTTGAAGAATACATATAGCGTTTTTTAAAATGTTTGAGACAGATGTGTGGTGATTAAAAAGTACTGACAGAAAGCTCAAGCTAATATTGTAGTAAAGATTCAAAAAACAATCAGCACAATGTCTTGACCGCTCAGTGCAAACCTTCTTAAAAGGGACTCAACTCGGATGGCAGTAAAGTCTTCAATATTGTGCTTGAGAAGGGGCAAGCATGGCAATCTTGTTAGCACCATAGCGTTGGGCCTATTTCGACAATAGCACATGCAAGGAGAGGCTTGGGGCGGTGGATGACTTTCTGAGGATTCACCTGCATGCAGGAGTCTTGTAGAGTTCCCACATGCATACAAACAATATCGGCAAACTGCTCAAGGATGTCAACTGGTGGCACTGTAATGAATTGACAAGAGATATTGTGACTTAACCTGAGCAATGTACCCAACTTTGTGCAACCTAGGTTAAAGCGTATTGCGAAGGCATTGGTGGGCAAATGTGTGTGGTGCCCATAAATTAGCAGCTGCATTTTTTACACGAGTAATGTAATGTTGAAGTGAGGCTTGTATGAGGTAGCTTTTATATTTTTGCCACATATATCGCATTCATCCTTTGCACTTTACAATGCACAGTCACACTGCCTTCAGCCCCTCTAGGTAAAGAGGTAAACCGTGCCTCTGGAATACTGGTTACACAACGTCAACTACGTTGTCCTAACAAGTCAAAGGGCTAGCTTGCGTATGTGGTCCTCAGTTTTCTAATATTCAGCAAACATACCTTCATCTTTGGTCGCCACAGCAGGCCAATCTTTTTGAACACAGCCATCATCGGCGGTCTCGACAGTGGGCCTGTCATTTTGAATGCGTTCGTGATCTGCAACCAACAATATTGGCTTTTGCAGTAAAAAAGTTATGTACAACACATCACAACTGTTAGGCATACATCAGGAATAATCAGAGACAACAATTATCAAGAGCAGCTAGAACTGGTTCTGTAATCGTCTTATATAACGAGAAATAAATGAAGTTACTGACTCACTCGCATGAGCGCTGGTTATATTAGGAGGCTCTTGAATTTGCCTTGTAACTTGGAACTTTTTTTGCTATTGAAAAATAGACAGACTTAATAGCGTACGCGCACGTTAGAAAGCGTTCGGTTAACTTTCACTTATAAGGTGTTTGAAGGTACATGCGAGCTAACAAGCAACAAGTTAGGTGTCTGCAGGCTTGAATGATAATCCGCAGCAATCAAGGGTGTGCGAATAATAAAAAAGAAGTAATAATGAATCAAATAGCAGTGTATAAAACAGTATATAAAAATATTTGAAATTACCCATATTGTTTTGTTTTTAAATAATGAGCATGTATGGGAGAAAAGTAAAAACAAAGCCTTCAAACAGCTAAAGGTCATTTTTCTTCTTTTATTCCCTAAAGTGATCTGTACACAGCCCAAGCTTTTACAAGACTACCGACACTAAATATCGATTGCTAGATGAACCAGGTTTTTCAGACAACTCCACTTATGTTCACTTTTTACAATGCTGAAGCTGCATCGCATTGTTCAGTACTTGATTAACCTCGCAATAACTGATGGTGGGGAATATAACGTTGCTTGTAGCTTCATTACTCACAATAGATGCAAGTGTTGCGTTTGAGTTTTTTTCTTGCAGATGTAGATACAAAAAAGTGGATTGTTAGAGGCTTTGGGTATGTAGGCCACGTCATTCTAACAAGTTGATCTGATTCATTACATCCGTATCTGCCATGTTTGGTCAAAATGAGGTAGTTGTGTTGTCCTAATTTTATTTAAAATGATCACAAAGACTGGCATTTCTAACATGAGCGAATTCTGTATTTGGACATACAGTTATGAAATATTACGAAGATCTAGGGCCTCCTGTGCTGATTACCTTAGTTTTTGTAGTTGAGGTACTTGGAGTCGATTAAATGTAACTGTAAGGGACTTTAGTGATGTTTGTAAATATTTCTTTCAAAATAATTGTTCTTTTGTTGAAGGGTTTTTTTGAAATTGGTTCACTTACTATTCGAAAACTACTCGATTACAAATCGTACTCAAATCGTTGTCGTCACTATTCAATTTGTATTCAATCCGGTTCTACAATTCACTATTTGCACACATTTAGCATCCATAGGCGTGCGAAGAATTGCACTTCAGGAGGGGGTGAATGTTCACCAAAGCAGCCCCTCCCCCATTTTTATCATGTAATTGTATGGGGCTGAGTTTGTGGCCTGCTCCCTATTAAGTCATTGTATGGTTCACTTTTTACCCTCCGTCTTTGATGGCAAAAAAGAGGGCGGGGGCGCTTCCTCTATCTACCCCTCCCTCCTAGCACAAGCTTAATCTAGCACCGATACGACCTTCCAGCTACATGATTTATCCGGTGGCTTGCGAGGTAGCTTATACTTCACAAATCGGCGCTTTGGCGAGCTCAGAGTCGGAAGCGCGTCAGGCCTCAATCTCTTGTACGAGAACTCTTGAAAGGAAGAGAAGCAAGAGAGAAAATATCAGCAGTCACGATGCACTCGCTCGTGCATTTTCATCGCTTACGTGGTGAGTGAGGGCTCAGAAAACGATGCCTGCTTTTACCATGGGCGCTACATCCAAAACAGCTACACTTTTTCTTCAGTGCAGCAGCCATGCCTTTACTAAGCACCAGATCATGCAAACACTTTCCGCGTTCGCATGCACTTAACTACTCGACAGATAGTTATGAACTGTTCTCATGGCCATGTAAACGCAACAAAAGAACTATGATCTACAATAATGCTCAATGGCTTTGGTTAAAACAAACTCGCAGCTGAGAGTGAACAAACTTCTCACTCGCAGCGCAGACGACACATGAAGGAGAAAGAGTAAATTTCTTAAATTATTTTTCGTATTCTTTGTGCAATCGTACTGCTTAATTTTTTAGCGGAAGCATACGAAACGAAATCACAGGGAAGCTTCTATTAGTGGGCGATTACAGCACCCGTCTTCACGCTTGTAGTGCACAGCATCAACAATCATAGATGCACACTTAGCCGAAGCAATCGCTCACTACTCACCACTCTTTCTCGTCCACGAACGCTTGAATGCACTTTCGTCGAAGTACTTGCTGCACACAATCACCTACTTTGAAGGCGTCTTTGCGTTGCGAAACTTGACAAGACACACTTGGCGGTGTTCCAGTTTGGTGGAATAAAAATGAATGCTTATCCCTGGCTCTTTACAAAATGTACGGATTGTGGTACCAAGCAAAACCTCACCATTGATAACGATGAGTTTTCTGCGGGTTCAGGAACAAAGAATCACAATGCTAATAAGCAATCCCGCGTACTTTTACGCACCATGCGAAACTTCTATCAGCACTTTTGCGGTGATTGTGCTGCCTGCTATAGGTCGATCTCCCTATGAATAACACCATCGTGTGGCATTACCTCACATCACTTGTTTTCAGCTTTCATAGAAGTTAATATATAAGAGTGTATACTCTTGGCTCCTAAGCTATCAAAATACGTATTTCGTGCCTCTACTAAACAGAGCTCCCAACACGCCATACTTGCACAGACCTACTACAGATACAGCACTGGCCACGTGTACATGCTAAATTACAAAAATTATGCTGCTGTCTTACTGACAATATATATTAACGATTTTAAACAACGGGGAATAAGAGACGTTTAGTAGAAGCAATAACGTAATAGGTGTTGTAGGTCACTGTTTTTGTAGAATACTGAATAAATAAAGATGCTTGCTCAACTAAACAAGTTCAGCAAAGCAGGGTACCGTAAAACATCTATGGGTGGACATTCAAAGACAATGAAAGACACTCGTGGTATATTTCACATTGAAATACCGTCTAAATATTCAGCATTCCCCTTTTTTTGAATTCCCAGGCTTCAAGTGCAGCAGCTTCTTTCTGTAAGCAAGTGTAAGTGCAGGTTATATGATGCCTGCTTCTAGAATGCTGATCACGTTTATGGCTTGTATCGGAAGGCCTTGTCGGGTTGCCCAACCACAACCGTGTATCATAATGCTGCTGACCTTTGCTAACGCCATCAATACCAGAAACGTCCAACGCTTCGTTCACCTCGCTCTTCCAATGCACGTACAATCTTCTGTAGCCGTCACTGGTGAGGCGGAGATACAAGAATGCTCGTAAGCAACTGAAGGTTCATACTGTAGGCCAACCTACACGGACGCGCCGTCCAGAGCCCGTCATTTTGCTCTTGCTTGGCCCCACAAACCGTTATTGGTGCTCCGGCGCTACCACTGCAACGACGTTAGTATATAGTTCGGAGCTGCACTCGAGTGATCGAGTTGGTGAAAAACTCGACTCCTACTATGCAATATACCCCTGAAAGCTAGAATGCGGGCCGTTGAGGACAGGGCCCCACATGATGGCAGAAGTTCCTTTTCTTTTCTTTGTCCTCCTCACCAAGATGCCAACTGTGCTGGCGAAGTCGGCAGATCTACCCCAGCACCATGAAGCACTAGAGGACACAGGTGCTGCCTTCGGTGTTCTCGTGATGAGTTTCTTGTGTGGAAGATTTTCGGTAAGTTCTACCCAGGTAGACAGAACCCTTTTTGTCCTGGCCGACGGAGCCGCTTCACCTAGCCTCGGAGACGTCGGCCTGATTGTTTGCGCGCTTGGGAAGTAAGCTAGACAGCGGTTCCTTCTTATTATATACTTGTATGTGCCAGTGATGTCTGGCTGTGAATGGCATTAGTTTCCACTTTAGCGGCACTGATCGCACCACGGAACTGAGATCAACTGGAGCAAGTGTTGAAGCTTGCGAGAAAGCTTACCCTTGGCAGTCGTATTTCCCGTTGCATCGTGCCATTTACACAGCTGTTCACAAAGTGCATCTCTGTGCTCGCTGACAACTTCCGGTTGATGAAAAGTCGAAGTACTAAATTTTCTTTGCAAGTCGGCAATCACACAACGAGCACGTGTATGACCGTAGGCACAAATATGGTTTAACCTGAAATTCTGCATGTTTTGAAGAAACGCCGTGGTTTTCGGCCAGAAGCTACGCCCTTCAATAAAGAGCACCAAGTGGTTACGCTGCTGCTACGTCTCGCCACTGCGGGTCTCTCGAAGCGACGGTCACTACCGCAGTGTCGGCAGCGATCGATAGAGTTAAGCCAATATTTATAGAACAGCTTTTGAACACCTTTGCTGTAGCTTTGACGGAGATGCTAGCTGCCCGGATTAACGACCCTGTTACCTCTTTTCCTGTACACACTGTCACAGTTCAGGGTGAAGCTGAGCGCCTCGGCAATGTGCAAACCACGCAGAGTCAAACAAATGTTTCTCCAGAAAAGCTCGTCAGCTCCCAGTTGCCGACCCCTGCGGGGTTCAGTGGGTCAATTTGTGACACGAGGCTTGGAAATATCAGTCACAGGAGACACAGTGATCCATTGTCTCAAACATATTCGCAAACGTTGAAACCAAAAATGGTACTAACAATGACAACAACAAGCAGGACGCTTTGCATTCTGCGGTGCAGTCACATGAAGTCCAACATAGCACCTGTAAAAGTTCTCCAGTGCAATTGCCATTCCGTATGTTCCGGTTACACAGACCGTTTTCGTATCATACAGCCAACAAATCCTAATATTCGTTTCCTCGAAAAGCCCTGGCTTTAACTTTTAATGAAGTCCTGGCTAGCGCACGTCTTGTAGGCGGGACGTTTTAAATTTAGAAAAAGTCCCGTCTGAAGGAGGATATGCGGCAAGAGTTAGCCGTGACAGTGCGAAAAAGAAAAGAGCGCACCCCCTAAGCACACCTTATAGGCGTCTGACAGCTCAGGGCGCTTACGATGCTGGCCACGCGAGTGACGTCCTTCTCATTTAGCGGCCGTTCATGTCGGCGCATGCCGTGCATGTATCGGTGACACGCATGCGCAAGCGGCGTCAGCCACAGGGGCAAGCAGTGCTGCAAGGAGGTTTACACGGGGCTGGCTATGCACAATATCTTGTGTGCGTGAAGAAGAGGATAGTCGCCCTTGAGAATATGAGCGCGCTATCACGTGCCTCCCAACCTCGGCCAGGGGGCACTGCGCAGCGCGCGTTTCGCCGCTTTTCTAGTGAAAGCCGGTCGCTTGGTACCCCGCTGCCGCCTTCTACCTGCGCTATTTCAACACGTTCACGCGCTCTGCACGCGCTGTTGTCTGGTCGCCCTGTACGTGCATTGTCACCTGTGACTTGCTCCGAAGATTTAAAAAGGTTATAGAAACGTTTACACGGTGTGATTCTCATCAGAACCGCGGATGATTCATCGAAAACCTTTGCGGGAACAAGCAAGGATTGATATGTGAGGTTTGACGTCCGAAAACCACCACATGATTATGAGAGACACCATAGTGGAGGGCTCTGGAAACTTCGACCACCTGGTGTTCCTCAATGTGAACCCAAATATGAGCAACCTGGCCTACGGCATTTTCGCCTCCATCGAAAAAGCAACCACCGCCGCCAGGATTCGTTCAAGCGACCTGCGGGTCAGCAGCCGAGTACCTTAGCCACTTGAACACCGCGGTGGGGCACGGGACCAAGCAAGTCATACTCGATGTCTTTGAGCGAGAGCTAAGTGGATGTCTATAGTGAACAGCTGCCTTTCTATGACAATAAAAGTGAGGTGACTGCACGAATTCGACAAGTATGTTACCGGTAAAACGCGCATTTCCAGTGGCATTCATGTCTTATCGGAGCTGTCGGCAAACTACTACCACGCTTTCGCGTGAGTTTGTATATAAGTTCGGATTTCTATTGCTTGAATGTGAAGTGTGTCACGCGGCTTTCCGTCGATTAGGTGGTCAGTGCGAAAAGACTAAACTTATGGCTCTCCTGTTCAGTCCCCGGCACTATTTGAATGCGGTGTGCTCAGTTTTATAGGAGGTGAAGAAGACTGAGGCGCAAAAAACATAACGTGAAGCAGGAAAAGCAGGAGAGAAGACACAACAGCGCCAACTACCAACTGTTTAATGACCGTCTGGGAAACGCACTAGAAAGAAGACATAACCGCGCATGCGTGCACAGCCAACCAACATCGCACAGCGTCATGAACAAAGCACTAAGTTATCCAAAAAATGCATTTCTGTTGCGTACAACACAATATATGTATCACTGATACAATCGGGCCCTTTATATTAGATAAAATAGGCTTCCAAGAGCTCTCTAGTTGTTTGTTTTTTGCTCCTCCCAAGAATCACCGTTTTTTTTTTCAAACAATGGCACACACCCACAGGCTTTACAGTGCGCTGGAGGATGCGCATGCTCACTTTTGCCTAAAATACAGGCATGGTCCCTCAGTCTGTCATTAATTCAACGCACCGTTTGTTCGATATAGAACTCGCCACAGCATAGGGGAGTCCCATATACCACGCCTTGTGCGCAGCGCCGAAAAAGTCTTGTGTGCTGCTTCTGGCAGCCCCTTTGCTCATCGCATGTGATACGTGGGCACAATTGAGCAAGTTTGTTGGGAGCTTAAAAAAACCACCGAAACACCATAACGTGAAGCCACCTTCTTGAGGTTATGGCTCACACGGTGTATATAAGGTACCACCTCAGGGTTAACCCGCTCTCTCGCCTTCAGGCGCGCATTTGCATTCGACACTCTGCCTTTCACCCTCTGCAGCAAGGATTCCACCACTGAACTAACTACAGACTGAGGGTAGCCGGCCTTGGAAAGCCTTAGAAGTTGACGCATACAGCTAGCTTGCATAACATGCTCACATGATCTGCGTAGTGCCAACTCTAAGCAAAGTAGAGCGATTTCGCGTTTCCCAGTCTTTGAATGCGCTGAATCGTAAAGTAACAACTCCTTCTCACTCCGAGGTAGGTACGCACAGCATACGTGACCAGCCGAAATTGTCAGGTTAAGGTCCAACAACTGGAAGGAGTTATCTTCCGGAAGGTCATTATTGAACGTGAGCTCCTTAGAATTCGCTCTAAAAACATCTAAAACCTGCTTAACTATCACAGAAAAAGGAAGAGAGCACCTATTGTCAATAACAACTATAAATCATCTACATATCTAACTACCTTCAGAACATATGGATGAGATAAAGTAAAAACACTTTGTAGTGCGTGGTCAAAGGATGATAAAAAGACGTCACATAAAATTGGTGCTACCCGTGACCCAATGGAAATGCCCTTCCTCTGTAAAAGCATGCCTTGTTCAAAAGAAACGAAAGTGTGGTTGAAAAAAGCTTCTAAGAGGGTAACAAAATTAGCGGACGACATCTCCGTTTTAGACACTGCTTAACTGCTCGAAGTAGCTCCGGATGCGGAACCGAGTAAAAGAGGTAAAAGAGGTCACTTACATCTACAGAAAAAAAGTTGCCTATTTCATGGTTACGGCATTTCAGTCCGGCGTTTACGTCCTGTGGAATTGCAGCTGGCGTAAAGAGAATCGAACTGAGGACATAAATCCTAGCATCGCAACACATCATCATGCTAACTTATCGGTGGGTATTGCTGGCAAAACCTGTACGTATGAACACTCAGCGCGAGCCCACAGCCTAAATCTGTTTACACTGAGTGATGATGAGAAGCCTACAGCCATCAGCTGAATAAAACACTTGCAGGGCACACAGTACGGTATTTTCAGTTTATTAGGCTAGCAAGCTTCACCACTTTCGCTCTACTAATGTCTCGGCAAGCTAGAGCCCAATTGCGAAAGGTACAACGGTTGTCTATTTGCTGTAGTTTCAGTTTAAAAACACGCTTTCTTCTATATGAGATTGGTCATCGCGTTTCATTCAGTAAATTATTCGTTTGTACAACCGTGCACGACAGATATTCTCAACGTAACCGAACCGTGGAGTATCAGCAAACTGCGATAACTCATTCTTGATGCATTTGCTTCTCGCACTGCTTCCATTGGAAACGGTAGAGCTTGACAGACAGTTTTCAGGTCTTCGTCGTGTTTAAACTTTCGTAGCAGCTCACAATGCAGCAATATTGTGTGCCTGCTTTCCAGAAGGAGCGCAGCCTATAGCGTCTAAAACGCGAGATAAGCGCCTCAAGAACCACGTTTTCCGTGCGCGAAATTGGAAAACCCAGCAAGCGGAGCCCGTTCTAGCGACCGCAGCTTTGCCCCTTTTCCGCTAGGGTGGTGAACGCCGCTGCGCAAACTTGAGCCTGTCTTCCCTATATTGTTGCTGTTCTCTTGCGTGGATTAAGACAAAAAAAACGTTTGCAAGAAGGCAAGATCTGGAGTTGTGAGCGAAGGCGATGACTGGAAAGGGCAGTGCTACTGTCGCTGTGACGTAGTAAATGACAGCACGTGACTCGCCAATGCTGTCGTCAGCGCGGCGCGCTTGCTTTCAGCCCCGAGTCAGTTCATTTTCTAACCTACAAGTTTGTTTATACGCTCGTTGCCACAGTGACGAACGCACTCTGGTGAGCCTTATAGTGAATGAGCCCTTCCAATATTTATTTAGAAAATACTGCGGTCACTGAAGACCAAGCAGGTGGGGAATATTACAATAAAGAAATATGCAAACATCGAGAAAAAAATTAAAGGAATAATCAAATTTGCAAGAATACAAAATGGATGATACAATGAGTTTAAGAAAAAATATAACAGACCATATAAAAATAAATAATAAATAATGGCGAGAATGGAGTGATGTCTTAAAGCACACAAAAAAAAGAATATACACATACGTACAGACAAATTTATACACATGGAAACGCGTCAACTATTACAAGTACTGAGCACCAACAATCCGAAAAAGTGATATTGCATGAATACAGAGAATAAACATTATATTAAGCACTAGCAGTACAGAGAAGATGCGCTTATGTCACGGTTGAGATGCTCCGAGCAACGCTTTCTCGAAGTCATCAGATGAAATGACATCAGGTGGTAAGCTATTCCACTGAATAATTGTTCGGGGAAAGAAAGAATTTTTAAAGGTGTCAGTCCGCGTGGTGTACGGGAGCAGGTTATGCATATGACGATGCCTAGATGCGCGAGGAGAGAATGGTTGTATGTATTTATGGGCAGGAATATTCAGCTTACCATTATAAATGGAATGCAAGAATTTCAGGCGTGCGATTCTGCGGCGATCTTCAAGTGCAGGAATATCGTTGTCTTTCATTAATTTTGTCGGAGAATCAGATGATTTAAACCTAGCAAAAATAAAACGTACAGCGCGTCTTTGAACCATTTCAAGTTTTTGAATGTCTTTTCTGTAGAAAGGGTCCCAAATCACTGATGCATATTCAAGTTTAGGCAAAATGTACGCTTTGTACGCGAGCATTTTTAATTTCGGAGGGGCTTTTTTCAGTTTGTGCCTTAGAAAACCAAGCTTACGAGAAGCTGATGCGGAGACATTTGTTATATGTGCGGACCAAGAAAGTGTGTTTGTAATGGTTACTCCTAGGTATTTATATTCATTTACTTCACGTACTGGTGTTCCTTGAACGTTGTAGGTAAACGTGAATGGCCGTTTTTTTCTTGTCACACGTAGGAGTACCGTTTTGTCAGAGTTTAATGTCATTGACGACCGAGTACACCACTCACTAACTTGTGTTAATGCAAGACTTAGATCAACCTGATCTTGTTGGCATGTCACTTTTTTATATACTACGCAGTCGTCAGCGAACAATCGGATACTAATATTAGACTCAACCATGTCAGCTATATCATTTATGTATATAAGAAAAAGAATCGGCCCAAAACACTTCCCTGTGGGACACCTGATAATACCGGTAACGTGTTAGAAATATGTCCCCCCACGTCAACGTACTGAGCGCGGTTTGAAAGATAAGCCTCTATCCAACTTATGATGAAAGATGGAACATTCAGGTTTCGGAGCTTTATGAGAAGTTTGCCATGGGGAACGTGGTCAAATGCCTTGCTAAAGTCTAAAAAAATAAAATCAACCTGGCCTGAAAAATCAAGTATTTGTGCGATATCGTGAACTGTTGCAACTAGCTGCGTGCACGTTGATAATTTTTTCCGAAAGCCATGCTGGGCTGGAGACAACAGGTTATTATTTTCAAGAAAATCGGTAATAAAGTGAGCAATAATGTGTTCAAGTACCTTGCAGCATGTAGACGTTAGGGAAATTGGGCGGTAGTTTTCTTTCAGCAGGCGATCACCTTTCTTATGCACAAATACAACCCTGGCGAGACGCCAGTCATCTGGTAACGTTGCCGTTTTGAGTGATTCAGAGAAAACAGTGGTTAAAATATGCGATATTGGTTCAGCGTATCGACGCAAGAAAGAATTCGGTATGCCGTCAGGGCCACCAGAGGATTTTTCTTTTACGCCGAGTAACAGTGACAACACACCCTCAAAGCTGATAAAATTCGAATCAGGCAAGGATGGAACAAGTTCGAGAGTTGTAGTATCTTTTGAAGAAAACACGGAATGAAGATAATCATTCATAATGTTGGAAATTTCTGTTAAGTCAGTAACTACTAAGTCATTCTCCCTTAATTTTTCTAAAGTTGGAGCCTTATTTCCCAAGTATTGCCAAAATTTTTCCGGATTATTCTTTAAGAAACTCGGTAAGGTCGATGAAAAATACTTATCTCGGGATGCTGTTAGTGCGCAAGAAAGTTCAGCTTGAATTTGTTGAATACCATCGGGATTTCTGTTTGATTTCTTTTTGGCGCGCTTTAGTTTTCGCTGAATGTGTACAATGTCGCGGGTTACCCAGGGATTAGCCCTCCTTGTTTTAACGAGGCGGTCAGGAACAGAAGATTCTAAACAGTGCAGTACAGCATGCTTAAAGGATAGCCACAAAGAAATGACATCACTGCGGGGTTCCTGGTCTACAAGCTGCCATAATACATCAAGAATAGACTGATCATCAGCCTTCGCCATATCTTTTACGGTTTTTTGTAACTGTTTTGGGGTGTTGCGTGCTATCAGCAAGTTTACAAGTCACCAGTACTAGCTTGTGGTCTGATATACCCTCTTCAATGGCTACGTCGTACGACGGAATATCTCTGTTAAGAAATACAAGATCTAATATCGAACCATGATTACCAATTACGCGCGTGTTGTCAAGTACCACTTGTTGCAAGTCGCAAGAAAGCATAATGTCATACAGAAGGCTATCAATTACATTGGCAGTCAGCTTTTGCGACCACTTAATGGAGGGCAAGTTGAAATCCCCAGCCATTAAAATACGAGGACACTTTAACGACGACATGTGATCGCGTAGCAGTGATAAGAATTCGGGAGGAGAAGACGGGGGCCGATAGACAGCACATAGAACAAACACGTGGCCCCAGCAGTTTACTTTTAGAAACAGGCTTTCGTGGTCATCTATTTGCGCAAGTGCGCTGGCGGCAAAACTGTTTTTCAATATTATCGCCACGCCTCCACCCCTTCTTGTGCGATCGCGTCGAAAGATATGATACGACGAAGGAATTACATCCACATCACTGATATCACTATGTAACCATGTTTCAGACACCATCGTTATATGCGGATCATATCTGAAAATAAGTTGTTCAAGCTGTTCAGTCTTATTCGCTAAACTTCGAGCATTGAAACTAAGCAGTCTAAGTTCCTTTGAACGAGTGTGCGTGTGAGGTCATTGATTATAGCGTGGCCTACGAGCTTCTCGGAAAAGGACACGCTGGTTTCTAGTCTCGTCCCATACGTAAAGGCTACCATCAATGCTTAGCTTCTCGTTAGCAAGGAAAACACGTTTTCCTCGAGATTTTTCATCCTGGGCGGTTTCCCAGAGAAGGCGCCTTTTACGCAGGGTGTATTGACTGTAGTCGTTCTGCAAATAAATTTTAGTGCCTTTGAGCATTTTAGCTTTCCGCATGACTGCTTCTTTTTCTAGGAAGTCCTGGAAGTAAACGATTACAGGCCTTTTGCCAGATTTTTGCCCAAGACTGAATTCTGGCAACAGAACGGACGGTTTCCCTTAGCTTCTGTGAGAAGAGCTCGTCGACCACTTCACGTCGCAGCGATTTTTCATTTTCGCCTTCCTGTTCACTAATTCCATGAATAATGATGTTGCAATGCCGACTGCGATCCTCAAGATCCGCCAGCTTAGTGTTTTGTTGTTGAATTACTTCTTTTAAGCTTTGAACTTCAGTCTGAAGTAATTCAATTTCTGAAGTTTTTTCACGAATTTCTATTAACCGTTCATTAACTTCTACCCATTTTGCATTTAGGGATGACACGGTTTTTTCTGTTGTTAAAAGACGTTCTTGAATGTCGGCTAGTTCAGACAAGATTGTGGCCTGGCCAGATTGAAGTGACGCGAACATTTCATCGACAGACGGACCGGGGTTAAGTTCAATGTCACCACAAACAAGCAGTTCACAGACACGAATACAGTCGTACGCTATTAACAAGCATGTCAGTGGGCACGGCACAACTAATAAAATCAGGTCATCACTTTTAAATGATGAGTAACTAACCTGTGTTGCATACAGGAAACTGTTCATGAGTGACATGATGCCTCCGGTCTCGCCGTGCCCACTGGTGAAGAAACGTTGGGGCAAGTCTTTTAAAGCCGGGTTGAGTGACGTCGTGCCATGCATCTGCTCACGTGATGACACCACTTGCGCAGTGAAGCCAAGAATCGGCTGCCAGTCAGACGATGACGAAATACAGGGCCAGAGGACGGGATCAGATTTGGCATCATCCATGTAGTAGCTTCGACACTTGCTTGCCGGTCATGATCCAACGGCGGCGGCCGCAGCCAGCAAAACCTGTGTTGCATACAGGAAACGGTTCATGAGTGACATGATGCCTCCGGTCTCGCCGTGCCCACTGGTGAAGAAACGTTGGGGCAAGTCTTTTAAAGCCGGGTTGAGTGACGTCTGCCATGCATCTGCTCACGTTATGACACCACTTGCGCAGTGAAGCCAAGAATCGGCTGCCAGTCAGACGATGACGAAATACAGGGCCAGAGGACGGGATCAGATTTGGCATCATCCATGTAGTAGCTTCAACACACTTGACTGATAGAACTAAAATTGCGGTGACCGGCAAATTGGGCAATCGCAGATAACTGTGGGATACGACAGCTTCCAGTTCGACGCACCACTCGGGTCAGCAGTAGCAAGCGCGCATTTTTGTACTGCTCCGTTGAAAAAAGCACCTGGCCATGCAATGTCAGTGCTTTGAAAGATTTTTTTTCGCCAACCATGTTTGTGACGATGACAAGCTACGAGAGCCAAGAACGGCCCGCAAACTTTTTTGTCGCAATTATCTAGGCGCACAGTTTGGCCTAGATAATTGCAAATGGACTTGTCCAGCGCTTCGTGTAAACTTACTCTTGAGTGAAGCTTTCGCGTTTTTTGTCATGTATATGGGTGCAATGGCCGGCGCTCATCTCGTATGGCAGGCAGATTTTGCCCGCACGTTCCCATAATATTTTTGCTAAGCGCGCCTGAGCGACAATTTATTTCTCAAATAAACATTCGTACAAAATATATGCGTAAGCTTTTTTTTTAGTGTGGAATATACACGTACCTATGATAAAACTGTTTTCGCACGCTATGGATTCAACGTTCCGAACTGAAAGGCTACCTGTCACTGTGGCTCTCTTCACAGCCACGGCCGACATCAATTTTCTTTCTTCGTTTCATGGCAATCGATTTATGCGTTTGCCTTTCACGCTCGAGTTGGAGCAGAACAGCTGCACAACCGACCATGGTTTATCAGGATGAAGATAAACGGGCGGCCGCGCGTCCGTTTATAATTTGAGATAAAATGTTCAATTACTTGAGATAATATGGTCGATATTTTGAGACAGTGTACTTTGCGGTTATTTAGGCAGATGAACTTATTGTCTTTTTTTGCAACAGGCTCTAAATAAAGATTCCCGAAGCGTGGAATCACAGCAATCATTCTGTTCGGCGATTGTGTAGTTAAAGGAACGCGTAATGCGGCCTCTACTTCTCGCCCTGGTGTGAGTTTCTGTGCATACGCTAAAACCAAAAAGCAGTGCGATGCATGTTCGATGAAGCCGAGAACGTGGAAAGAACCTAGCATTTAATATCGCATGTGCGGCAAGCACTTTCGCAAAAATCATTGATGCACTATATTGGGGTTGATATCTGGCAAGTATGGCGCGGAACTCTTCGGCAAGGTATACACATATGAATTTTCGACGCCTAATCACGCCAGGAAGACAGGCCTTTTTCAGCTTTCTGCATCTCAAGGGCGGCGAGAAAGGTTGTGTCGAAATGCTGTAATTTTTATATGCATATTCAGACGTCTGTTCTGTTAGCAGTGATTTGCTGAGCTGCTCGTAAACAAACTGGTTGATGTCAAACACCAGCACAGTCACTGAAAACAAGATAAGGTAATTTTATTCAATTGTCGAGGAAACGATGCGAGCAGCTATTATTGCAACGTTCGCGCATCACATCATATCACTGAATGCAACCCACGCAAGGAACCACGTATAGTGAAAGCGACGATTAGGGAGACCAAATATATGTGGGTGAAGGTACACTTACTGAAATATGTCTTACAAATAATCGTTCTGTAATGCTAAGAAAAGTAGCAGGCCACACGAGCCACAGTTGTTGTGAATAGTAATGCTATTGCGGCAAAGGAGCTCTAGATACTCTCATGAAAGGTCAAGCGAACCTAATAGCCAATGTCAAAGCATCGTTCTCCTTCGGCCACTTGATACTGCTCTGAAAACTAGGACTATGTGCTGCCATGAACGGAGAACGGCTGCCTACACTCATGAAAACATTACCTCTCGGCCACGCACTCCCCGCGCAAAAGCAAGAAACAGGTGCGCGTCATCGCACTTGCCTCAGTGAACATAAATACTCGTGCAGTTAGAGAACGCTTCAATTTACAGATTATAGACGATTTTCATAACAACACTCTTTTTACCATAGCGCCTCTTCACGTTGTGCGTCCATGGTACCAAGCGCACGCGTTCCGTCCAAAGTGCACGACGTGGCGATTACCATACGTCGGCTTGCGAAAAATCTTTGTTCGCAAACATTCTAGATTGTTTTGCAGCTAATACAAACACAAACGACACTAACGAAGCAAGAACAGCCTGAATCACAGGATTTGTTGAACACTTTGCGCAGGCGGTACCATGTGATATCGTTTTTTACGTCACAGAACGATTCCGGCAGATGGAGCCACAGTATGTCCTCGCCGCCACCAAGGTTGCATGTTTTGCGCGAAACGGGTCAGTTTTGCGTATATTCCACATCAGCGGCTGACGCTTGTAGGCCGCTATGGCTGATTTAGCGTGCGGTGTGCGCCGGTATTTAGCAATCCTGCAAAGTAATACAGCTGTCAGCAAGGTTGACACGAACGCTCCACAGCGTGCCCTGAAGCAGTTTGATTGACGCTAGCATCGCGCAGCTTTTATACCTGTTTCTGAGATGTTACCTATGCGTGTCGACATATTATCCCAGCATACAACGTTATCATCTCGGCAACAGGGCCCAGTGCTTCACGGCTGACCTCAGTGGAAGTAATCCAGGTCACTTGTCGGAATGTTTGAGTTCAGCTTGGTGGTGACTGTACTTCTCTCGAAATTAAGCAGGTGTTGTTTCTGCAACGGATGCACGTGTGTGTTTCTGCGAAGGATACGCATGAACTCCTGTTCATTTCAGCAGCACGTCCGTAGCCACCTGCGCATATTACGTGCCTGAGATCGGTGAATGACGAGCCGCCAGGTAGCAAGCGATGACAGCCCGCTTCTTCATGGACACCACGCAACGTTTCAACCTAGAAGCAGAAAGGGCAAAAAAAAACGCCAGCTCAATTCGTAAGTCATGTCTATCTCATGAGTGGCATCCCAAATAACCGACATTTCTTGCGGAACTAAGCCGGCCATGTGATCGAGAAGCCGCTAGGGTGCCTTGATGCGCGCGAGGAGCGGGCATAGAGGCACTCTTGAAGCCGCCGACAAACAGCGGCAGCCTCTCACTATCACGGTCCAAACAAACGGGGGCCACACAGTTTCTTGAAGGAGATATGTAGTCTGCAGGAACCGTGTCTTACATTTCAGAGGAAGGACACGTTCATTTTGAAACGTCTAGAAGAAACGAGAGTTTGTTTGCGAATGAAGTTCAGCTGCTGGATGGATGGATAGATGGATTAATATGACTATACCCTTTAGACCGGGCGGGGGCTAACGCCAACAAGCCATGATACCTAGTAAACCAAAAACTTGATTTATCTTTTTTTCTTTAAATTGTGAGGTTGAGGATTAGTACTCTGCAGTGAAGGGTTTAATTTTCACTCGTTCCTTGACTTTAGCAACAAACCAAATGACCTCCACCTAGTTATTTCTACCCGCCTAATCTCTAGTTTACACACCCTGTTCCTATACTCCAGTGCTTTGAAAAACTCTGCGCCATCATCCTGAACTATGGGGTGAAGCCCTTTACAGAACATTATCAAGCGTTCAGCCGTTTTCTCATCCTCTCCACATGCACTGCATACCGTGTCTACCCCTTCGTATTTGGCCCGATATGTCTTGGTTCGCAATACTCCCGTTCTGGCCTCAAACAGTAGAGAACTACCCCGAGTATTATCATAGATCCTTTCCTTCGCAATTTCCTGCTTAAAAGTTTGATAGAGCTCAAGGGCGGACTTCCTAATCATGCCGATTCTCCAAATATCGGTCTCAGCTTTCTTCACCTTCTTCTTAACCGATAATTCTTTTTAGTTTGGCCTCCTGTTGTTTTTTAAGTATTTACCAGTCTATTTCCTAGTTCGCTTCTTTCATTTCGAATCGACATTCTTCATGTACAAGTAGCTGAAAACCTTCCTAGCCCAACGCTCCTCCCCCATTTCTCTAAATTGCTTTTCAAATTTTATGTTGCTGCTAGCTTCCCTGCCCTCAAATGAAGTCCATTCCATATCACCTTGTACTCCCTGATTTGGTGTATTCCCGTTAGCTCCTAAGGCAACCCTACCTATTCCACGTTGCTTCATTTCTAATCTTGCTTGAGCTTCTGATCGCATGCACAAGACCGCATTGCCGAACGTCAGAACAGGAACTATGACCCCTTTTCATATTACTTTCACAACATCTTACCTATTGTAATTCCACAGTGCCCTATTTTTCATCAATGCTGCATTCTTTTTACCTTCAGCCGTTGCGTATATTTCGTGTTCCCTTAAGCACTCGGTCCCATTGCTTATCCATACACCTAGATATTTGTATTTATCTGTTATTTCTTGTGTGACCTCCTGTATTCTAAGCTCACTACGTTCATTATCATTAAAATTATTACTGCTAATTTTTCTTACTGAATCTGAAATCTAACCTATCTCCCTCATTACCGCAGATGTTCATCAATCTCTGCTAATCTTCCTTGTTGTCGGCCATTAGCACTAATCATCTGCGTACATCAATGCTGGTAGCACCTATTCAATAACTTTTTCTTGTTTAAAGAAATAGAGGTTGAAGACAAATCCACTTCCCTCTAATTTGGCCTCAAATCTTTGTAGGTATACATCATGACTTACAAGGGTGACAGAGGACACCCCTGTCAGAGCCCCCGTTTTAACTCTGTAGGCTTGAATGCCTGTTTTTTTAACTTTATAACTACCTTGTTACCTTTACAGATATCCTTTAATAGGTTAGTGACTCCATCTTTCACACCTAGTGTGTCCAGTATTCCCCACATGTACTCTTCAACCACGCTATCGTCCGCTCTCATGATATCCAAAAATGCTAGCCACAGGGGTCTGTGTTTCTTTTCTGCTTTTTAGATGCTCTGCGTCAGTAAGAACAGGTTGTCTTCCAACCTCCTGTGTTTCCGAAACCCATTCTGCAGTTCTCCCAGCACCTCCTTAGCGTCTATTCATGTCTGCAGTCTTTCCTTTATAATCTGCATCGCCAGCCTGTAGACCACTAATATCGTTGTTATAGAACAGCAGTTGTTTATGTCAGCTTTGTGCCCTTTTCCTTTATCGATCATGCTCATCATGCTGAGTTTCTATCCATCGAGGACTTCACCATAAAATAATATTTTGCTCACTGCCTCTTTTAAAGTCTGCTTATACTTCTGACGCAATGTCTTTATCAGCATCATCGGAATGCCATCTGGGCCGTTCGATGTACTATTAGGACACCTCTTCTCAGCCCTTTCCCACCCGCGTTGTTAAAGTAAAGTCATTGCACCACTTGATTCATCCTTTTCTATTGTGGGTCATAAGGCACTTTGTTGAAAATTTTCTGTCACCCTTGCTCTTATATTGCTACGTGCCAGTGCATGGAGTTGAAGAAGACAAAGCAGAAAGACTGGCGTTAGCTAATCTGTGTGGCTGGTGCTGCTTCTCAGTGTCCGACTTCCGTAATATTGGGGAAGAACAGAAGCGTGATGCAGAGCTGCTTGACATCATCAGCCGTATAGAATCCTCCCCAAATGATGCTTCTGTCCACTACTTTGTCATTCAAAAGGGTGTGCTATACCATCGCATTTCTGACCAGACGGGCCCGACCTTTTCATTGTTGTGCCTAATCATTTGCGCCGCTGTGTTCTCACCGAACTTCACGACTATCCCACGGCTGGACACCTTGGCGTATCTCGCACGTACGAGCGTGTCCCGCGCCGGTTCTTCTGGCCAGACCTTGCTTGCTTGATACGCCGATACGTCGCCACGTGTGGCCCATGCCAACGTCGTAAAACGCCATGGCTGCTGCCCGCTGGCCATCTTCAACCAATTGACATACCCGTGGAACCATTTTACCGTGTTGGGTTAGACTTGCTTGGTTCTTTTCCCACATCAACATTGGGAAACAAATAGATAGCCGTTATTACAGACTACGCTACACGCTGCGCTATTACGCGAGCTCTACCGACCAGCTGTGCAACCGACGTCACTGACTTCTTGTTACGGGACGTTATATTGATTTACGCTGCTCCGAGACAGCTTCTCACAGACCGTGGCCGTACATTTCTATCCCAAGTCGTCACCGACATTCTGCGTTCTTGCTCCTCGCGACACACACTGACAACCGCTTACCACCCTCAAACAAACGGCCTCACGGAACAATTTAACCGCACCTAAACAAATATGCTCGCTATGTACGTGTCGCCCGACCACCGAGACTGGGACCTTGCCTTACCCTACGCCACTTTCGCGTATAATTCATCCCGTCACGACACATCGGGCTTTTCGCCGTTCTACTTATTGTACGGAAGAGAGCCGACTTTACCACTGGACAAAGTCATCTCTGCTCATACCTTGTCCACCAGCGAGTATGCCCGCGACGCGATGCACGAGCCGATCATGCCCGTCAGCTCGCTCGCGCTCGGCTGATGGCGTCGCAAACCAACTAATGCCGTCAGTACGATGCGGAACATAGAGACGTACATTTCGCACCCGGTGCCCTCGTTTTACTCTGGTCCACTCAACGTCGGCTGGGCCTATCAGAAAAAGTTCTGTCTCATTACACGGGACCCTACCGTATATTGTGTCAAGTAACACCTGTCACCTACGAGATCACCCCCATCTATTCATCATCATCTACTATGCAGTCCAGTGATATTGTACACGTCTCGCGGATCAAGCCCTACAAGAATGCGTCAGATACCGACCTTTAAAGCACCGGGATGGTGCCTCCACCGCCGAGGATCATGCTACGTGCCAGTGCATGGAGTTGAAGAAGACAAAGCTGATAGACTGGCGCGAGCTACTCTGTGTGGATGGCGCTGCTCGCCTAACCGGCTGTAAATACATTGGTGACAACCCCTCCAAATCGGTCTCCTTTTCGTAACAATATATTACTCAACTTCGTCCCTTTCGAGCCTAGCACCTTGAGCTGTAGTTATAAACATTTGCTCTAGGCTCGCCTCATTTCTTAGGGAGTTTATATGATTCCAAATATTTCGCACCTGCCTTTCTATCCTTTTTATGTACTTGTGCCAGCCACTGGGCCTGCTTACTTCTAATCTTTTCATTCATCAGAAGAGATGCTTCCCCTCTACAGCTTTGAAAGATGTCCGAGTTTCTTTCAACATCTTCTGATGGTTCACCGAGCTCCTTCACATGTCTGTGTTCTTTAGAGGTTTCCCGACGTTTTGCTATGGCTCTCTCAACTTCCTCTTCTCACCAACTCTTCGGTTGGCGTCTTCTTTACCGACATGACTTGTCACGTGCGTTAGCGCGCTCTAGCTCAGTCTAATTAGATTCGCGTATGTCGATACTGTTTTATTTCGATCAGTGTTTACTTTCTCAATTTGCTTAGTAGCTATTTTTATTTGCTTTTCTGAATAAAAATTTTCCTGCAGTTGCTCATCTTGTCTCTTTCCACTATCACTGCTCTTCCAAAACTTAGCTTGATACGTTTGTGATCACTACCTAGACTTCGGGAGTCACATTCATCTATGTGCATTCTCCTGAGCCTATCATACATCCTATGTGACATCAGTGCGTAATCTATCGTTGACTGCAGCCTTCCTACCTCCCTTGCTATTTGCCCTTCACTCTTATTAGTATACCTGCAAATGATAAAATCATGCCTTTCACACATATCCATGATCTTTTTGCTTGTTGGGTCGGTAAACCCATCTACATCTTCTATGTGCGCATTCATATCTTCTGGTATAATTATTTCGCACTCTCCTCCTAATTCCTCAATGTCATTTGATATAAACTCCATCATTGCGTAGTTTTCCACTCTTGTCTTTGCTACCGTCCATAAGTACACCGAACCAAGGAGTGTCATTTGCACTCCACTTTCTCCTTTAGCCATAAATATTCCTCGCACTCCTGCTTGACCCTTTGCCAGTCTGTACTTTACTAATGAATGCCCTAATACTACCCCCATTTCTGCTGCCTTCTGTTCTATTACAATATTCCCACGCGTAGTCCGGATTGCTAGGAGGTTGTTCAATGTCCCTAAGATGTGTTTCTACAAAACCGTATACTATCGGCCTCTCCTCTCTTCTTTGCTGTTATTATATCTCTTCCCACTTTAGCCTGTTCCTGCCATGCTGCATGTTAATATACCGTACGCCTGAATTGGCTTGGCCCTCGTGGCGACGTTTATTTCTGCACTAGACTCTATCTGTCCTAGATATCGGTGCCACTTTGTAATGGTATCTGTCCCTACCACCTGTAAAGAGTCTCCCTGGTTGCTTTCCTCGTTACTAGCTATCCTGCACCCCGAAGGGTTTTGTCTCCTTGCCCCCCCCCCCCAATAAAAGCTACTGCACGTCCTGCAAGTCGCCAACCCACCTCATGACCTAGCCAATCATCAAAGTGGATTCTGTCTCGTTGAAAACCACCCCACATATGCACCTATCTGTTAAGTTCCACCACGTCAAAGCCTTTCTCTCGACTCATCCGCCATATCTCTTGGTTTGCGTTGACAACCGCGCTTTGCAGACTACTGTCATGCACTGGTACCTCCGGTATCGTACATATCACTACCTGTACCTGAGGAGAAGTGGCGCGCATGTCATCGACTCCTTTCGCCAGTGTGGTCACTGGTCTTGCCATATCTTCATTTAATCATTTAGGACATTGTTTAAACCGGCTGAAATTATCACGAGGTTTCGCCCGTCAGCTTTATTTTTGAGTTTTCAACTCACTTGCCTGATGACTGCCTCCAGCTTGTGTCCTGGACACATCCCTACAGCAACCCTCTTGTCACGTCTTACCCTCTCTTTGATTGCTTCTGCGCATCGATTTAAGTTCCATTCCCCGGCGATTATGACGCGCTGTGACTTTTTAGCTGGAGCGTCCTGCATCTGGGGGTTACTGCACCTGTGATGCCGGCTGCTTTGTCCCCTCCCAGCCCCGCCATTACTTCGCTGAAGCTGGGTCTTGCGACCATTGTACCGGCTGAACATGTTTTTTCCAAACTTGCTTGATCTTTCTTCTCCGCCGTTTTGGTTGCCGGTGCCCTACTGTTCTCTCTGTCGGCCGCTCCTTTGGTCACCTTCGCTAGTGCCTCCTCGGCGTACTTCAGCCTTTCTCTCATAGCCCTCATTTTCTCTTGCTCTGTCACCAACGATGTCTCCAGCTCGGTGATTCTGATCGCAGTTCACTCAGGGCAACCATCATTTTCTCCAATTTTTCCTCGACCTCACCTTGCGTACACTTGGCGTCAGCTTCCTGTCCCTTCGCTTCTGCACGTGGGTTCATTTTCAAACCCACCCCGCACCCGGAATATTTTACAGCCTTTTTGATTGATTTGTGGGGTTTAACGCCTTAAAACCACCATACGAATATGAGAGACGCCGTAGTGGAGGGCTCCGGAAATTTCGACCACCTGAAGTTCTTTAACGTGCACCCAAATCTGAGTACACGGACCCTTTACAGCCTTTTTAACCAGATTGGGCACGGCGGCTCTGCCAATATGGCGTCTAATCCGTTCGTCTTCCTACTGCAGATGTTCATGGGACCGGCGCTTCTCGGCACCGCTAGAAGCGCCGAACTACATGGATTGCCCTGGGCTGCACTAGACCATGACGTCACCAGCTGCCACGCGCTTCCAAATGCGACCTGCCACATGGATAATCTACAGTATCTGCCACTGCATCACCGGACCTCAACGTGCGCCGTCCACTTGGCGCATCACTTCATACCAGCGCCACCGCCCACCAAGATTATAAATTGCCTGCCCGCCAGCACCGCAGCTATTGGGCACGGCGGCTCTGCCAGTATGGCGTCTAATCCGTTCGTCTTCCTACTGCAGGTAAGAAAAAATTACGGAAAATGCTATCGTTCAAGTGACCCGTTTTCGGTAGTGCTGCCGTGCCCATGGCTGTGTTGTTGTATCTATGAAACTGCAGTGTCTGTGCGAAAATTGCTCATGCTATCCGGGGATATCGAATCAAACCCAGGCCCGCATTTAGCTGCCATTGCAAAGCAACTGCAAGCAATAGCGGCCGACATCAGAGACATTAAGGAAGAGCGGCTAGCTAACATTGACAAAAATTAGATGACCTGGCTATACTAGAAGTTGAAATAGAATCTTGCCAAACTCAGATTGATTCTATGAGTCGAGCCATTGAAGTTCTGGAAAAGAAAATGGATGACTTGAACAACCGTAGCCGGCGCAATAACTTGATTGTTTACGGTCTCTCATAGGTTGACGGATTGATTGATTGATTGATATGTGGGGTTTAACGTCCCAAAACCACTATTTGATTATGAGAGACACCGTAGTGGAGGGCTCCGGAAATTTAGACCACCTGGGGTTCTTTAACGTGCACCCAAATCTGAGTACACGGGCCTACAACATTTCCGCCTCCATCGGAAATGCAGCCGCCGCAGCCGAGATAGAGGTTGACGGAGAAACAAGCGATACGTTAGCGGACACCGTGAACACGACTATAATCAATGAGATACTCGAGTTAGATAAGGTTGCCATAGAACGGATACACCAGTTAGGTAAACCTGCACCCAAAAAAAAAAAACACGGCCAGTAATTTTTAGGCTGTTGGACTGGAGAGAGAAAACAGAAATTCTAAAAAGAGGATTCAAACTGAAAGGTACTTCATTTGCTATCGGCGAAGGCTTCTCGCCGAAAGTACGAGAAGTAAAAAAGAAGCTATGGGATAGTGCGAAGCCAAACCGTGAAAACAAAGAAAAGGTTACCCTTTCATTTGACAAATTGTACATTGACAAGCGCGCATTCGTTTGGAGCGATGAAATGAGCGACAAGATACCGATGAAAAAAAACGACCAAAATGCAAGCGAAGGTCCAATGAAAGAAACCAAGCAAAAAGAAATCCCGAGCAAGCCGACGACTCGAAGCAACGCGCTGTTAAAGAGCTAACCTTGCTGAACATAAATGCCCTGAGTATACTAAACAAGATAGAACAACTCGAGCATATCTTACTTGATTATGATCCTGACCTTGTGGCTATAACGGAGACATGGCTTTCCCCAGACGTATCCAGCCATGAAATTGCTCCCTCAAACTACTCAGTTATCAGGAAAGATAGGCCAACTCGAGGTGGAGGGGTAGCTTTATTAATTAAAAAATGTATCCCTTTCACATGTTTTCCCAAGGTAGTAAGTGCGGAGGCTGTTTTTTGTAAGATAGCTTGCGACGGCCCGAGTACAATCACTGGATGCGTCTATCGTAGCCCGTCCTCCGGTGAAGACGGTATATCTTTCATCCAAGAATTTCTTTCGCAGCATGCACGCAGCAATCGTGTGATTATTATGGGTGACTTCAATCTCGCTGATTTTGACTGGGCTACTATGCACCACACGTCTCTGTCATCGAAAGCACTGGTTAATTTAATGCTTGATTTTAACCTTCATCAGGTAGTAGCCGATGCAACACGCATACAAGGAACCACTGAAAATATTCTCGACCTCGTCCTTCTGAGCGACCATTTTCTAAACGAGCAAATCGAGATAAGCGTTGCTGACGGGATATCTGACCACAAGATGCCTGTTTGTCGGTTGGTACTTGATTGTAAATTCACAGTTCGCCCTACCGCAGTAACCATTATCAATTATCAGAAAGCCAACAATGACAGTATTCAAACGTATCTCGCGCATGAATTCCAACCTTTTTTTGAAACTGCCTCAGACATGTCCGCAAATGTAAATTTGTTGTGGCTCCAGTTCAAGGTCATTGTTTTTCACTGCATCAATACCTTTATACCTGTGAAACACAAAAAAACCAACCTAAAAAACCCATGGATAAATCGAAACGTTATCCAAGCGAAACGTCAAGTAAAAAGGTTACGGCGGGCAGCGAGGATCAACCCCGCCAACTCACCAGGTAACGAGAAGTTATTAAATGCAGTCATGAGACTGAAAACAAAGACGCAGCAAGCCAAACAGCATTACTTCAACGTAACCCTTCAAAACTTTATCACAAATAGCCCGCAGAAATTCTGGAGGCATTTTCGTAAAAGTCCTGAAGCGTCGTCTACACTAACAGCAGAAGAGAAGGTAGCGAAGTCGAATGCGCATAATGATTTCTTCCGCTCGGTATTCACGACAGATAATGGCATTTCACCTTATTTGGAACAGCGCAATACTGACAAAATTGACGAAATTAACATCACAGACGCTGGAATTATGCAACTATTGCCTAACTTGGACCCGAAAAAATCCACCGGCCTGGATGACATACCGAATGAATTCCTAAAAAGATATGCAGAATAGTGTAGCAAGTACCTCGGCCTAATTTTTCGCAACTCGCTTTCAACATCTACCCTTCCGGAAGACTGGAAATTAGCAAAAATAGTACCAATTCACAAATCAGGAGACAAAAACGACGTTTCAAATGTCAGGCCTATTTCACTAACAAGCACGTCATGCAAATTACTTGAGCACATAATCCTGAAGCATCTAACTGTTTACTTGGAAAAAGTGAACTTTTTATCACCTCATCAGCACGGCTTCCGCAGCGGCCTATCAACTATTACACAGCTAGCAGAAGTAGTTCACGACCTCGCACTATCAATAAATAACCACGCGCAAACAGACATCATTCTGTTGGATTTTTCCAAGGCGTTTAATTGTGTAGGCCATACTAAATTAATTGGGAAATTGGAAAACGTGATTGGCAAAGGCGCAATATCGGCATGGGTAAAAGACTTCCTCTCGAACAGGTCCCAGTTTGTTGTCTTCGAAAACACACCATCTGAGACCGTACCTGTGACATCCGGGGTTCCGCAGGGGTCAGTCCTGGGACCGTTATTATTCTTAATTTTTATTAACGACATAACTTCCAATATCGAGTGCAACATCAAGTTATTTGCAGATGACTGCATTATTTACAGGGAAATTAATAGCTATACGGACCACCTAATGCTTACCACGTCTCTTGGTAAAATAACGAATAGGTGTTCTGACTGGCAAATGACAATATACATTAAAAATCCGTTACCATGACTGTTTCAACAAAAAACAGCCTTCTATGTTTACATACTTCATTAATGATATACCCTTAAGTAAAGTTTCGCAACACAAATATTTAGGAATTACGCTTACTTCCGATCTTAGATGGGATTCACACATCGCAAATGTTACCGCCGCTGCGTTGCGCAAACTGTTCTACCTAAAACGATGCCTGAAGACGTCCCCCACTCCTACCAAGCTGTTAGCTTATAGAACGTTCGTAAGACCGCTTCTGGCATTTACGATGGAGGCGGAAATGTTGTAGGCCCGTGTACTCAGATTTGGGTGCACGTTAAAGAACCCCAGGTGGTCAAAATTTCCGGAGCCCTCCACTACGGCGTCTCTCATAATCAAATGGTGGTTTTGGGACGTTAAACCCCACAAATCAATCAATCAAGACCGCTTCTGGAATATGCAAGCACGATATGGTTTCCGCACTCGACTACCCTCATGAAAAAGATTGAAAGTGTCCAACGAAAGGCTATAAGGTTCATCTACAATAAATTTAAACGGACTGACTCTCCCACTAACCTCTTGGATGATTCAGGAATAAAAAGATTGTCAGTTAGAGCGAGGCACGCTCGCCTAAAATTCTTGTTCCAGCTAATTCATAACAGTTACAAGATTGATACGCATAAATACATATCTTTTTCTCAGACCCACCCTACACGTCACAAACACGACCGCACCATAACCGAATATTCCTGCAGTAACGACACGTTTATGTACTCTTTCTTTCCCATGGCAGTACGCGAGTGGAATAAACTCGACCCCGTGATAACAAGCACTGACTCGTTATCTAAATTCGTCGAAATGCTAGATTATTCAGTGTAGAAATAACACTTATTGTTGCGCTAACCGAACAGCACACGTGTAGCATTTCCAGCTTACAAATCTGTTAATTTCTTGTGTATTTCGTTGCTGCAGCCTTGCATTGGAACTATTCTTACCTTTTTGATGGACTTGTTTCTTTGGTTTATTTCTTCTTCTTGTTACTACAGCTTGTAATATAGGCGTGTTTATGCGTAAAGTTGTGCAATTATTCAGTCTTTGTGTGCATATGTTCTTTTTTGTTCTTCCTCTTGAATCAAGCCTGCAGATTCACATGTTTGTTGTACACACATTTGTATGCCCTCCTGCTATGCTCTCGGATGAAAGTGGCAGTATTGTAAATAGATAAATAAATAAATAAAATGTCTTTCTGACACCAATATTTTTTATGAATTGTCCCACTCGATAATTACAAAACATGGTGATCGACGAATCCTGCCCTACGAAAAAAGGGAAAGGCTAAGCTCTACTACAAAACTTGGCCATTTCAGTGTACGTACACCTCCCCCATAGGGTGGCAAGAGAAAAAACACAAAAAGAAATACACACAAACTGGTAAATACCTAGTCACTGACCCCCAAAAATCCAAACAGTGTAATTTGTGCTACAAAGGTTTTAACTGCTGCCTTATTATTAAAAAGGCAAGCTCAAAACATGCAAAACTACTTATCTGCGCAGTCGATCGGGAGCGCAGAAAAAACACGTCCATCCACCGTGCCAGTCTAAACTGAACTGAAACCAGCTGCAGTGTGTGCGCAGTGCACCACACCTGCATGGGTGTGGTCAAATATATAGAGTGCCGACATTGGCACGACTGCGAGCTCAATTATATTTCATTGTTGAGTTATATCGAGAAGAGTGTCGGACCAACGAGAGTAGAAAATTTGCCCTGTATCTGCATGTTACACTGCAAATGTCTTCGAAATACGATAGTTTTTCATCTGGATAGAGTGAACAAAACATTTGTTTGATGTTTTGCACAAGAAATTCAGTGAATGGTATTCTGGAGGCGCTGCGTTAGAGTGCCTCGAGCGTGCAGTTGGGGTGAACGAGTGCATGAAGTCACGTCACACGTGAGACATGATCGCTATCTGGCAGTTATCGTAGAAAACGAAGCGCCCGGTGGCCGCGCCCGTCTCTGGGGTGATAAGGTGTAGAACGCAAGGCGACGGGTAGGTGCCACCACCGTGTCGTCTAAGCAAAGCGTTGGAAACACTTGTCTTTTCGCGCAAGCGTTGCATGGTGAGCACAGCGTGATAAACGCTATGGTCCTTAGAATTAGTTATGTATGCATATTCTAGTACAAATACACATATGTATACAGACTATAGACGTGTTGTTATGGTGCCTCAGATATGCGCAATAATTGCTTTTTAATTGACAATCGCTCAAATATGAAAACTGAACATTGAGCAATATTGGTGGGCTCTGCGGATAGGGTCGGCTGTTTGGAGCATCGTTTCGTCACTCTGGCGCCGTTTGGGGTACCGTGAAAGGGGGACGATGAGACAAATGTACAGACAGACAGATAGACCAAAATTTTTGCTTTGAAGGTCCCCAAAAAAGATTATCGTCTTCAAAGATAAACTACCTAGCTTTTTAGCATCAGAGGTTTTTTTCTGAAGCACCATCGAATATTTTGCTTCGAAATAATCTGCATAGGCTTAGTGAGTCGACTACTACGACCCGGAAATGGTGGCGGTCAAGCTGCCGGCTACACTACCTAAAACACGGTGATGTTGTTTTACGTATAGGTCTTGAACGCCGTGAATATAATAACGACTCCCCTGCACTGATGCGTCTGAACGTCTATTGCGACTAATTGGTGCTTATATAACCCCATGATTTTACACTGTAAATGAAAACACACCCAGCTGGGAGGAATAGGCAAATGATGTCCCCGTTCTACTCCTCTGGCCTTACTCAAACCGGATTTTACCGGAGCAAGTTCATTCGCTTCCCACCATTTTCCTACAGTGGGCACCGGATGAAGGAAACCGGAGGAAAACGGGGCCAATACCCTAATTAT
Source organism: Rhipicephalus microplus (assembly GCF_043290135.1). Taxonomy (NCBI): domain Eukaryota; kingdom Metazoa; phylum Arthropoda; class Arachnida; order Ixodida; family Ixodidae; genus Rhipicephalus; species Rhipicephalus microplus. The sequence continues at coordinate 389,482,814 of NC_134710.1, forward strand.
GCTAACGTGGCTGTTCCGTAAGGACTCCGGCACATTGATTTTGCCCCACTGGATGCTCCTCAATCGCTCCAGCTCATCGCTTTGCGGCATTCATTGGCTCTTTGAGGAGTGACGTAGGCAGCCTCTTCAACGGGACGCCGTTCCCCACAAACCAACATGGCGCAGACAGAGCTGGTGCAGTCAGGATTGCGCAAAGCGTGCGGCCGCGTTGGAGAAAAGGAAATCGTTCTAGACATCTTCTGGATACCACAAGCGACAAACAGCAAAAAAGGTTATAAAGGACACAAGGAAGTGGTGCGAACAGTAACGGTATGATGGTTCCTCGCAGCAATCTCGCGAGTGTTGAGGGACCCGGTGGTTGGTGGTGCGGCGAAAAAATGGTGAGTGAGCTCTCCTTGAATTGCCTGTGTTATTCTTGTCAGGTAGGCTTAGATTGGATGATGTTGGGTTGATAAACCAAACACGTGATCAATATAGGCTAATTTTGCAAGATGCCAGTAAAAAGTCAGCAGAGTTCGAATAATGCGTTATTGGGACTACGGTTTTATTGTTAACATAAATTTAGTGAGTAGGTGCGCGAGTTGGTACTGATTCAATAAAGCGTAAACGTAGCGTTGAAAAGCGTGAGATAAAGAAAGTCAACACTATATGCGCTTGTCGATGTTGACTTTCTTGTCCTCGTCCTTTTTCCCGCTACAATTACGCCATATATACTTCGGTAAATTGAATCAACTCACTCTATTATTTGGAGCGCTGTATAAATATGCAGCATTATTATTATCCCAGTTTCAAGTTGATTCAATTAAATGGTAATAAATGTTATAGCCAAATCTAAATGGTGAAAGATATTTTTGGTCTTGTCGGTACGCACAAACTGTAACAATTGTCGGCTTTCCATATCAAGAAACGCCAGGTCAAGGTCTACCATCTTAAACGTTACTTTAATAGAATATGTGTGCTGAACTGATAATGCTTGAATAACCAAAATCATTGTTAATTCTTTATAAATGTAGCGAATCAAGGTATGGCAATGTGTTTTGTACAGATATTTAGAACACATACACGCACTCATACTGGCGAAAAAGTTATTTCGGTTGGATAAGTGGTATCTGAGATATACTGGACTCTTGGTATACTGGACTCTTCGGGAGATGTCGTACTTTCAGGAAAAAAAAGAGAGGGGCGAAAGAAACTGATAATACCGGCGATGACGACTCCGAAACAAAAAAAAAGAAGAGTAGTTTGGCAGGACGAGTCGTGCGGCGCTCGAAGTTTCTGTGGAAGGGGGGGGGGGGGGGGTAGAGAAGTTAAGCCATATGATTGCCCGGCACAACATTCCAAGACGGAGGGGACCTTTTGAAAAAAAAAAGTAGCGGTATTTCTTGTGTTGATGATGAGAGAGTTTACTATGCTGCTACTGCATTTTATCTCTATTCTGTCGTGCGGCCGTGGCTGTGACTGCAGTTTTTTTTTTGCAGAAAACGGGAGTGAAAAGAGTGCTGACACGTAGTTTTGACCTGGGCAATGGAACAACCCTGGTTTTTGAGCGGAAAAGGGGAAAAGAAAATTTCACGGAGGAGGCACTGGCACGTCATGATGCTACCACGTGCATCACCCCTGTGGCCTCCGGACGTTCGTACGGACCTTTGTGTTGAGTAAACTGGTCAGCCTTCCCTTATTTCTGTGATAATGCAGTTGGCTTAGGCCGCGTAATATTTGTGCCTTTTATTGCTAATTTATTTTCTTGTGTTGTAGTTGACTTTTTCTTATTTTGTGCTTGGAGCTGTTTGTCTTGAAATACATGCTTGTATATTACCTACTTGGAAAAATGTTCCCAACGACGGGTATCAAAGCAGAAGTGGTGGTGCAAATAAAAAAAATGAAATAATGCCAGCTTTCCTCGAAATTTATTTTCCAAAGGAGATGAAGCTAGGCTTTTTTTTAAAGACAGGCCACAACCATGCAAATTGTAAGGATTCACTTTGTTGGATGTATGACGATGAGCACGCACTAATGTGCGATCGTAATAATCAGAATTATTGTTTGACAAGATTAGATAATTATCGGGAGGGGAATTCCTGATGCCATTTACGAGAGTACCAAAATAAGATTTCAAAAATTGTTTTTGAATGTTTCAACAAAGGTAGAGCTATCGATTTAAAGATATATAGAAAAGTTTGGCCAGTTTCAAACTTTGTTCGCGTCAGGAGGTGTGTTTTTATCATGTTGCGGCTGTCTCACACCGGATTACATCGGACGTGCTTCGTAATATTGAACGCTCATCCTGTCTTTCTGTTTGTGTGCGTATTTGTGTGTGTGTGGTCAGATTTAGAAGTTGTATCTTCTCATAAACTCACAGATTGTATAATGTTTATTGAGTGTCCGTGGCTTCAGTTTTGTCAGTTTCCGTGTCTTCACATGATGTGCAGTTATTATGTATAATTATTTTTTTGCTAAATTATGTAGGAAGCAATCAAGTCAACACTTCCGTCGTCGATGAATCTGATAAATGGTCCTTCGGGATGGTGAAAAGTTGTTCTTAGTGGCTGCGCTTTCTTCGTTTATCGTGCATCGTTTTGCAGCTTAGTGGGCTCCACGTTGATGCGCTTTGTTTCAAACTTGAGCGCTGTTTATGTTAAGGAATCTGTCTTGTTTTTTTTGGCGGACTTTTTCATGTTTGTTCTTGTCTCCTTTCCCCAAATTTCAGGCAATCATTCGTAAATGGCAGCATATTTTGAACAAATCAAAGATGGTGAACTGAAGTTGTTTCTTGAATTTGTTCTGCTAGAGCTCCGTGGAAAAAAAATGCTGAGTAATTGTGAAGTCCTAGCATGAGAATTGGGATTTACTTCATCTAAACAATGCGTGAAACAATCACCATACAATAATTAGACAGCGGAGCAAACTTTTTAAGAAAGTACTTATTCACCTCACTGAAATTCTCTCCGTACGAAATGAACACATTAGTAAAATACTCCAGAGGTACCACATGAAAGCTCCCGATAGCCGGAGTGAAAAACCGGCGAAAAATGCTCCGGAGCTGCCACGCAATCACTCCTGCCAACCTGACGAAAATGCCAGTAAAAAGTAATCTGGCGGCGCCACGCAAGTGCTCCGGTCAGCCGGAGTGAAATATCTTTTAAAGGTACGCTGGGTGTGCCACGCGATTCCTCCAGTGAGCTGGATCCAAAATTTTGCTCCGGATGTCCGGAGCAAAAATTGCTTCGAAAAGAGGGGACGGTAGAAAACAAGTGTTTTACTCCGGCCTCGGTTTATTTTTTTACAGTGTACTATCCCCACCGTGGCATGATGTAGTGCAGTGGTTAGCGTGCGCACTTGCTGATTCAATGTTCACGAGTTGAAATCCCAATGTGTTTAGTGTGAATTTCCTGTAGTGTATTTTTATTGCATTATGTGCGTATTGGTTATGTATGTCATCAGGCAGAACCTAAATCTCCCAAACCCTAGTTAGAGCCCAAAAAGAGGTTCAAGAAAATTTTTTTCGCCGCTACATTCATTGCCTAAAGCTAGGACAAGCAGTAGCTGGGATGAACAGTACGTGGGAAAGCTCTCCAGTCATCCTTTGGCTAGCTGGGACGCGAGGCGAAATCTCTCCAGTCTATTTCTGTCCCGCCTATGAGATGAGCCGCTGAGCAAAGATGCCGCCTACAAGTTTTGTCGGCTAAAGTAACCGTGTAAAGGCGTTACATTTTTCGCATTTTTTAGAGTCTATAAGCTGGTACTTTAAGCAGGACTTCATTACAAGTGTTCAGTAAATCAAAAGTTCGCTCGTAATGAGTTTGGAAATTTTAAGTTGGATCGGCCAGGTCGATGAGGTGAATTATTGGCCCTAGTATCATCGAGAAAGTTTCATTATATTACTACACCTTTTGATCATATGTGTCCGGATTGTGAACTGTTGGGAACCGATTGTTTGTTAGCTCAGTCTTATAGGTTTACAGTGATCAATGCGTACCTTCCGAATGAAGCAAGAAGCACACGTCACACAGACTGTGCCACCAGGAATTCTTCAAAATCAGTTTTTCACAGGGGACTTCAACTAGCATCCCACTTTTTGGGGGTCATTCTTGTATGAACAGTTCATATCATTTTAGCGCTTCTGCTGTCACTAATATCCATGTTTCTGCTGGCATCGTTAGGAAACTGTAGACCATTGCTTATATGTAACATATGCGGCAGTTTAATGTATGTTTTTGCATGATTTGTGCATGTATTTAGTGCCACTTCAGAAAGATTCGCTCAATAAATAATTTTCAACACAGTCACCTAGCATCTCAAAGCTTCGCATAATGTCGATTCCTAAGGTACGCGAGTTCTGGCGATTTTTGTGCTTTGCAACACTGCTGAACGGAGTGCCACCTTGAGAATGGTAAAAAAAGTGTTGTACCAATTTTACAATATACTACGACTGTTTTTGGAGCTATTCGTCATTTGACAAGCATCACAGCAGTTAAATGACGTGAATGAATTTACAAGATGGTATTTTTGTGTCGTCGTGCGTCTTTCGCAACCAGCACGCCCTGTACTGGTCCTCAAGACCTCTGCTCTGCTGGGGGGACCCTCCCTGCAAGTTTCGCTATGAAGGAGATGGTGGTGAACCTGCCTAGCGGCATGGGTAGACCTGCGACTGCAAGGAAGTGGCTCAGCTCTTCAGTGACATCATAAGCTGCCGATTCCAAGTCTGATGCTATGTCGGATGACTCGGACGCATTTCTACCTGCTGAGCATCAATGGACAAGACGGAAGTCCGCGGCATCGTCCTCAAGTGAAGAGACCTGTATATACAACAGCATCGTGACTACGACAGTTGATTATGTGCCCGTCGACGTCATGTTGAGCGGCTGCTGACCCGCAGGTCGCGGGTTCGATTCCCGGCTGCGGCGGCTGCATTTCCGATGGAGGCGGAAATGTTGTAGGCCCGTGTGCTCAGATTTGGGTGCACGTTAAAGAACCCCAGGTGGTCGAAATTTCCGGAGCCCTCCACTACGGCGTCTCTCATAATCATATGGTGGTTTTGGGACGTTAAACCCCACAAATCAATCAATCAACGTCATGTTGAGCCTGAACGCTATCTCTAAACAGAGCTTCATGACTTTTCTTCAAACTTGCCCCTGGTCTGATTCAAGAAGTTCGAGTGAATCTTAGCAAAAATATCATTGCCGTAGACACAACACATGGAAAGATGGTGCAAACCCTGCTAAATCTATCTCAGCTATGCAACGTCAACGTGCGGGCTTTTATTCTTAGGGCGCTAATGTAACAGCTGGGGTTACGTCGGATGTAGACCTAGCACTTTCAGACGACGTTTTGAAAACTATGATAGTCTGCACGCCACCATGCAGAGTCATCAGTGCTCGAAGGCTTGGCTCTTCGAAGTGTGTGAAAATTTTTTTCGGGTGCGAAAAGCTACCTAGTCACATAAAGGCTCGACTAGTGCGGTACCCGGTCCAACCAAAGCCTCTACAATGCCACAAATGTCTCAAGGTTGGACATGTACAGGATTTCTGCACAAATATTGTGGTTTGTGCTAAATGTGGTGCAAATCACAACGTAAAACTTTGCAACAGTGCGACATCTCGCTGTCCTAACTGTAATGATGAACGCTTGGCAACGAACAAAGAATGTTCCAAGCTAAACAAAAAATGGATGGTCCTGAAAGAGAAAGTTAAAAGAAAGCCTCACGAGAAAAGACGCCTAGCCATAGCACCCGTCAAGTAGCTGGCAGCGGCACAACTGATAATGCACCTGTACGTTCGAAGAATAGTACAGTCCGAAAGACTCGAAGCGATAAAGGGAGGCGCAATTTCAGCATTTCAGCAACATCGTGGCCGGCACTACCATCAAAGCCGTCGGACACAACCTTCTCAAAGGTAACGACCCATAAAGTTTCGGAACCAGCTTCCGCCAAGGCCATGTCTGAAGTAGAAAATACTGTAAACAGGGCACCAGAAACGGCTCCAGCCAACGATGATGGCGAACTTGTAACCATGCTTAAGATGCTTGTTAACGTCGTCAGATCTGTCATAGCGGGTCGTCAAACGCCAGCAGCAATAGCCACACAAGAGCTCTTGGAGGCTCTCGTTCCAGTTCCCGACAGTCTTCACAAAAAACAACATGATCACCTGTCGCAAGCCCCATCCCTATGTGCCGCAATGGAACGTGAGGTCTCTGCAAATGCGCCATTGTGATCTCGTTTTTAGGCTCCTTGCGAAGCAGAATCCGCAGAAGGTTAGAGCTCTCCAAAAAACCAATGCGAAAAATGAGGAGCTCAGACTTCCAGGTTACGTGGGCGTTCACAGCAGTACCCGATGTACGGTAATGGCGTGTTAATCTTTCCAGTGTGCAGACACCACAATCCACGAAATACTTCGAAAACGTCATTGTACATACGATCTGATGTTCCTTTCGCAGTGATCGACGCAAGTGACCTCTGCGACGCCGACATTGAATGTGTTGCAGTTGCTATTAGTCTAAGGAACACAACTACGACTGTGGCTATCATACATTTTCGGCCAACGCGATCTTCAGATATCACATTGCTGGAGTGCCTGCTATCACGGTGTGGCTCGTCATTTCTGCTGTGTGGAGATTTCAATGCCTATCATCCTCATTGGTGTTGTCGCCCAAAAGACAATCGTGGAGTGAAAATCAATGAGCTTATTTAAACATGATCTGCAGACCTTTAATGATGGCTCATCTACATTTGTCGGCAGAGGAAAGGAACAAACCACCATTGATCTTGCCATATTAACAAGAGATGTGCGTCTTGCTTGGTCAAGCGAGGCTGACCCATGGAAATCAGATCACCTGCCCATTCGACTGGTTCCAGAGAATTCTCATAGAAGCAAGAGTGCTGCATACACAGTGACAAATACAAATTGGGACAAGTTCCGTCAGCTGATTGCGGGGGCGCCATCACAAGATAACCTGTTCAAACTAGTGGGTGAATGTCTGCAGCAAGCTACAGTACGACGGCTGCGAAGCATAGAGAAGCGAGACCCTCACCTAAAGCTCTTGAGACTACGTGCTTGTCGACGACGTGCTTACAGGAGGGCACAGCGTTCCAAAAGAAGCTCTGATTGGACACTTTATAACCGCTTAGATTCAGCCATTAGGCGGCACACAAAACAAGTTCGTCGAAGAAGCTGGGCCACATTGTGTAGCTTGTTCCATATGGCGAGTGGTTTTGGCAGTGTATGCGCATGTTGAAGGCTCTCTGAACACCTGAGGTCTGAGAACCCAACTACAGCATTGTGCATCAGAACTGGATGGTCTCCGAAAATTCTTCCGGAAATATTGCCAATATTTTCACCTGTCCTATGTCAAAAGACAACGCCAGTCATTGTTCCGTACCAATTTTATATGGACCTCCATGTGAGATGGATGAGGCAGAATTTACCCTGGCAGAGCTACGTCATGCACTTAGCCTCTGTTACCATCGCATCACCCCAGACGAAGATGGTTTCATTTCATTTCATTTCATTTCATTATATATCCTTAAAGACCCGCGAGGGGGTGTTACATAAGGGGTGGGTAATTATAAGCACAAACAATAGAAGCCAAAGATTTTACATAGAAAGTGTTCATTGATATTTTCTGTGAACGATGATGGTCAGAGAATGGTTGTGATTTCACTGGGAAGGCGGTTCTAGTGCGGTGCGTGATTTCACTAGGCGGTCTAGTGTGGTGCGTGGAAAAAAACGAGGCAGAAAAAGTAGAAGTCCGGGAGCTTGGCCGAGCAACTTGAAGCGAATGGCTCGTGCGGTGAGATATGCGTGTAGCGGGAACAATATAAGGTGGGGAATGCAATGACTATGAAAAAGTTTGTGGAACAATGACAGGCTGGCAATACGACGGCGAAATTCTAGATCTGGTAAACCAGTTTCTGCTTTCAATCCAGATACGCTGACAGCTGAAGAGTATGAACAGTGAATAAATCTAGCGGCCTGGTTTTGAAGCGATTCGATGGCATGTGTAAGATAAGATTGTCGTGGGTCCCAAATTGGCGATGCGTAACGTAGTTTAGGTCGAACGATGGATTTGTACGCTTGTAATTTTACGTGTTGTGGAGCAAGGCGTAAATGGAGTTTAAGGAAACCCAGTGTTTTATTTGCAGACGAAATTATATTAGTGACGTGTATGTTCCATGAAAGAGCGCTACAAAGAGTGACGCCCAAATACTTGTATGACGGAACATTTTCTAGCAGGATGGCATTAACTGCGTACGGATACACAAGCGGTATACGGCGGCGATAGAATGAAACGTTTTTACACTTACTCGGGTTGAGTTCCATGAGCCAGCGCTCACACCATTCCTGGAGGCAGTTTAGGTTGGCTTGTAAGGATGACTGTTTTGAAGTGTCAGTAACAGTGTCATATATAACGCAGCCATCAGCAAACAGGCGGGTTTTACAGGTTAGGTTTGAAGGCAAGTCATTTATGTATATAAGGAATAAAAGGGGACCAAGAACCGAACCCTGGGGTACTCCAGACGGTTTTGGAAGAGGATTAGAGGTACGGTTGTTGATATAACAGAGTCGGAGCGGTTTGTAAGAAATTCTCTGATTCAATTTAGTATGTTCGGCTGAAGATTTAACTGGGAAAGTTTCAGTAACAGTCGAGAATGGGGTACTTTGTCGAACGCTTTGGAAAAAACTAAGAATATGGCATCGGCTTGTAAGTTACAGTCGAGGTTAGTATGCAAATCATAAACAAATAAGGCCAGTTGCGTTTCACAAAGGAAACCTCTGCGGAACCCATATTGTGCTGAATGAAAAACGCTGTTTGAATCAAGAAAGTCAATAATATGCGTGTAGATGACCTGTTCCATGATTTTACAGAAAACGCTGGTTAAAGATATGGGACGATAGTTTAATGGCGAGTTTTTGTTACCCGATTTGAAAATTGGAACGACCTTCCCGTTCTTCCAGTCATTTGGTAGGCGTTCTGTTAAAAGTGACTGTGAGAAGAGCAAGCATAGACAAGATGCACAAATATATTTTGTGTTCTTAAGGAATTTGGAGTTGATTTCGTCAATACCAGAAGAGGATGAAAGTTTTATTTATCGATTAAGCACATAATTTCATTAGTAGTGAATGATACCGGTGGCATAGCACATTCTATAATAGTGGGTGGCATTGTACATGACACATTAATTTCTTTGGTAAACACGGATGAGAAAGCGGTGTTGAAGAAGTTAGCGCATTGATCATTGGTGAATACGTGACCCGATTCACTGGTAAGAGTAATTGGGGCAGTATGCGGGGGGTTCAAACCTGCCAAAACTTTTTTGGTTGTTAGTCAGCATGCTTGGTAAGTCAACGTTGAAAAAATAATTCTTTGCTTCTTGAACTGCGCATAAATAGTCTTTTTCAGCAGCGTAGTATTTGTGTCACTTTTGCTAGTCTAGTCTTTTCTCTAATCTAAACAGGCGTTTTTTCTTGTTTTAATCTTTTCAGAGTTTTAGAGAAACATGGCTTTTAGCAGTTTTCGCGGAAGCGGCATTTCGGAATAAACCTGTCAGTCAATTCATTGAACTTGTCCTTAAACAGTGTCCAGTTTTCTTCGATGGACCAGGAAAAGAAAGTAGTTTCTAAACTGGATAAGAATGTGTTAAGCGCAAAATTTATTGCTTCATAATTCCCCTTGTACAACCTAATGGTTTTCTGGGTGTTTTCACGAATTACCGATTTAAATGCAAATTTGGTATGGATGACCTTATGGTCACTTTTTTCGGGGAGATAAGTAATCGAGACCATGTCATCTGGGTGACTGGTTAGTATTAGGTCCAAAATATTTTCACACTCTTGTGTTACGCATGTTGGTGCAGTTGCCATTTGTAAAAGGTTAAAGTTTAAACAAACAACCAGGAAAGCCCCGGTTTTGCCTTGTGCCTGTGATGGCATGGTTTGGTTAAGCCAGTTAATACGCGAAAAATTAAAATCATCGAACAAAACTATGTTGGCGTTGGGATACTTTTTTGTAACTTCGTTCAAGACGTCGTTAAGGTTATTAGACAAGTCAGGACAGCTGTTCGGGGGCCTGTAGCAGACGCCAAGTTATACTGACTGGGGCTTAGCAGAACAAAGAATCCAAATCATTTCAAGGTCAGATGGTGTTACGTACCAAGCCTTGCGAAACATTGATGAGGACTTTCATCAAAGTATCCTTGACGAACACAACAAAGTGTTACAAGCGAGTCTGATTCCTGCTGAATGGAAATCGTCTGTGGTGAAGCCAGTTTTAAAGCCTGGTCGCCCTGTACAACTCCTGAAGTCATACCGGCCAATATCACTAACTTCTAATGTTACGAAGCTGATTGAACGTATGGTGTTGTTTCGTCTGGACGCCAGATTACAGGAGCTTACTTTCATCCCTGATGTCATGAGCAGATTTCGTCGCCACCGTTCAGCCCTCGACAGCATAGCAGATCTCGTATCATCGCTTGGATCTGCTCGAGCAAACAGACATTCAGCGTATGTTCTATTTCTTGACATACAGCAAGCGTTTGACTCGGTGCCACATAAGGTGATTATTTGTGCACTCATGAATACAGGAATTTGAGGTCATCTGTTGCACTTTATCCGTGATTTTCTATCTGAGCGCAGAATGAAAGTGCGCATTAGAGAAGTACCGAGTCATCCTCGCACTGGTAAATGTGGCGTCCCGCAAGGCAGCGTCTTGTCACCGCTTCTCTTTAACAGCGTACTTGCTGGAATTCCATGCCGATTACCGCAAGAATGTGACTTTCCTATAGGCATAGCGATTTATGCTGATGACATCGCACTCTGGGTCACTGGTCCGTCACACCATGGTTCACGTCTTCGTGGTATATTGCAGCGATCTCTGAATACAACTTCAGAATAATTGGTGGAAGTTGGCCTGCAGGTTTCACCTGCGATGTCAGCTGCCATCGCGTATCATCCAAGGAGAGGCGCTCGTCGAAGCCTTAGCAGGCTTTACCTCGGAGACACACCGATACAGTGGGTACACCAACATCGCTACCTGGGTGTAATAATCGATGATTGCCTTTCTTGGCGCCCTGCTGTTAAACCTGTGTGGCAAAAAGCGCTGCCATGTTCAAGTATGTAGCCACCATGACTGCTAGGGGTGAGGTTATTGATCAGCAGACGGCACTACAGGTTTACCAATCAACTGTACTCTCTTGCGTGATGTATGCTTTGCCAATCTTGAATGTGCCACCTGCTTAAATGTGCCAGCTGGAACGAGATCATCGTGTAGCCTTCCGAGTGCTGTTTGGCTTACCTCGTGAAGCACAATCCATCCCACTACTGACTGAAACACCCCAGTTGCCACTAATGCTGCAAGCTGACCAGAGAGCGCGACATCATATTGTGTGCCTGAACCGAGCCCCACTAGGCAAGATACTCCTTCACAGTCTGTTACAGCCCCCACATTCTCGAATGGGTAAAATGGCGGCTTTGTTCAATGACATTACTGGCGATTCCGGAGAAACTATTCAGTTGCCAACATCGACAGAGCACAGGCTATGTACCTTTCCTACCCATCTGCGAATTCCAGGAATACGCAAAAAGTGTAACCAAAGTGTTTCGGAACTATACCAATTAGCCGATTCACACTTATTTGACAACTTTGAAGACTATGTAAAAGTATTTACGGACGCTTCTGTACGCAGCGATGGCCTGAGCGCATCTGAAGCTTTCTTCTGCCCTTCAACCGATATCTGGCGGTTGTTTAAAATACCGCACCCCTCATCGTTGGTGACAGCTGAGCTAGCAGCGATTGATGTCACCCTTAAGTATGCACAAGAAGGGTTACCAGCATCGAAGGTTGTCATCCTCACCGACTCTCGTGGTGCCCTTAGCAGACTCACCAGCAAGAAGACCGACAGCCCTATTCTGAGCAGCATCATTGAATCCATTAACAATATTATGTCACGTGGGGTAGGCCTAGCTGCACAGTGGGTACCTTCGCTCGAGGGTATCACGAGCAATGATGAAGCAGATCGCCTGGCTTCGTCATGCAACCATGATGACTGTGACTGTCCGGGAATTCTATGTCTGATAGACAACGCTCGTCAGCTCGTACGCCGACACCTCCTAAAGCAGCACCCAGACCAGTGTGTGGCGAATGAATCCTTCTCTCCCCGTGTTCGTGGCCGTGGCTTGCCTTGTAGTTCCCGAGCGCAATTGTACAAACTAAGAGTGGGCTCTGTGCTGGTGCGTGAACGATTACACCGTCAAGGGCGTGTGGACAGCCCGTTGTGCGCAGCTTCTGGCTCCTGCGAAACACTTGAACATCTCGTAGTGCACTGTCCCACATTTTTTGCGCAGCGGTCTTTGCTGATTAAGGAATATAAATTCCTTGGACTCAAGTGCTCGACCCTTGACGACTACCTCTTTCCGAGTGGTAGTGCTTCTCTACGCGACCAGGCCCACCGAGCTCTTCTTACATTTATGAACCAAACGGACCGGACCACCCGTTTATAGAGGGTCTTTTTTAGTATTCTTTTTTTATTATTTTCATCTTTTTATTATTCTTTATTTTTAGTCGTACTTGTCGAAGTCTACGGATTTTTTTATTTCTTCCTCATCTTCTCTTTCTTCCTCTATTTATCTCTTTCCTCTCTCCCATCTAATCTTTGTTTTCCTCTGGTTCTTCCCTCCCCCCGAAAGAGTGAGCAGGCGTTGTGACCCTCCAGGTGTCAGTGGCCAGCTTGCTATCTCCTTCTTTTCTCTGTGTCCTTGTGCATCTGTGTATGCAAGTCAAACAAACAAACAAATATTAAGCGTCAATAGTTCCATAGAGTGTGCTCTTGTTTTTGTAGAGTCTTATTTTGGATGGTATCATATAGAATAAATAATAATTAAAGGTGAAAATTCTAAAGTGCCTAATACGGACCCCTCATAAACATTGGAATGGACATCATTAGGAGATTATTCTGTAGAACCAGAAAGACACGACTGTGTGCCCAAATGAAGAAAACTTCTTACCCAAGAAACAATTCGAGGCTCACCGAATATGGCGTTTTGATTAACACTACCCTATAGTAATGACAGAGTTCAACGCTTCAGAAAAATGGATCAACAAGGCATCTGTCTGGTTACGTAGGTTTAAGAAAAAAAAGAGCGTCTTGCATTAAACCCACCAATTGTGTTACAGGCCTATAACCGTGACGCAAAGCATGCTGAGCTGTTAGTAGGATAATAATACAATCATCACTGACACATACCTTTGGTCAACTATGGCCCTTGCGCTGCCAAGCCCCACTAATCATCCACCTTCTGTAAGCACGACAAAAACCATGCTGAGCTAATAAATAGTATATTGCTATAGTGAATGAATTCGAACATTTGTTTGTGAATGATGTGGTCCAATATCTTGCAAGAATAAGGTGTAAGAGATGTTGATTTGTATTAGGAGTTACTTGTTTGTCTATTCATTTATGCAAGAGAAGTACTTTGGGAGATATCAATAGACGTGGTACTACACCAAAATGCAAGGACTTTTAAAAAATAAGCTATGGTATTGGCCTGTTGATGAAGCGTTTCATGCCACAAACGAATTAGGGATGCCATCAAAATTGTTACACATTTTATTACCTAATTTAGAGATAAGGTTTGGAATACCATGTCAATTCATTGCAATATTTTCTAATATATTAGGTTTAGCAAACATCGCTAAGTTTTCGAACTACATGTTTATCGAAGGTGAAGAGAGATTAAAAGTACTAGTCAAAAGCGTTCTCTACGGCAACAGTGGCATTAGTTATAGCATCGATTATCTTAAAACAGGTACTACTAGTCGTATAAGCCGATACTAAGGTCCTGAGCTTGCTAGGATTTTGTTTAAGTAGTTGAGAAAGTTGCAATAAAAGTTGAAATCTTTGTCATTTTTATTAGCATTGCGAAGTTCTTTTTTTTTCTCGTTCGATTACATAGCTGTATAAGATAACAGAGAGGGAGAATGGGGAAATGGCCCTTGGTATAAGAAAGACCAGTTTAACTTTATTTAGGTATGAATGTTTCACACTCTCCGCCCTCTTCAGACTTCATCACTAAAGATATTCATGGTCTCGGTGCCCATGTCCTGCTCGATCGTTGACAGCATACACGTGTTCAAGATCTTCGGTGACCTCTCATTGGACCGCATACAGCCAAGCCAGTTGGTTTCAGCCTGACCAAAAGATGGAGTCACCGGTCCAGCAGCGTACTCTTATGAGCCTGGGACGCTTTCGACGCCGTAGTAGTTGTCGGGTGCCTGATGTTCACGAAGTTTTTCGACTAGGGGAGTCAACGAATGCAAGCTCAACAGTGACTCGCCATTTTCTGCTATCTGGGAGATGTCCATTGATGCCAAATCTGGTCGTTCGATCAAAATTTCTTCCTTCTAACCCCCGTCGGGGGATTATGAAAAGGTGGACGCTGGTGTACATGCACGATGGTGGTCTGCACTCCGTGCCTTTCGCAGCATGCTTAAGTGCATCTGTAGTTTGGATATCTTTTTGCGCAGAAACTCATTGTCACTATGCATATCCACTATGCTCGCCTTGAGTTTCTTCACATACTCGTGCGAAGCTTGTTTGGGGAGGGTCAAATCTTGGATAAGGTCCTCAACCTGGTTTGAGGGCACGTTTTCGACGGCGTTTTCTTCAATCACATTCATAGCGCGAACTAGGAGGTCGTCCAGCGTACCGGCTGTCTTCTCCTCCGGCGCCTTTAAGTTCAGCTGCGAGTCCATGATTGGGCGTAGCGGTGGTCGTGTAAATCTAGCGGCAGTTCTTTCTAAGGCGCTGTTTTCCTGCATCTGGAACTGCTTTGCTGTTGCCAGGAAATCGCGTGGGTAAGCACTCACCTACGCCTGAGATGGCCCTGGCAGGCTCTGCTCCTCAGTCACGATGATCAAGATGGCCTAAACAAATGGCTCTTACCCGCTCTGAGTGATCGGCCAAGAAACGATTATTTAGCTAGCGGATCGCATATTACTTTTAAATTTATTTAAATCAGAAGGTTAGTGGAAAGCAAATTTTACTAATTTAGAGCTTTTCAATCAAAACCGCCTTTATTAGATTAAGAATCTTTGTACAGCAGAACAGATGTCCCGGTGACATTCACCTAATGAGGAGGCTCCCAACAAGAAAATAGTAGAAATAATGAAATCCAATCTAATTCAAGTGAATGCAGCTTCAAGAATGTTTTTCTTCAGAGACTCTAAGTGAGCACACAATAAAGAATAATGCTAGGTTGTTTCATGCTTGTTACAGAATCAGCAAAAAGGGGGAAAAGGCATACCTGCTTCATGCATGTAGTAATTTAGTTTTGCCACTATACAGTGTAATTTCGCAAAAATGACTTCTTTTTGCGTGTTGACCACAACTTCCTACGCCAACAGAACAAAAGGTGTCGATATTCATTTAATTGAGTGATTATGTTGTACCTGAGTCTTCAATTGTGCACGCCTTCGAAATGCGTCACGTAGTATGAGTGATGATGTGGGAATAACTGAAAATACCGGACCGCTGAGAGCGGATTTCGCCATAGCGTCCGCAATTTCAGTCACTTTTTGTTCTCTTGTGTCCCGCAACCCAGATCAAACGGATTAAAGTTATACTAGTTGGAACCAGAAAATTACACGTGCGTGATACATACGAGTCACTATTGCACGTGAGTGCCGAACACAAAGATAACAAATTTGTAATTGTGGCCACATTTGAGGCGGGTGGGCTGAGTTTTCTCGAAGCCAGATTTACCGCCATAAATTCTGCAAAACTATACTGCAAAAGAATCGGGTATTTTTAGTGAAAAGAACCAGTTGAAGGTTTCAGAGAAAAAGCCAATGCCAGATTTATGTTTATGTTTGATTGGTAACTATGTTGGTAACTATGTTTGGTAAGTGGTTGGTAACTATGTTTGATTGAATAAGGGCATTTGCTTCAACAGCAGTATTGGTATTGTGACTGCTAAGGCCTGTGAACTGCCGTAAAACGAGAGGGGGGTATCAGGTTTACCGTAGTTGTAGCCGTTCTTATGCTGGGCAATCCGGCAAATGAATTAACACCAGGTTGAGGGAGCACGACTCCGCAGTACGCAGTTCAGCATGAACACATTTTGTGATTCATTCCAGGACAGGTGGGTGCACACCATTTTTTTAGAGACACAAAGATTTTATCAACACACAGGCGAAAAATAACCGGGAGTGAATTGAAGCGTTCCACATTAAAAAAATATGGGATCGAAGTGTGTCAGCCAAGCATCACCGCATTGTCTAATGAAGAATTTGACTTGAAAGGATTTTTTACGTATCATTCTACAGTGGCGCCACATAAGACTGAAAATTCAGTCTCAATGGGCTATTTTCATAATGTTATGTGGACGGATCTTTTTAATCTTTAGTTTTATTTCGCACATGGTAAGACTACCTTTGTTTGGGGGAGGGGGGCGTTTGTTAGTCTTGAAGGTAAAAGAGCATTTGGGTTTTTCAATAAAACAGTTGTGAGTTTGCACCCATGCTGCCTGTCTTTTCTCGTCGGTGTTTTTCTTGCGCAAGTAATAGCCATGAGTTGATACGAATTCGCCTAACGTTCAGTGCTCTTGCTGCAAAATGCTTATTTGTAAGCAAATATCTAGGAGCCTGTCAAAAAACGAAGTCTTTTCGGTGGAGAGGAACCTATTTTTTATTTTAAACTATCATTCCACCCTTCTTCATATATTGGTCTAATTGTAACATTGACAATGAATGTAACACAAACGATATACTTGGAAAATGTTTTTGTTCGTTTATCTTAGTTAGGTGCAGTATGAATGAGAACAAACTGCCAAAAAAGTGCGCCCATAAGAGAATTTTTCTCTATTCGTTTCATAGGGAGGGTATCGTTGTGGTACAATGCGAGAACTTATTTGCCAGCTTTAAGCTACCTGCTATTCCAAATGAATACCTGCTACGGCCCGAACATGTTCACGCGCGTTAAAAAGCGTAGCTGTGTATGACAAGCCCTCACGCATATCTTAGACTTGAATGTTGACGCATTCTACACCGTCATGTTTAGGCATACTGTTTTGGCAAATTGTGCGAAATAGAAAATTAAAATCGTTCAATCTGCTCTTTGGTTTTAATCGTGTCTGTCTTAACTGGGCAACAATTAAGCTTTAAAATGGCACACTACAACACCGTTTCAGGAGTTGCTCCTCCTCTTCGATACATCTTGGCAAGTCTCATCGGTCCCGTCAAGAGTTGCTCCTCTGTTTATAAAGCCACCTTTTTAGGGATTGCTTTCTACGATCTTTATCTATTCAACGAAAGTGACCAGCACTCTAATGAACCTTATCATGCAAGACAGGTTGCTTTTTTGACGGCCTATTAGAGCAAATATTGAAGTATTTAAGCAAATAAATGAATATATTGTGTATTCAAATCTCACCACAACTGCCGAGCCTGAAGCGTTTTTTACTTCTTGTTGAGTAAGGTAAGGTCTTGCGTACCATGCTTTTAATCGCTACATTATGTTGGCTAAGACCCTGAGCCAGATAATGACGCCAGTCTTGCGGATTCGTGTAAGTTAACAATCCCTCAGCCGACAATAGTTACTGAAATTGATAGCTTCGCAGTGGAACTTGTTACGAGGAATATTGAAAGCGCTTCTCTTGCTCAAACATCTGACAGCTGGAGTATTTCAAAGACTCTTAGCCGCAGCTTGTAGCCGTAGAGTCTGATTGCGCGGAAACGATAAGTCCTGTCTCAGTTTTATGAACCCTTTCTGATAAACGACGTAGTTTTATAGAGCCCCAGGTTATCATCACAATCGAGTGAACACACTGAATAAATAATTGTTTAACAAATCTTTAATTCAAAAGAAATTAGAAGAGCGCTTCATTTCGGGGATTAGTTTACTGCGAGGGTTGTTGCCTTCGAAATAACTAGGGGATGCTTTGTATTGATCGTATGCTAAAACACACTACTTAGATCATTGTTAATGACAACCAACACACAACACTGCCAAGAAAAGCAAAGGGGATATTATGGGTATTTTTGTAATGTAAATGTGAAGAAACAAAGTTGACGAAAGAATAACTTGCCCTGGGTATAGACCGTACCTGTGACCTCGAATATCGTCTGCGATGCCCTACCAACTGAGCTACCCTAGAGGCTACCTGCTGGTCTTTTTATGGGATATATATGGACATTATAGCGTAGGAGTGTCAGTGAGCGCCGCCCGTAGCCACGGCGGAAAGTGTGGAACATTTTTTTCTAGTTGTTGACGTCACGTTGCACGTGATCTTCGGTCGCACGTTCAGTCCCTGCCCTCGGTAACGTACATTTTCGTCCAGTTCTACTTCTTAGCATTTGCATTACAGTTACTAATAATAGCTTAAAATCTCCTACAATTTGTTGGGAGTCAAGTTTTGGTTCCCATTAATGTTGTGACAAACAGAGAAATACGAACCCCTAAAATTACGGCTTCTTTCCTGCGGCCAATCTACGCCCTACTTACTCCAATACGAAATACGACATACACGTTGGCTTTTTTAGTTCTCCTTTTTAAATCAGTGTTTCGACAGTTATTGTTGCGTCGGTCTTAATACTAATCGTTTTGCTAAACTAGCATGGTGTCATAGTGACCCGGGTAACTTGTATTACTAAGTTCCACATTTTTTTCTCCTTTTCTTACTTGTGTTTCGAAGTATTATATTTCCGAATAAACTCTCTCAATTAGGGCTTCTTTTTAAAATTCAGTACACATGAAGATTGAGGAGAGATTTGTGCATTGGTACCAACATCTCGTATAGTTGCATGGAGTTGTAAATTGGTGTGCTCCGTAATGAACCACAGGTTAAGCAACGCCCGTTATGTCGTGCCGTTCACGATATGGTGTTGCAAATATATTTTCAAGCAGCGATCAAGACGTACCATGATTGTACCACAACTAAGGTTGCTACATTTAAAAAAGGCTTGTTTATAAAATGTTATTTATATATCGTTGATAAGCGCACACTTTGGCGTTTTCAACATTGTTGCCATTTCTGACCCGCATGCTAACCCTAATGCTAACTTTGCATGAAAATATTTTCTAGTTTTGGCAACCGCACTTTATTGAATTGAGCTTTTAAAGTGTGCGTTCCCAGCCCGAGAAATTATTATTGTTGTTTTATTGATACTTTCACACACACACACACACACACACACACACACACACACACACACACACACACACACACACACACACACACACACACACACACACACACACACACACACACACACACACACACACACACACACACACACACACACACACACACACACACACACACACACACACACACACACACACACACACACACACACACACACACACACACACACACACACACACACACACACACACACACACAGACACACACACACACACACACACAAACACACACACACACACACGCACACACACACACACACACACACACACACAAACACACACACACACACACACAAACACACACACACACACAAACACACACACACACACACACAAACACACACACACACACACACATATATATATATAATATATATAAATTTATTAGACTTAAGCTTCGTCTTCTGTCAATAACCATCATCAGTCTTCGTTTCGTTCCTCTTCATCACCAGCGCCATCTTGCTGTTGCTTAAATAAAGCGTAAGCTGAACCGTGGTATTTCAAGTGGCGGTAGGTGCTTCCCGATATCTTTGACCTTTCTCCCTCCAAAGGCAGCTCCTGGAGCTCCGTTCGCGACGTCGCTTACGCCAGTAGAGCACCATGGCGCAAGGGCAAGCCCAACCGAACCACCCAGCGGCACAACCACCCGCCGCCAACCCTAGCCCGGTTAACAACCCCCCTCAGGAACCTCTATCTTCTTCGGTCTGTCTGGTGAAGATGTCGAAGACGGGCTCGACAACTATAACTGCGTAGGTGTTACAACAAATGGAACGAGGCATCGAATATAGCACACGTCCAGTTTTACGTATCTCAGGTTGACAAGACATGGTTTTTCCATCATGAGAGCGACTTCCGTGATTGGTCTTCGTTCAAAGAGTAGCTCCGACATATTTTCGGCACACCAACCGTCCGTTTAGAAGTTGCTTAGAAGAAACTGGCAGAGCGCGTTCAACATTTCGGTTAGTCCTACGCTTCTTACATTGAGGATGTGCTTGCACTTTGCCGCCGTATCAACGACAAAATGCCAGAAGCTGATAGTGTACGGCACCTTATGAAGGGCATTGGATCTAGCACTTTCAACGCCCTCGCCGCGCACAACCCTTCGACAGTTTCCGACGTCGTCTCTGTATGCCAGCGGCTTGATACCTTGCAGTCAATCCGCTTGCGACCCGACTACTCTGAGAACCCCCTGGCAAACAGTATGGAGCTCCGATCCATCATTCGAGCCAGAATTCGTGAGGAATATTCAGCATACAATGTACCTCCTTCTAACAATGTTCCCGCTCATTCCGTCTCTAGCCATCTGCGTGGCATTATTAGGGAAGAAATGTCAGCATTTCAAAGCACGCAACATGCCCCACCTTGCCCCCAACCCGCTTCGTATGCACAGATCGCTTCAATGCAACCCTCTCCATCTCAAGTACCACGACCTGTGCCTGATCACGAACATCTCGCACTTCTAATCGCCCGTCCACCGAACTCTACCTACCATTCTTCCTGGCGGGCCCCACGGCCTATTTGCTGCTACTGAGGAATTCGAGGACACATTTCCCCATTCTACCGACGTCGACAGCAAGATGAACGTCATGGTTATGCCGCTTTTGAACGTGAGGACACATGTGCTGGAGGTTACTACCGCTATGCCGACAGTCCTTCCAACCACCGATCCCCGTCTCCTGTGCGCATTGCCAACACGACCAACAATACACGTGCCTCCCGACCACGCTTCCCGTCGCCCCTCCGACGCTATGTTTGCCCACTTTGGCTGTCTCTCAACTAACTGCCCAGCAATCGGAAAACTAGACATTGCAGTTTTTGGACGGAAAACTGCATCGCGGCTAAAAGGCGCAATTCCTCCTGAACGACCGTCAAACATGTTATCGGTGACTGTGCAAGGTGTGCGGGTGTTGGCTTTGGTGGACATAGGGGAAACTAGTTCAGTTATGCGTGCCGACTTGTGTTCTCAATTGCGGAAGGTGAAGACATACTACCTTGGATCATCTTTGATTGGGGCCAATGGAGCAATAATTAGACCGTTGGCCTAATGTACAGCGCGTGTCTTCATTGATGGTATTCATCATCACATCACCTTCGCTGTCTTAATTTCATGTGATCATGAACTAATTTTAGGTTGGGACTTTCTCTTATCAGAATCTGCATTATTTCTTGCCGTCAATGAGTAGTCGAGATGACTGAGACCGATCACTGCAGCGAACGCGTCGACAAGAAACCATTGCGTATTTTCGCAGCTTCCGATTCCATACTGCTCATACAACTCATCACCATCACTTCTCCAAATATTGCCAATTGTGACATCCTTATCACCCCTTCCAGCCACTGTCTAGCTCATGGTGTTGTACTCCCCTCCAGCCTGGTGCGGTTCAAAGACAGTGCTACAATAATTTTCGGCCTGAACACTGCAGTCGTGTCATACCACACCAGTTTTGCAATAAGTCTTGTGAACGAAACAGCTCTAAGAATAGCAAGGCAATGAAACGTAAATAATTACATTCATGATATACCTGTCATGATTTTCAACTTATGACTGCCAAGTTACGCTTGTCATACATTCCCGTTATGCCATACAAATTTTAGTATTGATACCAAGATAGAAGCAGCCAGGAAAATCTAAGAAACACTTTTTATATAAATATTGCTACAAGATGACAAAGTTTTGTCGAATTTATGCGTCTGTCAACTGTTTACGGCTCAGCGGTTTTGTAGAAGTTTGTCCTTGGTCTAAATCGGCTTCGACAAATTTACTCTGCCAGCAAGGAACATAACATTATCAAGGAAGGAAAATAGAGAGAAAAGAAAGGCAAGGAGGTTAACCAGCCTATAAGCAGCCGGTTTGCTACGCTGCGCATGGAAGAGGGATGGGGGAGATGAAAGAGAGCAGAGAGGGAAGATAGAAAAAGCACACTCGGCAGCACATGCGCGCACACTCAGTCATAGTCCTATAACATTGTCAAAGGCTTGCAGAAGTTAGCATGGGTAGTTTTGGTAGAGAATTTTGTAAACTTTCCCTCGTTGAATGGTTATTTCTACATGTACTCTTGCTCGCACCTTAGTCTAATTTTGTGAGCTCCGTGTTCTTCAATTTGTTGCCAGTTGGTGCCGTTTTTTTTAAATGGAGGCCTATGTATTTTGACTCCAGCTTCGTCACAAATATTCTCTTTTGGAAATATTTTGTACACCATAACTCGATGTTTATAGGCTATGTGCTTGTTAAGGACGTTTGAATGAGCAGTTCAATGTGTGTCTGGTGCAACACCTCTAAACGATTTTCCTATTAACCTAATGATACCACTTGCAGCGACGCCAATTACCACTTTGATTGTGTTCTGGCCTTTGTTCTGGCTGAAGAAAATTAGCCGGGATGACAAGTCACGTGGCCTTTCAAGGAGAACTTTTGTGCAATCTAGTATTTTGTGGGTTTTTTGTAGTTTTCAAAGTATTTGGTCAAGTTTCCCTGCACAGACTTGTCGCTTGGAAAAAAAACTGGCTCGACGAGTACCCTTGAACAATACATATAGCGTTTTTTAAAGTGTTTGAGACAAATGTGTGGTAATTAAAAAGTACTGACAGAAAGCTCAAGCTAATATTGTAGTAAAGATTCAAAAAACAATGAGCACAATGTCTTGATCGCTCAGTGCAAACCTTTTTGAAAGGGACTCAACTCGGATGGCAGTAAACTCTTCAATATTGTTCTTGAGAAGAGGCAAGCATGGCAATCTTGTTAGCACCATAGCGTTGGGCCTATTTCGACAATAGCACATGCAAGCAGAGGCTTGTGGCGGCGGATGACTTTCTGAGGATTCACCTGCATGAAGGAGTCTTGTAGAGTTTCCACATGCGTACAAAAACTATCGGCAAACTGCTCAAGGATGTCAACTGGTAGCACTGTAATGAATTGACAAGAAATATTGTGACTTAACCTGAGCAGTGTACCTAACTGTGTGCAACCTAGGTTAAAGCGTATTGCGAAAGCATTGGTGGGCAAGTGTGTGGGGTGCCCATAAATTAGCAGCTGCATTTTTTACACGAGTAATGTAATTTTGAAGTGAGGCTTGTATGAGGTAACTTTTATATTTTTGCCACATAAATCGCATTCATCTTGTGCACTTTACAATGCAGAGTCACACTGCCTTCACCCCCTCCAGGTAAAGAGGTAAACCATGCCTCTGGAATACTGGTTACACAACGTCAACTACGTTGTCCTAACAAGTCAAAGTTCTAGCTTGCCTATATGGTCCTCAGTTTTCTAATATTCAGCAAACATACCCTCATCTTTGGTCGCCACAGCAGGCCTATCTTTTTGAACACAGCCATCATCTGCGGTCACGACAGTGAGCCCGTCTATTTGAATGCGTTCGTGATCTGCAACCAACATTATTGGCTTTTGCAGTAAAAAAGTTATGTACAACACATCACAACTGTTAGGCATAGACATCAAGAATAATCAGAGACAACAATTATCAAGAGCAGCCAGAACTGGTTCTGTAATCGTCTTAGACAACGAGAAATAAACAAAGTTACTGACTCACTCGTAAGAGCGCTGGTTATATTAGGAGGCTCTTGTAATTGCCTTGTAACTGGGACCTTTTTTGCTGTTGAAAAATAGACAGACTTAATACAGTACGGGCACGTTGGGAAGCGTTCGGTTAACTTTCACTTATAAGGTGTTTGAAAGTATATGCGAGCTAACAAGCAACAACTTTGGAGTCCGCAGGTTTTAATGATAACCTGAAGCAATCAAGGGTGTGCGAATAATAAGGATTAATAATGAATCGAATAGCATTGTATAAGACAGTATATAAAAAATTTGTAATTACCCATATTGTTTTGTTTTTAAATAATGAGCATCTATGGGAGAAAAGTAAAAACAAAGCCTTCAAACAGCTAAATGTAATTTTTCTTCTTTTATTCCCTAAAGTGATCTGTACGCAGCCCAAGCTTTTACATGACTACCAACACTAAATTGATTGTTAGATGAACCAGGTTTTTCAGACAACTCCAATTTTGTTCACTTTTTACCATGCTGAAGCTGCATCGCATTGTTCAGCTCTTGCTTAACCTCGCAGTAACTGATGATGGGGACTACAGCGCTGCTTGTAGCTTTATGACTCACAATAGATGCAAGTGTGGCGTTTGAGTAATTTTTTCTTGCAGATGTAGATACAAAAAAGTGGATTATTAGAGGCTTTGGGTATGCAGGCCACGTCATTGTAACAAGTTGATCTGATTCATTACATCCGTATATGCCATGATTGGTCAAAATGAGCTAGTTGTGTTGTCCCTATTTTATTTGAAATGAAGCACGAAGACTGGCATTGCTAACATGAGCGAATTCTGTATTTGGACATACAGTTATGAAACATTACGAAGATATAGTCCCTCCTGTGCTGATTACCTTAGTTTTTTTAGTTGGGGTACTTGGAGTCGATTAAATATAACTGTAAGGGGCTTTAGTAATGTTTGTGAATATTTCTTTCAAAATAATTGTTCTTTTGTTAAAGGGATTTTCGAAAATGGTTCACTTACTATTCGTAAACTACTCGATTACAAATCGTACTCAATTCGTTGTCGTCACTATTCAATTTGTATTCAATCCGGTTCTACAATTCACTATTCGCACACACCTAGCATCCATAGGCGTGCGAAGGATTGCGCTTCAAGAGGGGGTGAATGTTCACCAAAGCAGCTCCTCCCCCATTTTTATCATGTAATTGTATGGGGCTGAGTTTGTGGCCTGGTCCCTATTATGTCAACGTATGGTTGACTTTTCGCCCTCCCTCTTTGACGACAACAAGGCGTGGGCGCTCCCTCTGTCTACCCCTCCCTCCGAGTACAAGCTTATGCTAGCACCGATACGACCTACCAGGTACATCACTTATCCGGTGGCTTGCGAGGTAGCTTATACTTGACAAATTGGCGCTTTGGCAAGCTCAGAGTCGGAAGCGCGTCAGG
Organism: Rhipicephalus microplus; assembly: GCF_043290135.1. NCBI lineage: Eukaryota > Metazoa > Arthropoda > Arachnida > Ixodida > Ixodidae > Rhipicephalus > Rhipicephalus microplus. Next base: position 389,507,976 of record NC_134710.1, read on the forward strand.
CCTTAATCTTTTTTACAAGAACTCTTGAAAGGAAGAGAAGCAAGAGAGAAAATATCAGCAGTAACGATGCACTCGCTCGTGCATTTTCATCGCTTACGTGGTGAGTGAGGGCTCACAAAACGATGCCTGTTTTTACCATGGGTGCTACATCCAAAACAACTACACTTTTTCTTCAGTGCAGCAGCCGTGCCTCTACAAAGCACCAGATCATGGAAACACTTTCCGCGTTCGCATGCTCTTAACTACTCGACAGATAATTAGGAACTGTTCTCGTGGCCATGTAAACGCAACATGGCCACGATGGTCAATGAATTTGGTTAAAACAAACTCGCAGCCGAGAGTGAACAAACTTCTCACTCGCAGCGCAGACGACACATGAAGGAGAAAGAGTAAATTTGTTAAATTAGTTTTCGTATTTTTTGTGCGACAATACTGCTTCATTTTCTAGCGGAAGCATACGAAACGAAATCACAGGGAAGCTTCTCCAAGTGGGCGTTTACAGCACCTGTCTTCACGCTTGTAGTGCACTGCATCAACAATCATAGATGCACACTTAGCCGAAGCAATCGCTCAGTATACTCACCACTCTTTCTCGTCCACGAACGCTTGAATGCACTTTCGTAGAAGTACTTGCTGCACACAATCACGTACTTTGAAGGCGTCTTTGCGTTGCGAATCCTAACAAGCCACACTTGGCGGCGTTCTGGTTTGGTGGAATAAAAATGGATGCTTATCCCTGGCTCTTTACAATATGTACGGATTGTGGTACCAAGCAAAACCTCACCATTGATAATGATGAGTTTTCTGCGGGTTCAGGAACACAGAATCACGATGCTAAAAAGCAATCTTGCGTACTTTTACGCACCGTGCGAAACTTCTATCAACACTTTTGCGGTAATTGTGCTGCCTGCTATACGTAGATCTCCCTATGAATAACACCATCATGTGGATTACCTCATATCACTTGTTTTCAGCTTTCATAGAAGTTAATCTATAGGAGTTTATACGCTCGGCTCCTAAGCTATCAACATACGTATTTCACGCCTCTACTAAGCAGAGCTCCCAAAACGCCGTACTTGCACAGACCTACTACAGATACAGCACTGACCACCTGTACATGCTAAATTACGAAAATCACGCTGCTGTCTTACTGACAATATATAATAACGATTTTAAACAACGGGTAATAAGAGACGTTTCGTAGAAGCAATAACCTAATAGGTGTTGTAGGTCACTGTTTTTGTAGACTACTGAATAAATAAAGATGCTTGCTCAACTAAACAAGTTTAGAAAAGCAGGGTACCGTAAAAAATCTATGGGTGGACATTCAAAGACAATGAAAGACACTGCTGGTATATTTCACATTGAAATACCCTATAAAAATTCAGCATTCTCCTTTTATTGAACTCCCAGGCTTCAAGTGCAGCAGCTTCTAGCTGTAAGCAAGTGTAAGTGCAGGTTATATGATACCTCCTTCCTGAATGCTGATCACGTCGATGGCTTGTATCGGAAGGCCTTGTCGGGTTGCCCTACCACAACCGTGTACCATAATGCTGCTGATCTTTGCTAACGCCATCAAAACCAGAAACGTCCAACGCTTTGTTCACCTCGCTCTTCCAATCCACGTACAATCATCTGTAGCCGTCACTGGTGAGGCGGAGATACAAGAATGCTCGTAAGCAACTGAAGGTTCATATTGTAGGCCAACCTACACGGACACGCCGTCCAGGGCCCGTAATTTTGCTCTTGCTTGGCCCCACGAGCCGTCAGTGGTGCTCCGGTGCTACCACTGCAACGACGTTGGTATATAGCTCGGAGCTGTCCTCGAGTGATCGTTTTGTTGAAATACTTGACTCCTTCTATGCAATATTTCTCTAAAAGCTAGAATGCGGGTCGTTGAGGACAGGGCCCCACATGATGGCAGAAGTTCCTTTTCTTTTCTTTTTCCTCCTCACCAAGATGCCAACTTTGCTGGCGAAGTTTGCAGATCTACCCCAGCACCATGAAGCACTAGAGGACACAGGTGCTGCCTTCGGTTTTTTTCGTGATGAGTTTTTTGTCTGAAAGATTTTCGGTAAGTTCTACCCAGGTCGACAGAACCCTTCTTGTCCTGGCCGACGGAGCCGCTTCACCTAGCATTCGAGACGTCGGCCTGATTGTGTGCGCGCTTGGGAAGAAAGCGTGGCAGCGGTTCCTTCTTATTCTATACTTCTATGTGCCATTCTTGTTTGGCTGTGAATGGCATTAGTTTCCACTTTAGCGGCACAGATCGCACCATGAAACTGACAACGACCGGAGCAAGTGTTGAAGCTTGCGAGAAAGCTTGCCCTTGGCAGTCGTATTTCCCATTGCATCGTGCCATTTACACAGCTGTTCACAAAGTGCTCTTTGTGCTCGCTGACAACTCCTGGTTGATGAAAAGTCCAAATACTAAATTTTCTTTGCAAGTCGGCAATCCAACAACGAGCACGTGTATGGCCGTAGGCACGAATATGGTATAACCTGAAATCTTGGATGTTTTGAAGAAACGCCATGCTTCTCGGCCAGAAGCTACGCCCTTCAATAAAGAGCACGAAGTGGTTACGCCGCTGCTACGTCTTGCCAGTGCGGGTCTCTCGAAGCGACCGTCACTACCGCAGTGTCGGCAGCGATCGATAGAGTTAGGCCAATATATATAGAACGGCTTTTGAACACCTTTGCTGTAGCTTTGAGGGAGATGCTAGCTGCCCGGATTAACGACCCTGTACACACTGTCACAGTTCAGGGTGAAGCTGAGTACCTCGGCAATGTGCAAACCACGCAGAGTCAGACAAATGTTTCTCTAGAAAAGCTCGTCAGTTCCCAGTCGCCGACCCCTGCGGGGTTCAGTGGATCATTTTGTGACATGAGGCTTGGAAATATCAGTCATAAGAGACACAGTGATCCATTGTCTCAAACATATTCTCACACGTTGAAACCAAAAAAGGTACTAACAATGACAACAACAAGCAGGACGCTTTGCATTCTGCGGTGCAGTCACATGAAGTCCAACATAGCAACTGTAAAAGTTCTCTAGTGCAATTGCCATTCCGTATGTTCCGGTTACACAGACCGTTTTTGTATCATACAGCCAACAAATCCTAATATTCGTTTTCTCGAAAAGCCCTGGCTTTCACTTCGGGAGCAGCAGAACGACAGAGGTTTCCTGGAAGAGAAACTTCGGGAGCACTTGAAGACGCGAGGTTTCCTGGAAGAGAAACTTCGAGAGCACTTGAAGACGCGAGGTTTCCTGGAAGAGAAACTTCGGGAGCAGCAGAACGTCAGAGGTTTCCTGGAAGAGAAACTTCGGGAGCACTCTAAGACGCGAGGTTTCCTGGAAGAGAAACTTCGGCAGCAGCAGAACGACAGAGGTTTTTTGGAAGAGAACTTCGGTGGCAGCGGAACGACAACAACCCTGGACTTTGAGTGAGTGATTCTCGGAAGAGTATCATTCAGACTTTTGTTCCAAGAACTTTGGACTGAATCAGTCTTCCAACTCTTTAGTCTTTAAGTGTCTTGGGTGTTCAATGAATGCGACTACATTGTGGTGCGTATTGTTGTCTGTGTCTGTTGTTTCGAGTGTGGCTGACTGTACTGTGTAGTACGTTGTTTGATTGGTGACATATTGTATGCAACTATTTGTAGTGTGCATACTTGTGTATAGTTTTTTGATCTGCCATTATTGAGAATATAATTTTGTTTTGTTTATCAACTCTTGGCTCTGACTTGTTCTTTGGGCCACAGTCGGCGTCCGCTGGCGCGCCAAAAAGGACCACTTCGAATATTGTCCACGCTTTCGTGGTGCGGTTCGGGGGGCCGATATTTTGGCCCTTGGAATTAGCCCGGTGATCGCCTCCCGAATTAACGGGCCTGTGACACACGTGCGGCAAGCACTTTCGCAAAAATAATTGATGCACTACGTTGCGGTTGATATCTAGTCAGTATAGCGCGGAACTCTTCGGGAAGGTATACACATATCAATTTGCGACGCCTAATCCCGCCAGGAAGACAGGCCTTTTTCAGCTTTCTGCATCTCAAGGGCGGCGAGAAAGGTTGTGTCGAAATGCTGTAATTTTTAGTTGCATATTCAGACGTCTGTTCTGTTAGCAGTGATTTGCTGAGCTGCTCGTAACCAAATTTTTGATGCCAAACACCAGCAGAATCACTGAAAACAAGATAAGGTAATTTTCTTTTTTTGTCGAGCAAACGATGCGAGCAGCTATTATTGCAACGTTCGCGCATCACATCACATCACTGAATGCAACCCACGCAAGGAACCGCGTGTAGTGAAAGCGACGATTAGGGAGACAAAATATATGCGGGTGAAGGTACGCTTACTGAAATACGTCTTAAAAATAATCGTTCTGTAATGCTAAGAAAAATAGAAGGCCGCACGAGCCACGGTTGTTGTGAATAGTAATGCTATTGCGGCAAAGGAGCTCTAGATACTCTCATGAAAGGTCAAGCGAACCTAATAGCCAATGTCAAAGCATCGTTCTCCTTCGGCCATTTGATACTGCTCTGAAAACTAGGACAAGGTGCTGCCATGAACGGAGAACGGCTGCTTACACTCATGAAAACATTACCTCTCGGCCACGCACTCCCCGCGCAAAAGCAAGGAACAGGTGTGCGTCCTCGCGCTTGCCTCAGTGAACATAAATATTGGTGCAATTAGAGAACGCTTCGATTTACAGATTATAGACAATTTTCATAACAACACTCCTTTTACCATAGCGCCTCTTCACGTTGTGCGTCCATGGTACCAAGCGCACGCGCTCCATCCAAAGTGCACGACGTGGCGATTACCATACGTCGGCTCGCGAAAAATCTTTGTTGGCAAACATTCTAGTTTGTTTTGCAGCTAATACAACACAAACGACATTGGCAAAGCAAGAACAGTATGAATAACAGAATTTGTTGTCACTTTGCGTAGGCGGTACCATGTGATATTGTTTTTTACGTCACAGAACGATTCCGGCAGACGGAGCCGCAGTATGTCCTCACCGCCGCCGAGGTTGCATGTTTTGCGCGAAACGGGTCTGTTTTGCGTATATTCCACATCATCAGCTGAGGCTTCTAGGCCGGTATGGTTAATTCAGCGTGCGGTGTGAGCCAGTATTTAGAAATCCTGCAAGGTAATACAGCCGTCAGCAAGGTTAACACGAACGCTCCAAAGCGTGCCCTGAAGCAGTTTGATTGACGCCAGCATCGCGCAGCTTTTATACCTGTTTCCGAGATGTTACTTATGCGTGTCGACATATTATTCCAGCATACAACGTTATTATCTCGGCAACAGGCCCAGTGCTTTGCGGCTGACCTCAGTGGAAGTAATCCAGGTCACGTGTCGGAATGTTCGAGTTCAGCTTGCAGGTGACTGTACTTCTCTCGAAATTAGCAGGTGTTGTTTCTGTAACGGATGCACGTGCGTGTTTCTGCGACGGATACGCGTGAACTCCAGTTCATTTCAGCAGCACGTCCGTAGCCGCCTGCGCATATTACGTGCCTGAGATCGGTGAATGACGAGCCGCCGGGTAGCAAGCGATGACAGCCCGTTTCTTCAATGACACCACGCAACGTTTCAACCTAGAAGAAGAAAGGACAAGAAAAAAAACGCCAGCTCAATTCTTAAGTCATGTCTATCTCAAGAGTGGCGTCCCAAATAACCGACATTTCTTGCGGAACTAAGCCCGCCATGTGATCGAGAAGCCGCCAGGGTGGCTTGATGCGCGCGAGGAGCGGGCATAGAGGCACTCTTGAAGCCGCCGACAATCAGCGGCAGCCTCTCACTATCACGGTCCAAACAAACGGGGGCCAAACGATTTATTGAAGGAGATATGAAGTCTGCAGGAACCGTGTCTTCCTTTTGAGAGGAAGGACACGTTGACTCTGAAATGTCTTGAACAAACGAGAGTTTCTTTGCGAATGATGTTCAAGTCTGGATGGATGGATGGATTGATATGGCTATACCCTTTAGATCGCGTGGTGGCTAACTCCACCAAACCGTAATACCTAGTAAGTCGAAAACTAGATTTATCATTTTTTTCTTTAATTTATGAGGTTGAGGATTGGTACTTGGAAGTAAAGGGTTTAATTTTCACTCGTGCCTTGATTTAGCCACCAATCAGATAACCTCCATCTAGTTATTTCTACCCGCTTAATCTCTATTTTGCCCGCCCTATCCCTATACTGCAGCGCTTTGAAAAACTCTGCGCCATCATACTGAACTATAGTGTGAAGCCCTTTACAGAGCATTATCAAGTGTTCGGCCGTTTTCTCATCCTCTCCACACACACTGCCTACCGTGTCTACCCCTTCGTATTTGGCCCGATATGTATTGGTTCGCAATACTCCCGTCCTCGCCTCAAACAGTAGAGAACTACCACGAGTATTATCATGGATCCTTTCCTTGCCAATTTCCTGCGTAAAGGTTCGATGGATCTCTAGCGCGGACTTCCTAATAATGCCGATTCTTCACATATCGGTCACAGCTTCCTTCACCTTCTTCTTAACCGATAATTCTTTTTGATTTGGCCACCTGTTGTTTTTTATGTATTTACCAGTCAATTTCCTAGTTCGCTTCCTCCATTTCGAATCGACATTCTTCATGTACAAGTAGCTGAAAACCTTCCTAGCCCAACGCTCCTCCCCCATTTCTCTAAATCGCTTTTCAAATTTTATGTTGCTGCTAGCTTCCCTGCCCTCAAATGAAGTCCATCCCATATCACCTTGTACTCCCTGATTTGGTATATTCCCGTTAGCTCCTAAGGCAACCCGACCTATTCCACGTTGCTTCATTTCTAATCTTGCTTCAGCTTCTGATCACATGCACAAGACCGCAATGCCGAACATCAGAACAGGAACCATTACCCCTTTCCATATTACTTTCACAACATCTTACCTATTGTAATTCTACAGTGCCCCATTTTTCATCACTGCTGCATTCCTTTTAACATCAGCCGTTGCGTATATTTCGTGTTCCCTTAAGCACTCGGTCCCTTGGCTTATCCATACACCCAGATATTTGTATTTATCTGTTATTTCTAGCGTGACCTCCTGTATTCTAAGCTCACTACCTTCATTATCATTAAAAATCATGACTGCTGATATTTCTTACTGAATCTGAAATGCAACCTATCTCCCTCATTACCGCAGATGTTCATCAATCTCTGCAAATCTTCCTTGTTGTCGGCCATTAGCACTAAGCATCTGCGTACATCAATACTGGTAGCACCTGTTCAATGAGTTTTTCTTGTTTAAAGAAATAGAGAGTGAAGCAAAATCCACTTCCCTCTAATTTGGCCACTAATATTTGTAGGTACATCATGATTTACAAGGGTGACAGAGGACACCCCTGTCTAAGCCCCCGTTTTACTTCTGTGGGCTTGAATGCCTGTTTTTTTCACTTTATAACTACCTTGTTACCTTTAGAGATATCCTTCAATGGATTAGTGACTCCGTCTTCCACACCTACTGTGTCCAGTATTCCCCACAGGTCCTCTTCAACCATGCTATCGTCCGCTATCTTGATATCCAAAATTGCTAGCCACAGGGGCCTCTGTTCCTTTTCTGCTATTTCGATGCTCTGCGTCAGTAAGAACAGGTTGTCTTCCAACCTCCTGTTTTTTCGAAACCCATTCTGCAGTTCTCCCAGCACCTCCTTAGCGTCTATTCATACCTGCAGTCTTTCCTTTATAATCTGCATCGCCAGCCTGTAGACCACTAATGTCGTTGTTGTAGAACAGCAGTTGTTTATGTCAGCTTTGTCTCCTTTTCCTTTATAGATCATACTCATCATGCTGAGTTTCTATCCATCAGGGACTTCACCATCAATTAATATTTTGCTCACTGCCTCTTTTAAAGTCTGCTTATACTTCTGACGCAATGTCTTTATCAGCATCATCGGAATGCCATCTGGGCCGTTTGATGTACTATTAGGAAACCTCTTCTCAGCCCTTTCCCACCCGCGTTGTGAAAGTAAAGCCATTTCGCCACTTGATTCATCCTTGTCTATTGTGGTTCATAAGGCACTTTGTTGAAATTTTTCTGTCACCCTTGCTCCTATATATTCAACAGCTTCGTCCCCTTCGAGCCTAGCACATTGAGCTGTAGCTATAAACCTTTGCTCTAGGCTCACCTCATTTCTTAGGGAGTTCAGACGATTCCAAAAATTTCACAGCTGCATTTCCATTCTTTTTATGTGCTTCTGCCAGCCACTGAGCCTCCTTTCTTCTAATTTTTTCATTCATCAGAAGAGATGCTTCCTTTCTACAGCATTGATAGATGTCCCAGTTTCTTTCAACATCTTCTGTCGGTTCACCCCGCTCCTTCACATGTATGTGTTCCCTAGAGGCTTTCTGACGTTTTACTATGGCTCTCTCAACTTCCTCCCCTCACCAACTCTAGAGTTTGTGTCTTCTTTACCGACGTGACTTGTCACGTGCCTTAGCGCGCACTAGCTCAAACAGTCTAATTAAATTCGCGTATGTCCATACTGTTTTATTTCGCTCAGTGATTACTTTCTCAATTTGTTTAGTAGCCATTTTTGTTTGCCTTTCTGAATAAAAGTTTTCTTGCAGTCGCTCATCTTGTCTCCTTCCCGCTATCACTGCTCTTCCAAAACATAGCTTGATACGTTTGTGATCACTACCTAGATTTCTGGAGTCACATTCATCTATGTGCATTCTCCTGAGCCCATCATACATCCTATGTGACATCAGTGCGTAATCTATCGTCGACTGCAGCCTTCCTACCTCCCTTGTTATTTGCCCTTCACTCTTCTTAGTAAACTTGCAAATGATCAAATCATGCCTTTCACACTTATCCATGATCTTTTTGCTTGTTGGGTCGGTATACCCATCTATATCTTCTATGTGCGCATTCATATCTTCTAGTACAATTACCTCGCACTCTCCTCCTAATTCCTCATTCTCATTTGATATACACTCCATTATTGCCTAGTTTTTCACCCTGGCCTTTGCTCCCGTCCACAAGTACACCGAACCAAGGAGTGTCATTTGCCCTGCCACTTTCCCTTTTAGCCATAATTATTCCTTGCACTCCTGCTTGACCCTTTGCCAGTCTGTACTTTTATGAATGAATGCCCCAATACCACCCCCCTTTCTGCTGCCTTCTGTTCTATTACAATATTCCAACGCGTAGTCCGGATTGTTAGGTGTTTGTTCCTTGTCCCTAAGATGTGTTTCTACAAAATCGTATACTATCGGCCTCTCCTCCCTTAGCTGTTCTTTTATCTCTTCCCACTTCAACCTGTTCCTGCCATGCTGCATGTTAATATACCCTACGCCTGAATATGCTTGGCCCTCATGGCGACGTTTATTTCTGCCCTGGACTCTGTCTGTCTAAGATATTGGTGCCACTTAGGAATAGTATTTGTCCATACCACCTGTCAAAGAGTCTCCCTGGTTGTTTTCCTCGTTACTAGCTATCCTGCACCCGAAAGGGTCTGCGTGCCCCCCCCCCCCCCTGAAAAGCTACTGCACGTCCTGCAAGACTCCAACCCACCTTATGACCTAGTCACCCATCAAAGTGGATTCTGTCTCGTTGAAAACCACCCCACCTGTGCACCTCTGTTTTTATTTCCACCACATCAAACCTTTCTCTCGACTCATCCGCCATATCTCTTGGTTTGCGTTGAGAACCCCTCTTTGCAGCTTGCTGTCATGCACTGGTACCTCCGGTATCGTACATATCTCTACTTGTACCTGAGGAGCAGTGGTGCGCATGTCATCGACCCCTTTCGCCAGTGTGGTCACTGGTCCTGCCATATCTTAATTTTATCATTTACGACATCGTTTAAACCGCCTCAAATAACAGGAGTTTTCACCCACCAGCTTTAGTTTTGAGTTTTGCACTCACTTGCCTCATGACTGCCTCCAGCTTGTGTCCTGGGTACCTCCATACTGCAACCCTCTTGTGACGTCTTACCCTCTCTTTGATTGCTTCTGCGCATCGATTTAAATTCAAGTCCCCGGTGATTATCACGTGCTGTGACTTTTCAGAGTGAGCGTCCTGCACCTGAGAGTTACTTGCACCTGTGATACCGGCTGCTTTGTCCCCTCCCATCCCCGCAATTACTTCGCTGAGGCTGGGTCTTGCGGGCATAGAACCGGCCGAACATGTTTTTTTCAAAACATGCTTGCTCTTTCTTCTCCGCCGTTCTGGTTGCCGGTGCCCTACTGTTATCTCCGTTGGCCGCTCCTATGGTCACCTTCGCTAGTGCCTCCTCGGCGGACTTCAGCCTTTCTCCCCTAGCCCTCATTTTCTCTTGTTCTGTCGCCAGCGCTGTTTCTAGCTCAGCCATTTTTATCGCAGTTCACTCTGGGCAACCATCATTTTCTCCAGTTTTTCCTCGACCTCATATTGTGTACACTTCGTGTCAGTTTCCTCTCCATTCGGTTCAGCACTTGGGTCCATTTTCAAACCCACCCCGCTTCCGGAACACTTTAACAGTATTTTAATCATGTCTTTCTGACACCAATAATTTTTATGAATTGTCCCTCTCTATAATCACAAAACACGGTGATCGACGAATCCTGCCCTACGAAAAAGAGAAAGCCTAAGCTCTACTAAAAATTTGCGCTTTCAGTGTACGTACACCTTCCCCATGGTGTTTCAAGAGAAAAAACACCAAAAAACAAATACACACACAAACTGGTAAATACCTGGTCACTGACCCCTGAAAAAGCCACACAATATAATGGGTGCTACAAAGGTTTTAACTGCTGCCTTATAATTAAAAAGGCAAGCTCAAAATATGCAAAACCACTTATCTGCGCAGTCGATCGGGAGCGCGAAAAAATCACGTTCATACACCAACCAAGTCTGAACTGAACTGAAACCAGCTGCAGTGTGTGCACAGTGCATCACACCTGCATGGGTGTGTTCAAATATATAGAGTGCCAACATTGGCACGACTGCGAGCTCAATTACATTTCATTGTTGAGTTATATCGAGAAGAGCGGACCAACAAGAGTAAAAAATTGGCCCCGTATCTGCATGTTACACTGCAAATGTCTTCAAAATCGATAGTTTTTCATCTGGATAGAGTGTACAGAACGTTTGTTTGGTGTTTTGCACAAGAAAATTGGTTAATGGTATTCTGGAGGAGCTGCGTTAGAGTGCCTCGAGTGTGCAGTACAGGTGAACGAGTGAATGAAGTCACGTCACACGTGAGACATGAGCATTATCTGGCAGTTATCCGTGAAAACGAAGCGCTCGGCGGGCGCTTCGTTTCACGAGGGTCTTTTATTATTCCTTTTTATTATTTCATCTTTTCTATTAATTTTTTATTTTTCAATCATACTTGTCGAAGTCTACGTCATTTTTTTCTTTCTTGCTCATCCTCTCTTTCTTCCTCCATTTCTATCTTTCCTCTCTCCCATCAAATATTTGTTTTCCTCCGGTTCTTCCCTCCCCCCCCCCCCCAAAAAAAAGTGAGCAGGCGTTGTGACCCTCCAGGTGGCAGTTGCCAGCTTGCTTTCTCCTTCTTTCCTCTGTGTCCTTGTGCATCTGTGTATGCAAATCAAACAAACAAACATTGAGCGTCAATAGATTGTGTAGTTCCATTGTGTGTGCTGTTGTCTTTTTAGAGTCTTATTTTAGATGATATCCTATAGAATAAATTTATTAATTAAAGGTAAAAATACTAAAGTGCCTAATACGGACCCCTCATAAACATTGGAATTGACATCATTGGGAGATTACTCTGTCGAACCGAAAGACACGACTGTGAGCTCAAATGAAGAACACTTCTTACACAAGAAACTATTCGAGGCTCATTATACATGGCGTTTTGCTTAACACTACCTTATAGTAATGACGGAGTTCAACGCTTCAGCAAAATTGATCAACAGGGCATCTGTCTGGTTACCTAGGTTTAGGAAAAAAAAGAGCGTCTTGTATTTATCGCACTAATTGTTTTACAGGCCTATAACCGTGACGCAAAGCATGCTCAGCTGTTATTAGGATAATAATACAATCATCAGGGACACATACCTTTGGTCAACTACTGCCCTTGCGCTGCCAAGCCCTACTAATCATCCACTGTAAGCACGACAGAAACCAAGCTGAGCTAATAAATTGTATATTGTTATAGTGAATGAATTCGAACATATGTTTGTGAATGATGTGGTCCAATATCTTGCAAGAATAAGGTGTAAGAGATGTTGATTTGTATTAGGAGTTACTTGTTTGTCTATTCATTTATGCAAGAGAAGTACTTTGGGAGATATGAATGGATGTGGTACTACACCATAATGCAAGGACTCTTAAAAAATAAGCTATGGTATTGGCCTCTTGATGAAGCGTTTTATGCCACAAAAAAATTAGGCATGCCATCAGAATCGTTACACATTTTATTACCTAATTTCAAGATAAGGTTTGGAATACCGTGTCAATTCATTGCAATATTTTCCAATATAGTTGGGTTTAGCAAACATCGCTAAGCTTTCGAAATACATGGTTATTGAAGGTGAAGACAGATTAAAATTACTAGTCGAAAGCGTTCTCAACGGAAACAGTGGCATTAGTTATAGCATCGGTTGTTTGAAAACAGGTACTACTAGTCGTATTAGGCGATACTAAAGTCCTGAACTTGCTTGGATTTTGTTTTTGTAGTTGAGAAAGTTGCACTAAAAGTTGAAATATTTACCATTTTTATTAGCATTGCGAAGTTCTTTCTTATCTCGTTCGATTACATAGATGTATAAGATAACATAAAGAGGGAGAATGGGGAAACGGCACATGGTATAAGAAAGACCAGTTTAACTCTATTTAGGTAAGAACGGTTCACACTCTCCGCCCTCTTCAGACTTCATCACTAAAGATATTCATGGTCTCGGTGCCCATGTCCTGCTCGATCGTTGAGAGCATACACGTGTTCAAGATCTTCGGTGACCTTTCATTGGACCGCATACAGCCAAGCCAGTTGGTTTCAGCTTGAGCAAAAGATGGAGTCACCAGTCCAGCAGCGTGCTCTGATGAGCCTGGGACGCTTTCGACGCCGTAGTAGTTGTCGGGTGCCTGATGTTCACAAAGTTCTTCGACTAGGGGAGTCAACGAATGCAAGCTCAACAGTGACTCGCCCTTTTCTGCTATCTGGGAGATATCCATTGATGCCAAATCTGGTCGTTCGATCAAGATTTCTTCCTCGTAACCCCCAGTGGGGGATGATGAAAGGGTGGAGGCTGGTGTACATGCACGGTGGTTGTCTGCACTCCGTGCCTTTCGCAGCATGCTTAAATGCATCTGTAGTTTGGATATCTTTTTGCGCAGAAACTCGTTGTCACTATGCATATCCACTATGCTCGCCTTGAGTTTCTTCACATACTCGTGCGAAGCATGTTTGGCGAGGGTCAACTCTTGGATAAGGTCCTCAACCTGTTTAAGGGTACGTTCTCGACGGCGTTTTCTTCAATCACTTTCATAGCGCTAACTAAGAGGTCGTCGAGCGTACCGGCTGTCCTCTCCTTCGGCGCCTTTAAGTTCAGCTGCGAGTTCATGATTAGGCGTAGCGGTGGTCGTGTAAATCTAGCGGCAGTTCTTTCTAAGGCGCTGTTTTCCTGCATCTGGAACTGCTTTGCTGTTGCCAGGAAATCGCGTGGGTAAGCACTCACCTAAACCTGAGATGGCCTTGGCAGGCTCTGCTCCTAAGTCACGATGATCATGATGGCCTAAACGAATGGTTCTTATCCACTGTGGAGGATTGGCCAAGAAACGATTATTTAGCTAGCGGATCGCATATTACTTTTAAATTTATTTAAACAAAAAGGTTAGAGGAAAGCAACAATTACTAATTTAGAGCTCTGCAATCAAAACCGCCTTTATTAGACTAAGAATCTTTGTACAGCAGAACAGACAACCTGGTGACAGTGACCTAATGAGGAGGCTCCCAAGAAGAGAATATTAGAAATAAGAAAATCCTATCTAATTCGAGTAAAAGCAGCTTCAAGAATGTTTTTCTTCAGAGAATAGAAGTGAGTACACGATAAAAAATAATGCTAGGTTGTTTCATGCTTGTTACAGAATCAGCAAAAAGGGGAAGGATTAATACCAGCTCCATGCATGTAGTAATTTAGTTTTGCCACTCTGGAGTGTAATTTCGCAAAAATAACTTCTTTTTGCGTGTTGACCAGAACTTCCTACGCCAAGAGAACAAAAGGTGTCGATATTCATTTAATTGAGTGATTATGTTTTACCTGAGTCTTCAATTGTGGCACGCCTTCAAAATCTGTCACGTAGTATGAGTGATGATGTGGGAATAATTGAAAATACCGGATCGCCGAGAGCGTATTTCGCCAGAGCGTCCGCAATTTCAGTTAATTTTGTTCTCTTGTGTCTCGCAACCCAGATCAATCGGATTAAAGTTATACGAGTTGGGACCAGAAAATTAAACGTGCGTGATACATACGAGTCACTATTGCACGCGAGTGCCGAACACAAAGATAACAAATCCGTAACTATGGCCAGATTTGAGGCTGGCGGGCTGAGTTTTCTCAAAACCATATTCACCGCCACAAATGCTGCAAAAATATACTGACAAGCAATCTGGTAGCCTTAGTGAAAAGAACCAGTTGAAGGTTTGAGAGAAAATGCCATTGATAGATTTCTCATCAGATTGCGAGGCATCTAAAGCTATGATAATTACTACATATATCTCTTCTGAAAGCCCTTGCAGAAGGCCATTTGACAAATGTGCTGACAGTTTTTTTGCATGATTCGAATATATATCATCAAACATGATTTCAAATTGGGCCTTGCATTGGTAATGAAAGGGATTTCATACAGCTCGACATCCAATGGACCAACGAGTGATAGTACGTATCCCACCTGGGGAGTCTGAAACAAATGCCAATAAAATGAAAAAAAAACTTGCGTTGGCTGGTGCATAAAAATATGGATTGTATTTGTTGGGTTGAACGTCCAAAACCACGATATGAATATGAGAGACACCGTAGTGAAGTGCTGCAGAAATTTTCACTACCTGTGGTTCTTTAAGGTGCGCCCAAATCTGAGCACACGGGCCTACGACATTTCCGCCTCCATCGGGAATACAGCTGCCGCAGCCGGGATTCAATCCCGCGACCTGTGGGTCAGCAGCGGAGTACCTTAGCCACTAGACCACCACCGTGGGGCGTGCATAAATAAGATTTAGTTTTATAAAGTACTCATACAAATTCAACAATGTTTGTACCCTTAGTATTATGAATCTGCAGAAAAGAGAAGGCAAATTTACCTCTAAGTACAGTACATTATGGCCTGTGCAGCAATAAATTTTTGTGATGATCGTAGCCTTTACGTGTGGCTCCCAGCCACCGGGCGGAGTTGGGGAAAACAATCAATAATAAAGTACTTAAATCAAAAATTTATGAGTAAGGACTCATAGAACAGTATAACTAAATTTAACGTGCTCATTGAGAAGTTCCTAAATAAAGTCATCCTGACTCAGATGAAAAGTCTGCTACCATGAGATAGGGCTACCGGGGACATTGACTTATAACTTGCAAGCTGCCACGGAAATGTCATTTGAAACATAATAATTTAAAATGTGTTCAGTTTTGTGCAATCCGAACATAATGTCACATGCGTTCTCTAAGAAAGGCTGGCAAGCGAGTGTATATAACATTTCAATAGGTTGAAGGAAACCTATTAATAAAAATATCCAAAATATTTAGACGGAAAGAAAGGAAATAACAACTACCTATGTTGAGTATCCTTGTATTCGTGTACGGCTCGAGACACGAGCTGGTCCAAAGAACTGTTGATTATTTTAGTACGGCACGTGCCTACCCTCTCCAAAGCGAAAATCCAGATGCTAAAAGTAGCCAAGAACTACAAACCTAGAAATTTTTCTAAGAAAAATATTGCAGTTGAAGGCTTTCTGCCAGGGTTGCCGTTGTGTTTACTGTACCTCAAGGTGAGTACTACACGACCCTTTATGGGGACGAACATTTCAGCTTGGCTGCTTCGTTACATTGTGACTACTGCGAGTTTTTATTTTGGCACAATACCAGTGATTTTTTGTGTTTGCAGATAAAATAGCAAGGATGCGAATTCTTCTTGTATTTCATGCATTATGAGTTAGTTATGCGCAGACTAGGTTACGCGGCAATAACTAGGGTTGTTTTTGTCATTTTAGCACAATATAGGTAACTTGTTGATTTCTTCTTCTTTATTTTTCTTATTAAAGTTCGGTTGAGAGATTTGGTGGATGTCGTGTGCACTTCTTCTGCACCTTGTCCTTCCAGAGAGTGCTGCATAGACCAAAGCATAGGCGCGAAATATTACCCAGGGTTTTCAAATTTTTTGTTGTGCTGGTATATGCATGCACATACGCACTCCACGCGAATGGGTTACCAAGGCATCAAATGCACTGCGTGACAGCAAAGGCCTGTTGACACCCTTAAGTAAGGAAATGCATAGATGTATGCAGATGATAGATTTTAAGGTTGGAGGACAACGTGGCAAGGAGTTATCCATGCATAATAACGCTGGATTGCCTATATTAACTTCGACAATATTGCGCTTCTTTCACTTAGTATGGAACTACCCCCTCCAGACATGATATAATATGCACTGTCTGCAAATGCGTTCATCCTTGTGGCACTTTTTCAAAGCCTTCTGCAATACTTTCCACGAAACAAAATATAGGAATGTTCTTAATTGTGTGTTTCAGTTTTTATAATATTCAGTTTGTAACCAAATGTCTAGTTACCCTCACTCAGTAAACTTCAATCATTGCATAATACCGAAAACACGGCGAAAACTACATGCGTAGTTTGTTTTTGGTTTCACTTGATCGCAGCAAAGAATAATACTCTCGACATTAAAACTATCTTCGAACGATCTTCCAACATGTTAGTGCCTCTAGCGATGATACCTTTTGCACCAATAGGCAGCACACTGCAGTAAAGGAGCGTTACTTTTTCCCCTATGAAGACTGAACGAATGTGCATGCTGCGGTGTAATTCATTTCAAGAAACATACGATGTGCGGCGTGTCTCCGATGTTTATGTCTACAAGTTTACCTACAGAAAATAGGGCGCTATGGTAACTTACACGCAGTTTTGGCCAAACAATTCAAGAAAAAAAAGGGCTTCTTTCTTTCACATTGTTTAGAAAATATAGGCCACAAATGAGTATTGCTGTATGAGATCAAGGAAGAGAGGTAAACGTTCAGTTCCCCGGTCTAATTTATAACTGAATAAAAATTACTTGATCAAATTCTTGAAAAATATTACTTTGAATCACTCGAACAACATTAGCACTATTCATATTATCACCTGCCTTTTATTGGCTACAAATTTGGTGCTAAAATAAATGGCGTGCCTCCTCTGGCTACATTGAGCTTGAGTTTTCCTGACTTTCAAAACCTATCCTAGTAGGACCATCGGCTGCATCAAAACCTTGCGTGTAATGCGCTTGTGACAAGTCTCATTGATTTATTCTGTATTGCGAAAGTGAATATCACAGATACTAAAGTACATTGCTTCATGCCGATTTTCTAGATAGAACACGTGAGCTATAAGGAAGATGACTTGACTGTACCAATTTTGCTAAACCGCCATGGACGTCTCTGAAACTATGTTTGATTGGATAAGGGCATTTGCTTCTACAGCAGTATTGTGACTGCTATGGTCAGTGAATTGCTGTAAAACGGGAAGGGGGTATCAGGTTTACCGTAGTTGTGGCCGTTTTTATGCTGGGCAATCCGGAAAATGAATAAACACCAGGTTGAGGGAGCACGACTCCGCAGTACGCAGTTCATCATGAACACATTTGGTGATTCATTGCGGGTCACGTGGGTCTACAACATTTCTTTAGAGACACAAAGATTTTATCAACAAACAGGCAAAAAATAACCGGGAGTTAATTAAAGCGTTCCACATTAAAAAAAAACATGGGAGCGAAGTGTGTCAGCCAAGCATAAGCGCATTGTCAAATCAAGAATTCGACTTGAAAGGATCTTTTACGTATCCTACTACAGTGGCGCTACATCAGACTGAAAATTTAGTCTCAATGTGCTATTTTCATAATGTTGTGTGGACGGACCTTTTTAATCTTTAGTTTTATCTCGCACATGTTAAGACTACCTTTGTTTGGGGGAGGGGGGGCGTTTGTTAGTTTTGAAGGTAAAAGAGCATTTGGGTTTTTCAATAAATCAGCTGTGAGTTTGCACCAATGCTGCCTGTCTCTTTTTGTCGGTGTTTTTGTTGCGCAAGTAATAGCCAAGAGTTGATACCAATTCGCCTAACGTTCAGTGCTCTTGCTGCGAAATGCTTATTTATAGGCAAATATCTAGGAGCCTGTCAAAAAACGAAGTCTTTTCGGTGGAGAGGAACATATTTTTGATATTGAAGTATCTTTCCACCCTCCCCTTATATTGGTCCAATTGTAACATTAAGAATGAATGTAACATAAACGATATACCTGGAAAAATGTTTTTGTTCGTTTTTCTTAGTAAGGTGCAGTATGAATGAGAACTAAGTGCCAAAAAAGTGCTTCCATAAGAGCATCTTTCTCTATTCGTTTCATAGGGAGGGTATCGTTGTGGTACAATGCGAGAACCTATTTGCCAGCTTCCAGCTACCTGCTATTGCAAATGAATACCTGCTACGGCCCGAACATGTTCACGCGCGTGTTAAAAGGTGTACCTGTATATGACAAGCCCTCACGCATATCTTAGACTTGAATGTTGACGCATTTTACACCGTCATGTTTAGATGTGCTGTTTTGGCAAATTGTGCTAAATAGAAAATCAAAATCGTTCAATCTGCTCTCTGGTTCAAATCGTGTCTCTCTTAACTGGGCAACAATCAAGCTTTCAAATGGCACACTACAACACCGTTTCAGGAGTTGCTCTTCCTCTTCGATACATCTTGGCAAGTCTCATCGGTCCCGTCAAGAGTTGCTCCTCTGTTTATAAAGCCACCTTTTTAGGGATTGCTTTCTACGATCTTTATCTATTCAACGAAAGCGACCAGCACTCTAATGAACCTTGTCATGCAAGACAGGTTGCTTTTTTGACTGCCTATTAGAACAAATATTGAAATATTTAAATAGGCATATTAAGCAAATAAATGAATATATTGTGTATTCAAATCTCGCCACAACTGCCGAGCCCGAAGCGTTTTTCACTCTTTGTTGAGTAAGGTAAGGTCTTGCGTACCATGCTTTTAATAATCGCTACATTATGCTTGCTAAGACCCTGAGCCAGATACTGACGCCAGTCTTGCGGATTCGTGTAAGTTAACAATTCCTCGGCCGACAATAGTTACTGAAATTGATAGATTCGCAGTAGAAACTGTTACAAAGAATATTGAAAGCGCTTCTCTTGCTCAAACATCTGACAGCTGGAGTATTTTAAAGACTCTTAGCCGCAGCTTGTAGCTCTAGAGTCTGATTGCGCTGAAACAATAAGTCCTGTCTCAGTTTTATGAACCCTTTCTGATAAACGACGTAATTTTGTAGAGCCCCAGGTTATCATCACAATTGAGCGAACACACTGAATAACTAATTGTTTAACAAGTCGTTAATTCAAATGAAATTAGAAGAGCGCTTCGTTTCGGGGATTAGTTTACTGCGAGGGTTGTTGCCTTCGAAAAATGTAGTGGATGCTTTATATTGATCGTATGAACAAACACACTACTTGGATCATTGATAATGACAACCAACACGCAACACTGCCCAGAAAAGCAAGGGGAATATTAAGGGTATTTTTTGTAATGTAATTGTGAAGAAACAAAGTTTACGAAAGAATAACTTGCCATGGGTATAGACTGTACCTGCGACCTCGAATAACGTCCGCGATGCCCTACCAACTGAGCTACCCCAGAGGCTACCTGCTGGTCTTTTTATGGGATATATATGGGCATTATAACGTAGGAGTGTCAGTGAGCGCCGCCCGTAGCCACGGCGGAAAGTGCGGAACATTTTTTTCTAGTTGTTGACGTCACGTTGCACGCGATCTTCGGTCGCACGTTCAGTCCCTGCCCTCGGTAACGTATATTTTCGTCCAGTTCTACTTCTTCGCATTTGCACAACAGTTACTAATAATAACTTAATAATCTTCTACGATTTATTGGGAGTCAAGTTTTGGTTCCCATTAATGTTGATCCAAACAGAGAAATACGAACCCCTAAAATTACGGCTTCTTTCCTTCGCTTACTGCATTGGCCATTCTATGCCCTACTCACTCCAATACGAAATACGACATACACGTTGGCTTTTATAGTTCTCCTTTTTAGATGAGTGTTTCGGCAGTAATTATTGTGTCGGTCTTAATACTAATCGTTTTGCTAAACTAGCATGGTGTGATAGTGACCCGGTTAACTTGTATTACGAAGTTCCACATTTCTTTCTCCTTTTCTTACTTGTGTTTCGAAGTAATATATTTCCGAATAAACTCTCTCACATAGGGCTTCTTTTTAAAATTCAGTACACATAAAGATTGGGGAGAGATTTGTGCATTGGTACCAACATCTCGTATAGTTGCATGGAGTCGTAAATATGGTGTACTCCGTAATGAAGCACAGGTTAAGCAACGCCCGTTATGTCGTGCCGTTCACGATATGGTGTTGCAAATATATTTTTAAGCAGCGATCAAGACGTACCATGATTGTACCACAACTAAGTTTGCTACATTTAAAAAAAGGCTTGTTTATAAAATATTATTTATATATCGTTGATAAGCGCACACTTTGGCGTTTTCAACATTGTTCCCATTTCTGATCCGCATGCTAACCCTCATGCTAACTTTGCATGAAAATATTTTCCAGTTTCGGCAACCGCACTTTATTGAATTGAGCTTTTAAAGCGTGCGTCCCCAGCCCGAGGAATTATAATTGTTGTTTTATTGAAACTTTCACACACACACAAACACACACACACACAGACACACACATACACACACACACACACACACACACACACATATATATATATATATATATATATATATATATATATATATATATATATATATATATATATATATATATATATATATATATATATATATATATATATATATATATATATATATATATATTGGACTTAAGCTTCGTCTTCTGTCAATAACCATCATCAGTCTTCGTTTCGTTCCTCTTCATCACCAGTGCCATCTTGCTGTTGCTTGAATAAAGCGTAAGCTGAACCGTGGTATTTCAAGTGGTGCTATGTGCTTCCCGATCTCTTCGACCTTTCTCCCTCCAAAGGCAGCTCCTGGAGCTCCGTTCGCGACGTCGCTTACGCTAGTAGAGCACCATGGCGCAAGGGAGAGCCCAACCGAACCACCTAGCGGCATAACCACCCGCCGCCAACCCTAGCCCGGTTAACAACCCCTCTCAGGACCCTTTATCTTCTTCGGTGAGCCTGGCGAAGAGTTCGAAGACTGGCTCGACAACTATAACTGCGTAGGTGTGTACAACAACTAGATTGAGGCATCCAATATAGCACACGTCCAGTTTTACGTTATCTCAGGTTGACAAGACATGGTTACTCCATCATGAGAGCGACTTCCGCGATTGGACTTCGTTCAAAGAGCAGCTCCGACATATTCCGACCATCCGTTTAGAAGTTGCTTGGAAGAAACTGGCAGAACGCGTTCAACATTTCGGTTAGTCCTACGCTTGTTACATTGAGGATGTGCTTGCACTTTGCCGCCGTATCGACGACAAAATGCCAGAAGCTTATAGTGTACGGCACCTTATGAAGGGCATTGGATCTAGCACTTTCAACGCCCTCGCCACGCACAACCCTTCGACGGTTTCCGACGTCGTCTCTGTATGCCAGCGGCTTGATACCTTGCAGTCAATCCGCCTGCGACCCGACTACTCTGAGTACCCCCTGGCAAACAGTATGGAGCTCCGATCCATCATTCGAGCCAGAATTCGTGAGGAATATCCAGCCTACAATGTACCTCCTTCTAACAACGTTCCCGCTCATTCCGTCTCTAGCCATCTGCGTGGCATTAATAGGGAAGAAATGTCAGCATTTGAAAGCACGCACCATGCCCCACCTTGCCCCCAACCCGCTTCGTATGCACAGATCGCTTCAATACAACCCTCTCCATCTCAAGTACCACGACCTGTGCCTGATCACGAACATCTCGCACTTATAATCGCCCGTCCACCGAACTCTACCTACCATTCTTCCTGGCGGGCCCCACGGCCTATTTGCTACTACTGAAGAATTCGAGGACACATTTCCCGATTCTGCCGACGTCGACAGCAAGATGAACGTCATGGTTATGCCGCTTTTGAACGTGAGGACACATGTGCTGGAGGTTACTACCGTTATGCCGACAGTCCTTCCGACCACCGATCCCCGTCTCCTGTGCGCATTGCCAACACGACCGACAATACACGTGCCTCCCGACCACGCTCCCCGTCGCCCCTCCGACGCTATGTTTGCCCACTTTGGCCTGTCTCTCAACTAACTACCCAGCATTCGGAAAACTAAACATTGCAGTTTTTGGAGGGAAAACTGCATCGCGGCTAAATGGCGCAATTCCTCCTGAACAACCGTCAAACATGTTATTGGTGACTGTGCAAAGTGTGCGGGTGTTGGCTTTGGTGGACACAGGAGAAACTAGTTCAGTTATGCGTGCCGACTTGTGTTCTCAATTGCGGAAGGCGAAGACTACCTTGGATCATCTTTGATTGGAGCCAATGAAGCAATAATTAGACAGTTGGCCTAATGTACAGCGCGTGTCTTCATTGATGGTATTCATCATCACATCACCTTCGGTGTCTTAATTTCATGTGTTCATGAACTATTTTTAGGTTGGGACTTTCTCTTATCAGCATCTGCATTATTTCTTGCCGTCAACGAGTAGTCGAGATGACTGAGACCGATCACTGCAGCGAACGCGTCGACAAGAAACCATTGCGTATTTTCGCAGCTTCCGATTCCATACTGCTCATACAACTCATCACCATCACTTCTCCAAATATTGCCAATTGTGACATCCTTATCACTCCTTCCAGCCACTGTCTAGCTCGTGCTGTTGTACTCACCTCCAGCCTGGTGCGGTTCAAAGACAGTGCTACGATAATTCTCGGCCTGAACACTGCAGTCGTGTCATACCACACCAGTTTTGCAATAAGTCTTGTGAACGAAACAGCTCTAAGAATAGCAAGGCAATGAAACGTGAATAATTACATTCATGATATACCTGTCATGATTTTCAAGTTATGACTGCCAAGTTACGCTTGTCATACATTCCCGTTATGCCATACAAATTTTAGTATTGATACCAAGACAGAAGGAGCCAGGAAAATCTAAGAAACACTTTTTATATAAATATTGCTAAAAGATGACAAAGTTTTGTCGAATTAATGCGTCTGTCAACTGTTTACGGCTCAGCGGTTTTGTAGAAGTTTGTCCTTGGTCTAAATCGGCTTCGACAAATTTACTCTGCCAGCAAGGAACATAACATTGTCAAAGGATTGCAGGAGTTAGCATGGGTAGTTTTGGTAGAGAATTTTGTAAACTTTCCCTCGTTGAATGGTTATTCCTACATGTACTCTTGCTCGCACCTTAGTCTGATTTTGTGAGCTCCGTGTTCTTCAATTTGTTGCCAGTTGGTGCCGTTTTTTTAAATGGAGGCCTATGTATTTTGACTCCAGCTTCGTCACAAAGATTCTCTTTTAGAAATTGTTTGTACACCATAACTCGGTGTTTATCGGCTATGCAATTGTTAAGGACGTTTGAATGAGCAGTTCAATGTGTGTCTGGTGCAACACCTCTAAATGATTTTCATATTAACGTAATGATACCACTTGCAGCGACGCCAATTAACACTTTGTGTTCTGGCGTTTGTTCTGGCTGAAGAAATTTAACCGGGATGACAAGTCACGTGGCCTTTCAAGGAGAACTTCTGTGCAATCTAGTATATTGTGGGTTTCTTTGTAGTTTTCAAAGCAGTTGGTCAAGTTTCTCTGCACACACTTGTCACTTGAAAAAAAAAAACTGGCCTCGACAAGTACCCTTGAAGAATACATATAGCGTTTTTTAAAATGTTTGAGACAGATGTGTGGTGATTAAAAAGTACTGACAGAAAGCTCAAGCTAATATTGTAGTAAAGATTCAAAAAACAATCAGCACAATGTCTTGATTGCTCAGTGCAAACCTTCTTAAAAGGGACTCAACTCGGATGGCAGTAAAGTCTTCAATATTGTTCTTGAGAAGGGGCAAGCATGGCAAGCTTCTTAGCACCATAGCATTGGGCCTATTTCGACAATAGCACATGCAAGGAGAGGCTTGGGGCGGCGGATGACTTTCTGAGGATTCACCTGCATGCAGGAGTCTTGTAGAGTTCCCACATGCGTACAAACAATATCGGCAAACTGCTCAAGGATGTCAACTGGTGGCACTGTAATGAATTGACAAGAGATATTGTGACATAACCTGAGCAATGTACCCAACTGTGTGCAACCTAGGTTAAAGCGTATTGCGAAGGCATATGTGGGCGAATGTGTGTGGTGCCCATAAATTAGCAGCTGCATTTTTTACACGAGTAATGTAATGTTGAAGTGAGGCTTGTATGAGGTAACTTTTATATTTTTGCCACATAAATCGCATTCATCCTTTGCACTTTACAATGCACAGTCACACTGCCTTCAGCCCCTCTAGGTAAAGAGGTAAACCGTGCCTCTGGAATACTGGTTACACAATATCAACTACGTTGTCCTAACAAGTGAAAGGGCTAGCTTGCGTGTATGGTCCTCAGTTTTCTAATACTCAGCAAACATACCTTCATCTTTGGTCGCCACAGCAGGCCAATCTTTTTGAACACAGCCATCATCGGCGGTCTCGACAGTGGGCCCGTCATTTTGAATGCGTTCGTGATCTGCAACCAACAATATTGGCTTTTGCAGTAAAAAAGTTATGTACAACACATCACAACTGTTAGGCATAGACATCAGGAATAATCAGAGACAACAATTATCAAGAGCAGCTAGATCTGTTTCTGTAATCGTCTTAGACAACGAGAAATAAATGAAGTTACTGACTCACTCGCATGAGCGCTGGTTATATTAGGAGGCTCTTGAATTTGCCTTGTAACTTGGAACTTTTTTTGCTATTGAAAAATAGACAGACCTAATAGCGTACGCGCACGCTAGGAAGCGTTCGGTTAACTTTCACTTATAAGGTGTTTGAAGGTACATGCGAGCTAACAAGTAACAAGTTAGGTGTCTGCAGGCTTGAATGATAATCCGCAGCAATCAAGGATGTGCGAATAATAAAAAAGAATTAATAATGAATCAAATAGCATTGTATAAAACAGTATATAAAATATTTGAAATTACCCATATTGTTTTCTTTTTAAAAAATGAGCATGTAGGGGAGAAAAGTAAAAACAAAGCCTTCAAACAGCTAAAGGTCATTTTTCTTCTTTTATTCCCTAAAGTAATCTGTACACAGCCCAAGCTTTTACAAGACTACCGATATTGATTGCTAGATGATATTGAAATATTGATTGCTAGATGAACCAGGTTTTTCAGACAACTCCACTTATGTTCACTTTTTACAATGCTGAAGCTGCATCGCATTGTTCAGCACTTGATTAACCTCGCAATAACTGATGGTGGGGAATATAACGTTGCTTGTAGCTTCATTACTCACAATAGATGCAAGTGTTGCGTTTGAGTTTTTTTCTTGCAGATGTAGATACAAAAAAGTGGATTGTTAAAGGTTTTGGGTATGTAGGCCACGTCATTCTAACAAGTTGATCTGATTCATTACATCCGTATCTGCCATGTTTGGTCAAAATGAGGTAGTTGTGTTGTCCCAATTTTATTTAAAATGATCACAAAGACTGGCATTTCTAACATGAGCGAATTCTGTATTTGGACATACAGCTATGAAATATTACGAAGATCTAGTGCCTCCTGTGCTGATTACCTTAGTTTTTGTAGTTCAGGTACTTGGAGTCGATTATATATAACTGTAAGGGACTTTAGTGATGTTTGTAAATATTTATTTCAAAATAATTGTTATTTTGTTGAAGGGTTTTTTTGAAAATGGTTCACTTACTATTCGAAAACTACTCGATTACAAATCGTACTCAAATCGTTGTCGTCACTATTCAATTTGTATTCAATCCGGTTCTACAATTCACTATTTGCACACATTTAGCATCCATAGGCGTGCGAAGGATTGCCCTTCAGGAGAGGGTGAATGTTCACCAAAGCAGCCCCTCCCCCATTTTTATCATGTAATTGTATGGGGCTGAGTTTGTGGCCTGCTTCCTATGAAGTCATTGTATGGTTCACTTTTCACCCTCCCTCTTTGATGGCAAGAAGAGGGCGGGGGCGCTTCCTCTATCTACCCCTCCCTCCTTAATCTAGCACCGATACGACCTACCGGCTACATGATTTATCCGGTGGCTTGCGAGGTAGCTTATACTTCACAAATCGGCGCTTTGGCAAGCTCAGAGTCGGAAGCGCGTCAGGCCTCAATCTCTTGTACGAGAACTCTTGAAAGGAAGAGAAGCAAGAGAGAAAATATCAGCAGTAACGATGCACTCGCTCGTGCATTTTCATCGCTTACGTGGTGAGTGAGGGCTCACAAAACGATGCCTGCTTTTACCATGGGCGCTACATCCAAAACAACTACACTTTTTCTTCAGTGCAGCATCCGTGCCTTTACTAAGCACCAGATCATGAAAACACTTTCCGCGTTCGCATGCACTTAACTACTCGACAGATAATTATGAACTGTTCTCATGGCCATGTAAACGCAACAAAACAACTATGATCAACAATAATGCTCAATGGCTTTGGTTAAAACAAACTCGCAGCTGAGAGTGAACAAACTTCTCACTCGCAGCGCAGACGACACATGAAGGAGAAAGAGTAAATTTCTTAAATTATTTTTCGTATTCTTTGTGCAATCGTACTGCTTAATTTTTTTAGCGGAACATACGAAACGAAATCACAGGGAAGCTTCTCTGAGTGGGCGATTACAGCACCCGTCTTCACGCTTGTAGTGCACCGCATCCACAATCATAGATGCACACTTAGCCGAAGCAATCGCTCACTACTCACCACTCTTTCTCGTCCACGAACGCTTGAATGCACTTTCGTCGAAGTACTTGCTGCACACAATCACGTACTTTGAAGGCGTCTTTGCGTTGCGAAACTTAACAAGACACACTTGGCGGTGTTCCAGTTTGGTTGAATAAAAATGGATGCTTATCCTTGGCTCTTTACAAAATGTACGGATTGTGGTACCAAGCCAAACCTCACCATTGATAACGATGAGTTTTCTGCGGGTTCAGGAACAAAGAATCACGATGCTAATAAGCAATCTCGCGTACTTTTACGCACCATGCGAAACTTCTATCAGCACTTTTGCGGTGATTGTGCGGCCTGCTATAGGTCGATCTCCCTATGAATAACACCATCGTGTGGCATTACCTCAGATCACTTGTTTTCAGCTTTCATAGAAGTTAATATATAAGAGTGTATACTCTTGGCTCCTAAGCTATCAAAATACGTATTTCGTGCCTCTACTAAACAGAGCTCCCAACATGCCATACTTGCACAGACCTACTAAAGATACAGCACTGACCACCTGTACATGCTAAATTACGAAAATTATGCTGCTGTCTTACTGACAATATATATTAACGATTTTAAACAACGGGGAATAAGAGACGTTTAGTAGAAGCAATAACGTAATAGGTGTTGTAGGTCACTGTTTTTGTAGAATACTGAATAAATAAAGATGCTTGCTCAACTGAACAAGTTCAGCAAAGCAGGGTACCGTAAAACATCTATGGGTGGACATTCAAAGACAATGAAAGACACTCGTGGTATATTTCACAATGAAATACCCTCTAAATATTCAGCATTCCCTTTTTTTTGAATTCCCAGGCTTCAAGTGCAGCAGCTTCTTTCTGTAAGCAAGTGTAAGTGCAGGTTATATGATGCCTGCTTCTAGAATGCTGATCACGTTTATGGCTTGTATCGGAAGGCCTTGTCGGGTTGCCCTACCACAACCGTGTATTATAATGCTGCTGACCTTTGCTAACGCCATCAATACCAGAAACGTCCAACGCTTCGTTCACCTCACTCTTCCAATGCACGTACAATCTTCTCTAGCCGTCACTGGTGAGGCGAAGATACAAGAATGCTCGTAAGCAACTGAAGGTTCATACTGTAGGCCAACCTACACGGACGCGCCGTCCAGAGCCCGTCATTTTGCTCTTGCTTGGCGCCACAAACCGTCATTGGTGCTCCGGTGCTACCACTGCAACGACGTTGGTATATAGCTCGGAGCTGCACTCGAGAGATCGAGTTGGTGAAAAACTCGACTCCTACTATGCAATATACCCCTGAAAGCTAGAATGCGGGCAGTTGAGGACAGGGCCCCACATGATGGCAGAAGTTCCTTTTCTTTTCTTTGTCCTCCTCACCAAGATGCCAACTGTGCTGGCGAAGTTTGCAGATCTACCCCAGCACCATGAAGCACTAGAGGACACAGGAGCTGCCTTCGGTGTTCTCGTGATGAGTTTCTTGTGTGGAAGATTTTCGGTAAGTTCTACCCAGGTAGACAGAACCCTTTTTGTCCTGGCCGACGGAGCCGCTTCACCTAGCCTCGGAGACGTTGGCCTGATTATGTGCGCGCTTGGGAAGAAAGCTAGACAGCGGTTCCTTCTTATTCTATACTTGTATGTGCCAGTGATGTCTGGCTGTGAATGGCATTAGTTTCCACTTTAGCGGCACTGATCGCACCACGGAACTGAGACCAACTTGAGCAAGTGTTGAAGCTTGCGAGAAAGCTTGCCCTTGGCAGTCGTATTTCCCGTTGCATCGTGCCATTTACACAGCTGTTCACAAATTGCATCTCTGTGCTCGCTGACAACTTCCGGTTGATGAAAAGTCCAAGTACTAAATTTTCATTGCAAGCCGGCAATCCAACAACGAGCACGTGAATGACCGTAGGCACAAATATGGTTTAACCTGAAATTCTGGATGTTTTGAAGAAACACCGTGGTTTTCGGCCAGAAGCTACGCCCTTCAATAAAGAGCACCAAGTGGTTACGCCGCTGCTACGTCTCGCCACTGCGGGTCTCTCGAAGCGACGGTAGCTACCACAGTGTCGGCAGCGATCGATAGAGTTAAGCCAATATATTTAGAACAGCTTTTGAACACCTTTGCTGTAGCTTTGACGGAGATGCTAGCTGCCCGGATTAACGACCCTGTTACCTCTTTTCCTGTACACACTGTCACAGTTCAGGGTGAAGCTGAGCGCCTCGGCAATGTGCAAACCACGCAGAGTCAAACAAATGTTTCTCCAGAAAAGCTCGTCAGCTCCCAGTTGCCGACCCCTGCGGGGTTCAGTGGGCCAATTTGTGACATGAGGCTTGGAAATATCAGTCATAAGAGGCACAGTGATCCATTGTCTCAAACATATTCTCAAACTTTGAAACCAAAAAAGGTACTAACAATGACAACAACAAGCAGGACGCTTTGCATTCTGTGGTGCAGTCACATGAAGTCCAACATAGCACCTGTAAAAGTTCTCCAGTGCAATTGCCATTTCGTATGTTCCGGTTACACAGACCGTTTTTGTATCATACTAAACAAATCATAATATTCGTTTCCATAAAAAGCGCTGGCTTTCACTTTTAATGAAGTCCTGGCTAGTGCACGTCTCGTAGGCGGGACGTTCGATTTAGAAAAAGTCACATGTGAAGCAGGCTATGCGGCAAGGGTTAGCCGTGACAGCGCGAAAAAAAAAGAGCGTACCCTCCAAGCATGCCTTATAGGCGTCTGACTGCTCTGGGCGCTTACGATGCTATCCACGCGAGCGAAGTCCTTCTCATTTAGTGGCCGTTCAAGTCGGGGCATGCCGTGCATGTATCGGTGACAAGCATGCGCAAGCGGCGTCAGCCACAGGGGCAAGCAGTGCTGCAAGGAGGTTTACACGGGGCTGGCTATGCACAATATCTTGTGTGCGTGAAGAAGAGGATAGTCGCCCTTGAGAATATGAGCGCGCTATCACGTGCCTCCCAACCTCGGCCAGGGGGCACTGCGCAGCGCGCGTTTCGCCGCTTTTCTAGTGAAAGCCGGTCGCTTGGTACCCCGCTCCCACCTTCTACCTGCGCTATTTCAACACGTTCACGCGCTCTGCACGCGCTGTTGTCTGGTCGCCCTGTACGTGCATTGTCACCTGTGACTTGCTCCGAAGGTTTAAAAAGGTTATAGAAACGTTCACACGGTGTGAATCTCATCAGAACCGCGGATGATTCATCGAAAACCTTTGCGGGAACAAGCAAGGATTGATATGTGAGGTTTGACGTCCGAAAACCACCACATGATTATGAGAGACACCATAGTGGAGGGCTCCGGAAACTTCGACCACCTGGTGTTCCTCAATGTGAACCCAAATATGAGAAACCTGGCCTACGGCATTTTCGCCTCCATCCAAAAAGCAACCACCGCCGCCAGGATTCGTTCAAGCGACCTGCGGGTCAGCAGCCGAGTACCCTAGCCACTTGAACACCGCGGTGGGGCACGGGACCAAGCAAGTCATACACGATGTCTTTGAGCGAGAGCTAAGTGGATGTCTATGGTGAACAGTTGCCTTTCTATGACAATAAAAGTGAGGTGACTGCACGAATTCGACAAGTATGTTACCGGTAAAACGCGCATTTCCAGTGGCATTCATGTCTTATCGGAGCTGTCGGCAAACTACTACCACGCTTTCGCGTGAGTTTGTATATAAGTTCGGATTTCTATTGCTTGAATGTGAAGTGTGTCACGCGGCTTTCCGTCGATTAGGTGGTCAGTGCGAAAAGACTAAACTTATGGCTCTCCTGTTCAGTCCCCGGCACTATTTGAATGCGGTGTGCTCAGTTTTATAGGAGGTGAAGAAGACTGAGGCGCAAAAAACATAACGTGAAGCAGGAAAAGCAGGAGAGAAGACACAACAGCGCCAACTACCAACTGTTTAATGACCGTCTGGGAAACGCACTAGAAAGAAGACATAACCGCGCATGCGTGCACAGCCAACCAACATCGCACAGCGTCATGAACAAGGCACTAAGTTATCCAAAAAATGCATTTCTGTTGCGTACAACACAATATATGTATCACTGTTACAATCGGGGCCTTTATATTAGATAAAATAGGCTTCCAAGAGCTCTCTAGTTGTTTGTTTTTTGCTCCTCCCAAGAATCACCGTTTTTTTTCAAACAATGGCACACACCCACAGGCTTTACAGTGCGCTGGAGGATGCGCATGCTCACTTTTGCCTAAAATACAGGCATGGTCCCTCAGTCTGTCATTAATGCAACGCACCGTTTGTTCGATATAGAACTCGCCACAGCATAGGGGAGTCCCATATACCACGCCTTGTGCGCAGCGCCGAAAAAGTCTTGTGTGCTGCTTCTGGCAGCCCCTTTGCTCATCGCATGTGATACGTGGGCACAATTGAGCAAGTTTGTTGGGAGCTTAAAAAAACCACCGAAACACCATAACGTGAAGCCACCTTCTTGAGGTTATGGCTCATACGGTGTATATAAGGGACCACCTCAGGGTTAACCCGCTCTCTCGCCTTCAGGCGCGCATTTGCATTCGACACTCTGCCTTTCACCCTCTGCAGCAAGGATTCCACCACTGAACTAACTACGGACTGAGGGTAGCCGGCCTTGGAAAGCCTCAGAAGTTGACGCATAAAGCTAGCTTGCATAACATGCTCACATGATCTGCGTAGTGCCACCTCTAAGCAAAGTAGAGCGATTCCGCGTTTCCCAGTCTTTGAATGCGCTGAATCGTAAAGTAACATTTCCTTCTCACTCCGAGGTAGGTACGCACAGCATACGTGACCAGCCGAAATTGTGAGGTTAAGGTCCAAAAACTGGAAGGAGTTATCTTCCGGAAGTTTATTATTGAACGTGAGCTCCTTAGAATTTGCTCTAAAAACATCTAAAACCTGCTTAACTATCACAGAAAAAGGAAAAGAGCACCTATTGTCAATAACAACTATAAATCATCTACATATCTAACTACCTTCAGAATATATGAATGAGATGAAGTAAAAACACTTTGTAGTGCGTGGTCAAAGGATGATAAAAAGACGTCACATAAAATCGGTGCTACCCGTGACCCAATGGAAATGCCCTTCCTCTGTAAAAGCATGCCTTGTTCAAAAGAAACGAAAGTGTGGTTGAAATGAGCTTCTAAGAGGGTAACAAAATTAGCGGACGACATCTCCGTTTTAGACACTGCTTAACTGCCCGAAGTAGCTCCGGATGCGGAACCGAGTAAAAGAGGTCACTTACATCTACAGAAAAAAAGTCGCCTATTTCATGGTTACGGCATTTCAGTCCGGCGTTTACGTCCTGTGGAATTGCAGCTGGTGTAAAGAGAATCGAACTGAGGACATAAATCCTAGCATCGCAACACATCATCATGCTAACTTATCGGTGGGTATTGCTGGCAAAACCTGTACGTATGAACACTCAGCGCGAGCCCACAGCCTAAATCTGTTTACACTGAGTGATGATGAGGAGCCTACAGCCATCAGCTGAATAAAACACTTGCAGGGCACACAGTACGGTATTTTCAGTTTATTAGGCTAGCAAGCTTCACCACTTTCGCTCTACTAATGTCTCGGCAAGCTAGAGCCCAATTGCGAAAGGTACAACGGTTGTCTATTTGCTGTAGTTTCAGTTTAAAAACACGCTTTCTTCTATATGAGATTGGTCATCGCGTTTCATTCAGTAAATTATTCGTTTGTACAACCGTGCACGACAGATATTCTCAACGTAACCGAACCGTGGAGTATCAGCAAACTGCGATAACTCATTCTTGATGCATTTGCTTCTCGCACTGCTTCCATTGGAAACGGTAGAGCTTGACAGACAGTTTTCAGGTCTTCGTCGTGTTTAAACTTTCGTAGCAGCTCACAATGCAGCAATATTGTGTGCCTGCTTTCCAGAAGGAGCGCAGCCTATAGCGTCTAAAACGCGAGATAAGCGCCTCAAGAACCACGTTTTCCGTGCGCGAAATTGGAAAACCCAGCAAGCGGAGCCCGTTCTAGCGACCGCAGCTTTGCCCCTTTTCCGCTAGGGTGGTGAACGCCGCTGCGCAAACTTGAGCCTGTCTTCCCTATATTGTTGCAGTTCTCTTGCGTGAATTAAGACAAAAAAACGTGTGCAAGAAGGCGAGATCTGGAGTTTGGAGTTGTGAGCGAAGGCGATCACTGGAAAGGCCAGCGCTACTGTCGCTGTGACGTAGTAAATGACATCACGTGACTCGCCAATGCTGTCGTCAGCGCGGCGCGCTTGCTTTCAGCCCCGAGTCAGTTCATTTTCTAACTTACAAGTTTGTTTATACGCTCGTTGCCATGGTGACGAACGCATTCTGGTGGGCCTTATAGTGAATGAGCCCTTCCAATATGTCGCAGCTCCAACACACTTGACTGATAGAACTAAAATTGCGGTGACCGGCAAATTGGGCAATCGCAGGGAACTGTGGGATACGACAGCTTCCGGTTCGACGCACCACACAGGTCAGCAGTGGCAAGCGCGCATTTTTGTACTGCTCCGTTGAAAAAAGCACCTGGCCATGCAATGTCAGTGCCTTTAGAGATGTTTTTTTTTTGCCAACCATGTTTGTGATGATGACAAGCTACGAGAGCCATGAACGGCCCGCAAACTTTTTTGTCGCATTAAAATGATGTGCAATGATTTTATGCTGCTCGAGGGTGCTGTCAGTTTGGCTAGCAGATCAGTCGATACGCAAAACAGTTTTCCTTGTATGATACGGTACTGCAGATAAAAAGTCACCATTTGAAAAATCTCAGGGGATGGGGATGATTTTAGCAGTGTGCTAAGAGTTCAATTCGGGATCGCTGCTACAGCCGAACTCGTCAGTCGATCGGCATGAAGCGCAACACTTATTGAATGCGTTGAAATATTTTTTTTCTAGCCTTCAGCGCGCTATAAGAGGCATTTTTTTAGTCGAAGCCATATGCTTATTTGAACGCTGATCTTGGTCAAGCTGCATGACATGGCGGCACATAAACAATACAGTCAGACATAGACGGCGCCAAATAATTGAAACCCTGCGCTTGTTTAATGCACTTCTTCCTTTGGGTGCCATCCTGGCGCACAGTTTGGCCTAGATAATTGCAAATGGACTTGTCCAGCGCTTCGTGTAAACAGACTCTTGAGTGAAGCTTTCGCGTTTTTTGTCCTGTATATGGGTGCAATGGCTGGCGCTCATCTCGTATGGCAGGCAGATTTTGCCTGCACGTTCCCATAATATTTTTGCTAAGCGCTCCTGAGCGACAATTTATTTCTCAAATAAACATTCGTACCAAATTTATGCGTAAGCTTTTTTTTAGTGTGGAATATACACGTATCTGTGATAAAACTGTTTTCGCACGCTATGGATTCAACGTTCCGAACTGAAAAGCTACCTGTCACTGTGGCTCTGATCACAGCCACGGCCAACCTTATTTTTCTTT
The DNA here is from genome assembly GCF_043290135.1 of Rhipicephalus microplus. Classification (NCBI taxonomy): domain Eukaryota; kingdom Metazoa; phylum Arthropoda; class Arachnida; order Ixodida; family Ixodidae; genus Rhipicephalus; species Rhipicephalus microplus. The sequence goes on from NC_134710.1 coordinate 389,542,503, forward strand.
CTTCGTTTCATGGCAATCAGTTTACGCTCGAGTTGGAGCAGAACAGCTGAACAACCGACCATGGTTTATCAAGACGAAGATAAACGGCGGCGGCGCGCCCGTTTATAATTTGAGATAAAATGTTCAATAATTTGAGATAAAATGGTCAATATTTTGAGACAGTGTACTTTGCGGTTATTTAGGCAGATGAACTTATTGTCTTTTTTTGCAACCGGCTCTAAAGAAAGATTCCCGAAGCTTGGAATCACAGCAATCATTCTGTTCGGCGATTGTGTAGTTAAAGGAACGCGTAATGTGGCCTCTACTTCACGCCCTGGTGTTCGTTTCTGTGCATACGCTAAAACTAAAAAGCAGTGCGATGCATGTTCAATGAAGCCGAGAACGTGGAAAGTACCTAGCATTTAATATCGCATGTGCGGCAAGCACTTTCGCAAAAATAATTGATGCACTACGTTGCGGTAGATATCTAGTCAGTATGGCGCGGAACTTTTCGGGAAGGTATACACATATCAATTTGCGACGCCTAATCATGCCAGGAAGACAGGCATTTTTCAGCTTTCTGCATCTCAAGGGCGGCGAGAAAGAATTTGTCGAAATGCAGTAATATTGAGTTGCATATTCAGACGTGTGTTCTGTTAGCAGCCGTGATTTGCTGAGCTGCTCGTAAACAAATTGGATGATGCCAGACACCAGCAGAGTCACTGAAAAAAGATAAAATAATTTTAATTGATATTCGAGCAAAAGATGCGAGCAGCTATTTTGCAACGTTCGCGCATCACATCACGTCACTGAATGCAACCCCGGCAAGGAACCACGTATAGTGAAAGCGACGATTAGTGAGACAAAATATATGTGGGTGAAGGTACACTTACTGAAATATGTCTTACAAATAATCGGTGTGTAATGCTAAGAAAAGTAGCAGGCCGCACGAGCCATGGTTGTTGTGAATAGTAATGCTATTGCAGCAAAGGAGCTCTAGATACTCTCATGAAAGGTCAAGCGAACCTAATAGCCAATGTCAAAGCATCGTTCTCTTTCGGCCACTTGATACTGCTCTGAAAACTAGGACTAGGTGCTGCCATGAACGGAGAACGGCTGCCTACACTCATGAAAACATTACCTCTCGGCCACGCACTCCCCGCGCAAAAGCAAGGAACAGGTGCGCGTCATCGCACTTGCCTCAGTGAACATAAATATTCGTGCAATTAGAGAATGCTTCGATTTACAGAAAATAGACGATTTTCATAACAACAATCTTTTTACCATAGCGCCTCTTCACGTTGTGCGTCCATGGTACCAAGCGCACGCGTTCCGTCCAAAGTGCACGACGTGGCGATTATCATACGTCGGCTTGCGAAAAATCTTTGTTCGCAAACATTCTAGATTGTTTTGCAGCTAATACAAACAGAAATGACTCTAGCGAAGCAAGAACAGCCTGAATCACAGGATTTGTTGAACACTTTGCGCAGGCGGTACCATGTGATATCGTTTTTTACGTCACAGAACGATTCCGGCAGATGGAGCCACAGTATGTCCTCGCCGCCGCCGAGGTTTCATGTTTTGCGCGAAACGGGTCAGTTTTGCGTATATTCCACATCAGCGGCGGACGTTTGTAGGCCGGTATGGTTAATTTATCGTGTGGTGTGAGCAGGTATTTAGCAATACTGCAAGGTATTACAGCCGTCAGCAAGGTTAACACGAACGCACGCAGTTTGATTGACGCTAGCATCGCGCAGCTTTTATACCTGTTTCCGAGATGTTACCTATGCGCGTCAACGTATTATCCCAGCATACAACGTTATTATCTCGGCAACAGGGCCCAGTGCTTCACGGCTGACCTGAGTCGAAGTAATCCAGGTCACGTGTCGGAATGTTCGAGTTCAGCTTGCTGGTGACTGTACTTCTCTCGAAATTAAGGAGGTGTTGTTTCTGCAACGAATGCACGTGTGTGTTTCTGCGAAGGATACGCGTGAACTCCAGTTCATTTCAGCAGCAGGTCCGTAGCCACCTGCGCATAATACGTGCCTGAGATCGGTGAATTACGAGCACCCGGGTAGCGAGCTATGACAGCCCGTTTCTTCATGGACACCACGCAACGTCGCAACCTAGAAGAAGAAAGAGCAAGAAAAAAACGCCAGCTCAATTCGTAAGTCATGTCTATCTCATGAGTGGCATCCCAAATAACCGACATTTCTTGCGGAACTAAGCCCGCCATGCGATCGAGAAGCCGCTAGGGTGCCTTGATGCGCACGAGGAGCGGGCATAGAGGCCCTCTTGAAGCCGCCGACAAACAGCGGCAGCCTCTCACTATCACGGTCCAAACAAACGGGGGCCACACGTTTTATTGAAGGAGATATGAAGTCTGCAAGAACCGTGTCTTACATTTCAGAGGAAGGACACGTTCATTTTGAAATGTCTAGAACAGACGAGAGTTTGTTTGCGAATGAAGTTCAGCTACTGGATTGATGGATGGATGAATTAATATGGCTATACCCTTTAGACCTGGCGGGGGTAACGCCAACAAGTCGTAATACCTAGTAAACCAAAAACCTAATTTATCTTTTTTTCTCTAAATTGTGAGGTTGAGGATTGGTACTCTGCAGTGAAGGGTTTAATTTTCACTCGTTTCTTGACTTTAGCCATCAATCAGATGACCTCCATCTAGTTATTTTTACCCACTTAATCTCTAGTTTACCCACCCTGTTCCTATACTCCAGTGCTTTGAAAAACTCTGCGCCATCATCCTGAACTATAGGGTGAAGCCCTTTACAGAACATTATCTAGCGTTCAGCCGTTTTCTCATGCTCTCCACATGCACTGCATACCGTGTCTACGCCTTCGTATTTGGCCCGGTATGTCTTGGTTCGCAATACTCCCGTCCTCGCCTCAAACAGTAGAAAACTACCCCGAGTGTTATCATTGATCCTTTCCTTGCCAATTTCCTGCTTAAATGTTTGATAGATCCCTAGCTTGGACTTCTTAATCATGGCGATTCTCCACATATTGGTCACAGCTTCCTTCACCTTCTTCTTAACCGATGATTCTTTTTAGTTTGGCCAGCTGTTGTTTTTGAAATATTTACCAGTCACTTTCCTAGTTCGCTTCTTCCATTTCGAATCGACATTCTTCATGTACAAGTAGCTGAAAATCTTCCTAGCCCAACGCTCCTCCCCCATTTCTCCAAATCGCTTTTCAAATTTTATCTTGCTGCTAGCTTCCCTGCCCTCAAATGAAGTCCAATTCATATCACCTTGTACTGCCTGATTTGGTGTATTCCCGTTAGCTCCTAAGGCAACCCTTTCTATTCCACGTTGCTTCATTTCTAATCTTGCTTGAGCTTCTGATCGCATGCACAAGACCGCATTGCCGAACGTCAGAACAGGAACCATGACCCCTTTCCATATTACTTTCATAACATCTTACCTATTGTAAGTCCACAGTGCCCTATTTTTCATCACTGATGCATTCCTTTTACTTTCAGCCGTTGCGTATATTTCGTGTTCCCTTAAGCACTCGGCCCCATTGCTTATCCATACACCCAGATATTTGTCTTTATCTGTTATTTCTAGCGTGACCTCCTGTATTCTAAGCTCACTACCTTCATTATCATTAAAAGTCATGACTGCTGATTTTTTTTACTGAATATAAAATCTAACCTATCTCCCTCATTACCGCATATGTTCATAAATCTCTGCAAATCTTCCTTGTTGTTGGCCATTAGCACTAAACATCTGCGTACATCAATGCTGGTAGCACCTGTTCAATGAGTTTTTCTTGTTTAAAGAAATAGAGTTGAAGCAAATCCACTTCCCTCTAATTTGGCCTCTAATCTTTGTAGGTACATCATGATTTACAAGGGTGACAGAGGACACCCCTGTCTAAGCCCCCGTTTTACCTCTGTGGGCTTGAATACCTGTTTTTTTTTCACTTTATAACTACCTTGTTACCTTTAGAGATATCCTTTAATAGGTTAGTGACTCCATCTTTCACACCTAGTGTGTCCAGTATTCCCCACAGGTACTCTTCAACCACGCTATCGTCCGCTCTCATGATAGCCAAAAATGCTAGCCACAGGGGCCTGTGTTTCTTTTCTGCTTTTTAGATGCTCTGCGTCAGTAAGAACAGGTTGTCTTCCAACCTCCTGTGATTCCGAAACCCATTCTGCAGTTCTCCCCGCACCTCCTTAGCGTCTATTCATGCCTGCAGTCTTTCCTTTATAATCTGCATCGCCAGCCTGTAGACCACTAATATCGTTGTTATAGAACAGCAGTTGTTTATGTCAGCTTTGTGCCCTTTTCCTTCATAGATCATGCTCATCATGCTGAGTTTCTATCCATCGAGGACTTCACCATCAAATAATATTTTGCTCACTGCCTCTTTTAAAGTCTGCTTATACTTCTGACGCAATGTCTTTATCAGCATCATCGGAATGCCATCTGGGCCGTTCGATGTACTATTAGGACACCTCTTCTCAGCCCTTTCCCACCCGCGTTGTTAAAGTAAAGTCATTGCACCACTTGATTCATCCTTTTCTATTGTGGGTCATAAGGCACTTTGTTGAAAATTTTCTGTCACCCTTGCTCTTATATTGCTACGTGCCAGTGCATGGAGTTGAAGAAGACAAAGCAGAAAGACTGGCGTTAGCTAATCTGTGTGGCTGGTGCTGCTTCTCAGTGTCCGACTTCCGTAATATTGGGGAAGAACAGAAGCGTGATGCAGAGCTGCTTGACATCATCAGCCGTATGGAATCCTCCCCAAATGATGCTTCTGTCCACTACTTTGTCATTCAAAAGGGTGTGCTATACCATCGCAATTCTGACCAGACGGGCCCGACATTTCATTGTTGTGTCTAATCATTTGCGCCGCTGTGTTCTCACCGAACTTCACGACTATCCCACGTCTGGACACCTTGGCGTATCCCGCACGTGCGAGCGCGTCCCGCGCCGTTTCTTCTGGCCAGGCCTTGCTCGCTTGGTACGCCGATACGTCGCCACGTGAGGCCCATGCCAACGTCGTAAAACACCATGGCTGCTGCCCGCTGGCCATCTTCAACCAATTGACATACCCGCGGAACCATTTTACTGTGTTGGGTTAGACCTGTTTGGTTTTTTTCCCACATCAACATTGGGAAACAAATAGATAGCCGTTATTACAGACTACGCTACACGCTGCGCTATTACGCGAGCTCTACCGACCAGCTGTGCAACCGACGTCACTGACTTCTTGTCACGGGACGTTATATTGATTTACGGGTCTCCGAGACAGCTTCTCACAGACCGTGGCCGTACATTTCTATCCCAAGTCGTCACCGACATTCTGCGTTCTTGCTCCTCGCGACACACACTGACAACCGCTTACCACCCTCAAACAAACGGCCTCACGGAACAATTTAACCGCACTTAAACAAATATGCTCGCTAAGTACGTGTCGCCCGACCACCGAGACTCGGACCTTGCCTTGCCCTACGCCACTTTCGCGTATAATTCATCCCGTCATGACACAGTGGGCTTTTTGCCGTTCTACTTATTGTACGGAAGAGAGCCAACTTTACCACTGGACACAGTCATCTCAGCTCATACCTCGTCCGCCAGCGAGTATGCCCGCGACGCGATTGCACGAGCCGATCATGCCCGTCAGCTCGCTCGCGCTCGGCTGATGGCGTCGCAAACCAACCAATGCCGTCGGTACGATGCGGAACATAGAGACGTACATTTCGCTCCCGGTACCCTCGTTTTACTCTGGTCCACTCATCGTCGGCTGGGCCTATCAAAAAAACTTCTGTCTCATCACACGGGACCCTACCGTATATTGTGTCAAGTAACACCTGTCACCTACGAGATCAGACCCATCTATCCATCATCATCTACTATGCGGTTCAGTGATATTGTACACGTCTCGCGCATCAAGCCCTACAAGAATGCGGCAGATACCGACCTTTAAAGCACCGGGAATGGACCTCCACCGCCGAGGGTAATGCTACGTGCCAGCGCATGGAGTTGAAGAAGACAAAGCAGATAGACTGGTGCGAGCTAACCGGATGGCGCTGCTCGCCTAACCGGCTGTAAATACATTGGTGACAACCCCTCCAACTCGGTCTCCTTTTCGTAACAATATATTCAACAACTTCGTCCCTTTCGAGCCTAGCACCTGGAGCTGTAGTTATAAACCTTTGCTCTAGGCTCGCCTCATTTCTCAGGGAGTTTAGATGATTCCAAAAATTTCGCAGCTGCCTTTCTATCCTTTTTATCTACTTCTGCCAGCCACTGAGCCTGCTTACTTCTAATCTTTTCATTCATCAGAAGAGATGCTTCCCCTCTACAGCTTTGAAAGATGTCCCAGTTTCTTTCAACATCTTCTGTTGGTTCACCGAGCTCCTTCACATGTCTCTGTTCTTTAGAGGCTTCCTGACGTTTTGCTATGGCTCTCTCAACTTCCTCATCTCACCAACTCTTTGGTTGGCGTCTTCTTTACCGACGTGACTTGTCACGTGCGTTAGCGCGCTCTAGCTGAACAGTCTAATTAGATTCGCGTAAGTCCATACTGTTTTATTTCGCTCAGTGTTTACTATCTCAATTTGTTTAGTAGCTATTTTTATTTGCCTTTTTGAATAAAAATTTTCCTGAAGTTGCTCATCTTGTCTCCTTCCCACTATCACTGCTTTTCCAAAACTTAGCTTGATACGTTTGTGATCACTACCTAGATTTCTGGAGTCACATTCATCTATGTGCATTCTCCTGAGCTTATCATACATCCTATGTGACATCAGTGCGTAATCTATCGTCGACTGTAGCCTTCCTACCTCCCTTGTTATTTGCCCTTCACTCTTATTAGTATACCTGCAAATGATAAAATCATTCCTTTCAAACATATCCATGATCTTTTTGCTTGTTGGGTCGGTAAACCCATCTATATCTTCTATGTGCGCATTCATATCTTCTAGTATATTTATCTCACACTCTCCTCCTAATTCCTCAATGTCATTTGATATAAACTCCATCATTGCCTAGTTTTCCACTCTGGCCTTTGCTACCGTCCACAAGTACACCGAACCAAGGAGTGTCATTTGCCGTGCCACTTTCTCATTTAGCCATAAATAATCCTCGCACTCCTGCTTGACCCTTTGCCAGTCTGTACTTTTATGAATGAATGCCCTAATACTACCTCTTTTCTGCTGCCTTCTGTTTTATTACAATAATCCCACGCGTAGTCCGGATTGCTAGGAGGTTGTTCAATGTCCCTAAGATGTGTTTCTACAAAACCGTATACTATCGGCGCCTCCTCTCTTAGCTGTTCTTCTATCTCTTCCCACTTCAGCCTGTTCCTGCCATGCTGCATGTTAATATACCCTTCGCCTGAATTGGCTTGGCCCTCGTGGCGACGTTTATTTCTGTACTGGACTCTATCTGTCTTAGATATTGGTGCCACTTTGGAATGGTATCTGTCCATACCACCTGTCAAAGAGTCTCCCTGGTTGTTTTCTTCGTTACTAGCTATCCTGCACCCCGAAGGGTTCTTGTCCCCCCCCCCCCTAAAAAGCTACTGCACGTCCTGCAAGTTGCCAACCCACCTCATGACCTAGCCAATCATCAAAGTGGATTCTGTCTCGTTGAAAATCACCCCACCTATGCACCTCTCTGTTAATTACCACCACCTCAAAGCCTTTCTCTCGACTAATCCGCCATATCTCTTGGTTTGCGTTGACAACCGCGCTGTGCAGGCCCCTGTCATGCACTGGTACCTCCGGTATCGTACATATCACTACCTGTACCTGAGGAGAAGTGGCGCGCATGTCATCGACCCCTTTCGCCAGTGTGGGCACTGGTCCTGCCATAAATTCATTTATTCATTTAGGACATCGTTTAAACCGGCTGAAGTTATCACGTGGTTTTGCCCATCAGCTTTAGTTTTGAGTTTTGGACTCACTTGCCTGATGACTGCCTCCAGCTTGTGTCCTGAAAACATCCCTACAGCAACCCTCTTGTCACGTCTTACCCTCTCTTTGATTGCTTCTGCGCATCGATTTAAATTCCATTCCCAGGCAATTATGACGTGCTGTAACTTTTTAGCTGGAGCGTCCTGCATCTGGCGGTTATTTGCAGCTGTGATGCCGGCTGCTTTGTCCCCCCAACCCCGCCATTACTTCGCTGAAGCTGGGTCTTGCGACCATTGTACCGGCTGAACATGTTTTTTTTCCAAACCTGCTTGCTCTTTCTTCTCCACCGTTTTGGTTGCCGGTGCCCTACTGTTTTCTCTGTCGGCCGCTCCTTTGGTCACCTTCGCTAGTGCCTCCTCGGCGTACTTCAGCCTTTCTGCCATAGCCTTTATTTTCTCTTGCTCTGTCACCATTGCTGTCTTCAGCTCGGTGATTCTGATCGCAGTTCACTCTGGACAACCATCATTTTCTCCAATTTTTCCTCGACTTCACCTTGCCTACACTTGGCGTCAGCTTCCTGTCCATTCGCTTCTGCACTTGGGTTCATTTTCAAACCCACCCCTCATCCAGAACACTTTACAGCCTTTTTGATTGATTTGTGGGGTTTAACGTCCCAAAACCACCATATGATTATGAGAGACGCCGTAGTGGAGGGCTCCAGAAATTTCGACCACCTGGGGTTCTTTAACGTGCCCCCAAATCGGAGTACGCGGGCCCATTACAGCCTTTTAACCATGCCTCTCTGACACCAATATTTTTTATGAATTGTCCCACTCGATCATTTCAAAACACGGTGATCGACGAATCCTGCCCTACGAAAAAAGGGAAAGCCTAAGCTCTACTACAAAACTTTGCGCTTTCAGTGTACGTACACCTCCCCCATAGGGTTGCAAGAGAAAAGACACAAAAACAAATACACACACAAACTGGTAAATACCTGGTCACTGACCCCCAAAAAGCCATACAGTGTAATTTGTGCTACAAAAGTTTTAACTGCTGCCTTATTATTAAAAAGGCAAGCTCAAAACATACAAAACTACTTATCTGCGCAGTCGATCGGGAGCGCGGAAAAAACACGTCCATCCACCGTGCCAGTTTAAACTGAACTGAAACCAGCTGCAGTGTGTGCACAGTGCACCACACTTGCATGGGTGTGTTCAAATATATCGCTTGCCGACATTGGCATGACTGCGACCTCAATTACATTTCATTGTTGAGTTATATCGAGAAGAGTGTCGGACCAACAAGAGTAGAAAATTGGCCCCGTATCTGCATGTTACACTGCAAATGTCTTCAAAATACGATAGTTTTCATCTGGATAGAATGAACAAAACATTTGTTTGACGTTTTGCACAAGAAAATCAGTGAATGGTATTCTGGAGGCGCTGCGTTAGAGTGCCTCTAGCGTGCAGTTGGGGTGAACGAGTGCATGAAGTCACGTCACTTGTGAGACATGAGCGCTATCTGGCAGTTATCGTGGAAAACGAAGCGCTCGGCGGGCGCGCCCGTCTCTGGGGTGATAAGGTGTAGAACGCAAGGCGAGGGGTAGGTGCCACCATCGTGTCGCCTAAGCAAAGCGTTAGAAACACTTGCCTTTTCGCGCGAGCGTTGCATGATGAGCGCAGCGTGATAAACGCTATGGTCCTTAAAATTAGTTAGGTATGCATATTTTAGTACAAATACACATATGTATACAGACTATAGACGTGTTGTTATGGTGCCTCAGATATGCGCAATAGTTGCTTTTTATTTGACAATCGCACAAATATGAAACCTCAACTTTGAGCAATGTTGGTGGGCGCTACGGATAGGGTCAGCTATTTGGAGCATCGTTTCGTCACTCTGGCGCCGCTTGGGGTACCGTTAAAGGGGGACAATAAGACAAATGTACGGACAGACAGATAGACCAAAATTTTTGCTTTGAAGGTCCCCAAAAAGATTATCGTCTTTAGAGATAAACCACCTGGCTTTTTAGCGTCAGAGGTTTTTTGTGAAGCACCATCGAATATTTTGCTTCGAAATAAACTGCGTAGGCTTAGTGAGTCGACTACTACGACCCGGAAATGGCGGCGGTCAAGCTGTCGGCTACCCTACCTAAAACACGGTGATGTTGTTTTACGCATATGTCTTGAACGCCGTGAATATAATAACGACTCCCCTCCACTAATGCGTCAGAACGTCTGTTGCGACTAAGTGTTGCTTATATAACCCCATGATTTACACTGTAAACAAAAACACACCCAGCTTGGACGAATAGGGAAATGATGTCCCCGCTCTACTCTTGTGGCCTTACTCAAACCGGATTTTACCGGGGCAACTTCATTCGTTTTCCACCGTTTTCCTACAGTGGGCAGCGGATGAAGGAAACCGGAGGAAAACGGGGCCAATACCCTAGTTATGCTAACGTGGCTGCTCCGTAAAGACTCCGGAACATTGATTTTGCCCCACTGGATGCTCCTCAATTGCTCCAGCTCATCACTTTGCGGCATTCATTGGCTCTTTGAGGAGTGACGTAGGCAGCCTCTTCAACGGGAGGCCGTTCCCCACAAACCAAGATGGCGCAGACAGAGCTGGTGCAGTCAGGATTGCGCGAAGCGTGCGGCCGCGTTGGAGAAGAGGAAATCGTTCTAGACACCTTCTGGATACCACAAGCGACAAACAGCAAAAAAGGTTATCAAGGACGCAAGGGAGTGGTGCGAACAGTAACGGTATGATGGTTCCTCGCAGCAATCTCGCGAGTGTTGAGGGACCCGGTGGTTGCTGGTGCGGCGAAAAAATAGTGAGTGAGCTCTCCTTGAATTGCCTGTGTTATTCTTGTCAGGTAGGCTTAGATTGGATGATGTAGGGTTGATAAACCAAACACGTGATCAATATAGGCTAATTTTACAAGACGCCAGTGAAAAGTCAGCGGAGTTCGAATAATGTGTTATTGGGACTACGTTTTTATTGTTAACATAAATTTAGCGAATAGGTGCACGAGTTGGTACTGATTCAATAAAGCGTAAATGTAGCGTTGAAAAGCGTGAGATAAAAAAAGTCAACACTATATGCGCTTGTCGTTGTTCACTTTCTTGTCCTCGTCCTTTTTCCCGCTACATTTACGCCATATATACTTCGGTAAATTGAATCAACTCACTATATTATTTGGAGCGCTGTATAAATATGCAGCATTATTATATCACAGTTTCAAGTTGATTCAATTAAACGGTAATAAATGTTATAGCCAAATCTAAATGGTGAACTATATTTTTGGTCTTGTCGGTACGCACAAACTGTAACATTTGTCGGCTTTACATATCTAGAAACGCCAGGTCAAGGTCTACCATTGCGTAAACGTTATTTTGATAGACTGTGTATGCTGAACTGATAAAGCTTGAATAACAGAAATCATTGTTAATTCTTTATAAATGTAGCGAATCGAGGTATGGCAATGTGTTTTGTACAGATATTTAGAACACATACACGCACTCATACTGACGAAAAAGTTATTTCGGTTGGATAAGTGGTATCTGAGATATACTGGACTCTTGGTATACTGGACTCTTCGGGAGACGTCGTACTTTCAGGAAAAAAACAGAGGGGCGAAAGAAACTGATGATACTGGAGATGACGACTTCGAAACAAAAAAACAGAAGAGTAGTTTGGCAGGACGAGTCGTGCGGCGCTCGAAGTTTCTGTGTAAGAAGGGGGTAATAGTGAAGTTAACCCGTATGATAGCCCGGCACAACATTCCAATATGGACGGGACCTTTTGAAAAAAAAAAAACTAGCCGTATTTCCTGTGTTGATGATGGGAGAGTTTACTATGCTGCTACTGCATTTTTTCTCTATTCTGTCGTGCGGCCGTGGCTGTGAATGCAGTTTTTTTGGGCAGAAAACGGGAGTGAAAAGAGTGCTGACACGTAGTTTTGACCTGGGCAATGGAACAACTCTGGCCTATGAGCGGAAAAGCGGGAAAGAAAATTTCAAGGAGGAGGCACTGGCACGTCTTGATGCTACCACGTGCATCACCCCTGTGGCCTCCGGACGTTCGTACGGACCTTTGTGTTGAGTAAACTGGTCAGCCTTCCCTTATTTCTGTGATAATGCAGTTGGCTTAGGCCGCGTAAGATTTGTGCCTTTTATTGCTTATTTATTTTCTTATGTTGTAATTAACTTTTTCTTATTTTGCGCTTGAAGCTGTTTGTCTTGAAATACATGCTTATATATTAACTACTTGGAAAAATGTTCCCAACGACGCGTATCAAAGCAGAAGTGGTAGTGCAAAGAAAAAATGAAATAATGCCAGCTTGCCTCGAAATTTATTTTCCGAAGGAGATGAAGCTAGGCTTTTTTCTAAAGACAGGCCACAACCATGCAAACTGTAAGGGTTCACTTTGCTGGATGTATGACGGTGAGCACGCACTAAAGTGCGATCGTAATAATCAGAATTATTGTTTGACAAGATTAGAAAATTGACGGGAGGGGAATTCCTGATGCCATTTACGAGAGTACCAAACTAAGATTTTAAAAATTGTTTTTTAATGTTTCCGCAAATGTATAGCTATCGATTTAAAAGTATATAGAAAACTTTGGCCAGTTTCAAACTTTGTTCACGTCAGCAGGTGTGTGTTTATCATGTTGCGGCTGTCTCACACCGGGTTACATCGGACGTGCTTCGTAATATTTAACGCTCATCCTGTCTTTCTGTTTGTGTGCGTATTTGTGTGTGTGTGTGTGGTTAGTTTTAGAAGTTGTATCTTCTCATAAATTCACAGATTGCATAATATTTATTGAGTGTCCGTGGCTTTGGTGTTGTCAGTTTTCGTGCCTTCATATGATGTGCAGTTGTTCTGTATAATTATTTTTTTGCTAAATTATGCAGGAAGCAATCAAGTCAACACTTCCGTCGTCATTAAATCTGTTAAATGGTGCTTCGGGATTATGAAGAGTTGTTCTTAGTGTCTGCGCTTTCTTCGTTTATCGTGCATCGTTTCGCAGCTTAGTGGGCTTCACGTTGATGCGCTTTGTTTCAAACTTGAGTGCTGTTTATGTTAAGGAATCTGTCTTATTGTTCTTTTTTGTTTTTGGTGGCCTTTTTCATGTTTGTTCTTGTCTGCTTTCCGCAAATTTCAGGCAATCATTCGGAAATGGCAGCTTATTTAGAACAAATCAAAGATTGTGAACTGAAGTTTTTTTCTTGAATTTGATCTGCTAGAGCTTTGTGGAAAAAAATGCTGTGTAATTCTGAAGTCCTAGCATGAGAATTGGGATTTCCTTCATCTAAACAATGCGTGAAACAATCACCATACAATAAAGGGACGGCGGAGCAAACTTTATAAGAAAGTACTGATCCACCTCACTGAAATTCTCTCCGTAGGAAATGAGCACATTCGTAAAATACTCCAGAGGTACGACATGAAAGCTCCCGATAGCTGGTGTGAAAAACCGGCGAAAAATGCTCCGGAGCGGCCACGCAATCACTCCGGCCAGCCGGACGAAAATGCCAGTAAAAAGTACTCTGGCGGCACCACGCAATTGCTCCGGTCAGCCGGAGTGAAGTATCTTTTAAAGGTACGCTGGGTGTGCCACGCGAATCCTCCGGTGAGCCGGATCCAAAATTTAGCTCCGGATGTCCGGAGCAAAAATTGCTCCGAAAAAAGGGGACGCTAGAAAACAAGTGTTCTACTCCGGCCTCGGAATAATTTTTTTACTGTTTACTATCCCCACTGTGGCATGATGTAATGAACTGGTTAGCGTGCGCGCTTGCTGATTCAATGTTCCCGAGTTGAAATCCCAATGTGTTTATTGTGAATTTCCTGTGGTGTACATTTGATTGCATTATGCGCGTATTGGTTATGTATGTTATCAGGCAAAACCTAAACCTCCAAAACCCTGTTAGATTCCAAAAATAGGTTCAAGAAAAAAATTTTCGCCGCTACATTTATTGCCTAAAGCTAAGACAAGCAGTAGCTGGGATGAACCATACGTGGGAAACCTCTTCAGTCAGCCCTTTGGCTAGCCGGGACGCGAGACGAAAAATCTCCAGCCTATTTCTGTCCCGCCTATGAGATGGGCCGCTGAACGGGGATGCCGCCTGCAGGTTTTGTCGGCTAAACGAAATGTGTAAAAGCGTTACATTTATTGTCTTGTTTACAGGCTATAAGCTGCTACATTAAGCAGGACTTGATTACAAGTGTTCGGTAAATCAAAAGTTCACTCGTAATGAGTTTCGAACGTTTAGGTTGGATCGGCCAGGTCGAGGAGGTGGACTATTGGCCCTAGTATCATTGAGAAAGTTTCATTATATTACCGTAACTTTTGAACACATTTGTCCGGATTGTGAACTGTTGGGAACAAATTGTTTGTAAGCTCAGTCTTATAAGTTTAGAGTGATCAATGCGTACCTTCCAAATAAAGCAAGAAGCACACGTCCCATAGACTGTCACCAGGAATTCTTCAAAATCAGTTTTTAACAGGGGACTTCAACTGGCATCACACTTCTTAGGGGTCATTCTAGTATGAACGGTTCATATCAATTTAGCGCATCTGCTGTCGGTAATATCCAGGTTTCTGTTGGTATCGTTACGAAACTGTAGACCACTGCTTATATGTAACATATGCGGCTGTTTAATGTATGTTTTTGCATGATTTTTGCATGTATTTAGTGCCACTTCATAAAGATTCGCTCAATAAATAATTCACAATACAGTCACCTAGCATCTCGAAGGTTCGCATAACGTCGATTCCTAAGGTACGCGAATTCTGGCAACTTTTTGTGCTTTGCAACAATGCTTAACTGATTGCCACCTTTAGAATTGTAAAAAAAGTGTTGTGCCAATTTTACAATATATTACGACAGTTTTATTAGAGTTATTCGTCATTTGACAAGCGTCACAGCAGGTAAATGACGTGAGTGAATGTACAAGATGGTATTTTAGATGCGGAGCATCTTATACTCGTTCCTTGTAGTGCGCCGTCCGCACCGCTTCTCGAACATTCGACAGCTGACGCGCGCGCATGCGCCGTCGCGCCGTCGCCCACTCTTCCACCATCTGTGCATCCCTTCCTCCTCTACACACCGCGCGCGCTTCGCTCCTCCACCATCTGTGCACCCTTCCTCCTCTACACACCGCGTTCGACATCTACAATTCTCCTGATTCTCCAGTGGACGCGCATGTGGCGTCGCGCTTCGAGAACATTCAACAGCTGACAGTGCATGCGCCGTCGTGCTGTATATATACTCAAGGTCGGCGCTCGCTCGCTCAGTTGCCGCTCGTCGGTTGGTCAGTACGGCGCGTCGACGTCCAAGGTCGCGGTGAAATGAATTCCAACGAATCCACAAACACAATGATCGACGTCCCTTCGACCAGCGCCGCCCTTTCGCATACGTGTGTACGTGTTCACTCATTTAACACCCCCTCCTACAACCACGTTAACCAATTTAGCCATCGACCCAAGTAAGTCGCAATTTAACACCCCATTTCACAACCACGTTAACCAATTTAGCCATCGACCCAAGTAAGTCGCACTTTAACACCCCGTTAACCAATTATATGGTCCGCATCCTCCTCAGTGTTCCCCCGAGGGAAGCTGCGGGCAATTTTTTTGTGTCGTCGTGCGTCTTTCGCAACCAGAGCGCCCTGTACTGGTCCTCAAGACCTCTGCTCTGCTGCGGGGACCCTCCCTGCAAGTTTCGCTATGGAGGAGATGGTGGTAGACCTGCCTAGTGGCATGGGTAGACCTGCCACTGCAAGGAAGCGGCTCAGCTCTTCAGTGACATCAGAAGCTGCCGATTCCGAGTCTGATGCTACCTCGGATGACTCGGACGCATTTCTACGTGCTAAGCATCAACGGCCAAGACAGAAGTCCACGGCATAGTCCTCAAGTGAAGAGACCATTATATACAACAGCATCGTGACTATGTCAGTTGCTTTTGGGACCGTCGACCTCATGCTGAGCCTGAACGCTATCTTGAAAAAGAGCTTCATGACTTTTTCTTCAAACTTGCCCCCGGTATGATTCAAGAAGTTCGAGTGAATCCCAGAAAAATATCATTGCTATAGACACAACAGATGAAAAGATGGATCAAACTTTGCTAAATCTATCTCAGCTATGCAACGTCAACGTGCGGGCTTTTGTTACACAGGGTGCTAATGTAACAGCTGGAGTTATATCGGATGTAGACCTAAAACTTTCAGACGAAGTTTTGAAAAGTATGATAGTTTGCATGCCACCATTCAGAGTCATGAGCGCTCGAAGGTTTGGCTCTTCGAAGTGTGTGAAGATTCTTTTCGGGTGCGAAAAGCTACCTAAACACATAAAGGCCGGACTAGTGCGGTACCCGGTCCCACCTTTCATTCCAAAGCCTCTGAAATGCCGCAAAGGTCTCAAGCTTGGACATGTAGAGGGTTTCTGCACAAGTAATGTGGTCTGTGCTAAATGTGGGGCAAATGAAAACGTAAAACTTTGCAACAGTGCGACATCTGACTGCCCTAACTGTAATTGGGAACACTTGGCAACGGACAAAGAATTTCCCAAGCTCAAGAAAAATTGGATGGTCCTGAAAGATAAAGCTAAAAAGAAAGCATCACGAGAAAAGACGCCTAGCCATAGCACCCGTCAAGTAGCTGGCAACGGCACAACTGATAATGCACCTGTTCGTTCGAAGAATAGTACAGTCCGAAAGACTCGAAGTGACGAAGGGAGGCGCAATTTCAGCATTTCGGCAACATCGTGGCCGGCGCTACCATCAAAGCCGTCGGACACAACCTTCTCAAAGGTCACGCCCCATAAAGTTGCGGAACCATCTTCCGCCAAGGCCATGTCTGTAGTAGGAAATACTGTAAACAGGGCACCAGATCGGCTCCAGCCAACGATGATGCCGAACTCGTAACCATGCTTAAGATGCTTGTTAACGTCGTCAGATCTCTCATAGCGGGTCGTCGAACGCCAGCAGCAATAGCCGCACAACAGCTCTTGGAGGCTCTCGTTCCAGTTCAGGACAGTCTTCAATAAAAACAACACGAACGCCTGTCGCAAGCCCCATCCCTATGTGCTGCAACGGAACGTCAGGTCTATGCGAACGCGCCATTCTGATCTCGTTTTTAGGCTCCTTGCGACGCAGAATCCGCAGGATGTTATAGCTCTCCAAAAAACCAATGTGAGAAATGACGAGCTCAGACTTCCAGGATTCGTGGGCGTTCACAGCAATACTCGATGTACGGTAATGGCGTGTTAATCTTTCCAATGTGCAGACACCACGCATCCACGAAATACTTCGAAAACGTCATTGTACATACGATCTGATGTTCCTTTCGCAGTTATCGTTGCAAGTAACCTCTGCGACGCCGACAGTGAATGTGTTGCAGTTGCTATTAATCTAAGGAACACAACTACGACTGTGGCTAGCATATATTTTCGGCCAACGCGATCTTCCGATATCACATTGCTGGAGTGCCTGCTATCACGGTGTGGCTCGTCATTTCTGCTGTGTGGAGATTTCAATGCCTATCATCCTCATTGGTGTTG
The DNA here is from genome assembly GCF_043290135.1 of Rhipicephalus microplus. NCBI lineage: Eukaryota > Metazoa > Arthropoda > Arachnida > Ixodida > Ixodidae > Rhipicephalus > Rhipicephalus microplus. The sequence goes on from NC_134710.1 coordinate 389,559,945, forward strand.
TCGCCCACAAGACAATCGTGGAGTGGAAATCAATGAGCTTATTTAAACATAATCTGCAGACCCTTAATGATGGCTCATCTACATTTGTCGGCAGAGGAAAGGAACAATCCACCATTGATCTTGCCATAATAACAAGAGATGTGCGTCCTGCTTGGTCAAGCGAGGCTGACCCATGGAAATCAGATCACCTGCCCATTCGACTGGTTTCAGAGAATTCTCCTAGAAGCAAGAGTGCTGCATACACAGTGACAAGTTCCGGGACAAGTTCCGTCAGCTGATTGCGGGGGCGCCATCACACGATAACCTGTTCAAACTAGTCGGTGAATGTCTGCAGCAAGCTACAGTACGATGGCTGCGAAGCATAGAGAAGTGAGACCCTCACTTAAAGCTCTTGAGACTACGTGCTTGTCGACCACATGCTTACAGGAGGGCACAGCGTTCCAAATGAAGCTCTGATTGGACACTTTATAACCGCTTAGATTCAGCCATTAGGCGGCACACAAAACAAGTTCGTCGAAGAAGCTGGGCCGCATTGTGTAGCTTGTTGCATATGGCGAGTGGTTTTGGGAGTGTATGCGCATGTTGAAGGCTCTCTGAACACCTGAGGTCCGCAAGAACCCAACTACAGCATTGTGCATCAGAACTGGATGGTCTCCGAAAATTCATGCGGAAGATATTGCCAATATTTTCACCTGTCCTATGTCAAAAGACAACGCCAGTCATCGTTCCGTACCAATTTTATATGGACCTCCATGTGAGATGGATGAGGCAGAATTTACCCAGGCAGAGCTACGTCATGCACTTAGCCTCTGTTACCATCGCAGCACCCCAGGCGAAGATGGTTTCATTTCATTTCATTTCATTATATTTCCTTAAAGACCCGCGAGGGGGTATTACATAAGGGGTGGGTAATTTATAAACACAAACCATAGAAGCCAGAGATTTAACATAGAAAGTGTTTATTGATATTTTCTGTGAACGATGATGGGCAGAGAATGGTTGTGATTTCACTGGGAAGGCGGTTCCAGTCTAGTGCGGTACGTGTAAAAAACGAGGCAGACAAAGTAGAAGTCCGGGAGCATGGCAGAGCAACTTGAATCGAATGGCTCGTGCGGTGAGATATGCGTGTAGCAGGAACAATATAAGGTGGGGCATGCAATGACTATGAAAAAGTTTGTGGAACAATGACAGGCTGGCAATACGACGGCGAAGTTCTAGATCTGGTAAACCAGATTCTGCTTTCAATCCAGATACGCTGACAGCTGAAGAGTATGAACAGTGAATAAATCTAGCGGCCCGGTTTTGAAGCGATTCGGTGGCATGTGTAAGATAAGATTGTCGAGGGTCCCAAATTGGCGATGCGTATTGTAGTTTAGGTAGAATGATGGATTTGCATGCTTGTAATTTTACGTGTTGTGGAGCGAGGCGTAAATGGCGTTTAAGGAAACCCAGTGTTTTATTTGCAGACAAAATTAGATTAGTGACGTGTATGTTCAATGAAAGAGCTCTACAAAGAGTGACGCCCAAATACTTGTATGACGGAACATTTTCTGGCGGGATGGCATTAACTGCGTACGGATACAGAAGCGGTATGCGGCGGCGATGGAATTAAACGTGTTTACACTTACTCGGGTTGAGTTCCATGAGCCTGCGCTCACACCATTCCTGGAGGCAGTTTAGGTTGGCTTGTAAGGATGACAGTTTGGAGGTGTCAGTAACAGTGTCATATATAACGGAGTCATCAGCAAACAGGCGGGTTTTACAGGTTAGGCTTGAAGGCAAGTCATTTATGTATATAAGGAATAAAAGGGGACCAGGAACCGAACCCTGGGGTACTCCAGACGTTACTGGAAGAGGATTAGAGGTACGGTTGTTGATATAACAGACTGGGAGCGGTTTGTGAAAAATTCTCTGATCCAATTTAGTATGTTCGGGTGAAGGTTTAACTGGGAAAGTTTCAGTAACAGTCGAGAATGGGGTATTTTGTCGAACGCTTTGGAAAAATCTAAGAATACGGCATCGGTTTGTAAGTTACAGTCGAGGTTAGTATGCAAATCATAAACAAATAAGGCCAGTTGCGTTTCACAAGGGAAAACTCTGCGGAACCCATATTGTGCTGAATAGAAAACGCTGTTTGAATCAAGAAAGAGTATGATATGCGTGTAGATGACCTGTTCCATGATTTTACAGAAAACGCTGGTTAAAGATATGGGACGATAGTTTAATGGCGAGTGTTTGTTACCCGATTTGAAAATTGGAACGACCTTCCCGTTCTTCCAGTCATCTGGTAGGCGTTCTTTTAAAAGTGACTGTGAGAAGAGCAAGCATAGACAAGATGCACAAATATAGTTTGTGCTCTTAAGAAATTTGGAGTTGATTTCGTCAATAGCAGAAGAGGAGGAAAGTTTTAATTTGTCGATTAAGCACATAATTTCATTAGCAGTGAATGATACCGGTGGTAGAGCACATTCTATAATAGTGGGTGGTATTGTAAATGACACGTTACTGTTTTTGGTAAACACGGATGAGAAAGCGGTGTTGAAGAAGTTAGCGCACTGATCATCGGTGAATACGTGACCCGATTCACTGGTAAGAGTAACTGGGGCAGTATGGGGGGGGGGGGTTCAAAGCCTGCCAAAATTTTGTTTGGTTGTCAGTCAGCAGGCTTGGTAAGCCAACGTTGAAAAAATAATTATTTGCTTCTTGAACTGCGCATAAGTAGTCTTTTTCAGCAGCGTAGTATTTTTGCCACTTTTGCTAGTCTAGTCTTTTTGCTAATCTAAACAGGCCTTTTTTCTTGTTTTAATCTTTTCAGAGTTTTAGAGAACCATGGCTTTTAGCAGTTTGCGCGGAAGCGGCATTTCGGAATAAACCTGTCAGTCAATTCATTGACCTTGTCCTTAAACAGTGACCATTTTTCTTCGATGGACCGGGAAAAGAAAGTAGTTTCTAAACTGGATAAGAATGTGTTAAGCGCCAAATGTATTGCTTCATAATTCCCCTTGTACAACCGTATGGTTTTCTGGGTGTTTTCACGAATTACCGGTTTAAATGCAAATTTGGTATGGATGACCCTATGGTCACTTATTTCGGGGAGATAAGTAATCGAGACCATGTCATCTGGGTGACTGGTTAGTATTACGTCCAAAATATTTTCACACTCTTGTGTTACGCATGTTGGTGCAGTTGCCATTTGTGAAAGGTTAAAATTTAAACAAACAACCAGGAAAGCCCCGGTGTCGCCTTTTGCCTGTGATGGCATGGTTTTGTTAAGCCAGTTAACACCCGAAAAATTAAAATCATCGAACAAAACTACGGCGGCGTTGGGATACTTTTTTGTAACTTCGTTTAAGACGTCGTTAAGGTTATTAGAAAAGTCAGGACAGCTATTCGGGGGCCTGTAGCAGACGCCAAGTAATACTGACTGGGGCTTAGCAGAACAAAAACTCCAAATCATTTCAAGGTCAGATGGTGTTACGTACCAAGCCTTGCAAAACATTGATGGGGTCTTTCATCAAAGTATCCTTGACGAATACAACAAAGTGTGACAAACGAATCTGATTCCTGCTGAATGGAAATCGTCTGTGGTGAAGCCAGTTTTAAAGCCTGGTCGCCCTATACAACTCCTGAAGTCATACCGACCAATATCGCTAACATCTAATGTTACGAAGCTGATTGAACGTATCGTGTTGTCTCGTCTGGACGCCAGATTATAGGAGCTTACTTTCATCCGTGATGTCATGAGCAGAATTCGTCGCCACCGTTCAGCCCTCGACAGCATAGCAGATCTTGTATCATCGCTTGAATCTGCTCGAGCAAACAGACATTCAGCGTATGTTCTATTTCTTGACATACAGCAAGCGTTTGACTCGGTGCCACATAAGGTGAATATTTGTGCACTCATGAATACAGGAATTTGACGTCATCTTTTGCACTTTATCCGTGATTTTCTATCTGAGCGCAGAATGAAAGTGCGCATTAGAGAAGTACCGAGTCATCCTCGCACTGATAAATTTGGCGTCCCGCAAGGCAGCGTCTTGTCACCGCTTCTCTTTAACAGCGCACTTGCTGGACTTCCATGCCGATTACCGCAAGAATGTGACTTTCCTATAGGCATAGCGATTTATGCTGATGACATCGCATTTTGGGTCACTGGTCCGTCACACCATGGTTCACGTCTTCGTGGTATATTGCAGCGATCTCTGAATGCAACTTCAGAATATTTGGTGGAAGTTGGTCTGCAGGTTTCACCTGCGAAGTCAGCTGCCATCGCGTATCATCCAAGGCAAGCCGCTCGTCGAAGCCTTAGCAGGCTTTACCTCGGAGACACACTGATACAGTGGGTACACCAACATCGCTACCTGGGTGTAATAATCGATGATTGCCTTTCTTGGCGCCCTGTTGTTAAACCTGTGAGGCAAAAAGCACTGTCCCTGTTCAAGTATGTAGCCACCTTGACTGCTAGGGGTGAGGTCATTGATCAGCAGACGGCACTACAGGTTTACCAATCAACTGTACTCTCTTGCGTGATGTATGCTTTGCCAGTCTTGAATGTGCCACCTGCTTTAATGTGCCAGCTGGAACGAGATCATCGTGTTGCCTTTCGAGTGCTGTTTGGCTTACCTCGTGAAGAACAATCCATCCCACTACTGACTGAAACACCCCAGTTGCCGCTAATGCTGCAAGCTGACCAGAGAGCGCGACATCATATTGAGTGCCTGAACCGAGCCCCACTAGGCAAGATACTCCTTAACAGTCTGTTACAGCCCCCACATTCTCGAATGGGTAAAATGGCGGCTTTGTTCAATGACATTACTGGCGATTCCGGAGAAACTATTCAGTTGCCAACATCGACAGAGCACAGGCTATGTACCTTTCCTACCCATCTGCGAATTCCAGGAATAAGCAAAAAGTGTAACCAACGTGTTTCGGAACTATACCAATTAGCCGATTCACACTTATTTGACAACTTTGAAGACTATGTAAAAGTATTTACGGACGCTTCTGTACGCAGCGATGGCCTGAGCGCATCTGAAGCTTTCTTCTGCCCTTCAACCGATATCAGGCGGTTGTTTAAAATACCGCACCCCTCATCGTCGGTGGCAGCTGAGCTAGCAGCGATTGATGTCACCCTTAAGTATGCACAAGAAGGGTTACCAGCATCGAAGATTGTCATCCTCACCGACTCTCGTGGTGCCCTTAGCAGACTCATCAGCAAGAAGACCGACAGCCCTATTCTGAGCAGCATCATGGAATCCATTAACAATATTATGTCACGTGGGGTATGCCTAGCTGCACAGTGGGTACCTTCGCACGTGGGTATCGCGGGCAATCATGAAGCGGATCGCCTTGCTTCATCATGCAACCATGATGACTGTGACTGTCCGGGAATTCTATGTACGATAGACAACGCTCGTCTGCTCTTACGCCGACACCTCCTAAAGCAGCACCCAGACCAGCGTGTGGCGAATGGATCGTTCTCTCCCCGTGTTCGTGGCCGTGGCTTGCCTTGTAGTTCCCGAGCGCAATTGTACAAACTAAGAGTGGGCTCTGTGCTGGTGCGTGAACGATTACACCGTCAAGGGCGCGTGGACAGCCCGTTGTGCGCAGCTTGTGGCTCCTGCGAAACAATTGAACATCTCGTAGTGCACTGTCCCACATTTTATGCGCAGTGGTCTTTGCTGATTAAGGAATATAAATTCCTAGGACTCAAGTGCGCGACCCTAGACGACCACCTCTTTCCGAGTGGTAGTGCTTCCCGACGCGACCAGGCCCACCGAGCTCTTCTTACATTTATGAACCAAACGGACCGGGCCACTTGTTTATAGAGGTTTTTTTTCCAGTATTTTTCTTTCGCAATTTCATCTTTTTTATTAGTTTTTAATTTTTTATACGTACTTGTCGAAGTCAACGTCATTTTTTTCTTTCTTCCTCAACCTATCTTTCTTCCTCCATTTCATTCTTCCCTCTCTCCCATCTAATCTTTGTTTTCCTCTGGTTCTTCCCTCCCCCCGAAAGAGTGAGCAGGCGTTGTGACCCTCCAGGTGGCAGTTGCCAGCTTGCTCTCTCCTTCTTTCCTCTGTGTCCTCGTGCATCTGTGTATACAAATCAAACAAACAAATATTGAGCATCAATAGACTTTGTAGTTCCATAGAGTGTGCTGTTGTCTTTGTAGAGTCTTATTTTAGATGATATACTATAGAATAAATTTAATATTTAAAGGTAAAAATACTAAAGGGGCTAATACGGACCACTCCTTAACATTGGAATTGACATCATTGGGAGATTATTTTGTCGAACCGAAAGACACGACTGTGAGCCCAAATGAAGAACACTTCTTACCCAAGAAACAATTCGAGGCTCATCAAATATTGCCACCTACTTCCAGTAGTGGGTTGTATGCCAAGGTGAAGGCACACACCACCAAGAAGAAAGAAGTGCGCGTGGATCCCCGCTCTAGAAAACACGCCCAACCGACGCGCTTGGTTAGAGCCCTGTTGCTCGGACATCAATAGACCTTGTCGACATCCCCTGGAGCGACGTGACAATTGGTGGAGGTGCTGGGTAGCCCCTCACGGATGTTTCAGACCCCTCCTAGAAGCAGCACCACAAGTCCAGTGCGAGTCCACACTCCCGTTCATCGGACAAGCCGCAGGATCAAGGGATTGCCACCCGAAGCGGACCCTACAGTTCACACCAGTATGATGAGCACGTCCGTTCAAACCACTTTAACAGGAACGGGAAACCCCCCGGTGACTCGGTACACCCTCGAAAGTCCACAGGTTCCGACACCGTTTCATGGCACCAAGCTCGAAGACGTCGAGGACTGGTTGGTCGACTTCGAACGCGTGGCTGCTTTGAACGCCTGGAACGACGCGGCCAAACTACGGCGTGTGTACTTCTATTTGGAGGATGGAGCACGTACCTGGTACATGAATCACGAGGAACAGATGACATCGTGGCCCGAATTCCGCCGCCGGCTGTTGGACACTTACAGAAGTGCTGATCGCCACGAACGAGCGGAGCGAGCGATCCAGGCCCGCATCCAGATGCCCAACGAAACTGTCATGACCTATGTGGAAGATATGACGCGCCTGTTCCGACGGGCTGATCCAGGTATGACAGAAGAAAAGAAGTTGCATCACCTGATGCGGGGTGTTAAGGAGCAGCTTTTCGCTGGCCTTGTACGGAGCCCTCCGAGCACGGTCGCCGAGTTTTTGTCTGAAGCCGTCACGATGGAAAAGATGCTTCAGCATCGATCCACCCTGTATGACCGGCAAGTGAGCACGTCCACTGCTCAAGTTCTCACGACTTTTGGGAACAACACCGAGTGTCTGCGCGACCTTATCCGCTCTATACTACGCGAGGAGCTGCAAAAGGCTGCCACACCACCACTACCTACGGTGAGTTCTATTGCAAGTATCGTCAAGGACGAGCTGCATTATGCCCTGCGTGACCCTGTGAGTCTGTATAACGCCACACCGGCCCCGGCTGACTACCACCGTGCGACTTATGCGGAAGCCCTGAAGTGCCCAGCTTCCTCTTCCCCGCTGTTTGCTCAGGCACCTCCTACAGTTTCACTTCAGTCGGCGCAGCCCCTACGGTACTACGAGAACACACGCGCGCCCCCACCCCTCATTTACGCCAACCCTGTGCATCTTGCGGAACAACCAGCGCACTACCTTGACGACAGACGTGCCTCGCCTCGGAAATCTGATGTTTGGCGCACTCCTGTTCGCCGGCCTTTGTGCTTCCACTGCGGTGAAGCGGACCATTTGTACCGCCAGTGTCCGTACCGGCGCCTCGGGCTGCGCGGCTTTTCAATATATTCAGCGCCTCCTCGGTATGGCCAGCGACCCCGGGACATTGAGGATTACCTGGCTCAACAGCGCATGCCACCGCCTTTTGGACGGCAGCCGCGCTCACCGTCGCCGAGGCGCTTTTCATCTTCGCCACAGCGCCATGCTGGCGCACGGTCCCCCAGTCCCCGCCGGGAAAACTAACGCAAGCGACCCTTGGAGGCGAGGTCGCTGGCAGTCGACGTGCTGAAGACCTCCGATCAACGCTAACAGTAAAGGGTGTGGATTTGACTGAGCGATATGTGCGGCTTTCTCTGGATATACCGGTGCTGATAGACGGCTATGCAGTAGGTGCTTTAGTTGATACCGGGGCTGACTATTCTATACTAAGCGGGAAAATGACCAGACTACTAAAGAAGGTAATCACGCCCTGGCATGGCTCTGTGATTCGAACGGCTGGTGGCCACACCGTCTCTCCGCTTGGAACCTGCACGAGTAGAGCTCGGGTCTGCGGCTATACTTTTGTAGCAAGTTTCCTTGTGCTCCGTGAATGTTCTCGCGACGTTATTGTTGGTGTCGACTTCCTGCAGGAGTATGGAGCTGTTATTGACCTTCAAGAGAATCGCATCACCTTCTCAGCCGACCGAGAAATCGACAAGCAGGACGACCAACAACGTGCCGACATTCTTCGTGTTTCTGCTGAAAGTATAACGCTTCCTCCAAGAGCCAGTGTTGTTGTCGACGTCACAGGCTGTGGATTGCAAAATGGTGAAGCGATTGCAGAAATTAATTTTGAACACCTGCTCACTCAAGGTGTTTGTGTGGCTAGGAGTATCATACAGCTACGTGATGGCCGATCTCAACTGCTCGTTACAAATTTCAGCAACGAACACCGACACCTTTTCCGTGGCACTTCGTTAGCGTTTGCAGATGAATTAGGTACCGTTCTCATCTGCTTCTCGTCGGACGCAGTGGAGGCCGCCGATACGTCTTTAAGCAATATCGACATTAATTTTAACCTCACACCAGAAAACCAGACAGCACTGCAAAAACTCTTGCTTGAATTCAAGTCATGCTTCGCTGCTTCCTCTAAGGTGCGCCAGACTTCGATCACTAGGCACAGAATCATCACTTACGACAACGCCCGCCCCGTACACCAACAGCCTTACCGTGTGTCAGCGAAGGAACGAGAAGCCATTCGTACGCAAGTTCGAGAAATGCTTGACGACGGCATCATCGAGCCTTCCAACAGTGCGTGGTCCTCTCCGGTCGTCCTAGTCAAGAAGAAAGACGGAACGCTACGTTTTTGCGTCGATTACCGGAAGCTGAACAGCGTGACTAAAAAGGACGTGTACCCGCTGCCACGCAACGACGACTCGTTAGACAGATTACGCCGCGCCCACTATTTTTCCTCTTTGGATTTAAAAAGCGGGTACTGGCAGATCGAGGTTGACGAGCGAGATCGCGAGAAAACGGCCTTTGTTACCCCTGATGGCCTGTATGAATTTCGAGTCCTTCCTTTTGGTTTGTGCTCAGCGCCCGCAACCTTCCAGCGAATGATGGACACGGTGCTTACTGGTCTGAAGTGGCAAACTTGTCTCGTATACCTTGATGATGTTGTCGTTTTTTCTGAAACCTTCCAGCAACATCTTCATCGCCTTAGGAGTGTGCTACAGGCTATTCAATCAGCAGATCTTACACTCAAACCGCAGAAGTGTCACTTTGGTTATGAAGAGCTCCAATTCCTTGGCCATGTAGTCAATGCGAAAGGCGTCCGACCTGACCCCGACAAACTTGCCGCTGTAGCCGCGTTTCCGCATTCTACAGACAAAAAGTCTGTTCCGCGCTTTCTGGGCTTGTGCGCCTACTATTGACGATTTATTAGAGGGTTTTCGAAGATAGCGGAACCCTTGACTCGCCTTACACGCGACGACACACCGTTTGTATGGGCTACCGAACAACAGGCTGCTTTTGCCGAGCTACGACAGCGGATGCAGTCAGCCCCTGTTCTTGCGCATTTTGACGATGATGCTGATGAGACGTCCCCCGCTACGCCACCGATCGCTAAAGAGAGGCAAGAACCCTCAACCCCTTTTCTATCCGGTCCCCTCTTGGCCACGTGTCTCAATCACTTTCCACATACAGGGATTCGTGCTGGGGCCGGGAATTAAGAGGCGCTACGACCTGTTTCTGCTTACTGGTTCATTTAATTTAATACTAACTGCAAACATCGTAGAACCGCGCACATCAACCACTACACAAAATTATAACACATGATTTAAACACTCGCGACATTTGACACAGGGCAGGCACATAAAGGAAGTAACTGTAACAACACAAGGTTATGCATGTATAAAGCAAACACGCGACGACACAGGTGATAAAGTCATTATTTACAAACCGCGCAATGTCCCAATTTGCCGCATCACTACCCGCAAAGCTCATTTAAGTAAGGCAGATGAAGTTCGTCTCACAGACTGTTCATGTTGACGGGGCCCTCGGGGCTGGCTGTTCGAGTTGGGGCTTAGGGCTTCTTCCTGGTGTCATTGTCCGATTCGTCGGCGCCTTCATCGTCTTCGTCATTGTCGCCTCCGTCGTGCCTCTCAGAATGCTCCATTCACTCGCCTCCTATCCCCAACTTTCATTCCTCATCGTACTGTCTTTGCCCTAGTCATCATCTCATCGCTCCTCATCGCTATCTCTTCGACTCTGTTCGCATCGTAACTCTGACCCCGAGTCGGGGCCGAAGGTTGGTTCTTCACGTCACGGTCTGATCTGTCTTCTTCCGTCGCCGTCTACTTCTTTTTCTCCCCTGGGAGAGACCCTCCTCGCTTCTCCCCTTGACACGTGGCCGCTTTTCTCGGGTTCCCACTCTGCCCTACCGGGGCACCAAACCAATCGCCGCTATCCACGCAGCATATTTTCTTCTCCGTCGGAGTGTATTATCTTCGGCGGCCGCCCCCGTGGCCTACACCAGTGGAAAACCCTCTCCCGATCAAAGCCGAGCAAGTAAAGTGTATAAACTCAAGCTTCAGGGAGAGTGATGGGCGCGCCGTCTGAAGACACTTTAATTACGGCCGAACAATGGTCTCGATGCTTCCGTTACTTGGTGAGCCGATGTCGAGACCAAGTCTCAACGTTTCTATGCAGCTCGGTGTCTCCCACAAAATTCTCCGTAGCCGCCGCTTCCTCGTCGTTCCCCGTCGCGGGCGGCCATCCGCGCAGAACGCAGTAAGAGCCCTGGCGCCACGGAGACTGATGGAAAGGCATAATGGACCCGGCACAGGCGCTTGCCGCAAAGCTCGCTTTCCCCGAACCAACAAAAGGTGTTCTGCGGCTCCCCCATGCCACAGATCTGAAGGGTGCGCGCCGATTATTGTACTCTGTCACATTGTCTGTAGACGACAAGGCGCCGCCCGGTCCTCGTGTCTGCGCGGGGGAGTCCATGAGGATAATAGAAACAATCCTTCTGGTACTTAACTCCGGAATGCCCTTTATGCGTGGGTTTGAGAAACGAGCGCACACATCTCGAAAAGAGCGGGGACGTCACACATCTCGAAAAGTCCGTGTTTGCGGGGACGTCACAATCCCTTCATCTTGCAGAAGAATTTTCCCAGTGGGGAAATTCAAACACGAGAAATGCGGGCGCATAACGCCTTCGGGTTGCGCAGCGAAATTGAGACATTGCGGCAGTCTTAGGAATACTATACGCGAACACAGTACACTTGAGAGTCAGCCGTGGCTGTGGCGCGTCGCTGAGAGGAACCAATTTGTGGTTGTCGTTGAATCATCACCCACCACGAAGCAGTTTTATTCCGTATTTCTACCGCGCACAACACACTTGAAACTTTCAGAATCACTGCAGAAACTCGTGGATGACGCGTGGACAAAAGGCACACTGGTCACAGCTGTTCGGATGGTTTGGCACGCAGTGTTCAGTCATGAATGCGAAAGGTTCACTACCATGCGAGCACATCACACACTTCGCCGGCACCGTCCACTCTCAGCACAACCGAACATAGGATACACACATTTAAGTACACTTTCATTTCACACATGCACAAAATCTCAAGACCTCGAACATTTCAAACCAGACGAAAAGCGGGTAGGCGGGAGAACATAGGTCACACAGGCAGTATAATCTATGTTCTGAATCTGAATATGCACTGAATCTGAATTTTGAATATGCACTAAATTACCTTCGCATACCATCTACTGCCCGGCCTCTGCTGCACGAACCTGTTGGTGAGGGAGAGGAGCCTTCAACGCGATTTGCGTGTTCGGAATGGCTGAGAACGTAGCGTATTTGCTGTCCTATGCAACTGTGACATTAGGTGTTATACATCAATACCGATCACGACGCCCCCCCTTCCTCCTAACGAGGCGCGACACTTTTGTGTTGGGAAAACGCCGTAGTTTGTCTGTTATCTTGTCTCATCTCATCACCTGTTGTGCAGCGCCTATTTAGGTATCTCGACCAACCACCTCGCATAATCTGCCTAGTTTGGGCCACAGATGCCAGCCACATATCCTTTCTATCTAAACCACACCGTTCTCAAACCAGTCTCCCTCGCGCCCTCTCTCCGACACGCGGCGAGGTCTAGATAATCTCACATTGACTAACTCTATGTTCCTCCCCCATCATTAGGTGTTAATCGATCCCAAGTGGTACCACTTCCTCAGTGATCAACATCAGATGCCGCAAACAACACAAAACCACAATAACCGAGCGAACTACCTGCCTCGTTTCCAAACACAATCAACAAAATAAAACAAGTCTACAGGCCAAATCAAAACAAAATAAAAGAAAACCTAAACTTCGGCACAAGGTCTCCACTAAAGTAACATGCACAATGACTGAGCCGAAATCATAGAACATAAAATGACATACAATATTGTGGACCCTTATGACCCTAACCGATCCCCGAGCGCTCAGCGTCTACCCGTAGGCAGACTTCTTCCCTGACTCTGAGTCCCGGACCCTCGTTGGATGGTCCGTACTTCCACCTACTCAACTCAGTCGCGGACTGGGGCATGTGCGAAGCTATCTGACAAGACGACCGTTGCTCATGCCCGGGTTTGCTGCGGCGTAGATCGAGTGTGCTGCAGTTCATCTCTGGCCCCACAAAAGCTACCCCGTTGCGATCTAGGCATTCTTCAATCTCATCCACTCTCTTCAACGTTCGGTCTACCACCGTGTCAACCAAGACTCCGACAACTGTATCCTCAGAAAAACCATTCTCATCCAACTCCATATCTGCCACTCCTACTGGTAATGCCTCATCGTCTCCTGGGACCTTCAAGGTAGGAACCACAGCTAAACTGTCTGCACACGCTCCAGCGACCTCGACAACCTTTCTTTCACCCAGTGGTACCGGCGTGGGAGCGTTCCCCCCAAACACACACTCGCTCAATGGCGGAACATCCTCCTCGGTCACGGAAATTACATTAACCAAATTTGCACACGGTGAACCGCTACTCGTTTTTAAAGAGCTTCTTTCCTCGCGAATATTTACGGTTGCGATTGACCTCTGTGCGTCACCGTCATGAGGAGGAGTCGCGTCTAGGTTTCCAGATTCGAATTTTCCCGCCCTCTTCTTGCCTTTGTGAATGTGGCCGCCACCCGTCTAATTCCAATTTCGTCGCCGGTACAGGTGGCGTTCTCGCCGAATGTGACCAAACCTGCCATAATTACAGCACCCGCCGGCACAAGGGAGTTGCTTCGGTAATTCCTGCCAATTTTGTTCCGCCTTATTGCGTACTGCCAAGTTCTCCACAAGTTTTTCGAGGCGGTCAAGGCGGCTATGCATCTCATGAACATCTGTGTTCTCTTCTACGTATTGAACGGGTAACGAATGGGTGCTTGACACTTTCTCATTCTGTTCTTCCTTGGCCGCTATGGCAATGGCCTCGTCAAACGGTTTTGGGTCTCGAGAGAGAACAAATCTGCGGACTGGATCCCTCAGGCCTAATACAAATTGTGAGAGCAATTATTCGTCTAGAATTTCGCAGCGCAGTGAAGCTTTTACCGGATCTTGACCATCTAAGCTTGCCAGGGTGGCGGTCCCGAGGATGCGCAAGCGACTCGCAAATGACCTCACCTCCTCATCTGCCTTCTGCCTCGCGTTTAAAAACCGTTCCGTTTTAAAGATAAGCGGTTCCGTATCGAATCTCTTGAGGGCCAAATATTTGAACTCAGAAAATTTTGTAGTCGCAGCAACGCCCTCATCCCACCACGCAAAATCGTGCGCCGCGCCTACCATCTTGCATCGTGCTATGCAGATCAGCTCATTATCCCGCCATCCACCCAAGTGACCAACCTGTTCCAAAATTTTCAAGAAAATCCAATATCCGGACCCGTATCACCTCCCGTAAACGATGGAACCATGTCCGCTAACATTAGCGTGCTCATTTCGAGTAGGTCGTCTCTGTCGGTCATTTTGGTAGCCTGCTCGTTCGTTTTGTCGCCTCTCCTTTCCTAGTACGAGGGTGAAATCTCGCACCGTTGCCCCAGCAGTAATCCCACCGCTGCCACCACTTGAGACGTCCCCCGCTGCGCCACCGATCGCCAAAGAGAGGCAAGAATCCTCAACCCTTTTTCTATCCGGTCCCCTCTTGGCCACGTGTCTCAATCACTTTCCACATACAGGGATTCGTGCTGGGGCCGGGAAGTAAGAGGCGCTACGACCTGTTTCTGTTTACTGGTTCATTTAATTTAATACTAACTGCAAACATCGTAGAACCGCGCACATCAACCACTACACAAAATTATAACACATGATTTAAACACTCGCGACATTTGACACAGGGCAGGCACATAAAGGAAGTAACTGTAACAACACAAGGTTATGCATGTATAAAGCAAACACGCGACGACACAGGTGATAAAGTCATTAATTAACAAAACCGCGCAATGTCCCAATTTGCCGCATCCCTACCCGCAAAGCTCATTTAAGTAAGGGAGATGAAGTTCGTCTCACAGACTGTCCATGTTGACGGGGGCCTCGGGGCTGGCTGTTCGAGTTGGGGCTCAGGGCTTATTCCTGGTGTCATTGTCCGATTCGTCGGCGCCTTCATCGTCTTCGTCATCGTCGCCTCTGTCGTGCCTCTCAGAATGCTCCATTCACTCGCCTCCTATCCCTAATTTTCATTCCTCATCGTACTGTCTTTGCCCTAGTCATCATCTCATCGCTCCTCATCGCTATCTCTTCGACTCTGTTCGCATCGTAACTCTGACCCCGAGTCGGGGCCGAAGGTTGGTTCTTCACGTCACGGTCTGATCTGTCCCCTTCCGTCGCCGTCTACTTCTTTTTTTCCCCTGGGAGAGACCCTCCTCGCTTCTCCCCTTGACACGTGGCCGCTTTTCTCGGGTTCCCACTCTGCCCTACCGGGGCACCAAACCAATCGCCGCTATCCACGCAGCATATTTTCTTCTCCGTCGGAGTGTATTATCTTCGGCGGCCGCTCCCGTGGCCTACACACGTAGAAAACCCTCTCCCCAACAAAGCCGAGCAAGTAAAGTGTATAAACTCAAGCTTCAGGGAGAGTGATGGGCGCGCCGTCCGAAGACACTTTAATTACGGCCGAACAATGGTCTCGATGCTTCCGTTACTTGGTGAGCCGATGTCGAGACCAAGTCTCAACGTTTCTATGCAGCTCGGTGTCTCCCACAAAATTCTCCGTAGCCGCCGCTTCCTCGTCGTTCCCCGTCGCGAGCGGCCATCCGCGCAGAACGCAGTAAGAGCCCTGGCGCAACGGAGACTGATGGTGGTGGTGGTAGTGGTTAGAAGATGAGAAAAGGCACCTAATTTCTGCAACCCGGTCGGGAGCAGGGCGCAGTGCCTGATGGAAAGGCATAATGATGGAATGATGGAAAGGCATAATGATGAGACTGATGGAAAGGCATAATGGACCCGGCACAGGCGCTTGCTGCAAAGGTCGCTTTCCCCGAACCAACAAAAGGTGTTCTGCTGCTCCCCCATGCCACAGATCTGAAGGGTGCGCGCCGATTATTGTACTCTGTCACATCGTCTGTAGACGACAAG
This sequence comes from Rhipicephalus microplus, assembly GCF_043290135.1. Taxonomy (NCBI): domain Eukaryota; kingdom Metazoa; phylum Arthropoda; class Arachnida; order Ixodida; family Ixodidae; genus Rhipicephalus; species Rhipicephalus microplus. The sequence continues at coordinate 389,575,789 of NC_134710.1, forward strand.
GCGCCGCCCGGTCCTCGTGTCTGCGCGGGGGAGTCCGTGAAAATAATAGAAACAATCCTTCTGGTACTCAACTCCGGAATGCCCTTTATGCGTGGGTTTGAGAAACGAGCGCACACATCTCGAAAGGAGCAGGGTTCAGCCCGTGTTTGCGGGGACGTCACACTGACACAGAGGTGCACACTGACGCCAGTAACATCGGCCTCGGCGCAGTGCTCGTCCAGCATCAGCACGGCAAAGAACGAGTCATTGCCTATGCCAGCCGCTCACTGTCCCGTACCGAGGTGAATTACACGACCACAGAGAAAGAGTGTCTCGCAGTTGTGTGGGCGATCACCAAGTTTCGCCCGTACCTCTATGGTCGTCCATTTAAAGTGGTGACGGACCACCATGCCCTCTGCTGGTTGGTAAACATTCGTGATCCCTCTGGACCACTGGCCCGATGGAGCTTGCGTCTACAAAAATTTGAAGTTACCATCGTATATAAGTCTGGACGGAAGCATGAAGACGCTGATACGCTGTCGCGTGCACCCATACCTTTAGTCAATCAAGAAGAAGACGACGATGACGGTTTCCTGGGCGCCCTTAGCTCATCTGACTTGAGCAGACGCCAGCGAGAGGATGAAGAGATTCGACCGCTCATCGACTATCTGGAGGGTCATAGCGCCGTTATACCTCGCCATCTATTTCGTGTCATGACGTCTTTCTGCCTCCGAGGTAATGTCCTGTACAAAAAAAAAAACGCCCGTTCTACGAGCCGCGCTTACCTCCTCGTCGTTCCGAAGGACATGCGGGACGAAGTCCTCTCCGCGTGCCATGATGAGCCCACTTCTGGTCATCTAGGTTACTCGCGAACGCTCGCCAGAATAAGTGAGGCGTACTACTGGCCCGGACTTTCAGCAAGCGTGAAGCAGTACGTTAAAAGCTGTCGTGAATGCCAGCGTCGAAAGTGGCCACCAAGCAAGCCGGCTGGATTACTTCAGCCAATTGATCCACCCCACAAGCCATTTGACCAAGTTGGCATGGACATTCTCGACCCATTTCCTTTATCGTCCGACGGCAACAAATGGGTCATTGTTGCAACTGACTATTTGACCCGCTATGCTGAGACACAGGCGATACCACGAGCCACGGCTTCTGAGGTAGCACAGTTCTTCATGTGCCACATTGTTCTGCGCCATGGTGCTCCATCTACAGTGATAACCGACAGAGGAACAGCGTTCACTGCACAGCTTATTGATGAAGTTTTTCGGCTAAGTAACACTAGGCATCGAACGACAACTGCTTACCATCCGCAGAGCAACGGCTTAACCGAGCGACTAAATAAGACAGTAACAAACATGATCTCCATGTACATCGACGTCCAACACAAAACATGGGATCGCATTTTGCCTTATGTGACGTTCGCTTATAACACCGCCGTTCAAGAAACAACCCGATTTACACCGTTTTGCCTTCTCTACGGCCGCGAAGTTCAGACGATGCTGGATGCGATGCTTCCTTATGAAGGCGCTGATCGATTAACAACTGACGCAGAAGAATTTGCAGAGCGTGCCGAGGAAACTCGCCAGATCGCCAGGCTACACATTGGTCAGCAGCAACAGGTCGATGCACGACGTTACAATATGCGTCACAATCACGTATCTTACAGTCCGGGAGACCAAGTTTGGGTTGGGACCCCTGTTCGACGCCGTGGCCTCTCCGAGAAGTTGCTCAGCAGATACTTCGGTCCGTATAAAGTAATACGCCGCGTGAGCGACGTAAACTACGAAGTGGTTCCGGATGCTACGTCGTCACGATGGGCACAACGAAGACAACCGACCTCTGACATAGTTCACGTGGTGCGCATGAAGCCCTATTTTGCGCGTTCCTAAAAGACCACTTTTCCTGTGTTTTTTTTATTTGTGCTCTGATAATTGCCTCATCATTGGTGAACTTATCGCGTCTAACTTTTGATTATTGGTGCCCTTTCTCATTGTTTAACCTACTTTGTTTTGGTTTTTTTTCAATACCTTAACAGCATCGGGACGATGCTCTTTCTTTTTTTTGTTGAGGAGGAATATTGCGACCTACTTCTAGTAGTGGGTCGTATGCCAAGGTGAAGGCACACACCACGAAGAAGAAAAAAGTGCGCGTGGATCCCCGCTCTAGAAAACAAGCCCAACCGACGCGCTTGGTTAGAGCCCTGTTGCTCGGACATCAATAGACCTTGTCGACATCCCCTGGAGCGACGTGACAATATGGCGTTTCTTAACACTACCTTATAGTAATGACGGAGTTCAACACTTCAGAAAAATTGATCAACAAGGCATCTGTCTGGTTACCTAGATTTAGGAAAAAAAAGAGCGTCTTGCATTGAACCCTCTAATTGTGTTACAGGCCTATAACCATGACGCAAAGCATGCTCAGCTGTTAATAGGATAATAATACAATCATCACTGACACATACCTTTGGTCAACCACGGCCCTTGCGCTGCCAAGCCCCACTAATCATCCACCTTCTGTAAGCACGACAGAAACCATGCTGAGCTAATAAATAGTATATTGTTATAGTGAATGAATTCGAACATATGTTTGTGAATGATGTGGTCCAATATCTTGCAAGAATAAGGTGTAAGAGATGTTGATTTGTATTATGAGTTACTTGTTTGTCTATTCATTTATGCAAGAGAAGTATTCTGGGAGATATCAATGGACGTGGTACTACACCATATTGCAAGGACTCTTAAAAATAAGCTATGGTATTGGCCTGTTGATGAAGCGTTTCTTGCCACAAAAGAATTAGGGATGCCATCAGAATTGTTACACATTTGATTACCTAATTTCAAGGTAATGTTTGGAATACCGTGTCAATTCATTGCAATATTTTCCAATATAGTTAGGTTTAGCAAACATCGCTATGCTTTCGAACTACATGGTTATCGAAGGTGAAGACAGATTAAAAGTACTAGTCGAAAGCGTTCTCAACGGCAACAGTGGCATTAGTTATAGCATCGATTATTTTAAAACAGGTACTACTAATCATTTTAGGTGATACTAAGGTCCTGAACTTGCAAGGAGTTTGCTTTTGTAGTTGAGAAAGTTGCACTAAAAGTTGAAAGCTTTACCATTTTTATTAGCATTGCGAAGTTCTTTCTTCTCTCGTTCGATTACATAGCTGTATAAGATAACAAAGGGGAAGAATGGGGAAATGGCACATGGTGTAAGAGAGACCAGTTTAACTCTAAGTAAGAACGTTTCACACTCTCCGCCCTCTTCAGACTTCATCACTAAAGATATTCATGGTCTCGGTGCCCATGTCCTGCTCGATCGTTGAGAGCATACACGTGTTCAAGGTCTTCGGTGACCTCTCGTTGGACCACATACAGCCAAGCCAGTTGGTTTCAGCCTGACCAAAAGATGGAGTCACCACTCCAGCAGCATGCTCAGATGAGCCTGGGACGCTTTCGACGCCGTAGTAGTTGTCGGGTGCCTGATGTTCACGAAGTTCTTCGACTAGGGGAGTCAACGAATGCAAGCTCAACAGTGACTCGCCATTTTCTGCTATCTGGGAGATGTCCATTGATGCCAAATCTGGTCGTTCGATCAAGATTTCTTCCTCGTAACCCCCATTGGGGGATGATGAAAGGGTGGAGGCTGGTGTACATGCACGGTGGTTGTCTGCACTCCGTGCCTTTCGCAGCATGCTTAAGTGCATCTGTAGTTTGGATATCTTTTTGCGCAGAAACTCGTTGTCACTATGCATATCCACTATGCTCGCCTTGAGTTTTTTCACATACTCGTGCGAAGCTTGTTTGGCGAGGGTCAAATCTTGGATAAGGTCCTCAACCTGGTTTGAGGGTATGTTCTCGACGGCGTTGTCTTCAATCACATTCATAGCGCTAACCAAGAGGTCGTCCAGCGTACTGGCTGTCTTCTCCTTCGGCGCCTTTAAGTTCAGCTGCGAGTCCATGATTAGGCGTAGCGGTGGTCGCGTAAATCTAGCGGCAGTTCTTTCTAAAGCGCTGTTTTTCTGGAACTGGAACTGCTTTGCTGTTGCCAGGAAATCACGTGGGTAAGCACTCACCTACGCCTGAGATGGCCCTGGAAGGCTCTGCTCCTCTGTCACGATGATCATGACGGCCTAAACGAATGGCTCTTATCCACTCTGTAGGATTGGCCAAGAAACGATTATTTAGCTAGCGGATTGCATATTACTTTTAAATATTTTTAAATAAAAAGGTTAGAGGAAAGCAAAGATTACTAATTAAAGTTTTGCAATCAAAACCGCCTTTATTAGATTAGGAATCTTTGTACAGCAGAACAGACAACCCGGTGACAGTGACCTAATGAGGAGGCTGCCAAGAAGAGAATATTAGAAATAATGAAATCCAATCTAATTCGATCAAAAGCAGCTTCAAGATTGTTTTTCTTCAGAGACTAGAAGTGGGTACAAGATAAAAAATAATGCAAGTGTTTTCATCCTTGTTACAGAATCAGCAAAAAGGGGAAGGAGTCATACCAGCTCCATGCATGTAGTAATTTAGTTTTGCCACTCTGGAGTGTAATTTCGCAAAATTTTTTTTGCGCGTTCACCAGAACTTCCTACGCCAAGAGAACAAAAGGTGTCGATATTCATTTATTTCAGTGATTATGTTTTACCTGAGTCTTCAATTGTGGCACGCCTTCGAAATCTGTCACGTAGTATGAGTGATGATGTGGGAATAATTGAAAATACCGGATCGCTCAGAGCGGATTTCGCCAGAGCGTCCGCAATTTCAGTCATTTTTGTTCTCTTGTGTCCCGCAACCCAGATCAATCGGGTTAAAGTTATACGAATTGGGACCAGAAAATTAAACGTGCGTGATACATACGAGTCACTATTGCACGCGAGTGCCGAACACAAAAATAACGAATCCGTAACTATGGCCAGATTTGAGGCTGGCGGGCTGAGTTTTCTCAAAACCATATTCACCGCCACAAATTCTGCAAAAATATACTGACAAGCAATCTGGTAGTCTTAGTGAAAAGAACCAGATGAAGGTTTCAGAGAAAAGGTCATTAATAGATTTCTCATCAGATTGCGAGGTATCTAAAGCTATGATAATTACTACATATATCTCTTCTGAATGCCCTTGCAGAAGGCCATTTAACAAATGTACCGACATTTTTTTGGCATGATTCGAGTAGATATCATCAAACATGATTTCAAATTGTGCCTTGCATTGGTAATGAAAGTGATTTCATACAGTTCAACATCCAATGCACCAACAAGTGACAGTACGTATCCCACCTGGGTAGTCTGAAACCAAGGCAAATAAAATGAAAAAAAAAAATACGCTGGCTTGTGCATAAAAATATGGATTGGATGTGTTGGGTTGAACGTCCCAAAACCACGATATGATTATGAGAGACGCCGTAGTGAAGTGCTGCAGAATTTTTCACTACCTGTGGTTCTTTAAGGTGCGCCCAAATCTGAGCACATGGGCCTACGAAATTTCCGCCTCCACCGGGAATACAGCTGCCGCAGCCAGAATTCAATCCCGCGACCTGTGGGTCAGCAGCCGAGTACCTTAGCCACTAGACCACCACCGCGGGGCGTGCATAAATAAGATTTAGTTTTATAAAGTACTCATACAAATTCAACAATGTTTGTACCGTTAGTATAATGAATCTGCAGAAAAGAGAGGGCAAATTTACCACTAAGTACAGTACGTACATTATGACCTGTGCAGCAATAAATTTTTTTGATGATCGTAGCCTTTACAAGTGGCTCCCAGACACCGGGCGGAGTTGGGGAAAACAATCAGTAATAAAGTACCTAAATCAAAATTTTATGAGCGAGGACTCATAGAACAGTATTACTAAATTTAACACGCTCATTGAGAAGTTCCTAAATAAAGTCACCCTGACTCAGATGAAAAGTCTGCTACCATGAGATAGGGCTACCGGGGACAATGACTTATAACTTGGAAGGTGCCACGGAAATGTCATCTGAAACAAAATATTTTAAAATGTGTTCAGTTTTGTGCAATCCGAACATAATGTCACATGCGTTCTCTGAGAAAGGCTGGCTAGCGAGTGTATCTAACATTTCAATAAGTTGAAGGAAACCTATTATTAAAAATATCCAAAATATTTAGACGGAAAGGAAATAACAACTACCTACGTTGAGTATCCTTGTATTCGTGTACGGCTTGAGACACGAGCTGGTCCAAAGAACTGTTGATTATTTTAGTACGGCACGTGCCTACCCTCTCCAAAGCGAAAATACAGATGCTAAAAGTAGCCAAAAACTACAAACCTAGAAATTTTTCTAAGAAAAATATTGCAGTTGAAGGCTTTCTGCCAGGGTTGCCGTTGTGTTTACTGTACCTCAAGGTGAGTACTACACGACCCTGTATGCGGACAAACATTTCAGCTTGGCTGCTTCGTTACATTGTGACTACTGCGAGTTTTTATTTTGGCACATTACCAGTGATTTTTTGTGTTAGCAGATAAAATAGCAAGGATGCGAATTCTTCTTGTATTTCTTGCATTATGAGTTAGTTATGCGCCGACTAGGTTACGCGGCAATAACTAGGGTTGTTTTTGTCATTTTAGCACAATATAGGTAACTTGTTGATTTCTTCTTCTTTATTTTTCTTATTAAAGTTCGGTTGAGAGATTTGGTGGATGTCGTGTGCACTTCTTCTGCACCTTGTCCTTCCAGAGAGTGCTGCATAGACGAAAGCATAGGCGCGAAACATTACCCGGGGTTTTCAAATTTTACGTTGTGCTGGTATATGTATGCACATACGCACTCCACGCGAGTGGGTTACCAAGGCATCAAATGCACTGCGTGACAGCAAAGGCCTGTTGACACCCTTAAGTAAGGAAATGCATAGCTGTATGCAGATGACAGATTTGAAGGTTGGAGCACAACGTGGCAAGGCGTTATCCATGCATAATAACGCTGGATCGCCTATAATAACTTCGACAATATTGCACTTCTTTTACTTAGTACGGAACTACCCCCTCCAGGCATGATATAATATGCACTGTCTGCAAATGGGTTGATTCTTGTGGCACTATTGCAAAGCCTTCTGCAATACCTTCCACGAAACAAAATATAGGGATGTTCTTTATTGTGTGTTTCAGTTTTTATAATATTTAGTTTGTAACCGAATTTCTAGTTACCCTCACTCATTAAACTTCAATCATTGCATAATACCGAACACACGGCGAAAACTACATGCGTAGTTTGTTTTTGGTTTCACTTGATCGCAGCAAAGAATAATACTCTCGACATTGGAATATGGGATACGGCCCGTCGAACGATCCTCCATGTTAGTGCCTCTAGTGAAGATACCTTTTGCACCAATAGGCAGCACAATGCAGTAAAGGAGCGTTAATTTTTCCCGTATGAAGACTGAACGAATGTGCACGCTGCGGTGTAATTCATTTCAAGAAACATACGATGTGCGGCATGCCTCCGATGATTATGTCTACAATTTTACCTACAGAAAATAAGGGGCTATGGTAACTCACACGCAGTTTTGGCCAATCAATTCAAGAAAAAAAGGGCTTCGTTTTTTCACATTGTTTAGAAATTATAGGCCACAAATGAGTATTGCTCTATGAGACCAAGGAAGAGAGGTAAACGTTCGGTTCTCCGGTCTAATTTATAACTGAATAAAAATTACTTGATCAAATTCTTGAACAATATTACTTTGAATCACTCGAACAACATTAACACTATTCATATTATCACCTGCCTTTTATTGGCTACAAATTTGGTACTAAAATAAATGGCATGCCTCCTCTGGCTACATTGAGCTTGAGTTTTCCTGACTTTAAAAAGTAGTAGTACCATCGACTGTGTCAAAACCTTGCGTGTAATGCGCTTCAGAGAAGTCTCACTGATTTATTCTGTATTGCGAAAGTGAATATCACAGATACTAAAGTACATTGCTTCATGCCGATTTTCTAGATAGAACACATAAGCTATAAGGAAGATGACTTGACTGTACCAATTTTGCTAAACAGCCATGGACGTCTCTGAAACTATGTTTGATTGGATAAGGGCATTTGCTTCTACAGCTGTATTGTGACTGCTATGGCCAGTGAATTGCTGTAAAACGGGAGGGGGGTATCAGGTTTACCGTAGTTGTGGCCGTTCTTATGCTGGGCAATCCGGAAAATGAATAAACACCAGGTTGAGGGAGCACGACTCCGCAGTACGCAGTTCATAATGAACACATTTGGTAATTCATTGCAGGTCAGGTGGGTGCACAACATTTTTTTAGAGACACAAAGTTTTTATCAACACACAGGCAAAAAATAACCGGGAGTTAATTTAAGCGTTCCACATTAAAAAAAAAAAAATATGGGAACGAAGTGTGTCAGCCAAGCATCAGCGTATTGTCAAATCAAGAATTCGACTTGAAAGGATCTTTTACGTATCCTTCTACAGTGGTGCTACATCAGACTGAAAATTTAGACTCAATGGGCTATTTTCATATAGTTGTGTGGACGGACCTTTTTAATCTTTAGTTTCATCTCGCACATGTTAAGACTACCTTTGTTTGGGGGAGGGGGGGGGCGTTTGTTAGTCTTGAAGGTAAAAGAGCATTTGGGTTTTTCAATAAATCAGTTGTGAGTTTGCACCCATGCTGCCTGTTTCTTCTCGTCGGTATTTTTGTTGCGCAAGTAATAGCCATGAGTTGATACTAATTCGCCTAACGTTCAGTGCTCTTGCTGCGAAATGCTTATTTATAGGCAAATATCTAGGAGCCTGTCAAAAAACGAAGTCTTTTCGGTGGAGAGGAACATATTTTTGATATTGAGGTATCTTTCCACCCTTCCCTAATATTGGTCCAATTGTAACATTAAGAATGAATGTAACACAAACGATATACCTGGAAAAATGTTTTTGTTCGTTTTTCTTAGTTAGGTGCAGTATGGATGAGAACTAAGTGCCAAAAAAGTGCTTCCATAAGAGCATCTTTCTCTATTCGTTTCATAGGGAGGGTATCGTTTGTTCTGGTACAATGCGAGAACTTATTTTCCAGCTTCCAGCTACCTGCTATTGAAAATTAATACCTGCTACGGCCCGAACATGTTCACGCGCGTGTTAAAAGGTGTAGCTGTGTATGACAAGCCCTCACGCATATCTTAGACTTGAATGTTGACGCATTTTACACCGTCATGTTTAGACGTGCTGTTTTGGCAAATTGTGCTAAATAGAAAATCAACATCGTTCAATCTGCTCTCTGGTTTTAATCGTGTCTGTCTTAACTGGGCAACAATCAAGCTTTCAAATGGCACACTACAACACCGTTTCAGGAGTTGGTCTTCCTCTTCAATACATCTTGGCAAGTCTCATCGATCCCGTAAAGAGTTGCTCCTCTGTTTATAAAGCCACCTTTTTAGGGATTGCTTTCTACGATCTTTACCTATTCAACGAAAGCAACCAGCACTCTAATAAAACTTGTCATGCAAGACAGGTTGCTTTTTTGACTACCTATTAGAACAACTATTGAAATATTTAAATAGGCATATTAAGTAAATAAGTAATATATTGTGTATTCAAATCTCACCACAACTACCGAGCCCGAGGCGTTTTTCACTTCTTGTTGAGTAAGGTAAGGTCTTGCGTACCATGCTTTTAATCGCTACATTATGTTTGCTAAGACCCTGAGCCAGATACTGACGCCAGTCTTGCGGATTTGTGTAAGTTAACAATTCCTTGGCCGACAATAGTTACTGAAATTGATAGCTTCGCAGGAGGACTTGTTACAAAGAATATTGAAAGCGCTTCTCTTGCTCAAACATCTTACAGCTGGAGTATTTCAAAGACTCTTAGCCGCATCTTGTAGCCGTAGAGTCTGATTGCGTGGAAACGATAAGTCCTGTCTAAGTTTTATGAACCCTTTCTGATAAACGACGTAATTTTGTAGAGCCCCAGGTTATCATCACAATTGAGTGAACACACTGGATAACTAATTGTTTATGAAGTCGTTAATTCAAATGAAATTAGAAGAGCGCTTCATTTCGGGGATTAGTTTACTGCGAGGGTTGTTGCCTTCGAAATATGTAGTGGATGCTTTATATTGATCGTATGAAAAAACACACTACTTAGATAATTGATAATGACAACCAACACACAACACTGCCCAGAAAAGCAAGGGGAATATTATGGGTATTTTTTGTAATGTAAATGTGAAGAAACAAAGTTGACGAAAGAATAACTTGCCCTGGGTATAGACTGTACCTGCGACCTCGAATAACGTCTGCGATGCCCTACCAACTGAGCTACCCCAGAGGCTACCTGCTGGTATTTTTATGGGATATATATGGGCATTATAACGTAGGAGTGTCAGTGAGCGCCGCCCGTAGCCACGGCGGAAAGTGTGCAACATTTTTTTCTAGTTGTTGACGTCACGTTGCACGCGATCTTCGGTCGCACGTTCAGTCCCTGCCCTCGGTAACGTATATATTCGGCCAGTTCTACTTCTTCGCATTTGCATTACAGTTACTAATAATAGCTTAATAATCTTCTACAATTTGTTGGGAGTCAAGTTTTGGTTCCCAACAACGTTGTGCCAAACAGAGAAATACGAACCCCTAAAATTACGGCTTCTTTCCTTCGCTTACTGCATTGGCCGATCTACGCCCTACTCACTCCAATACGAAATACGACATACACGTTGGTTTTTATAGTTTTCCTTTTTAGATCAGTGTTTCGACAGTTATTGTTGCGTCGGTCTTAATACTAATCGTTTTGCTAAACTAGCATGGTGTGATAGTGACCCGGTTAACTTGTATTACTAAGTTCCACATTTCTTTCTCCTTTTCTTACTTGTGTTTCGAAGTATTATATTTCCGAATAAACTCTCTCAATTAGGGCTTCTTTTTAAAATTCAGTACACATGAAGATTGAGGAGAGATTTGTGCATTGGTACCAACATCTCGTATAGTTGCATGGAGTCGTAAATATGGTGCGCTCCGTAATGAAGCACAGGTTAAGCAACGCCCGTTATGTCGTGCCGTTCACGATATGGTGTTGCAAATATATTTTTAAGCAGCGGTCAAGACGTACCATGATTGTACCACAACTAAGGTTGCTACATTAAAAAAAAGGCTTGTTTATAAAATATTATTTATATATCGTTGATAAGCGCACACTTTGGCGTTTTCAACATTGTTGCCATTTCTGATCCGCATGCTAACCCTCATGCTAACTTTGCATGAAAATATTTTCCAGTTTCGGCAACCACACTTTATTGAATTGAGCTTTTAAAGTGTGCGTCCCCAGGCCGAGGAATTATAATTGTTGTTTTATTGAAACTTTCACACACACACACACACACACACACACACACACACACACACACACACACACACACATATATATATATATATATATATATATATATATATATATATGTATATATATATATATATATTTATTGGACTTAAGCTTCGTCTTCTGTCAATAACCGTCATCAGTCTTCGTTTCGTTCCTCTTCATCACCAGTGCCATCTTGCTGTTGCTTGAATAAAGTGTAAGCTGAACCGTGGTATTTCAAGTGGTGGTAGGTGCTTCCCGATCTCTTCGACCTTTCTCCCTCCAAAGGCAGCTCTTGGAACTCCGTTCGCGACGTCGCTTACGCCAGTAGAGCACCATGGCGCAAGGGCAAGCCCAACCAAACCGCCCAGCGGCACAACCACCCGCCGTCAACCCTAGCCCGGTTAACAACCCCCCTCAGGAACCTCTATCTTCTTCGGTCTGTCTGGTGAAGATGTCGAAGACGGGTTCGACAACTATAACTGCGTAGGTGTGTACAACAACTGGAACGAGGCATCGAATATAGCACACGTCCAGTTTTACGTATCTCAGGTTGACAAAACATGGTTTCTCCATCATGAGAGCGACTTCCGCGATTGGTCTTCGTTCAAAGTGTAGCTCCGACATATTTTCGGCACACCAACCGTCTGTTTAGAAGTTGCTTGGAAGAAACTGGCCGACCGCGTTCAACATTTCGGTTTGTCCTACGCTTGTTACATTGAGGATGTGCTTGCACTTTGCCGCCGTATCGACGACAAAATGCCAGAAGCTGATAGTGTACGGCACCTTATGAAGGGCATTGGATCTAGCACTTTCAACGCCCTCGCCACGCACAACCCTTCGACGGTTTCCGACGTCGTCTCTGTATGCCAGCGGCTTGATACCTTGCAGTCAATCCGCCTGCGACTCGACTTCTCTTAGAACCCCCTGGAAAACAGTATGAAGCTCCGATCCATCATTCAAGCCAGAATTCGTGAGGAATTGCAAGCCTACAATGTACCTCCTTCTGACAACGTTCGCGCTCATTCCGTCTCTAGCGATCTGCGTGGCATTATTAGGAAAGAAATGTCAGCATTTCAAAGCACCCACCATGCTCCACCTTGCTCCCAACCCGCTTCGTATGCACAGATCGCTTCAATGCGACCCTCTCCATCTCAAGTACCACCACCTGTGCCTGATCACGAACATCTCGCACTTATAATCGCCCGTCCACCGAACTCTACCTACCATTCTTCCTTGCGGGCCCCACGGCCAATTTGCTACTAGTGAGGAATTCGAGGACACATTTCCCGATTCGGCCGACGTCGACAGCAAGATGAACGTCATGGTTATGCCGCTTTTGAACGTGACGACACATGTGCTCGAGGTTACTTCCGTTATGCCGACAGTCCTTCCAACCACCGATTCCCGTCTCCTGTGCGCATTGCCAACACGACCAACAATACACAAGCTTCCCGACCACGCTCCCCGTCGCCACTCCGACGCTATGTTTGCCCACTTTGGCCTGTCTCTCAACTAGCTGCCCAGCAATCGGAAAACTAAACATTGCAGCTTTTGGAGGGAAAACTGCACCGCGGCGAAATGGCCCAAGTCCTCCTGAACAACCGTCAAACATGTTATTGGGGACTCTGCAAGGTGTGCGGGTGCTGGCTTTGGTGGACACAGGAGAAACTAGTTCAGTTATGCGTGCCGACATGTGTTCTCAATTGCGGAAGGTAAAGACACACTAGCTTGGATCATCTTTGATTGGGGCCAATGGAGCAATAATTAGACCGTTGGCCTAATGTACAGCGCGTGTCTTCATTGATGGTATTCGTCATCACATCACCTTCGTTGTCTTAATTTCATGTGATCATGAACTAATTTTAGGTTGGGACTTTCTCTCATCAGACTCTGCATTATTTCTTGTCGTCAACGAGTAGTCGAGATGACTGAGACCGATCACTGCAGCGAACGCGTCGACAACAAACCGTTGCGTATTCTCGCAGCTTCCGATTCCATACTGCTCATACAACTCATCACCATCACTTCTCCAAATATTGCCAGTTGTGACATCCCTATCACCCCTTCCAGACACTGTCTAGCTCGTAGTGTTGTACTCCCCTCCAGCCTGGTGCGGTTCAAAAACAGTGTTATGATAATTCTTTGTCTGAACACTGCAGTCATTTCATACCATACTAGTTTCGCAATAAGTCTTGTGAACGAAACAGCTCTAAGAATAGCAAGACAATGAAACATAAATAATTACATTCATGATATACGTGTCATGATTTTCAAGTTATGACTTCCAAGTTACGCTTGTCATACATTCACGTTATGCCATACAAATTTTAGTATTGATACCAAGATAAAAGAAGCCAGGAAAATCTAAGAAACACTTTTTATATAAATATTGCTACAAGATGACAACGTTTTCTCAAATATATGCGTCTGTCAACTGTTTACGGCTCAGCGGTTTTGTTGAAGTTTGTCTTTGGTCTAAATCGGCTTCGACAAATTTACTCTGCCAGCAAGGAACATAACATTGTCGAAGGCTTGCAGGAGTTGGCTTGGGTACCTTTGGTAGAGAATTTTGTAAACTTTCCCTCGTTGAATGGCTCTTTCTACATGTACTCTTGCTCGCGCTTTAGTCTGATTGTGTGAGCTCCATGTTCTTCAATTTGTTGCCAGTTGGTTCCGTTTTTTAAATGGAGGCCTATGTATTTTGACTCCAGCTTCGTCACAATGATTCTTTTTTAGAAATTGTTTGTACACCATAACTCGGTGTTTATCGGCCATGCACTTGTTAAGGACGTTTGATTGAGCAGTTCAGTGTGTGTCTGGTGCAACACCTCTAAATGATTTTTCTATTCACGTAATGATACCACTTACAGCGACGCCAATTAACACTTTGATTGTGTTCTGGCGTTTGTTCTGGCTGAAGAAAATTAGCCGGGATGACAAGTCACGTGGCCTTTCAAGGAGAACTTCTTTGCAATCTAGTATATTGTGGGATTCTTTGTAGTTTTCAAAGTAGTTGGTCAAGTTTCCCTGCACAGAGTTCTCGCTTGGAAAAAAAGTGGCCTCAACAAGTACCCTTCAAGAATACATATAGCGTTTTTTAAAATGTTTGAGACAGATGTGTGGTGATTAAAAAGTACTGACAGAAAGTAAAAGCTAATATTGTAGTAAAGATTCAAAAAACAATCAGCACAATGTCTTGATCGCTCAGTGCAAACCTTCTTGAAAGAGACTCAACTCGGATGGCAGTAAACTCTTCAATATTGTTCTTGAGAAGGGGCAAGCATGACAATCTTGTTAGCACCATAGCGTTGGGCCTATTTCGACAATAGCACATGCAAGGAGAGGCTTGGGGCGGCGGATGACTTTCTGAGGATTCACCTGCATGCAGGAGTCTTGTAGAGTTCCCACATGCGTACAAACAATATCGGCGAACTGCTCAAGGATGTCAACTGGTGGCACTGTAATGAATTGACAAGAGATATTGTCACTTAACCTGAGCAATGTACCCAACAGTGTGCAACCTAGGTTAAAGCGTATTGCGAAGGAATTAGTGGGCAAATGTGTGTGGTGCCCATAAATTAGCAGCTGCATTTTTACACGAGTAATGTAATGTTGAAGTGAGGCTTGTATGAGGTAACTTTTATATTTTTGCCACATAAATCGCATTCATCCTTTGCACTTTACAATGCACATTCACACTGCCTTCAGCCCCTCTAGGTAAAGAGGTAAACCGTGCCTCTGGAATACTGGTTACACAACGTCAACTACATTGTCCTAACAAGTCAAAGGGCTAGCTTGCGTATATGGTCCTCAGTTTTCTAATATTCAGCAAACATACCTTCATCTTTGGTCGCCACAGCAGGCCAATCTTTTTGAACACAGCCATCATCGGCGGTCTCGACAGTGGGCCCGTCATTTTGAATGCGTTCGTGATCTGCAACCAACAATATTGGCTTTTGCAGTAAAAAAGTTATGTACAACACATCACAACTGTTAGGCATAGACATCAGGAATAATCAGAGACAACAATTATCAAGAGCAGCTAGAACTGGTTCTGTAATTGTCTTAGACAACGAGAAATAAATGAAGTTACTGACTCACTCGTAAGAGCGCTGGTTATATTAGGAGGCTCTTGAGTTTGCCTTGTAACTTGGAACTTTTTTTGCTGTTGAAAAATAGACAGACTTAATAGAGTACGCGCACGTTAGGAAGCGTTCGGTTAACTTTAACTTATAAGGTGTTTGAAGGTACATGCGAGCTAACAAGCAACAAGTTGGGTGTCTGCAGGCTTGAATGATAATCCGCAGCAATCAAGGGTGTGCGAATAATAAAAAAGAATTAATAACGAATCAAAGAGCATTGTATAAAACCGTATATAAAATATTTGAAATTACCCATATTGTTTTGTTTTTAAATAATGAGCATGTATGGGAGAAAAGTAAAAACAAAGCCTTCAAACAGCTAAAGGTCATTTTTCTTCTTTTATTCCCTAAAGTGATCTGTACACAGCCCAAGCTTTTACAAGACAACCGACACTAAATATTGATTGCTAGATGAACCAGGTTTTTCAGACAACTCCACTTGATGTTCACTTTTTACAATGCTGAAGCTGCATCGCATTGTTCAGCACTTGCTTAACCTCGCAATAACTGATGGTGGGGAATATAGCGTTGGTTGTAGCTTCATGACTCACAATAGATGCAAGTGTTGCGTTTGAGTTTTTTTCTTGCAGATGTAGATACAAAAAAGTGGATATTTAGAGGCTTTGGGTATGTAGGCCACGTCATTCTAACAAGTTGATCTGATTCATTACATCCGTATCTGCCATGTTTGGTCAAAATGAGCTAGTTGTGTTGTCCCAATTTTATTTAAAATGAAGCACAAAGACTGGCATTGCTAACATGAGCGAATCCTGTATTTGGACATACAGTTATGAAATATTACGAAGATCTAGTGCCTCCTGTGCTGATTACCTTAGTTTTTGTAGTTGAGGTACTTGGAGTCGATTAAATATAACTGTAAGGGACTTTAGTGATGTTTGCAAATATTTCTTTCAAAATAATTGTTCTTTTGTTGAAGGGTTTTTTCGAAAATGGTTCACTTACTATTCGAAAACTACTCGATTACAAATCGTACTCAAATCGTTGTCGTCACTATTCAATTTGTATTCAATCCGGTTCTGCAATTCACTATTCGCACACACCTAGCATCCATAGGCGTGCGAAGGATTGGCCGTCAGGAGAGGGTGAATGTTTACCTAAGCAGCCCCTCCACCATTTTTATCGTGTAATTGTATGGGGCTGAGTTTGTGGCCTGCTGCCTATTATGTCAACGTATGGTTGACTTTTCGCCCTCCCTATTTGACGACATGAAGAGGGGTGGGCGCTTCCTCTGTCTACCCCTCCCTCCGAGCACAAGCTTATGCTAGCACCGATACGACCTCCCAGCTACATCACTTATCCGGTGGCTTGCGAGGTAGCTTATACTTGACAAATTCGCGCTTTGGCAAGCTCAGAGTCGGAAGCGCGTCAGGCCTCAATCTCTTTTACAAGAACTATTGAAAGGAAGGGAAGCAAGAGAGAAAATATCAGCAGTAACGATGCACTCGCTCGTGCATTTTCATCGCTTACGTGGTGAGTGAGGGCTCACAAAACGATGCCTGTTTTTACCATGGGTGCTACATCCAAAACAACTACACTTTTTCTTCAGTGCAGCAGCCGTGCCTCTACAAAGCACCAGATCATGGAAACACTTTCCGCGTTCGCATGCTCTTAACTACTCGACAGATAATTAGGAACTGTTCTCGTGGCCATGTAAACGCAATATGGCCACGATGGTCAATGAATTTGGTTAAAACAAACTCGCAGCCGAGAGTGAACAAACTTCTCACTCGCAGCGCAGACGACACATGAAGGAGAAAGAGTAAATTTGTTAAATTAGTTTTCGTATTTTTTGTGCGACAATACTGCTTCATTTTCTAGCGGAAGCATACGAAACGAAATCACAGGGAAGCTTCTCCAAGTGGGCGTTTACAGCACCTGTCTTCACGCTTGTAGTGCACTGCATCAACAATCATAGATGCACAGCATTCAGCTAGATGCACAGTTCATAGATGCACAGTTCAGCATCCCCCTTTTTTGAATTCCCAGGCTTCAAGTGCAGCAGCTTCTAGCTGTAAGCAAGTGTAAGTGCAGGTTTTATGATGCCTGCTTCCAGAATGCTGATCACGTCGATGGCTTGTATCGGAAGGCTTTGTCAGGTTGCCCTACCACAACCGTCTCCCATAATGCTGCTGATCTTTGCTAACGTCATCAATACCAGAAACGTCCAACGCTTCGTTCACCTCGCTCTTCCAATCCACGTACAATCATCTGTAGCCGTCACTGGTGAGGCGGAGATACAAGAATGCTCGTAAGCAACTGAAGGTTCATACTGTAGGCCAACCTACACGGACACGCCGTCCAGGGCCCGTCATTTTGCCCTTTGTTGGCCCCACGAGCCGTCAGTGGTGCTCTGGTGCTACCACTGCAACGACTTTGGTATATAGCTCGTAGCTGCACTCGAGTGATCGAGTTGGTGAAAAACTCGACTCCTCCTATGCAATACTCCTCTGAAAGCTAGAATGCGGGCCGTTGAGGACAGGGCCCCACATGATGGCAGAAGTTCCTTTTCTTTTCTTTGTCCTCCTCACCAAGATGCCAACTTTGCTGGCGAAGTTTGCAGATTTACCCCAGCACCATGAAGCACTAGAGGACACAGGTGCTGCCTTCGGTTTTCTCGTGATGAGTTTCTTGTGTAGAAGATTTTCGGTAAGTTCTACCCAGGTAGACAAAACCCTTTCTGTCCTGGCCGACGGAGCCGCTTCACCTAGCCTCGGAAACGTCGGCCTGATTGTGTGCGCGCTTGGAAAGAAAGCTAGACAGCGGTTCCTTCTTATTCTATACTTGTATGTGCCAGTGATGTCTGGCTGTGAATGGCATTAGTTTCCACTTTAGCGGCACTGATCGCACCACGGAATTGAGACCAACTGGAGCAAGTGTTGAAGCTTGCGAGAAAGCTTGCCCTTGGTAGTCGTATTTCCCGTTGCATCGTGCCATTTACACAGCTGTTCACAAAGTGCATATCTGTACTCGCTGACAACTTCCGGTTGATGAAAAGTCCACGTAGTAAATTTTTTTGCAAGTCGGCAATCCAACAACGAGCACGTGTATGACCGTAGGCACAAATATGGTTTAACCTGAAATTCTGCATGTTTTGAAGAAACGCCGTGGTTTTCGGCCAGAAGCTACGCCCTTCAATAAAGAGCACAAAGTGGTTACGCCGCTGCTACGTCTCGCCACTGCGGGTCTCTCGAAGCGACGGTAGCTACCACAGTGTCGGCAGCGATCGATAGAGTTAAGCCAATATATTTAGAACAACTTTTGAACACCTTTGCTGTAGCTTTGACGGAGATGCTAGCTGCCCTGATTAACGACCCTGTTACCTCCTTCCCTGTACACACTGTCACAGTTCAGGGTGAAGCTGCGCGCCTCGGCAATGTGCAAACCACGCAGAGTCAAACAAATGTTTCTCCAGAAAAGCTCGTCAGCTCCCAGTTGCCGACCCCTGCGGAGTTCAGTGGGTCAATTTGTGACATGAGGCTTGGAAATATCAGTCATAAGAGGCACAGTGATCCATTGTCTCAAACTTATTCTGAAACTTTGAAACCAAAAAAGGTACTAACAATGACAACAACAAGCAGGACGCTTTACATTCTGTGGTGCAGTCACATGAAGTCCAACATAGCACCTGTAAAAGTTCTCCAGTGCAATTGCCATTCCGTTTGTTCCGGTTACACAGACCGTTTTTGTATCATACAGCAAACAAATCATAATATTCGTTTCCTTGAAAAGCCCTGGCTTTCACTTCTAATGAAGTCCTGGCTAGCGCACGTCTTGTAGGCGGGACGTTTGATTTGGAAAAAGTCACGCGTGAAGGAGGCTATGTGGCAAGAGTTAGCCGTGACAGCGCGAAAAAGAAAAGAGCGTACCCTCCAAGCATGCCTTATAGGCGTCTTACTGCTCTGGGCGCTTACGATGCTGGCCACGCGAGTGAAGTCCTTCTCATTTAGTGGCCGTTCATGTCGGGGCATGCCGTGCATGTATCGGTGACAAGCATGCGCAAGCGGCGTCAGCCACAGGGGCAAGCAGTGCTGCAAGGAGGTTTACACGGGGCTGGCTATGCACAATTTCTTGTGTGCGTGAAGAAGAGGATAGTCGCCCTTGAGAATATGAGAGCGCTATCACGTGCCTCCCAACCTCGGCCAGGGGGCACTGCGCAGCGCGCGTTTCGCCACTTTTCTAGTGAAAGCCGGTCGCTTGGTACCCCGCTCCCGCCTTCTGCCTGCACTATTTCAACACGTTCACGCGCTCTGCACGCGCTGTTGTCTGGTCACCCTGTACGTGCAGTGTCACCTGTGACTTGCTCCGAAGGTTTAAAAAGGTTATAAAAACGTTTACACGGTGTGAATCTCATTAGAACCGCGGATGATTCATCGAAAAGCTTTGCGGGAACAAGCAAGGATTGATATGTGAGGTTTGACGTCCGAAAACCACCACATGATTATGAGAGACGCCATAGTGGAGGGCTCTGGAAACTTCGACCACCTGGTGTTCCTCAATGTGAACCCAAATATGAGCAACCTGGCCTACGGCATTTTCGCCTCCATCGAAAAAGCAACCACCGCCGCCAGGATTCGTTCAAGCGACCTGCGGGTCAGCAGCCGAGTACCTTAGCCACTTGAACACCGCGGTGGGGCACGGGACCAAGCAAGTCATACTCGATGTCTTTGAGCGAGAGCTAAGTGGATGTCTATAGTGAACAGCTAAGTGGATGTCTATAGTAGCAGGCCGCACGAGCCATGGTTGTTGTGAATAGTAATGCTATTGCGGCAAAGGAGCTCTAGATACTCTCATGAAAGGTCAAGCGAACCTAATAGTCAATGTCAAAGCATGGTTCTTTTTCGGCCACTTGATACTGCTCTGAAAACTAGGACTAGGAGCTGCCATGAACGGAGAACGGCTGCCTACACTCAGCAAAACATTACCTAATGGCCACGCACTCCCCGCGCAAAAGCAAGAAACAGGTGCGCGTCATCGCACTTGCCTCAGTGAACATAAATATTCGTGCAGTTAGAGAACGCTTCGATTTACAGATTATAGACGATTTTCATAACAACACTCTTTTTACCATAGCGCCTCTTCACGTTGTGCGTCCATGGTACCAAGCGCACGCGTTCTGTCCAAAGTGCACGACGTGGCGATTACCATACGTCGGCTCGCGAAAAATCTTTGTTGGCCAACATTCTAGATTGTTTTGCAGCTAATGCAAACACAAACGACTCCAGCGAAGCAAGAACAGCCTGAATCACAGGATTTGTTGAACACTTTGCGCAGGCGGTACCATGTGATATCGTTTTTTACGTCACAGAACGATTCCGGCAGATGGAGCCACAGTATGTCCTCACTGCCGCCGAAGTTGCATGTTTTGCGCGAAACGGGTCAGTTTTGCGAATATTCCACATCAGCGGCTGACGCTTGTAGGCCGGTATGGTTAATTTAGCGTGCGGTGTTAGCCGGTATTTAGCAATCCTGCAAGGTAATACAGCCGTCAGGAAGGTTGACAAGAACGCTTCACAGCGTGCCCTAAAGCAGTTTGAATGACGCTAGCTTCGGGCAGCTTTTATACCTGTTTCCGAGATGTTACCTATGCGTGTCGACATACTATCCCAGCATACAACGTTATTATCTCGGCAACAGGGCCCAGTGCTTCACGGCTGACCTGAGTCGAAGTAATCCAGGTCACGTGTCGGAATGTTCGAGTTCAGCTAGCTGGGGACTGTACTTCTCTCGAAATTAAGGAGGTGTTGTTCCCGCAACGGATGGACGTGCGTGTTTCTGCGAAGGATACGCATGAACTCCTGTTCATTTTAGCAGCACGTCTGTAGCCGCCTGCGCATATTACGTGCCTGAGATCGGTGAATGACGAGCCGCCGGGTCGCAAGCTGTGACAGCCCGCTTCTTCATAGACGCCACGCAACGTTTCAACCTAGAAGAAGAAAGGGCAAAAAAAAACGCAAGCTCAATTCGTAAGCCATGTCTATCACAAAAGTGGCGGTCCAAATAACCGACATTTCTTGCGGGACCAAGCGCGCCATGCGATCGAAAATCTGCTAGGGTGCCTTGATGCGTGCGAGGAGCGGGCATAGAGGCACTCTTAAGCCGCCGACAATCAGCGGCAGCCTCTCACTATCACGGTCCAAATGAACGGGGGCCACACGTTTTATTGAAGGAGATATGAAGTCTGCAGGAACCGTGTCTTACATTTCAGAGGAAGGACACGTTCATTTTGAAATGTCTTGAACAAACGAGAGTTTCTTTGCGAATGAAGTTCAAGTCTGGATGGTTGGATGGATGGATTAATATGACTATACCCTTTAGACCAGGCGGGGGCTAATGCCAACAAGCCGTAATACCTGGTAAACCAAAAACTTGATTTATCTTTTTTTCTTTAAATTGTGAGGTTGGGGATTGGTACTCTGCAGTTTAATTTTCACTCGTTCTTTGACTTTAGCCACCAATCAGATGACCTCCATCTAGTTATTTCTACCCGCTTAATCTCTAGTTTACACACCCTGTTCCTATACTCCAGTGCTTTGAAAAACTCTGCGCCATCATCCTGAACTATAGGGTTAAGCCCTTTACAGAACATTATCAAGCGTTCAGCCGTTTTCTCATCCTCTCCACATGCACTGCATACCGTGTCTACCTCTTCGTATTAGGCCCGATATGTCTTGGTTCGCAATACTCCCGTCCTCACCTAAAACAGTACAGAACTATCCCGAGTATTATCATCCATCCTTTCCTTGCCAATTTCCTGCTTAAAAGTTTGATAGATCTCTAGCGCGGACTTCTTAATCATGGCGATTCTCCACATATTGGTCACAGCTTCCTTCACCTTCTTCTTAACCGATAATTATTTTTTGTTTGGCGACCTATTGTTTTTTAAGTATTTACCAGTAAATTTCCTAGTTCGCTTCCTCCATTTCGTATCGACATTCTTCATGTACAAGTAGCTGAAAACCTTCCTAGCCCAACGCTCCTCCCCCATTTCTCTCAATCGCTTTTCAAATTTTATCTTGCTGATGGCTTCCCTGCCCTCAAATGAAGTCCATCCCATATCACCTTGTACTCCCTGATTTGGTGTATTCCCGTTAACTCCTAAGGCAACCCTAACTTTTCCACGTTGCTTCATTTCTAATCTTGCTTGAACTTCTGATCTCATGCACAAGACCGCATTGCCGAACGTCAAAACAGGAACTATGACCCCTTTCCATATTTCTTTCACAACATCTTACGTATTGTAATTCCACAGTGCCCTATTTTTCATCACTGCTGCATTCCTTTTACCTTCAGCCGTTGCGTATATTTCGTGTTTCCTTAAGCACTCGGTCCCATTGCTTATCTATACACCCAGATATTTGTATTTATGTGTTATTTCTAGCGTGACCCCCTGTATTCGATGCTCACTACCTTCATTATCAATAAAAATCATGACTGCTGATTTTTCCTGAATGAATATGAAATCTAACCTATCTCCCTCATTACCGCAGATGTCCATCAATCTCTGCAAATCTTCCTCTTTGTTGGCCATTAGCACTAATCATCTGCGTACATCAATGCTGGTAGCACCTGTTCAATGAGTTTTTCTTGTTTAAAGAAATAGAGGTTGAAGCCAAATCCACTTCCCTCTAATTTGGCTTCTAATCTTTGTAGGTACATCATGATTCACAAGGGTTACAGAGGACACCCCAGTCTAAGCCCCCGTTTCACCTTGTGGGCTTGAATACCTGTTTTTTTCACTTTATAACTACCTTGTTACCTTTATAGATATCCTTTAATAGATTAGTGACTCCATCTTCTACACCTAGTCTGTCCAGTATTCCCCACAGGTCCTGTTCAACCACGCTATCGTCCGCTCTCTTGATATCCAAAAATTCTAGCCACAGGGGCCTGTGTTCCTTTTCTGCTATTTCGATGCTCTGCGTCAGTGAGAACAGGTTGTCTTCCAACCTCCTGTGTTTCCGAAACCCATTCTGCAGTTCTCCCAGCACCTCCTTAGCCTCTATTCATGCCGGTAGTCTTTTATTTATAATCTGAATCACCAGCTTCAGACCACTGATGTCACTGTTATAGAACAGTAGTTATTTATGTCAGATTTCTCCCGCTTTCCTTTATAGATCATGCTCATCATGCTAAGTTTCCATCCATCGGGAACTTCACCATCGATTAATATTTTGCTCAGTGCCTCTCTCAAAGCCTGCTTAGACTTCGGACATAATGTTTTTATCAGCATAATTGGAATGCCATCTGGGCCTGTTGATGTACTACTAGGAACCGTTCTCTCAGCCTTTCCCACTCTCGTTGTGAAAATGGAGCCATTGCGCCACTTCATTCATCCTTGTCTACTGTGGGTCATAAGGCTCTTTGTTGAAAATGTTCTGTCACCCTTGCTCTTATATTGCTACGTGCCAGTGCATGGATTTGAAGAAGACAGAGCAGAAAGACTGGCGTGAGCTAATCTGTGCGGCTGGTGCTGCTTGTCAGTGTCCGACTTCCTTAATATTGGGGAAGAACAGAAGCGTGATGCAGAACTGCTCGACATCATCAGCCGTATGGAATCCTCCCCAAATGATGCTTCTGTCCACTACTTTGTAATTCAAAAGGGTGTGCTATACCGTCGCATTTCTGACCAGACGGGCCCGACCTTTTCATTGTTGTGCCTAATCATTTGCGCCGCTGTGTTTTCACCGAACTTCATGACGCTCCCACGGCTGGACACCTTGGCGTATTCCGCACGTACGAGCGCGTCCCGCGCCGTTTCTTCTGGCCAGGCCTTGCTCGCTTGGTACGCCGATAAGTCGCCCCGTGTGGCCCATGCCAACGTCGTAAAACACCATGGCTGTTGCCCGCTGGCCATCTTTAACCAATCGACATACCCGCGGAACCATTTTATCGTGTTGGGTTGGACCTGCTTGGTCCTTTTCCCACATCAACATTGGGAAACAAATGGATAGCCGTTATTAGAGGCTACGCTACACGCTGCGCTATTACGTGAGCTCTACCAACCAGCTGTGCAACCGACGTGACGGAGTTCTTGTTACGGGACGTTATATTGATTTACGGTGCTCCGAGACAGCTTCTAACAGACCGTGGCCGTACATTTCTATCCCAAATCATCACCGACATTCTGCGTTCTTGCTTCTCGCGACACACACTGACAACCGCTTACCACCCTCAAACAAACGGCCTCACGGAACAATTTAACCGCACTTAAACAAATATGCTCGCTATGTACGTGTCGTCGACCACCGAGATTGAGACCTTGCCTTACCCTACGCCACTTTCGTGTATAGTTCATCCCGTCACGACACAGCGGGCTTTTCGCCGTTCTACTTATTGTACGGAAGAGAGCCGACTTTACCATTGGACACAGTCATCTCAGCTCATACTTCGTCCACCAGCGAGTATGTCCGCTACGCGATTGCACGAGCCGATCATGCCCGTCAGCTCGCTCGCGCTCGGCTGATGGCGTCGCAAACCAACCAATGCCGTCGGTACGATGCGGAACATAGAGACGTGCATTTCGCTCCCGGTACACTCGTTTTACTCTGGTCCACTCATCGTCGGCTGGGCCTATCAAAAAAACTTCTGTCTCATTACACGTGAACGTACCATATATTGCGTCAAGTAACACCTGTCCCCTACGAGATCAGCCCCATCTTTCCATCATCATCTACTAAGCGGTCCAGTGATATTGTGCACGTCTCGCGGATCAAGCTCTACAAGAATGCGTCAGATACCGACCTTTAAAGCACCGGGATGGTGCCTCCACCGCCGAGGGTCATGCTACGTGCCAGTGCATGGAGTTGAAGAAGACAAAGCAGATAGACTGGCGCGAGCTAATCTGTGTTGGTGGCGCTGCTCGCCTAACCGGCTGTAAATACATTGGTGACAACCCCTCCAAATCGGTCTCTTTCTCGTAACAATATATTCAACAACTTCGTCCCTTTCGAGCCTAGCACCTTGAGCTGTAGTTATAGCTGTAGTTATGTCCCTCGGACAGCTAACAATTCCTCCAGAGCGGCCATCGAATTTGATTGATTGATTTGATTGATTGCTATGTGGGGTTTAACGTCCCAAAACCACTATATGATTATGAGAGACGCCGTAGTGGAGGGCTCCGGAAATTTCTACCACCTGGGGTTCTTTACCATGCACCCAAATCTGAGTACACGGGCTCTTTACAGCCTTTTTAACCATGTCTTTCTGACACCAATAGTTTTTATGAATTGTCCCACTCGATAATTATAAAACACGGTGATCGACGAATCCTGCCCTACGAAAAAAGAGAAATCCTAAGCTCTACTACAAAACTTTGCCATTTCAGTGTACGTACACCTCCTCCATAGGGTGGCAAGAGAAAAAAAACACAAAAACAAATACACACACAAACTGGTAAATACCTGGTCACTGACCCAAATGTACAGACAGACAGACAAATGTACAAACAGACAGATAGACCAAAATTTTTGCTTTGAAGGTCCCCCAAAAAAGATTATCGTCTTTAAAGATAAACCACCTGGCTTTTTAGCGTCAGAGGTTTTTTCTGAAGCACCATCGAATATTTTGCTTCGAAATAAACTGCGTAGGCTTAGTGAGTCGACTACTACGACCCGGAAATGGCGGCGGTCAAGCTGTCGGCTACCCTACCTAAAACACGGTGATGTTGTTTTACGCATATGTCTTGAACGCCGTGAATATAATAACGACTCCCCTCCACTAATGCATCAGAACGTCTGTTGCGACTAAGTGGTGCTTATATAACCCCATGATTTACACTGTAAACAAAAACACACCCAGCTGGGACGAATAGGGAAATGATGTCCCCGCTCTACTCCTGTGGCCTTGCTCAAACCGGATTTTACCGGGGCAAGTTCATTCGTTTTCCACCGTTTTCCTACAGTGGGAAGCGGATGAAGGAAACCGGAGGAAAACGGGGCCAATACCATAGTTATGCTAACGTGGCTGCTCCGTAAAGACTCCGGCACATTGATTTTGCCCCACTGGATGCTCCTCAATCGCTCCAGCTCATCGCTTTGCGGCATTCATTGGCTGTTCGAGGAGTGACGTAGGCAGCCTCTTCAACGGGAGGCTGTTCCCCACAAACCAACATGGCGCAGACAGAGCTGGTGCAGTCAAGATTGCGCAAAGCGTGCGGCCACGTTCGATAAAAGGACATCGTTCTGGACACCTTCTGGATACCACCGAGTGTTGAAGGACTCGGATACCTACCGAGTGTTTAGGGACGCGGCGGTTGCTGGTGCGGTGAAAAAAATGATGAGTGATCTCTCCTTGAATTGCCTGTGTTATTCTTGGCAGGTAGGCTTAGATTGGATGATGTTGGGTTGATAAACCAAACACGTGATCAATATAGGCTAATTTTACGAAACGCTAGTGAAAAGTAAGCGGAGTTCCAATAATGCGTGATTGGGACTACGTTTTTTTATTGTTAACATAAATTTAGCGAATAGGTGCACGAGTTGGTACTGATTCAATAAAACGCAAATGTAGCGTTGAAAAGTGTGAGATAAAGAAAGTCAACACAACATGCGCTTGTCGTTGTTCACTTTCTTGTCCTCGTCCTTTTTCCCGCTACACTTACGCCATAATTACTTCGGTAAATTGAATCAACTCACTCCATTATTTAGAGCACTGTATAAATATGCAGCATTACTAATATCCCAGTTTCAAGTTATTTAATTAAACGGTAATAAATGTTATAGCCAAATATAAATGGTGAAAGATATTTTTGGTCTTGTCGGTACGCAGAAACTGTAACATTTGTCGGCTTTCCATATCAAGAAAGGCCAGGTTAAGGTCTACCATTGCGTAAAAGTTACTTTGATAGACTATGTATGCTGAACTGATAAAACTTGAATAACTGAAATCATTGTTAATTCTTTATAAATGCAGCGAATCAAGGTATGGCAATGTGTTTTGTACAGATATTTAGAACACATACAGGCACTCATATTGGCGAAAAAGTTATTTCGGTTGGATAAGTGGTATCTGAGATATACTTGACTCTTGGTATACTAGACTCTTCGGGAGACGTCGTACTTTCAGGAAAAAAAAAGAGAGGGGTAAAAGAAACTGATGATACCGGCGATGACGGCTCCAAAACAAAAAAGAGAAGAGTAGTTTGGCAGGACGAGTCGTGCGGCGCTCGAAGTTTCTGTGTAAGAAGGGGGGGGGGTAGTAAAATTAACCCGTATGATAGCCCGGCACAACATTCCAAGATGGAGGGGACCTTCTGAAAAAAAAAAAACTAGCCGTATTCCCTGTGTTGAAGATGAGAGAGTTTTCTATGCTGCTACTGCATTTTATCTCTTTTTTGTCGTGCGGCCGTGGCTGTGAGTGCAGTTTTTTTGGGCAGAAAACGGGAGTGAAAAGAGTGCTGACACGTAGTTTTGACCTGGGCAATAGAACAACGCTGGGCTGTGAGCGGAAAAGCGGAAAAGAAAGTTTGAAGGAGGAGGCACTGGCACGTCGTGATGCTACCACGTGCATCACATCCTGTGGCTTCCGGACATTCGTACGGACTTCTGTGTTGAGTAAACTGGTCAGCCTTCCCTTATTTTTGTGAAAATGCAGTTGGCTTATGCCACGTAATATTTGTGCCTTTTATTGCTTATTTATTTTCTTATGTTGTAATTAACTTTTTCTTATTTTGTGCTTGAAGCTGTTTGTCTTGAAATACATGCTTATATATTACCTACTTGAAAAAATTTTCCCAACGACGGGCATCAAAGCAGAAGTGGTAGTGCAAATAAAAAATGGAATAATGCCAGCTTTCCTCGAAATTTATTTTCCGAAGGAGATGAAGCTAGGCTTTTTTCTAAAGATTGGCCACAACCATGCAAATTGTAAGGGTTCACTTTGTTGGATGTATGACGATGAGCACGCACTAAAGTGCGATCGTAATAATCAGAAATATTGTTTGACAAGATTAGAAAATTATCGGGAGAGGATTTCCTGATGCCATTTACGAGAGTACCAAAATAAGATTTCAAAAATTGTTTTTAATGTTTCCGCAAAGGTAAAGCTATCGATTTAAAAATATACAGAAAACTTTGGCCAGTTTCAAACTTTGTTCGCGTCAGGAGGTGTGTTTTTATCATGTTGCGGCTGTCTCACACCGAATTACATCGGACGTGCTTCGTAATTTTGAACGCTCATCCTGTCTTTCTGTTTGTGTACGTATTTGTGTGTGTGTGTGGTCAGTTTTAGAAGTTGTATCTTCTCATAAACTCACAGATTGTATTATATTTATTGAGTGTCCGTGGCTTCAGTGTTGTCAGTTTCCGTGCCTTCACATTAGGTGCAGTTATTATGTATAATTATTTTTTTGTAAAGTTTGCAGGAAGCAATCAAGACAACACTTCCGTCGTCATTGAATCTGTTAAATGGTCCTTCGGGATGGTGAAGAGTTGTTCTTAGTGGCTGTGCTTTCTTCGTTTATCGTGCATCGTTTTGCAGCTTAGTGGGCTCCACGTTGATGTGCTTTGTTTCAAACTTGAGCGCTGTTTATGTTAAGGAATCTGTCTTATTGTTCTTTTTTCTTTTTGGTGACCTTTTGCATGTTTGTTCTTGTCTCCTTTCCCCAAATTTCAGGCGATCATTCAGAAATGGCAGCTTATTTTGAACAAATCAAAGATTGTGAACTGAAGTTTTTTCTTGAATGTGATCTGCTAGAGCTCTGTGGAAAAAAATGCTGAGTAATTCTGAAGTCCTCGCATGAGAATTGGGATTTCCTTCATCTAAACAATGCGTGAAACAATCACCATACAATAAATGGACAGCGGAGCAAACTTTTTAAGAAAGTACTGATCCACCTCACTGAAATTCTCTCCGTACGAAATGAGCACATTCGTAAAATACTCCAGAGGTACCACATGAAAGCTCCCAATAGCCGGAGTGAAAAACCGGCGAAAAATGCTCCGAAGCTGCCACGCAATCACTCCGGCCAGCTGGACGAAAATGCCAGTAAAAAGTACTCTGGCGGCGCCACGCAATCGCTCCGGTCAGCCGGAGTGAAATATCTTTTAAGGGTACGCTGGGTGTGCCACGCGATTCCTCCAGTGAGCCGGATCCAAAATTTTGCTCCGGATGTCCGGAGCAGAAATTGCCCCGAATAGAGGGGATGCTAAAAAACAAGTGTTTTACTCCGGCGTCGGATTAATTTTTTTACTGTGTACTATCCCCACTGTGGCATGATGTAATGCAGTGGTTAGCGTGCGCGCTTGCTGATTCAATGTTCACGAGTGGAAATCCTAATGTGTTTATTGTGAATTTCTTGTGGTGTACTTTTGATTGCATTATGTGCGTATTGGTTATGTATGTCATCAAGCAGAACCTAAAACTCCCAAACCCTGGTTAAACCCTAAAAATAGGTTCAAGAAAGTTTTTTTTTCGCCACTACATTCATTGCCTAAAGCTAGGACAAGCAGTAGCTGGGAAGAACCGTTCGTGGGAAACCTCTTCAGTCAGCCCTTTGGTTAGCCGGGACGAAAGACGAAAAATCTCCAGCCTATTTCTGTCCCGCCTATGAGGTGGGCCACTGAGCAAAGATGCCGTCTACAAGTTTTGTCGGCTAAACGAACCGTGTAAAGGCGTTACATTTTTCGCCTTGTTTAGAGGCTATAAGCTGTTGCTTTAAGCAGGACTTGATTACAAGTGTTCAATAAACCAAAAGTTCATTCGTAATGAGTTTCGAACTATTAAATTGGATCGGCCAGGTCGATGAGGTGGATTATTGGCCCTAGTTTCATTGAGAAAGTTTTATTATATTACTATAACTTTTGAACATATTTGTCCGGATTGTGAACTGTTGGGAACAGATTGTTTGTTAGCTCAATCTTATAAGTTTACAGTGATCAATGCGTAGCTTCCGAATGAAGCATGAAGCACACGTCACATAGATAGTGCCACCAGGCATTCTTCAAAATCAGTTTTTCACAGGGGACTTCAACTAGCATCACACTTCTTGGGGTCATTCTAGTATGAATGGTTCATATTACTTTAGCGCATATACTGTCGCTAATATCCATGTTTCTGTTCGCATCATTTTGAAACTGTAGACCACTGCTTATATGTAACATTTGCGGCTGTTTAATGTATGTTTTTGCATGATTTGTGCTAGTATTTAGTCCCACTTCATAAACATTCGCTCAATAAATCATTCACAACACAGTCACCTAGCATCTCAAAGCTTCGCATAACTTCGATTACTAAAGTACGCGAATTCTGGCAACGTTTTGTGCTTTGCAACACTGCTTAACTGAGTGCCACCTTTAGAATTGTAAAAAAAGTGTTGTGCCGATTTTACAATATATTACGACAGTTTTATTAGAGTTATTCGTCATTTGACAAGCGTCACAGCAGGTAAATGACGTGAGTGAATGTACAAGATGGTCTTTTTGTGTCGTCGTGCGTCTTTCGCAACCAGAACGCCCTTTACTGGTCCTCAAGACCTCTGTTCTGATGAGGGGACCCTCCCTGCAAGTTTCGCTATGGAGGAGATGGTGGTGGACTTGCCTAGTGGCATGGGTAGACCTGCCACTGCAAGGAAGTGGCTCAGCTCTTCAGTGACATTAAAAGCTGCCGATTCCGAGTCTGATGCTACGTCGGATGACTCGGACGCATTTCTACGTGCTAAGCATCAACGGCCAAGATGGAAGTCTATGGCATTGTCCTCAAGTGAAGAGACCATTATATACAACAGCATCGTGACTACGACAGTTGCTTTTGAGATCGTCGACCTCATGCTGAGCCTGAACGCTATCTTCAAAAAGAGCTTCATGACTTTTTCTTCAAAGTGGCCCCTGGTTTGATTCAGGAAGTTCGAATGAATCCCAGGAGAAATATCATTGCCGTAAACACAACAGATGGGAAGATGGTGCAAACCCTGCTAAATCTATCTCAGCTATGCAACGTCAACGTGCGGGCTTTTGTTCCACAGATCACTAATGTAACAGCTGGGGTTACATCGGATGTAGACCCAGAACTTTCAGACGATGTTTTGAAAAGTGTAATAGTCTGCACGCCACCATGCAGAATCATCAGTGCTCGAAGGCTTGGCTCTTCGAAGTGTGTGAAGATTCTTTTCGGGTGGGAAAAGCTATCTAGTCACATAAAGGCTGGACTAGTGCGGTATCCAGTCGAACCTTTCATACCAAAGCCTCTAAAATGCCGCAAATGTCTCAAGGTTGGACATGTATATGGTTTCTGCACAAGTGTTGTGGTCTGTGCTAAATAATGTGCAAATCACAACGTAAAACTTTGCAACAGTGCGACATCTCGCTGCCCTAACTGTAATGATGAACACTTGGCAACGGCCAAAGAATGTCCCAAGCTAAAGAAAAAATGGATGGTCCTGAAAGAGAAAGCTAAAAAGAAAGCACCACGAGAAAAGACGCCTAGCCATAGCACCCGTCAAGTAGCTGGCAACGGCACAACTGAAGATGCACCTGTACGTCCAAAGAATAGTACAGTCAGAACGAATCGAAGCGACGAAGGGAGGCGCAATTTCAGCATTTCGGCAACATCGTGGCCGGCGCTACCATCAATGCCGTCGGACACAACTTCCTCAAAGGTCACGCCCCATAAAGTTTTGGAACCAGCTTCCGCCAAGGCCATGTCTGAAGTAGAAAATACTGTAAAGAGGGCACCAGAAACGGCTCCAGCCAACGATGATGCCCAACTTGTAACCATGCTTAAGATGCTTGTTAACGTCGTCATATCTCTCATAGCGGGTCGTCAAACGCCACCAGCAATAGCCGCACAGCAGCTCTTGGAGGCTCTCGTTCCAGTTCTCGACAGTCTTCACTAAAAACAACATGAACACCTGTCGCAAGTCCCATCCCTATGTGCTGCAATGGAACGTCAGGTCTCTCCAAATGCGCCATTCTGATCTCGTTTTTAGGCTCCTCGCGACGCAGAATCCGCAGGATGTTAGAGCTCTCCAAAAAACCAATGTGGGAAATCACGAGCTCAGACTTCAAGGTTACGTGGGGGTTCACAGCAATACCCGATGTACGGTGACGGCGCGTGCATCTTTCCAGTGTGCAGACACCACGCATCCACGAAATGTTTCGAAAGCGTCATTGTACATATGATCTGATGTTCCTTTCGCAGTGGTCTACGCAAGTGACCTCTGCGACGCCGAATTCGAATGTGTAGCAGTTGCTGTTAATCTAAGGAACACAACTACGACTGTGGCAAGAATATATTTTCGGTCAACGCGATCTTCGGTTATCACATTGCTGGAGTGCCTGCTATTTCGGTGTGGCTCGTCAATTCTGCTGTGTGAAGATTTCAATGTCCATCATCTTCGTTGGTGTTGTCGCCCCCAAAGCAATCGGGGAGTGGAAATCAATGCGCTTATTGTTAAACATGATATGCAGACCCTTAATGATGGCTCATCCACATTTGTTGGCAGAGGAAAGGAGCAATCCACCATTGATCTTCCATATAAACGAGAGATGTGTGTCTTGCTTGGTCAAGCGAGGCTGACCCATGGGGTTCAGATCACCTGCCCATGCGGCTGGTTCCAGAGAATTCTCCTAGAAGCAAGAGTGCTGCCTACACAGTGACAAATTGGAACAAGTTCCGTCAGCTGATTGCGGAGGCGCCATCACACGATAACCTGTTAAAACTAGTGGGTGAATGTCTGCAGCAAGCCACAGTACGATGGCTGTGAAGCGTAGACAAGTGAAACCCTGACCTAAAGCTCTTGAGACAACGTGGTTGTCGACGACGTGCTTAGAGAAGGGCACAGCGTTCTAAAGAAGCTCTGATCCGACACTTCATAACCACTTAGATGCAGCCATTAGGCGGCACACAAAACAACTTCGTCGCCACATTGTGTAGCTTGTTGCATGTGGCGAGTGGTTTTGGGAGTGTATGCGCATGTTGAAGGCTCTCTGAACACCTAAGGTCTGCAAGAACCCAACTACAGCATTGTGCATCAGAACTGGATGGTCTCCAAAAATTCTTGCGGAAGATTTTGCCAATATTTTCACCTGTCCTATGTCAAAAGACAACGCCAGTCATCGTTCCGTACCAATTTTATATGGACCTTCATGTGAGATGATGAGGCAGAATTTACCGTGGCAGAGCTACGTCATGCACTTAGCCTCTGTTACCATCGCACCACCCTAGGCGAAAGATGGTGTTACGTACGAAGCTTTGTGAAACATTGATGAAGTCTTTCATCAAAGTATTTCATCTAATTCTTGCTGAATGGAAATTGTCTGTGATGAAGCCAGTTTTAAAGCCTGGTCGCCCTGTACAACTCCAGAAGTCATACGGGCCAATATCACTAACTTCTAATGTTACGAAGCTGATTGAACGTATGGTGTTGTTTCGTCTGGACGCCAGATTACAGGAGCTTACTTTCTTCCCTGATTTCATGAGCGGATTTCGTCGCCAACGTTCAGCCCTCGACAGGATAGCAGATCTTGTATCATCGCTTGAATCTGCTCAAGCAAACAGACATTCAACGTATGTTCTATTTCTTGACATACAGCAAGCGTTTGACTCGGTGGCACATAAGGTGATTATTTGTGCACTCATGAATAGAGGAATTTCAGGTCGTCTGTTGCACTTGCTTCGTGATTTTCTATCTGAGTGCAGAATGAAAGTACGCATGAGAGAAGTACCGAGTCATCCTCGCGCTGTTAAATGTGGCGTCCCGCAAGGCAGTGTTTTGTGACCGCTTCTCTTTAACAGCGTACTTGCTGGACTTCCATGCTGATTACCGCAAGAATGTGACTTTCCTATAGGCATAGCGATTTATGCTGATGAAATTGCACTCTGGGTCAGTGGTCCGTCACACCATGGTCCACGGCTTCGTGGTATATTGCAGCGATCTCTGAATGCAACTTCAGAATACTTGGTGGAAGTTGGCCTGCAGGTTTCACCTGCGAAGTCAGCTGCCATCGCGTATCATCCAAGACAAAGCGCTCGTCAAAGCCTTAGCAGGTTTTACCTCGGAGACACACCAATACAGTGGGTACACCAACATCGCTACCTGGGTACAATCATCGATGATCGCCTTTCTTGGCGCCCTGCTGCTAAACATGTGAGGCCAAAAAGCGCTGTCCCTGTTCAAGTATGTAGCCACCTTGACTACTAGGGGTGAGGGCATTGATTAGCAGACGGCACTTCAGGTTTACCAATCAACTGTACTCTCTTGCGTGATGTATGCTTTGCCAGTCTTGAATGTGCCGCCTGCTTTAATGTCCCAGGTGGAACGAGATCATCGTGTTGCCTTCCGAGTACTGTTTGGCTTACCTCGTGAAGCACAATCCATCCCACTACTGACTGAAACACACCAGTTGCCGCTAAAGTGCAAGCTGACCAGAGAGCGCGACATCATATTGAGCGCCTGAACCAAGCCCCACATGGCAAGACACTCCTAGCAGTCTGCTAGAGCCCCCACTTTCTCGAATGGGTTAATTGGCGGCTTTGTCCAATGACATTACTGGCGATTCCGGAGAAACTATTCAGTTGCCAACATCGACAGAGCACAAGCTATGTACCTTCCCTAGCCATCTCTGAATTCCTGGAATACGCAAAAATTGTAATCAACGTGCCTCGGAACTATACCAATTAGCCGATTCAAACGTATTTGACAACTTTTAAGACTATGTAAAAGTATTTACGGACGGTTCTGTACGCAGCGATGGCCTGAGCGCATCTGCAGCTTTCTTCTGCCCTTCAACCGATATCAGGCGGTTGTTTAAAATACCGCACTTCTCATTGTCAGTGACAGCTGAGCTAGCAGCGATATATGTCGCCCATTAGTACGTACAAGAAGGGCTACCAGCATCAAAGATTGTCATCCTCACCGGCTCTCGTGGTGCACTTAGCAGACTCACCAGCAAGAAGACCGACAGCCCTATTCTGAGCAGCATCATAGAATTCATTAACAATATTATGTCACGTGGCGTATGCCTAGCTGCACAGTGGGTACCTTCGCACGTGGATATCGCGGGCAATGAAGAAGCGAATCGCCTTGCTTTGTCATGCAACCATGATGACTGTGATTGTCCGGGAATTCTATGTACGGTAGACAACACTTGTCTGCTTATACGCCGACACCTCCTATAGCAGCACCTATACCAGCGTGTGGCGAATGGATCGTTCTCTCCCCGTGTTCGTGGCCGTGGCTTACCTTGTAGTTCCTGAGCGCTGTTGTACAAATTAAGAGTTGGCTCTCTGCTGGAGCGTAAACGATTACACCGCCAAGGGTGTGTGGACAGCCCGTTGTGCGCAGCTTGTGGCTTCTGCCAAACACTTGAACATTTCGTAGTGCACTGTCCCACATTTTCTGCGCAGCGGTCTTTGCTGATTAAGGAATATAAATTCCTAGGACTCAAGTGCGCGACCTTAGACGACTACCTCTTTCCGGATGGTAGTGTTTCCCGACGCTACCAGGCCCACCGAGCTCTTGTTACATTTATGAACCAAGTGGACCTGGCCACCCGTTTATAGAGTGTCTTTTTATTATTCTTTTGATTATTTTTTTTGTATTTTTATTAATATTTTTATTTTTTTATCATATATGTTGAAGTCTACGTCATTTTTTCTTTCTTCCTCCTCCTCTCTTTCTTCCTCTATTTCTCTCTTCATCTCTCTTTCTCCCATAGATTCTGTTTCCTCTCTTTCTTCCCTCCCCCCGAAGAGTAAGCAGGCGTTGTGCCCCTCCAGGTGGCAGTGGCCAGCTTGCTCTCTCCGTCTTTCCTCTGTGTCCTTGTGTATCTGTGTATGCAAATCTAACAAATAAATAAATATTGAGTGTCAATAGAATGTGTAGTTCCATAGAGTGTGTTGTTGTCATTGTAGATTTCTATTTTAGATGATATACTACAGAATAAATTAATAATTAAGGGTGAAAATACTAAAGCGCCTAATACAGACCCCTCATAAACATTGGAATTGACATCATTAGGAGATGAGTCTATCGAACCGAAAGACACGACTGTGAGCCCAAATAAAGAAAACTTCTTACCTAAGAAACAATTCGAGGCTCATATAAAATGGCGTTTTGCTTAACACTACCTTATAGTGAATGACGGAGTTCAACGCTATCGACCCGAAAGACACGACTGTGAGCCCAAATAAAGAAAACTTCTTACTCAAGAAACAATTCGAGGCTCATATAAAATGGCGTTTTGCTTAACACTACCTTATAGTGAATGACGGAGTTCAACGCTTCAGCAAAATTGATCAACAGGGCATCTGTCTGGTTACCTAGGTTTAGAAAAAGAAAGAGCGTCTTGCATGAAACCTACCAATTGTGTTACAGGCCTATAACCGTGATGCAAAGCATGCTGAGATGTTAATAGAATAATAATACAGTAATCACAGACACATACCCAAGAAACATAATGTGCCCTTTGGTCAACTACGGCCCTTGCGCCGCCAAGCCTCACTAATAATCCGCCTTCTGTAAGCACGACAGAAACCATGCTGAGCTAATAAATAGTATATTGTTATAGTGAAGGAATTCGAACATATGTTTGTGAATGATGTGGTCTAATATCTTGCAAGAATAAGGTGTAAGAGATGTTGATTTGTATTAGGAAATACTTGTTTGTCATTTTATTTATGCGAGAGAAGTACTTTGGGAGATTTCAATGGACGTGGTAGTACACCTGAATGCAAGGACACTTAAAAAATAAGCTATGGTCTTGGCCTCTTGATGAAGCATATTATGCTACAAAAGTATTGGGGAAGATATCAGAATTGATACACATTTTATTACCTAATTTCAAGATAAGGTTTTGAATACCATGTCAATTCATTGCAATAATTTCCAATATATTAGGCTTAGCAAACATCCCTAAGCTTTCGAACTACATGGTTATCGATGGTGAAACAGATTCGAAGTGCTAGTCGAAAGCGTTCTCAACGGCAACAGTGGCATTAGTTATAGCATCGGTTATCTTAAAACAGGTACTACCCGTCGTATTAGGCGATACTGACGTCCAGAACTTGCTAGGATTTTGTTTTAGTAGTTGAGAAAGTTGCACTAAAGGGTAAAATCTTTACCACTTTTATTAGGATTGCGAAGTTTTCTTATCTCGGTCGATTACTTAGCTGTATAAGATAACAGAGAGGGAGAATAGGGAAATTGCGCACGGTATAAGAAAGACCAGTTTAACTTTATTTAGGTATGAACGTTTCACACTCTCCGCCCTCTTCAGACTTCATCACTAAAGATATTGATGGTCTCGGTGCCCATGTCCTGCTCGATCATTGAGAGCATACACGCGTTCAAGATCTTCGGTGACCTCTCATTGGACCCCTTTCAGCCAAGCCAGTTGGTTTCAGCCTGACCAAAAGATGGAGTCACCGGTCCAGCAGCGTGCTGTGATGAGCCTGGGATGCTTTCGACGCCGTAGTAGTTATCGGGTGCCGGACGTTCACGAAGTTCTTCGACTAGGGGAGTCAACGAATGCAAGCTCAACAGTGACTCGCCATTTTCTGCTATCTGGGAGATGTCCATTGATGCCAAATCTGGCCGTTCGATCAAGACTTCTTCCTCGTAACCCCCGTTGGGGGATGATGAAAGGGTGGAGGCTGGTGTACATGCACGGTGGTTGTCTGCACTCCGTGCCTCTCGCAGCATGCTTAAGCGAATCTGTAGTTTGGATATCTCCTTGCGCAGAAGGTAGTTGTCCCTATGCATATCCTCTAGGCTCGCCTTGAGTTTCTTCACATACTCGTGCGAAGCTTGTCTGGCGAGGGTCAAATCTTGGATAAGGTCCTCAACCTGGCTTGGGGTACGTTCTCGGCGGCGTTCTCTTCAATCACATTCATAGCGCTCACTAAGATATCATCCAGCGTACCGACTGTCTTCTTCTTCGGCGCCTTTATGTTCAGCTGCGAGTCCATGATTAGGCGTAGAGGTGGTCACGTAAATCTAGCGTGAGTTCTTTCTAAGGCACTGTTTTCCTGAATCTGGAACTGCTTTGCTGTTGCCAGGATATCGCGTGGATAAGCACTCACCTACGCCTGAGATGGCCCTGGCAAGCTCTGCTCCTCAGTCACGATGATGATGATGATGGCCTAAACGAATGGCTCTTACCCACTCTGAGGGATCGGTCAAGAAACGATTATTTAGCTAGCGAATCACATATTACTTTTAAATTTAATGAATTAAAAAAAAGGTTAGAGGAAAGCAAATCTTGCTAGTTTAGAGTTTTGCATTCAAAACCGCCTTGATTCGATTAAGAATCTTTGTACAGCAGAACAGACAACCCGGTGACAGTGACCTAATGAGGAGGCTCCCAACAAGAGAATATTAGAAATAATGAAATCCAATCTGATTAAATTAAAAGCAGCTTCAAGAATGTTTTTTTCAGCGACTAGAAGCTAGTACACAATAAAAAATAATGCTCGGTTGTAGCATCCTTGTTACAGAATCTACAAAAAATTCCGCCATATCCACGAAGTGAATGATGATGAGTGGGCGAAGCTCCGGAGGTAAACCTGGTAAACCATGAATCCTCTTTACATTTTGCCCACTCGATTTTATTACATCGCTCCCCCTAGCGTACACATCGCCGCACTAAATCGAACGATTGCCTTCAACCAATGACACGCGTCA
Organism: Rhipicephalus microplus; assembly: GCF_043290135.1. Taxonomy (NCBI): domain Eukaryota; kingdom Metazoa; phylum Arthropoda; class Arachnida; order Ixodida; family Ixodidae; genus Rhipicephalus; species Rhipicephalus microplus. Next base: position 389,614,880 of record NC_134710.1, read on the forward strand.
TATGTGACATCATTCCTATTTTATAAGATCTCGCGTCTTTCATCAACTACAAGTACCGCTTTCTAGTTTATAACATCTTGCCTCTTTTCATCATCAGCTACAAGTACCACCATCTAGTAAACACTGCAAGAACTAAACGAGAGGTGGCTACATACAGGAGACGGTACCGCCATCTAGTGAACACTGCAAGAACTAAACTAGAGGTGGCTAATAACAGGGGACGGTACCGCCATCTAGTGAACACTGCAAGAACTAAACTAGAGGTGGCTACATACAGGCTACAGGGGACCCACAGTCCACGCCCTAAGGAGCTTCGCCCCTAAAAGGGGAAAAAGGCATACCAGCTTCATGAATGTAGTAATTTAGTTTTGCCACTATACAGTGTAATTTCGCGAAGATGACTTCTGTTTTGCGTGTCGACCAGAACTTCCTATGCCAAGAGAACAAAAAGTGTCGATATTCATTTAATTGAGCGAATATGCTTTACCTGAGACTTTAATTGTGGCACGCCTTCGAAATCTGTCATGTAGTGTGAGTGATGAAGTGGGAAAAATTGAAAATACCGGACCTCTGAGAGCGGATTTCTCGAGAGCGTCCGATCCATCGATCAATCAACCAAGATCAATGGAATTAAAGTTATACGAGCTGGGGCCAGAAAATTAAACGTGCGTGATACATGCTAGTCACTATGGCATGTGAGGGCCGAACACGATGATAACGAATCCGTAACTATGGCCAGATTTCAGGCTGGCGGGCTGGGTTTTCTCAAAACCATATTCACCGCCACAAATTCTGCAAAAAATATACTGACAAGCAATCTGGTAGTCTTTGTAAAAAGAACCAGTTGAAAGTTTCAGAGAAAAGGCCATTGATAGATTTCTCATCAGATTGCGAGGCATCTAAGCTATGATAATTATTACATATATCTCTTCTGAATGCCCTTGCAGAAGGCCATTTAACAAATGTGCCGACAATTTTTTTGCATGATTCGAGTATATATCATCAAACATGATTTCAAATTGTGCCTTGCATTGGTAATGAAAGGGATTTCGTACAGTTTAACATCCAATGGACCAACGAGTAATAGTACGTATCCCACCTGGGGAGTCTAAAACCAATGAGAATAAAATGAAAAAAATTACGCTGGCTGGTGCATAAAAATATGGATTGGATTTGTTGGGTTTAACGTCCCAAAACCACCATATGATTATGAGAGAAGCCGTAGTGGAAAGCTCCGGAAATTTCGACCACCTGGGGTTTTTTAACGTGCACCCTAATCTAAGCACACGGGCCTACGGCATTGCCGCCTCCATCAGAAATGCAGCCGCCGAAGGCGGGATTCAATCCCCTGACCTGTGGGTCAGCAGCCGAGTACCTTAGCCACTAGACCACCATGGCGGGGCGTGCATAAAAATAAGATTTAGTTTTATAAAGCACTGATACAAATTCAAAAATGTTTGTACTGTTAGTATGCTGAATCTGCAGAAAAGAGAGGGCAAATTTATTTATAAGTACAGTACATTATGACCTGTGCAGCCATAAATTTTTATGATGATCGTAGCCTTTGTGCTTGGCTCCCAGACACTGGGCGGAGTTGGGGAAAACAATCAATAATTAGGTACTAACATTAAAACTTTATGAGTAAGGACTCATAGAACAGTATTGCTAAATTTAACGTGCTAATTTATAAGTTCTTTAATAAAGCCACCCTGACTCACAGGAAAAGTTTGGTACCGTGTGATAGGGCTACGGGGACATTGACTTATACAACCTAGAAGCTGCCATGGAAAGATGATTCGAAACAAAATAATTTAATTTGTGTTCAGATTTGTGCATTCCGAACATAATGTCACATGCGTTCTCTGACAAGGACTGGCTAGCGAGCGTATCTAACAGTTCAATAGCTTGAAGGAAACCTAATATTAAAGATATCCAAAATATTTAGACGGAAAGAAAGGAAATGACAACTAGCTACGTTGAGTATCCTTGTATTCGTGTACGGCTCGAGACAGGAGCTGGCCCGACGAACTGTTCATGAATGTACGTTACGTGCCTACGCTCTCCAAAGGGAAAATTCAGACGCTAAAAGTAGCCAAAAACTACAAACCTAGAAGTTTTTCTAAGAAAAATATTGCAGTTGAAGGCTTTCTGCCAGGGTGGCCGTTGTGGTTACTGTACCTCAAGGTGAGTACTACACGACCCTGTATGGGGACAAACATTTCAGCTTGGCTGCTTCGTTACATTGTGAATACTGCGAGCTTTTATTTTGGCACATTACCAGTGATTTTTTGTTTTTGCAGATAAAATACCAAGGATGCGAATTCTTCTTGTATTTCTTGCAATATGAGTTAGTTATGCGCAGACTAGGTTACGCGGCAATAACTAGGGGTGTTTTTGTCATTGGAGCACAATCCACGTAACCTATTGATTTCTTCATGTTTATTTTTCTTGTTAAAATGCCGTTGAGAGATTCCGTGCGTTTCGTGTGCACTTCTACTGCACCTTGTCTTTCCAGTGAGTGCTGCATAGATCAAAGTATAGACGCGAAATATTACCCATGGTTTTCAGATTTTCTGTTGTACTGGTATATGCATGCACATACGCACTCCACGCGAGTGGGTTACCAAGGCATCAAATGCACTACGCGACAGCAAAGGCCTGTTGACACCCTTAAGTAAGGAAATGCATAGCTGTATGCAGACGACAGATTTGAAGGTTGGAGCACAACGTGGCAAGGAGTTATCCATGCATAATAACGCTGGATCGCCAATATTAAATTCGATATTATTTCGCTTCTTTCAGTTAGTACGGGACTACCCCCTCCAGGCATGAAATATTATGCACTGTCTGCAAATGCGTTCATTCTTGTGGCACTATTGCAAAGCCTTCTGAATACCTTCCACGTAACAAAATATAGGAATGTTCTTTATTGTGTGTTTGACTTTTTATAATATTCAGTTTGTAACCGATTGTCAAGTTACCCTCACTCAGTAAACTTAAATCATTGCATAATACCGAACACACTGCGAAAACTCCATGTGCAGTTTGCGTTTGGTTTCACTTGATGCCAGCAAAGAATAATAAACTCTCGACATTGGAATGTGAGATACGGCCCGTCGAACGATCCTCCAACATGTTAGTGCCTCGAGTGAAGATACGTTTTGTACCAATACGCAGCCCAATGCAGTAAAGGAGCGGTAATACTCCACTTATGAAGACTGAACGAATGTGGATGCTGTGGTGTAATTCATTTCAAGAAACATACGATGTGCGGCATGTCTCCGAAGTTTATGTCTACAATTTTACCTACAGAAAATAAGGGCTATGGTAACTCGGAGGCAGGTTTGGCCAATCGATTCAAGAAAAAAAAGGGCTTCGTTCTTTCACATTGTTTAGAAATCATAGGCCACACATGAGTATTGCTGTATGAGACCAAGGAAGAGAGGTAAACGTTTGGTTTCTCGGTCTACTTTATCACTGATTAAAAATTATTTGATCAAATTTTTGAAACAATATTCCTTTGAATTACTCTAACAATATTAGCACTATTTATATTATCACCTGTTTTTTATTGGCTACAAATTTGGAGCTAGAATAAATGGCATGTGTGATGAGTGAAGAAAACGACAACGACGGAAGTGCGGGGCAAGGCGCGTGTAATGTGCGCGTGAGTGTCAGCGAATCAGCTGATGACCTGTGCTGGCCCATAGAGGTGGCGTGCAACGATTTGGCCACGTGTGACCATTACGTGGCAGTAAGCTTTGTGGCTGGGGACGAGCCGGAGCAGCGGCAGACGGAAGACAGCGGGCCGAAGCGTCGGACGCAGGCGATCCAGGTTCCGGCCAGGGAACGCGGCTGTCCACGCTACTGCCGTCCAACTACCAGCTGGAGTGACGTTGCCGGCACGAGTACTGCATCTCGGGGCGCGGCCTGGCCTGCTGTTCTTTTCCTTGCCGAGGGCATTGCGGATCTCGGCGGGGTGTCTCCACGGTCAGACGTTCGGCACAGCGACGTACGTGGCCTGGCTAATGGTCACGGTTGCGCCGAGCATCGCATCTCGACGCAAGCTGTTCGCTGGACGGGCTGGCCATTCCCCGCATGGAGCATCGCGTCTCCGATGCGGGTTGACTGCTCCGTAGTCGCACCTACGCCGTCAAACGCCGTCGTCACCAGAGCGTCGCACATCGGCAAGTGAGCGCATTCTACAGCGCCTTTCCACCGCCTCCTGCCCTGCACCTCATCGGCGTCTGTCGGACCGTCGATCTGGCTCATAGGGTTTCGAACGTTCCTACTTGAACGCTAATTGGTCAGTTTTTAAATCAAGCTTAATTCTCTGTGTTTGTTGTACGTACCTTTTGTGCCTCATTATTTTCCATGTTTTATGTTAGTTTTCCCTGTTTTGTCATAAACGTGGCATGTATTGTTACCACGTCATCTCAAAATCTGTTTCTCCTCGCACGACACGCAAAACAAGCGTTGACGAACCTTGGCCCCGATAAAGAATATTTTCATTACAATATTATGGCGAGCCTTGGCCCTGATAAACGATATTTTCATTACAATAAATGGACAAGGTGAGGCTCTTAAATATATTTAAAAGAAGAGCTTAATCCTGGCAGGCTTAACTCTCTCTCTCTCTCTATATATATATATATATATATATATATATATATACATATGAGAATTTATTGGACTTCACCTTCCTCATCTGTCAATAACCATCATCAGTCTTCGTTTCGTTCCTCTTCATCACCGGCGCCATCGTGCTGTTGCTTGAATAAAGCGTCAACTGAACCGTGGTATTTCAAGTGGTGGAAGGTGCTTCTCAATCTCTTCAACCTCTCTCTCTCCAAAGGCAGCTCCTGGAGCTCCGTTCGCGACGTCGCTTACGCCAGTAGAGCACCATGGTGCAATGGCAAGCCCAACCGAACCACCCAGCGGTCCAACCACCCGCCGCCAACCCTAACCCGGTCAACAACCCCCCTCAGGAACCTCTGATCTTCTTCCGTCTGCCTGGTGAAGATGTGGAAGACTGGCTCAACAACTATAACTGCGTAGTTGTCTACAACAGCTGTAACGTGCCATCGAATATAGCACACGTCCAGTTTTACGTATCTCAGGTTGACAAGACATAGTTCCTCTACCATGAGAGCGACTTCCGCGATTGGTCTTCGTTCAAAGAGCAGCTCCGACATATTTTCGGCACACCGACCGTCGCTTTAGAAGTTGCTCGGAAGAATCTGGCAGAACGCGTTCAACATTTTGGTGAGTCCTAGACTTCTTACATTGTGGATGTGCTTGTACTTTGCCGCCGTATCGACGAAACCATGCCAGAAGCTGATCGTGTCCAGCACCTTATGAAGGGCATCAAACCTACCACTTTCAACGCCCTCGCTGTGCACAACCCTTCGACGGTTTCCGACGTCGTCTCTGTATGCCAGCGGCTTGATACCTTGCAGTAAATCTGCCTGCGACCCGACTACTCTTTGAGCCCCCTGGCAAACAGTATGGAGCTCCGATACATCATTCGAGCCTTAATTCGTGAGAAATTGCAAGCCTATATTGTACCTTCTTCTAACAACGCTCCCGCTCAACCTGTCTCTAGTGATCTGCGTGGCATTATTAGGGAAGAAATGTCAGCATTTCAAAGCACCCAGCATGATCCACCTTGCCCCCAACCCGCTTCGTATGCACAAATTGCTTCAATGCAACCCTCGCCGTCTCAAGTACTACCACCTGCGCCTGATCACGAACATCTCGCACCTCTAGTCGCCCGTCCACTGAACCCTACCTACCATTCTTCCTGATGGGCCTCACGGCCTATTTGCTACTACTGAGGGATTCGAGGACACATTTCCCGATTCTGCCGACGTTGACGGCAAGATGAACGTCATGGTTATGCGCCTTTGAACGTGACGAAGTATGTGCTCGAGGTTACTACCGTTATGCCGACAGTCCTTCCAACCACCGATCCCCGTCTCCTGTGCGCATTTCCAACACGACCAACAATACACGTGCCTCCCGACCACGATCCCCTTCGCCACTCCGACGCTATGTTTCACCACTTTGGCCTGTCTCTCAACTGGCTGTCCAGCGATAAGAAAACTAAACATTGCAGTTCTTGGAGGGAAAACTGCATCGCGGCAAATTGATCCAAGTTCTCCTGAACGACCGTCAAACAAGTTATTGGTGACTGTGCAAGGTGTGCAGGTGTTGGCTTTGGTGGACATGGAAGCAACTAGTCCAGTTATGCGTGCCGACTTGTGTTCTCGATTGTGGAAGATGAAGACACACTACCTTGGATTGTCTTTGATTGGGGCGAATGGAGCAATAATTAGACCGTTGGCCCAATGTACAGCGCGTGTTTTCATTGATGGTATTCGTCATCACATCATCTTCGCTGTCTTAATTTAATGTGCTCATGAACTAATTTTAGGTTGGGACTTACTTTTAGGTTGGTCGTACACGCGCGAACGCGTGTACGAGAAACCATTGCGTATTTTCGCAGCTTCCAATTCTATTCTTCTGCCGGGTCAGGAGCAACTCATCACCATCACTTCTCCAAATGTTACCAATGGTGACGTCCTTATCACCCCTTCCAGCCACTGTCTGGCTCGCAGCATTGTACTCCCCTCCAGCCTGGTGCGGTTCAAAGACAGTGCTGCGATAATCCTGGGCCTGAACCCTACTCCAAAGCCTGCCCCCCCCCCCCACCCCGAGGCTCTGCAGGGTCGTGTTATGTGGATACCCTACCGGCATCTCTGGTCTCTCTTGACGCCTTCCAGTTCAGCCACAACAGGGCCAGTCTGTTACTTCCTGCTCCTTTCCTCCCGGGATTAATCCTGACCTTCCTGCTTCTCAACGTGAGGCGTTGCTAAATTTACTAACGAAACACCAGGCCTCCTTCGACGCCAATGCTTCGGCACTAGGACAGAGCACAGTTGCGCATCATCACATTGACACCGAAGGTCAGACTGTTGTACGCCGTCGTCCCTACCGAGTCTCCTTGGCCGAGCGCAAAATCATCGAGGAGAACGTGACTGATATGCTAAAAAGAAACATCATACCACCGTCTGCCAGTTCTTGGTCATCACCCGTTGTGTTGGTACAAAAGAAGGATGGATGGGTACGATTTTGTGTCGATTACGGCGCGCTCAACAAGATTACCCGAAAAGATGTATATCCGATGCCCAATAGAAATGATGCACCTGCCTCCTTGCAAGGTGCGCAATACTTCTCCACCCTTGACCTTCGGTCCGAGTATTGGCAAGTTTCAATGAACGAAGCAGACAAAGAAAAGACCACCTTTTTTTTGCGCCAGATGGTCTTTACGAGTTTAACGTAATGCCATTCGCTCAATGTAATGCTCCCACCACATTTGAAAGGATGATCAACACTGTTCTTCGTGGCCTGAAGTGGAAAACTTGTCTCTGCTACCTCGATAATATCGTCGTGTTTTCTTCCACTTTTGCTGATCATCTGCAACGCCTAAATCAAGTGCTCAAATGTCTCTTCAATGCTGGACTTCAACAAAACACAAAGTGCCATTTCGGCAACACAGCTAGAAATGTTTGGGACATATCGTTAGTAAAGATGGCATCCAGCCCGATTCAGACTAAATTTCCGCAGTCCTCAATTTCCGCGCCTCTTTCGTTCCAAAGAACTACGCAGTTTTCTTGGACTCACATCGTACTTTCACCGCTTCGCCACTTTGCGACTATTGCTGCTCCTTTCTACAAGCTCCTTGCTAGTACTGGTTCCTTCGATTGGAATGATGAATGAGAAGCCTCATTTCAAGAACTCATGCACGCACTGACATCCCCACCAGTGCTTTGTTATTTCTGCGACAAGGTACCTACGTTATTACACACCGACGCTAGTGGACAAGGAATTGGCGCCGTACTCCTCCAGCGCAACCATGTCTTTCACGAGAAAGTTCTCGCGTATGCAAGCTGCACTCTGACCTCTGCAGAGAAGAGGTACTCTATAACCGAACACGAGTGCTTGGCTGATGTGAGGTCCATTCAAAAATTTCGTCTGTATCTACATGGTCGACATAGTACTGTTGTGACAGACCACCATACGCTTTGCTGGTTGTCCACAATCAAAAACTTCTCGGGACGACTTGGCCGCAGGATTCTCTAGTTACAATCATATGACTGACGTCATCTACGAGACTTGAAGACAACACCAAGATGCCGACGCTTTGTCACGATGCTCTTTGCCGCAGTTGATTGATTGATTGATTTGTGGAATGTAACGTCCCAAAACCACCTAGTGATTATAAGAGACGCTGTAGTGAAGGGCTCCGGAAATTTTGACCACATGGGGTTCCTTACCGTGCACCCAAATATGAGTACACGGGCCTACAAAATTTCCTCCTCCATAGGGAATGCCGCCGCCATAGCCGAGATTCGATCCCGCGACCTGCGGGTCAGCAGCCGAGTACCTTAGCCACTAGACCACCATGGCGGGGCCTTTGCCGCAGTCTTCGGCACACGTCACACCCCCTTGTCAAATTGGCTATACGGAGGACGCCTCGTCGATATCATTCATTTCTTCCCTACCTTCATCCACCCGTCCGTCAGTACTTATCACTCACCTGCGAGCCGATTCTTATTGCACTGACCTCATCGGTCGGCTTACCGGTGCTTCATCTCCCTCAAATGCCAGGCTCCGGAAACAACTTCGACTATTCAAGTTGGAGGACGATGTGCTCTATCGCTACATTTTTCACCCGGAATGCCATCGATCAGTTTCCGTCGTACCGCGGACACTACGCACTGAAGTTCTGCGCGCTTCCCACGACGACCCGACGTCAGGCCACTTGGGTTACTACAGAACCTACAAGCGCATCCGCAGTCGATTCTTCTGGCCAGGTCTTTCCACGATAGTAGCTAAGTATACTGCCTCGCGCGCACTTTTCCAACACCACAAGTGGCCCACTACTGCTCCAGTCGAGACCCTACAACTACTTCGTTGCCCAGCAGAGCCGTTCTCTGTCGTCGGAATTGACCTCTTCGGGCCCCTCTCAACTACATCAGACGGCAAGATATGGATCGTCACCGCGGTTGATCACTTGACCCGGTACACTGAGACGGCCTCGATCACTTTAGGAAATGCTTCCGAAGTAGCAACTTTCTTCTTGAATGCTATTTACCTACGTCACGGAGCCCCTCGTGTTCTTTTGAGCGACCGGGGCAAGGCATTTCATTCAAGCACGCTAAGTGAAGTTCTTCAAACATCAAAAACACTTCATAATACATCTTGCTATCACCAACAAACCAATGGCTTAACGAAATTTTTTTTTCGCACGCTTTGTGACATGCTGTCCATGTATATCCAACCGGACCATCTCAATTGGGATGCCACACTTCCCTTTGTCACGTATGCATATATTACGTCAGTTCAAAGAACCACAGGCTATTCTTCATTTTTCCTAGTATACAGACGCCAACCGACATCACCACTCGACGTTTCATTCTTTTCTGGCCCCGTCAACTCTTACCCATTCGTTTGCGACCAGCTTCTGTCCCATGTTGCTCAATGCCATCGTCTTGCCCGTGTAAACACCTAAGGTAGCCAAGAAGATCGCAAAGATGGTTACGATGCCACTCACCGCGTCGTTCTCTACCGCCCTGGTGACGATGTACTTCTGTGGACTCCTGCGCAAACGCCTGGCTTATGCGAGAAGCTTTAGTCACGCTATCTTGGCCTCTACAATGTTGTCGAACAGACCTCACCGGTGAACTACCGTGTCACACCTGTTCATGCCCCCACTGACCAACACTGCTGCGGGACAGAGATTGTGCACGTTTCGCGTCTCAAGCTCTATTGTATGCGTTCCACAGCGTAATTCGTGGCGCCGCTTCCGTCGACGGGGGAAATTAGTGTAAGAATTCATTTGACTTCATTTCCCTCATCTGTCAATAAACATCAACAGTCTTCGTTTCGTTCATCTTCACCATCAGCGCCATCTTGCTGTTGCTTGAAAAAAGCGTCAGCTGGACCGTGGTATTTCCATATATATTACATTGTAAAAAAGATGAATTACTCCGGCGCAGAGGCAGCAGTATCGAGGGTGCAGCAGAGGCTCGAGCTCGTGAATTGCGAATGGTGCATCGCCTTACTATAGCAACAATCTTTCCGCTCAATTATTCTTTATATTTGGTGAAGCCGTGCTTGCTACCATCCCTTATACCTTTTCGCTACCTTCCTGGAACTCCGCTCTCGACGGCTACCTTCTGCTATGCCGGACGCCGATCAGCAGACGCTTCCATCCCCTCCGGCCACCTTTCCAGGGAGTGTTCCTCAGCAGAAGCCTTCAATCTTCAGCGGAACAGGTGACAACGACGTTGAAGATTGGTTCTCGACTTTCGAACTGGTGAGCGCTTTGAACGGACGGACGGACGCGGACAAGGGGACACGCATGTCGTTCTACCTCGCGGGTGCAGCCAGCCTTTGGTTTAGAAACTACGAGACAGACGTCCGAACGTGGCCGCAATTCCAAACGTCGATTGCAGCAGTCTTCGATCGACCTGCTGTCCGGAAACTTCATGCCGAGCAGCGTTTACGCATTCGCGCACAAGAAACAGTTGACACCTTCAGTAGTGGGTCCACGTGGATGACCTTCGGGTCGGTTAAAACTTACGAGTTCACCAAGTCACGCATCCGTGCGTCATGGCAAACACAGAGAGAATTGTTTCTCAAACTCGCGAAAGCGTACAAAGCGTTCCTACCTTCAGTAGTTACGCAGAAGACGTCATCGATTTGTGCAGACGTGTGAACGCCACAATGACGGAAGCTGAAAAATGTAAGCACATCCTCAAAGAGATTGACGACGATGCCTTTCAAATGCTCTTGGCGAAAAGCCCAACCACGGTTAACGACATAATTAGCCTGTGCCAAAGCTTAGACAAATTGCGGACGCAGTGAGCTCTGACAAGACGTCCTACAGTGCACGATTTGGCATTACTGTCTAGTGTGACCAATGGTCATGACCAAGCGTCACTAATAGCCGAAACGAAAGCACTTGTCCGCGAAGAAGTCGCCCGACAGCTTTCCTTGGTGCCCTTCTCAACAGAACCTACCACAACTTTAGCATCGTCTCTCCGTGGCGTCATTCAAGGAGAGGTTGCCGACGCCAAACCAGCTGCTCGCGAGCATAATCTTGTGGCTGCTCCACTAATCTACGCCGCGGCTGCAGCCATGCCAACTCGCAAGGCGCCTGCCCCTCTGTTCCAGCCTCGCGCGAGCTATCCCCCACCTCCAGTTCACTGGGCCAGCACTAACACCACCAACCCGTGGCGCACCCTCGACAATCGCCCGATATGTTACGCATGTCGATACCCTGGACACGTCACAAGGTATTGCCGCCGCCGAACGCATATCACCGACTAAAACCGCCGTGAGCCCTTCCCGCTTGACTCCAACGCGCAATACGGTTCCTCCGCTTCAATGCCAGCCCGCTACCACGACGACCACCACCCTCGGCCAGGATGTCTTCGCTTTCCCTCTCTACGCCGCCGCTCACCTTCCTCTATGCGTCGACGGCCCACGCCTAACGAGGAGCAAAACTCGACGACGCGGTTCCTGAGGCAAGAACTGCGCAAGTTTCGGTTTGCCTAAGTCCTCATTCGTTACCTACCATTGTTATTGATGTGTTCGTTGAAAATATCCCTACTGTCGCTCTTGTAGGTACCGGTGGAGTTGTTTCTGTTATCCCTGCTAGATTTTGCCGCTCAATTCGTAAGGTTACGGCAACTTTCTCCGGATTATCGCTTCGCATGCACATCCAGTGCTCAACCTGTTCAACAGGCCGCAGTATGTACAGCCCGCGTAACGATTCAGGACGTTCTGTATACGATAAAGTTCATCGTTCTTTCATCGTGCTCTCATACTATTATCTTGGGATGGGACTTTTGGTCGCTTCATAACACCATAATCGACTGTGCTTGGGCTGAGGTTGAATTTTGCTCACTGGATGACCGAGCGTCCGTCAACAACCAGTCTGCCACTAAACCCTTCGTTAACGACGACGCCTACATCGCTCCATGCTCTTTTGCGTTCGTACAAGTTTCATGCAGTGCCATATTCGACGGCATGGTCTTCTTCACACATGCATCTTCAACAATCGTCACCCGAAGAGCCCTTGCCCTGCCTTTTGCTGCTCTTGGACTTGTAGGAAGCTCAACGACAATGACAATTTATAACCGTGAGTCATCGCCTTTAGCCCTACTTTGTCACGAGTGCCTTGGCCACGTCGAGACAATCAGTTCTACCAGAGTTATATCCGTCCCCGATGAGGTGCCTTCTACCTCCGCTTGTGAACTGGCTGTCGTCTTCGCGGCTGACCCAACGTCGGCAAACATATTTCAACCATTCACAGCTGAAGATTTGACATCGTCGCAGTGTTCACAGCTCCTCGTCATCCTTGAGTCCTACCACCACTTTTTCGACGTTGCACAAACATCTCTCGGCCATGCCTTCGACACTGGGTCCCACTCACCGCTGCGATAACGACCATACCGCATATCCGCTGCAGAACGCCGCGTCATTGCTGACTAAGTAGACGACATACTTCGCAGAGGTGTTATTCGACCTTCACAGAGCCCATGGGCGTCTCCGGTGGCCTTCGTCAAAAAGAAAGACGCTTCTATTCGTTTTTGTGTCAATTTCCGGTGATTTAACAACATCACGCTGAAGGATGTCTATCCACTGCCGCGCATTGACAATGCTTTGGACTGTTTACAGGGTGCCGAGTTCTTTTCCTCGTTAGACTTGCGGTCAGGCTACTGGCAGGTGCCAATGGCGGAGGCCGATCGCCCCAAAACCGCTTTTGTCACGCCAGCCGGCCTATATGAATTCACCGTCATCCCCTTCGGACTTTGCAACGCACCTGAAACGTTCGAACGAATGATGGACAACATCCTGCGTGGACTAAAATGGAAGATCTGCTTGTGTTACCTCGATGATATCGTGGTCTTCGCCCCTAACTTCGACACACACTTACGTCGCATTCAGCACGTCCTTACTTGCTTGACCAATGCCGGTTTGCAATTAAACCTTAAAAATTGTTCATTTGCTATGCGTCAACTGAACATTTTGGGCCACGTTGTTTCTAAGGAAGGCATCCTCCCGGATCCCGAGAAATTGCCAGCTGTTACGGCGTTTCCTAAACCTGCCACCATCAAAGAACTTCGGAGTTTTATCAGCTTGTGTTCGTATTTCCAGCAATTCGTCCGAAACATTGCGTCTGTCATATCACCTCTCACGCACCTCCTCGGCAAATGTGAAGACATCTCATTGTGGTCTCCTGCCTGCGACGAGGCTTTCACCACCTTGCGACAGCTTCTCAAGACACCGCCCATTCTACGCCATTTCGATCCTGAAGCTCCAACTGAAATCTACACCGACGCCAGTGGTGTAGTGCTGTGCTCGCACAGCGTTAACCGGAGCATCAGGAATATGTCGCGGCATACGGTAGTCGCACGCTTACCAATGTAGAGAGCGACTACAGCGTCACAGAAATAGAGTGTTTGGCCATTGTGTGGGCCATTGGATTGATTGATTGATTGATTGACTGATTGATATGTGGCGTTTATTGTCCCAAAACCACCATATGATTACGAGAGACGCCGTAGTGGAGGGCTCCGGAAATTTCGACCACCTGGGGTTCTTTAACGTGCACCCAAATCTGAGCACACGGGCCTACATCATTTACGCCTCCATCGGAAATGCAGCCACCGCAGTCGTGAGCCCTTGGAAAGTTTTGCCCATTTCTATATAGCCGTTTTTTGACGTCGTGACCAACCACCATGCACTGTGCTGGCTTTCGACATTAAAAGACCCATCTGGCAGCCTCACTCGCTTGGCGTTGAAAATCCAAGATTATGACATACGCGTGGTTTATCGGTCAGGACGGAAGTATGCTGACGCTGACGTCTTTTCTCATTCCCCCTTTTCCAGAATGCCACAGCTAACTCTACTTGCGATCCCACGTTGTCATCTCTTGACTTCGACACCATTGCTATCGAACAACGTAATGACCCGTGGACTGCGTCTCTTCTCAATGATGTCTCCGACACTTCTGAACTTCCAAAGACGCGAACGTTCCGGCGCCAAGTTCCACACTTCTCGATACGTGACACGCTTCTCTATCAACGGAACTACGCACCAGAGGGACGCATGTGGCTGCTTGTCGTTCCGCTTATCCTGAGGTAACCAGTGTGGGTGTCAGTGTGCACTTCTGTGTCGGCGTTTTTGTCGAAATGCGCGAGTAAGGGAGGCATTTGCAATTGTCGTTTTAGTTCCCCAAGTGCTTCCTCCTGTGGAATTCCCCACTTTAACTCGACGTCAGTTCTTTTAGGGTTAGCGATAGGCTCGGAGATGCTGGGAAAGTTTCTGACGAAGCACCTGTAATAGGCTCACAGGCCAAAAAATCGCCACATGGCCTTCTTCTCGGTGGGTGGTGGAAATGCAGCGATGGTGGCCGTTTTCTGCAGATCAGGTCTTACACAGCACTTCTAACCACGTGGGCCAAAAATAAGAGTTCCTCGTACGCCATGTCGCACTTTTCTGGCTCGAGGGTGAGCACGGAAGCCTTGATGGCTTGAAGTACAGCTCCAATGCGCCGAAGATGCTCGTCAAAGCTCGAGGAAAACACGACAACGTCGTCCAAGTAAACGCGAGAAGTCTTCCACTTGAATCCTGTCAGAACTGTGTCCATAACGCGTTGAAAAGTTGCAGGTGCCGAGCAAAGACTGAGGGGCATGACCTTGAACTCTAAAAGGCCCTTTGGTGTTATAAACGCAGTCTTTTCTCAGTCCCTCTCATCTAGTTAGATCTGCCAATAGTCTGTCTTGATGTCCATCGATGAAAAGTATTTGGCGTTGTGGAGTCGGTCAAGGGCGTCATGTATTAGGGAGAGAGGGTATACGTCCTTCTTTGTTACCTTGTTGAGTCGGCGATAGTCAACGCAGAAGCATAGTGTTTCATCCTTTTTCTTCGCTAGCACCACCGGTGACGCCTATGGACTCTTTGAAAGTTGTATAATGTCGTCGCGGAGCATTTCGTTGACTTGTTTTTTTATGGCCTCGCGTTCTCGCGTCGGAAGTTTTACGAACTTTGACGCAGCGGCCTGGCATTTTTCTTATTACGATTCGATGTTTCGCGTCAGGTGTCTGTCAAATTCTCGATGACGAAAAGCAGTTCTTCTAATTTAGGAGCAGGTTTTCAAGCGGCGGTTGTTTGTGCGTCATAAGGCTCGAATTATTGCCGAAAGCTGGTTGAAGGGTTTCAGTCATCGGAGTACATTCGGCGGAATTGGGGAGGGCGAAAGAGTTAATGGATTCCAGTATCTCTTCTACGTAGGAAACCGTCATGCCTTTGCTCACGTGCTTCTACTCGTTGCTGCAGTTCATGAGCATCACTCTTGCGTTCCCTCTTCGTAGCTCGGCTATTTTTCTGGCGACGCGAATTTCATCGTTGATCAACTTGTGTTGGTTGTCTTGAACGATAAAAAATGGTGACTTGGTCTTCCAGCACATTTCAGATGGGCCTTCCTGACGACGTGTGCGGTGGGAGTGGTTTTTCTGTTGGTAGTGTTATCGACTTTGTTCTAAGGTCGATGACTGCTCCGTGAAGGCTCAAGAGGTCCAGTCGAAGAATGACGTCTCTCGAGCAATGCTGCAGTACAACGAAGCTTCTTGGATAAATGCGACTGGTATAGGTCACTGTAGCTGCGCGTATTCCCGCTGGTGTCACTAGGTGACCTCCGGCTGTAAGGTTTTGAGGGCCGTCCCAAGCGGTTCCAACTTTCTTTAACTTCGCGGCGAAAGTCGCACTGATGACGGAAGAGTCGGCTCTAGTGTCAACAAGAGATTGACGCTGTGACCGTCGATGGGAACGCCGAGGTTGCTAGTTCGTCACCTGGCGTTGCGGTTGGGTCACGGTATTGGGTCACAGCTACGACGGTTCGCACCATTGTTTTGACTTTGCGTAATCAGGACTTCTGGCGCGAAGTTTCCATATCAGGGCTACATTGCGGTGACGGTGGGTTCTTGAATTTCGTCATGGTGGTGTCGTCGTCGGCGGAGAATCTTCGGCTGTTCGTCGTGCAGCAGCCACACCTCCATCAGTTGATGCCCGTAGTTTTCCTTACGCGGACCAGGCGACCGGCCCCGACTTCGGCCAGCTTACTGACGAGCGTGCGGTGACACGTAGCGGCTGGGTGAAGGTGAACGACAACCTCCTCGGGGTGGCCCGGCGTTACGGCGAGATAGTCGGCGATTTCACGTCGTCGTACATCCACATTGGACGCGGCGCGTCGGTGACGAAACCACGTAGTTCCATCTGGCGTTACTGGCAACGGCGGTAGGTGTGGCCAGCTTCCCCGCAGTCGAAGCAGAGAGGCTGGTGGTTGGGGGCGCGCCACACGTCGGTTTTTCACGGAGCATCGCGCTGACCAGTGGGTGGACGGTATGGCGACGGCGGTGTCTCGCAACGAAAATGCGGCGGCGTGGCCTCTTGACGTGGACATGGACGTGGAGTATAGCGTCGGGCAGCAGCGGCGTAGCTCATGCCTTGAGGTTGTGCTTGCGATGTATTAGGCATACCTGTTGACTGCAGGATTTCCTCTTTGACGATGTCTGCGATCGCCGAAACTTGAGGCTGGCATGACGGGAACATTCGGCGCAGTTTTTCCCGCACTACAGCCATTATGGTCTCGCGCAGATCATCGGAACATAGCGGCCTTATGTCTGCATAGCCTGAAGCCAAGCGGCGGTTTAACTGGTATGCGCGCATTTCGAGGCGTTTTTAATAGTTGTCACTTCTGTGAGAAGTTCTTGGAGCGTCTTCAGTGCGTTTCTCAAAATCCCGCAAAAAAGCTCTTGTTTGACCCCTCGCAATAGAAAACAAACTTACTTCTCTTCTGGCATGTCCGGGTCAGTGTGACGGAACAGGCGGGTCATTTCTTCAGCAAAAATGGCTACATTTTCATTTGGTAAGTGAACCCGGGTCTCTACTAAAGCAGCGACCCTCTCCTTGCGAACGACGCCTGCGAACGTTAGCAGGAATGTGCCGCCGAAGACAACCTGCGTTTGAAGTGCAGACTCCCGATTTTTGAGCCAGGTCCTTGCGGTATCTTCCAGGTAGAAGTACACGTGACGGAGCTTTTTTTCAGTGTCCTAGTCGTTCAGGACGGCCAAGCAGTCGTATGTCTCCGGGTCTTCGAACGATGACCCGCGGAAAGTTGTTGGTTCCATGGGTTGACGCATGACAATCGCGGGCTGTGACACATTGGTTGTCATTGTCACCAGAGTCGAGGTCATGGCCTTCGTCTTCCGTGCCTTGTCTTGTAGAGGTGCCAACTCCGGTGGTAGACTTTGCTGCCGGCGGCTTGTTCGCTGCTGCTGGTTGGGATTGGTATTTTCTCCGCGATGTGGGCTGGGTTCACGGCTTGACGGGGGCGTCCGGTACATGAACGAAGCAGCACCTCCACGAGATGTCCCGGGGTCGTGACGTGACTAAAGGCAGGATACTGGATGATCAGATCAAACTGTTAATTTGGGTGAACCTGTGCCCTATAAAATGAAAGCTGGGTTACGGCAGTACACTTGCACTGATAGCGGCGAATGCAGCATTGGCCGTCGATCACCTGACAAGCGGTGAAGCGTCATGGGATTTATGCACTCGCCATCAAACATTCTAGCGTCGTTATCACCAGTGGCCACGTAGATTCCAGAATAATCTTAAATGCTCACAAAGCGGGCGTAATCTCAACAAAATGATCTACTGCAGTCCTGAAGCTTTTCGAACACTGTAGGCGCGGTTTGCGCTAAGAAAACATGAGGAAACAACGTGGCAATATATATATATATATATATATATATATATATATATATATATATATATATATATATATATATATATATATATATATATATATATTGTTACGGTCGAAGTAAAGGATAGGTGAATTTATTTACAGGGTGAGGATGAAGTTCAGCAGTCGCGGTAACGATGGAGTCCTCAGGCCACAGCAGACAACATTGTCGTTCTCTTCTACCTATACCCGGCACATATTACAGCCCGGCTCATACCGTAGCAATCCCCGGTTCACAGACGAAGCCCGCTGGGCGAGGTTAAGTCACTGGAGGGATAAAACATCTTGAGGCAAGCCACGTGCACCAACTGCGTTCGATTTGACCAACGAGAAGGTGTCGTCAAGCGTGCGACAACGTACGTCAAGTCAGTCAAGCGATCTACAATGACGTAGGGGCCTGTGTACTGCGGTAAAAACATCTGACATAAACCAGGTTTTCGTTGGGGGGTCTACAACCACTCAAATTCACCTTTGCGGAATGAAATGGCATCATGGCGTTGATCGTACCGTTGCTTGGAGCGATCTAGTGATGCCAGTGTGCACAATCGAGCAATTTGGCGGGCTTCTTCAGCTCGGCACAATGTTTCGGCAATGGACTCATCGGTATGGAGCTTAAATGGGAGGATTGTATTAAGGGGACTGCGTGGTGATCGAGCGTAGAGCAGGTAGAAGGGCGTGAAGTCCGTGGTCTCGTGCTTCGCTGTATTGTATGCGTAAGTAATAAATGGTAAGATCTCATCCCAGTTTTTGTGATTGGATGCGACGTACATAGCGAGCATGTTAGTAAGAGTTCGATTGGTACGTTCTACAACACCATTCGTCTGGAGATGGTATTGTGTCGAATGTCGGAACTGTGAAGTGCAGAGGCGAAGTAATTCTTCCACAGCGTCCGCGATGAATTGGCGACCAGGGTCATTGATGATTACTTGAGGTGGACCATGGTGAAAAACAACAGAGCGTAACAAAAAGGCAGTGACGCCATCAGCTGTGGAAGATGGTATCGCAGCGGTTTCAGCGTATCTAGTAAGGTGGTCGACGCACACTAATATCGAACGGTTGTTTTTCGAAGATCGCGGAAACGGGCCCAATAGGTCGATGCCCACTTGCTCGAAAGGCGTAGTAGGTGGTTCTACGAGGTGAAGAAGGCTGTGTGGTGCACTGGTAGGTCGTTTGTGGCGCTGGCAATTCTCGCAGATTGAGACGTATGGTTTCGTAAAATCCCGCATTCGGGGCCAGTAAAAATGCTGCTGCCCTCGATGCAGGGTGCGAATGAAGCCAAGGTGTCCTGACGTTGGATTATCGTGCATAGTATGGAGAACGTCGCATCGAAGACTTTGAGGTACAACCAGTAAATAACGTGCGCTGGTTGCTGAGTAATTCGTTTTGCACAACAGTCCATCACGAATGGGAAAGCGACCACTGCCTTTGAGATTCCGAGCGTCAACGAACAAAGGGTCTAAAGATAAATCATTCAGTGTTTCTCGTTTGAAGATATTCGCATCAGGAAACGTGTGAGAGACCGCAGCAAAACAGATGTTGAGGGTATCTGCACTGTCCTCCATCGTGGTCATAGGTAGGCGAGAAAGGCAATCAGCGTCCGAATGACGTCGTCCACTTCTGTACAAAATGCTGAAGTCAAATTCTTGAAGGCGTACAGCCCATCGAGCAAGGTGGCCAGAAGGGTCTCGGAGGGTAACAAGCCAACATAATGAATGATGGTCTGTCACAATCGTGAATGGACGACCGAAGAGGTAACATCGACACTTCTGAATGGCGAATACAGCCGCTAAACAATCTTGCTCTGTCACCGTATAATTTATTTCAGCCTTGCTTAGAGATCGACTCGTATAAGCAACAACATGCTCTGCATTATCATGGCGCTGAACAAGCACACCTCCGATGCCAATTCCACTTGAATCACTGTGCACTTTTGTAGGAGCAGAAGGATAGAAATGACGAAGAATAGGCTCAGTCAGATGTCAGTAGAAGTTTCAGTTCAGAAAGTGCGGCATCACAATCAGGTGTCCATTCGAATTGGCTGTCTTTTCGCAACAAGCTCGTCAGTGGGTGTACTATGTTCGTGAATCGGGGCACAAAGCGGCGAAAGTAGGAACATAGGCCCAAGAAGCCGCGAAGCTCCTTCAGTGTCTGGGGCGGTTTGAATGTGCCGACTGCATGCTTTGATTTTGCGGGAACCTGGCCTGGCCCCATCTTTGTCAACTAAGTGACCGAGGACTAAAGCTTGTCGTTCACCAAACTGGCACTTCTTAGAGTTCAAAATCAAGGAAGCCTTTCCGACACAGTCTAAAACAAGGCTTAAACGAACGTTGTGCTCTTCGAAGGTACGCACAAAAATGACGACGTCATCCAGGTAGCATAAGCACACTTCCCATTTAAGACCACGAAGGACGGAGTCCATAAACCTTTCAAAAGTGGCGGGGGCGTTGTAAAGCCCAAACGGCATCACATTGAATTGGTACAGTCCATCAGGCGTCATGAATGCGGTCTTCTCCTTGTCTGAAGGGTGCATAGGTATCTGCCAATATCCTGCTTGTAGGTCTATTGAAGAAAAGTACGAAGCCAAGTGTAAGCAGTCAATAACAACGTCAATCCTAGGCAGCGAATATACATCTTTTTTGGTCACGGCGTTGAGTCTTCTGTAACCAACGCAGAACCACCAGGCACTATCTTTCTTCTTAACCAAGATGACTGGTGCTGCCCACGGACTACACGACTTTTCAATGACACCCTTCTTCAGCATTTCCTGAACCTGGTCGGCAATAACTTTTCGTTCTGATGACGACACTCGGTAAGGCTTTTGTCGGAGCGGATGGGCAGTGCTGGTGTCAATCCTATGGTAAGAACGAGAACATGGTAAAGGTAGTGGCTTCTCCTCTTGGTAAAAGCCAAACACAGAATCATATTGCCTCAACAGATGGCGTAACGTCTGCTGCTCTTGTGACCACAAAGTGGCGCTAATCATGCCTAGGATCTGCGACTCGTAAGAGTGACTGTGCTTGCCAGAGACTGTACCTTTCTCGCTTTCATCGTTGTTAACGACCGCTACAGAACCTTCAGTGGAATCATCGAAGACGCCAAGCTTCATTCCTCGAGGGAACACAACCGGCATTGGCGAACAGTTCAGTGCCCACAGAAAGGTTGCTCCTTCATCAACACATACCAAACAACGAGGGACGAGTATGCCTTTCTTAGCGCATTGAACGATGGCAGGTTCAACGATGGCGTCAAAAGATGTGGCAGAGTTTGGGGCGAACACTGCAACTGACCTCATTGACCCTGGCGGCACTGTCAGCTCATCGGAAACAATCAGAGCGTCCTTCGCAGCCTGCGGCGCCTCATCGACGAGGGCAGGAACAATGTCACAGCTGACGGAAAGCTCACCGCTTCCATAGTCGACGAAAGCGCCAAATCCTGGGAGAAAGTCAAGACCAAGAATCACATCGTGGGTACAACGTTGCAGCACAAGAAACTCTGTTGGGAACACCTTTCCTGCCAATAAGACATTGACGGTACAAACTCCGACAGGATGGAGTACTTCCCCACCAACACCACGAAACCTTGTTGATTCGCCCCAAGAAAACATAACTTTGCGGTCAATGCGACTTTTGAAAGAAAGACTCATAACTGATATCGTAGCACCAGTGTCCACCAAAGCACTTGTACGAAAGCCATCTATTTCCACACGTATCTTGTTCTTGGACATTATAACTGGCGGAGGCATCTGAGGCAAATCCTGTTGTGTGACCTCACCTCCATCGGTCGCGCTGGCTAGTTACGCGGCAGCGGCGGTGATGACAGGCGTCGTCCCGGCGAAGGGGAACGGTGCAGTCGGCCAGATCAGAACTACGGTCAGAAGCAGGAGAACTGCCACAGTGATTTCCCTACCGTGAGGTACTCTTGGAATAGGTGGGCCGATGACCCACCTATTCCAGGGGTACCTGGAATACCTATATTTTGGCATCTGTTTGGCTTCATTTGCTCCCAAACTATTTTAGTAGTTTATGATAGGGTCATATAAAAAAGAAAGTGTAAAAATATGAAAAAAGAGTGTTATAATAAACGCTAAATATGCAGCATATTGCAAATTTTCGCAATGGATAAAAACAAAGAAAACACAAAAACTCACTAAACTATCCCAATTAACACAGAATGTTGAGTCAATGAGGTTTGAATGTAACGAATGTGAGGCAACGTTAGGAAGTAAAATATAACATTGCACCAACGTTTATTGTATTACCTTGCCATAACACAGTGTTTTTAATGTTGCAGCAACTTTCAAACAATCGCGTTGTCATAACGTGATGTCTTTAATGGGCGACAACATTCAAATCATCACGTTGGCGGAACGTGATGGTTGCAATGTCGCAAAAACAATCAAATAATAACGTTGCATCAAGAATGTATATGCACGTCAAGCCCATGTTTAATAGAAAACGTAGGGACAACATGGAAAACATAATTGCTGAAACATCCAATAACACACAGGGGAACTTTTTCAACTTCGTGTGCTCATTTGAATAATGACTGACATTAGCTAGTTTGTGTGGTGGAGTGAGCAATAGAAGAAGCACGAACAACACAGACAACAGTTCAGCCTAAGTTCTTCACACACTAATTTATTTTTTATGGGGTTTAACGTCCCGAAACCACCATATGATGTTGATTGACGCCGTAGTGGAGGGCTCCGGAATTTTCAACCAACTGGGGTTCTTTAACGTGCACCCAAATCTCAGTACATGGGCCTACATTTCCGCCTCGATCGGAAACGCAACCACCACAGCCGGGACTTGATCCCGCCACCTGCGGGTCAGCCGCTGAGTACCTTAGCCACTAGACCACCGTGGCGGGGCCTTCATACACTAATCCTTCTATGAATCTGATTTCTTCATATAGCTGTACCCTGTATTTATTTATATATTTGTTTGATAATACTCGACTACCATAGCGCAAAGAGGAAAAAAAAACATCATGAGTCACCTAATTAGGCCTCTATAGCTCCACACCATACATTCTTCACACATAGTGTCTGCATCGGCAAAAAAAGAAACACAAGAACACCATCATTCTTGTGATGAAACACAAGAACATTCTGTGGCCCTGTTGTGTCTGTAGGTAGATACACTAAACACTGTGAATTAATATGCGAGAAAAAGATGTGCAAGAGCAAGCCTTTAAGGACCTCGTTAAAAGGGTTCAGACCCCAAATTTTCAGGTTACAAAAATCCTGCTGTAGGCAGGCTTCATCTCAACATGTATGCATGCAGATTTGAAGAATGCTAGTTACCCGTGTGTTTTAACGTTACTGTGTGGTTGTAAAAATATCATGGGAACCGTTACATTATGAAGTGAGCAAGCAGTTGTGAAATAAAACCATGCTAAGTTACGATATGCATCACCACAATCAGGTTTTACAGAGTGCTTTCAGATTGAACACACCATAAACAGATTACCAAAAAAAAGGAAATGCTGATGGCTATCACGACTTCGCAAGAAGAATTGGCGCAAGAAAACTAGGCGGAATTTGAGGCACTTCAGCAGAACAGCCGATGAATTCGTGCGTGCTGACCTTAGCGCTATTATAGACGGACACTACGTAACAGCACTGGTTGTCACTGGTGCTGACTTCTCTATTGTGCCACAAGAGCTCGCCAACCGCCTTAAGAAGGTCAAGACGCCGTGGAGTGAGCCGAGCATATAGAGTGCTGGTGGACAGCTAATGACGCCAACCGGTAAATGCACCGCTCGGTTCGCAATTGGTGATTCGAGCTTCGTCACCACTTTTGTCATTTTACCGGACTGTTGTAAAGAGCTGATTTTGGGTATGGATTTTAGAGTACGGTGCTGTCATCAACATCCCAGAAGGTATCGGCACCTTTTCCACCCATCCTTACGTCGACGCCGCCACTGTAGAACAACTGCACCGTTTAGGGGTAGCCGATGATGTTATGCTCCCGCCGAGACCTTGCTGCCTTGTGTCGGTGTTATGTGAACGACCGTGCTGCAACGAGGTGATAGCGGAGTGAATAGTCACGCTATTGCTAACGCAAGGTGTTTCTATAGCGAGAGGTGTTCTGGCACTAACTGATGGGCGGGCAGAAGTGCTCCTCACCAACTTCAGCAACGAGCTCCGTCACATCCAGAAGGGCACCGTAATTGCCTACTACGATGATGTGGACCAAGCCAGAAATTGCTTCGCTTTGCAACTGGATGACCTGACCGTCCCAGCCTCGACACGTTTTTCTGTCAACATTTGCTCTACCCTGTCACCCTCGGATAAACAGCGCCTACTAGAGCTGACACACCAGTTCAAAAATTGTTTTTCGTGCACGTCGAAAGTCAAGCAAACACTACTGACCCGGCTCCAAATCATTGTTGAAGAAAATACGAGAGCAATCCGACAAAACCCATACCATGTGGCTCCGAAAGAACGCGAGGAGATCCAAAAGAAAGTTCAGAAGATGCTTCAAGATGACTTAATACAGCCTTCCAGAAGTCCCTGGGTATCCCCCATGGTATTGGTTAAAAAGAAAGACGGCAGCTTGCATTTCTGTATAGATCACCGCAAGTTAAGCCAAGTAACGAAGAAAGACGTCTACCTACTGCCACGCATACATGACTCTCTTGATTGGCTGTGACATGCACGCTGTTTCTCATTGATGGACCTGCGAAGTGGCTATTAGCAAATAAAGGTCGATGAGAGAGACCGTGAGAAAACTGCCTTCGTGACGCCCGACAGTTTTTATGAATTTAAATTGCTTGCATTCGAGTGATGCTCAGCACCAGCCACTTTTCAGAGTTTAATGAACACTGTGCTACGAGGACTGCAGTGGCAGACATTCTTGGTCTATCTAGACTATGTTATTGTCTTCTCAGTTTTATTCGAGGAACACATAAGTCGATTATTCGCAGTTCTAGAAGCTATACAATCAGCTGGCCTTACTTTAAAACCAGAGAAGTGCCATTTTGGTTTTAGCGAACTTTGCTCCTTGAGCCATGTGGTCAGCCACGAAAGTGCTCGACCTGACCCGGGAAAAATCGACGCTGTTGCAATGTTTTCCGCACCGCATAACAAAAGAGCAGTGAGACGCTTCTCAGACATGTGCGCTTATTACCGACGATTCATTGCCAACTTTTCGTCTATTGCAGCGCCTTTGACGCAGCTCACGCGGCAGGATGCCCCTTTTCTTTGGGGCGAAAAAGAACGAACTGCATTCAACGAATTACGCCAACACCTCCAAACACCTCCGGTTCTCTCGCACTTTGACCAGGAAGCGCGAACAGCACTTCTCACCGAGGCAAGCAATGCATGCCTGGGCGCTGTACTGATAAAATGGCAAGACACCTCCGAGAAAGTGATAGCCTATTCCAGCAGAGCTCTCTCTCGCACGGAAGAGAACTACTCGACTACCGAGAAAGTGTGCCTCGCCGTGGTCTGGGCGGTTCTCAAATTTCGACAATATCTGTACCGCCACTCATTCAAGGTCGTCAGCGATCACCACTCACTTTGCTGGCTCACTAACTTGAAAGACCCATCCGGCCGTTTAGCACGCTGGAGCCTTCCGCTTCACGAGTTTGATATGACCATAATTTATAAATCAGGAAAGAAGCACACCGACGGAGACCGTCTCTCGTGGTCATCCGTCGAGCCTGACGCTAATAATGACGAGCATATGGACGCTGCATTCTTGGGAGTCATCAACGCAGCCACTATTTCACAATAACAGTAGAGTGACCCTAACCTGCTTCCGCTTATCGACTTTTTAGAAGGACGACGTGAAGACGTGCCGCGAGTTTTCTCCAGAGGACGGCCATCTTTCTGTTTAAAGAACGACGTCCTATACAAGAGAAACGTTTCTCCCACCGGCGGCCCATACTTGCTCATCGTCCCTGCATCACTGCGAAAAGAAATTCTAGAAGCATGTCATGATGAAGTCACCTCCGGTCATCTTGGCTATACTCGAACCGTCTTGCATTGTCCCGGCTGCAGAACAGTTACTACTGGCTGAACCTACCTGCTGATGTAAAACATCACGTCCAAACCTGTGCCGACTGCCAAAGACGCAAAGCACCCCCCGGCAGGCCGGCAGACTTATTAAATTCCGTCCAAGTACCAGCAAAGCAATTCGCCCTAATTGGTATGGATTTTCTGGACCCATTTCCAATTTCTACCACAAGGAACAGATGGATCATTTTCGCCACCGATTACTTGTCTCGCTGCGCAGAAACTAAAGCCATGCCTAGAGGCACAGCAGCAGAAGCGGCTCATTTTTTTCATAAAAAACGTCGTCCTTCGGCACGGTGCTCCAACAGTTCTCATCACGGATAGAGGAACTGTGTTTATGGCAGAGCTTTTGGAGTCGGTTCTCAGGATCAGCGGTACAGCTCACAGGAGAACAACGGCGTACCATCCACAAACGAACGGGCTAACAGAGAGGCTTAATAAGACCCTCGCAGACATGCTTTGCATGTATGTCGAAACAGAACGCCAAAACTGGGATAGAATCTTGCCGCATGTGATCTTCGGCTATAATACCACCCGGCAGGAAACCACCGGAATGACACCGTTTAGTTTATTACACGGGCGCGAAGTCACTACAACGTTGGGCGCTATGCTGCTGCACCAGTGTGACCACACTCATGCTGACGCCGAAGAGCTTGGTCAGCGTGCCGAAGAAGCCCGACAGCTAGCCCGCGTGTGCATTTGTCACCAGCAACAGAAAGATTCGAAACGGTACGACCTACAACATAAATTGGTAACCTACTCATCAGGCGTCAAGGTGTGGGTCTGGATCCCAATACGCCGACGCGGACTCTCAGAGAAGCTATTACGATGATGCTTCGGCCGATATCGAGTCACCCGATGATTGAACCACATCAACTACTAAGTTAATCCCGACGGCAATTGCAGTTCCAGTCGCCGAAACCACTCACCCGAGATCGTGCATGTCATCCGGATGAAACCCTACTTGTGCAGCTTACTCTCGCTTGTCCTGTGAGTGCTGGTGCATATGTGCGTTTTTATAGATAGAGCGCCTTGGCTGCGCATTGAGATGATGCCATTTTCGGCGGGAGGCAAATGTCACATGCATCCTGCAAGAAAGACGAAGGCGAAAGTGCATACGCTCATGTGCACGCTTTTATGCACAACGCAACAACGAGAAAGATGAGGAACTCTCTGGCGCGCGGTAAATAAAAAGGCCGACCCCCTGCTGTTTTCTCAGCTTATTCAAATATAACCTCTGTCTTTACGCCGCGACAATATCCACAGGACAACACTATGAATTACTGAGGCTTGTTTAGCATTAGTAGGTAAGTGGCTGATTATGCAAGTCTGTAATGCTTTGTGTTAAACTCCGCTGATCGAACAGTAGCCACATCGCATGCCGTTGGTGTCGTCTGCTGTGGTAAGTCATCTACCTCACCACAGGCGTATAAAAATTGTGCAGCTCACTCACACTCACTCCTAATATATATCTTGCGCTTAGCGGTCATTCGGACTCGGGCTCAACAAAATCTTCCTGAGCAGTGCTCACACTCACTAAAAGTTTCTTCAACCGGACTCACTCAGACTCAAAATTACCAAAATATTGCTCACCCGGACTTATTAGGACGTACACTCACGGCTCGATCTGAATCTGAGTGGATAAATTGACTTATGAGTCCACCATGGCATCGGTGCTCTTTAACACGAATATCTCACGCCATTGGTGCTCTTCCGGGGGTCTTTTGATACTGAACCACTTGCTGAACCTTCGATTGCGAGTTTAAGTGAGCGATACTTCGTTTTAGTAGACGTAAGTGTAAACGTTAATCCAGGCAAGGTTTTACTGGTGAGTAGATAGAGGTGCGCAAAAAAAAAGCAATGGAACTCACTGAGATTCACTCAAGGAATATGCTTTGCACTTGGAACTCACACTCAAGAAAGCTTTCTTTAACCGGACTGACTTGGGATCAAACTCGCGAGAATATTATTCACCCGGACTCACGCTGAAGGTTCGATCTGAATCTTGTGGACTCTCGAATGAGTTCGCCGACCTGTGTACGTCCCTCACTGACCTCACTCATTGCCTAAATTTGTACCTGCTTGCTGCGGAGAGGGTCCTGTTCCAAACACGGCGAAAAGCGCACAAAAAGAAGCTCACAGCGACAAAGCCTGTTTGAAATCGCACTGCGAATTTCTCAGAGCTTACGGTCACATTGTGGCTACGTGTGAATATTCTACAGCAGACCCTGTTTCACAGGGCATGTAGCGGAGTTCACAGTGCCAAAATGAACCCTTTTCTGCTAAATTTGCGCTCATCATAGGAGTTGAATTTTGGGCGAGTGTCTGCTTTGACATAAAAACCATCGTTAGTGCACAACGACTCACAAAACACAGGAAGAGACACACGAGGCCAGGTGAAACTATTAACTGGCTTTATTCATGGATCATCCACATCTTTACATATAAGAACACCCTGCGCAGGGGCACCACAACAACCACGAAGAGTTAAACCAGACCAGAAAGAAATTGGAATTCAGCAATGTACAGCACAATGGAAGTTTCACTTAAGCACTCATCACCTGCTTATTTTTTGCACCCTCGTTACGCTCCTTCACGATGGTTTCTATGTTGCGCTCATCAGATGCCACTAAAATAAAAATGCAGACAGGATTAAAAAATAATATTAAATTTTTTTTCGTAGAATATCTAAAATTGCGTAGTTATAAAACAAGCGATAGCCTTTAGGATTGGCACTGGCTTTGTTTGTCTCGGAGGCTATACATTGCCCTCATAGGGTGCCGCATTCATCATGGGATGTTTTAGTCACGTGATAGCGTTTCGCGCTTAAAATAATGGACGGTTTCACCGTGGTCCTTTCCTCAGTAGTTAAAGATGTGAAATTCTAGTCCATAGAGAATCTGCATAGCCTCATTTATCAGCCTTGTCTTCTACGGTGGCCCCTTCTGTCCGTGTACAACTAAGAAAGGCGTCCCGCGGCAATGGCGTCCACCTGGCCATTTCTCACGCTTCATAATCTGGTAAGTAGCGGGGTCTGTCATGAAGACCGTTTTTAGTCTTCTCTTTTGTAGCCTTTCTGCGATCGCATGTTTCGTCGCACTAATTGTGACTTAAGTCACGCTGACTTCCGGTGTCACACGGGCACTTTTGATCGCGATCTGGCTCCCAAACTGTGGTTTGACACGCGTCTCGGCGAAACTCAATCGAGATTAATTTTCACCGCTCAGAAACGATTATTGTTCATTCCGATAAAAAAGTCAGACCCGATTCAGCCCTTCTAACGAGCAAAAGTACTCGTTTTACACTGATTCAATATACGGTATGCAACCAAGAATAATAAATGTGTCACTCTGGCGTTCATTCATTTTCAATATTTCTATCTGTGTTGTGTATATGATGTATACACTAAATTAGGCAAAAATTATATGGACTATTCTCTTTTTAGAATCATTGTTAGGTTGCTCTGTAAGATTATGTCTATAAAAATTGACCCTTTAAATGAGTGGCAGCCCCTTGTTCATTTAAACATTGGTTTCACCATGTTTACCCGGGCCACCAGCTTCGCCGTAGCCTCTTCTGTTGCCTGTGTTATAATGGCCTTCTGTGTTTGCCTCAAGTCAGCGTTAGTATATTTGTACACGTTACTTCAATGTATAGCATTAATATAATTTTGCTCCCATTAGCCTGTGAGGAGAACGAGTATGGTTCTACTCTGGCAGTTGAAACAACCACCATCTATAAAGCGTACCCCTGTCGACGTGGTGATGGGTGGCACCACAATTCATTTGCTATACCACTTGCAAATTAAAAAGCAAATTTATTATTGCAACTTCGGTAATAATGGTGTATTGATCTTTAAAAATTGCACTATGCCTGCAGGTAAACGATCTCGACACTCGAATGCTAACCACTCAATTGTTGACCATAACCTGATTGATGTAATGTATAAAAATTAACACAGTGGAAAAATCTCCTGTTACAGACTACTTCAAAGTACCACACTGTATTCAAAGACAGGTACAATCCCACTTATAGATTCGGAAATTCCTGGTCACTGTTTTTTGTACGCCATAAAGGTTTAATGGGGTCTATCATTAAGACAGCGCCCCATCTGCTTCTTGTACCTCCTGCTGCATGTAAGCCATTGTGTACATCATACCTTTAACACAGGTTACATACTTATGTCTGTGATGAGCACTGCAGTGCTTCCTTCTTATTATATGATCGATGAATCTGCATAAGTCAGAAAGTTTCAGGGGCCATAAACATCACTTTGACTCCAGGACCTTCTCCCTATTTTCTAGTAGAGTTTGTGAGAAACACTGTGCATGCTAAAGCAACAGCCGTCTTCTTTTCTCGCAGCCCTTCAGGTGGTCTGTAGCACCTTTCTACGCCTAGGCTACTTCGCATGCCTAAGCAAATCCTCGGTTAGAGGCAACTCGTCTTGAGTTGAACCTGCAATAAGAAGTCTAGACATTTACTTGGAAATTGCTTCTACCACCTTGTGTTAAGGTGATCCACACAGAGCACTCTGCAAGGTCATGTGCATGGCCGCCCTCTTGGCTCTTTTTGTGTGCCCCAACGAGAAAGGCAGTAGTGGCTTCCATGGACGAGACTTATACCGCCAACTTGACCACCATTTTGTAAAAAAGGTGTGTTAAACGCATAGATTCCATTGCGAAACATTCGGGAATCTCATGTGGTGCCACAAGATACAGGAACTTGTGCTGAAGAACCTTCAAACTGGGCTTGACAACCTACTTGCAGTCCACAGATTCTGCCAAACTAAACAGTAAAACATTATCCACATAGCAGGAGATTGTACAGCACAGAAACCTAGCAATCTTTTAATATTGTTCCTTCAAATACGGGTCAAGTGCAGGTCTCTAAGAACTGATACAGTGCTCGATTCAATACTAATACCCTGCCGTTACAAATACACATTTATGAGCGAGTCAGGAAAGACAGACTCAAGTAACAGGGTGAGAAACACTTCCAAACACCTGTCAGTGACTTTCAACACTTTCCAGAGACGGATACTGCTCGAAGAAATTCGATAGCGTCCTTGACGCATAACAGTAGATCATTGCACTGACAGGCTGTTTATATTTGGTAAATCATTGCGTCGAACTTTATTGACTTGTACTTGGCCTGTGCTGAAAGGAAAAATAGTCATAAAAGGTTGATGACTTCTAGTGCTGTAAGATCCTCCTGCTCTGTGGATGATTTTTTGTGTTTCACTTGGCAGAATCAATAGGCAGGGAGTAGAAGTTCATGCCCACTTTGAAGCTTTCTTAAGATGTGATACAACTTATTGAATCAGCGTAGCTGCTTCTTGAATGAGGCGCGATAAAATTCTTGAAATTAAGGTGGTTTCTCAGAGAATAACACTATTGGGGTGCTATGAACCTTGTGCTTGGAAGCCATTGCTGCTTTTGTGTAGCGGTATTCAAAAGTGGCTAAAAGGCGGAACGTGCACTTGCCTTTGCAGATTGGTCTGTGGCAATGAACTCATCTCAAACAAGGTAGATGATGCATGCTCCGTGTAAACATCCTATTTTAAGATTGCGGGTTTTGCTCAGGACGTGTTGTTGTTGGTAGATGTGAGTTTGCTTACGTATGTGATGGATCCTAGGCGTGAAGAGGAGTGGATGGCCACATCGAAGGCCCAAGAAATGAATAAGGCAACTGTGTACAGAGCAGGTACAGTGTCTCTCGCAGACTCAAGAAGGTAGGGAGAAAGTGTTAAAGTGCAGGCAATGTACTTTCTTGCCTGTGCAGATCCACCTCTTGAATGAACTAAAAAGGCTGCAGCTCCGATCACTGGCAGAAGTGTGTACACGTTTTAAACGCAATTCCTCTAACAAAGAAAAATAAGCCCCTAAAGTTTCCTTTTATTCATTCATAGCGAGGGTCTCGTTTCTGTATACCTAATGCCTTCAGGTAGTGCGGGAGGGCTTATTCCGAGCTACACACTCGTAGAAAAATCACGTGCTACGGACTGTGCCAACTAACGCTCTCAGGTTTACATGCACGGAAACACCCGATAATGTTGACAGGAAAACAGCCACCGCTTCAGCTGAATTGATAAGAGCACCGAATGCATTATCCGAAGGTTGAAGCTTCAGTCTTTGCCGGTGGCAAGTTGTCAGTTTGTCCACCCTATTTTCTTAACATTTTTAATTGTATTAGGTGTACTACAGTGAAAAAGGTACTAATAACGTCTCCTATACTTTTCATGGGGTGATTGTCTGTTCTCATTGGAGGACTGTATATACATCTGCAATGCTTCGTTATAAATTTCAGTTGGAAGGTGGCACTGCATCTTTGTATTTTTTGTCCCTCAAATTGCATTTGCTCGGAGTAGCTTTTGCAGGCGAGTTAACTTGTGGGATAGATATGTGGGGACACTCTTGTTGTCTACAAAATATCAAGAAATAATATATGCAGGAACACACTTTAGCTCTACTTTACAGAGCTTGTCATACCTTTACTTGCGGAACACCCATTTGGTTTCTGCCTAAACAACCCACTGCGTTCTACGTCATAAGTTTGTGTTGGCTTCCACAACCCTCGCAAGTGCTCTCCTAGCAGACTTCTTCAAATGAAGAGCGGGCAGACTTGCGTGGAGGTACAAAGGCTGATGACCTTGCTTTGGCTGCGCATTTTATAGGTCATGCATATTTACATCTCAGAGGCAATTACCGCGGCACCCGGAAAGGCTTCATTGAAGATAGTTGTCTGTGCGGTGATCACGTCGATGCGGTTTTGAGCTCATCTAGCCAGCTATGTTTGCATGAAATCCACGTTACGTCCCACCTCACTTGTTAAGTGCCCTCTGAAACCTAGATCGTGACTGAGCACTGTAAAACCTTTTTCTAGGTAACTAACCGTTCCATCCACGATGAGCGTGTCGTTAACTACGTATTGCAACAGAAAAACGCTATGCAAATATTTTGTGTGAGCGCTAAGGCTTTGTATATGAAAGATAATTGAGCCCTTAAATGCTCCTTTTGTTCTGTGAAATTCAGGAGGGTCACTGGCTCT
This sequence comes from Rhipicephalus microplus, assembly GCF_043290135.1. Lineage (NCBI taxonomy): Eukaryota > Metazoa > Arthropoda > Arachnida > Ixodida > Ixodidae > Rhipicephalus > Rhipicephalus microplus. Next base: position 389,647,837 of record NC_134710.1, read on the forward strand.
GACAGGAACCTTACATAATGAATCACTCTGTGAGCACCATTGCAGTCTATAAACAGCAGTTTGAAGGTTTCTCGGAGTTCTTGCGTGGGTTCATGGGTTAGGCCGATTTTTGAAGACAGTGTGTTACTTGCACTTAGTCCAGGTCAAAGGGTCAGTGTGATAGTAGAGGTGGAGGAGATTGCAAGGTCAACTGACGCATGTGTAAGAATGCTATAGTTGCACCTTTGAGATAAAGAGCATTCTCTTTTTGTGGAATTTAGGGATGCGAGCAGTTAGGCTGCATCATTTTTGTTTCGCTTATCCTCATATCTTTATGCTGGTGCATGGTTCGATGCTTTTATTTCTTCTATAATTTCTGTGTACAGCTTACCCTTGCTCTAACTAGATGGACAGGTGAACAGAAAATTTTGGTGTTGTAGGGGTTTCGTTATTAGAAAATAGCACAGTACTTACTGAAATACACGAAGATGCATACCATCGGGGAACAAAATTGAGGACAGAATAGAAAAGGTGTCACTTTCAACCAACTTTATTTTTGGAAAGTCACCAAATTATATAAGCGCAGCGACCATGCCCACGCACATTGCCTCTCATGCTAGTAAAAAAAAACATGCAAAAAATTGACAACACAAGGAAAATGACAAAAAAGCCACTGAACAATAAAAGATTCCAAGAAACAAAAATTCCCCACCACGGAGAGAGCAACAGATGTAATACTAACATGCATGTCTTCCTTTTTTTAATAATGTACAATGCTTCCAAAATTTCACGTGCCAAGGTATCACTACTCTTCCCAAGGACGTATACACTAGAAAACCTAGCCTCACACTTGCAGGAACCACAATGTGCTGGCAAATATGCCGAAAGTTTATTTTTCACAGAAAGTTCTTGCTCTCTGATTCTGTCCTTTATGTACCGGTAAATTCGCCTGCACATTACGGTTCCTGAAATTGTGAGGCTAGGTTTTTCAGTGTATCCGTCCTTAGAAAGAGTAATGACACCTTAGCGCGTAAAATTATGGCAGCATATTACAATAAAAAGAAGAGATATACGCATGTTAGTGTTACATCTTTTGCTCTGTGTGGTGGGGAATTTATTTCTAAAGAATATTTTTTCGTTTAGTGGCTTTTTTTGTTATAACTCTTTTGTTGTCAATCTTATCGCGCATTTTTTTTTGACTAGCATGTGAAGCAATGTGCGTGCGCATGGTTGCTATGCTTTTATATTTCGCTGACTTTCCAAAAAAAAAGTTAGTTGCGAGTGACGCCCTTCCTGTTCTGTCCTCAATTTTCTTCCCCGATGGTACGCAGTTTTTAGTATTAAGTAAGCGTGTATTACCTAGACCAACAAAATGATTTATCAAGGTGGTGGTCCTACTGCGACAACACCCTCTCTGCATTTTAGTCACTTCTTGCTGACGTTCTATGCTCAGCCTATTGATGTGAATTGTATGTGCATTAGAAAGCTTTCATTCTCCACTTTCTCATGGCAGCTAGTATTATCGCCTAGTCTGAAGCGGTACTGCATAGCACTCAAAACAGTGTGAGCAAAGACCTGTGCTTTTGCTGTCCAAGCCTCCGTTTTTAATATAACCAAATGAAATTTCGTGAGCCTCTTCATAAAGCATTATGCAAGGTTTCTATGAAGAGATATAGCCATTGAAGCAATCAAAAAGTCTTGCAGGTTTCAATCAAAATGGGCAGAACAATGTAAGTTTATGAGTAAATAACATTTTTTCTTTTTTGTGTACAACAACAATATTGATTGAGTTTCCTGGCTACAATGTAACTGATGTCTCCGTGAAGTTGTTTTGCATTTTAAAGAATAGTTCATAAAATATAACTACTTGAATTCACAAATTTGTGGATCCACTTGTTCAGTCATTACCGACGAGGTGAAGAAACTGTCCAAGATGAAAATCTAAAATTTTAAATATTGAAGCAGCAAGCCTTTCTATGCAGTGTAAATTGTCATATTTTAATAAAAAAATGTTAGACAGAGTGAATTTAGCGCGTTTTTCTGCTTGCCAGATTTGTGTGAACTTACTTTTTTATTTATTGCTACTTCACAATTTTCGCAGATTAGCAGGACTATGTCATGTGTGTAATAACCAGTTCTCACTAACTTTGCAAAGCAGCGCTTGAATAAAGAAATTTTCAACAAATAATAAATATTGAAGACATTTTTGGTGGTGGCGTCATCTGTGACAAATGATGAAGTTGTCTCGTGTCAGTTGTAACGTTTGTTAAAAGTGATGCCCCTAAAATGTGCCGAGGACTCCAAGACCTGCTTGGCTGCTCGCCTTTGTAGCCAGGGGACTGCAGAAGCGTTTCTGAAGTACACAGAGAACTTGACCTTGCCTTCTCCTATTTTTGAGACTTGTAGGACATTACCTGGAGGTATTTCTTTCGCGGGGAGGTGAGGAATGTTTGGCAGTGTGTGTTTCACGTGACACTGGTTAAAGGGTAGCATAAAATTGGACCTTTCTCGAGAGACTAGCCTGCACATGTGAAGGGGTGGCGACATGACGCGCGTCACGCTTTTTTTCTTGGGAGAGGAGGGGAGGTCCCAAGGCCAAGCAGCCTCTATAAACGTAGCACAGAGTGGCGATAGTTGCTAACTGAGAGGTAGCTTGAATCGTCTGAAAATCATTCCTGAAAAACACTAAGCCCCCGAGATTTTTCTACCAGCGCATGGCGGATCACTTCATAGGCTACGGACCCCCAGTTTCGATTTCGGTGACCTTCATAGAGGCGCCTTTCAGACTTGAAAAGGGCCCACTGTCAAGTTTGTGGATACTTTGCGGGAAAGTTGGTGGGAAATGATTCTGCATGTGCGCAGTACCTATATTGTAAAGTGTAAGTTAATGAGCCATATTTTCATATTTCATATGTGCGGATGGCTGCGTCAGCTCTATAGCGTTCCCAGCCGCGCGAACCAAAACAAACATCAAGTGTCTTGACGCCTTCTGAAGTTTGGAAACAATATTTTCAGTATGCCAACTTCTTGGTAAAGAAAGTGTCTGCTAGCATAATACTTACTCTCAAATTACGGTAACACATGTATTGCGAATGATCATTGCGTTCTCGAAGATCATTGATGTTATGTCATTTTTTTTGTTGTAGTGGGTAGTGATTGGTATAGCTGAGAGGTAGCAGGAATAAACCTTGAACTGCACGAAATACACAAGATGGTCACCATTTACCTCTAGCAAATCTTAGCTTTAGAAAATAATCTGTTCGCTCATGCATGCCATGTTATATCTTACTTTCTAGGCACCCGACCTTCACTGACCATAGCGGGACATAACGCATTTACTCTCAGCATCGGCCACCATAGACACCTCTATAGAAAATGAGACGTTCGCCGAAAACGTAGAGGCACTCAAGCGTATTTTTCCGATGAACTTCGAGTGCTCACTGGGTGCAGCCCCAAATAAGTGAGCCGCCTATTCTCCTGCACCTCCCAAATGACAAATGCAATACCCGGACTGGTTTTGCAGCTTCCACTCACTAAGCCAAGGGTCCCAACCAGCTAGCGTGCTGTTCAGACACTCAAAATGGTAAAAGCACGAAGTGGGCGGGAGAGGAGAGGCAATTTTAAGTTTGAAACAAAAGAATTTGAACCTTGAAAAACTGTGCGTGAGTTTTCGCGATACCCATATCAAATTCAAGTGCTATGAGTACTCACATAGGTGAGCACTAATGAAGCAATTGTTTAGTGTGATCACTTCGTATACCACAACACGGTTCTGCTGTTCTAAAACGGGAATGAAAATATCTGCAGTACCATGTGCACAAGCTGATCAGATTTTGATAGGCCAACCATCGCATTCGTGAAAGCACAGTAATTGTGCAGGTGGGGTGTGAAATTTCTGTGCCAATAAGACTCCCAAGATCCCATTTGCGTTTCTCTTAGAGAATTTGAACGCCGAAGCAGCCATCCTTTTCTGCTTCTCGGTTGACTGTATTCCCTCGCGAAAAGCTTTTTTCACCTAATGCGGTTTGTCGGTTTCTAAGGGATCTACCCAATTTAGATCAAGCGGCGATGTCACTTGATGACGTCATGATTTCAAAAATTTTGGTAATCTATGATGTCAACCAATGATTTTATTTAGCACTTCTGTAGACAGCGACTGGCAATTTTCACGTTTAATAAGGCCTCTAAACTTTGCCGACCATGTACACTGTGCTGCTTATTTTGTAGGAGCACTCGAATATGCTTACCTTTTCACACTGAATTGAATACTGCCTAGACATATCAAATTAAGTACGTACTTTTGGACTAGAAATCCGCGTCAATATGATATCATTAGATTCGTTGGCAAAAATTCAATGGTGCAATTTTATTATCATAAAAATTAATTGCGCAGCGAGGGGAACTCGTTGTATAGCTGAAAAAATTGACTCTCATACCTTTCACTAAATCTGAGCACTGTGTGTAAGTGTGAAACCACCCTCTAAGTAGGAATTTCGCGCTGCTTGAATATTATGGCACCAAGTCCGCCTTATGAGACCCTCGTCAATGAATATGGTAAAGAAGTGTATACCTAAGGGCTCGTTTTTCTGTGTTTTGACACAATAATAATGAGATCTAACAAAAAATATAGCCAAAGAATGTATAGGGAAAGTTATTAGAACCAGTGTAATGTAAATAAGAAGAAAGAAAAGTGGATGAAAAAATAACTTGCCGTGAGCAGGAACAGAACCTGATGAAGGCCAGACTCTAGGCCGAAACGTCGAAATAAACCACGTTGTGACCACTCACGGAGGATCTACTGGACTATATATATATATATATATATATATATATATATATATATATATATATATATATATATGGTTGTATGTGCATGCGGGGTGCGTGTGTGTCATAACGGAAAAATGTCTTGGTACTTTTAACGCAAAAATTGTGGTGTCTCTCTGTCTGTACATTTGTCTGTTTGTCCGTTCTTAGCAGTACACTAAACGGCAACCAATTGGCCAAACGATACTCCAAACGGCCGACCCTAGCCGCAGCGCCCACCAATATTGCTCAAGAATCAGCGTTCATAATTGTGCGATTGTCCATTAAAAGTGAATATTGCGTATATCTGAGGCACCATAACAACACGTCAATATTCTGTATATGTGTCTTTTACTAGAAAACACTTACATAGGTAATTTTAAGGACCGCTAGGGTCCTTAGACCATGGTCAGCGCAACGTAATAAACACTGCGTTTATCACGTTGCGCTGAACATGCAACAATTACACGAAAAGGCAAGTGTTTCCAACGCTTTGCTAAGACGACACGGTGATGGCACCTAGCCGTGGCCTAGTGTTCTACACCTTATCCCCTCCGAGACAGGTGCGCAGGGTGCGTGCGCTTCGTTTTCCAAGATAACTGTCAGATAGCGCTCATGTCTCACGTGTGACGTGACTTCATGCGCTCTTTCGCCTCCACTGCATGCTCGAAGCACTCTAATGAAGCGCCTCCGGAATACCATTTACCAATTTTAATGCGCAGAACATCAAATAAACGTTTTGTGGACTTTCTCTAGACGCAAGACAATTGTCTTTCAACGACATTTGCAGTGTATTATGCACATATGGGGCCAATTTTGTGTAATGCCCCTTCTTATCAACATGTTAACTAAGGCGCACTTGCAGGTAACATATAGTTCGCTGCCAGGTAACATCCTGCAGTAAACCTAAATGACACATCCCAGAAGTAACAAGGAGGAAATCTTACACAGGAAGGTGAAGGACTTCGTAAACACAAAGTATTGTCGTGCAGGCAAAATATAGGATGAGGAACCATAAAGGTCATGTAGGACATTAATAGAAAACAGACAGTTTATTACCAGGACATCACTATTTTCACACGGGGACTTGAGCGCGTAGCCCTTGCCTCCGCTCCTTTTCACCACTCGCTCAGCAATATTACAATTTGGATCAATTTTCAGTTATCTCTCTTGGTCGGCGTGTTAAATACGGGAAAGTTAATAAAATCAGCAGGTTGTGGCTGGAAGAGAAGGGCATCCGCAGTGAGCAACGCCGAACAAGGCAACTATGCATTCCACGAAGACGGCTGAATCGAGCAACACATGCTTTTCGCGTCTCTGTGGTGCGTCAACCTGGAAATTCTGAGTTATGCGAGCGTTTTTCAAGTTCGCTAGTACCAATGCATGTGCACAAGTGTTTGGACCTATTTTTTGAGCAGATATTGAGTGTTTGTACGAGTACATGTGAGTAAACCTATTTCTCAGCAAGTGTGGCTGAACTGACTGTCGCTAGACACTGTCGTAGAGCTGAATTGCACTGTCGCTAGACTAATTGGTCAAGACAATAGCCAAGCCACTGTCGGGAAAATGTGTTTAATGAAATGCTAGAGTTCGCGTTGTGTGAGTATATACGTATAGCTTCTTTTGCTTCGTTGTTCAAATGATGCCAAGCTGTTATGGGCTCCTTCCTGTTTTTGGAATTCATGTAGCCGCGGTTTGAGTCTTTACTTCTACTACTTTCACTCATATACAAATTATCGACAAAAATCTCCTAAAATATTACAGGGAATGTCACTGAAGCTAGCATTTTGAAGACTGAATTTTTCTTCGTCAACGCGACGCTATTGCCCTGATGAGGACAAGTCCAAGTACGAAACCTCTGTTTGCGGTGATGTTCTCTCTTGAAAAAACTTCTGATCGCTTCATGTCTCTATCTGCCTGTGAACTTCAGTCTCGTTTGGTACTCAGGTTCTGTAAGAAAACTATGTGCGACATTCTAACAAACATGATTGAGCCAAATACCACGTGTCCTACTCGTTGTTGACAATTTTCGCATTGGGTAGAACATTCTAGGTTCCATGTTTGCTTTTTATGTTCATATGTCACTTGTTATTTAAAACTACTTGACACTTTCGCACTACGTGTATGTCTCTGTTTTATACACAACGTGCATTAAAAGAGTTTATTTTATGTGTACCTATTGAGTTTCGTCTCACTGAAAACCGGAGGGCTTAACTTTCTGAAATAAAGAGCACACGATCAAGACTTAAAAAAATGGTAAATGAAATTCACAAATCGCCGCGATGTCTAAGCGGCCAGCGGACCTGAGACAAGGCAGGAGCACATTCCGCTTGCATGCGAAGTGGGTGAAGAAGGCTTCTGCGCCAACCCTCTTCCTCTCGGTTTTTCGTGGTTTTTCCCTCTATTTGATGACCTCCCCAGTGACGTAATGAAAGACATGTTCTGTTCGTGATTTATTTTAGTTGGATGCCAGGCAGCTGCCAGTGGAAAAAGCGGCACTGAGCTGCGTGTCAGCCTGCGAGAGCGCGTGCGTAGAAGGAATAAGAATTTTCCGCCCTCTGTGCGTGTTTTACCTGCTATTGCATGAGTATTTAGGGTGAAAGATTGATTTCACTTGGTTTCTTACGTTTGAGACTGCGCAAGCTCAGATAGCAGCGTGTTGTGGAAAAGTGTGAAATGCTCTCCGGCTCAACGCTAAGTGTTGACGTTTCATGGGTTTTATGAAGATATAAGAGGCCAAGGGGAGATAGCGTTTTTAGAGAAGGCGACAAACAAACCACTGTTTCGCATTTGAAGTCAGCAGAAATTGGGACCCTTTAATAATGGAGTTGCGTGGAAGCAGCAAGCAGAGAAGGCGTCCCCCGAATACACTGTCACTTGGAAAGATGAGAGCAAGACTTCAAGGTTTTGTGAACGTCCACATATTATAGTTGCACGCACTGGCCACGCTTGCAGACCTGAAAAGAAGGTAAGGAAATTAGTGACTGCAGCTTGATGTATGGGGAATGACAGGCACATGTGTTAGTCAACAGGCTGATATGTTAGACGGACAGGTATTCTTAGGTTTTGAAAATGACATTGCTGCGAATCGAAACACCTATACTATATCCGCAGATCATTAATGGCAAAGTAATGCATAATCAAAAAGTGGTGAGGCACTACGAGCGTTTATTACTATTCCTTTTTTATTATTTATGAATGAAAAAAAAGCTACACTCTAAGCCGAAAAAGACTAAAGTGAGGTATGCCATTGGTCCTTCAGAAGACTGAATGCACTGCCACAGATTTTGAACTAATTTTGGACTAACTGCGGGAGCAACTGCAAGGGTTCAACTTTTAACCCTTAGCACTTACTCCACTTGGTTTCAATGTTGGTCCCAGTAGAATGCTACAGTGGAACTAACAGTTGAACCACCGGGACGAATGGCAAAAAATGGTGACACTGCACTTGTGGAGTATGTTTTATGTTTATTACAATTTATTCAGCACTGAAAAACGCAGAATATTAGTCATGCAACACACATATATACATACGCATTATTATTTCAAAGTAAAACACCGCAAACACAGACCGCCCGCATTCCACTACAGAGAACGAACTGTCGGATATATATAGCACAGTATTTCTACCTTCCCATGTAGTGCCAGAGGGTGACTTTTACTCGGCTTAACAACAATAAACATTGACACCGTAACGTGAAAAGTCACATGGGCTTATTCATAGCATCGAAGCGCACCGATCTTTTAATATGGATTCATCTAATCTTCCACATCTCTATAGCCAGAGAATACGAATTATCAGCTGGCATTCGATCATGTCAGCCAACGATCGTTCGCAGTGCTGGTGCACAAGTCCGCAAACACAAACATAGCAGCGGCGCTTATGCGGAAAAGCCGGCAAAGCATCCAGGCACCCCGCCGATGCCATACCGTGTCTGCTTGCCGACGGCGTGGCTAGGCTTACGACGAGTACCGCTGAACGACAACCGGCAATCGCAACATGCGGCTCGCGTAGACTTCTTGTCGTTGTTATTTTATAGTCAGAAATGAACAATAGGTAAGTGTCCCATGCTCGCGGTGTCTTACGTAGTGATGTAGATATCTGTATACTTACAGCGACGAGACCGTTCGCAGGCATGGCTCTTTCATCGTGCTGGTAAGTCGCTTGCTGTGTACCGCCGGCCGTACGATTAGTCGTATCCGCGATCGCCTACACGCTGGATGTTTGATTACGATTAAACAAGAAAAAGACATATTTGCCTGAGCTCTAATGCAGAAGACTATATTTTCAGTAAAAGAAATTGTATGCGACGTTTTCTTCGCGCGTGCCGACAATGCGCTCACACCGACAGCCAGCTTGATACCGATGACGTACGAAGCCTACTTTTTCTGTATATCGCTTCGAAGTTGTGGTCACTGTGCGGGTACACGACCGCTGACGAACAGCTTACTTTTATTAACGTTGTAAGCGTTCTATGTAGTTCAAACTAATTCAGCACATTGAAGCGACTTATCAGCATTGCCCGCGTTCAGCAACTTTCACTTGGTTTCGGCCGACCCGTGCCGGCATAGTGGAAACACGAGGGTGCTTGTTGTGTGCACTGACTGCGTGTTGTACTCCTTGCCTCTCATAACATCTTCTATCGTTTAATAGTGCTTCGCTTTCACAGTGGCGTCCAGCCTATATACCTTGTTTTCATGATCGCCGACCACGCCGAGCATTGCAGTGCAGCATCGAAAGGAGGCGATTGCGGCGCAGTTTCCTTCCCTGTTGGTCCCTTCATTGCCGGGCGTTTGCGCACGACACGCACTGTAACGCATTTAGTCCCTGTTGGACGAATTGTTCATCCGTTGGAGCAATACCTGTTCTGACAACGAGTTCAAGGTGACGGTAAGCCTTCGGAACTGTTCATTCGGAACCTGAGGAAGCTGTCGCGGTCCTGTAACTTTGGTGTAATGGTAGATTCAATGATTGGGGACCAAGTCGTTTATGGAACGAACAGCGAGAAAGTCCGGGAGAAACTTCTGCGTCGTAACGAATTAACGCTAGCCAAAACCGAACAAGTATGCAAGGTGCTAGAATTGTCGGTGGCGCAGCACGACGTGTGGCGACGGGTGCAACGACAGGTCGACCGGGTGAAGAAAACTGATGAGGAACAGCATACGACCTTCCGGTGCCGTAAGTGTGGGCGGCAACATGGCACACGAAACTGCCCGGCGTTCGGTTGCACTTGCCGAAGGTGCGGAGGAAAAAAAATCATTTTGCGGCAAGATGCAAGGGCGCAAAAGTAGCAGAGGTTCAAAGCAGTAAGGAGGACTTCGAGATTCTAGGCGTCTTGAATGAAAGCGTGATAAATCGGTGGAATTGGATCGTGCAAGCACAAGTGGTGAAAGGTGACCTGACCCTTAAGATAGACACAGGTGCACAAGCAAACCTTTTGCCGTACAGCACGTATCGCAAGCTCAACCCGAAAGCGCCGCTAGCACCGAGCAACGCAATGCTACGTTCTTACAGGGGAGCAGCCATAAAGCACCTTGGCACCATGACGCTAAAGGCCAGCCTCAGCAGAAGGACTCTCAACGTGCGGTTGTTTGTTGTGAAAAAAGGGCGGCAAGCGATTCTTGGCCTGCATGCGAGTGAACGATTTGGACTATTCACAAGGTGAATCAGCGAAATTACGACGAAGACCAGCGAACAAGTTGCGAAGGGATACCAAGATGTTTTCAGGGGTATTGGTTGCATTCAACGACGCTATAAAATGGTGCTGCAACGGCACAACGTTCCCACAGTGCCGGTCGCCAGACGAGTCTCCTTGGCTCTCCAGGGACCACTGCGAGCTGAACTCGACCGGATGCAGAAAGCGGACATCATTACCAAGGTGGAAGAGCCAACAGACTGGGTAAGCCCTTTGGTGATTACCAAAAAGAAGGACAGTAAACTGCGCGTATGCCTGGATCCCAGAAATATTAACGAGTGTTCGAAGCGCGAGCATTACGAGATGCCGCGCCGTAAGGGAATTGAGGCAGAGCTGGCAGGAGCGAAATTTTCCTCTCGCCTAGACACAAGCTTTGGGTTCCATCAGATTCTACTCGATGAGGAAACATCCAGAATATGCACGTTTGCCACCCCCTTTGGACGCTATAGATTCCCTAGGCTTCCTTTCATAATAGTGTCAGCCTTGGAGGTGTTTCAGAAGTGCATAACTGAAATCTTTGATGCCATCCCGGGAACCCGAGTGTACGTGCATGATATCCTCGTATGGGGTAGCACAAGAAAAGAGCACAACGTCAGGCTACAGGCAGTCATGCAGTCCACACGCACAGCGGGATTAACGTTCAATCCGGGCAAGTGTTTAATAGGGGTAACAGAAATTTCTTTTTTGGGTGACGTAATATCGGCGTAAGGAATACGCCTGAGCCCTGCATCTGTTTCTTCGGTACTACGAATACCGCCTCCCTCCCCACCGTTAAGCACGCCGTACAAAGAATGCTAGGAGTTGTTAACTACCTTGCGTAGTTTATATCGGCGTTGGCCGAAAAAACTTCTCCGTGAGCTAATAAAAAAGGACAACGTCTTTCAGTGGACTGCCAACCACGCGAAAGAATGTGATATCGTGTGTGGCGCGCTATGTGAGCAGCCCGTTCTAGCTATCTTCGACCCCAATCGAGATACGAAGATAAGCTCAGATGCGTCGCAAGACGGCATCGGCTCGGCCCTACTGCAACGGCACGGGGACGGGTGGAAACCGGTTGCTTATGCGTCACGAGTACGGACGAGTGTTCAGAAACGATATTCCCAGATTGAAAAGGAATTCATGGCAGTGGTATACGGATGCGAGACATTCCACCATTTTGTGTACGGCCGCAAAGTGTTGCTTGAAACGGACCACCACCCACTGATAGGAATATCTCGGAAAGCGATTGGAGACATGCCGCCACGGTTGCAACGTTTCTTTCTTTGTCTACTCAAATACGAATTCAGCCTGCAGTTTGTGCCCGGAAAGTCTTTCCTATTGGCTGATATGCTGTCAGGAGCGCCCGTTGGCCAGCCCCGAAAGGACGACGCGGAGCAGGACGTCGAAGTTCATGCTGTAAGTAGCATTTCAGCGCTTGTAAGCGGCCCCGCCGTGGTGGTCTAGTGGCTAAGGTACTCGGCTGCTGACCCGCAGGTCGCGGGTTCAAATCCCGGCTGCGGCGGCTGCATTTCCGATGGAGGCGGAAATGTTGTAGGCCCGTGTGCTCAGATTTGGGTGCACGTTAAAAAACCCCAGGTGGTCAAAATTTCCGGAGCCCTCCACTACGGCGTCTCTCACAATCATATTGTGGTTTTGGGACGTTAAACCCCACAAATCAATCAATCAAATCAGCGCTTGTAAGCGGGGCAACATGGCGCAACCTGATACAAGCAACAACCTGACACGTCCGATGATGATGACTCTGACGATGAAGCGGGCGACGACCGGATACCAACGCAGCCACACTACACCACAGCAGGTTCAACAGTGGAAGTGCCACTACCAGCGAGCGCACCGGTGAGAAGATCAACGCGCCCACGAAGACCCCCTCAACGCGTCACTCATGATACACTTCAATCAGTGCTCTTGAAAGCGATCAATTGTGTTCTTGTGCATGTACGTTATTACTTTGTTTACATGGAGGTGTGACAAGAGATCTTCGATTGGTGGTCTTGAAAGTAATCAAGCGTGTTGTTGTGCATGGACGGTTTTGCTTTGTTTATTGAGGGGAAGATGTATCGTGTGCGATAGGTGCGGCAAGCGCGTCAGCCCACCCGCGCGTGTGGAATGTTCTTGTCATCACGGCGGCTTATGCTCGTTGTGTGCATTCACATTTCCTGTGCACTCCGCCCTTTCCCAATCCATGGCATAAAACTGTCCACCGAATAAACAGAGGGCTTCTTCTCGTCAAGGCTTGGAATAACTATCAGCGGTGGTCGCGCAAACACGAAACAATATCTATACGAACTTGGGCCGTGCCATGTGGAGGCGTGCACGCATCGCAACGCACGGAGTGGCACGGGATGACCCCCTTTAGAATGTGCGCGCCCAAAGCACACCCCTCGCGCCATCTTTGTACGGATAACCAATAGGCTCTGAAATACTCATCTATGAGACCGCCAGTGGTGTATGGTGTACATAAATGGTCGTCGTTATCCACCTCGACAATGTACGTTCTTTGGAATAGTGGTTAGTTTCGCGCGCTGATGAGCGAGTGGTCACTGGTTCGACGCCCCGCTCTAGATTAATTCCTTCTCGTTTCTTTAAAGACAACAGTCTTTCTTGGAATACTTCGAAGCATAAACTTTGTTACGTAATGGTTTTCGGCCTCTAAACCGATTCAGTAGAAAGACAAAAGTTTACCGACCAGTCATCTTGATCAGGTTTAGGTGTTCAGGCGTGCTGACATTGTGAATAAAAAACAAGTATTACGTGCACTTTGGTGGATCATCAGTACAGGGTTATTAGGTAGTGTGTTACTTTATTTCTAAAATCCATAGACACGTAACTCTGAACATAGCCGTGCGCACTAGGGCGGCAGGGAGGTGGCTGTCCCCCTAGTCACCCTAAAAGAGGGCGCAAAGGCGGCCACAGATATTAAAATAATAAGGAAGCTTTGTGACTCTGAGCGGAGTGAGGGGTGCAATGTTAGCCCCATAAGCTGACATAGTAGAGAGGGGGGTGCTGCGACTACCCTTCGCCCCCTCCACTCAAGGGGAACCCTGAGCACGCCTATGATAGAGTGTACTAGAAGTGTTTAGTGGCGTGACCGCGCTTCGCCGCCTGTTTCCTTCCGTGGTGCCCGCAGCGGTGGCGCTGCAGTCGAATAGTACTGAAAGAGCCGCGCCACGTTCAGGAACTCCAATGATTTTCGGCCACTCCGTCGTGTTTTCTTAATACAGATTTCTTCGTACCTGCCCATAATTTGTGTCTAGCACATATGTCATTGTCCTTGAAGCATGACACGCCAATCAACTGAACTTGAGCTGCATAAGAGCCCTTGTAGAGATCAAAAATTATTCAGAAAGAGGGTATCTTATAATGATGTCTTCTGTCTTAACTCTTTCTTCGTTAGTTAAGCGTCTGCAATATACAGAATAACTAATCCGATATATTTGAAGTTAGCTGCGCTCAGAAAGCTCTGTGTTTAAAAAAATACCGTTTCGAACGCACGCAGAACCAGGCCAGTTAGAATACAGGGGAGAAAACAGTTAGTATACAGGGGGGAAAATGTTTTCATAATTAAACTTTTTAGATTATACTGAGATATTTACACGCTTTCACAGCGACCACCAATCGCCAAAGTTAATCGTCTTGCGGCACCCCCCCCCCCCCCCCCTAAAAATATGGGTAGCCTTGCGCCGAACGTTTACAGTTCGGCGAAGCTGAATAGTGTGTGTCTCTGTAGAAATGCGCACTGTAAATGTCATCTTTTCAATAGTATGACGTTTTAAAACTAGTTCAAGACTAACGTGGCCGGTTGAAAAATGCACTGCCTTAAAATAGTAGCTGTGTTAAGAGGCATTGCATGGATATGCATGGATATTGTTAATGTGGGGGTGACGTGTGACTTAAATGCGTGTACTGTGCGTCCACTGATAAAGGCTCAGAAATGCATTAAACTCACTAAAATGAGCAATTACACGCTTTCGCATGCTGCGGCGCACGCGCTACGAATACAGACGCTCCTGAGATCTTCAGTTCCGTGGGAACACAGCGCCACCGCTACTGTCACCCGCCGGAGAATCAGCCGAGATGCGGCGCGGCCGCCTCGTTCATTCCACTTCCTCCTTCCAGTATACTTCAGCTATGATTCTGAAGACCGCATTGCTTATTACTTGGCACTGGCAATGCAAATCTATGACCGGAAAACCGGGTGTTTTCTCTGCTTTACTAAAGCTACATCTCTATCCAACCCTTCCCGGAAATACTGGGAGGAAGCCCTGCTTAGATCCTCTGACCTGACGGCCCAACAGGACTTAGTTTAGTGTGCCCGGGCCACGGCTAATGCCAATTGGCTCCCGTAAAAGAGCGTCCGCCTAGTGTTTGTACCTTCCCTGCACATAAATTCATTCCATAATAAAGGTTTTTTTCATTATTATCATGAATCACTGAAGCGGCTGCATTTGCGAAAAAATTGCGCTGTTCAAACACAAAACTTTACTGTTTAGGGCATGGGTGCTCTCTTGTGAACTTGGATTTTGGTGCTGGTTAAAGAACCCTAGACGGTCGAAATATCCGGAGCATTTCGTTGTGGCGTCTTTGTTGATGATATAGTGGCTTTGGGATGTTAAACCCTAAATATTATTGTTAGTTCGTGTGTTCGTCGTATGTATACTTGTGCACTCGTTTTATGCGTTTTTTTAAGGTTGAGCAGCACGCTTTCAATCACGAGCTGTGTGTTCGCGCTCGTCCTGTGTATGTTCTTTACGTGCGACTTTCAGGTTGAAAAGTGAGCTGCAAGTTACGAGCTTCTTGCCATTATTCTCGAGGCATAATTAGTTGCTGTAGTATTTATTCCTTTGTGAAACAGTTTGTTGCTATAACATTCATTTCTTGCGATGAAACAATACACAATGAGCGTTTAACAAAATATTTGAAGACAGGTTTCATTTTCGTGTTTTGCCGATCCCTTTGACAGAAGGATCAGTCATGTTTTTTGTATTTAATTATGTTCGTCTAAATTAAACGTTCGGTTTTGCATCTCTGTGCCCGTACTCGTTCTTCAACAATGCTTCACATCAAGTCATGGCCACAATTAACCATTCAGCAGTCGTACTTTTCTGGGAGTGCTCATGAACTGATATCACCCTACTTTCATGAAGAGGTAAATACACCGCCTCTGCTGCCGAAAGAGGAAGATGATGTTTTTTTATTTATTTTTGGCAAAATATGGAAAGGTAGGCTACTTTGGAGCCGGTTATCCCACCATAATGACAGTATTGTACAAGATACACACAAAACTACAAAAAATGGGAATAATATTTTGAAAAAAAAAACTAAGAGGAACTATATACATACTATATACGCAATAGGGCATGTAACGCATGAGTGAACACAGTGTGTATGGGCATAGTCCCGCTGAAGTATGTGGATCACAATGCGCATAGAGTCTGTACAAATAGTGGTGATTTATAATATGAACTAAAGACAGTTAATGAAATGTTTGTCTCCCAAGAAATTACGGAGGGCGCTCACTTCGTAGAGCGGCGTCACCATCACCATCGGTGACGTAATCAAGAAATGAATTAACTCAATTGAGAAAAATGAACATCCGCCATCACATGGGATTGGGACTCTGGCCTCCTGAGTGGAAATCGAGCAGCTTACCACAGAGCCGTGCTCGTGCCCGAAACCTCTTAGCTAAAAGACCGTATACAGGCGTCATGCCCGACAAGGAATCGCGTTTACCTATGTGCTATAGTGTCACAGAAGAGTAAAGTAACACGACTTTCATCACACAATGCTACTTACGCAAAGAGTGTGCGCTTTAATGCTTCCCACCCACTGCAAAGTATTCAGCCCTAATTCTTCTACGTCATCAGCGACACGCAGCATCTAAGAAGTGCACATGTCGCTTTAGAGATGTGTAAAAGATACAACCGTTAGCAACTTTAACGCTCCGATGCGTGGCCTTGGCTCGCTTAAACTGAGGTCAGCGCCACCAAGCGTCTAACATGATATGCTTCCTGCATTTAGAAACAGATGTAGTGCGCATCCATTTCACTAGAACATTTCCGTTTTCCGTTTCCAATCTGCCTGACCGGCCGGTTGAATGCACTCACTTGGTATCCCGTTTTCGCCACGTTTCGCTCGTGGCTACGTCATCGCGCGTGCCCATGGCGTTTGTTGTTTTTTTGCTTATCTCGATATCTCGATAATGAACCATTGCGTGTGATAGCTCGCGCACCTTATGAGTTTGAATTCGCAGCAAGGAATCACATCTACAAATAGCAGAGGAAACGCATGTTAAATGCGATTGCAAAAGTTCCACAAAAATAAATCTCAAATTCCGTGACGTTGTTCTTGTTACAACTCAGTTGTTTTCAGACAGCGTCAATTGAACTGTTGTCGCGATTCGGAGTGTGCCTTTCTGTTCGGTTCATGCTGCACGGAAGATGTCGCATGGAGCGCAATGTTTGTGCGTGTTTTCAGCAAGAAATATGCATGGATACAACGCATACACAGCAACTTTCATGCGTAGTTATCACAAAAAAACCTAAACTGCCATCGTATCCTATAATGAAGTCATGGCTCTGGGAGGCTAAACTCTAGATGTTTTTACGCGCACAAAACGTTGTGCTCCAAGACTACATCTTCCGTGCAGCGCAAACCAAGAAGGAAGGCACACTCCGAATTGCCAGAACAGTTCGATTTTGGCTCTCTGAAAATTATTGAATCAGAACATGAACAACCTTTACAAACGCCCTGAACGTGTGTTTGCTCTGCTTTTTATACACATGTTTCCTTTTGAGCAGCTGCTGCGAATAAAAACACGAAAGGGGCATAAGCTCTCGCAAGCAATGGTTCGTTATCGAGATAAATATAAGACAACAAATTCCACGGGTGCGCGCGATAGCGTTACCACGAGTGAAACATGGCTAAAACGGGATGCGAAATGAATGTATTCGACCCGCTGGTCAGGCAGACTGAAAACAAAAATTTACTAGTGAAACCGAGACGCGCTACATCAATCCTCAACTGCAGGAAGCATATCATGTTAGACGCTTGGTGACGCTGACCTCAGTCCAACCGAGCACAGGCTACGCTTAGGAGCGTACAAGTTAAAGGTGCTGACGGCTGTACAGTACATCGCTTATCAACAGAACTGAGGTGAATAATGGCGTAGTGGGTGCTGTCCTACTTTACAAAAATTAACACATATTGCGAAGTCGGTAGCTTGCGCAACGCCTATTTTTCCAACACAGTTGGTCTTTCACCGACAGGAAGCTGCGCTGAGAGTTTACATTAGACAGCATCGTAATCATCAGGGAGTTATGTTTCGTCGTGATTACCTGAATTTCTTCTTGTGTTTATGTGCTGAATTTATGACAATAATACTGGTTTGCATTAGTGAAGTGTATGAATACCAGTAGGGGTATTTACAAATGACTAATTATTGGCAGGCTTTTTTCATTCTGCATATGCTGACAGGCCTGCACTGAGGCTCTTGAAATTACTAGTTCCCGCAAATTTTTAATTTAAATTTTTAATGTGGGTGCCAGGTTACAAAGGTTTCTTTTAAATGAAATTGCTAATATTCTGTCCAGAATGTCACTTTTCATGCCAATCATTAGCGTTTTCTCACTAACAGCACACACAATATAATGCTGAGATTTCGCATTTTTACATTCAGAAGAAGTTTATAAAACCCGCTAATGGCTGCTTCCTTCGCATACAAGCATCTTTTATTTCTCTAGATACGTGATCTCTCTAATTCAAGGATGATTGAAGTTGCCACGTACCCACCTTAAATTTTAATTGTCAAAGATGAGGCTTGCCTCTTTACGCTTTTTTTTTTGTAATCATGAGGACTCATCTTTACACACATAAATGATTTTAAAAATGCTACAATTGGGGTATACTTTATATCTGGTCACCGGTTCACTACAGTGACCAAAAAATACTGGTATAACCTCTTCGAAAGCCTGGCCTGGAATGAGCAGAACTGGTTATCCACTCTTTCGAGGTCATTACTTCGGCCTACTGCCACAATGATGTTTTCTTCATGAATGAGAAATTCATAATTGTGACTAAAAGAACACCTTGCTGAATTCCGCCTGCTTTAAACTTCTCATTACCTATAACAGTCACTGAGAATTAATACATTAATTATCGCATTTAGTGGATATAGACTATAAAACATATAAGAAAAATTCACACACCATTAAGCTGATTGCTTCTATTGGGTATTTGGGTATATGCCAGGCCCAGAAGATACGAGGATGACGACGACGACAACGCCGACAACAACAACAACAACAACAACAACAACAACAACAACAGTTTAATTCACATTTGTTTATGAATCGGGGCTCTCATGCATTACACGCAATTTTTGCAATCCTTCCTTTTTTTAAACTCAACGCCAGCATTTGTCGCAGTCAGGCGCCTCCTTTGAGGAAATGGTAAGAAAAATTCACAAGTAATTTTTCAACGCAAACCATTGGGCCCCATCCTGACTTGGTGTGTTATTCCAGGCGAACATTGTAAATGGTGTGTTGACTAACTATAGAAGTTGTGTCGGATTAATACTACGACCTTCGAGGAACACAATTAAAAAAAGTGCATGAGCGTTCAGATTTCGAATGACACCAAATGTAATTATACGTATCGCTGTTATTTGCACAGTTTTAATTGCATGCTGCACTGAACCTTTTCTTTGCTCATAATACAAAGTGCATAATATGCGTAACATACAAAGTGCCCCGAACAAGCATGTTACCGGAAACTGGGGCAAATGATGTTTCATAATAATGAGCACAATGTAGACGTGCGTGTTGTAAATAGATGATTACAACGCCATATTGATTTAGAACATGAGAGGGGTTGTGTGTGGTGAAAATATCAAAAACGAAATGGCGCTCTGCACCCCATCTGCGGCCAAGTAAGCCATCGTTTGTCTTGTTGTGGGCAAAGTTGATATTTATGTTTATTTCTTTGAATTGTAGCCTTGCTATAGAAAACGAACACGTATACTATTCTGTAAACACAATCAGAATTTTGCTTTATATACGCACCGCTCTTTGGTTCTGATTGTGGCACGGTGTTCCATCCAGAGCGTGGTGTGTGTAATATTTGTAGGCTCCGTTGAACCCTTGTGGTTCATTGCACGTCACATGACATCGCAGCAGCATATTTGGCAATTGTTCCTGAAATTACAGCATAGAATAGTTACCGCCAAAGAGATAGGTGAAGTGAATATAAAAGCAGATTTTTGTTATTTTTAAACTAAAAAACAATAAATATGACTTCTGTAAACATGACAAAAGCCCTGCAACCAACTTCAGCCACTTATGAAATATCTTCCCACTCTTATTAGTGATGAGTCATTATCTTGTTGTGATGATAATACTTTGAAAAACCAACGCAGTCAGACAGCTAAGGTAGCCCGTGTAGTTGCTCTCTATGCCGAACTCCAGGAGGAAGTGATCGAGTAACGGTTGTGAGCCACTTGGTGGATGCAGCTTTCGCAATGACAGGCTGGTACGCACCGGATGAATTCTCAAATCAGGCGTTGGGTCACTCGCCAGTAAGACGCTTGACACTTTTGGGTATTTTGACATTTATAGTGTAGATGATAGATTGATCTGTGGCGTTTAATGTCCCCAAACCATGATAGGATTATGAAAGATGCCGTAGTGTAGTGCTCTAGAATGTTTGACCACCTGGGGTTTTCTAAATTGCATCCAAATCTGAGCACACGGGCCTACAGCATTTCCGCCTCTATCGGATATGCAGCCGCCGCCGCCGGTATTTGATCCCATGACTTGCGGGTCAGCAGCAGAGTACCTTAGCCACTAGACCACCGTAGCGGGGCTTATAGTTTTGACGGAAATTGCACGGGAGCTTGTTGTCGTTGCCATTTGAATCTGTAATTTCTCGCCCTCGGATGAAGAAACCCCAGGACAGCCACCATTTAACCACGTCCAGCTGAATCATGTGCTCACCTGACGAAACATGCATATGTTCACTTACCTTGTGCAACGTAAACCATGTGCTCAATTGGCTTGGTCATGAAGCCACTCATTTTCGAGAACTGATCATTGAGTATGGTGCCTCGCACTGAGAATTTTCAATCCCATCTGAAGACTGTGAGAAAGGCCCTGGACGCAGCTTTTTTAAGTGTACAAAAGCCTCAGTGAATGCTTGAACCGATGCACTGTACCAACTTTCGTGCTTATTTCTGGCTTGATAAAATATATATCCTAAACAGAAGTAAATGTAAATACAGATTAGTTCACAAACCATCAGAAGCGTTTTTCATTGCCCAGACAGGTGACACGTGCGTCAGCCTCGTTTCCGTTTATTACGTGCCAGTTAAGTGGTTACATAAAAAAAGTGATAGCTTGCACAAATTCCACCCTTTCTACTGTGGCCTTATGAATGCGCATGCATTCATTGAGCGATATGTGGGGTTTAACATTTCGAAACCACCATACGGTTGAGAGACGCCGAAGTGGAGGGCTCCGGAAATTTCGACCACCTGGGGTTCTTTAACGTGCGCCCAAGTTTCAGCACACATGCCTGCAGCACTTTCGCCTCAATCGAAAATGCAGCCGCCGCAGACGGGATTTGATCACGCCACCAGCGGGTCAGCAGCCAAGTACCTCAGCCACTACAACACCGCGCGGGGTGGGGGGCAGTTCTGTGCATGCATTCATTGTCTTTTATTGCTCTATAGGGCAGAACGCGCCGTTTCAATGGGAATAATTAGAAGGCAACCCGTCCGGTCATGTACAGCCACCTGTTTCATTTAACCTGAACGCGTGAGCCTTGAATGCCAAGTCTATATGCGTCGTTTAACAGAGCAAAGTTGCGAAATGAACAAGTATACGTGAATGCACGTGATTAGCAGTCTTTTACAGCTGTATTCTGCTCTGATGTTCTGGCAATCGGGTGCCAGGACGGCCAGAACAAGCACATTTAGTCATGGTGGTCGATGCTTGCGCGTTGAGTTAAAAAAAAATGGAGAGCTGTACTGCAGTGTCTTGTCCTTATCTAACGTAGTGCTTCATTACTCAAAGTTGGATTTCTGATGCTCAATAACAAAAAAGAATATAATAATGACAATCACGTGCATCTTTATTTCATTTGTTTAGGGAATATTTATTACATAGTTCATATTCCGGATAAATAATGATCCCAATATTAAGCCTTGTGGTACATTACAAAAATCACACGTTTTTCATGAACTGTAATCTTGCGAAGAATTCGACTCTAATCAATATTCTAGGTAACGTTTCAGTATTTTGAATGCTGTGCCGGGGATGCCATTTACTTTGAGCAAAAGTACTATTTATATAGAATTGAATGCCTTGCGCAAGTATGAAAAAATTACCATCGTATTTTTTTTCTCTTCGCAGCTATTTATAATTGTATCTCTGATTTTCAATGCTGCCATTTCGGTTGACTACTTTGGTTGGAAGTGATATTTTTTATCGCACATACAGATTTTATATGGCGAAAAACAATGGAGGGTCTTGTGTGTATATTACGTTCAGCTACGTTTGATAAATGGTTGTGTATACAAAAATTGGTTCGAAGTCGTTTAGGTCATTGTGATTCCCCCACTCAAATTTTGACCTCACCGACATTTTGCAAAACTGAGCAATGAGGACTGTTACGAAGAAAATCGCTGGGTGTCTGCTCACTTTCTCGGGTTTCGCAGTACTGGAGCTAAATTTAGCGCTGAATTTAGAGCTACAGCAATCACTGTTGAAGAAGGACGAAGTGATTTCTCTACCTAGCCTACTTCTGTGGACTTTTGAGGTGTTTAATTACACTGCGTGTGTAAACAAACAGGTTAAATATTCTTTCGCTCATCGCCTCCATCAAAATGCGGCCGCCATGACCGAGTGACGCACTTATGCCCGCAAGCTTGATTGCACGGCACTTTTGTCACTTAGTTACTACGATGGGTGAAGGTGGTGTTGCGCAGAAGCCGGTGACCCTATAGAGCTTGTTGTAAGGTTTTCCAACCTATAGTGAATAAATTTCTGAATATAAAACTTATGGCGGCATGACCTCCTCATTTTTAATTTTTTTACGTTTTCTTGTAATTACAATCTCTCTTACTGCTGCTAGTGCGACTTTTTTACATTGTAGAAGAGTGGTACACTGCTGCTGATCAGTTCTTCTGATATTTAGTGCATTTACCTGGCAAAAAACAGAACATATGGATTGCTTGGGTGTAACCGGCTCATATTTTGACATCCACCTCTTTAAGTCTAAGACACACACATTAAAACTGAGGAATGTTGACGAGAAGATAGCTGCAGTATAAGTAAATTGACTCATTGATTGATTGGGCACATTCCTTGCGAACGTTGTGTGCCTTGGTATCATCATCATCATCAGCCTGACTACGTCCACTGCAGGACAAAGGCCTCTCCCATGTTCCGCCAGTTAACCCGGTCCTGTGCTTGCTGCTGCCAATTTATACCCGTAAACTTCTTAATCTCATCTGCCCACCTAACCTTCTGTCTCCCCCTAACCCGCTTCCCCTCTCTGGGAATCCAGTCAGTTACCCTTAATGACCAGCGGTTATCCTGTCTACGCGCTACATGCCCTGCCCATGTCCATTTCTTCTTGATTTCAGCTATGATATCCTTAACCCCCGTTTGTTCCCTAATCCACTCTGCTCTCTTCTTGTCTCTTAAGGTTACACCTACCATTTTTCTTTCCATTGCTCGCTGCGTCGTCCTCAATTTAAGCTGAATCATCTTTGTAAGTCTCCAGGTTTCTGCTCCATAGCTAAGTACCGGCAAGATACAGCTGTTATATACCTTCCTGTTGAGGGATAGTGGCAATCTACCTGTCATAGTTTGAGAGTGCTTGCCAAATGTGCTCCACCCCATTCTTATTCTTCTAGTTACTTCGATCTCGTGGTTCGGCTCCGCGGTTATTACCTGCCCTAAGTAGATATAGTATTTTACAACTTGAAGTGCACTATTACCTATCCCGAAGCGCTGCTCTTTTCTGAGGTTGTTGTACATTACTTTCGTTTTCTGCATATCCATTTTAAGACCCACCTTTCTGCTCTCCTTGTCTAACTCCGTAATCATGAGTTGCAATTCGTCCCCCGAGTTACTCAGCAATGCAATGTCATCGGCGAAGCGCAGGTTACTAAGGTTTTCTCCATTGACTCTTATTCCTAACTGTTCCCATTTTAGGCTTCTGAAAAGCTCCTGTAAGCACGCGGTAAATAGCATTGGGGAAATTGTGTCCCCCTGTCTTACACCCTTCTTGATTGGTATTCTGTTGCTTTCTTTATAAAGCACTATGGTAGCAGTTGATCCCCTGTAGATTTCTTCCAGAATGTTTATATATACTTCATCTACGCCCTGATTCCGCAGTGTTTGCATGACGGCTGAAATTTCTACTGAATCGAACGCCTTCTCGTAATCTATGAAGGCTATGTATAGGGGTTGGTTATACTCTGAACATTTCTCTATTACCTGATTGATAGTAGGAATGTGGTCAATTGTTGAGTAGCCTGTTCGAAATCCTGCTTGTTCCTTTGGTTGATTGAATTCTAATGTTTTCTTTACTCTGTTAGCAATTACCTTTGTAAATAGCTTGTATACTACAGAGAGCAAGCTGATCGGCCTGTAATTCTTCAAGTCCTTGTCATCTCCTTTCTTATGTATTATATAGAGCTAAAAGCAGCCAGATGTTTCTTTCTAAAGTTTAATGAGCACTTCCCCTAGTGTTCACTCATTTAAAATAAAGAACATAGTCAAGTACCGCTTTGTGTTTGTAGATTGGCTGCCTGCTGGCTCCATCTGGGTGCCACGAATAGGAAAATTGAAAGCCGTCCGTTGGCGTTTTTCGTTATTAAAACCGAATATGAATGTATTCGCTTCAGGCGGTTGCTCTTTTTAGGAGTGCCTCCTGTGTACGCATTTTTAAGGAAATATTTCGACTTGTCTTATTTTTGTCTGTGGTATTATAGAGTGCAGGACAAAACATGGTATCACTGCTTTCTCGAATATTGACAACATATGAGGGAACGAAAAAGTTACGATAATGGAAAAATGCAAAAGTACTATGGATTCCCAGTCTGGCCTTGCAGATTGTCGAAATCAACCCGAATGCACCATATAAAAGAAAAAAGAATGCCGTCTGTGAGTTTATTCTGTGCTTGAAGCTCTCAAATGCTATATAACTCAAACTGGTTTTCTGAAAATTCGTAATGTCGCTTTAATATCTGGTAAAACTGCCATAGAGAGTTCTACAACACATTTGAGAAATAACAATAATAATGTTGGTGTGTAATTCCATAAAGTGAATAATCAAAAAAACTGTGTAGGAATTGATGTATTTATAAATTCTGCAATAAATGTAGCTCGACTACAACTGAGCAAGCGCATAGAGCCTGGACACCCAGCGATTCCCGTTTGTAGAGTTCCCGCTACTCCGTTTACCAAACCGTCGATGACGTCAGCGTTTGAAGTAAGCACGTAATGTTTTCTTGACACAAGCGTAAACTTGTGCTGGGAAGGAGATTAGCAAAACCAGTGTGTGATATGCGCGCTGTTTTTCTGTGCTTTATCGACTACCTGCTTGCTATGGCAGTTGAGATACGTGTCGTTATTAGCGAGTTCCATCAGATTGTTTCTTCCTTCAGATGTCGCGACAAAGGGCCGGCGAAGTGCTACTGGGAAGAGCGATGGGGTGCTTCACGAGGTATACTTGCGTCTTCTTTTCCGTGGTGTGGATCTCAGTCGCATGATTCGGAAGCATTTTTTACTGATTTTAAGCTAATTATTGCGACTACTTCTGGCTTAATTTTGTTACTTGTATTACTTCAGATCGTGATCATTTTTTTACATACACACCTCACTTCTTCTACCGCCTAAAAGCAAGAACGTCTCCACACTGTGACCACTGCGATGAAGTCGATTCGTCAGAGGAGAAAATCTTTATAAAATGACCCCATTATGATGAAGAACGCCCTGAAATGAGTGATCGCTCAAACCGAGTAGACAGACGGACATTTACAATATGAAAAATACTTAGTCTGCGACCACATTTCGTTAATCAAATGTGCGCAGTGAGCGCTATTCGTGATTATCAATTGACACAAATATAATTAGCTCTCTCTATTTCATTTTATACCTTGCCAGTATTTGTACACACTCTAACCGCAATGTGATCCCCATATATGAACCGGACTATGACCATACATACTGTGCTTCTTCATGCATTCTGTATATAATAGGTACATAGTGCCTCTGATTAGTTTTTTCATCCTTCATTCCTAATTTTTCAAGTCCGAGTGTTTATCTTGTACGTGACTGTCATAATGTTGAGATTGTGGCCCTTACGCAGGATACCTTCTAATATTTTGCCAAATATAAATAAAACAATTAACCTACTTTGGAAAATAGCTAGCGCTGTTTTAAGCATCTATTGACCACTTGAGTTTGAGCGGGATGATGCCACATGAGATCAACGGATGAACGACATGCTGGACAACTACAGTGCATGATCGCCCTGCTAGGTATACTTGAACAAGCTTCACAGCACTGATGCCACAGCTCACCAGTGCCAGGACAGCTGAACATGCCACACAAGGAATACAAACTTGCGCTGACAGTGTGTCTCATAGCAACTGTTTGGGTTTTACTCTCAAGAGCACGATATGGTTATGGAAGACGCCGTATAGATGAAGGCTCCAAAATTTTCAACATCTGCCGTCCTTCAACGTACCCCTCAATATAAGCGCATGGGCATCCACTGTTTTTTCATTTCACCTCCATGAAAATTTGGGTGCCGTGACAAGGATTAGATTCCGTGACCTTCAGGTCGGCATTAGAGCGCCGTGATCATCAGACCAAAGCGGCGATGTGACGGCTAATGTGTTTCGCCGGTTTGGTTATGCAATATATTATTAATACTAAAGATTGAGAAGCGTTGCTTGTAATTACCAAATAATTACTAAGTTAGCATGTAATTACCAAGTTAGCTTGTATTCAACTAAAGATGTTAAACGGCTTTTTAGTATTGCATTTATGATTTATAGGCCAGCGCAAATAAGCCAACACCTAAGGAAGACAGCGCCATGTGTTTGTGTCCTCGAGTGGCTTTCTTGAGTCCACTTTTGTCTGCGAAACAACATAATTGAAAGCATGCGTTGTCGCTTCGAAAAGTTAGCGCTCATTTACTTACTGGAAAATAGATGTTGGGTGTCTGCCGGTGCATGGCTTTGCAGAAAAAATTGCCATTAAACTCATTTACAGGGTACACTCCGGGAATTTGAGTAAGGTAGTCGTGGACGAAATTCAGTGCCACACACGATGGCAGTTTTGAGCTACAAAAAAAAAACGCAAGGTCACCGACAAAGTATTTTCACATTCATAGTGATCATTGCGCAAAAAGCTGCCCTGCGCGCGCTTGGCGCTCTGTGAGAAAGACGCATCAAAAGAGCGTCAGCAGAAGTAGCGTACAGAACATTTTCTAGGGGAATACTGTACAAAGCAGTAGGTATAAGGCAACAACAATGATTTGTTATTTTTGCTGCTCTTTTACCCTAATATAAAGGTAACAACAATATAGAGTTGGCTGCTGAACAACAGGCAACTACACTACATATTTTACATGGAAATAAATAATAATAAAATGTTGTTATTTCCTGAAATTTTGTTTTAATACAATTTGAAAACAAAGAACGCTGAATGAATACATAGAATAGTAATAATGACAACTGCGCGTGACATGTGTACAGAGAATGTATTTTTTAAAATTCAGCTACTTCAATTTTTTCAATAGCATGCTTACTTTGTTAATTTACTATACCAAAACCCATTTCATTTTTTCTGCACGTACACGTCAAAACACAAATGATCATTCTGTGAGGCATTTTCTAGTATTTTCAGACATTCTATTCATTTTTACTGAGGATATAATACACTTGAAAGCTACACATGGATCAGAAGAAGTATGTACGTCCGCAAATTGATCCAAAGACCATTTGCAGACTTGCTCATTCGTTTGTAGGTGACGTGTGCGAG
Source organism: Rhipicephalus microplus (assembly GCF_043290135.1). Lineage (NCBI taxonomy): Eukaryota > Metazoa > Arthropoda > Arachnida > Ixodida > Ixodidae > Rhipicephalus > Rhipicephalus microplus. The sequence continues at coordinate 389,675,375 of NC_134710.1, forward strand.
CTTGGTTGGTATAGATAGCGGTATAGGTTACCACTACGTTTTTGGCACTTAAGGTTTTTTTAGCGAGAAATGAGACGACATCGTAGCAGTTAGGACTCAGTACTACTTTCAAGTGACATTACTTATTGCTTCTTTCTCCTCTGTATACAATGACGCAATAAAGACTGTCTGTTTTGAGTAATGTTTTCTCCCGTCATCTGACATGGGTTGTCATTCTACGCCGAAAAAGCACCCCGGCATCATGCCAACTGGTCCGCCAGCGATTTATATAGGACCTCGGTTTACTGAAAATTCAAGGCCTTATCGGTGGTCCTATGATGCACTTTTTTCTTTACCTACACGAGTTTATAAGTGATGGTATCAACGACGTTAGTTCTACAGCACACCATCTTAGAGTAAGAAATTAATTGTGTGATATACAAGGATACTTGTTGTCAACGAAAACTTCTCATTAGCCGGTGTAAAAAGTGACAAAGAAGATCAAACAGAAGGTGCCATGTGTGGGCCCACCATCGGGACAGGAGTCCTCTATCATGACAATGAGTGACGCTGCATACTTTAAAAGCATGCTATAAGGCCTCGTGGTGCACTCCACAGTGAAAGTGTCGTGTGCCGTGTTCTAGTGGTGTTAGAGACGATGCACAGGACTAACGAGCAAGTTCGTGAAATTGAGGGCAATTGAAATATTTCAGGGTGCAAAGATGTAATTAGGTGTAAAGGAGCTCGGCCGTGGCCAACGTGAAACAATAACAACGCTACTTTTTGGAATACTAATACATAGAAGAAGGTGCCTAATATAGGCTATGATATTTTGCATACGAGTAGAGTTTCATGCTCGGGATGTGCAGAGAGGTGGATATATGCGGCAGGGAGCAGAGATTTTTTTAAACCCGGCTTTCTATAAAGTATTTTTGTTGTATAAAAAGTACTGTGCCAGAATACTCCAGTTCTTAGCGTGTCTGGCATAATTTGCATATTGAATACGTGTCTAAAACCACCCGTTCACATTGCCACGTTTTCACGCCATTCATGTTTGGAAATAAATTACACCATCTCCCACTAAAGGGTACTATAAGTAGCACGCGAAGCAGCGGATTGGGCCGACTTAAATTTCCGTTCCTCATGGGCCCCGTGCCCTATACTAAAACATGCAATTGGAGCACACCGTGAATTCACCGTAGTTTATGTTGTTGTTATTCGCCCCGAGCTCATGTACGAGCACGCTACGCAGGTTTATCGCCAAGCATTGCTGGAGCACGCGCATTCATCACGCGGCTGCAGAATCTCATTCCTCAACGCCAGCCCGTGATTGCTGAAAGAGTGTAAGGGGAAGAGCCCGCAGCGTCTTGCCCATTCCTTTTAAACAGGCCAAAACGTGCTAGCGCATGAGCACGTTATGGCAGTGCTTGGGCCAGCTGTACAGTAAGGTGGTGAAGCCGCACACCAGATTGAAGTCCGCCATAAGCTGCTTCACAACATATGTAATGAAAAGAGTTCGATTACGATACTGCGAATGCGAACACTGATAGCAGCTGTTTAGGCGCGTTTATTATGTGACCTGTTAGAAAAAGAAATAATTGGCAGAGACATGGACGTATGTCTCGGTATAAGTGATGGTTTTACGCTTCGATGACGCTTACGTGCAGCTTCTGTCGAGCGAACGTCTGGACTCTGGCATAGGGAACACTAATACGCGAACATATAGACTCTGGCGTAGGTCACACTAATAAGCCTCTACACAGGACTTCTTTTAGCAGCAATGGCGGACAAAACAGATCCACGGGTTTCATCGCTATTAGTCAAGAAAAAAAACTACGTGAGACAAGCTTGTGTAATGATTAAGAGAACGTTACAAATAGAGTGACAGGCGCGTAGTGTTCTCAGCGGCAGATCACTTTGATGCATGGGCGCGTTTCACAGTACTTGCAGGCAGACGTGCGATCATGCGACATTTGGTTTCCAACTATGGTGACAGTGAACGCGCCAAGTGCACACTACACCGGTGAACTAATGGTAATGTGTTCCTCGTTAGCCTTGTGCATCAGTCCCTCAGTTCCCCTGATGATAACGTTTTGGAACAGGCTAAAAAGGAGGTGAATATCTGTGCTTCAACTGACCAAGTATAGAAGAATAAATATGAAAATGCAATGTCACCGAGCATGACTGATGAGTAAATGAAAAAAATATAGGGAAAGTTGAGGTAATATTTAACACGTGGTCACGAAAACTAAAGTGCTTCGTGTAAGATGAATTTGTTACTTTTAAATGCGAAGCATTTCTTTGCGAACTTCGGCGATTTTGAACGTATCTATCTATCTATCTATCTATCTATCTATCTATCTATCTATCTATCTATCTATCTATCTATCTATCTATCTATCTATCTATCTATCTATCTATCTATCTATCTATCTATCTATCTATCTATCTATCTATCTATCTATCTATCTATCTATCTATCTATCTATCTATCTATCTATCTATCTATCTATCTATCTATCTATCTTTCTATCTATCTATCTATCTATCTATCTATCTATCTATCTATCTATCTATCTATCTATCTATCTATCTATCTATCTATCTATCTATCTATCTATCTATCTATCTATCTATCTATCTATCTATCTATCTATCTATCTATCTATCTATCCACTTACGACTTTTAGTTCTGCTAGCCGTTTCGATAATGGTGTCGACACCAAACTTGGTATGGCATAACATGACTGTATGAAGAATATATTTGACTACTCATAACACTAAACTCATGACATATGTATCATTAATTTCATGATTTACATTTCATGATCCTGCAGCTCTTGCGGTGGTTTGGTTCACATGACATGTTGCAAAATTAGTATGGTAAGGCATGATTGCATGGCGAACAAAAGCGACTGAACCTAACATGAAAATCATGATATACATGCTATGTAAAAACATGACTACATGCCACGCTCATGATGTGCTCGCGACCATTTCGCTTGCGTGACATATAGCACATTTGGTATTACAATATGTGAATGGATGACGAAGGTATGTGACTAGTGCAAACATGATAATCATGAGATGCATGTCATGTACCAACATGACTGCATGCCACGCTCATGGTGCGCTCGTGGCCGTTTCGCTAGCTTCACATGTACCGAACTCGTTATTACGCGATGCGGACGAACAACATAGGTAAATGACACATGCAACAATGATAACTACAACATGCATGTGTGTCATGTAAAACATGATGACATGCCACGCTGATGATGAGCTTGCGGCCGTTTCGCTAGCTTCACATATGTCAAGTTTGGTATTACTTGACGCCAATAGAGGACGAAGGTATGTGCCTGGTGCAAACAAGATTATGAACGCGGTGCGCGCGCTCACCAGCGTTCATTTCGTCGCGTCACGCCGACGTTGCCACGACAGGCACTGGTCCTGCCATATACTCGCAGGCATGCGCCACGCTGCGTTGCTTTGACGTATGAGCGTTTCAGCGCGTCCGGCGTCCCTCCGTCATGAACAGAGGGAGACGCAGAGTTGTATGGGTAACCCATCGGCGTGAAATGCAGCATGTTGCATTTCGCGCTGGTCGCAGTCAGGCCACGCCGATGGACGCTGGTCGCGCCTGGCGTCAGACTATAGAGTTCTCACGTTTTGCTAACGTAGCGTCGCTATGCCCAGCGTGCGCGTGCGTCAACGCTACGTTGGAGTAAATTGAGCCCTTCATGATGCGCTCGTGGCTGTTTTGCTAGCTCCACATATACCAAATTTGGCGTTACGTGACGTCAATGGATGACAAAGGTATAGGACTTGTGCGAACACGATAATCCTGACACGCGTGTCATGTAAGAGCACGACGACATACCGCGCTTATAGCGTGCTCGCGGCCGTTTCGCTAGCTCCACATATGCTGAATTTGGCATCACGAGACGTGAATAGATGACGAAGGTAATCGACAAATTCAAACATGATAATAATGACACGGATGCCATATACGGCATCAATTACCTACACCTGGTAACGTTTCGCTTATTTTAAAGTGACATATCAACATTTATCATTCATGCTTCGCATATCATAAATTGCCACTGTACGTGGGATCTGCCATTTTTTTTGGCAGTCTACTGTAATTACGTCGATATCGTCCAGCCTTACAGACCATTTGTAGATGGTACAGTTTGAAGATTACCTACATAAGTGGCAAAAAGAGCCAACAAAAATTACCTTCTAAGTAAACTGTAGTTATTGTTTAGTGCATACTTGTGTACTGAGGCTTTCTGTTTTCTCGCAATAATAGTTCATTGCGCACACAACGCAGTACCTGAGGGATTGTCGGATCAGGCTTTGGCTGCACGGTGAAAAGTAGTGTCTTCTCAGCCAACCATCACGGTAGCTCATGATGTACCCAAGGTCCCATCCGCATGTCTGATGATACGGTTGAGGGTACACGTCATGCGGTGCTCCCAACCTATGGAATGAAAGAAAAGGTTAAAAAAGTTGTATTTGCTCATAACCAACTGAGCCGAGATATGCTAGGCAAAGTGGGTTTGTACATGACCGACGAGTGCTTTGAAAACACACACGACAGGCAAAGACAAGCACAGTTTTTTTTACTATCAACTCAAAGTTTATCACGCCCGCAGTATACATCGATCATGAGTCACCAACTGGTGAGTGGTAGTCCACTCTGGTTTGTACATGCTCACGCGAAGAAGTCGAACTTCCGATCCTGACAAAGGAAACGGCAAGCGCTGTTCGTGTCCTGCTATTTCGGCCCTTTCAAAAAGCGCTGTTCCTTCACCTAAACTGGATGAATCACTGAACTATCGCCTTGATTTCATGTGAAGTATGTGGGAAGTATCTACATCCTTTACACGGGAGGTAGATACTACTACAGCGCTTTTTGAGAATTGTAAAAAAAAAACGCCACTCATCTGTAGTCGAGGCTCCCGAAAACACGTAAGCTAAATATTATAGTCAAGCAAGTGGCCAGGAATTTACATATATTTATCAAAATTAGGTTGAAGTCACTCCCTCTTCTCTCTCTGCATGAAGCCAAATGCTAAAACACAGCGCCTTATATTCCCAAATTGTCACGGCCGTTGGCTGATTTCATAATCATGAACTACATAGCTACCGTGACTGCCGCAGGATGCCCCTACAGGCCCGCTCTCTCTCTCACAATCTCATTGCAGGTAAGTCGCGCACTAAAAGGAAGAAAAAGTCACAGCTTCACCGCAAAGGCGAAGCAATGAATGCGATAGCACCAAATAGGAAGGTCACACTCAGAATGGCGAGCAGATCGAAACGTGCCCCGCGTTTCTCCCGCACAAATGACGCACGAAATGTGCCCACAGGTACAGATGAACGCGAATAATCGTTTCAGTTGTTACTTTGCTGTGTCTGAAAAGCGCACCATTTTCACAAACGGAGACTGTGCAACGATTGCAGTGACCTTTTTGCACCCTATAACTACAACAGAATAGTTCCAGCTCAAGCCCAATTCAAGCCAAGGCCTATGATCCTCACCACCACGAAATAAAGGCGCGCGAGAGATGGTCCACTTCTCTTCTCCGCGAGCCAAAGTACGCGTGAGAGATGAGAGCTGCCGCGCGCTCATAGCGCCATCTTGCTGATAATGCTTAAAACACGATAGTCCCCCCCCCCCCCTCCCCCATGAAGGCCGTCAACAGCGGTAAGTGGTAGATATAAATAGCTTGCCATTTGAACGTTGAACGAGATACCTTTCGGTAACGCATTGGTTAACGCCCCGCATTCAAGACGTGGTGATTTTGCGTTCAATTCCGCACGCCGGAATCCTTTTTTTGCATTTTTTCTTTCTTGCGTTTCATATATATAGATACTAATACATATACGGAGCACGATGCCGACACCGGTGGTGAAATCCAGCCGATAGTACCCATATAATTGCTATCGAAATGAAAATGTGCTCAAGATCCCGACGCATGCTGATGAAGAGACGTATTTTCTTTCGCCCTTACCCTGGGTAGCTTTCAGCGTGCTCATTGATGTGAAAGAAGGAAGAAAGTGCTCGAAACGTGTGACAAATCCCTGTTATCTCCGCAGCTATACTTCACGGATTCTAAGGTTTTTGCGGCAGTCGATTGGGGAGCCGATAAGTATTTTTTAATAAAGCTATTTCACCAATACTTTGAAAAGTGTTGCAGGGCCCCTTTAAAAGTGCAGCGTGGACCAGCGAAGAGGAAGGCCCGTGCCACTCGACGAACATTTAAATTGCCCGCAACCCGTGAGCCATCCCACATACGAAGTGGTGCCAGGCTCTGCATCTAACCGTACAACAGAAAAGAATGCTCATCACTCGTCTCCATTCGCCCAGACGAGTTTTCCAAATCATCTCATGACGCTTCCTTTCTAAATATTCCGTGTCCACGCCAAAACACCATGTCGTTTTTCCTGGTATGGGGCTAGTCTAGACGCCGCAGTGCTTCAATGATTTATAATGTCTAAGAAGTTTCTTTTAGACACTAACTTTAATTATCAGCAGCACAAGATAAACATTTCATGCCCTGTTCTTCGTCAGCTTTAATTTTGAAGGTGCCGTTTTCATAGTATAAATCATGTGCCGTCTTGATTTCAAAGTTCAGTTTGCCTTGTGTGATATAGGTGTGCATTATCTTTGATATTTGATCCCAATGTTAGCTTTTGCAATTTCGTTTTGCCTATAGATCTTGGGTACCGTTTATATCGTTTTTCATCTTACTCTTCTGGGTATGGTTGTACAGGCCGGTTTTGACGCATAAAAACGCTGTTTCAAGTGCAAATAAACTCAGTTGTAAGTTAGTGCTCGTCTGTCGTCCGTCTGTGTGTCTTCATTTGTTTTCGTCTAAATTGTGCTGAAGCCTATCAAAGTTCGTTATACTTCTGCTAATAATTCATGTTGTCGATATAAGTTTCACAAGTAGCCCAGAATGGCGTCAATCTCAAGAAGCGTACATGCTGACCCTGCGCCGATGCGATGTAGTGGGGACGTCCTTGCCCGGCTTAGCCCTCCAGCCCACCGGACTAGTGAGGTGGAAAGCATAGAGTTGGAAACTGATTCACCGCTGCTTATTCTTGATGACGTTTGCGATCGTTACGCGTCATCTAGAGCAGGTCTGTCAGCTGCCTCATTGCCCATTTGAATTACTTGGATGTATTGCAACGTTAGATATTTGTCTGCAGCTATACAACACCTTTCTTTCCTTGCTTAGTTGAAGTCGCATGCACAATTAGCATACAGTGGCAGGGCCTACAGTCGTCTAGTGTTGCCAGAACAGGTTATGGTGAATTTTACATGTTCGGTCAATTTAAAGCACCTGATGCTAATCTAGTCACGTCCTATTTGGCATCAACACTTTTACCACAGCAGACAGCCTCAAGTATATAACCATGTGTTTAGAAAATTGCAAGGCTATTTTCATTTTCACGGAGCCGAAAAAAAATTACAGTGGCGTCTCTCTCCGTGAACCCAGACGATGCGCAAGCTATGCTGTCCTCATGTGTATTACCCGTACAGCGTCTTTCCATGTACAGCGTCTTTCCATGGCTTTGACACACTTTCCGCGAGTGATTTGACGAATAAGGCACTCAGGCTTACGCGCCCACAATAACAAGAACCGTACTTTGCAAATCTTATGCAGGGTGCCTAACCAACTCTAGCCAATGCTTCAAAAATTCGGCAAATCCCACGTGCCAGGGAATCGACGTTATGCGAAGCATACGGAGGGAAGTTGACCGTGTTGCAATTTTTTCATTGAGCAACATGTCGTGAAATGACACTAAATATATGTGCAAATGTTGCACGCGCGGATATATGTTGAAGAGTTTGAGATGTTTATACAACCAGTTATTTGCACTAGCGCAACCTTGCCAACTGGACCTTGCGTATTAGCAACGCCTGAAGATATATGAAGCGCTGATACTCGCGAGGATGCTGGTCCTAGACACTGTTACAAAAAATCAACTTGAGCGCATGACAACTAACAACAATTGACTTTGATCCGACGTGACGGCTGTACAAAAGGAGTACATATGTAATGTTTAGAAAATTGGGTAGGCAGCACTGCAACCACTATTGACGTTTCACGAAGATTAGCGTCTATTTGAAAAGCAGTTCCGAGAACTGGCGTAGCTCTGTGGTAAAATGATTTATTGCCACGCAGAATGCTTGGGTTCAATGCCAGCTGGGACCCTGACATTTATTATTTGAATTCATTGGGCCGACGCTACCAATGTTGTGTATTTCTTAACGCTCGCACGTTAAAACTGCCAATGTGTGTTGTAGTGGTCTTGGGGTAGATACTAGGTGTCAATTACCTGTGGCACATACCCGCATACCAGCGGCACATACCAACCTGAGGGTATGTACCGCTGTCTGGTGGGAAGCGTTTGATGACGTATGCGATGAGATTGTGACATTATTGCGTCATATTCGTCAGACCATCTTACCCTGCAATGCTAATTTTGGTTCACGCCAAGTTAAAGTGGTGACCACAAGAGCACCCAAAAGTAAGCGGCTAGATAGATAGATAGATAGATAGATAGATAGATAGATAGATAGATAGATAGATAGATACATTCAAAGTCCCCGAAGTTCGCTAAGAAATGCTTCGCATTTAAAATATGCCGAAGCACACTTAACCACGACATCAAATGCATGCTGCTGAATATTGCATGGAGTAAGTACTACAACTTCTTTTTTTTAGAATAATTACTTCACTACGCCAGTTTAAGTAGCCAACTTTTATGTGACGTGGCTTAGAAAAACATCCAAATGAAAAAGTTGTAGGCAGCTTTGCCAAATATCCGATTCTTCAGTTCGTAACTTTATGTATATTAGGTATTACTCTTTATTTGCACACTACAGATGCCCACAAAATACTTAAAATACCAGGAGTCCGGCCCACTTGCACGCCGTGTCGCAGTGCTTCCCATCAATCCACGTGCATTATTATGTGATCAGGTGAGCTTCCGCTTAAAAGGAAGCTGAGGAAATTTTATACTATCATATAACTTCGTGGTTAGCAAGAACCAGCATTATTGTCGGCAATGTAGAATTTCTTTCCATGGGTGTTTGAACAGAAGCCCTATATTATGTGAATGAATGAATGAATGAATGAATAAACTTTTAAAAGTCTGGCAGTTTCCTTTAGGCAAGGTTGGGGGAAGAGGAGATTAACCACTGTCTTTTCGCACCATCCATCAGTGATGATGACGGTGCCTCTGGTGGTCGCTCGAAGTCCTTGGACTCAGGTGGCATATTCGGCTTACCGGATGGCCTAATGCTGGTCGGCCATCTCGTCGCTAGTGAGTACCGCCTCCCAGAGGCAGCGAAACTGTCGCAGCCGATTCACAGCAGTGACCGCCACCACAGTGGTGGCCGGCCGGGGCCCTAGCTTGGTGGTAGCAGCAACAATTCCCCTCAGAGTTTGTTACTGCCTAACATGCGTCATGAAGGGATCGGTGGCAACGACATTACTTCTTCCGGCACATTCCCAAAGCATCTGCCGCAGTGTGGCCCTTTACACACGCTTTACATGCGTCCGTCGGGTATAAGCTTGGGATAACACAGGCGTAGGATCACCGGGCTGGAGTATGTATATGTTTGTAATAACCTCAGAGTTACGACCTGTATATTCTTTATTTCTTGTGTGGTGGAGGATATTGGCGTCTTTTTAGTCGGTAATTTTGAGCAATGTCGCTGAATGGGGCCAGGTGATCACCACCTAAACATTCCTATTGTTTTATTATAATGTTGTCGTCGCCCCACTCTCAGAGGTGGAGGCGGCCACCAAATCAGCCGTCGCTCAAAGAGTGAGATCTCGAGTTACGCAATAGGTTAAAAAGGTAAGAATAAGTGAAAGAAACATTCTTTGTTTCGCCCAACCAAACGCGTCGAACGTAAGAGCACTGACACCTACGTCACCATCAGTTCTTTTAGCGGGGCCGTGCAACGCTGTGACGGATGGTTCTGGACGGGCACTGACCCTAACTGCGACAGCTCTGTACATGTGACAAAGGCTGGAGTAACTATCGCGAAGCTGAAAAATACTGCAACTAAATTGCAACATCTGTAGCAACGAGAAACCGCTGAACGGTATACGCGAACAAGCACCTCTCGAATTTTCAACCATAGCTTCCGTGAATAAATCACGATGTTCCGTAGCTGGAGTTATATTCGAGGAGGCCACACCAGCAGTTGTTGAGCAATGAGGATAAGACATTAATGCGGCCCACCGATGATCACATCACTTCGTTCACTCAGCATTTAAAAAAACGCCGGGCCTGCGAAGAAGGCACAGCACAGTCACAGCAAAAGCTATAGAAGTGCGGTCTTTCAGAGCAATTTCTAAACACTCATTGGGTAACTGCTGCAAGCAGTTTTTGCTGGCATCAATAATAAAACATTTAGGGTAGAAGGCCAGCATTGGCTATGCTATTTTTTGTCATTCTTCTGAGAAGCGTGGTATCCGCTAAACTATTGAAAGGAATTTTCTGCCAATTGTTCATGTAATGGCTGACGACGGTGGAGAATGATGCCTCAAATTGGTATGCGCCACAGTTAATAGCTAAACAAAAAGAAGCTTTTGTAATGGGTTGGAACATCAGACGACCACCTCGTTATGCTATTCACATTGTGCGACGACTAACAAGAGTGGAAGCTTGGGCTAGTTGGTGCGTATTCATATTAGCAAGGTGTTTCAGCGCGCGAACAAAGGAAAAAGGACAGGGTAGACAGAAAGAGCACTAGTTGCTCTTTCGCAGTTTTATAACGCTTTAAAAGTTGTATCTTATAACGCGATTCCTTTCCCAACATCAAGCCTGCTTAAGGCAAGTTTGGCTCAGTGGTAAAATGGTAGAATACTGGGCTTGCACCTTGCAGACCCGTGTTTGAGCCACACTGTAATTTATACTAGTTTTTTTGTCTAATTTCGCGCTATGTGGTTGCGGACACCAGCGGTGGCCGCGGTGTACAAGCTACGTCGCTGCGCGTGACCCGAGTTGTGATCTCATACCAGCTTTCGCTGTGAAAGCCCAGCTGCCACAGCCTGTAGTTTTCAAAAAGTGCTAATTGCGTCCACTTTTGAGAACTGTGGTGTAGTTTTTTTGATTCCGCAAGGTTAAAATTTTTCTTAAACCCTTGAAAGTATTGAAGAAGAATGGCGATTTGGGCTAGTTGGTTTGAATTCATAGTAATAAGGGCTGCAGCGCGAGCACGAATGTGCTAGAAGAAAGAGACAAAGTCGAGGTACGGAAGGCAAAAGAGCGCTCGTGTTGTCCTCTTTTGCCTTCCGTACCTCGACTTTGTCTCTTTCTTCTAGCACATTCGTGCTCGCGCTGCAGCCCTTATTACCTTGAAAGTATTTTTCTTTTCTGTAAGAGTGGTTCGCCCTCCCTCTAAAGGCGCCGGAGCAGTGCCGATGGTCGTGGCTATGCGATGACACTCTTGTTGTTAGCGGCTAGACTGTACTATGGAAAAAGGGAGTACCCGGAACGAGTTTCTAAAAGTGAAGCGTGAACAGGGTCAATCCACTTGCGGCACTGTGGTTGGCAGTCTACAATGTGTTGTATTTTTCACAGGTGTGCGCGGTTCCGTCGAAATAGTAGAGAAGTAGAATGCCTGCTTCCCACACAAAAAGCCTGGTTATTTGAATCGCAGCTGTGAGTGTTGTGTTTTTATTTTTAGTTCAACTTCTTATGGCTGTATTGTTTTATAAACTATATTTAGTTGGTATGTATTGCAAAAAATAGAGCCTTGATATGTGAAATATAATAAAATAAATTTAACACATATAGCGTATTTACGTGTAGCCTCACTACAGAGCATTCAACAAAAACGTAAAGAACGTAACGTAGGGCTCCGAGCTCTTTGCGAATACTAGAAATCTTGGAAGTGATACTTCACGTTTTTGTCGAATCACTCGTAGTGGCGCTGCAAATAATTAGGCTCAGTGTCATTTTCTCAAATTTCCTGTTACATATTCATGCACTTTTTATTGCAGTGCGTACCAACTGAAGCTACTTTCAAGAAATAAAGAAAAACAATACAGCTACAAGAAGTTACACTGAAAATTAAAACTCAACATCCACAGCTGCGATTCGAGCCCAGACCTTTCAATGGGAAGCGGGAATTATACCTCTGCACCACATTGGCTGAGCCATGCACATCTCTTAAAACGGCGACAGATCGCAGACTACCGACCTCAGCGCCGACCCTGTTTGTGCTTCACTTTCTGTACATTGGTGCTGAGACCGTTCCGCGCAATCCCTGTTCTAGTTCTCTCTACTAATTACACAACAAGCGATAACCACTGCGTCTGCTTAGCGCTGTTTTAAACTATGGCGAGGGAAGCATATCATTTGTACGCTGAACAAAACGTTAGGGAGCACAGCTATCACGGCACGCAAACGGAAATGTCACGAAGTCTAATATGGCATTTCGCGGGCATTTGTACAAAACATACATACACTATAAAGATTATTAGATTTGAAGTTTTATCCGGTCACCAGGAAAGTTTTGCTAGTAAATCAACAGCTTTCTTACTGAAATTAGGTGCCGAAATTCAGTGCTCCAGAAGTTAGTTGATTCATCTTGCCCAAATAAATGTAAAAGAGATCACAAAATAGTAGCTTATTCCATGCAGTAGTCACCAACATTCATGGCAACAGCAACACGCATAATGTTGAGGCTTCCCGATTGGGCGATATCGAAAATCTAAATCTAAACGACACCATATACACGGCTGATTTAACATTACGAATCAACAAGGACAGTGGCGGGCAAATAAAAAGCACCCTGCAAAATTCAACTGGCATAACTGAAGGAAAAAACCAGAAGCACTATTATTCATAACTACCACAAAATGACGACTTGAAAGCGCGAGGTAGACATCTACCTGTACATCAACGGCACAGAGATCCTCGCGGTCGACAGTATCTGCGTACTCGGGCTGAAGATTCAGTGACCCCGTTTCATCGGCTGCTTCCTAATTTAATTCAACCAAAGAAAGCCTTTAGAACCGCCAAGAAGGGTGACCTCCGAGAATAGGCGACCTATAGCAGAATTAGAGGGACATGGCCAAACCATAATATAGATGGTGGAAGACATTGCCACAGAGGGAGCGATGGCCGGCAAAATCGCGATCAAACTGTTTGAGAGCTGCGGGCTCAGCATATATCATAGTGAATGTGTAGAATCCGAATAAGAGCTGCTCCTCTACTTCACTTAAACCTTCACACGGGCGTGGACAAAGCTGTTGTTGGATTGGAAATGCTGCTAAATTTCGCGGCAATATGCACGACAGTGGATTCAATGTCGTCTTTATCAGGAGAGTCGATTGGGAACACCCGGTATGAGAGCGCACGGGTGTCGGCTGCCTGATTCCTCTCGTGTCCCATGAGAGCAGGCGCCAAGACCACGACGGGTTACGCAGTTTTTCCAATGGCGACTACATATCGATAGGCAAAAGGCTATGCACATGATATAGTCGTTTTTCATGTTCCGGTAGACAGGTATTCAGAGGAAAGTGCCTGTATTGTCTGCAACCCTCGAAGCAACATGGCTTATTTCGAAAGCGGTGCTTTTGCCGGACACCAATTTCTGTGTTCCTTAGGAACATACTATTTAAAACGGCACAAGTACCAGCAGTCACCTATCCGGTATACTGTCTAGTCAAAGAGCGAAAAAGAGAGAGCAAATAGTACTATATATCAAAGGAAAGTCAGGAAAATTGGAAAACTGCTACGGTGCTACCTGGTGTGGTACCCTGTCGTCACAACATGTGTTAAAAGCAGCATACCAAACATGAACCAGCAAAGACACATGCGTAAGACACTATCATTCTTTATCCGCTTTGACCTGTTCAGTATGCTGTTTCCCATACTCGTCTTCATGATTAGAAACCAACTCACTCAACCATCTGTGCTGGGACATCGTTGCTTCTAACTTCTTCTACATATATCTCATCGTAGCATTACGCATATTGATATTTGTTCTTTTGTTTTGTCGGGCTAATGGACCGTCATATGCAACACGCACGGTAGAAAAAGGGCGAGGAGAAGACCCGCGCATTGCCCACGCGCATGACAAGCGTCAGCGTTGAAAAAAAAATGGCCCCGTATCTGCATGTTACACCACAAATGTCGTCGAAAGACGATAGTAGTGCGTTGGGAGAGAGTGAACAAAACGTTTATTTGATGTTCTGTGCAGCAAAATTGGTGAATGGTATTCTGGAGACTCTGCGTCTGAGTGCCTCGAGAGTGCAGCGGAGGTGAACGAGCGATTGAGTCCGTCACACGTGTGACATGAGCGCTATCTGGCAGTTATCTAGGAAAACGAAGCACGTGGCGTGCGCAACTGTCTTGTAGGCGATAAGGTGTAGAACGCAATGCGACATGTAGGTGCCGCCACAGAGTCGTCTTAGCCAACGTTGGTCTTAGCAAAGCGTTGGAAACACTTGCCTTTTTGTGCAAGCTTTGCATTATCAGCGCTGCGTGATAACGCTATGGTCCTTAGAAATACTTATGTATGCCTTTTCTAGTATAAAGACGCACATACAGAATATTGACGTGTTGTTATTGTGCCTCAGATATGTGGAATAATTGTTTTATAATTGACAATCACATAAGTATGAACACTCAAACTTGAGCAATATTGGTGGGCGCTGCAGATGGGGTGCGCCGTTTGGGGTACCGTTAAGGGCGGACAGACAGACAGACAGACAGACAGACAGACAGAGAGACCAAAATTGATAGGTTTAGCTTCGATCAAACTCCACGAGTTAGTCTATAGACTCACCCCAGAGTTACCTGCAAAGTGTAGAGCATTTGACCTGTCCCACCATAGTCCTTACTGGCGGTTCATTACATCCAGTGTGCTGGATGCCAGGCGCGCTACATTCATGAATTTACTGGGTAGAGAGTGCCTGCCCATAAAGTTCAGGCCCTTCACGAGAATTCCTCAACGAGTAACATGCCCCTTTTGTGGCAGTATGAAGGACATGGTTCACATGTTCTCTCAGTGGGCACTACGAAGGAGCCCTCCGTCGAAGGATAGCTAGCTTGTTTGGCCACGCCGGTGTTCCTTTCAACACCGTTCATTTTCTGCATCTTCGGTCAGGACAAGTGGCTAAGCAGTACGTGCTTCTGCTTGTTGAGTGCTCCTCTCAAGTGTGGGTGGCATGGTGTAGTGCCGTCTTTGCTGGTAAATGACCCGGGCTTCACGAAGTACTTGCAAAAGTACGGAAAGAGGTCTTGTTTGTTCTCCTCCGCTAGTTGCAGCGCCGAGGTTCAAAGAAGCTTTATGAGATGTGACACCGTCCGGCAGTGATTTTTAGTGAGTCAGAAGGGCAGATAACCATCAAGTTAAGCGATGGTGTTCTCTGAGGTTGCACAACTAGGCCTAGTGAACCGGCCGCCCCCGAGTTTAGTTTGTGTGGTTGCTCGCCGGAGCTTTGCATGCGCTACGGTGATCCTGTTGCCTTGTCTGGCTTTACCCGCAAGGTCCGTGATGACCTCTCCTCCATTCCCGGCGACTGTACTAGCCGAGGCGGAGGGTGGTTCCCTTCTTCTCGAAGGACTAAAGCTGGTTTCACATGCGAGTGACCAAGTGGCAATGGTCGCGGCGATGAGCGGCGAAAGGCGCGCGGACGCGCGTTTGTTTGCGTGACGCCCGCCGCTCTGGCCGGCAGTGTTGTCCGCGAAAGGCGCCAGTTAACCGCTATATTCAGTAGTATTTATAAGCCGTGCTCTCCTCCAAGTGTCCTTCCTTTCGCGCCCCTGTGCTACGAGGTTTATCATCAATAGCCGCTCGTCTTTCACGCGTCTTCACACTGATTGAACTAAGTGTAACATGAATATTATAACAAATAAGCAACGTTTGTAGTTGCTTTTTGTTTTTTCCTGGCGTTTTAACGTATGGTTTTCGTTGCGCGCTCATGTACCTCACCATGGAGAAGCAAAAGAAAGAGTTTGCTGGTATGGTTTTACTAAACAGCTGTTCCGGCTATGTGAATGCTTAAGAACTGCGAGCGTGTTTTGCGCAGCACTTCTCATGTTTCTCCGATTCATTGCTCTTGCTTTCAGCGATTTAACTTTGGGGCGCCGAACGAGGTTTTTGTCAGCCCAGTACCGGTTCGCTGGAGTCAAAATAAAAGTTTATATAAAAACTCTGAGGGTTAAACTTCGGCCGTGTTTGCGGTCACCCTGTGGCATAGCAAACACAATCTTTATCGGGATTTTCCAAATGGTTGATTGATTGATTTGTGCGGTTTAACGTCCCAAAACCACCATATGATTATGAGAGACGCCGTAGTGGAGGGCTCCGGAAGTTTTGACCACCTGAGGTTCTTTAACGTGCACCCAAATCTTAGTACACGGGCCTACAACATTTCCGCCTCCATCCGAAATGTAGCCGCCGCGGCTACATTTTTTTGATGCATTAGTATTGCTCATCTAACTCCTCAGGTGTTTGGCTGTTTCAGCACAAACAAGACAAAGAGAGAAGGAAGACAGGTAATGACAGGACCAGTGCCGACTTTTGTTTGCAGAAGAATACCCATGTTGGTGTATATAATGTAACAGCCTTTCTGTCTTGCTTTATTGCCCAATTTATGCAACGACACAGTTGTCAGCAATATGAGATATAACACTGAAATTACCTTTTAATGATCATGGTGACTAAATGCCTAGTAATTCACAGCACAAATTAAGAACAAAAGACATCAGTATGATCATTGTGGGACGAGTACAGTCTTGCACCTAAAAATGTATTGCGCAAAATGTTGCCTTAGTAAGAAACCTCTCTATGTTTGCAAATAGTGTGACGTCACTTCGAACACCGTGCCAGCCATTCCCTTCCTCGGTGCAAGGATTGATTGGAAAGGAAGTTGTTGTTGGTGACGTTCCTGATAGCCCACTGATATGTATGCGATTCCAAACCTGTAGCCTAATATATACGTAATCTTTTGTGCAGTTATATCGCTGCATCTGACACCTACAACTTATTTGCGTATTTACATTGCTCCCTTAGGACCTAACACACAAACTTGTAGTGTGCATTGTCGCTTAATGAATATCAAGCGGTAAAGGTACTGAGTATATGTGAAACAAGAATCTCTGCTTATTACATGAAGACATATGAAGCCTTCGATAAAACGAGTTATACCTTTATTGGGCTTGCGTACTCATCGGGGGGATTCATACATGCAGCTTCAGCAAATGGTATCTTCCAGCCCGGTGACCATGCAATTTTTTTCCGCACACAGCGCAAAGACCGAGATGTACCCACTCGCAGATGATCGCGTCAAGTGCATATTTACCTTGACTAAAATGTCGAAACAAGTTTTTTCAACAACCAGTCGCTGCCACGAGTGCTAACGTCTTCGCAAACAAGACACATTGTTATTGACACTGCACACACCACACACAATATTCTCAGTTGAACCTATATTCTCAATACCTTTCAATGTACACTAAATGCCGCAATCAACAGTGCACAATTTTGAAGACTATGACGCTGTTCCTCGCACAGGCCACCACATGTGTTTACTTCTTGAAGATAAACAGACAGCTTGGTAAATATTTTACCACACAGTTTACCACACAGCTAGATGTTTCCTGACACATACTAGAGCTAATGTCGACATTATAACGTGAAGTGTAAGCTTTGAAAAATTAAACCTTGCCCCAAACAGCGCACGACTGTACCGGGCTGAGCCACCAGCGGGAGTGTTTTTCCAGCCACACCTTTTACGTGTGCCAGTGACATCATGCCGTGACGTACCTCGGTAGGAGCCTATCGCTGCATTCTTTATGTGAATGAGGGTCCTGTTAGAGAAAGCAGGAATTGTTGATTTCGTAACTTGTTCATTTCCAACTGGACCTTCATTTACACGAGTTCTCTGACTGATACTCAGGCGAACTTTTGTGCAATAAATTATACAGTTGGCATTCTGTGCTTGCCCCATACTGTTGTTACCGGTGTTTCTTGTTGTTACTTTGCACTGTTCATTACTGCTCACCTACAGAAACTAGCCTAGCTTGCTGCTGTTTTGGACATGATGCAGCTGGCAAGTGTGATAGTGTTCATAACTCTAAATGCTCAAGCAAAAATTATCGTTTCATATTCAGTTAGTTGCATTCATATCAGTACATTATAAGTAATCATTGATTAAACAAGAATCCGTGTTCTTTCACACAATGCTCACAACTTTTATATCAAATTAAATGGTGTTTATAAAAAACATGGGTTTTAGCTTAACTTCATGCTGTTTTTTTGAACGCTATTGCATGCTTACTTGCCATGAATTGGATTGTGTTTGAAACACATTGCAATTCTTCACCGGTCTGCCAGTACACTTCACATTAGGGGAACATTTATTAACCATGGATTGATTAATTTTTATGAACGCAAAGAAAAAAGCGGCAGGCCGGGATACTTACTTGATATTGGCATCCGTTTTGCTACCCAGCGCATTATCATGCAAACTTCCTATAGAGTGGTTATGCATCTTGCATGTGTGTCTGTAAACCAAGAACTTTGGGTAGAACTATATTTGTCTTACAAATGATTGCAGGACTGTGAAGGCTGTAGGGCTGCTTAGCCAATATGAATGGTGGAATCCCTGGATATGTGTTCAACTATGCTGCATCAGCTGCTTGGTGTTTTGACGGCATCTTTATAGATGTGTTGGGTGAGTAAAGCAAGCAGGTTTCAACACAGGGAAAAGTATAATATGGCAGCACCTCTTGTGCGTGCCTTAAATACCAAGTATATCAAATATTTATCTTGCACCTGGTGGCCTGGAATTTTTAAAGAGACACTTCTTTTTGCTTTATATTTGAGTCTTGATGCTTCGACAGCAATGTATTCGTGTTTGACAGCAAGTGTTCTTGAACAATTAACTGATCTCAATAATGACAAAACACCCTTCATACTTGGTCCTTAGCATAAACTTGCACATATCTATCGCAGATTCAATTGTTCATTTTTTTGCTGTGATGATAATGGGCAAGTAGCAAAGGCAAGTTCAGATTGGAGTGGTCGGGGACGTCTGTTTAGGCTGTGCCATATTGCTTTGCAACCAGAGTTACTTGTGGCCACATATACAATAAAGCCATATGACGAGCATTCTAAATGAGATTACCATATCACATTTCACTGCATCTTACTATGTGTCGAACAAATGCAGATATCTTTAGCTTGCCACTATAAAGGGATTTTAAACCAACACTAGGTTGAAATTTAGTCGTGGTGTTGCAGCAGTGTATGACTCTACAATGGATGCATAGCCGTAATAATTTTTCTATATGTTGTCACAATAGTAATGTTACACACATTAGACGATACGAAAGAGGTCCTCGCTTATTTCGCTTTTTTTCGCTATGCTTCTTTCTTGTCTCTTCTTGCCATGTGCTCCTCCTCACTGTGCAAGGAGCAAGAGCAGTGGGCACACAAACACGTATTAAAAAAATGTTGTTGTAAGGTGAGCACTGAGGGGCTGAACACTTCCAAAAGGCTTAGAGAGGGAAAGGTATTGTTTCTAGCTACTTTTTGGGCACCCATAGCTAGTTGTGCTGCTGCAGTCGTCATTGTTGATGAGTACACTATTCTGAAGTCGTTGCACACATTTGCTTGAAATGTTAAAAAATAATTGGAGGTGGTTTGGCACCCTTTATTGCAGTTACATACAGAACTAGGTTTCAATGCGTAAGCAAAATCTGTTCACTATAAATCAATTCTAATGATATCTGAAATTCAGGAAATATGCACAGAAAAGCTCAGGAAAATGCTAAGTGGTTGCCCCTTGAACGTGAAGGAGATACCCTTCTTCTAAAAGGGGAATAGACAGTCTAGTAGTCTTGATATTACATGCACTATAAAATATTCTGGTGTGGTGCTTTTTATGCATGTTATAATGAGAGGGGTTTTTATTAGAACTGTTGTCACTTTGCCCTGTGTTGCTGAAATTGTTCACATAGTTATATAACATGAATCACTTTATGCCTTTTGATTTTTTTCAAATGGTTTGCTTACCCAGTCAGCATAACTAGATTTGGATAAAATCATAAATGCTCTAAAATTTTTTTGACTATACAGCAGGTTTAATTTTAAAATACGTGACCATAGATGTGAACGCAGTTGGTGGCATGCTTGATTAATGCTTCACTATCACCACTCTAACTACACCTGCTACAGTGCATAGTGTGACAAAAATAATGGTACTTAACATTACTGGCAGCATACACTTTTATGTCTCCAAATGTGTTAGAAAGCCTGGTTAAAGTGTGTGTACTTTTTTTTCGCTCCAGCTAAATATTCTGGTCTACTCAAAGCAGCTTCTGCTCTTTTAAAGTCCTCAATCTATTAGGTGTTCAAAAGAAGTATCAATGCCATATTCTTCCTTTGTCAGCCTACTCACCACTTTTATAATCAGAATTACCCGACAACATTACCCAGGAAAATATAGGGATGTTATTAAAAGTAATGTCAATTCATTTTTCAAAAAAAAACGTGAACCCATTAGTAACTTGTCGTCAAGTGACGTTTTCGTTCACTTTTCTTTTCACAGTTTTGTTAAAGTTAGTTTTGATAACATCCCCTATAGTTTGTTTGCCATCATTGTCAGTTAGTTCTGATTATAATATGTTCAACAAAGCCAACGAACCCTTAAATTTATAGTTCTTTCCTTTACTCATGAATCTAGAACAGTGAATCTCAGTAATCTTAGCGGTGTGTGACTTGTTTTTTGATGAGTTGTGAATTTGTTCAAGTACATGCATTTAGGTGGGAAGGCAAACTATTGCCACCTCCTGTGACTAGCAGATTTTCTGAGAACTAACTGATGCATAATGCTGCCAAAGAAGTATAGGGATATTGGAAGTAATCGTATTGTAATTGTCAAGAAATAAAAGTAGAAGAAAACATAACTTGCCATGGTGAGGGACTGAACCTGCCACCTATGAATAAAGCATGTGGTGCTCTACCAACTGAGCTACGTACCACCGCAGCTATTGCTCCTTCCGCTTGGCAAGGTATATATTGCCACCTGGTGTTCTGTGCCAGTGAACAGTGCGTCAGTTCTGTGCCGGTGAACGAGGAAGACGAAGACGAGCAACCCGTGCCAGCGGAGACGTCCTTCTTTGTCTCTGAGATTTTTGACAGTCGCGTCCCTTTGTACGTTCCTTCGAGCTCTTAGCGCGTGACAACTGGTAGAAGTGCGGGGTACCCTATGCACCAAACCCCTCCAAGTAACAGAAGATCCAGCCCCATACCGGTAATTACGCCTGTTCACCGTGCTAGCTGCAGGATCCGTGGACTGGACCCTGAGTTCGGACTTCTCTCAGAAGGGATGACGGCCCCAACTATTCCAGGCAGCGCCATCCCAAGGGGCTCCAACACAGCCGG
Source organism: Rhipicephalus microplus (assembly GCF_043290135.1). Classification (NCBI taxonomy): domain Eukaryota; kingdom Metazoa; phylum Arthropoda; class Arachnida; order Ixodida; family Ixodidae; genus Rhipicephalus; species Rhipicephalus microplus. The sequence continues at coordinate 389,696,796 of NC_134710.1, forward strand.
TATGGAAGGCGCAACGCCATTGCAATATACACTGTTCAAACCGCAAACGCCGAATCCCTTTCATGGTGCTGTCTATGAGGATGTTAAAGATTGGCTAGTCCACTATGACTTCGTTGCCGCTCATAACATGTGGGATGACACAGACAAGCTCCGACATGTCTACTTCAGTTTGAATGACGGGGCACGTGTTTGGTACGAAAACCGGGCAGGTGTGTTCACCTGATGGGTAGACTTCAAACGCCGGCTTCTCGAAACGTATGCAAGTCCCGATCACCGAGAGCGAGCTGAACGTGAACTCCAGTGCCGTATGCAGATGCCAAATGAAGGCGTAGCAATGTATGTTGAGGACATGACGCGTCTTTTTCGACGAGCCGACCCTCACATGCCGGAAGAGAATAAGGTGCGATACCTGATGCGTGGAGTGAAGGAACAGTTGTTCAGTGGTCTTGTATGCAGCACCCCCAAGACTACGTCAGAGTTTCTTGCTGAAGCCATCCTGATTGAAAGCACGCTTCGGCAACGGACCCAGATGTACTAGCGACAAGTGAACTTTGCTTCTGCTACAGACTACATGGGTGGTCTTGGGGCCCACGTCGACATCTTCCGAGAGCTCATACGCTTTTTAGTTCGCGAAAAACTGCAGAAGTTATCTGTACCCTTGGCGCTCACTGTCAGTTCTTTGTCCGGCATCGTCTGAGATGAAGTTAAGCAGGCACTACGAGAACCATCCTGTCAAACAGAGCCGCGGCCCCTAAATGACTTCCCTCGCATGTCGTATGCGCAAACTCTGCTCCAGCCAGCACCACCTTTGGCTCCGCTTCCCACCGCGGCCCCTGCCATGCTTCCAGCAGATCAAACTCTACGCCCACCTGCACCACATTTCCCTCCGCCTTATACCACAGCCCCAGCCATGCTTCAGGCAGTCCAAGCGGGCCCGTACCTCAGTGACCGCCGACCGATTCTGCGAAAATCACGTGTGGCGGGCCTCCGATCGACGTCCCGTTTGCTATCACTGTGGTGTTCCTGGGTGCATCTACCGACAGTGCACTTATCGAGAGCTGGGACTTCATGGTTTTTCGGCCAACTTCCCACCTCCTAGGTTCGGCCAGCGGCCTCCGGAAATCGCTGACTACGTTGCTCAGCAGCGCGGATCAACATCTCGGCACCACTCACGCTCTCCATCACCGCGGCGGTTCCCACCGAATCATCGCACCTATGCGGGCGTGGCGCAGGGCCGGTCACCTAGCCCGCGTCTGGAAAACTAGCCTCAGCGACCTTCAGGGGCAAGGCCGCTCAGACTGGTCATGCTCAAGACCCCTTATCGACGCAGACGGAACATACCGACGATACATCGACAACGACACCACCGGCTGATTGCGGAAGAGTTTCCTTAGATATTCCTGTTCTGCTAGATGATCGCGAAGTCAGCGCTTTAGTGGACACTGGTGCAGACTATTCCATAATTAATGAAAAGCTGGCCGCCCTTCTCAAGAAAGTAACGACGCCTTGGAACCGAACGCCAATCCGTACAGCTGGCGTGCATATTGTCATGCCACTCGGAATGTGTACGGCAAGACTGCAAGTCCGCGGTTGTACATTTGTTGCCAGTTTGAGCGTTCTCCGGCAGTGTTCTCGAGACCTGATCATTTGCATGTATTTTCTCAGGGAGCATGGGGCTATAATTGCTATTCGAAGATGTTTAGTCACTTTCGCGACCACAAACGCCACAACAGCTTACGCCGACCCCAGCCACTCCCGAGTGTCTCTTCGCGTCATCGACGACGCTGTCACGTTACCACCCCGTGCAACTGTTGTGGTTAGGTGGCGTGGGACGGAGTGATGCACGGTGAAGCAGTCGTAGAAAGCAATCACTCGCTTTTGCTGTCTCAGGGTGTCTGCGTAGCGAGAAGCCTTGTCGACCTTCGTGATGATCACTGCAACGTTTTTGTCACAAACTTCAGCTACGAGCACCGGCACCTTTTTCCTGGAACTGTCATCACTTACGCCAACCCAGTCGCCAATGTCACCGAGTGGTTTGCTTCCGAGGCCATCGGCACTGCTGAAGCGCCTTTCCGCAGCGTCGACATCAATCCAACGCTTTCTGAAGCGAACAAGCAGCGTTTGAGCGAGCTGTTGCTGGAGTTCCACACATGTTTTGCACGTTCTTCAAAGATACGTCCAACACCGATAACGAAACACCGTATTATCACCTACGACAATGCGCATCCCATACGGCAGCAGCCTTACCGTGTTTCGCCAGCCGAACGGCACGCGATTCAAATGCAGGTTAAGGAAATGCTTCAGGATGGCGTGATACAGCCTTCAAGCAGCCCTTGGTCATCACCAGTCGTTCTTGTGAAAAAGAAAGATGGCACGCTTCGCTTTTGTGTCGACTACAGAAAGTTGAACAATGTCACAAAGAAAGACGTGTACCTGTTGCCCAGAGTCGATGATTCTCTGGACAAGCTGCGACGCGCGAAGTATTTTTCGTCCGTCGACTTGAAGAGCGGTTATTGGCAAATAGAGGTCGATGAACGGGAGCGGGAAAAGACCGCTTTTGTAACGCCGGATGGCCTTTATGAATTCAAAGTGCTCCCTTTCGGTCTCTGTTCCGCTCCAGCCACATTCCAGCGAATGATGGACACCGTCCTGGCAGACCTCAAGCGGAAAAGCGGTCTCGTCTACCTCGATGATGTCGTTGTGTTTTCAGAAACGTTTGACGAGCATCTTCGTCGCCTTCGGATTGTGCTTGAAGCCATTAGATCGGCCGATCTCACACTCAAGCCTGAGAAATGTCATTTCGGCTACGAAGAATTAAAGTTTCTTGGTCCCGTCGTGAGCGCCGTTGGTGTTCGGCCTGATCCTGACAAAACTGCTGCCGTCACCGCTTTTCCACCTCCAACTGACAAGAAAAGTCTTCGACGATATCTAGGTGTGTGCGCGTATTACCGGCGCTTTATTGAAAATTTTTCTAACATTGCGGAGCCACTATTACGCCTCACGCGCGATGACACACCATTTGTCTGGGCTGACGAACAGCAGACTGCCTTTGCAGAACTACAGCACCGGCTCTCTTCCCCTCCTGTGCTCGGCCACTTCGATGAAAATGCTGACACAGAAGTACGCACTGATGCCAGCAATATTTGACTTGGAGCTATTTAGGTACATTGACAAGATGGCATTGAACGGGTAATAGCCTACGCAAGTCGCACACTGTCTCGCGCAGAATCTAACTATTACACATCAGAGAAAGAATGACTCGCGGTCAATTGGACAATTTCAAAGTTTAGGCCATATCTCTATGGGAGACCATTTAAAGTGGTGACTGACCATCATGCTTCGTGCTGGTTGATCAATCTACGAGACCCTTCAGGAAGATTAGCACGATGGAGTCTGCGCCTTCAGGAATTTGATGTCACAATCGTGTACAAGTCAGGCAAAAAGCACGAAGACGCCGACACGCTATCACGAGCACCTCTTCAATCCGCCAGTACTAGCGCAGAAGAGGACGGCACCTTCGTGGCACTGTCAGCGGACCAGATCTGATGTCTCAGCAACGAAATGACGCCGATCTAAGAATGATTATAGATCATTTAGAAGGTGGCACCGCGCCCATTTCTCGTCCGATGTCGCGAACGTTGCCATCATTTTGCCCACGAGATGGCGTCTTATACAAAAGGAATGCCGGTGCTGGTGACAGATCTCATCTTCTCGTCGTGCCTGAAGCCCTCCGCGATGACGTCTTATTAGCTTGCCACGACGAGCCCACATCTGGCCATCTGGGCTACTCGAGAACGATGGATCGGGGGCGACAACTCTACTACTGGCCTAAAATGTCTGCCTGTGTCAAACGCTACGTGAAGGGATGCCGTGAATGCCAGCGTCGCAAGACGCCACATTTAAAACCAGCAGGCCATCTACAACCGATCGATTCACCACGTACACCATTTGAACAAGTGGGGATGGACCTACTAGGCCCGTTTCCTTTGTCTTCTTTGGGCAACAAATGAATTATTGTCGTAACCGATTATTTGACGCGTTACGCTGAGACGAAGGCGTTGACACGAGGGACCGCATCTGAAGTTGCCAGTTTTTTTATGCATCAAATTGTGCTACGACATGGCGCCCCGTCATATGTCATCATTGATCGAGGGACATCATTCACAGCGAAACTCTTGGATGATATCTTCAGGATGAGTTACACAACCCATCGGAAGACCACTGCGTATCACCCTCAGAGTAATGGTTTAACAGAAAGGCTAAACAAAACGCTAGCCGACATGATCTCTATGTACGTGGATGTGCAGCACAAATCGTGGAACGACATCTTGCCGTACGTAACATTTGCGTATGACACTGCAACGCAGGAAACTACACGCTTCGCACCATTCCGGCTCGTTTATGGGCGAGATGTTAGAACTATGCTGGATGCCATGATTCTATGTGAGGACATCGACAAGCTCGGCCAATTAGCTCCCGACATCAATGAGTACATTCAGCGCGCTGAGGAAGCACGCCAACTGGCCCGTGTGCACATCCGAACTCAACAGTGTGCAGATGCACGGCAGTACAACATCCACCATTGAGAAGTTAATCATGAACCTGGTGACCAAGTTTGGGTTTGGACACCCATTAGGCGGCGAGGTCTCAGTGAGAAACTCTTGAGGAAGTACTTTGGACCTTACAAAGTACTCAGACGTGTGAGCGACGTGAACTACGAAGTGGTCCCAGACGGAGGCTCAACATCATCCCAGCGCAGGTTACCACGCCCAGAGACAGTACACGTAGTCCGCCTAAAACCGTACTTTACGCGGTGATGCTAATTTTCTTCTTGTGCCAGTGAACTCTTCATGTGAACAGTGAATGCCGTTTATCTTCGATTGCCGGGACAAGGACGCATTTTCTCTCATGCACTAATTTGTTTAATATTTCTTTATGTTACCTGCTTTGACCCACTGCTGTGCACACTTTTGTTTGAGCATCGCGTCGATGCTCTCTTGGGAGGAGGAGTAATGCCACTTGGTGTTCTGTGCCAGTGAACGAGGAAGACAAAGACGAGCAACTCGTGCCAGAGGAGACGTCCTTCTTTGTCTCTGAGATTTTGGATAGTCGCGTCCCTTTGTACGTTTCTTCGAGCTCTCAGCGCGTGACAATATGTGTACCTAATCGTCGGAGAGACAGTCAGCCCCGCTTGTTGCCATCATGGCTAGTTTGGGACACTTTTTCTTTTCTATTGGCATCACGTAGCATGTGATTTCATTACAAGCTGGCAGCCTGACTAACGCTCCTGTGCTTAATGCACATATACACCCCATAAGTGGACGGGTAGATAACTGTCATAGTAGCGCAGTTAGTAAGGCATCAGATGCATTATTCAAAGGTTTCCAGATTCAGTTATTGCGTACGACAAGTTACCTTTTCTTCCACGTTTCTTTCTTCTCAATCACATTACAAATACTTTCATTATTATCCCTAGTAGTTTTTCTGGCAGCATTGTCAGTTCTCAATAATATCGTTTCTAGCAAAGAAAAACGAGCGCTTCTTTCCTTAATTCGTAGTGAGGAACTTGTTATGGCAGGCTTGGTGCCATGAGGTTGTATATGAGGGATAACTGGTCAGCTGTTGGCTCGTGTAATAATAGGGCGTGCTGTATGCCACCAGTAGGCAAAAAAGGTGTCCAACACTCGCCATAATGGTAACAGGCAGCGCTGACTGACTCTTCCATGATTAAATGCACATATATACCGTACAAAGTTGAAGAGGAATAGCCGACATGGTAGCTCAGTTGATAGAGCATCGGACATGTTATTCGAAGGTCGCAGGCTCGGTCCCTGTCCAGGGCAGGTAATCTTTTTTCCTTCTACTTTTCCTTCTTCACAATTACAACACTTTTATTCTTCTTGCAGATTTACTGGTGTAAAAAAGGTACCTTATAATCTGAAGAGGCAAACAGAATGTGCCAGTGTACGAGTTATCTCTTGTAGTTATTACAAGTAAGATATGTTTTGAAGAATAAATCATTCTGCCACTTGCCTGAAGAATGGCTACAGAACATGGTGCTGGATGCATTTTGCTAATTTTGAATCGAGCTATCTTGAACTCCATTTTTAAAAATTACATGAGCTACAGATCACGGTATCACGCACTTTAATGCCACAAAGAATATGCAGCGAACAATGTTATAAATGCGAAATTGCATAAGTATAAGGTAAAAACTGCACCCTTAACGCGAATGTACAAGGAGCACAGGGTGCAGGCGTCATTCCTTCTGCCCGTCCTTTTCAAGTGCAAGCTGTTTTCACCTCGTTCTCATCAACTAACTAGATTGAGATGTGTTATTATAGTGCATAAGGATGCTCCACGGGAAACTAGGTTTGTTTCAAACTCTGTGTGTGTCTTTCAACCTATATGGTGCCTGCCAGGTTCAAGAGTTCATGCTGACCAGATCCTGTAAAACAGGACACCCGTTTAACATAATAACATGTCTCAAAGCATAAAGCAGTTAATGGGACCGAATATCATTTTTTATAGTACCTGTTATTTTCTGCAATAGAAACATTACTGATCTGAGCATATAATCATGCAGTGAAAGAAGAGAATTTTCGGGCCTTGTTTCTTTTTGTTTGACATGGCTTTAATGAGAAAATTTAGTGGTAACACAGAAAGCGCAGGAAATATTTTAAGAATTTTTGGGTCTCTGACTGCTATGAAGTGTCACACAACACAGGCTGCAAACAGTGGGAGGTCAGCTTAACAGCCTCATAAGTTTGTGCATTGCAGTTTGCTGCGAAAGCATGCATTTCACGTGCGTGTGAAATGGACATGTTTCGCACTCTTTTCCACGATGGCCGCACTGCTTTTTGAGGGTTGACTCCTCTGCGTAGGCAGCACAGAATAATGTTGGCACAGGTAATATGGATATGTGCTGTAACTTTGACTACTAATCTTTTTGCATGTTATTAAAGTATCAAATAGTTTGCAGTAAACGAACAGGTTGCATGACATACATATTTTTAGGCTTTTTAAGTGCAATTTTAAAAGGAAATGCCACTCAAGTTGCAAAAAGAATGCAGTTCAATTCACGGATTTGAATTTTCACCTCCAATCACACCTTATGGCGACTTGTTAGTCTCTTTAATGAAGAAATCCTAATCAAAATTTTTAGCTGAATGGGTTGGTACTGATGTTAAATTTTGTGCATTGCTCATGAGTAGAACGATAGATTCGTGCCCTACCCTTCAGTACTGCCTGAAATAGATCAGGCGATCTTCGCATATTTTTAGTATCGTTGCACAATCAGTGTCAGCTTAAGCTATGCCATGAAAGCGGCCCACAGCGTCCAGCTAATGTCGTTTTCGTGTGCAACTGTAGTTTTGGTTGTGCTGAATGACCTTTCTTTATATACACTACTTAACAAACTTGCTCCTTTAGAGTCAAGCGCATCTTCGGATCGATTGTAAATGTTTGCATATGCGAGGCCTTAAGTTTTATAAGAAATTCCTGTGTGCCACGAGGAAATGTGTGTTCAGCCAAAATTTTTATATCATTATATACAACTCTTAAAGCCTCGTCTACAATTTTGTGCGGGTTGACCTTGAGCAGAAAACGAGGAGCGGCAGCAGCCCCTAGAAAAGAGCAAGCACCCTCCAAGCTCCCCAAGCTCTCTTCGGCGGGAACAGCAAAGTCACTGTGTGGCATAGAAAACCATTGCAAGGAGTGCCTTATCAGTACACTGTGCGGCTCTTTCAACGCAGAAGACGAAGTGGACCACTCCAGAGGAACTTCACGCTGTGTATTGTGAGTGCTTCAGTGGTTTTGGTTTTGTACAGCCAGCAGTCAAGAAATCATGTGTCAGATTCAGCCGGGATGGCTAGGGGGAGTTGGGCAGGTATGTTTGGACATTTGTCTAGCCAAGTAGGGCCAATTTGCGCACTGGTCCTGTTGGAGTTACTGCCACAAATGACAGAAGCTTCGTGACCTCTCTAAATGTACAAATGTGTCGGGGAAGATTAGCTGCATTTGTTTTTTCCATAACTGTTAGCTGCCAACATTCTTCATTGTACAGGAGTTTTGTTCTCACTTATGGCTGTAAAGCCCTCCACAGAAAAAATGCTACACGTCTACTTACAGATGGCCCTACTTGTAGGTTTTTTCGGCTTGTATCATAAGCACCTCGTTTGGGTGAGCATGAACATTTTAAACATGTACAGCGAAAAAATTGGGTGGCTGGTCGTTTTGTCGTTATCATGTTTCTCGCAATATTCTTAAGCATGTTGTGCATTACGTTGTCAATCTTGTTCATGTGCAGAGAAGACATTACGCAGTTTCAGGCTACTTCAAGCAACATATTGTAGTATAAAAAGCCTGGAAGCAAGCTATCAATAATTTTTTAACACAGTTGCGTAATCTTATGCATGATACATCACTAAACTTTCGTGCGTATTCATCAATGTAAGCTCGTCTTAGCGTAATCCAAAATGAAGATGCGAGTCGACAGATGGAAGCATCTAGTGGGGTAATCATGGTGAACAGTGGAAGTGACTCATACAGGCTGGCTAATGTTGCGATAGGAGGATCCATTTTTTAGAAGTCACCTTGTCATCCTTCGCGTGTTAGTTTAAATGGGGTTAGTGATGACATCATCTTTTGGTGTAGGCGTGTGTGCCTGTTGGAAATGTTTGTCTGAAAAAAACCTATAACGCGGAAGAGTGCAGCTATCGCTTCCCTTCAAGTTAGGTTGCGATGATACAAAGTGTTCTCCTGCCCGAGGTGGGGGGTAAGGGAAGCAAAAAAAAGGTAAAGGAAAGAAAAGAAAAAAAGAAGAAAGAAAAGGGGATGCAAAGTGAAAGTAGTGTGCTACACTGCTCCTACTTTGCATCCCCCCTTTCTTTCCTTTTTCTCTTGTTTTCTTTTTTCGCCTTTTTTGTTACATTTGCATTGTCCCATCTAGTGCATGAATCAATGACACATGGCTTTGCTATAGCAAAGATGCCTATGTGGTGTTGGATTGAACAGTGCATTGTACTTCATTCAGTTAATTACAGGCTGATCAGTCTTGCAATAAATGCTTCCTGTCTATCACCACACATGATCAAATGAAAAGTTCGCGTTTGGCTCTTAGTATACTGGTATACAGCTTGTGTCTTGGACTACTCAAAATGAATGTTATTTTGCTGCTGTTTATGGTAATGAATTTATTCAACATGAAAATATCTTGACGTGAACTTTGTCAGACCTGCCTTTCTTTTTCTTTCCTTTGCAGACATTGTATGTAAGGAAGGCAGTAACAGAGACATGATAGCTAGAGCTTCGGAAGAATAAATACTGGCAGTGAGGCAATTCCACATCAAACATCCCAGCCATTTTGCCAACCATCCTAAATGTGTTTTGAAAAAAAAATATTTGCTCATTTACTGTATTGAAAACAGCAAAATGCTAAAATTTATCGAAGAGAACAAAATATTACGCCACTTTGGTGCCTTCTGGACTTCCCAGAATGTCGTCTGGGGGTTGTTTGTAAAAAGCAAGAAAAGTATTTAAAAAATACTGCTTCTACACCAAATTTGGTCTAGGTATTAAGTAAAGATGATTGTGTGTAGTGCATAAAGCTCAGTAATATTTGTGCAATTTTTTTGCCACATCAAAAGCAAGGAAGCAGTTCTGTTTATAAGGCAAGTTATATGATTACACTTTTTGTTTTAAAGAAGAAATTAATTTCTGAAGTTTCCTTGCTGGCTGTTTTCTGCATTTGATATACGACAGCTCCCGTTCCAAAGTTCCCCATGGCCCTGAATAAGAGACTTCAAAAATCATTTTCCTCATTGAAACAAAAATTGTAATGATAACACTTGCCATATAACAAGAACTGTTTATTTGCTTTCATTTTACACATAAAAGCAATTTTCAATTAGACAAACACATAGTGCAAATTGCATCTCAATGTGGACAAAAACGATTATATAAAGATATTTGTAATCTGGACCTAACATTATTTTTTTCGGGAAATATAACTTTTGTGGAGGGAGTATTTGTGGCTCAAATATTCATACAAAGTGCAGTTTTGCCATACAAGAAATGCAAACGATAAACAGTTTGGCTGAATTCTTCAAAGCCTATGTAGCGGAAAAATTGCCCTAATGTTACTCGGCTTCAAATACTTGAAAGAAGCACCTCTACTTAATATGTAGATAAATTTGATATGGCAAAAAAAAGCAGTACTTTTAAATTTTTCTCATAAACAATACCCGCACGACATTCTGCGAAATTCTGAAGGTACCCACGTGACCACTACTTTTTCCTCTTCAAAATATTTCAGCAAATAACTGTTTTCAAAATAGTAAATTACCATCATTTTTTAAACTATACATCTGTGATGGTCGCCAGGCAGTATGGTTTGGATGTTTGGTGTAGAATGGCCCAGTGGGAAAAACAACAAATGTCTGAGCATCCTTTGACGCTCGGGCGATTTCGAAAGCATTTTTTTTGTTAGCAGCAATTCAATTAAGCCCTTGTCTTCAGCTTAGGCCCAGAAACAAAACACAAGTAACCAAAATCGTCCTAAGATTCATGCAGTCTCGCTGTTCCAAGGCTTGTGGAGCCTAATTTAGTGCAAGCTTCACCATTTTTTTAAATTAAGATTCAACCAACAGGTTTTCGAGGCAAAGTGCATTTTCAGCTAAATTGTTTCACACCAGTTACTAAGATAAAAAGCAGCAAGTAGAGGTAAAAATACCATTTTAAAGGCATTGTAGGTAATAACAAAAAGGTCCGCTTTCTTTTTTTGTGTGCTGCTTTGCCTGAACGCTGTGCTTTTTGTGGTATAGTTCATTGTCTAGTGAACATACATAGGCCTTAAAAACTAACATTAGCGATGTTGAGGTCGATTTCTTGGTTGTAGTCATAGTAGCTATATTAAAAATTATGGCTTCAAACTTGATTGTTCATCTGAAGATTTTTTTCTTGCATAATAGTATTTCAGAGTCTTAGTCAATTTTGTTATAAGAAAACGTGATGTCATAATAGGGCCACTTTTTATAGATTCGTTCAGTTCTACCTCACCTTTTACATTCCTAATAGAGCAGTTATTTTCAATATCAGTATTGAAAATGGAATGAGCCCGCTGTATGTAGTAAGGTGTAAGCACTTACAAGTAGCACATGCACCCAACTTTTCTGTTGGCAGTTTATTTCTGTTATTATTGATTGATATGTAGGGTTTCACGTTTCAAAACCACTATATAATTATAAGAGACGCCGTAGTGGAGGGCTCTGGAAACTTCGACCACTTGGGGTTCTTTAACGTGCACCCAAATCTGAGCACACGTGCCTACAGCATTTCTGCCTCCATCAGAAATGCAGCCGGGATTTGATACCACGACCTGCGGGTCCGAAGCCGAATTTCTGTTACTCTTGCTCCCCTATTTCTGTGCAGTTAGGTTATAGTTGTCTGGCTTGCACAGATTTTTAATGGCATCTGCCTGATCCTGCTTGCTTTCATGGTGATTTTAAGTTTATAAGTTGCATAAATTTACGTCTCAAAATTGTTCAAGATGACAATTTTGTGCACAAACTGCATAGTATAAAGGCAGCAAATGTACATGTACGCACTCTAAATGTACGTTGAGAGCTTTCACTGGCAGTTCCTAAAGTTTTACTGTGCAGGAAGCATTTAAATCATAACTTTATAAGGACATATCAATAGATTATCTTTACCATTGAAAATTGTGACAACAACCTGGTTATTTTCACTGTGATAAGCATGCTCTTTTCTTTCATGTAGCAGAACTAATTTATACACTTATTTCTTCTAATATTCACATATGCATAACATGAAGGATTGTGTGCCTTACATTTTCAGTTTCATTTTGTGTGTTATAATTCTTGTGCATGTGAACAAAGGTGCTAACATGTGTCTCTGACATTATTTGTGCCAATTATTTACATTTTCAGGTGCCTATGACGGACACATAAGTTCTATGGCAGTGACCTACCAAATCTACAGTGGTGCCGGAGCCTCAAGCAGCATTTCGCCGATCTCCACAAGGCGTTCATGAGATAAACACAGCGCCACACTTTCACAGTGCTATGATTATTATTTATGTTTAAAGATTTCGTTCCGAAATTGCTGTTACATTGTGTTTTGTGGCACCACTTTGTGGCTTAAATGGAGCTCGTGAAATTACGGTGCAGTCACCTCATTTGCGTACCATCAACACTGCAATGTCGCTATTCACAGCTGGAGCATACAGACAAATAAAAATATATTGATTGTAGCAGGGCTGACGTGTATAATAATGCTTCTCTATTGCAAATAATAACTTTATAAGTTTTTTAAGTCTTGCATAGAACACTGCAATAATGTGTTGCAATGTAACCACCATTTATGATCGCTAGCATATTAGTGTAGTAGCTTTGTAACGTATTTCATTTAAAAGCCAATTTTGCTTCTGCATCATGACAATTAGAAAGATGCAGATGATTCAATCCCTCATCATGCATATTTAAGAATTATAGTTATTTGTACACAGCATTTCATGTGCTCAATATGTGGACGTCTATTCAATTTGCACATTATATTGCTTTGCACTAGATTCGGACGTAACATGCACACATGCACAGATTTCCGTAACATGCACACATTTCAGTAATTTCTGCATGATTTGTCTTTCTAGGAAATGCGGAATGGCGTATCACTTCCGCATCATACGTCTTTCCATAAAATGCGGAGTCCGCATCATACGGCTTCCGTAATCCAATAATTCCGTACTGGAGTTCTCCGCATCATACGGAACGTTTCAGTAGGGTGTGACTTAATTTGTCTCTTTTCACCCACTTTCCCATCTTTTTTCTAATAGCGCGTGCTTGTATAAGGACGCACAGTAAATACATTTCTTTTGTATGTGGGGTTCTCCTAAGCGTGCAGTGTTCATAGATTGAACAAGACAATTTAAGAATAGCACATAGTTTTGTTTTCATCATCTACAGTTCGGGTGCACTCTATAATTTTGACTGGATATCCTACATCGGAAACAACATTATCTTTACATAGCAGATTAGTCGCATCACGTGCTTATCTCTAGTTCTGCACATACTTATAGTTACACACAAAAATGTGATGCAATGTTTATATCCGTGAGCACTGTACATATTTTATGCAAGCCAACAAATTAAACTCGATTGATCTGTATTAGGACTTGCTACTGTTTAAAGAAATGGGGTACCCTTAAGCTCTGCTTTTTAGAGTTCACCACGTAAGAGATATCTTATCCCTAGTGTGTATTTCAACCACTTAGTGCGTTCATTTTATTGCATGTTGTTAGTCAAAAAAATTTATTGGCGGAATACTACGCTGTAATTGAGAAAGTAAAAAGCGTCTTGTCTCAGTGAAGCTATCGAGCGTGGCTGCACGTAAAAAAAGGTAGCATATTTTAAAGCACAAGAAATTATTTGGGTGAAATTTTTTCGAACTTGTTATGCACCCATTACGTAGACTTGAGAAAATACTCACAGTAACACGCGTGCTTTTCGAAATAGTTGGCTGGCTTGAAACCGCGAAGTCGCATGGGCAAGCACACGTTGTGTTGCTGGATGGCAATTTACGCTTGTACCATGCTATATTACTGCGATATTACATGTAGTGCTTTGAAGCCTGTATACAGGAAGTGTGTTTGATGAGCATGAAATTTATTTTCCCTGCGTTTCTAATCAGATGAAGCTATTCTCTATTTACAAGCAGATAGGTGCCTGTGTGGTGCGTCGAGCACTTGCTTGCCACGCAAATTACCTGGTTGTATTGTGACATGAACCTGAAAATTTTTATTCTTTGTTTTATTTGAATTTCGCTTCACTTTTTTTCCCAAACAAGATATGACTTTTCGTTGGGAACCAACAACGCAGACGCCGGAATTTCCGCGGAATGAGCTCTTCAACAGTGTTGTGTGAATAATGCATTATTTCTAGAACGGAAAGTGGGTTATGTTTGCAAAAGACGATTATTTGGGGACCAGAAATGGGCCACAAATATCGCTAACAGCCTCCGTTTCCACGCTCAGAAACCTATACACATCATTTTAGCAGTCACGCTATAGATCATTCCTAGACACAATACTTGTGCACGACAAGCTTGCATACCAATCGCATTTCTTCAAACTTCAAAAAGGTTGAATAAAAAGTGCTTTAAATTATTCATTGCACACGCGGTTATTACAATAAACAGAAATTCAATATTTTTTTACTCGCTATGAACGCTCAATCTACATGGCTGAAAATGTTTTAAATAAAGAACGGTAGAAAAGCTCATTACAAAACTCAATAGAAAGGGCTGATAGTTAGGCAATAAATATAAACACAGTGTATTTCTTCAGGAAACTTGGGCTAATAGTGACATGTGCCCTCCACAAACTTTAAATGAGCTGCCAAGTTACATTTTTAGCAATATTGTTTTCAGAATAACTTGAGATATAATAAGGATAAGCTAATAAAAAGTGTTGTGAAGACCTACACAAATTTTAAATAAGCTGCCAAGTTACATTTTTAGCAATATTGTTTTCAGAATAACTTGAGACATAATGAGGATAAGCTAAAGAAAAATGTTGGGAAGATAAAACCCAGTTGTTTTGGAGACGAGGGCGATTTCGGTTATCCTTGTTCCTCTGGGGGTTACAGCTCGTGTGTGTGTGTCCATATGTTTCTTTGTGCGTGTTTGACTTCAAGTGTAAGCGCTTGCTTGGTTACATCTGCCGGTGACTTATACAAGGGTTCGCAATATGTCTTTCGCAAAAGACAATGTGTATTCGCGAAAGACGACATGAAAGCGAAAGCCATCTTTCCTTTTTTTCTCAGTACTTTTCTTGTCTGTAGATTGTAAAGATCATCTTCTATCCCATCTTCCACTCAATCTTCCCTGTCAAAGTTTCCTGCACTATACGCGGTGTTGCAGGGCCACCAACATCGGTCCCCCTTTGAAGGCTTGTGATGAAGTCACAACGTAGCCTGCGGTAATTTGAGCTCGTAACTATATGATTACGCCAAGCAAATTTGCAGCATGTGACAGCATTGGTCGCGTGACGTCGTATATAGCAAGCAGGGTGTAGAAAGGCTAGTTGTGCACGACGTAACGATTTAAGGTGAAAGCTGTACATGATCGATTAAATCTTTATGTTGTATATGAACCCTGTCGCAGTGGTAAAACGAGGGTTATCCGTGATATCTCGGTAACATGCTTCCCAGAAATGTGAAACGTATTGCTCGAATAGTTATAGATTCATGTATTGTATCATGCAATCCCTTCGGAGTACGGCACAGTCTTTTACGATGACCTTATTAGGAATAGGCTCCGTCCTACAACGTTGCCACATATTACTCAGTCAAGATGTCATGGACGAAGTGTCACAAACCAATTCAAACAATAGGTCTTCAATAAAAGAGAGCAGGGTGAAACCGACATATTTTTGGGAAGTATTTTTCGAGAATAGTGAACCCTGCGGACCTACTCATATGCGTTATTTCCGAGGAGAACCTATTTATTATTTTTCAAGTGCAAGGGGGGCTTAGCATTTGCATTGCACTGGGGCGTAAGTTGCTTCCGAAATGTGAATGTATTATATAAGGTACGCACAGTGACGATGAGCGCTCACGCAAAGCTTTGCGTGCGCTATTTGGAAACTGCCTCTTCTCAATTCATACGAGATCGTGTTGGCTCGGATAACTCAAGCGAGAAACATGACAGGTGGTTATCAGTGGTACTAAATCGTATTAGCACTGAAGATACTGTCATCAGATAACTTATCACAATTCACGTTGGGAACTCTTCTGAAACAAAATGCACAACGGTGTTGGACTTCTAAAATTGCCGGAGTAAAGAGGTTCCTCAAAGTGACGGCATGTACTGTACATTCAGATTAAGCAACCATTACCGATGCAGAACACAAGGCGAACCAGTCATTTAGGAAATAGTTGGAAAGATAACTGAAGAAAATTATCTCATCAAACGTGCAGGATGGCAAGTCAAGCGGTGCTACCATTTCATTTTCAACTGTCACGCTTGTGTATGCGACTTCAAGTATCAAAATCTTCACCGCTTTAGGGACGCAGACATTATTTTTAGAGTTGATAGAAGTACGTTACGCCTGAAAAGTTGAAACATTCGGTTACCCTCCCATGTGAATATAATTTTTCTGTGTTTTTACTGCAAATTTGGTATATGTGAATTTAGAAGAACGGCCGCAAACGAACCATAAGCCTCGAATAAAATTATGTTCTTGCATGACACACATCTCATGATTATCATAATTGTACCACTTATATACCTTCATTAATGGGAACTGGTGAAACGGCTGTGAGCGCCCCATGAGCGTGAAATGAAGTAGTTATGTTTGGGGCACGCGAAGGAAGCCAGTCGGTAGACGGCGCCCGACAAAAAGGGAAGGTTGGAAACTTCGACAGAATGGAAAACGACAGGATGGAAACTTAGCAGGATGAGCATGATCTATACAGGAAAAGGCGACAAAGCTGACATAAACTACTACCGTCCTATAACAGTGACATCAGTGGTCTACAGGCTTGCGATGCAGATTATGAAGAAAAGACTGCAGGCATGAATAGAGGATGAGAAGGTGCTGGGGGAACTGCAGAATGGGTTTCGGAAACACACGAGGTTGGAAGACAATCTGTTCTCACTGACGCAGTGCATCGAAATAACAGTAAAGGAACACAGGCCCTTGTGGCTAGCATTTTTGGATATCAAGGGAGCGTACGATAGCGTGGTTCAAGAGGACTTGTGGGGAATACTGGACACACTAGGTGTTGAAGATGGAGTCACTAATCTTTTAAAGGTTATCTATAAAGGTGACAAGGTAGTTATAAAGGGCAAAAAACAGGTATCCAAGCCCACAAAGCTGAAACGGGGGCTTAGACAGGGGTGTCTCCTGTCACCCTTATTATTCATGATGCACCTACAAGGACTAGAGGCCAAATCAGAGGGAAGTGGACTGGGCTTCAACCTCTCTTTCGTCAAACAAGGAAAACTGATTGAACAGGCACTACCAGCAATGATGTACGCAGATGATTTAGTGCTAATGGCCGACAACAAGGAAGATTTGTATAGATTGGTGGACATCTGCGGTAATGAGAAGATAGGTTAGATTTCAGATTCAGTAAGAAAAAATATGATTTTTAATGACAATGAAGGTAGTGAGCTTAGAATACAGGAGGTCACACTAGAGATAACAGATAAATATATATATCTGGGTGTATAGATAAGCAATGGGGCCGAGTACGTAGGGGAACACGAAATATACGTGACGACTAAAGGTAACAGGAATGCAGCGGTAATGAAAAACAGGGCACTGTGGAATTACAATAGGTATGATGTTGTGAGCAGAATATGGAAAGGGGTCATGGTTCCTGGTCTGACGTTCGGCAATGTGGTCTTGTGCATGAGATCAGAAGTTCAAGCAAGATTAGAAATTAAGCAACGTGGAATAGGTAGGCTTGCCTAAATCAGGGAGCACAAGGTGATATGTGATGGACATCATTTGAGGGCAGGGAAGCTAGCGGCAAGGTAAAATTTGAGAAGCGATTGTGATAATTGGGGGAGGAGCGTTGGGCTAGGAAGGTACGCAGCTACTTGTACATGAAGAATGTCAATACAAAATGGAGGAAGCGAACTAGAAAATTGACTGGTAAATACTTGGAAAATAGCAGCGGGGCAAACCAAAAAGAATTATCGGTTAAGAAGAAGGTGAAGGAAGCTGAGACCGATAAGTGGAAAATTGACATGATTAAGAAGTCCGCACTAGACATCTATCGAACTTTTAAGCAGGAAATTGCCAAGAAAAGGATCTATAATAATACTCGGGGTAGTTCTCTACTGTTTGAGGCCAGGACGGGAGTATTGCGCACCAAGACATATCGGGCCAAATACGAAGAGGTAGACACGGTATGCAGTGCGTGTGGAGAGAAAGAAGAAACTGCCGAACAATTGATAATGTTCTGTAAAGGGCTTCACTCTATAGTTCAGGATGATGGCCCAGAGTTTTTCAGAGCATTGGGGTTTAGGGACAGGGAGGGCAAAGTAAACTTTAAGCGGGTAGAATTAACTTGAAGGAGGTTATCTGATTGGTGGCTAAAGTCAAGGCACGAGTGAAATATAAACCTTTCACTGCAAAGTAGAATACTAAACCTCACTATTTAAAGGAAAAAAATAAATCTATTTTTTGGTTCATTAAGTATTACGGCTTGGTGGCGCTAGCCACCACCCGATCTAAAGGGTATACAACCATATCCATCCATCTAGGTGTTGAAAAGCGGCTGCCCAGACGCGGACTAAGCCGTTCTTCTCGGAACGCGTGTTTGTCGTCAAACCCATTGAGCCTTTGTTCACCGCACCTTGTGCTGGGGAGTCACCCGCACGGCGGTAGCGCTGTTGTCACGGTGAGCCAGATTGAGAAATAAAGGGGTCGCTGTCACGACACGGCTCCCGACAACATAATGTGGCGTCATGTTGTAACATTACGTGTGGATATAGGGCAAAATAGTGTCTACTAACGCCAGACAGCTGACCGGCTGTCTAGACAAGCTTGTTGTCGCAAGAAGGTATCTTTTAAGCTGTACGTCGACGAAATGACGGAGTTCTTCTTAGGCGATGCTCCGAGGATAGAAAAGTGTGGGAACGCAAAGGCGGAGACGCATCTCTAAGGAAAAGGCAGTTGTTAGCTTCATTGGTGGAGCATCGAGTATGGGTTCGTCCCACAAGGCTGTCTCAGATGAGATGGGAGGTATTTAGTGAAGAGAAATGGAGAGAAGTAGAGCTTGGTGCTCGGGAACGAGATCGGGAAGCGGGGACAGATGTCGTGCTTAGCGCAGACTCTGATCCAAGGTTGATACCACGAACTACTGTGCTCCTGACCTGCCCAGCTGGTGGTGGTCTACGGAGCTGCCTGCACCGGTTCGTATTTCGAACTTCACCGCCTAGGGGGCGCCCGAGTTACGCCTGCTGAGCGCTGGTGGATGCATGGAAATGCATGGGTTACCGCCGGTTCGAGAAGAGTTTCATCACGCATTGAGTAAACGTGGCGGATATGTTGAATTATTGTATTTCATGTGACTTTGAGAATCTTCTCTAGCATTTTACAGTGTAGACCGCTTATAACGTAAACCACGGGAGTTGTAAAAATCTGCGCTATAAGCGGTACCGCTATATAACCAAAGTATACTTTTTTCGGCCTTTGCCTATGTCAAAAGGGAAACCCACCTTTCAAAAGCAATTTACTACACTTTTCACTCGCAGACACATTCAACACAATCACAACACCGCACGGAAACAAAGTTCTCAAGTGCGGTATCAGCAGAAGAACGCCGTTATTTTCGTCTGGCGATGCTTGCAAACAGCGCTGTGAACAATTTCGTCCTCCACAAAGCTTAAGCACTGAAGCGATTTCTCACTCACTGTTTTTCGCGCAGTACGTTTTCACTTTAGCGAGGTATTCCAATGCGTCTCTGCACAAGAAATCTGGTTCTGGCGTCGTGTCGACATCGTCTTCGCCGTCCGACTCGTCGTCCGTTGCAACCTCCGCACTTCCGCGCACCGCTTCCTCGCAGACAGAAAGCTCCAACTCCCCGGCATCGACAAATTCTCGGAACGTGTCGGTGGCGGTTACAAATTTGCTGTCAACGAGGCAGGACCACAAGACGTCTGTGTTGAGGGTCTCATCAGCGAGCGACGGGTCGCTCTGCTCGTCGTCTTCCAGAGCCTCTGCATTGCGCACGAAGCCTGCCCTCTTAAAACACTTGCTTATGGTATCGGCCTTTACCTGCCACCATGAAGCGACCACCATGTAAATTGCGCCTCTTAAGTTCACTTTAAGAGGCTGCTGCTGCTGCATGCTCAGCAAAAATCTCTTGCAAATGCGCTTTTTGTACAGCGCCTTTACGGTTGCGATGACACCCTGGTCGAGAGGTTGACTTTTCGCTGTAGTGTTGGCAGGCGAAAACTTTAGGTTGACTGCGGTCAACTTCGGCTTGACGTTGTGGGCAGTGCAGTTG
The DNA here is from genome assembly GCF_043290135.1 of Rhipicephalus microplus. Taxonomy (NCBI): domain Eukaryota; kingdom Metazoa; phylum Arthropoda; class Arachnida; order Ixodida; family Ixodidae; genus Rhipicephalus; species Rhipicephalus microplus. The sequence continues at coordinate 389,716,838 of NC_134710.1, forward strand.
TCGAGGATAAGCACGACCCACCGCTTCTCTGCCACCATATCCTTATCAAACTTGCAAAGCCAGCTGGTGAACAAATCCTGCGTCATCCACGCCTTTTTATTGGCTTTGTAGGTCACTGGCAGGCACTCTCGCTTTTTAAAGCAACAAGGCCTTGCCGATTTACCCATGACAAAGAGGCGGCGCTTGTCGCTCCCGTCCAAATTGACGCAAAACAATACAGTTATGCACTCCTTTGAGATCCTGCAGCCGGAGCAGGTTTCGCCTTTCAGCGCAAGCGTGCGGTTGGGCAAGAGGTTATAAAATAAACCAGCTTCATCGGCATTATAAATGTCTCTGTCAGTATAGGTCGACAGCATACTCTCCAAGTTCAAGCGAAGTTAGACTTCGATAGACTCGTCGTCGACAGCGCAACTTTCTCCGCACACCACTTTGCAGCTGATGCCATGGCGATCTTTGAAACGCTGAATCTACCCGTTGAGTGGATTGAAGTCGTCGTGGCCTAAAAGAGCTCCGAGACACTTGGCCTTTTGTTGTAGCATGGGGCCACTTACTGGGATGCTCTGAGCCCTTAATTCACGGAACCACCTGAACAGCGCTGCGTCCACGACTTCGTATTTTGACGTACGCATTCTCTTCGGTTACAGGGAAGACGAATCTTGCGGCAGTTGCTGCCGCAGTTTGTCCTTGTTTTTGTAGATGGTCGACACAGTCGTGTCGGAAACGCGGTATTTCGCCGCCACCAACGCCTTCTTCAGGCCACTCTCAATGTCCTTTATGACGCATTCCTTAATATCCAGCGATAAGGCGCGGCGTTTTTTCACACCGCTTGAAGACGCCGCCGACGCCATGGCGACAGGAGCTACGCAACACACGTGCGCTGGGCTCTCAGACGGCAACGACACGGCGAAGCGCACACCGCAAATCTAAAGAGGCAAAAGAAGCAGGTTGAGAAAAAAAAAAGCATGCTACCGCTTCTCTTCCCACTCCGCGCAGCGCGCACCCGGATCGGACGCTGCCACGGTCGCCACGGTGACGAAAACACGCTCCATACTTCCATGGTCTCCCCGACTCCCTCCCTACTGTACCCTCTCTTCTCCTCCGCATTGTTTGACTTTTCGCGGCGGTCTCCACGTGCGCCCTCCCACTCACACTCCCAACGTTCCGGCGCGCCGGGAACGCCACCGGGAAACCGTGCCGACCGTGCTCCGTTCGCCGATTTTATGGTCGCGCGCCTAAAAACTTCGCGCTATAACCGGTATTCTCCTTCGCACGCCTACGCAAAAAACGGTCGGCCTATACATTGAGTTCTATGGGCGACATATCGGTGGTAAAAAAAACCAACGTTATAACCGGTTCCGCGCAAAAAGCGGTTACTTTATAAGTGGTCTGTACTGTAGTTGACGTTTCAGTGCATTATTTTTCAAATAGAACCGCAAATCAGATACAAACACATCTATCAGCGTGCAAAACAAGAAAGAATTCTGACAGAGACCGGTTGTAAAAAATTCTTGCCACCAAATGTTTATTTAAATGATGACACCGGTTATATGTGCATACAATGGTAGACTTGTTGCCGTACACTCAGATGGATTGCATTTACTGCCTGGGCAAGACAGGGCAAGGACTATGAAATTTGACAGTGAGCTACCCAATACAGACAATTTTGCGCATAAATACCTTCGTCTCAAATGGCAAATGTAGATTGCAGGTACATGAATAATCAATTAAAGACAATCTGCAACTGTTGTGAAACGGAACAGCGCCAACAGCAAACAATAGCACCAAAGAACTTTACCTGCAAGAATGCAGCGTTTGCTCTTTTGGAGAGCAGCTTGACCTCTGCAACTTCGCGGTTCAACTTGGCTATTTGCGCTTTTTATTCAGTATTATTTCTTGCCACGGTTTGGCATTTACAGCGCAATGATTTTGCGGAAGTCAGCACACGGCGAATCTTCTAGCTGGTTATAGTTGTTTGCGTGGTCAAGGAGCGTTGGTCTTTTTTTTTTACTTTCTTGCCAGGTGCAGTTTCAGGTGGTTCTGTCTGTTCAAATTTGGTGGGAGGGTGCATAAAGTCTGAAGATCGTCCCACAGTTGTGTTTGTGGATGGTACTGATGACATGTCGCTCCATGTCAAGCTCTGCTGCGCCGGGGCTGAACCTGTTTTCTTCCTGCATTAAAAATTGCGTTCTGTTATAAGCGTTTCCTTGAAATTCGTTTTTTATTGACCCAATTCGTATGTGAGAGCCATGAGGAGACATCAAGCATTAAACATTGTTAGTTCCCTTTTTTTCTTTGGGCAGGGTTTATGTTCCTATACATTTGAATATTTCAATGTGCGGCGGACATTTGCCACGGGCGGCACCATGTATTTAAGTAGTGTGGAATCACTGACAGCACAGCATCCGCTTTCAGCCTTTTTATGTTGAATCCCGGCTTATAGTCGGTCGAAGTAAAATGCACACTGCACACCTTCGACCTGTCATTTGAGAACCAAATTTCATTGCCAGCACCTTGAAAGAAAGATGAACACTCAGTGAATTATTGTGGATCAAATACAAAATTCCTTGTTCTTTTTTAAGCCCCGCCGCGGTGGTCTAGTGGCTAAGGTACTCGGCTGCTGACCCGCAGGTCGCGGGTTCGAATCCCGGCTTAGGCGGTTGCATTTCCGATGGAGGCAGAAATGAAGAAGGCCCGTGTGCTCAGATTTGGGTGCACGTTAAAGAACCCCAGGTGGTCTAAATTTCCGGAGCCCTCCACTATGGCGTCTCTCATAATCATATGGTGGTTTTGGGACGTTAAACCCCACATATCAATCAATGTTCTTTTCTAAGGGGTATATCATGCAATTAGCAATTTATACCATGGTGGCGAAGCCAATAAAATACAGTTATGAAGTTAGCGTGTGACTTCACCTTGTTAACCACACATGACACATGTAACTGGCTGATATACATTAGCCCTAAATAAAACGGATGACCACATGAAAGAAGACAAGGACACGTGCTATGCACAACTTTTCATCAGGAGAAAAGTTTTCACGTATATGTCCCTTTGTCATGCATGCGCGTAGACGGGTAAACTAACACGTTTATATCAGACGCGGTAGCAAATGAATTCAAGTTCGATGTCGAACTAAGCGACAGAGAATATATATTCATTTAAGCAACCATCTCTGCTCTTTTTTGGTAATGTATTTAAACTACCAAAGCTATCTAGAAGAAACTGCTTCTTCCCACAATGGGTGTGTTTGAAAACCTAGTTGCATAACCACATGTAGTGACATGGCCTTCATATTTTCATATGTGCACTCTGGTCATCTTTCCTTTTTTTTTTTGCTAATAAACAGTTGTGAGTATAGCGCGTTTTCGTTTGCTTTCTTGAGGTTGTCGGTTTATTTTTTCGCGATAATATGCGGCTCAGTCTGTCATGCACCACCAACCAGTGCAGCAACGCACTCTTTTAGAGACACGTAGTAATTTACAACACATTACATTTTCAGCAAGCCAGAAAACGCCTAATTGAGCAGACTTACCCTTTATAGAAATCACCTTGATTCATTTTTCGCCGACCTCGGTCACTGGAAACTCATGAAAAGTCACATCAGGAGTCTTCCCTTACCTTGATTCGCAGAAAGACACGCAGCAAATCACCGTCGTGATGGTTCATTTGCACCAAGAAACCTGGCTTTGCTAGTGTACAAACTGCACCTACCTGCACGCTTCTATCGCAGCTTGGCACGAGCAGACGGTAGCAAAAGATCATCCTTATACTTTTGTTTATTCAAAAAGAGGCTTTTTAATAATATTTTTTATACATCCGGAGTGTATGCACGCGTAAACATTGCTACGTTTCTCCCAGCGTTGCGCGAACAGAAAAAAAAAAGCGCGGCAGCCCATGTTCCGGCCGCCAAAAACTGGTGCGGATGGGGTAAGTTGTAGCGCCGCAGGGGGCATAGCGGCAGGCGCCAATACCAGAAAGAGCGTGCTGGCGCTTCGCTCGCTGGGCAGGTCAGTAAATTACAGTAGGTTGTGGTTCATACTATGTTGAGGGGGACAGATGTCGTGTTTAGCGCAGACTCTGATCCAAGGTATATACTACATAGAGAAGTTGGTGTCGATGTGTGGAGTATACGAAGGGCTGGGCAAGTAACGCCGATGTTGATATTATTACATGCCAGTGCTAACTGTGTCGTGGGTTTAGTGACCACCCCGGCCTTTGTAAATAAGTGTCAGTGTGTAAATAAACCGAAGTTCGCCAGGAAGTGAGCAAGCTGTCCAGTCCTTCAACGTGTCATCGTGATCATCTGAACCATCGGGATTACATTCATCATCCCAATCTTAACTGGCACAGTCGAGCAGCGTGTCGCGGCGGCTTCCTGGAGGACAATGAGACATCCTGATTTTCTAGCACACACACCAAAAACCAAAGGTGGGGACAAAAAAAAGGATCATCAGGAGACGCCAGAGCAGAGAGGAAGATATGCAGTGAAGAAACCTGAACTTGGCGCAACACCGACCGTGACGACCAGCTGAGCCTGAATTGAGAGTGACGGCTTCTTACGCTTGGACATCGGCTTCTAGCCCAGAGCGGCTGGTGACTACTGGATTTATGGAGAGAACCAGTGTGTGACTGGCGGCCAGCGCACCTATCAAAGCAGATACTGAGTGGTGCACGTACACCCGACTACAGCGGAAAACTATTTCCACTACCTGCTGACTATAACTTCTACTCTAGATGGTGTGGCGACTCATCTACGCACTGTAAACTACAGGTGGGTGCCTGCTCCGTTTTCTCTGGGAGCACCATGGCTGCAAGGATGACGAGAAGTGAGAAGGCAGATGGGACTACTGAGGACCAGGAGTCAGATCGTAATGAGACATCGGCGGGTACGATTGGCGCAAATGTGGTTGCTAGTGAAAGCGCGGGTACTGCTTTGCAAGTTCGAATGAAGGAACTGGAAATAAAGAGTTTGAAGCACCGACCTGAGCTACAAAAATTAAAGATTCAGTCTTAGACAGGAGTTGAGGTGGAGCGGATTGACAGGTCTGGTTTGGCATGGTATGCAGATCAGTTGCGAGCAGTTCTTCCGCCAATGCCAGTTTCCGATGAGCAGGTACCTGCGTGGTTCCACAGCGCTGAAAATATGTCTAGAAGCTGCACTGTCCCTGAAAATGTAAAAATCACTATCATTGTGCCATTTCTGAATGAAAATAGCCGCACATTGGTGGCAAATCGAGCTGAGGACCGATTACTTTTATACGAGGATGTTCGCGATCTGATCCTGCATGAACTGAAGCTCACACCTGAGGAGTAAAAACGCCGCCTTTACGCCAGTCGGAAAGGTGATGAGACATGGGGATAGTTTATTTATTTATTTATATGTATTTATTTATTCATTCACTTATTTATTTATTTATTATGTATTTATTCATATACCCTTAAGGCCCATTTGGGCATTACATAGGGGGGGGGGGAGTTACAATACAGCAGCGTTATGTGCAAAACAGAATTATTTACACAGAACACGAAAAAATAATAAAAAGGTAAATGCATAAACAACTTTCGCACCAAAGAAGACAGAGTAATGCAATGTAGCACTCAGTATGGCATGAAACGAGGTGTGCGATAACTGATGTAATATTGGCACTAAGCTAAACAAAAGAAAGCCACAAAATATTACGGTTCTACATTCCACATCTTCATGAATCTGCTAACAAACGTGTCGTGATCACGCACAGTTAACACATCACCTGGTAGTTTATTCCAATGATAAGTCGCAAGAAACAATGGTGAGTCACGAAGGAAGTTAATGCGGGCAAACATGGGTTTTATTTTGTAAGCATGATTCACACAAGAAAAAATGCAATGAGCTGGTTTAATCTGTAAATGTAAGAAAGATGACTCACTGAAATGATGCTTGTGGAAATGAGACAGCAGTGCGGCAAGCCTACGTATTTCTAGAGTAGGTAATTTCAACGACGTTTTAATAGCTGTTATTGTATATAGCCGAGAATATTTTCTTGTGATAAAGCGGGCTGCTTTATTTTGAATGGCCTCAAGTTTATGAATAAGGTATTGCTGGTTTGAATTCCAAATAAGGGCGGCGTATTCCATTTTCGAGCGAATTAAGGTTGTGTATGCGAGAAGTTTGGTGGATTGGTTAGCAGAGTGCGAATTTCGTTTAATAAATCCTAGAGTTCTTAAAGCCTTACTGGCTATTGCCTCAACATGAGCATTTCATGAGAGGTTGTGTGCATGAGAAACTAAGTATTTTATTGTGGTCACATTTTGCACTAGCGTATTGTTGATCATGTAATAATGCAGCTCAGGTTTCGTAGTTCTTGTAAATTGAATGCATGAGTTGAGCGAACCATGCACTTCGGGCGCTGGTAGCTGCATTGGGCTTTGCTGGGGTGCAGGTGTCCTAGCAGCAACCTGAGCATACGTTGGCATGGCCACAGGATATGAGCTCGGGACAGGTGTGACAGTCATCGAGGCCAGGCTCTGGTGGGGCGCAGGCGTCGTTGCAGCAACGTGAGCATAACTGGGCATGGGATGTGAACTCGGAGCTGGTGTACTAGTCATCAAGGCCAGTTCCTCTCTCACGACGTCCCGTAAACTAGTAGCAGGTGGCGTCGTTCGAATGTCAAGGTGGCGAGGTGAAGCCTGTGCATAAAGTTCCTCGCGGATGATACAGCGGATCAGTGCACGCAGCTCTGTTGTATCATGACTTGAGCTCAGATCAGACATATCAGGTTGTACCCGAGTGGTCTGAAGCTCCTCAAGGCGCAGACAGGTAGCGACAACATCGGCTACGGTTTGGGGATTTTGCACCACAAGCGCGTTAAAAGCGACAGTAAGATGGCGTCGATGGCGTCGTTGTAAGATGGCGTCGGGTACACTCAAGACTCTCTTTTATTGACCCGAGTATGAGCCCCACAACCTAAACTTGACTGGTGATGATGAGTATGTACAGATGAAAAGATGGGACGCATAAATAATGCTCACGATACTTTGTTTTCGAAACATTAATTTCCATTTGCAATTGGCAGCACCATTGGGTGATTTGCTTAATGTCAGACTGCAGCGCACTCATATCTATATGACTAGTAATTTGTCTGTAAATTACACAATCGTCTGCAAAAAGTCTGATTGGGATGACAATTGAGAACTTATATCCTTACCGTAAATTAGGAATAGGATTCGCCTAAGCACGGTACCTTGCGGAACACCTGATTTAACCTTTACTTATGGAGACAAGGTATTATTAACAAAAACAGACTAATAGCGATCGGACAGAAAATTAGCAACCCATTTACAGATATTAGGGTTGATGTTGAGGGCGCTCAGTTTCACATATTCAGGCGGTTATGGGGGACCTTGTCGAAGGCTTTGGCGAAATCTATAAAGAGAGCATCATCGTCTGTTCTATTATGTATCGCTTCGTGAATATCGGTTATTAGTTCGAATAGTTGAGTTTCGCATGAAAGGCCACGCTGGAAACTATGCTGACTTGGTAAGAAGAACTTGCTCACAGCTAGATATGTCATAACTGCAGATGATATAATGTGCTCTAAAAAGTTTACATGGTGTGCTCGTTAGTGAAATTGGTTTATAGTTACTGAGCATAGAGGGGTCACCTAATTTAAAGATAGGAGTGATGTGGGCAATTTTCCAGGCGTCTGGTAAGCTACCACTATCAATAGATTGCTGAAAAAAAGCTAGAATATGAGAAATAACAGGCTTGGTTATTTTTAGCATTTTTGTGTAGACGCCAAATTGTTTGGGAGCCTTTCAATAGCTCGTTCAATACCTTGGTGTGAAATAAGTGAATCGTTCATGACAGAATCTAGAGTCGTGAAATCAAGGTCAGACGGAATGGAATTTTCATCTGTGAATACTTAACCAAAAAAACTTTTTAGTTCTGTTGCAACACATGATGGTGAAAGAAGTACACCATCCTTGAAAATAGACAATTGTGATGACAAGATGGTTTAGGGTATATTACCTTCCAATTTTTTTGTATTTTCCCTTAAGATCGTTGTTATATAATTGTTGAAGAAGTCTTTGGCTGCTTTGATTTCTGTCTTACATTGCTTGAATTGTTCACGGTGACGCTCCCAATCGCTATCAGATCCCGACTGTTTGGCTTTTGAGTTAAGTCGTTTTTTTTATTTATGGCACGTTTGACATGCAAGTTGAACCAGGCGCTTTGGGTTGACGTTGTCACTTCGATTTTAGGAATATACTTTTCTTTTAGTTTGGTTAGCTGCGTCTGTATCAGATGCCAGTTCTCATTAGTTGTGCACAGCGACAAGGTGCGCAAAAATTCTAAAGAAAAAGACGACACTTGGGTTTATAATCATATCAACATTAGCACGTGTGTAGTTGTAGATTGGTTTCTTTGGCTTTTCTGGTTTTTTGTTCTCTTAAGTATATTGACAATGAATCACATTGTGATCACTGATATTGTCTAAAACATTCACAAGTACATGATTGGGCTCGGTAGTCAATACAAGGCCTAAAATAGCATCACCGCGAGTCGGCAGTACAACCATTTGCGTCAAATTGAACAGGGCTAGTACATCAAGAAATTCCTGACGGTCAGACCTTCCTGCGCCGCCTTCGGGTATACACGTACGCCAGTTTATGCCTGGGTGAATAAAATCACCTGCCAAAAAATAGGGGACCGGGGATAACTGCATTGTATGAGGCTGAGCGAATCATTCAGTTTTCATTGAAATCGCCTGGCGAGTTTGGCGGACGGTAAAATACACCGACAGCACAGGTTAGAAATGACGATAACTGTAGTGCGACGCATAAAATTTCAATGGTAGCCTCTGTTTCAACTATGTGAGCGTTGAAGCTGTTTTTTACAGCTACTGACACACCACCGCCCCCAGAGGCCGTTATATCTTTAGTAAAGATTAGGAAATTATTCGACAGTGATAGCTCAAATTTAGCCACATCCAGGGGCAGCCATGTTTCTGTACCAAGTATGATGTCGACAGAGCAGCCCTCGATAAAAGAACACAGCTGGTCCTGTTCATGTAAAATGCTTCTGAAGTTCGACACAATCAAAGATAAGGTTCTACTTCTGCAATACTGTTTAGGTCACGTAGTTGGCGCAGGCGCGTCCCGCCTCGAAAGTGGGACTACCGTATCTCTCGAGTTGTTCTTGGTATACAGTTTGTCACCCAAGAACAGTTCATCGAACCGCAATCTGTACTTTTCGTTAGGTTTACGTTCAGTGCGTGCGAAGTCCCGAAGCCTTTTACTGATAAGTTGAATTCGTGGTTAGAAGTATTCTTCTATCCAAACGGACGGAGATGCAAGATTTTTATGTTTTGACGCACTTTGCAATATGGTGCTCTTGTCCTTGAATTTTAAGAATTTCACAATGATTGGGCGATTCTTACCGGGTGTAATATGACCTATTCTATGTGCACGTTCAAGTTCACCAAAGTTAAGGCCAAAGTTACGCAAAACGAACTCGCTTATAAGTTTTTCCGTATCGTCCCATTTTTCACCTCCTTGTTCAGGCACTCATTTGAATATCAGATTATTTCGTCTCAGCCGATTACTTAGATTGTCAACTACAATACTAGCTTGTTCAAACTGTCTTGAGCCAGTATTTTGGAGATGAGTTTTGACTTCTTCAAGGACGGGGACAAGTGCCGGCACGTCGGAGCTCTTGAAGTCAGCTTTTACATCATGTAGCGCTGAGGTTAGAGCAGCAACACTTTCACGAAGGATGTCGATAACTTTGGGTATTCTGTCTAGACTGAATATTTGTCTTTTTACATCTGTGATGCTGCTTGCATATCCTTAGCCTACCTGTTACATCCCTTTGAAATTTCTCGTTTTAAGACGCCAACTCCTTCAGGAACGTTAGTAGCTGAACTATCATATCTGGCCCTTGATTAGTCTCAACATCTCCAGCGCGAAAAATGAGATGTGACAGGCAGAACAGGACAACAAGAAGCCTACTACCCGCACCCAAAGAACGGCAGATTGTTGTCGGCCGGAGTCACCCAGGTGAATGTGTTTAGACGTGTCTACTTAATTCTACGAAACAAGCAATTCTTACACGGTATGTGCAATTATCAATACCCATGTCTATTTACACAGTAATAACTCGGTGGGATTCATGACAAAAAAGCATGAAGTTAAGTCGGTTACAAGACTCAAACTCACATAAAAGGAGTGAGCATACTTTGTTAGCATCAGTTGCCTGGCCGCAGATCCCACTGGCTGGTAGTTAACACGGCTTCTTATAGGCAAGATGCTTGAGGGCGCTCCAGTAGGTGATAGAAGCACCGCTACGATGATGACGATAAGCGGTGCCGACCGTCTGCGCAGGGGAAGCGGTCGGGACCTTGCCACGGGCCGGAAGCAGCACGTGTGGACTGGTTTCTGTGTAATCACCTGGTAGCGTCAGTATCAGCAGAACGCTGATCTTTGCTCAAACATTCTTGTGCCTAAAAAAAGCGAGCAGACTTCGTTAGCATCAATTGCCTGGCCGCAAATTCACAGTTCACCACGAGACTCGAGATATTGCTTGATCTCCGCAGTAGAGAAATTAGCAGTGTTCAGGAGCTGCGGGCGTTGCTTATTTCAGACCAAATCAAGCAGCTGATGGGCGAAGACATGCGCGCATACGTGCTTCAGCATGAGACAGCAGAATGGCTAAGACCTCATAACTTCGCGAAGTTGGCGCAAAAAATTTGATGAGAGCACGCGTCATGGAAATCCACGAAATCCAGCTGCTAGACGATCGAAAAAAGGTGACACGTTGAATCACCACTACACAGAAAGGCTAGCTCAGCGAAACGAGAAAACGGGTTTCCGATGCTTCCGATGCTCTGCTTGCAGAGAGAGCGGGCACTATCAGTGGCAGTGCTCGCAAACGACACAGCTGGCAGCGGAGGAGAGACCAGACCGTTTGTCTCCGGATAGACTAACCGCGCAGGTGGTATGTGAAGAGGTGAAGGAGAGCTTAATGCCTGGGCACGGTGGTGCTCGAATATCAAGATTAATATGGATAGAATTGATAAGTTCGGGTCGCAAGTTCATGGCATGTTTAGATTCAGGAGCGGATATTACAGTGATCCGGGAAAAGTCAGTCCCGCAATCGGCGAGGCTTCAGGGAGTTGGCCAAGTACGCTTGAAAGGAGCATTTGGGCAGGCAGTTGCAGCTAACGTCCCGTTAGCCCTGTATATTCTGGGCGGAGGCTCAGTTCTGGAGCTGATGGAACTGTGCGTGGTCACAGATGGATTCGCGGAAGAAGTAGAAGCTCTACTTACACCGGACACGCTGGAAAAGCTAAAGAGACGCGAAGAGAATCGCAGGCATTGGTGGTTCAGATAGTGAGAGCAGAGCAGAACGCTGTTGAGAAAATTGATCGTGAATATGACGCTGGAGTTAGGAGGAGCCGGAGCCCCAGCCAGACCCAGCGGGATCGCAAGCGGTTTGTTTGACAGGGCAAGTAACGGCTAATGAGGCGTATAATGAAATGTTCGCAAAAGACCAACGAGAAGACAGGTCATTGCTTTCGCCGTGAGAGCAGGTGCATGAGGGAACGCACGGAATGTTCATAGAGGGGGGTCTATTGTTCCACCGGGAACTCTTGAACGAGAGGGAATGTACCCAACTTGTATTACCCGAAGCACGCCGTGAAGAAGTGCTGGCTCTCGCTCTTGATGCACCTTTTGGCGGACATTTTTCCGCAAAGAACACAAAAGAGCGTGTTTATGGTGCATTATTTTGGCCGACAATGGTGTTGGACATCAAAAAGCATTGTCACTCTTGCCATACATGCCAGAAATTCGCCATTAGGAAGGTGGTCGATCGAGTGCCAATCACTCCCCTCACGCGACCGCAAACACCCTTTTAAGTAGTGTACCTTGAAAGTGTCGGTCCCGTGGAACCTGCACCATCGTGTGGCCATCGGGACGCTTTGTGCATGATTTAATTAGGTACGAGGGAGCCTGTGGTCACCCCGCTTCAAACTTTGACCCCGAGTGCAACTTGTCAGGCATTGTTGGATATATTCTCGCGGTATGGGGTCCCAGAACTCATATGCACTGACCAGGGAACTAACTTTACAGCCGCGTTGACTCGAGAGCTGATAGAAAAGTTAGGAGTGGATGTACGCTTTTCAACACCGGAACACCCACCGAGTAACGGCCGACCAGAGAGGTGGAACGGAACACTTAAGGCGATGCTGAAACATGTCATACGCTTATGCGTATGACATGTCAAACGATATTGCGCGAGATTGGGACCGTTACATACCATGTGTTTTGTGGGCGTATCGAGAGGTCCCCCATGAAATAACAGGGGTGTAACCATTTGAGCCAACGTACGGTCGTATGGCCCAAGGCCCATTAAACATGCTACAAAAAAACTGGATGGGAGATTGGAAACTTCCAATAGGTCTAAATAATCTGCGACTGCTTACTTGATGGAGCTACGTGCTCGAATGGCAGAAGCAGCTCGCGCAGTTGACGGCCGTGCAGAACGAATACAGCTGATCTATACTCAAAACTACAATCTTCGATCCAGGCCTAAAGAGTTTGGCGTGAGAGAGCAAGCACTCGTTCTTGAGACAGGACACGTAGAGAAGATTCAGCCTAAATGAATATATCGGCCAAGGTAGTGCAGTAGGTGCGACAAGACAGCTACATCATTAGGTTTCCGGAGGGTGCTGATAAATGGGTTCACGCCAATCACCTCAGGAAGTACTATGTCGGGGTACATAACACAGCAGTGGTGTGGCAGCTTAGGCTAGTTGGTATGGCATGACGATAGTTATAGCGCGAAAACAAAACGACGACACAGAGACAAGCAGGAGACGAAGGAAACGATCGCTCGTGTCCTTCGTCTCCTTCTTGTCTCTGTGTCGTCGTTTTGTTCTTGCGCTATAACTATCGACAGCAGTGGTGTTTGAGACAGACGAAGAGTTTGGCCAGTTAGAAACAGCACCGCAGCGTAGACAAGCACACAAAGGTGTAGTTATAGCGCTCCAGGGAAGCAACCACCTGTCGAATTCTCAGGCACGGGAATTGAAAGACGTAGTGCAAAAGTATGAGAACACTTTTTCCGAAAAGCCTGGAATATCTAAAGGCAGGAAGCATGAATCACTTTGCTCCCAGGCGCGACGCCGGCGAAGTCCTGTCCCTACCGAGTGCCGGCAGCACTGAGAGGAGAAGTGGAAAGACAGGTATCCGAGTTGAAGGGGTGGAGCTTGATATACTCGGTTGAAAGCAGCTTTGCGCACCCGGTGGTGTGCGTTGCAAAGAAAGACGGTATGGTGAGAATGTGAATTGATTACCGCCAACTGAATGCCGTCATAGAACCAGAAAACTTTCCAATGGCGAAAACAACGAAATGTTTTTATGAAGTGGCGAAGGCTGACTACATAATGCTACTTGATATGACTCGAAGATACTGGCAGATACCGGTCGAAGAGAGCTCGCAGAAGCTCACCGCATTCATGATTACGAGTGGCCTACACGCATGGCGTGTAATGCCGTATGGGCTGCGGAACTCCGCTGTGACTTTCCAGAGGATTATTAGTGAGCCACTATAGCGGAAGTAGGCCTAACGATTAACCCGCAAAAGTGCCGGCTTGCACAAGTGAAGCTTAAGTACTTGGGGCATGTGGTTGGTTCAGGGTCTCACTTCCTTGACCCTGATAGGGTTATAGTGCGATAGCGCTACTGAAGATACTCCGGACAAAGCGAGATCTGCAAAGTGTGTCAGGGCGTTTTTAATTATTACCGGGAATACATCCCTTCGTACTCAGAGATAGTGCGCCCGTTGACTGATCTAACCATCCGCCGCGCACCTAATGCCATCCCGTGGAGCGTAGAAAGTGAGAGCGCTTTCAATACTATTAAGCAGGCCCTGAAGGCTGTGCCTTCGTTGAGTGCTCCCCACATAGACAAGGAGTTTGTGCTAACTGCTCATGCCTCTGAAAGGGGTGTAGGAGCTTGTTTGGCTTAGGAGACAGATGGAAATCTAAGACCGATTGCCTTCCTCAGTAAGAAGCTCACGCCTCAGCAGGCAAAGTGGTCTGAAATTGAAAGAGGGGCATTCGCTGTTGTGTGGGCGCGAGGTCGGTTGGACACCTGGCTATTTGGCGCCAGAGTAAAGGTTGTGACTGATCACAACCCACTAACCTACCTGACCCGCTCCATGTCATCTAGTGCTGGCCTGATCCGCTGGGCTCTGGCGTTACAGAAGTACGACATCCCATTTTCTCACATGAAAAGATCTCTTAATGAGTGCGCCGATACCTTGTCGCGATTGAACAGTAGAGATCAGTAGAGTAAGCCTAGAAAGACGGGTAGAAGTTTTTTTTCTCTTTTTGACTACTACTACGAAATGGGCATGTTGTGAAGTAGTATGGAGGTTTGTTAGATTTAGGCAGGTACGAAGAGAATGATGCCTGAATGTTCATTAATTGCCATGGTGCACTAAGGAATGTACGGAACAGAGCTTAACCTGCAAGTTACGATCCGACTAGTGCGCGGGTCTGAGTAGTAGAGTGCGTTTCTCTGCATTTTTTTATTTTCGAATGTGTGCCCTTCCTCGTGGTATTTTGCGTGACTTTGTGCGTTTGGGTGACCGCAAACATTTTTGAAAGGGACACTTGTGTGATAGTGCTTTTTAATTACGTAATGTTGTTATAGTGAATCATTTGTAACATGTTTTTGTTGTTGTTGTCTTAGTTATTTTGTATGATGTTTAGGTACGACTCGAAGTGTCGGCAGTGTGCCTAGTGAGACGCCCCCTCTCTCCATACGGTTCTTGAAGTTGTATGTACAACAAGCGTACATACAACATTCTTGGTTTGGAAGGAGTTATGTTTGGGGCACGCGAAAGATGGCCAGTCGGTAGACGGCAACCGACAAAAAGGGAAGTTAATGAAAAGAGGCTGCCCAGACGCGGACCAAGCCATTCTCCTCGGAACACGTCTTTGTCGCCAAACCCCGTGAGCCTTTGTTCACCGCACCATGTGCTGGGGAGTTGCCCGCACGGCGGTAGCGCTCTCACGGTGAGCCAGACTGAGAAATAAGTGGTCGCTGTCGTGACACAGCTCCCGACAAGATAATGTGGTGCCATGTTGTAACAATACGTGTGTATATGTGGTAGAATCGTGTCTACTAGCGCCAGACAGCCGACCGGCCATGTATACAGGCTTGTTGCCACACGAAGGTATTTTTCAAACTGTACGTCGACAAAATGACGGAGTTCTTAGACGATGCTGCGAGGATAGCAAAGACCAGAGGCGGAGACCCATCTCTGAGGAAAGGGTAGTTGTTTGCTCAGTTGTTGGAGCATCTAGTATAGGTTCGTCCACGAGGCTGTCTCAGATAAGGTGGGAGGTATTTAATGAACAGAAAGGGAGAGAAGGGGAGCTTGGTGCTCGGGAACGAGATCGGGAAGCGGGGACAAAGGTCGTGCTTAGCGCAGACTCTGAACCCAGGTTGATGCTACGTTGAGAGGGGCAGAGGTCGTGCTTAGCGTAGACTCTGATCCAAGGTTTAAACTACATTGAGAAGTTGGTGTCGATGTGTGGACTATACGTAGGGCTCGGCGAGTAACGCCGACGTTGATAGTACATGTCAGTTCTTACTGTGCGGTTGGTTTAGTGGTCACCCCGGTCTTTGTTTGTAAATTATTGTCAGTGTATAGATAAACCGAAGTTCGCCAGGAAGTGAGCAAGTATATAGTCCAGTCCTTCAACGTGTCGTCGTGATCATCTGAACCATCGGGATTACATCCATCATCCCAATTTTAACTGAAGTCATGTTCTTACATGACACACATTTCATGATTATCATGTTTGCAGCAGTCATGCACCGTCTTAATCTATTCACGTTTCGTAATACTGAATTTGGTATATGCGAAGCTAGACAGACGACCGCGAGCACATCATGATCATGGAATGTAGTGTTGTTCTTACATGACAATCACCTCATGATTATCATGTTAGCACCAGACATATACCTTAGTTATCTATTCACGTCCCGCAATATCTAATTTGGTATATGTGAAGCTAGTAATATGACCACGATCCCACCATGAGCGACACGTGTGGTCATGATTTACACCACATGCGTGTCGTGATTTTTGAGTTAGGGTCTGTTACTTATGTTGGCCATGCAGTCATGACATATCATACCAGTTTTTTAACATGTCATATGAACAAAACCACCGCAAAAGGAGCAAGGCCGTGAAAGGTAAATCATGCCATTCATGGCATACTTGTCATAATTTTTCTGTTATGAACAGTCGCTTATGTTCGTCATACATCGAAGTTAAGTCATAAAAGCTTTGGTATCAATAACTTTATATATACATTTACCTCTCACAAGCATACGCCAAGTCCCGAGCGGCTGCCGATTCTACGTCTATGAAGACGTGGAATCGGCAATCAGTAAGGTAAAAACACAGTATACTATACTTATGGATGACTTCAATGCAAAAGCAGGGAAGAAACAGGCTGGAGACTAGGCAGTAGGAGATTATGGCATCGGTACCAGAAATGCCAGCAGAGGGGACCTATTAGTGCAACTGGCCGAGTAATTTACGGATCTTGAATGCTTTCTACCGAAAACGATGGACTTTAGGTGCACATAGGGGAACTCTAATGACAAAAGTGAGTACGAAATAGACTTTATACGAAATGCATTCCCAGGCATTGAGCAGGATGTGCAAGTGCTTGGCAAAGTGAGATGCAGTGATCATAAAATTGTAAGGTCTTGATTCGGCTACACTTGAAGATGGAACGACAGAAACTGATATGCAGGAATCCAATCAATTAGCTAGCATCAAGAGAGAAAGTACAGGAACTCAATGTTTCGCTTCAGAACAGGTACTCGGCTCTTATCGAGGAAACCAGCCTTAGCATATACGCAATGAATATTATTCTAACGAATGTCATTACGGAGCGTGTAGTGGAAGCTGGAGGTATGGTACATACACAGGACACTGGCAAGCTGTCCCAGAAAATGAAGAATCTTATTAAGGAACGTCAAAGCATGAAAATCTCAAGTACAAAACACAATAGAGTTCGTAGAGCTTTCGAAGTTGATTAATAAGCGTAAGGTATACGATGTAAGAAGGTATAACATGGAGAGAATTGAACACGCTCTGAAGAAAGCAAGAAGCATCAAAGCAGTCAAGAGGGAAATTCGGATAAGCAAACATTGATTGTATGCACTGGGAGACAAGGAAGACAAAATGACTACCAATATGGAGTGTATAGTTAAAATAGTGTAGACGTTTTACAGAGATCTGTACAGTAGCCCTGGAAACCAGGACATTAATATCAGAACTAGCCGTAACCGAGATGAGACCCCACTAGTAATGATAGAAGTCAGAAAAGCCTTGGAGAGCGTACAAAGACGGTGGCACGAACGTTCGTGGCTGGCCTAGTAGCTAGAAGCACTAGAAAACTCACCGTCAACGCAATAAAAGAGTACGAGAGCAAAACAACTCTTGTTAAAGAAGAGAAAGCTCAAATCTACGTATCCTGGTTCCCAGCCCACATGCGACAGTTACCGGGACTCGACCACTGCAATCCCAACGAAGAGGTCAACCGCCTGGCGCGTGAGCTCACACGCCGCGCCATGGACAACGACCCCTCGATGAGTGAGCGGCACGAGAATCTCTGCAGCCAGGACAAAGCACTCACATGCCACGCGATCACTTCACATTACCGGGGACAAAGACGTGCCTTTCCAGCACCGCACCCAAAACTTAACAAAGCACAAGCTCTAACTCTAAGAAGATTGCAAACACGTACGTACATAACACCATCCACCTTACACACAGTCGACCCTGACACACCATCCACATGCTCCCTTTGCAACCATCCCTATTGCAATTTCGAACACATGCTCTGGCTGTGCCCTACCCATAGCGCAGCACAACTGAATACCCAAGAGGCTTGGCAGGAAGCCCTCAAGAGCAATCAATACAAGCAGAAACTACAGGCGGTCCAGAGGGCCCGGGACATCGTTACAAGCTTTCGGCTGCCAGCGCCATCCTGGGCGGAGCCTCCAGGTTGAATTAAGGGTCGAAATGGCCCTTTCTCAGCCTCCTCAGGATATGTTTAAATAAAGTCAATCTCTCTCTCTCTCTCTTTCTCTCTCTCTCTGCAGAGCGTACAAAGAGGCAAAGCTGCTGGTGAGGATCAGGTAACATCAGATCTGAGGAAAGATGGAGGACAGATTGTGTTTGAAAAACCAGCGACCCTGCTTATGAGGTGTCTTCTGACGGGAAGAGTACCAGAATCTTAGAAGAATGCTAACATGATCTAAATACATAAGAAGGGCGATGACAAGAACTTGAAGCATTTCAGGCCGATCAGCTTGCTTTCTATAATATACAAGCTATTTACAAAGGTAATTGCTAACAGAATTAGGACAACATTATAATTCAATCAACCAAAGCATCAAGCATAATTTCGAACCGGCTACTCAACAATAGACCACATTATTACTATCAATCATGATAAGAGAAATGCTCAGAATATTGCCAACCACTAAAAATAGCCTCCACAGACAGATTACGAGATAGCGTTTTATTCAGTAGAAATATTAGAAGTCATGCAGACATAGTGGAATCAGGGCGTCGACGAAGCATATGTAAACATCATGGACGAAATCTACAGGGGATCCACTGCTACCATTGTGGTTCATAAAAAAACAGCAAAATACCAATGAAGAAGGGTGTAAGGCAGGGGGATACAATCTCCCCAATACTATTTACCGCGTGCTTACAGAAGGTTTTAAGAGGCCTAGAATGCGATCAGTTAGAAATAAAAGTTAATAAAGAGTACCTCAGTAACCTGCGCTTCGCCGATGACATTGCATTGCTCAGTAACTCAGGAGACGAATTGCAACGGATGAATACAGAGTTAGACAAAGGGAGCATAAAGGTAGGTCTTTAAATTATTCTGCGAAAAACAAAAGTAATGTACAACAACCTCGGAAGAGAGCAACGCTTCCAGTAAGGTAATGGTGCACTTCAAATTGCAAAAGACTATGTCTACTTAGGGCAGGTAATAACCACGGAGCCGAACCACGAGATTGAAGTAACCAGAAGAATAAGAATGGTGTAGAGCACAATTGGAAAGCACTCTCAAATCACGACAGGTAGATTGCCACTATCCCTCAAGAAGATACCGGCTGCAGCTTCCAGGTACCTAGTTACAAAGCAAAAATCTGGAGACTTATAAAGAGGGTTCAGATTAAATTGAGGACGACGCGGCGAGCAATGAAAAAGAAAATGGTAGGTGTAACCTCAAGAGACAAGAAGAGAGTACAGTTGATTAGGGAATAAACCAGGGTTAAGGATATCATAGTTGAAATCAAGAAGGGGAAATGGACATGGGCCGGGCTTGTAAGGCGTAAAGAAGATAACCACTGGTCATTAAGTGTAACTAACTAGATTCCTATTAAAAGCAAGCGGGCTAGGGGGAGACAGAAGGTTAGGTGGGCAGATGAGATTAAGAAGTTTACAGGTATAAATTGGCAGCAGCAAGCACAGGACCGAGTTGACTGGCGGAACATGAAAGAGGCCTTTGTTCTGTAGTGTACGTAGTTAGGCTGATGATGATGATGAAGATTATCTTTATCAAAATGGCCAGGAGAGCTAGTAGTCGTAGGCGACTAGATAAATAGATAGATAGATAGATAGATAGATAGATAGATAGATAGATAGATAGATAGATAGATAGATAGATAGGTAGAGAGACAGATTGATTGATAGATAGATAGATACGCTTAATGTCACCAAAGTTCGCTAAAAAGTGCTTCGCATTTACTAATTACTTCACCTAGTTTCCGTTTTGAAGCACGGCATGATGGGCTCTCTCCATAATGTCCACACAGCACTCACGAAGGGTAGTCTTTGGTCAAGAGCAGGAAATGGCTAGAGCATCGAGAAGGGGGTGAATGGCTCGATGGGGTGCGTATGTCTTGAATTTATAAAGTAGAGGAAGCGCTGGTCAGAGCGTGTAGTAGGTTTTAGTGCTCTCAGTGGTGCTCTGTCTTTGACCTCCTGCATGAGCCGGCCGGTCTGTGCCGAACCAGCACTCTTCAATTAAAAGGTACCGAGTGCCATATTCCAAAGTCTCGTCAAGTCTCGCTACTTGCGTGATGTTGCCGAAAAAGGTAACGTGTTGGGTTGGCACTGCTGGCTTCCAAACGGGTTGGCTTGCAAAGGCATGTGGCGTGACGTCATGCTCTCTCATTTTTTTTGTTCCACCATATTTCACAGACACAGCGATTTCCAAAAGTCAGACCACGCAAAATGACGGTAGTGACGTACGCTGCTCGTCATACTTCCACCTAAATCTGCGACTTGGTGACGAAGCATTACGAGCAATCCGCCTCAAGGTGAGTCGCTCTGAAACTACCAGTGAAAAGCACAGATTTACTGCAAATCCTTTAACGCTGTTTATTTTTGGCTTGTCCTGCAAATTGATGTGATCGCGCTTCACATCCAATTTTTTATTTCAACGTAATGGCTTTTTTCTTGGGCAAATAATAGTATGAACTTGTATACTTATTCACATAAGGTGCTATCAGTGCTGTAAATATGAAGAGGCGCTACGACGTTCCCAGAAGCCGAAATCAGCTCCAAAAAGTGAGTTTAAAAAACATAGCATTACATGAAAAACTTTAAAACTACATAGGTTACCTAGAATCAGAGAGGATCAAGTAACATACTTCTCGATTACTACTATATATATATGTCTGTAACATATACCTTTGGTCGCTATTTTCATGAACACAAATTCACGGAAACGCACTCGTCATGAAATAGCCGTCGTCACACAGTGATGCTTCTATATATTTTCATTGGTTCGTAAATTTTTTTCTTTCAAAACAAAACGTGGTTTCGCACCATTCGGCTATACTGGCATAACATACAATGATGGGAGGAAAATCGAAATATCAAGTATACCATGCTTTTCATCTTTTCCTTGAATCGACCGTCATCATACGACATCATCGCCTTTTTCAAGGCGGGTCAATCAAAGAGGCCATGGAAAAAGCACGTTAGGGGAAGGTAGCTGCTGGTGCAGAGGGAGAGACGATACAATACTCTAAGACGATAAAGTAGCAGGGGGAAGGAGGGGCAGGCTCTCGACTTAGTAAATGCATCACTACTCGATAACCGCAGCCTCTATACGTCCTCAAGATCGCCAATGCGTACGCGATCACGCATTAAATAGTGTGCAGGAGCGACACACTTTCGGTAAACAATTGCGAAATTAAGAGTATTTTTTTTCATCTCTTGGGCTTTGGCTAAATTTGCCTTTTGCCGTCTCCAATACTCCGATTTACTCGGCCAGAATCTGACCAGCTAAGTACACTGGAGCACGCATAGGTATATTCGAACAAGACCTCACTTTGTTATTAGAAAATCGTGCCTTTGGACGACCCTAGTTTCTCGAAAAAAAAAAAGGACGTTGATAGTGATCGACAACAATCAACGCAGTTTCACACTCTTGACGCTCTTCGTGCACGTACGTACCTAAATGCTTTCAATTTCATCGGAAATACTTGGGGAACAGCGCCGCCTCCCTTCCGGGAACCCCCTATTTCATAGTGTAAGGGCCGAGAGGTTGATAGCGAGGGCTCTGCAGTTGGGGTCTCTAATTTTGTTTTGTATATAGAGTCAGCTCATTTCTTATGTCTCGTCAAGCGCTCATGTTTAGACTCAAACTTCACAGATGACAAACTTACTAGGTATATTTTTCTATAAAGCCACGTAACATATTTACAATACCAATCACAACTTCATGAAATTAGCGATTTTATATTGCAAGATTTTTTTTGAATTTTAATATTCATTCGGAAAAGGTAATAAATCACGCAGCAGCTTCTCTGCACTTTATTAGCAGCAGATATAAATTTTAAACATAATAAATACATGCTTCAAAAAAACGCACCTGATTTTCACTTGAGGTACGGCACTCGGATAAAGTTTTTACTGTTATATTCTTTTTTCTTGTCAAATTCTTATTTTATATTGATGTGCTGTATTGTATTCGGGTAACTAATGGGTAGTTTCAGGAAAATACTCGTTGAAGCAAATATTTACGTTGATAAATCTCCAGCTCACAAAAAAGTCACTGCACTGCCTATTGCACTAAAATAAACTTAAATGCTGTAGTTTAAATGATGTAATTTTGTTTCTAATAAACATTGTAGGCTTGGCAAAAGAAAAAGCACCCCGGTATGTTTGAAAGAAAAACAAAATGTATTGCTGCTTATATACCACTATACGGTCCTTTGCTTCAGTATAAAATAAAGTAGTCGCAACAGGGCCGCTTATTTGGCTGCCATGTAATTTGAATTGACAAGTTTATAATCGATGGCTAACCTAGGTTAAGTATCAGGGCTAGATAAATGGAGATCAGAAAAGGGGAAAATCAGAGCAAGTTTACTACCGACATGAGAAAGAGCTTTTATTTAACTGCGGCTCTGGCATATATGCGATCCTTATTAAGATGCCTTTACTGCACCAAACTAACAACGTGGCACAGAATAAAAAAAAGTTGCACAGAGACTAACATAGCATTGCTTCACATTTAGAAAACTAATGAGGGTCCCGTCAAATTGTGGGATACAATGGGGGCCCAGTTCACAGTAATATAATACGAAAGTGTTTTTTTGGGTTTCCAGATTCAGGCGACATAATTTCCTCGTGGTTATGACGTCAATAAAATGAATGGCTACGTATGGAAAAACAACAACAAACTTATATGCTGTTGGAAAGTGAACTCATGCACCACCAGACGCGATGGTGAGTCTGGCACTCCACCAAATGAGCTGAAGGGACATGTAACATAGTGCACGAATAGGCCTTATATCTCTCCCACATTCTCTCTAGCGAAGTGCTTTTTGTTGGCAGGGCAGGGCAAGCTAAAGTGCCTCGACTGAGGCAACTAAGCGAGTGGAGTGGTGGACCACCTGCACTCGTTCGCAGTTCAAGTTACGAACCTCTGCCTCTCATGTTAAATTGTACTAGAACTGTTCCCATCTCACTGAAACGCAGAGTGATCGTGTATGCACGAGCATATGATGACAATTCGTGGGGTTTAACGTCCCAAAATACCATATAATTATGAGAGATGCCATGGTGGAGGGCTCCCGAAATTTTGATGTTTGGGGCTATTTGACGTGCACCCAAATTGAGTAGCACTTTCGCCTCCATTGAAAATGCCACCTTCGCAGCTGGGAGTCGATCCCGCGACGTACGGGTCAGCAGCCGAGTACTTTAGCCACTACACCGGAGCATAAGCACAGGCGTAGAGTATCTGTTACTCGAAAGCACGCACTGTGATATTGCGCCAGTTGAAGTTTTGAAAAAGTGCATATCGAATACCACCTTTTATTATGCGCTTGTCAATGTCATCTTTGCAAGAAATTCACGATTCGCTCTATCCACGTATGTGTTAACAAATTCAGGTACCACAACGATTATATCACTATCATGGCCGTTAGTCTTCGCAACGGGAATGCACTCATGCACGTTAGTCTTCGCGAGTGAATACACTCACGTTGACGCCTATATTGCGGTCAACGTGAGTGTATTCACGTGAATCGGTGCTATAGCTGGCAAACGCAAATAGACGTTGTAAAGTCTCATATATCACTGCACAATAATCCCTACTTCTGTAAAGACACATTATACTTTTGTGCGATACGGATTCCTATGACGAAGGGTTCAGCTATGTATATTTGTCATTGCTCTTAACCGCACACCAGCATGACGCTTTCTGTCAGGACGCTTTTTGAGCAGAAATTGTATATGCTTGAAATATCTTTATGGCTTCTACGCACATTGTTAGCACGACTAATAATTTACAGAGGACGATAGTGCGATTGTTTGCCGATAACTGTTGCGAAGCTCTTACCTCTTCTTAAATCGAACACAATGTGTCATCCTACCGCTCTCCGTCGACGCCATTTAGTGCGGGCAACGCACTCAAATGACGCGTGATAAATTTTGACGAATGACACATTCGACATACGCGTAAGTTTGCGCACCTCACTTCGCTACAGTCACCATTACGTCACTTACTGATAGTCACTTGGAGTATGCAAAGGTTCTATAAATTGCGGGCGGATGTGGGTCTCTTCAGACATTCGATACTGTCAACTGAGTGTGGTCAATATTTGAAAAAACAACAAGAAAGTAAGTATTTTTCCTCTTTTTTCGTATTAAACGTTTTCTCTGTATTGTTTGTACAGACTCAACTCGAAAATATCTGTTTGGGCACCGTTAGGATTGTAAGGCATCACTGCGCTTGCAGCTGGTAAAAAGAAAGAAAAAAAATTTTCTTTGCTCACTTGCACCTTGTAACTTCGCTTAGCGTTCACCTTTATGAACCACACTGGCCGCAACTTTATTCACATTCAAAGTTGAAATTTCTAGCAAATATCATTCGCGTAATATTTCCGAAACAAGTGCCAGATCAGGCAAAGTATCTGTGCACGCGTTAGCCTAATATAGGACGGTCATGTGCGCATGTTTCAAACTTTTCAATGATCTACCGGCATTGATATATGTAGGCTCAGGCAAGTATAGTAAACATTTCAGCATTTTATATTCAATACATTGTTGTGTCATAGGTCCACTCAAGAGGATCGACCAAAAGTGTAACAACATGCACTGGCCTATCCTCTTGGCGTGAACTAAATGGTTTTAAAGTATAGTAAATAAACAGCCTCCAATATATGATGCATATTTTACTAAGACATCCGTCTGCTTTATAAATATGATACACTATATATATTAGAATAATTAAAAGTAGTTTATAACAGTATAAAATATAACTCATTACATTTTCATGTCAATAATAACAAGTAATTTTCTTAGTTGCTTGGTCTGGAGCGCGCTTATCGCCGTTACATTGTTGGACAACATTAAGATCCAATAAGCTGTGCGCTGACCCAGACGCGATACGTGAAGCCAGGTCCAGATGAAGAAAAGGCTTCTGGTTGATGCAAGGACGTGTACTGTGCCATGTGCACTCTTTCGTGACCTTCGAGCTTCGTTTCAAACAATACACGTACGTTCTGATTCTGATTAAAAGCTCCTCGAAAATTTTTAAAATGAAAAGCATTAGTGACTATCGGTAATTATTCAAGTTGCATATTGCCTTTCATAATATAATAACTTGGGGCATCAGTACCAAGTTCAGTTCCAGAAATCAATGCTGATTGCCCCATTGCCACCTCAAGGTGAAGCCAACTTACACGCTATTAGGTATCACACTGTGAACATCACTGTTTGGCTGTCTGGCTGTGTACAAGATGTCAAGTTCGGGGAACAATTGCACTGGAAATTTTTCATGTATTTCGGCACCGAATACGTACGTTGGTCTATATAATAAACAGCTTTACATCGAAGAACACAGCCATGTAGGAACGGAATGAATGCTTCTGAAGTTTGTTTGGAAACAACTTGAGGTTCACTGCTCATGAAGCAGCGCATGCGAAGAGCGAGTTTTGGTGTCTCATTTCTCCAGAAAGAGCCACATCAAGTAGTGATTTGACAAAGTTGCCTTCTACGGTATAGAATGATTTTGTCGGCGTTGAACAGTTGTGCACTTTAGGAACTGTTGCAGCATCGCCAGAGCCTGTTAACTGTGAAGCACCTGCATGAGTAATACCTGTGTGCAGTATTTTACACTGATATCTCTGACCGGCAAATTGAATAGTGCTCTCTCTATTGACGCAACATGTTCTGCACTTGTCCGTACACTTCTAAGCATCGTAAACTATTCCACAGATATGGAAAAAGAAGGGACACGTGTCTAACCCATTGCGCTGCAAAATATTTTACGATCAACAACCACCACCTTTCCCAACTCGCGTTTTTTCTTGAGCAGTTCTGAGCAGTGGCAACGCAGAGAAATGTTGATTAGATGTGAAAATAACCAGATGTTAAACGTTTTCAGGCGTAACACACCCCTATCGACCCTGCGTCTCTGAAGGTATAAAGCCTTTGACAGGTTAAGTCGCATACATAAGCGGGACAGCTGAAATTGGACTGCTAACATCACTTAACTTGCCATCCTGCACGTTTGATGTGACAGTTGTCTGCAGCTATCTTTTCGACTACTAACTAAATGACAAGTTTGCCTTGTATTTTTGCATCGGTAATGGTTACTCAACCTGAATGTACAGTACATGTCGTAACGTTGAGAAACCTCTTTACTCCGGCAATTGTTGAAGTCACATCCTTTTGAGCTCATTGTTTCAAAAGAGATCACAACGCAAATTGGGGTAACTTATCTGATGACAGTATTTTGAGAGCTAATGCGTTTTGGTGCTACTGATGACCACCTGTCATGCTACTTGCTTGAGCCATCCGAGCCCACGCGATCCCGCATGAATAGACGCAAAGAACGTGTACGCAAAGCTTTACGTCGCCTTTATCGTCATTGTGCATACCTTATACATATAATATGATGCGCTCATTTCTAAGAAACAACTTACGCCCTAAAGCAGTGTGAATGCTACGAACTCCAATCGAAAACTTTTAAATTGCTTCTTCCCAGAAATAACGCATATGAGTAGGTCTGCAGAGCTCACCGGTTTGCAACAATACCTCCCACCCAGCTCTTTTTTATTGAAGGCCCATAGCTTGAATTGCTTTGTCACACTTAGTCCTAGACATCTTGACTGAGTAATATGTAGCAACGTCGTAAGATGGAACCTATTGTTAGCGAGCCTGACGTAAAAGGCTGTGCTGTACTCCAAATGACTTGCATGACACAATACACGGCTTTATAACAATCCGAGCACTCCGTTTCACATTTTTGGGCAACGTGTTACTGAATTATCGCGGATCATCTTCGTTGTACCAGTGCGGCAGGGTTTATATACAAAATAAACACTTGATGGATCATGTACAGTTCCCACGTAAAATCATGACGTCGCGCGCAACTAGCCTTGCTACACTATGACATAACGCCATCAATTCTGTCACATGGTGCAAATTTTCTTGACGTGATTGTGTAGTTAGGGGTTGAATCATCTCAGGCTACGTGGTGACTTCATTACGAGTCTTCAAAAGGGGGCCGTTCCAGCTGGCTCTGCTACACCGCGTAAAGTGCAGAAAGCTT
Source organism: Rhipicephalus microplus (assembly GCF_043290135.1). NCBI lineage: Eukaryota > Metazoa > Arthropoda > Arachnida > Ixodida > Ixodidae > Rhipicephalus > Rhipicephalus microplus. Next base: position 389,744,011 of record NC_134710.1, read on the forward strand.
TGAGAAGGAAGATTCAATGGGAGATAGAAAGGGGCATGATCTTTACTATCTACCGACAAGAAAAGTACAGAAAAAAAAGATCGCTTTCGCCTTCAAGTCGTCTTTGGCGAATGTATAAGACATTATGCGACTTCTCATGTCAGCCACCGGCAGATGCGAGCAAGGAAGCACTTGCACATGAAGTCAAACACCAACACAGAAGCGTATGGATGCACACACACGAGCTGCGACACCCATACAAATAGGAGGAACCAAAATGGGTTGAATCAGACTCAGTCACAATGCGCACTGGTGCATCCTCCATATCTTAGTGTTACGTTGACCAAGATTTAACCGGCCATGAGTAAACGTAGTATTTTACACTCTAAATATAGCAAAGATATCCTGGTGGTACTGACAAGATGTCACGCGCACGTATTTTTACATATTGTAAGAAAGTGGTTTAACAAGCGCCCGGCATAGCTGCTTTATCGGCGACCAAAATGACGATCGAAAAATCGGTCATTGTTTCAGTCAACCATCAGCAAAATCAGACAGTGAAACCTGTTTCACGAAGCACAGAAGTAACACATACCAAAAATACTACGGACACAATTATTTGATACCACTCAACGAGGTGTAAATCATACATAAAAGCTAAAAATTCCACGCAACATGCATAATGTAGACCACCAAGTAGCTGAACCAAAGAGGACCACTGCAAGCGTAAGCGACCTTTCTTTCTGAGTGCTTTCAATGTGACGCTACTCGAAATGTCAGACCCTTGAACGCTGCGATGTCAGCTCACGTTAAAGAACACCAGATGTTCGAAATTTTCAGAGCCCTGCACTATGGCGTCTCATAACCAAGTCATGACTTTGGGACCTAAACCCGGGTTACTATCATTATTATTTGTAGTAGTAGTGGTACAGTAACCGATGTGGCCAACAGAAAACGGGGCCTCCACAGATACCGGTGCATGATGGTGGGGTGCGCGTTTCCACATGAGTACCGCCAAACTTCATCACCTGTCACCGTTCGTAACGCACCGAGCGTCTGCGCGCCTGCGTTTGTCTCTTCTTGTCAATCACTGCGGCGCGAGCCTATACTCCTGAGAGGCATCACTATCATTTGTCGTGTGAGCGCTTTGGTTTGAAAATAATATGCTTGCACAACTCATGATAGTATAGCAACAGTTACACTAACGTTGCAGTGTGCAAGTAATTAGACAGTTATACAATAAGGGATACCAGGCGTACCGTGATAGTGGGATCAAAGTACGCATGTGCAGATACGCACGTTACCCGTACCGCTAACCAACCGCGTCCTATTTTTCAGATTGAACGTTTCCGTGTTAGCGTAGGTGTAAGTAGTGTACGTAAAATATGGAAGCGCTCTCGGACGCCCGCTTCGAAGTGATTTTGGCGCAGTTGTTGAACGAATAACTATGTTCGCAGCAAACTACTGTTTAAAGTGGCTTCAATTGCCTTCAGTTAGCTTCGACGACCGAGTATTACGGATAAGTTGGCGAAGTTTTTGAGATAGCTTCCGATTTCGAACGTGTCTAAGCCTAACTACAGCCCTGCCGCGGTGGTCTTAAGACAAAGGTTGTGACTAAGGCTGCTGACCCGCAGGTAGCGGGATCGAATCCCGGCTGCGGCGGCTGCATTTCTGATGGAGGCGGAAATGTTGCAGGCCCGTGTGCTCAGATCTGGGTGCACGGTAAAGAACCCGAGGTAGTCGAAATTTCCGGAGCCCTACACTACCGCATCTCTCATAATCATATGGGGGTTTTGGGACGTTAAATCCACATATCAGCCTAACTACAAGATCGATGTAAACAAATCGACGTAAACAAACATAAATGTTTTCGCGTTGGGTGCGTTCTTGACATTTATTTACTTTTATTATTACTAAAACAAACTTGTAACAATGCTCCGTGCGGTGAACCATGGAGACAATTTCATTTTCTTTTCTACTTCTCAACCCTCCAATAGGTGGCGCCACAATCTCAGTTGGGGCACGTAAACCACGTAAACGCTATCCCGTTAAGCTATAAGACGCTGCCTGCGACGAACTTTTGCTGCACGGTGACGCAATTCCCTTAACCTCCGCCGTCACACTAGCGTTAAACTATAACTGTCTATTATTGCGCCATTGCATTTGCTGCGGCGCACATCTGTTGCAATAGTAATTACATAGACACACTCGACTGGATTTAGCCGCCGGCGTCGGCGTCCACCATCATCCACCGTATATATATATATATATATATATATATATATATATATATATATATATATATATATATATATATATATATATATATATATATATATATATATATATATATATATGGGAAAGAAGTGTATACTTATGGGCTCGTTTTTCCGTAATTTGACACAATATTATTAAGATTTAACAAACAATAATGCCAAGGAATGTGTAGGGGAAGTTATTAGAACCAATGTAATGTGAATAAGAAGAAAATTGGGTGAAAAAATAACTTGCCGGGAGCAGCAGTCAAGCCTACGACCTTCGAATAACGCGTTCAATGCTGTAACCACTGAGCTATCACGGCGGCTATCTCTCTAGCCACTTTATTGGGTTTCTATGTGAATTTAAACGTGGGAGTGTCGGTCAGCACCATCTGTAGCTATGGCGGCGAGTGTGGAACACCCTTTTATAAGCCTGTGTGGCGTCACGTGCCGTTAGATTGTATACGAGAGACTATTGGTCAGCTGCCCGCTCATAATGAGTTCACGTGCTATGTGACGCCACACAGGCAATTAAAAGGGTGTTCCACACTCACCGCCATGGCTACAGATGGTGCTGACTGACATTGCCAAGTTTAAATTCACATATAAACCCAATGAAGTGGCTGGGGGGGGGAGGGGGATAACACCCATGATAGCTCAGTGGTTAGAGCATCCAACGCGTTATTCGAAGGTCGTAGGTTCAATTCCTGTACACGGCAAGTCATTTTTCACTCACTTTTCATCTTATTTACATGACACTGGTTCTAATAACTTCACCTATACATTCTTTGGCATTAGTGTCTGTTAGATCTCATATAAATGAAACGCAAGAAAGAAAAATTATCTAAAAAGTACAAAGACTCCGGTGCGCGGAATCAAATGTCCGACTTTTTGCTGGTGAGTGCGTGGCGTTAGCCACTGTGCCACAAAGGAGCACCTCCTTCGACTTTGAAACGCACGCTATTTGTATCTATATACCACTTATCGCTAGCGATGGCTACCACTTACGCTAGCGATGGTGATCTCCGGGTAACTATCATGTGTACAGCATTACCAGTGAGAGGGCGCAATGAGCGCGCGTCACCAGATCGTCATGATCCAGCGACGCGCCCTTCTGCGTTCATCTACCACGCCTACTGCACCAGGCGGAAGGGGGTGGGGGCTGTTGATTCTCATGCGTTCACGCTTATCTCACGATTAGAAAAATCTACGCCTTGGGCTTTCTCCAAAACTATTCTGTTGTTACCTGTCGTAAAAAGGTCTCTGCACTCGCTGCACAGTCTCTTTTTGGGCAAAAGGTGCGTTTTCAGACACAGTAATGTAACAACTGCCACTTATTCGCCTTCATCTGTACCTGTACGTACGTTTCGTGCGTCATCTCTGCGTGAGAAGTGCGTGGCGTGTTTCGATCTGCTTGCCCTTCTTTGCGTGACATTCCAATTTGTTGCTACCGCATTCATTGCTTCGTGTTTGCGGCAAAGCTGTGACTTTTATTCAGTGAGACATGGTCATGGCTTTTGGAGATGATGTTCTAGCAATACTTGCGCTTGCAAAAATCATTGAAATAATCTTTCAGGCAAGTATTGTGTGCTCGCGCTTTCAGGCACAATATTTAAAAAGAAGATATTTAGGCGTCCATTTTCAACTTTTCCAGAAGATTAGACTCCGGCAATACCGAAGACCTTTTAAAGAATCAGTTTTACCACAAGGGCGAAAAAATGAAAGCGATATGAAAAAATTATACCCATACGAAAGAAGGCTAGCAGCTAGCTGTTTCAGATTCAATATCGCATAAAGGCTGGTGCACACCGGTGACTAGCAGCGGTCGCGCGACCATTTGCGACAGGTCGCAAACAGTCGCGAACGGTCGCAAAGCGACTGCTTTGGGTAGTCGCTTCCTGACCGATTTTTCAGTCACGCTAATGCAGTCGCAAAGCTGCTGGATCCAATCAGCGATGCTCAATTTTTAAAGACGATAGTCTTTCCTCGGGACCTTCGACGCAAAAAGTTTGGTCTATCAGTCTGTACATTTGTCTGTTTGTCCTCTGTTACCGCGAACCAGGTACTTTAAAGAGCACCAGCCAATACCCCGAACGGCCGACCCCTTTCGCAATGCCCACCAATGTTGCTCAAGAATCAGCATTCATACGTGTGATTGTCAATTGAAAATCAATTATTGCGCATATATGAAGTACCATAACAACACATATATATTCTGCATGCTCGTCTTTTACTAGAAAAGCCCCGCCGCGGTGGTCTAGTGACTAAGGTACTCGGCTGCTGAACCACACGTTGCGGGTTCGTATCCCGGCTGCGGCAGCTGCATTTCCGATGGAGGCGGAAATGTTCGCTCGTGTGCTCAGATTTGGGTGCACATTAAAGAACCCCAGGTGGTCGAAATTTTCGGAGCTCTCCACTTCGGCGTCTCTCATAATAATATGGTGGTTTTGGGACGTTAAACTCCACATATCAATCAAATATTTCACTAGAAAAGGCATACATAAGTAATTCTAAGGACCGTAGCGCTTATCACGCTGCGCTGAAGATGAAACGCTTGCACGGAAAGGCGAGTGTTTCCAACACTTTGCTAAGAAGACACGGTGGTGGCCCCTATCCGTCACCTTGCGTTCTACAACTTATCACCTCATGCCCGTCTGAAAGGTGATAAGGCGTGTGCGCCCATCTCAGGATCACGCGCTTTGTTTTCCAAACGAACCTGCCAGATGGCGCTCATGTCTCACGTGTGACGTGACCTGATGTGCTCGTTCGCCTCCGCTGCACGCTCGAGGCACTCTAAACGCAGCGCCTCCGGAATACGATTCGCCGATTTTCTTGCGCAGAACATCAAATAAATGTTTAGTTCACTCTCTTCACACGTAAGACTATCGTCTTTTGACGACATATGCAGAATACATGCAGATACGGGGCCATTTTTTGTTTTTTTTCATTGCGCTGGCCTCCATCCGCCATATACAAACGAGTGCGTTCCTCTAGATCTGTGGCACAATGGCCACTACGAAATACTTGGCTTGAAGATGGCGGGACACAGCAGCTCGAGCAAAGTGTCAAATTTACGTGGTGGCATTCGCAAAGAGCTGAGAATACGGGCACTATCGAAGCCCGTATTCAGAATCGTTTTTTGTCTTGAACTTTACTTGTCACCACCTTCAATGCAGCGCGTTTGAAACGCATTTGTGCTCCATGCATTGGCAACGACTTAAGACACCGCGTTCGAGACGCGTTTGTGCTGCACAGGAGGCTGTGGCAAGTCAAAATAAATTCAAGAGCGTTTCTGAATACATACGACTCTCGGAAATACTTCTCGTCGTCTCAGCACAGCTCGGGAGGCAGGCGGTTTGCATGGCCGGCCAACTCCTGTGATCGAAGGGATGGTCACACTCACCACCAACTTTTTTTTTTGGAGGCATATGTGCTGCCAGCGCTGACACCATGGCGCAGCACGCCAGCACCATAACGATTTCTTGTTCTTCGCTTGAATCGAACTCCTTCACGCTGTTGGGAACGCTGTGCGAGAACGGACAAAACAATAAATGTGGCGCGATCGGTTTGCTCTGCTCACTTAGCTGGCGGCAATCAGCTGATCGGCGCCGGTCTCCTGAGTTCTCACTGATAACGAGATCCAGACGTGACTCTCCAGTTTTGCGACTTCCGGTCGCTCGCATGCAGCCTCTGCCGATGTGAACATCAGTCGCTTTTTGGTCGCCAGTCGCGAATGGTCACGCGACCGCGGCTAGTCGCCGGTGTGCACCAGTATTAACTCTACAAAGCAGTGTGGTAAAAAAACGCGGCAGCTTCAAGGAGAGAGGTGGTTTTCGCGCTATCTGCAGCCTTAATGTGAAGTAAACGGAGAGAGCATAACATGTGCAAGGGTGTAAAATCCGTTTGCTGATATCTGCAGAGACAGTGCGCGTACTATCGCTGGAGACCAGGCTCTTTGGATCAAACGGACAAGTTTGACGCAGCACAAAACGACACACGGACACACGACGAGGCACATATGAACACCGCACAGCCCTACTAAAAGTTCGCAGTGTATGCTCGAGTGACGCATCTTTCCTCCCCCCCCCCCCTCATTGGCCAGCGTCACTTCATGCTTCTTCACCAAGCATGACGAAAGATGGTTGGGCAATTCCTTTCTGTTGGAGCAGCAATCAAGATTGTAATGATTGATTGATTGATTTGTGGGGTTTAACGTCCCAAAACCACTATTTGATTATGAGAGACGCCGTAGTGGAGGGCTCCGGAAACTTTGACCATCTGGGGTTCTTCAACATGCACCCAAATTTGAGTACACGGGCCTACAACAATTCCGCCTCCATCGGAAATGCAGCCGCCACAGCCGGGATTTGATCCCGCGACCACCGGGTCAGCAGCCGAGTACTTTAGTCACTAGACCACCGTGGCGGGGCTTGACGTTAAGAGGTCGCAATGTTTTTACAAGAACATCTTAATATACTAACTATTGACGATACTTTCCTCGTAAAGGACTCTGAGGCAGTTAACAGGTTCTTTAAGACCAAAGACAAAAGAATGAAGGCTTTCTTGAGAGACACAAAGGATTTGTATTATTCGCTTCCACATTTGTTCTAGTGCGTATGAGAACGCATCGATTATTTTGGGTACAGATAGACTTGCAGAATCCGTCAGGCATGTCGGTTGGTGGTTGTCTTGAATTGCTTTCGTCTTATTTATACTATACAGTTGCGTATTGTAATGAGGAACATTTTATTGAAAACAGTGGTGTCTGCATAGGTTCTTGTGTTTGGCACCAGTCTTGAGCGACATCTTTCTCGCGCACAAGAATCACCATCTTCAAAAAGATCTCGACTTTTCTCTTGTTGTGAAGGTCAGTAGGGTGGCCGATGACTTCATAGCATTTGTGGATTGCTCGGGTACCGTCCTTGAAGTTGTAGTACCTAGTTTTTTGGGTTTCTTTAGGAATCACTCGCATCATCTAGAACTTACTCATGAGCTACTGTCTGTGGATTCGACTAGGTTCTTAGAACTAACACTCTTTTTTCGGAGCAATCATTTGTGCTGTCTGTTCTTATGGAGAAGTTATAAACCCCATTTACTTTACCACACGGCTCATTCTAAACTGGTGAAATTGGGTATAAATATTTGTCTTAGGAACGCTCTTATTAGATCATGCCTGCACTAGATGCAACGAAGTTTCGAAGCACAGGTCCAGAACCTTTTAAGCGCTGGTTACTCAAACACCCTACTTTCTGCTGTTGCGAAAAAGCTTTCGAAACAAGTCAATAATAATCAAGGAGGGCAATCTCAGCCTCAAAATCCGTCAGTTCCTAAAAATTGTGTTACATCCCTTATCTGCACAACATTTCACGTAGGCTGAAAAAAAAAAATGGGGAAACGCGCTGGTATCACTGTTGTATTTTCTACCCCGGAAGAGCTATCAAACATTTGTAAGTTGCTGAATTATCAAGCTGCAAATAGAGTAAAATGCTCTCTGAAACACAGAACGCGCTTTGTACCCTGTGCTATCCGTGTAGTATAAATTCTTACACAATCCTGCGGAAGAAGATAGCGGGAATAGGGTAAATTGAAAGGTGCTTGAATGACCGTTTAAGAGAGCATAGTAATATTGTGCACAATGCGGCTCAAGGACATTCGGAATCCACTGCCGAAACTGCGGCTGCGTGTTTCTCCTTTAGCGTTCCGAGGTGATAAGCAACCTTCACTCGTAGGCCACGCGTAGAAAAATTGAAGCTTATTACATAAGTCTGTTTGACGATTGATTGATATGTGGGGTTTAACGTCCCAAAACCACCATATGATTATGAGAGACGCCGTAGTGGAGGGCGAAAAAGTCTGTTTGACGGTACATGTGTGAATTCCGCATATATTGCGATATTAATAAAAATGTGCATCTTCATCAATTTTAGGCTGAGTATTTGTTTCCAGCTCAATCAACAAGAGACAAGACTTTTGTTGACATTGTATCGCAGTGGTTTTTCACTGGACCCTTCTAAGCATACCCATTCTTTTTTTCAACTGTATACGTACACGACTCTGCTTTGAATAATTTTTGAAAGTCAGCGCTTTTTCGGTACCTGTTTTTTGCTTCTGTGTAGTTCATGAACTTTCAAACTCTCTTCGTTTGGTTGCGGTCGCATAAACATTCAAGCTACACAAAAAAGGCAAAACTCAAAGAAAGCGATAAAAATGGCGCAAGGACTCCCTCCGCCGTACCGCTAATGCATAAGCAGTATAAATGCTTGTTATTCACTTCTGGTAAGCGACCGCAGAAATAATAGTCCGAGGCTTCAAAAGCAAACTTGTAAACGATGGTCTCAGAGCCTCAAGAACCATCTAGAAACACGAACAAAGCTTCGGAAAAGCACGCACGTTCCCGAGCGAAGAAAACGGCGCACGCTGCCTTTGAGCCTATGCAGAACTTGTCAACTCCGTAACCATCCCAATGCTCGCCAGTGAAGAGAGTGTTGGCGCGAGTGCACAGACGTGCTTTCTTCTTCTTACAGAAAGATCCACTGCCGAGATACGTGGAGGTTCTCCAGTTGTTATTTCGCGAACGCTAGGCCCGCGTTGAGCGTGCTTTCTTCCTTTGCACAATTTGAAATCAAAGAAGAAATTCATGTGATGGACCTCCTCTCCGACGCGCCTAAGCTGTATAAACTAGTTTTTTATGCTATCTGGAACATGCGATGCAGATATGGCGTCACTTTTCCGCCGTAAGTGGAACGACTATAAAAGCACGCCACTAAGTAACTGGAACAAATCGCTGGGCTCGATGGCATATATTGGGTTACACTTAAGTAAACAAAAACTAAAAAAAACCAGCTGCTGTTCCAGATAACCCTCGCCAAACCACTCTGATCCACATAACAGCTTCGTCTGTTCCGGTTAACGAGTGCTTTATCTGGAAGCTATGTAGAACAAGATTAAGAGTGTAGTTGCGCTGAAACCACTTCTAGGTTGCGCTGCTCGTATATTCAGTTACTTCATAGTCACACAAAGAAATTATCTGTTGTTCTTCATGCGTGTGTACAAAGTGTGCGTGATTCAGCTCACGGATTAATCGTGCTACTCGCTGGCATTGCAGCGTGAGAGCTGCCCTCGAGGATAACAAAATTGGTATGAAGGACCCGATATTCACTGTGGGCGTCTGTCAATCAAACTGGGTGACACGTGCACTCAGGTGCAAGCTCGTCATTTCTGAGAAGTTCCACTCGTGACGGTCATACTGCCGGTGTGATACTCTGTCACGCATTTCAAGCGATGGACGCTAAGCAGCAGCTGATTTTAATATAAAATACTTTGTTGTGCTTGCACTGTTTGTGAATGTCCGCAATTATTAGTAGAGCCTGTGCTCACCTATAGGCTCTTCCAGCTGTTTACGTGGTTCAGCGTCTATCCAGCCTGCTCGGCCGGCTTCGGCGGGAAACTGCGTCAGCTTGGTCTCAATACGGGTGGTATTCCTTCCCTCGGTCTCAATTGGGTCCTAACAAAGGAATGAACAGTTGTGTCATAAGTGAAGTTGTTTCTAGTTAACGCAACAGTAATAAGACAGGCCTAAGTAGAATTGCTATTATTAGATTGATTGATTTACTCAGTCAGATGAATAATTCAGTTAGATGAATCATTGCTCTTTACTAGAGCGACGGGTCATCATTGTCAACGATTGTTACCTTACGGCAATATAACAGTAAAAAAAATCACTGCCCAAGCACTCCGCACAGATGGTTAACTAGCTAAGCAGAAACGTGCGGTCACAGGCAGTCGCAGTTATCGCAGCTGAAGCCCAAGTGCCACTCGAGAAATTTCCGCCGAAAGCGGTCATCGGCCCTGGTGAACGCGTTCCCGTTGTTGCCATGTGGACGCTGCTCTGCCTTCAGTGCCCATTCCTTCTCTCACTGGTGTCGCTTGCATTTAGCTCGGAATGTTGCCACATCCTCAGTGTGCAGTTGCTACTCGTACATCGCCAACATAGACTCTTCTCTCCGGACTGCTCTATCAGTCCGGCGAAATGTATTCTCTCACGGATCAGCTTTGGGCGCTGTTCTTGGAAAGTTGTCTGCTGTTCGGGCGTTCGTACGAACATTGTGTCCTCCCTATGTGGAAGTTCAAAGGTGAAACTGCTTTGAGTGGGCTTGGCGGCGCGGCTGTGAAGGAATGAATGGTTTCACTGAGGGCACAGCCAATGGCATGAGTGCTTGGGCATGACGCATAGAATGGCGTCTTAACCAATGGGTGTGAAGTAGAGAACGACGTAACCTACCGAGTAGCCAATGGAGACCGATATCGTTTCTTATGATGAATGGATTTGCGTTTCGCCAAGCCATATGCATTTTCACTGTAAAAATGGTCACAGCGGATGGCGAGTCTCCTTTCATATGCACAAACCATGTGCATATGAAATCAATAGTGTGTTCATACGTTTCAGGTGAACTTCCTGTACAGACAGCAGAGGTTAGACAACCTTAATATGAGTGGTTGTAAAGGCTCTAACTAAACATCCATCGCAATGAATCTCGAAGTAGCAGTTGTTTATACATGTCAAAACTTGTCAATAACTTTTTCTTGTTTTGCAGAAAAGCACCAGTGTCAGGACGCTCGTTAGAGGCTTGAACTAATATAAAAAGTGACGTACACAAAATAAAGCTTTATGATGGAAGTTTTCCGGTTTCTGCTGGTAGCTTCAGCGATGTCAGGTAAGAAGACAATCAATCCAATAATTTCAGAACACCTGTGTTATACAACCTAAAATGTCGGCCTTTCAAAATATGCCAATGAAGGCGCATTGTTCTGCTCGCAAACTTATTCCCAGGTGATTTAAAAAAAAATTTGAATCAGCACCATGTAGAAGTTTTGAACTGGTGCCATTTGGTTTCTGTGTACATTGCCGCCTTCATAAATGTCCCACTTTGCTGTGGTCCTTTGACTAATATTCTTGAAAGTGTCAAGTTGGTTACTACTGATCCGGGTTTTCGCTTCTGCGAAGTGAGTGAAGTAAGCGGTCATAGATCTGGAGAGTGCAGTGCGTTTCACCAAGAAACCTCATTCAAGCAAAACTGCCACAAAAATTTACCTTGTCTTTTTTTAATTATGGGTTTCGCTTTCTTTCCCGCGTAGAAATGACACGAACTAGTCATGTGAAGCTTTTCATAAAAAATGGGATGGCTCCCAGTCCTCGGCGTTCCACGAGATTACTGATAAGGAATAACACCAGCCTCCTTTTTTTTAACCGACGTCTTAGAGCCCACAATATGTAAAATTGCATGTTGTATACTAACTGCTGCTTTCTATCAACCTATTGCTGAGCAAGTAACAGCTGTAGGTGTATATATTTTCAGCTTACATCGCAGATAGCGAAATAGTTTACCCGCGCATAATTGAGGAACGAAGTGATTCCGGATTTCTTACCGTGAAAATAACGGAACAAATAATCCTGGTTCTGCAAAAAGCTTCTGCAACACTGTCAAGAGTTCGAGTGGACACTGTAAAGAAAAGATCAGTTCGTCACGAAGTCGTAAGTAGAATTTTTTTACTGAAAAAAATTAGCGTAGCTTGCTCTAACGCGCAGTGCTAAAAAGACAGCGGAACTGATGAGTCCCGTATGCATCACATAAACCTCATCACATGACGGGGTGGTGCCTCAACATACGCCTGCGCTGTTCTCCCATTTATCCATCCATTTATCCGCCTGCGGATACACCCCAGAATTTCGGCGCACGACCACCGTTTTCAAACACGCTGAACCTCGCATAGGAGAAATAACTGAAGCCTTTGCGATCTGCAAAAATGGTGAGGCCTGTGTTAGCGCACCGTCCATAGCATAACTTGATTTGGATCTGACGTATTCGAGAAAAAAAAAACAGTGATGCTACGTATATAGTCTTTTGTCATGTGTATAAGTTGCGCGTGCATGTTTCGCTCTTCTGTCTTCCCTTTGCTTTTCTGTTTTGCTCGAACAAAAGAACCATTCGCCAGCCTTCGCTCATGTTGTCTAGTCTTCCTTTGTGATTCGTATCTGCGCGGTTTCATTATGAAGACAAGTCAACTAGCCCAACTCTGTGTGTAAATCATGTTTTTCTGTGTGTAAATCATGTCATAGCACTATATATGATGTGTAACGAAGGGATGAAAAGGGGGAGTTAGGAGGTGGATGCTTGATGTTTGGGTAAGGAGAGACAAGATGAGCTGAGAGGGCAAACCATCTAACATGTACAGACTATATCATAGAAAGGGGTAATAAAGCAAGGTGAGGCATGAAAGTAAAAAAAAAAAAGAGGTGGGGACAATGTAGAAAAAGGTAGACAAGCAAAGTAGAAAGATGTGAAAAAAAAAACTAGGTGACGAAATATCAACAAAGTACTTTATCTGTGTTTTTTTCGGCGGTGGCGCTCTCTTGCCAGCTCCACTGTTTAGTCAGATTTCACAGGCGTGAAGCTGGCTTCAATTCTCTGTACCACTTATGATTTGCTTCACAATTTAATTTATTCCTGTCATTTACACACCTGTCTGATTGCCCCATACATTTGCAGAAAAGAGAAATCACACCAATCGATTCCCTACTGTCAATGAGGGGGGGGGGGGGGGGATTACCGGTTTGCCGCAAGGTGTGCGGTCGCGTCCGCGTATTTTGCAACATTTCGGTGGCTGGAAGGGCTAAAACACGGAAAAAGCGTGAAATAATTCACGCTGTTCCGATATATACACTTCATATACTGATATAGTGCCAGCACTGTAATCCGAGTTTTTAAATGATTAAAGATCTCTGGTTTCTCGAGAATGACTCTATAGCATGTACTGTTGGGGATCTTTCAATGTGATTGCCGCTTCTGCACATCGTTATATCTGTTTCTTGTTCGAGTTTTTATTGAATCAATGTAAGTTGATAGTCTAGCATTCTTCCTGTTCCTGCGTCAATTTTCTGTTATCGGTTTCGTCTGCTTTCTTTTGATATGGTTGACATTACCTGATACCAAAACCATGTAGGAACCTGCTCTGCAAGCCACCTCAATGACCTTTTTCCTTTAAATAAACCCGCTCGTCACCTCTCCTTCTCCCCCTCCTCCACATTCACAGTGAGCTTCTCTACCTTCTTTGTATTGGAGGTGAGGATACAAAAATGCATGCACAAGCGCTAACGAAAGCAGCTGCAGCATTCAAGAAGACAAGCCAGCTTGTCACCGCAGGTGAATACTAGCCAGAAATTCCTTTGTCCTAAAGAAAGGTACACAAGTAATTCCATTTTTACGAATTTTGGTGTGAAAAAATATTTATGTTATTTGAACTGAAAGCAAAATAACTTCTCAAATGCAAGTCAATGTATGATAAAGTTTATATCGTCTTAACCATTTCATCCTTAGATCAATGGGTCTACATTGGACGAAGAACTTTACATCAATTCGGCACATGGAGCTGCGCTAATGGTGCACAGGATCAATGGCGGCGTTGAACTGGTGCGTGCCTGAATATTTGATAAAATTTTCATGTTTACCTCACACCCAGCCTATAAATTGCGAACATCCCCACCTGCACCATTACTTGACCTTCATCAGATTACTTCAGCAAAATTTAGTGGGAAGATTGTTTTTAAAATAAAGTTTGTTTTAAAAATCGCTCGGGTTTCCAATGCCTAGAGAACCCTCAACAATTTTGCTTGTTATCGTATAATGGAGGCGGAAATGTTGTAGGCCCGTGTACTCAGATTTGGGTGCACGTTAAAGAACCCCAGGTGGTCAAAATTTCCGGAGCCCTCCACTACGGCGTCTCTCATAATCATATGGTGGTTTTGGGACGTTAAACCCCAGAAATCAATCAATTGTTATCGTATAAAGGCGTAGAATAGCTCATTTCCTCACGAATCGACTGCACACCGAAAATTTTAGAATCTGTCTAAGACGAGCGGAGTTACGGGGATTTGCGCACGCTTTGAACGCTTTCTCTTTCCTAAAGTGTGTACCAGCGAATGCGCTGGAAGTAACGTAGGAAAGTGATGACGAAAGGCCAAAAAAAAAATCTGTATCTTCGTCAGCACACGTCGTGACCATTAGCTCTTTTTTTCATGAGCGACTCACTTTGGGTGTGATTAGCACGCGCACACATCCTGCTGCAGCCATGGTATATAACGATTGAGCCCACAAAGCTAGATTCATTGAACGGCTACAGGCTTAATGTACAGCTATTAGGGTATAAGGCATCATTTTTAGAGAGAAAATTGAGTGATTTCTAGCTGACTTTGAGAATTAGTTGCAAATTTCAGGCCGTGTGCAGCGCCTTAATGTTGGCTCGCGAGATATGATGAGCCTCGACTATACTGACTGGTGGTGTTTTCTGACCTCACTGAAAAATACTTGCAAAGTCTCAAGTTGAATTTGAGGTGTGTTTTGAGGACGTATACATACATACGCGTGAACAGCCCACAACCGCCACTTCTTCAAGTGAAAACAAAATAATATGGATCTATACCAGCCCACTATACTTTTGTGACAGCTGCAGCAGCTTCACGCATTTCTGCTGAAAGGGTACCACTCCAGCATTTCGGGTTCACAGAATGAACTCCCAAAAGGTGTTGGTCTCGCAAAATTGCGAATAAATAATAATAATAATAATAATAATAATAATAATAATAATAATAATAATAATAATAATAATAATAATAATAATAATAATAATAATAATAATAATAATAATAATAATAATAATAATAATAATTGTTAATGATGTTGTTGCCAATTTCTCTAAATGACCTGAGCAAACAGACACTAATAGCCGGTTTCAACTAAACAGACTTTACAGCACATATTGCAGTCGGGCATTCAGTCTGTATGTCCCCTGTATCATTACTCGTGAGGCTCTGTGGCTATATACTATGTAAATACGTATTCCTGCAGTGATACCTGCTCCATCAATACCTTATTTGCCTTACATCGCTACACTTCACAAGGCAGTCGTATCAATGCATAGCAGTGACGCTGACGTTAAGCTGGTGCGTACTAAATGTTGTAATAGCAGATGTTTAACGTCCCGAAACCTCCATATCATTATGAGAGACGCCGTAGTGGAGGGTCCTGGAAATTTCGACCACCTGGTGCTCTTTACGAGCACCAGGTGGTCGTAAACCAGCATCTACTGCTGGTTATCAAGCAGTAGATGCTGCTTTTCATAACCAGAATACTGCTTTTCATAACCAGGTAAAACGGTTAGTAGATGCTGGTTATCCTGACAATGTGATTTCGTCTGTGTGTGAGTCAATGGTTCGGAGCGTTAAGCTCGTGAAACACAGAGGAGCTCAAGAAAATTCTGATAGAAAAAGAAAAAGAGCAGTTTTTCCTTATGTACACAAATTGGTGCATGGACTGAAAAACGTAGGCTCAAGGTACGGTGTCGATGTTCTTTTTTCCGCCAAACATAAGGTAGGTCGCAGTTGCCCGATGGTTGATCATGCGCTGAGGAACAAACAAGCCAAAGGGAGATGCGCGTGAATCATAAGAACAAGTACATCGCATGCGTAAAAAAGCTGTGTATTTAACTCCATTATCGTGTGGTAGGGAGTGCGTGGGACAAACGAAACGATGTGTGAATGTTCGTTTAAGAGAGCATGAGTTATCTCTTCAAGGAATCGCGCGACTTCATCTGCCGGAACATTGCAGGTCATGCGGTTGTCCGATATTTGAGAGAACCACCATCATCTTCAAGCATCCTAACCAGCCAACAAGAGAAATCACTGAGGCATATCATATAAAGATTAGGGGGAGCAAGTGCGTTAGTGAACCATCCAGCACACTGCATGAAAAATGGTTAAGTTATTTAGGCCAATTTTGTTTTTTGCCATGAGTGTGATAACGTTACCTCGGTGCACCTCGTATTCTGCGCATGTTGTGGTGTAGGCTGCCAGCACCTATATATACACTTTTCACCCCGTTTTTTTCCAATAAACAACAGTTGTGAGCCAGCGCCGTCTTTTCTTTTTCTTTTGCTCCTTCCCTGTCCTGTATTTTTTCTGGTCTTGCGTTGTAAGTAAGTTCACGATGTATTTATGGGTATTTGATTCCCGGAAACGTTATTCCTCTACTTTAATTTTTTTCAGTTGCGTTCATAACCATTGCCCTACAGTTGAAAATCCTGCATATAGTATCTCCTATACCTTGCTTGCCTTGCATGTACGTTTTATTTGGTTGAAACCTACAAAGAAACGAGCCCCTCTATTCCTGTATACTTTGGTCATGCGCTGTTGTGTGCTGTATTTTTTTTACATGTACTGATGTTCCTTTATAATAAAAAACGAATTTGTCATTTAACGCTGTCATTCTTGTTCTTTTTTGTTATTCGTCTTCCCAAGCTGTTACTTTTATATGTGCATAAATCGGCTTCATCCTGCTATAAGACATGTCCACTTTATCCTGCTTTCAGACTGGAATGATCTCCGAGAGAAAACGAATACATCCAATGCCGGAGATTTTTAGGACAAAATTACATATAGAAGGAGCACATACGCTTGAAAAGATTCCCAGGACCATAGTAAAAGACAGCGCAAGTAAACGCTAATACTACTTTTTTTTTTCATCAGTTATAATCACTCTAAGCGTTTTATGGTCTTTGATTTCCGGAGCTCTTTAGGTCAGTGTTATGCATATGGATAATTTTACTTCAACTAAAACTCTTACTTTTACGTTAACGGGAATACAACGGGCATACAAACGTGCCCTTTGCTCTATGCTACGGTTCACGTCGAACACCTGTAGGTGAACACATTCAGTTGGCTTTGACCACATTTCACCCACTCAATCCCCACAAGTTTACCGCGACCTTATTTTGCGGTGCCGTCGCACCAATTTTCGCTAGAGAATGATGGTGATGTAGACTGATTGATATGTGGTGTTGAACGTCCCAAAACCACGATATCATGATTATGAGAGACGCCGTAGTGGAGGACTCCGGAAATTTCGACCACCTGGGGTTCTTTAACGTGCACCGAAATCTGAGCACGCGGGCCGACAACATTTCCGCCTCCATTGGAAATGCAGCCGCCACAGCCGGGATTCGAACCCGCGACCTGCGGGTCAGCAGCCGAGTACCTTAGCCACTAGACTACCGCGGCGGGGCATAGCGATGTAGAGTTGTTGGTTAACGTACATTTTGCAGAATGTTCAATGCTATCCATCGGAGTCAGCAAGGGGGTGTGAAAGGTCTCAAGCTGCATGAGAAGCTTGCCCCTTGCTCCTTCGCAATGCAACGCAGAATTGAACCACCCGCAGACGAAACACTGCTGACGCCCATGCCGCAAGCACGTGACATCGGCCCGCTGTTCACTTTATCATTGTAAAGGAAAACTGTGTGAGTTTTGTGGATGTACGGGATTGCCAGACCGTATTGTTGTACGGGCAGGCCGTGCGAGATCACCGTATAGAATTGCCTCAAAATTTCCTTATATAGACTCTCCGTTTGGATTCTTCCTCAACAGGCAAAAATCAACGCCGTAGGCTCTGGGGCAAGAAAATGTGTAATATAGTTGAGTAACGCGTCTTTTGAAATCGTTCAAGGATGTTCTTCGAAGCAGTTAAACGTATAGCTGTGGCAGGATTTTTCAGAGAAGTTACCAAGCATGCACGAAAAAATACACTGCTTACAAGTTTATAGAGCCCAATGTCACGTGAAATTTCAAAGTGGCTTACTTTTATGTGGGTGACATATCCAGAAAGAATGACTCCAGACAAAATTACCTATGGCATAAAACTGTGTTCTGATCCTTCTCTAAAGAGTGAGCGAATTCTAGTTGCCTAAAACACTTGCGCTGTTCGTCTAAGCGGTAAAAAAAATCGAATTTGTACGCGTTGTCACTGGAAGAGAACGGACATATAATCAACGCTTAAGAGAACAATCTAGACATCAGGATTGTTTCAAGCTCTCAAAAATGACCCACTTAGTGAGGATGAGTGAGGGGTAGTCAAGCAAAGCACAGGTTTGGTACCACACGCCCGACCATCACATGTCGCATGCAGCGCTTCAAGTTCACCAGGAGGCTGTTCAATAACACAACTGGCCTCTCCTAATTGGCCTGATTTTATCTTCGGTCGAACCACAGAAGCATTCCAAACCATGATGCAGTTCAAATGAACGACCAATTGCGCACCTGCTAGCCACGTATTTGTAAATTGTGGCATTAACGTTATGGTGAACTTAGGCACTAGGAGTGGGTGAATAACAAATTTTATAGCCGAATCAAATGCGGACTTTAATAGCGATGACACCGAGGCAAATACTATTACAATAGTCAAATGGTAAGACAAACATTCTATACGCAACCTTCAACGGTAATGTAGTTTTTTTTAATTATGCAGTTTAAGAGTTCGAGAAAGTTTTATTCGAAACAAATATTAGCATGCTTTCTTTAACTTTACGATTGGTTCTAACCGAGAAATATGCAGCACATTTGAGAGAATCAGGGCAAGCACGTATGGAGTTCCAGTTATAGTCTCACAAGTGTTTTGTAGTAGCAAGTTGAAATACTGCAGTGATTGCTCCATTGAAAGCAACACTTATTCACTACTTTCTAAACAAAGCGGATGTATAAATGTTAAACACTACTCATGGGTCACCATTATCATTACCGTCATAATAAAGACAGTAAATTGATCGGTTTGTCACTTCGGCAGTGCTGCAGTTTTCAACAAAAAACGTCGTCACTCCGTAATGAAGGCAGCACCGACAGACCCGTACAACCTCTGACTGCGTCCATCTCGGTAATTAAAATCAGCGAAACAGGAAAGGTTATCCTTCTGTTTCAACATTTAATTTTTTAAAGCTTTTTAATCGCTGCTTATTGTTCGAAAGACATTCAAGACATAGTAGCTATTTTTGATATGCGTTGTTCGTAACGAGTACAGAATCCATTGAAACGCTATTCAATTCGCTATTCGAAAACTTTGAGTGTTGGCACATCCAGTTTAGACACGGTTAACCCTGTTACGCGCACGTCTCAGTTTAAAGGGCCAGCCACCATGGCAGATATTAGCTTTACGTCAAGCTTTTATTTGCAAGCGTTAATTTCTTATTATTATTACGCACTCATGTCGAGTTTTCACAGGGTTAAGTTTTATTTTTCTCATTCAGAAGGCTACAAATACTCGGGGATATCTACGACACCATGTGTAGTAGATATCCCGATGTGTGTCTTTCCCGACATATTACTTAGCTTAATTCGACTTTCTTTATAATGAGTATAAAGCTCAGTTATTGTTCTGAAACATGACTGCAAGTGACTTCATTACTTCCTGCTATGCTTCGCACGCCACAGCATAAGCGTCTACCAGCACCTGTATAGCTCCTCAACGTTCTGTGTTTCTGTTTTTTCCTCTGTAGGTAATGAAGTCAACAATATCTCAGGAGTCGTTCTCGTCGGTAAGTAGAAGCTTATGCACAGCTGTTGCAGACTATATTGTGCTGTAATAGGGAGAAACCCGTAGTCAGAAAACAAGTTCAAAGCACAAGAGCCGATTCTATGTGGCATACCTTGGCCATCTATCATGACTTTTTAAAGCAGAGTGTTCCTTTCAAGCAAAAGAATATATATATATATATATATATATATATATATATATATATATATATATATATATATATGTATATATATATATATTATCCTCTATTTTGTCAATGAGACGCACTGTTATAAATTCATCAGACTCAATAATTCTATGGAACTTTGCACTATATCGACATTAGAACAGCCCATTACTCCATGCGGCCTCTTCAAATCCCGGGTCGGCGCGGCGATCTGTTTGGAAGTCTCCGGTTCAAGATTCCGCGTCTCTAGGACCAGAATTTTCACAAAAGATGTCGCGACAGCAGCAGTGCACTACCACTGAGGATGTTCGCAAAAAAAAAAGTCTCTCTTTTGAGCTCTGGCTGCTAATAATGATGTGTTTCACATTGTAAAATGCAGGATTTTTTATTTAGCTCTAAATGCGAGATAAATGCGCAAACATACCATTGTGAGAAATGCGACACGGTCTGGGTCGAGTGATACGAGATTTCCAGAGAGCCTGCAGGTCAATTGGTCGTGCAGGCTGAGCACCTTGATGGCACACGCATCAATGAGGCCGAACACAAACCTTCTCCGTTGAGGAAACTTGTCAGACGTCTCAACGTGCTTCTTTGCGTGTGGAACTTTATTATGAGAGTTGTTTGAACATGCATGAATATGCACCTACGTCGTTGATGTTAGAGCCCTGGGTTTCTTGCGTATATTCTCAGAGTTGCCATTCCTCGAGTCGAGTTGAACAAGCTTGCCTGATTTGCCCAAAGGTTCTGTCCAGGGCTAGGCTGCCAGGGACCTACCGTTTTTATTCATTCTTATACTGATTTGCTTTGTCACTGTGGCGCTCTCCAGAAGTCACTCATTTAGTGTTGCCCACAAACCACGTGCTTCAGATTGAGATTACAGACATCCTTTTTTGCCTTTTCAAAGCTGTCAGTCCCATCGCTAACACAATACACAATTTTTTCAGACTTTCTCGTCGCGACGTCTTCGACAGCAGTACTATCATCACTTCTTTAAACGTTCCTTTCTGTAAGGCACAGGAATATTGTCATTCCTTCTAGCTATCGGGTCGTCGTCATTGTTGTCTTGAGGGTCGTCACTCTTATCATGTACGCCTCATTCCTATACACCAGCACTTGATGAAGGACGGACTGCTGGGCAAGTCGGTAAGTCATCTACAAATGGTAGTACGCAAAAAGGACTGTAACGCTAGAAAGAGGGAACACAGAGGCTACCCTGTTAACTTGCGCCATGGCAGTGTTTTCTTTTTCTAAAGTGTTATATTCTTTTCCGTGCACGACCGTTTGTAGATGTCTTCGTGACCACGAGGACAAAAATTACTCGTGAGTACACGATAATGGCTTAAAGTGATTGCGTGTAGTAATTGTTGTTCCCGACATTGGCTGTTATAGAAGTGAAACACCTGCTTAAAATATTCTAATTTCTTTTTCTCTCTAGTTATTCTCGCTTCCTGCCATTTTGCAGAAATTTTATGCGCGTCATTGCTTTAGGCATGACTTGATCGATCATAAAAAACAAATAAATATGTTACCTTTGTTAGGAGGGAACCGAGCTGCTGCTAATTTGGCGCTGTAGAATAAGCTTGTGTTGGTACCTACTGGCATCTGAATAAAAGCTCCCTCTTGTAATGATAGGCACACCTTATAGCGCCATGGGTACTTGTAAACAAATCAAATGGCGAAAGTTATTAGTGTTACATTCTCCCCCTCGCCAATTAAAAAGTCAGTAAGGAGCTCCTAGCGTCGTCTTCTTACGATACACAGTGTATTTCAAAAGCCTTTGTTGATGTCAATTTGTATTTATTTATATTTTTTTACATTTCATATTTATCAGAACCTAGCATGACACATTCTGGGCATTTTCTTAACAGAGGGCCGGGCGCCAACGTATGATGCAAGCAGTATTGTGTATCCGGAAGTGTTCGTGGCTGTTGACTCGAGCTACGGTGGAGGCGCCTCTAATGAACAGCTACTGCGTTATCTGATAATTTTTCTTGCAGGGGTGAGTTTATTTTCTCTTCATTTTTGTATTATGCAAGATACTTACTCTTCAGAAAGCATAGATTCGTCATGTAGGCCTAAATATTTACACTCGACAGCACAAGTGGTGCCTAGTCACGGGAACTTGCATGAATACGGTCTATCTTACATTTCGTTTAATGCTCTTAATAGACATCAATATCGATATTTTGTGGCTCTTTAACGCGTTATCAGGGCCCGTACGCCGGTGTTCTTAGCATTTTGTTCTATTAAAATGCAATCGCCGCAGCCTTCCGACATTGGTGCATGCTGGTGTTCGGCATCATCATCATCATCAGCCTGACTACGTCCACTGCAGGACAAAAGCCTCTCCCATGTTCCGCCAGTTAACCCGGTCCTGTGCTTGCTGCTGCCAATTTATACCCGCAAACTTCTTAATCTCATCTGCCCACCTAACCTTCTGTCTCCCCCTAACCCGCTTGACTTCTCAGGGAATTCAGTTAGTTACCCTTAACGACCAGCGGTTATTCCTGTCTACGCGCTACATGCCCGGCCCATGTCTATTTCTTCTTCTTGATTTCAGCAATGATATCCTTAACCCCCGTTTGTTCCCTAATCCACTCTGTTCTCTTCTTGTCTCTTAAGGTTACACCTACCATTTTTTTTCCATTGCTCGCTGCGTCGACCTCAATTTATGCTGAACCCTCTTTGTAAGTCTCCAGGTTTTTGCTCCGTAGCTAAGTACCGGCAAGATACAGCTGTTATATACCTTTCTCTTGAGAGATAGTGGCAATCTACCTGTCATAATTTGAGAGTGCTTGCCAAATGTTCTCCACTCCATTCTTATTCTTCTAGTTACTTCAATCTCGTGGTTCGGCTCCGCGGTTATTAGCTGCCCTAAGAAGACATCGCCTTTTACAACTTGAAGTGCACTATTACCTATCTCGAAGCGCTGCTCTTTTCTGATGTTGTTGTACATTACTTTCGTTTTCTGCAGATTTATTTTAAGACCCACCTTTCTGTTCTCCTTGTCTAACTCCGTAATCATGAGTTGCAATTCGTCTAGCGAGTTACTCAGCAATGCAATATCATCGGCGAAGCGCAGGTTACTAAAGTACTCTTCAATAACTCTTATCCCTAACTGTTCCCATTCTAGGATTCTGAAAACCTCCTGTAAGCATGCGGTAAATAGCATTGGGAAGATTATGTCCCCCCTGCCTTACACCCTTCTTGATCTGTATTCTGTTGCTTTCTTTATGAAGCACTATGGTAGCAGTTGATCCCCTGTAGATTTCTTCCAGTATGTTTATATATACTTCATCGACGCCCTGATTCCGCAGTGTCTGCATGACGGCTGATATTTCTACAGAATCAAACGCCTTCTCGTAATATATGAAGGACATGTATAGTGGCTGGTTATATTCTCAGCATTTCTCTATTACCTGATTAATAGTATGAATGTGGTCGATTGTTGAGTTGCCTGTTCGAAATCCTGCTTGTTCCTTTGGTTGATTGAATTCTAATGTTTTCTTTACTCTGTTAGCAATTACCTTTGTAAATAGCTTGTATACTACAGAGAGCAAGCTAATAAGCCTGTAATTCTTCAAGTCCTTTTCATCTCCTTTCTTATGTATTAGATGATGTTAGCGTTCTCCCAAGACCCTGGTACTCTTCCCGTCAGGAGACACCTCGTAAATAGGGTGGCTAGTTTTTCTAACACAATCTATCCTCCATCTTTCAGCAGATCTGGTGTTACCTGATCCTCACCGGCAGCTCTGCCTCTCTGCATGTTCTCCAAAGCTTTTCTGACTTCTTCTATCATTACTGGTGGGGTGTCATCTGGGTTACTGCTAGTTCTTATAGTATTAAAGTCGTGGTTGTCCCGGCTACTGTACAGATCTCTGTAAAACTCTTCCGCTATTTTAACTATCCTATCCATATTGGTAGTTATTTTGCCTTCTTTTTCCCTTAGTGCATGCATCCGACTTTTGCCTATCCCAAGTTTCTTCTTCACTCTTTGACGCTTCCTCCGTTTTTCAGAGCGTGTTCAATTCTCTCCATGTTATACCTTCTTACATCAGATACCTTACGCCCAATAATCAACTTCGGAAGCTCTGCCAGTTCTATTTTGTCTGTTGTACTTGAGACTTTCATGACTTTACGCTTCTTAATGAGATTCTTCGTTTACTGGGAAAGCTTGCCAGCGTCCTGTCTAACTACCCTGCCTCCAACTTCTACTGCACACTCCGTAATGATACTCGTCAGATTATCATTCATTGTATCTATGCTACGGTTGGTTTCCTAAGTAAGAGCCGGGTACCTGTTTTGAAGCGAGACACTGAATTTCTGTACTTTCCCTCTCAGTGCTAGCTCATTGATTGGCTTCTTGCGTATCAGTTTCTGTCGTTCCTTTCTCTGATACGCAAGAAGCCAATCAGTGAGTGTGCACTGAAAGGGAGAGTAGTTTGTCTTCTTAGCCTTGTTAGTCTAACATAATGGCTGCAGAAGCGTAAAATCACGCCAGGAGACAAAATATGTGAATTGAGCAACGTGTGGGTGTTTAAAGGGCCGCCCATTACAAAACGCTCAGACATATTTATATCTCAACAGCATCACAACTATCAACACAGTGAACAGCTGCGCAAGTTACGTGTTGCCTGCCGTACGGACGCGTATCCTTCGCAGATTCGAAAAAGAAATAATTTTGCCGGCACTAAGCATGAATTCAGTGACACTTTGAAACAGACAATGTTGAGTGCTCAGTTGTTCCTTTCCTTGCGGCACGGTTGAGGCATGTACCGACAACCATAGCAGGTGAGCAGTTCAGGATGCGCATGCACACGAGACCCGAATACGCTATCACGACCACTCTTGAAGGGGAAGCTCATGCGTCCTCCAATTTTTCGCTAGCACTAGTCAGCGTCCCAAACATCCAGAACTCGCTTCCCGCGAACAACAAAACGCGAGTTTTGCCATGACGTTCACAAAGTGCTGGTATTCCCGATGTGTACCACTCTTCACATGGGCCTCACATGACGTCCTGCTGAGGGCTAATCAAGAATAACACTTAAGAATGAACGATCATTCACGTCAGCGTTGCCGTTTGGTAGATTTGAGAAAGAGCTGAAAGTCAAGCTAAAAAGAAGTAGCCATAGTGTATAATCATGTACTTTATATTTTAGCTAAAAGTTACTTTGATTAAAAGTAGCCAGAGTAACCATGGCGGACAGGGTCCAAGAGTAGCTAATTTGGTGCAAACTAACCACCAACGGCAACCCTGATTGACGGGACAAATGAGCATATAAAATATTTTTGTAGTATTTAGGTATGAAAAATCTGTAATTTATATTTATTTCGTGACCTTGACCTGTTGAAGACTGATTCGGTAAGAGGTACAATAGCATCAGGGTAAAAGTTTATTAGGTTTCTTGTTTAGTAATGTAGTCAGTAATTGGTTACATTTCTCAGAAACATGTATGGATGTGTCCTCTGCTTATAGAAAGCTTTCAGAGTTAGGAAATACCCAGCAGTAAGAGTAACATCTTTAGTAAAAATAAAAATTGAGGACCCATTTTCATTTAGCTGATCATGCACACTACAAATAAATCCAAAACTTCTGCCAGAAAGTCTTGATTGAATGCAGTGTATGCTCCTGTAAAGATTTACATTTGATTAGCGTGCGCGTTTTGCCTTTACACCCCTTTTCTTGAGGGCCTTCCTGCATGAGGTTGGCCTATCAAGGCGGATTTTGAGGAGCCTTTTGAACAACTTGCGTCTTTTAAGAGCGAAGCTGCTCAAGCAAGTCATTCCGATGCCTCGTGCGAACGGCATTCATCTTCATCATTTCAGTCGAAAGCTATCAAGTCAACAAATGAAAAGATACCCCCGCAAATACACTAGCATCAAAATCTTTTTTAGTGTAACCAATAAATATGCGAAATACAATAAATACTAGCAGAAAAAGAGCTCGTCGAAAGCTTCACCTATGAGGTGCCTGCTGGTATAAAAAATATACACGAGTACTTAGTGATTGAATTTCCCAGTGCACTTCTAAAACATTTCGCTTGAAAATTGGGAGTCCCTCAAGCTTCGCCCTCCCCAATGCTGAGAGCCACCTCTTCACCAACCCTGAGTAGCAGGTCAAAACATAGACTTAGGCCAAACTCGCAGCTTTTCAAGCCTAATACATCTTTTTTTCTGTCTTTCTCACTCACTCTTAAGTTTGTGTTTGGAAGAAAACTCATATTTTGTTATTCTAATTGTTGTTTGGCGTGAATATGAAATAACGGTTATATTGCAAACTCTTTGTTCCGTATAGCTTGAAATATGACACGATAATTACTACATGTACTAACCCTTGTACTTGTACAGCAGCTTACAAGCGCATGAATGAATGAATGAAAGAATGAATGAATGCACATAGAGAATGGTGTGTTCGAAAAGCAATCGAGCTCGTGTGCCGACACGTATACCAAGAGACAAAAGTTTAGTTGAAGAATCAGGCATGTGGTATTGTTGTGTCGATCCGCGTTCTCTGTTTACTTGTGCACAACATCCTTACCTGTGAGATATTTAGGTAAAACTTTAAATTTACATCAGAAATGTATATTTCATGCACATTTGAACATGCACTTCTCTTCCGTGAGCTTTCATATAAATTCTAGTTTTCCGCCTTTTGAAGATATCTTTCTTCCCATAGCTTTTCATTCACTTTTTCCAACGGCCCCTGTTGTACACGATCTTGTATCTTGTGTTTTTATAATACAACCCATGTGCACTTCTGTACTTTCTTTCACTTTACGCTGTCTTAGACAGTGCTGCTATAAAGGGCTTTCAGGCAATCCTAAGCTGCGTGCTACAGCTTTTTTGCCTCAAGGGGCCCCGACAAATTGTACTAAAATGTGGGAAATATAAATGTGATTGATTGATTATTCACTGATTTCTCATTTATGTGTCGCTTCATTTTTTTTAGATAAACCTTAAGCTTGAGAGCTTGATGATGCCAAGAGTTCAACTACGTTTGGCTGGTTTTACAAGAGGTGAAGTAATGGTGCGTCGAACCGCCATTCCCCTCACTTTTGGTCTGCGCGAAGAGAAGCCCAAATCAAATGCTGAAATTTTAATTTCAGGACCGCAGCCTGAAGCGCGTGACTTATTATCACATCGATGCCGACCTGACATTGCAGCAATTTCATCTGCAGCTGTCAAGGTACCAGTTTGGGAACCCCGATATATTCTTGCTGCTCACTGGGTATGTATCTTTGAAATCTTAGGTGCACGAATGCGCGTTGGGGAAGCCATCTTACAAAACACATGACACTTAGCAAGTAATATTTTGTCCGGACACTACAAGCGACTCAAGCAACGTGGATCACTGCTAAAGGAAAATTTTAAGGGCTTGTTTTACTCCGGTAAACGATATACTAATCAGAACTCATTATAGAGAATTGATGTTAGAGAAAACTTGAGAAGCATGGTACATTGTCCTGACGCAGACAACTTTCTCACTTCCTGTGTGTGACAGCTTACAAATTTTGTCCAGATTCAATACTCATTGTAGTATTGCGAGCATTCCTGGGTTACTGCCAACTAAAAAGATCTCAACAAAGCATCTAAATTGGCTAATTACCGATGCAGTCATGCTTATTATTTTCGCAGGTATTATTTTCAGAATCGACAATGGTATGAAGAAAAACTTATTTCTAACTAACGTTCAATGAAATCCGCGCATTACTGAATTAGCAGAAAAGAATAAGAAAGGCAATCAGTTAGTGTAGAGATCATTCTTCACACGTGATTGATGTTATTTCAAGATCAACCCTCATTACGAACGTAAAGACAACCCTTGTTAAAAGGTTTGTGTCATGGCCAGTCGTTGTCCAACAAACCACCAACCTCCCTAAAATGTACCGAACACGCTTTACTGCGACACATATACTTCTCAGAAAAATATCCACAGCGCGAAAAGACAATCTGGAAACACTTTGGCGACCAGCGATTTCCAATAAAGTGGCCCTTCCAGAGACCTCTTAGTAAGGGTTTCTCGTTAATTACTCAGCTTCTGTTCAAAATGATGAAGCGGTTTTCTGTAGCGTCTACACATCTAAATGCACATGCCAGCCAAATTTGGTGCACTTAACTTCAGTGGTGTAGCCAGACGGCAGGAGTATCCCACCGGTGACTACACTTCATCGATGTGCCACTACAGCCCTTACCTATACAAGGCAGGATTTACGTGCAGAAAACTGGATTTGCAAGTGAATATACACATGCAAAACCTGGCAAAAAATACAGTTTTTTGTATTGATGCGTCTTTGTGAAAATGGCGCAAAGTAACAAGGTACCCTCTGTGAACCCTTTTTCGTGCACTCTGCTCTAAAACCTCATCAGCCACCTACCATATATATATAAACTGAATATACAAGATAATGTGACCAGCTTAGGTAAAGTGATTTCGGTGAGAGTACACTATTAAATGCGAAGCATTTTTTTGCGTACCGCAGACAAAGTTAGCGTTTCCAACCACCCATCCGTTTAATACAATCCATCCATCCATCCATCCATCCATCCGTCCGCCCGTCCGTTCGTCCGTCCGTCCGTCCGTCCATCCATCCATCCATCCATCCATCCATCCATCCATCCATCTATCCATCTATCCAGCCGCCTACGTCTGGGTTCTTTTGTGATCACTTCCTTAACTTGGGACACACCAAAATCAGTATTGGTGGGTGATAAGTTCCAGGATTAAGACTTTCAGGTGATGGCATGAATAATATAAAAATCCCATCACGTACGATGTCAAAGCCTTTCCTCCCGTCACATGTGGCACATACCCGTACACCTCGCGCCGCTATATGCACCACAAGTGTTTGACCATATATATCTGCTCAAGAACGGCGAGAACCGACATTGGTAATATTAATTGGTAATTGAGGAAAACTTACATCGGCAGCGCTGACTCAATAAATGCGAAGAACATGCGTTATTCGAATGCGAAGCAGCAATTGTATGGAAGAATTCTGTGGGGCAATGCTGTATTGTAACACAGACTCATGCCAGACATGAGAACTCCTTTGGAAAAAGACCCTATGGGGGTATAATGTTGGTGAAACAATTGTGGTTGCAGTGCGTCCCTTCTAATTTTATAAACATTACATTTTGACAATACAGGGGTCATGTCGAGTTCGCATCACTTATAATTAGGCGCCATCCACAGAAGATAGTTGGCGTAGTATCACCAAGAAGTACCATCTTCGCAAGCACAAGCCCTACATTGCAGCTTACCGATTCTGGTGTAGGTAATACCTACGTTGCCCTTGGCATTGTTTCGACTCTGCAAACGACTGATTGTATAAAACATACGCAACTGTTAAACTTATAACTTAAAGTGCTTGTCCGTATAGCAACTGTACATATGTTTTAGCGTCATTTTGGAATGTTTGCCCCTAGAAAAAAATTACACCATATAATCACATTCCATCCGCATGTTTCGCATGACATATATTCCCAACGCACGTGAAATCTGCAGATTTTTTCTGTATCTTTCGTTTGGTTCTCTTTTTTACCATGTCACTAACACTGTCAGCCATATACGTACTCATGAATATGCATTTATTTTTGCAATTTTCATGAGTCAGCTCTTCCCATAAGAGTACCGGAATGCCCTTTCTTTTCATCTACTGTTTTTTTTCATTCTCTTAATTCTCTCTTCAGAACTAATTTTCAGAACACTGAATCCACTAACGACTACTGCATCCCCATAAGTCTACACGACGTTCAATGTGGTCTGTATGCGTTAATGCTACGCGGCGCTAATGTTTGGTGTAGTCTAAAGCATAGGGCAATGAAAAAATTTGTGTAGGGTAAAGTAGGGTACTTTTAACCTTGGCAAAGAATATTTTGCAGAAATTGGTTGACAACAGTGTTTTTATGCTACAAGTGAAGCAGAGTTCCCCACTTACTGTACGGACGCGCTACTATCTATGGCTAAGTCCTGGTGGCGCCTAATGTTTACACGGCGTTACAGCATCATTGAGAAAGTTACTTCATTGTTGCGCCAACATTCCGTGCTACCAGAGCGGCTGTAAATATAGCACATGTTAGCTCTCACTGAGGGAAAATTGCGGGCTGATATGTAAGGGCTGCTCGGCAGACTAAGGTTGAGGGCACCGCCGAATACGCACGTCTTCTCGTGGCAGAGCATCTATAGGCCACGAATTATCAGTCTGCTGCGAGCGCAATGTGCCAACTCTACGTTAAGTGCTGAAAGTAGTTCGTGAGCATAAAATGAGAAAAAGGAACGATCAAGAGCCACAACTTTCATGCGCTTTGGTATTTTTCATAATATGTGGGCAGAACATTCCCTTGTATTCAGTCCAAATATGAAGTGTGTATTAAAAGTCTTATTCGTCGTAAGGGACAGCAGGAACGGAAGTACGAAGAGTACAGTTACATTTTGGGCATCGCATTTTGACATTGTAATACGGCGCGTACTACCATGTATAATAAGATTTTTTTTAGATATTTCTAACTCGTGGAAACCAAACGTGAAACCAGAAAAATCTTAGCGCGTGTGGAAAAGATGAATAGTTTTGGCACAAAGCTCAAGGCAAGAAAGTATTTATTTATATTGTTACAGTCCCAATCAAGCGAACTATGTTATAAATCATTTCAAAAGGGTTCTTATTTTGAGTTTTTGTCACGTCCATGTTTCCTTCCGACTCATCCAATGGAAAAAGCAAACAGTGACAGCAACGCTAATTTTTGAACTTGGCGATGATAACACGCACTATTTACCGCACACCACTTTCACGCTTGACAGAAATATCCGAATGCAACTCCAATGCATCGAAACGGTCGTACATAGCTTTTGTGTTGTGGTGTGAAAACTTATAGAAATCTCGTTATTTTATGTTAGCGACGACTAAAGTGCTGCCGCACAAATCCGCAACTAAACACAAATACAATGAAAATTAGCAGTAGCACAATAGATAAATGCAGCGCTGCAAAGTCTACAAAGATGGCAGCAGACAAGGAACACCAAGAGTGTCACCAAGCGCGCATGCATAAAATCCAACACCAAGTGAACAGGCGTGGCTTTCATAGTTCCTTTTTTTTTGCAGAAATACATTGCTCTCACAAGGGCACTTCCAAAATCAGTGTGGGCTGTTTTGTTTTCATGGCGTTTCAGTTAAAATCATCAGTCCCTCAATGACTTCCTGGATCTCTTATCAGTGCTAAGTATCTTTATTGATTCTGTGTAAATACCCAGAAAACATGTTTTTGCGATTTTGAAGAAATATACTTGGGCGCTACATTTTTGGGCCATTTCGGTAGACCCATGCGAGATGTTGTGATTTGTTGCGTCCTAGTAAGTTGGGGTCATTGGTGTGATACAATAGCAAGAAACATTGATTTCGTTGTCGTATATGAGGAAAAAGAGAAAAGGAATATGAAAAAAAGGTAACTAGAAAAGAATGAATGAATTAGGGTAAACAAACACTGAATTATTTTCGGAAATCCGGAATCCATGGGCATCTTTAGGCCCCAGAAAGCATCCTTTTTAAGATGTTACTAAAGCCTACTTCTTCCATGGAGGCAGGAAAATGACAAGCATGTAGCGTCATGCAAGTTTTTTAGGTGCAGTAATAAAAAAAGGCTTCGGAAAAACTTGCTAAGCTACCGCTCGTGATAGCTTAGCAGGTCTTAAAAGGTATGTCGTCGACGGTACTTTGATACCAACCCACGGTAGTCGCATTTTGGTGATGCGAGTACCATATGATCGAAAGCATAAATTCAAAAAATATATATATCAAGCACGTATGAAAAAGAATG
This sequence comes from Rhipicephalus microplus, assembly GCF_043290135.1. Classification (NCBI taxonomy): domain Eukaryota; kingdom Metazoa; phylum Arthropoda; class Arachnida; order Ixodida; family Ixodidae; genus Rhipicephalus; species Rhipicephalus microplus. Next base: position 389,775,633 of record NC_134710.1, read on the forward strand.
TGCTAAAAAACCCTGTGTTTCAGCTGCGGGACCAGCCTTCGCCTTCCTGTGGCTGCAAAGCCAGTTTTTTCTGGAAGGATTTTTTCTACGTGCTTGATATATTCTTTTCAACATTTACGACGGGTTATTTCTTAGTTCATTTTTTCGATAGATATTTCGCTTCGTGTTTTGCCGTTATATTTTTTACAAAAGAAGAGGTAAGGGACAATTTTCCGCCCGTTCCTCCAAGTAAATACGTTTTTGCAACTGGCAATGGCGCAGCCCAGTGGCAGGGTACACAAGCACCACCCACCTCCCTAAATCTCTTTGTCTTGCATGTATACATTACACGCACAAGTACAAACATACGCAGGACCCTTAATAAATGATGGCTTTAGCGCATGTACAACAACACTCTGCACATTCTTCGTTGAACAAGCGTTTAAAACGTCTCATCGCAAGCCGCCGCTCTCTCTTCACTCTATTGCATCGAAAGCAAGGTGAAGTGTGCCATTTTCTTCGTGTGTGTTGCAGGCACGACTTAATTGGACCTGTAAATGGCATGTACGACCCACGGCTAACAGGTGAGCTGAAAACGTTTTTTTATTACTAATCATGTTACTTAACACTCAGATTTTAGGACGTCCCGCGAGCACGCGTTATCACAAACCTAGCGAAGTAAAGCTCACGCGTTGAAAACGGCCCTCATAGGAGCGCGTGTGCACACGCACACCATAGACACCCCCTCTCCCACTCACACACACATGATTTATTGGTTGATATGTGGGGTTTGACGTCCCCAAAACCACCATACGATTATGAGAGACGCCGTAGTGGAGGGCTCCGGAAATTTCGACCACCCGGGGTTCTTTAACGTGCACCCAAATCTGAGTACACGGGCCTACAACATTTCCGCCTCCATCGGAAATGCAGCCGCCGCAGCCGGGACTCGATCCCACGACCTGCGGGTTAGCAGCCGACTACCTTAGCCACTAGAGCACCACGGCGGGGCCAGTCACACGCATATACACACACATACACACAAGCACTTTTTATTGGATGGACGAATGTTTGTCGAAAAAAAAAACTGAATTATAGATGCGTAAACAAGCAGTCCAGTGTCTTACGGTGTTTTTTACGCGCAAAGCAGGAACCGTTGCCCATGTAGAAGAGGTGCTGGTTGAGAATTTGCACGTTCTCTTGGTGTTGTATTGGTATGGACAGCGTATTCCGGCTACTAAATACTAACCATTTATTGGGTGCATTCTTGTTAAATACTAAGTGCAAGAAATGCATGCTCTGCAGTGATACGGCAGTTCAGAGCGTTGGTCATCCAGAATATGCTGCAAAAGGTGTCGGCACTTCTACATGTGGAATCAAATATTCTAACGTTATCGCTGGTGGCCACGTTATTAGTCCCAGGATAAACTGAACTGTTCGCGTTTGTCTCACGACCTCAACAGAAGATTGTAAAATAATCGATGGAAGTTTCAGAAACAATTCGTTGTGGGTCCGCGCAGGACACCGGTTACACGTGTAACGAATGAACAGATTACACAAAGTATAAGAAGCGTGTGTGGCAGTAAGAAAACTGGTTTTAGCACTTTGCTGCTTGTATTGCCTTACAGGTTATTCCCCGGTAGGAGGGATGTGCATTTTAGGACGAAACGCTTTAATCTCTGAAGACATGTTCCTTTCATTTTCGGGATTGGATGTGACAGCGCACGAATTCGGACACATGTAAGTGTGGTTTCAGAAAATAATTAGTGACGGCTTCAGGTATTACGTAACGCTAACATAAATGCCACAGAAATGTTACTTTGCAATCTTTGCCATTTTTACAACGCTTGCACTATAAATGTACCGGGAATCAGCGAACGTAACTTGTTTTATAGCCATCTGGAACCAAAACACAGTGGTCACGCTAAGTCGTTTTTCAGACCCACACTTGTTTACCGACTGACACTGCGGGCTTTGATAAATCAGAACGCTTTTTTCGCAAAAGAAGTAAGCGTCTCTCTGGGTGAAAGGGTATGCTTGCCAGAAATAACTCACTTGCCGAATCTCGCGATTTTCATTTACTGATGTGTTCTCATTGAATACGCGCGGAAAACTGCCTGACACTTGAAATAACCATGATGTATTATCTATATAATCAAGTTAGGGTAACATCAATTTCAATTATGAAAAATGGAGTTCCTGCTTCGGCTCCGGGGGGGGGGGGTCAAGAAGCTGAAATTCGCAGTAAACGAGCCAGCAACGCTGCGAACAGGAACAGCTTTTATTTCACGACTCAAAAGAATCACAACCAGCCTTCACGGCCGGCACAACACAGCACTAACGCACAAAGGTGGACCGAAATCCCGGAATGAATACTCTCCGGAGACTTGTGGTCAATAAAAACATACTGCACGATACATAACGGCAGGACAGCCGGCGCGAAATATACTAGAAGGAAAGCGAACTCACATGCAGCAGTGGAATAACGAGCCATCAACTTAGCTTACGCTTGAAACTGGTGGTGCCTCTGCTCTGCAGCACTCACGGAGGAAAAACCTCCTGCCTAGCGTGGCCGTCCTTGGATCCCATCACCATGCCGTCGAAAAGTCTGTGCGGTGGTCTCACCCTTTTTCGTATCAGCTCCCACGTTTCCGCCCCCTGTGTTTTTTAAGGACGATAGTCTTTCTTGGGGACTTCTGACGCAAAAGTTTTGCTGCCGTTGTCAGATGGGTAGGAGAAGCGGTGCGAAACTCTTTGTGCCAGAGTTACACCTAACTCATCAACCCATCATCATCCGTACGTCTGTTCCGACACTTCCCCCCCTCCAGGGTCATGGTAGGGGAAGTTTTGTTCCGGGCAGACGGCCATATCCTGGCAAGGGGGTCACCACTCGGCGCCAAGTGCAAAACAGATGAGGCCTGCCTCCCAGCGTACAATCCAAGGAGACCCAACAAAGGGACTACCCTTCAGCGCAGATATTTTGGTCGAGGCGCACAAAGCGAACGTTCCCTGCAAGGTGGACTATCGCAGCGCGTGGGGCGCGCTGCGGTCATGGCCTGTCTTCTGACCACTAGGGCCCAGCGAGACTCAACAGGGGGGCGACCCTTCGGCACGGCGACTTCAGGCACCTCACGCCAAGCGGACGAACCCAAACACGTGACAACGGGACTGCCCTTCGGCGGGGTAACTTCAGTTACCGCACCCAAAGTGCGCGTGCTCTCACACTGTCGTGTGGCTCAGAGCCTGCGGCGTCCCCTCAGGACCGATGGGCTATCGCTCGGTGCAAGGCGCTTTGCGGTCACGGCCAGTCTCCTTACCACTATGGCGCGGTGAGAAACAATCCGTTCCTTGGGGAGTACGAAACTACTGTTGGGTACAGAGGCCAATGTCGCTGCACTCAAACCAAACTCACTCTGGGAAATCAGCTCGGCTGAAAGCAGGCTTAAGCCTGTTTCACATGCGAGCGAGTTTGCTCCAAGAGCGGAGCGGTGGCCGCTGTGCGAGTCCAAAACAGGTTTCTACAGCGGTGACAGGACGCTTTTGTGAATATCGCCAGAGTTGGAAAAATTCACTCACGGTAGAAGCGGCAGAGTTACCAGTGACATCGTTGTTTCACACGTGATGCCAGGGGTGGAGTCAAGGAGTGGACACACGCGCTGCTGGGAACTCGCTTCACAGAACTCGCTCCGACTGAGTATCAGACGACATCCGTCCTTTCCCCGGCTCACAAATGTCTCGCGCTGCTTTGAACCAGTTGCTCATTGCAGAAGTTGTGAAGCGACCTCGTCTTTGGGACGTCAAGAAGAGGATTTCTGCAAGAAGCACAAGAAAAACATTCTCTGAGAAGAAATCGTTTAGCTTCTTAGGAAGTCGCATACTTCTGTAAAGTAGTGGTCGTCGCTTGACCTGGCCATGTTCACTGATGAAGTCGAAATTCAGCTGTTTCGATTTTGTTGCTCTCGACGATGCTTCCACCGGAGTGATATTTGTGTGTGGTACCTTTTTTAATTCAATGATAATTTTGCCACTTTATTTATTTATTTTTGCATTTTGATAGATTGTTACTCCCACGTACAGGAGACGCATGCCACGCCGTACTCCTCTGTCGCAGTAAACGTCGCTGGTTTAACAAACTATGAAATTTGGTGACACGCTGCATAGATGAAATGGTTCACATGAACGAAAGAGCAAGGCGGGTGCTACAACAGTCGACTTGATAAGTAACATTCAACACAGGTCCCTAAAAAGGAGTTTCGGACTGTGACTCAACAAAGAGGGGGCGCGAAGCTTGCTGCCAAGGTTCCGGGAAATAAGGCATTTGTATTTGTTCTTCGCTTCAAAAACACCTCAATTTCTCACTAAAACCCGGGCTCACTTGTCCGTGTCCACTGCGACGCTTTCTGCGCAAGGAACAATTGCACCGTACAGCACTCAAGTTTGCAGGCTGTCGACAAGTCCTACCACACAGGCCCGCTGCTCTCCGTGACACTCAGTGCCGAAATACGTGGCTGGCTGGGCGAAAATAGATGTTTGGTTGCGAGCACAACATAATTGATTGATATGTGGGGTTTAACGTCCCAAAACCATCATATGATAATGAGAGACACCGTAGTGGAGGGCTCTGAAAATTTCGACCACCTGGGGTTCTTTAACGTGCACCCAAATCTGAACAATCGGGCCTACAGCATTTCCGCCTCTATCGAAAATGCAGATCCCGCAGCCGGGATTCAAACCCGCGACCTGCGGGTCAGCAGCCAAGTACATTAGCCACTACACCACCGCGGTGGGGCGCGAGCACAACATAGCCTGCGTAGATAACGAAGAACAGCTGTTGATTTCAGGCACCGGAAAAATGACGATGCCTAGGGGCATGCACCTTAATTACACGGCCGAAGGCTACCAATTGAATGTCACTGTGTGCTGACGGCAAAGGTGTGTTGTGTGAAATGATGTGATACTTCGGCTTTCCTGCTCACCACAGCAGCACTTGTGGACGCAAATTTCGCTAAAGCAAAACTCGCTGCATAGTCCCTGACCTGGGCCGCGCACAAGTTTATATATACATCAGCCAAAGAACCGGGACAACGAGCGTATTACGTATACCATGCTACCTGCCGTAGGTGAAACTCTTCTTGGGGTGCATTACTGAATCATTGACAAACCTAAGAGGCTAACTATTTATGGTGGAAGCATACAAATTTGAGAGCCAAAAGAGATGTAGACAATTCAGAAAATCCCGATGAACACTGTGTTTGCATATGCCACAGGGTGACCACAAATATAGTCGATGCTTACCACTGAGAGTTTTTATATAAACTTTTATTTTGTCTTGAGCGAACAGGTACTGGGCTGACAGAAACCCTGTTCAGCGTCCTAAAGTTAAATCACTGAAAGCAAGAGCAATGAATCGGAAAAACATGGGAAGTGCTGTGCAAAATACGCTCGCAGTTCTTAAACATTCACCTAGCTGGAACAGCTGTCTAGTAAAACCATACCAGCAAACTCTTTCTTTTGCTTCTACATGGTCAGTTATATGAGCGCGCAACAAAAACCATACTATAAAGAGCCGGGACAAAACAAAAAGAAACTATATACGTTGCTTATTCGTTATAAGATTCATGTTACACTTAGTTCAATCAGTGTACAGACGCGTGAAAGTCGAGCGGTTATTGATGATGAATTTTGTAGCAAAGGGATGCTAAAGGGAGGACACTTGGAGGAGAGCGCAGCTTATAAATACTACTGAGTACAGCGGTTAACTGGCACCTTTCGCGGACAACATTGCCGACCAGAGCGGCGGTCGTCGCGCAACAGCAGTGGTAGCAGCGGCACATGTCAAACGAACAAGCGTCCGCGCGTCCTTTCGCCGCTCATCGCCGCGACCATTGCCGCTTGGTCACTCGCATGTGAAACAGGCTTTCGTCCTTCGCGAAGAAGGGAACCACCCTCCGCCTCGGCTAGTACGGTCGCCGGGAATGGAGGAGGAGTCAGCATGGACCTTGCGAGTAAAGCCCGACATGGCGACAGGATCATCGTAGCGAATGCAAAGGTCCGGCGAGCAACCACACAAACTAAACTCGGAGGCGACCGGCTCACTAGGCTTAGTCGTGCAACCTCAGAGAACGCCCTCACTTAACTTGATGGTTATCTGCCCTTCTGGCTCACTAAAAATCACTGCCGGACGATGTCACATCTCATAAAACTTCTTTGCGCCTTGGCGCTCCCACTACAGAAGGAGAATGAACCTGACCTCTTTTCGTACTTTTGCAACTACTTCGTGAAGCTCGGGTCATTTCCTAGAAAAGATGGCACTCCACCGCGGCACCCACACTTGGTAGGAGCACTCAACAAGCAGAAGCACGTACTGCTTAACCGCTTGTCCTGACAGAAGATGCAGAAAACGAACAGTGTAGAAAGGAACACCGAGGTGGCCAAACAAGCTAGCTATTTTTCAATGAAGGGCGCCTGGTAATGCACACTGAGAGAACATGTGAACCATGTCCTCCATACTGCCACAAAGGGGCACGTTCTTCATTGAGGAATTCTCGTGGCGCCTGAACTTTATGGGCAGGCACCCTCTGCCCAGGCAATACATGCATGTAGCGCGCCTGGCGTCCGGGAAACTGGCTGTAATGAACCACCAGTAAGGACTATGATGGGACAGGTCAAATGCTCGACAGTTTGCAAGTAACTCTGCGTTGAGTCTATAAACCAACTCGTGGAGTTCGATTGAAGCTAAATCTATCAATTTTGGTCTGTCTGTATGTCTGTCTGTCTTTCTGTCTGCACATTTGTTTGTATGTCTGTATGTCTGTCTGTACATTTCCCTGTATGTCCGACCTTAACGGTAACCCAAATAATACGCCAAACGGCGGACCCCATCCGCAGCGCCCAACAGTATTGCTCAAGTTTGAGCGTTCATACTTGTGCAATTGTCAATTAAAAACAATTATTGTGCAGATCTGAGGCACATAACTACACGTCAATATTCTGTAGGTGTGCCTTTATACTAGAAAAGGCATGCATAAGTAATTCTAAGGACCGTAGCGTTTTTCACGCTGTGCTGATAATGCAACGCTTGAACAAAAAGGCAAGTGTTTCCAACGCTTTGCTAACACCAACGTTGGCTAAGACGACACTGTGGCGGCACCTACATGTCGCATTACGTTCTACACGCTATCGCCTACAAGACGGTTGCACACGCCGCGCGCTTCGTTTTCTAAGATAACTGCCAGATAGCGCTCTTGTCACATGTGTGACGTGACTCGAAGCGCTCATTCACCTCCGCTGCACGCTCGAGGCACTCTGACGCAGATGCTCCAGAATACCATTCACCAATCTTCTTGCACAGAACTTCAAATAAACTTTTTGTTCACTCTCTCCCGACGCAAGACTATCGTATTTCGACGACATTCGCGGTGTAACATGCAGATATGGGGCCAATTTTTTTTGAACGCTGACGCTTGTCATGCGCGTGGGCAATACGCGGGTGTTCTTCTCTCCCTCATTCCACCGTGCGTGCTGCATATGACGGCCCGTCAGCCCGACAAAAGGAAAAAACGAATCGCAATATGAGTAATGCTACGGTGGGATATATGTAGAAAGAAGTTACCAGTAACGATGTGCCAGCACCGATGGTTGGGTGAGTTGGTTTCTAATTATGAAGACGAGTATGTTAAACAGCATACTGAACAGATCAAAGCGGATAAAAATTGATAGTGTTTTACGCATGTGTCTTTGCTGGTTCCTGTTCGGTACGCTGCTTTTCACACATGTTGTGATGACAGAGTACCACACCAGGTAGCACCGTAGCAGTTCTCTAATTTTTTCTGTCTTTCCTTTGATATGTAGTACTATTTCCTCCTCTCTCTTTTTCGCTTTCTGACTGGACAGTATACTGGCTGGGTGACTGCTGGTACTTGCGCCGTTTTAAATAGTATGTTCCTAAAGAACACAGGAATTGGTCTAAGGCAGAAGCACCGCTTCGAAATAAGCCATGTTGCTTCGAGGGTTGCAGACAATACAGACACTGTCCTCTTAATACCTGTCTACCGGAACATGGAAAACGACTATGTCGAGCGCGTAGCCTTTTGCCTATGGATATGTAGTCGCCATTGGAAAAACTACGTAAGCCGTCGTGGTCTTGGCGTCTGCTCTCATAAGACACGAAAGGAATGAGGCAGCCGACACCCGTGCGCTCTCATACCGGGTGTTCCCAATCGATAAATACGACATTGAATCCACTGTCGTGCATATTGCCGCGAAATTTAGCAGCATTTCCAATACAACAACAGCTTTGTCCACGCCCGTGTGAAGGTTTAAGTGAACTAGAGGAGCAGCTCTTATTCGAATTGTACACATTCACTATGATATATGTTGAGCCCGCAGCTCTCAAACAGTTTGATCCCGATTTTGCCAGCCATCGCTCACTCTGTGGCAATGTCTTCCACCATCTATATTATGGTTTGGCCATGTCCCTCCAATTCTGCTATAGGTCGCCTATTTTCGGAGGTGACCCTTCTTGGCGGTTCTAAAGGCTTTGGTTGAATGAAATTAGGAAGCAGCCGGTGAAACACGGTCACTGAATTTTCAGGCCGAGTACGCAGATACTGTCGACCACGAGGATCTCTGTGCCGTTGATGTACAGGTAGATGTCGACCTCGTGCTTTCAAGTCGTCATTTTACGATAGGTACGAATAATATCCGTGACACACAGGCCAAAGTAAAGTACTTTCAAGTAAACCCCTTTTGTCGCCTAAGGGGACCATTTGCAGAAAGGAGTGGCACTGATGACACACTGCACCAGACTACTGCTTTAGGCGGTGCCTCAGAAGAACGCTGCAGAAAAAATGGCGCTGTTTGTGGAAGCAGCAAGATTGGAAATAATAAAAAGAATCTGCGCATGTACATCGCATTCAGCGACGCCGGAGCAAAGAACCGTTTCTTTATTGTCTGGTGGCTTATAATGCGCATACCTGTAATTTTCTTTCGCTTTTTTGCGTTTTTAGCAGCAACTTAAGTTCATCTGGCAACTATGAACTGTCGGTGTTTTGCTGTTTTTTGTTTTTTGTCGTGCTTTTTACGTGGCTGCGTCCAGCTGGGTCAGTGATGGTGTGCCGCGTTTCATCGTGGTCCTGCGATGTCTCAGCGCAGAGACAGAGAAGAAGCAACAGTTGAGGTGGACCTGACTCTTGTCGCCCTCGGCTCCATCGAAGATGAGCTAAACGCTGCGAAGGCAAGAGTGATGAGCCTCAAACAAAAACTCGTCATGAACAGCTTCATTTTCGCTGCTTCCGCACTGTCCCCCCGAGCCATCAACCGCGAAAGGTGGGCCTATGTGCGCAACGAACACTGGTTCGAAGACACATTGCCGTTATTAGGCGTTGGCCACTTTAAGCAGTGTTTTCGAGTGAGCCCAGCCACCTTTCTTTTGAGCCGACTCCATTGTTACAAGATACTACGTCGCCGACACAGCAACTGCCGCTGCCAACTCTAACATAATCGCGCTAGTGACGTAATGCAGGCGTTTGAGAGTATGGACAGACTATAGGCCTTCACTATTCAACAAATCGCACTGCTGCTGAAAATTAAAACATTTTCTCAGTGCAAAAAAATACTGACAGGGCACCGCAGTGTTGCGACACGTTTTCTTCTGTTGATAAATTATGCACACTGTATGCGAGAGTACTTCCTTCCTGCCAGAAAAGTAGATGTGGGATCTGCTTTTGCGAAAAGGATCTTTGCCGGAAAGGAGTTACTCCTTTGTCGTGTGTCACTGCGCCCGAACGCCTTTCTGAAAGATGTCCCCTTGTCTAAAGAACTTCAGGGTGCCCGTGTGTCAGGGGCATAATAGTGCTTCTGGTTTTTCCCTTCAGTTATGCCAACTGCATTTTGCAGGGTGCTTTTTATTTGCCCGCCACTGTCCTTGTTGATTCGTAATGTTAAATCAGCCGTGTATATGGGCACGGCATGGGCACGGCGGACCTTGCGCAGACATGTGGCATAAAGCGCCGTTCTTTTATTTCGTACAGGCTTTGCTGCTTGGTTTTGCCGGAGCATCTTCATCGCTGGACAGCGCCATGATTGACACGTGCTGTTCCGAGACGCACTGGTTACTGCCTGGACTCAGCAGCGGTCAGCTCGTCGACGTGCTTCCGGCAGCTCGCCTATCTGGCCACGTGACATCAAGTGAATCACCTATAAAGGATCGACCCAGCAACTTCACCTTCAGTGGGCACGGCGGGCCTTGCGCAGACATGTGGCATAAAGCGCCGTTCTTCTATTTCGTACAGGCTTTGCTGCTTGGTTTCGCCGGAGCATCTTCATCGCTGGACAGCGCCGTGATTGACACGTGCTGTTCCGAGACGCACTGGTTACTGCCTGGACTCAGTAGCGTTCAGCTCGTCGACGTGCTTCCGGCAGCTCCCCTATCTGGCCACGTGACATCAACTGAATCACATATAAAGGATCGACCCAGCAACTTCACCTTCAGTGGGCACGGCGGACCTTGCGCAGACATGTGGCATAAAGCGCCGTTCTTCTATTTCGTACATGTTGGTGCTTGTTACACTACATGTTGAAGTGATTGCCGCGGTCTCGTGGTTCTGCCGTGCCCCAGCAGTGTCTTTGCATCATATATGATGTGTACTGTGTGTGCCTATTGGTATTGTGTGGGGATGTCGAGGTAAATTTGGGTCCTACAGTAGAGGAAATGTTTGTAACACTCCTTTCGGGCCAAAATAACATAACTTCGGAAATCGCAGCACTTAGAGCTCAACAGGACGACATGCGAAAGCTTATGAGTGAGTGGGCCTTGCGTTTCGCGGAAATGGAAAAATGAGTAGCTAGGGTAGATAATTTGGAAAAAAAAAATCGCTTCCCTCCAGGCCAAAATAACTGACTTCGAAGATAGAAGCAAACGCGCAAACTTGGTCGTTCTTGGAGTGAACGAGGGTCCTGCGGAAACCGAGCCCGATTTGAAACGCAAAGTATTCATCGAAATCTTTGACAAAAAGCTTCATGTTCCTTGCAGGTCAGTTTGTAGGATACATAGGATCGGAAAGCCAGGAAAGCAAAGACCAGTGATTATATTCTTTCAGGATTTCAATGAAAAAAAGCAAGTTTTGATGAACGCTAATAAACTGAAGGGTACCGAGGTATCTATCCAAAATGATTACTCGAAAGAAACACTGCGCAAACGCAAGCTACTGTGGGAGAGCGCAAAAAATGAAAAACTGCAGGGAAAGAAAGTAGCCCTTGTACACGACAAACTTCGAGTAGACAAAGGAAAATTCGTATGGGACAATATCACAAACTCTCGAATTAAACTAGGCGCTTCTCCGAACAGGAAATTCAGCGCTTGACCAAGATCCCCTGAGGATAAGCAGCTCCGTCTTTTAAACATAAATACTCGCAGTGTTGCAAATAAATCGGAACAGCTTGAAGCTATCATATTGGGCCATAACCCACATGTTGTAGTTATTCCAGAGATTTGGTTACGGGGTGATATCGAGGACGATACTGTTTTTCCCCCTTCTTATCAAGTATTCCGCCGTGATAGATCGTCTAGGGGTGGCGGTGTTGCCGTTCTGGTAAAACATGGAATTAACTGTACTGCTTTGCAACAGCTAAGTAATCATGAGAGCCTTACTGTAAAAGCATCTTGTTGGGGGCGTTGTTTTCTCATTTTTGCGGTTTATCGTACACCCGATTCCCCACCGGAGTACTTAAAAGCTTTGTATGACCATAAGGCGACATTTCGGCATGACAGATTTTTTCTGGTAGGCGATTTTAACTTGCCTGGCGTTGATTGGGAAAATACTATTTGCAGTACAGGATTAAGCACTCACGCGTCTTCCCTTTTTAATATAATAATAAGCCATGACATGCACCAAATCGTAACACAACCAACACGTGTTTCAGGGTCAAGCAGCTCGATGCTTGATCTAGTTTTTCTGAGCCGTATAATTGAAAATGTTACCGTGAATGTTAGTAGCGGTATTTCTGACCATTTAATTGTTGAGTTTTCCTGTGTTTTTGAAAATGTACGCTACCCCGAGCCACGGCCTAAATCTGTATTTGTCAAAAATTTTTCAATGGCCCAGGATGAAAGTGTGTTAGACCATCTCGACCTTTCCCTCAGCTGGTTTTGTGGTTCTGATGCCGTCGAATTATGAGATAAATTCAAAAACATTTGCTTATATTGCCTCGACAATTTCATTCCAAACAAAATAAGACATGCATGAAAAACAACTCCATGAATAACGCGTGAAATTTCGCATATCAAAAGGAAAATCAAAAGGCTAAGACGAGGAGCGGCTGACCGTAATACTATTAGTGCCAACCAAATCGTTCTCAACTCCGCAGTAGCAAACTCAAAGCGTCTGTACTTTGAAAATACTTTGCCAAACTATATCAGAAATGCCCCACAGAAGTTTTGGCGTTTCCTGTCCAGTAAAAAAAAAAGCCTATAAAACAACTTAACCGCGGTGGCATGCTCCTTGTTGAACCTCTCCATATTGCTGAACATTTTAATGCTTATTTCCAAAGTGTTTTTTCTAAATAGAGTGATCCCATGCCTACAATCCATGTGCCTTCAGCCCCCGATGATGACTTTATATCTTTACCTGGTGTTGTTTCATTGCTCCTTAACCTTAAAACAAAAGCTTCCCCAGGCCCGGACAAATTGCCCAATATTTTTCTTCGTCGTTATGCCGAGATGTCGGCTCCATTTCTGGTTATAATTTTTCGCGCATCTCTTTCAACCGCAATTGTACCTCCTGACTGGAAAATAACCCGCTTGGTACCCGTCTTCAAAAAAGGTGACCCTACATGCCCTTGTAATTACAGGCCAATTTCAATGACATCATCGTGTTGCAAACTTCTTGAGCATATCATAGCTAACTACATTCACAAATTTTTACACGACCGTAATTTGCTTTCTTCTGTTCAACATGGTTTTAGAAAAGGTTTCTCTACAGTAACGCAATTAACATCGGTTGTTCACAGTTTTGCCGCCATTCTTGACAAGTCGGGCCAAGTAGATGCTATTTTTCTAGATTTCTCCAAAGCTTTTGATGTTGTTTCCCATGTTCACCTTATCAATAAATTACAATCTACTGGTCTTCCTGCATTTATAGTTAACTGGATATCTTCGTACCTGAGTAACCGCAAGCAATTCGTTCGCATTGATAATGACTGTTCACAATCCCTCCCCGTGTCATCTGGTGTCCCGCAAGGAAGTGTCTTAGGTCCTTTGTTGTTTCTCATATATGTTAACGATATTGTGGAGGTGATTACTGGCCCTGTTCAAATAAGGCTGTTTGCAGATGATTGTGCATTATTTATTGAAATAACGTGCCGAGAAGACCAATCAGTATTGAATTCCAATCTTTGTAATATATATGACTGGTGTACTAAGTGGAATATGAACCTAAAGGCCGACAAATCAGTTTTTATGAAAATAACCAATAAGAAAAATTCTCTATCCTTCCCTTACAACCTTTCAGGACAACCTTTGAACGAAGTTACAGAATATAAGTACCTGGGTCTTACCACAACAAACACTTTAAGTTGGAACAAGCACATTTCAGACATTTGTGCGTCATCCTTTCGTAAACTGAGCCTTTTAGGACATAAGCTGAAACATGCTCCTGCAAGTGTTAGAATGCTAGCCTATACATCTATTGTAACACCTAAATTGGAGTATGCATGTATAATCTGGGACCCTTACACAAAAACTAACATTCATGCACTTGAGTTGATTCAGCATAAAGCGGTTCGGTTCGTTTACTCTAAATACCGTTCGAGCGATTCCCCAACCCAACTCATGAGAGACCATAAGATACCAACCTTAGAACCAAGATGTAAAATCCAAAGATTAAATTTCTTTATCTTCTCAAGAATAACAAATTGTCAATGAGACCAGAACAATACATCCAATCACTCACCGCTCGCAGAACACGACACCGGCATGCCGACTCTCTAACGCCCTTCAATGCTAGAACTAACATTTTCAAATTCTCCTTTTTCCCGCGCACTGTAACCGAATGGAATGGAATCAATTACCAGCATTATTCATAAATAGCATAGACTCAATTGAACATATTGTATCTTAACCTGTATTGTTGAAGTGTTAAATGTCTTTCTTATTCATTGTTTGAGTTATGTCCTTATTCTTCGCGCTTTTTATGTTCTTGATCTTCTGTTGTCCTTATTACGAGCTTTGTAAATATGTCCCTCCTGCTTGGGCCCTTCACTGGGCCTGCAGTATTATGTAAATAAATAAATAAATATATGGTGTCGTTTCGATTTAGATTTTCGATATCACCCGTTCGAGAAGCCTCAACATTATGCGTGTTGCTGTTGCCATGAATGTTGGTGACTACTGCATAAAATAAGCTACATTTGTGACTACTGCATAAAATAAGCTACATTTTTGTGTTCTCTTTTACTTTTATTTGGGCAAGATGAATCAACTAACTTGTGGAGCATTAAATATGGGCGGCTAATTTCAATGAGAAAGTTGTTGATTTACTAGCAAAACTTTCCGGGTGACCGGATCTAACTTCAAATCTAATAATCTTTATAGTGTATATGTTTTGTACAAATCCCCGCAAAATGCCAAATTAGACTTCGTGACATATCCGTTTGCGTGCCGTGATTGCTGTGCTCCCTAACGTTCCGCGTACAGATTATATTGTCACGAACAAAACAAGACCTGCAGCCAGGAGTTCACTTGAACCAAAGCAACGAAGATGTGTTCTTCTTCTTCACGCCCAAAAACGCGTATGAGCCACAGTGGCTCGTTCATCAATGGTGGCAATATCCTTCCCTCGCCATAGTTTAAGACAGCGCTAAGCAGACGCAGTGGTTATCGCTTGTTGTGTAATTAGTAGAGAGAACTAGAACCGGGATTGCGCGGAACGGTCTCAGCACCAATGTACAGAAAGTGAAGCACAAACAGGGTCGGCGCTGAGGTCGGTAGTCTGCGATCTGTCACCGTTTTAAGAGATGTGCATGGCTCAGCCAATGTGGTGCAGAGGTATAATTACCGCTTCCCATTGAAAGGTCTGGGCTCGAATCGCAGCTGTGGATGTTGAGTCTTCATTTTTCCATGTAACTTCTTGTAGCTGTATTGTTTTTCTTTGTTTCTTAAAAGTAGCTTCAGTTGAAACGCACTGCAATAAAAAGTGCATGAAAATGTAACAGGACAGTCAAGAAAATGACACTGAGCCTAATTATTTGCAGCACCACCACGAGTGAGTCGACAAAAACGTGAAGTATCACTTCCAAGATTTCTAGTATTCGCAAAGAGCTCGGAGCCCTACGTTACTTTCTTTACGTTTTTCTTTAATGCCCTGTAGTGACGCTACCAGTAATTACGCTATATGTGTTAAATTTCTTTTATTATATTTCACATTTCAAGGCTCTCTTTATGGCAATACATACCAACTGAACATTGTTTTATGAAACAAATAAAACAATACATCTATAAGAATTTGAACTAAAAAAACACAACACTCACAACTGCGATTTAAGTGACTGGGCCTTTTGTTTGCAAGCGGGAATTTTACTTCTCTACTATTTCGACGGAACCGCGCACACCTGTGAAAAATACAACACATTGTAGACTGCCAACCACAGTGCCGCAAGTGGATTGACCCTGTTCACGCTTCACTTTTAGAAACTCGTTCCGGGTACTCCCTTTTTCCATAGTACAGTCTAGCCGCTAACAACAAGAGTGTCATCGCATAGCCACGACCATCGGCACTGCTCCGGCGCCTTTAGAGGGAGGGCGAACCACTCTTACAGAAAAGAAAAATACTTTCAAGGTAATAAGGGCTGCAGCGCGAGCACGAATGTGCTAGAAGAAAGAGACAAAGTCGAGGTACGGAAGGCAAAAGAGGACAACACGAGCGCTCTTTTGCCTTCCGTACCTCGACTTTGTCTCTTTCTTCTAGCACATTCGTGCTCGCGCTGCAGCCCTTATTACTATGAATTCAAACCAACTAGCCCAAATCGCCATTCTTCTTCAATACTTTCAAGGGTTTAAGAAAAATTTTAACCTTGCGGAATCAAAAAAACTACACCACAGTTCTCAAAAGTGGACGCAATTAGCACTTTTTGAAAACTACAGGCTGTGGCAGCTGGGCTTTCACAGCGAAAGCTGGTATGAGATCACAACTCGGGTCACGCGCAGCGACGTAGCTTGTACACCGCGGCCACCGCTGGTGTCCGCAACCACATAGCGCGAAATTAGACAAAAAAACTAGTATAAATTACAGTGTGGCTCAAACACGGGTCTGCAAGGTGCAAGCCCAGTATTCTACCATTTTACCACTGAGCCAAACTTGCCTTAAGCAGGCTTGATGTGGGAAAGCAATCGCGTTAATACGACCTATAAAGCGTTATAAAACAGCGAAAGAGCACCTGGTGATCGCACAATGTGAATAGCGTAACTAGGTGGTCGTCTGATCCTCCAACCCATAACAAAAGCTTGTTTTTGTTCAGCTAATAACTGTGGCGCATACCCACTTGAGGCATAACTTCCCTATCGTCGTCAGCCATTACACGAACGATTGGCACAAAATTCCCCTCTATAGTCTAGCGGATACCATGCTTCTCAGAAGAATGACAAAAAAATAGCATAGCGAATGCCGGCCTACTACCCTAAAAGTTTTATTATTATTGCCGTAGTGGCATCAAGCAAGTGCGCTTGCATCAATTAACCAATGAATGCTTAAAATTTCTTCGAAAGGCCACCCTTCTATAGCTTTCGCTGTGACTGTGCTGCGCCTTCTTCGCAGTCCAGGCGTTTTTTTTTTTTGATATGGTGAGCGAACGTGCTGATGTCATCCTCGGTGGGCCGCATTATAATGGTATCCTCATTGTTGAAGAACTGCTGGTGTGGCCTCCTCTAATATAACTCCAGCTACAAAAGGTCGTGATTCATTCACGAAAGCTATGGTTGAAGGCCAGCGCTCTCTCTCACGATCTCATTGCAGGTAAGCCGCGTACTAAAAGAAAGAAAAAGTCACAGCTTTGCCGCAAAGGCGAAGCAATGAACGCGATTGCAACAAATAGGAAGGTCACGCGAAGAATGGCAAGTAGATCGGAACGTGCCGATTTTTCGAAGCATTGGCTAGAGTTGGTTAGCCATCCTGCATAGGATTTGCAAAGTAGGGTTCTTGTTATTGTGGGCGCGAAAGCCTGAGTGCCTCATTGGTCAAATCACTCTTGGAAAGTGTGTCAAAGTTATCCCGAGTAACATGAAAAGACGCTGTACGGGTAATAAAAATGACGACAGCACCGCTTGTGCATCGCCTGGGTTCACGGAGTGAGACGCCACTGTAATTTTTTTCGGCTCCACAAAAATGAAAATAGCCTTGAGATTTTCTAAACACATGGTTATATGTTTTCGGCTGTCTGCTGCGGTAAAAGTGTTGACGCCAAAGAGGACATGAGTACAGTTAGCATCAAGTGCTTTCAATTGACCGAAAATGTATAATTCACCAGAACCCGTTTCGGGAACAATGGCAGACTGTAGGCCCTGCCACTGCAAGCTAATTGTGCGACTTCAACTAAACAAGTTAAGGAAGGTGTTGTATAGCTGTAGACAGATATCTAGACTTGTAATACATCTAAGTAATTTAAATGGGCAATGAGGCAGCTGACAGACCTGTTCTAGATGACGCATAACGATCCCAAACGTCATCAAGAATAAGCAGCGGTCAATCATTTTCTATCTTTATGCTTCCCACCTCATTAGTCCCGTGGGTTGCAGGGCTTAGC
The DNA here is from genome assembly GCF_043290135.1 of Rhipicephalus microplus. Taxonomy (NCBI): domain Eukaryota; kingdom Metazoa; phylum Arthropoda; class Arachnida; order Ixodida; family Ixodidae; genus Rhipicephalus; species Rhipicephalus microplus. Next base: position 389,793,405 of record NC_134710.1, read on the forward strand.
CGGGCAAGAACGTCCCCACTACATCGCATCGGCGCAGGGTCGGCACGTACGCTTCATGAGATTGACGCCATTCTGGGCTACTCGTGAAACTTATATCGACATCAGGAATTATCAGTAGAAGTTTAATGAACTTGGATAGGCTAAAGCGCAATTTAGACGAAGAAAAATGAAGACACTTAGACCACAGAGGAGCGCTGACTTACAACTGAGTTTATTTGCACTTGAACAAGCCTTTTTTTTTGCGTCAGAACCTGCCTCTACAACCTGCACACCACAGAAGAGCAAGCTAAAAAAACGATATAAATGGTACCCAAGTTCTATAGGCAAAAATAAATTGCAAATGCTTACATTGGGATCAAATATCAAAGATAATGCACAACTATATCACACAAGGCAAACTGAACTTTGAAATCAAGACGGCACATGATTTATACTATAAAAACGGCACCTTCAAAATTAAAGCTGACGAAGAACAGGGCGTGAAATGTTTATCTTGTGCTGGTGATAATTGAAGTGAGTGTCTAAAAGAAACTTCTTAGACATTATAAATCATTGAAGCACTGCGGTGTCTAGACTTGCCAGATACCAGGAAAAACGACATAGTGTTTCGGCGTGGACACGAAATATTTAGAAAGGAAGCGTCATGACATGATTTTGATAAACTCGCCTGGGCGAATGGAGACGAGTGATAAGCATCCTTTTCTGATGTTCGGTGAGATGCAGAGCCTAGCTAGCGCCACTCCGTACGCAGGACGGCTCACGGGTTACCGGCAATGTAAATGTTCTTCTAGTGGCACGGGCCTTCCTCTTCGCTGATCCGCGCTGCACTTTTAAAGGGGCCCTGCAACACTTTTCAAAGAATTCGTCAAATAGCTTTATTAGAAAATACTTATTGACTTCCCAATCGACTGCCGCAAAAACGTTAGAATCCGTGAAGTATAGCTGCGGAGATAACGGAAATTTGTCACAGGTTTCGAGCGCTTTCTTTCTCCTTTCACATCAATGAGCACGCTGAATTCTACCCAGAAATAAGGGCGAAAAAAAAAGTATTTTTCATCAGGATGCGTCATGATCCTCAGCACTTTTTTTATTGCGATAGCAATTATAAGGGCCCTCTCCACTGGATTTCGCCCCCGGCGTCGGCATCGTGCTCCGTATATGTATTAGTATCTATATATATGAAACTCAAAAAAAATGCAAAAAAGGATTCCGGCGTGTGAATCGAACGTAAAATTACCACGTCTTGAATGCGAGGCGTTAACCACTGGGCCACCGAAAGGTATCTCGTTCAACGTTCAAATGGCAAGCTATTTATATCTACCACTTACCGCTGTTGACGGCCTTCATGGGGGAGGGGGGGGGGGACTATCGTGTTTTAAGCATTATCAGCAAGGTGGCGCTATGAGCGCGCGGCAGCTCTCATCTCTCACGCGTACTTTGGCTCGCAGAGAAGAGAAGTGGACCATCTCCCGCGCGCCTTTATTTCGCGGTGGTGAGGATCATAGGCCTTGGCTGGAATTGCGCTTGAGCTGGAACTATTCTGTTGTAGTTATAGGGTGCAAAAAGGTCCCTGCAATCGTTGCACAGCCTCCGTTTGTGAAAAGGCTCCGCTTTTCAGACACAGCAAAGTAACAACTGAAACAATTATTCGCGTTCATCTGTACCTGTGGGCACATTTGGTGCGTCATTTGTGCGTGAGAAACGCGGGGCACGCTTCGATATGCTCGCTATTCTGAGTGTGAGCTTCCTATTTGGTGCTATCGCATTTATTGCTTCGCCTTTGCAGTGAAGCTGTGACTTTTTTTTTCTTTTAGTTCGCGGCTTACCTGCATTGAAATTGTGAAAGATAGCGCGGGCCCGTAGGGGCCCGCGCTATCTCTCACATGATTATGAAATCAGCCAACGGCCGTGAACATTTTAGAATATAAGGCGCTGTATTTTAGCACTTGGCTTCATGTGCACAGAAAGAAGAGAAAGTGACTCCTACATGATTTTGATAAATATTTGTTAATCCCTGGCCACGTGCTTGACTATATTATTTAGCTTACGTGTATTCGGGAGCCGCAACTACAGATGAGTAGCGTTTTTTTTTTACAATTTTCAAAAAGCGTTGTAGGGCCCGTTTAAAGGATGTAGATACTTTCCACATACTCCACAAGAAATCAAGGCGATAGTTCAGTGATTCATCCAGTTTAGGTGAAGAAACAGCGCTTTTTGAAAGGGCCGAAATAGCAGGACAGGAACAGCGCTTGCCGTTTCCTTTGTCAGGATCGCAAGTTCAACTTCTTCACATGAGCATGTACAAACCAGAGTGGACAATTGGGCCAGTTGGTGACTCATGATCGATGTATACTGCGGTGCGTGATAAACTTTGAGTTGATAGTAAAAAAACTGCGCTTGTTATTGTCTGCCTGTAGTGCGTGTTTTCAAAGTGCTCATCGGTCATGTACAAGCCCACTTCGGCTAGCATATGTCGGCTCAGTAGGTTATATGCGAATACAACTATTTAACCTTTTCTTTCATCCCTTAGGTTGGGAGCCCCGCATGACGTGTACCCTCAACCGTATCATCAGACATGCGGATGGGAGCTTGGGTACATCATGAGCTACCATGATGGTGGGCTGAGAAAACACTACTTTTCACCGTGCAGCGAAAACCTGATCCGACAATCCCTCAGGTACTGTGTTGTGAGCAATGAACTATTATTGCGAGAAAACAGAAAGCCTAAGTACACGAGTATGCACTAAACAATAACTACAGTTTACTTAAAAGAAATTTTTTGTTGGCTCCTTGTGCATTTGTTTAGGTAATGTTCAGGCTATACCATCTACAAATGGTCTGTGAGGCTGGACGATATCAACGTATTTACAGTAGACTACAAAAAAAAAATGGCAGACCCCTCGTACAGTGGGAATTTATGATATGTGAAGCACGAATGATAAATGTTGATATGTCACTTTAAAATAAGCGAAAGGTTACGAGGTGAAGGTAAATGATGTCGTACATGACTTCCGTGTCATGATTATGATGTTTGAATTTGTCGCATACCTTCGTCATCCATTCACATCACGTGATGCCAAATTCAGTATATGTGGAGCTAGCGAAACGGCCGCAAGCACGCTATGGGCGTGGCATGTTGTCATGCTCTTATATGATGTGCGTGTCAGGATTATCATGTTGCGCCAGTTTTATACCTTTGTCATCTATTGACGTCATGTAACACCGAATTTGGTATACGTGGAGCTAGCAAAACGGCCGCGAGCACATCATGAAGGCCCCAATATACTCCAATGTAGCGTTGACGTGCGCGCATGACTTCCGTGTCATGATTATCATGTTTGAATTTGTCGCATACCTTCGTCATCCATTCACATCACGTGATGCCAAATTCAGTATATGTGGAGCTAGCGAAACGGCCGCAAGCCCGCTATGGGCGTGGTATGTTGTCATGCTCTTATATGATGTGCATGTCAGGATTATCATGTTGCGCCAGTTTTATACCTTTGTCATCTATTGACGTCATGTAACACCGAATTTGGTATACGTTGAGCTAGCAAAACGGCCGCGAGCACATCATGAAGGCCCCAATATACTCCAATGTAGCGTTGACGTGCGCGCATGCTGGGCACAGTGACGCTACGTTAGCAAAACGCGAGCACTCTATAGTCTGACGCCAGGCGTGACCAGTGTCCGTCGGCGCGACCCGACGGCAACCGAAATACGACATGCTGCATTTCGCTCCGATGCGTTACCCAGACAACTCTGTGTCTCCCTCTATTCGTGATGGAGAGACGCTGGACCCGCTGAAACGCGCATACGTCAAAGCAATGCAGCGCGGCGCGCGCCCGCGAGTATATGGCAGGACCGGTGCCTGTCGTGGCAATGCCGGCGTGACGCGACGAAATGAACGTTGGCGAGCACGCGTACTGCGTCACGTCGAAATGCTTTGGCACCTTGAATGTGGCATGTAGTCATGTTCTCGGATGACACGCATCTCATGACAAACTTGTTTGCACCTGGCACATACCTTCGTCATCTATTGGCGTCAAGTAATACCAAATTTGACATTTATGTTACACGACACGCATGTCGTAGTTATCATGCTTGCATGTGCCATTTACCTATGTCGTCCGGTCGTGTCGCGTAATAACGAGCTTGGTACATGTGAAGCTAGCAAAACGGCCACGAGCGCATCAAGACCGTGGCATGTAGTCATGTTCTACATGGCACGCATCTCATGATTATAGAGTTTGCACCAGTCCCATACTTTCGTCATCCATTCACATACTATAAAACCAAATGTGATATATTTGACGCAAGCGAAACGGTCGCGTGCACATCATGAGCGTCACATGTAGTCAAGTTCTTACATGGCACGCATATCATTATTTACATGTTAGAGTCTGTCGCTTGGGTTCGCCATGCGATCATGCCATACCACACCAATTTTGCAACATGCCATGTGAACGAAACCACCGCAAGAGCTGCAGGACAATGAAATGTAATTCATGACATTCATGACACACATGTCATGATTTTCGTGTAATGACTCGTCAAATGTATTCTTCCTACAGTGATGTTACGCCATGCGAAGCTTGGTGTCAACACCATTATCGAAACGGCCAACAGAGCTAGAGGTCATAAGCGGCTAGATAGATAGATAGATAGATAGATAGATAGATAGATAGATAGATAGATAGATAGATAGATAGATAGATAGATAGATAGATAGATAGATAGATTTCACCTCCTTCTTAGCCTGTTCCAAAACGTTGTCATTGGCAGGTGAACTGAGCGACTGATGCACAGGGCTAACGAGGAACACATTACCGTTAGTTCACCGGTATAGTGTGCACTTGGCGCGTTCACTGTCGCCATAGTTGGAAACCAAATGTCGCATGATCGCACGTCTGCCTGCAAGTACTGTGAAACGCGCCCATGCATCAAAGTGATCTGCCGCTGAGAACACTACGCGCCTGTCACTCTATTTGTAACGTTCTCTTAATCATTACACAAACTTGTCTCATGTAGTTTTTTTTTCTTAACTATGAGTGATGGAACCTGTGGATGTGTTTTGTCCGCCATTGCTGCTAAAAGATGTCCTAAGTAGAGGCTTATTAGTGTCACCTACGCCAGAGTCTATATGTTCGCGTATTAGTGTCCCCTATGCCAGAGTCCAGATGTTAACGACACAGAAGCTGCACGTAAGCGCCATCAAAGCGTGAAACCATCACTGCTACCGAGACATTCGTGCATGCCCCTGCCGATTTCTTTCCCTATTTGGTCCCATAATAAACGTGCCCTAACAGCCGCAGTCAGAGTTAGCATTCATAGTATCGTAATCAAACTCTTTTCATTTTATTTGATGCGCAGCAACCTATAGTGGAGTTAAATGTAGTGCGTGGCGTGTCCACCCTTACGGCTCATGCGCAACCGCTGGCCCAAGCACTGCCAGTATGCGCTCGCGCACTGGCGTGTTCTGGCCTGTAATGACGCTGTGGCCTGTTCCCCTCACATTATCTCCGCAATCACGAGATGGCGTCAGGGAACAAGACTCTGCAGACGCGCGATGAATGCACGTGTTCTCACTTGCCGTGGTGACGAAGCTGCCTAGCGTGCTCTAACAAAAGCTCGGGGTGAATAACAGCAACAGAAACTATGGTAAGTTCATCGTTGTGCTCCACTTGCAGGGAGGCGTTACCATTGGGCAACGTTCCCGTGAAGAACACAACTTTGACCCATGCGCTACCTTGCATGCTAATCATTGTTCCTTGCCCCGCCACGGTGGTCTAGTGGCTAACGTACTCGGCTGCTGACCCGCAGGTCGCGGGATCAAATTTCGGCTGTGGCGGCTGCATTTCCGATGGAGGCGGAAATGTTGTAGGCCCGTGTACTCAGATTTCGGTGCACGTTAAAGAAGCCCAGGTGGTCGAAATTTCCGGAGCCCTTCACTACGACGTCTCTCATAATCAAATAATGGTTTTGGGACGCTAAACCCCACAAATCAATCAATACTCATTGTTTCTTTTAGTAGGGAATGGTGTAATTTATTTCCAATCGAGAATGGCATGAAAACGTGGCGATATGAACGTGCGGTTTCACACACGTATTCAATGTAAAAAATATGCCAGACTCACTAAGAACTCGAGAAAATTTAGCGCTGCACTTTTTCATAAAAGAGAAATACACTATAGTAGGCTAGGTTTAGGAAGATTCCTGCTCCCTGCCTCATATATCGACCTCTCTGCACCTCCCTAGCATGAAACTCTACTGGTATGCAAAATACCATCGCCGATATTGAGCACCTTGTATGTATTAGTATCCCAAAAGTAACGTTGTTATTGTTTCACGTAGGCCGCGTCCAAGCTTCTTCACACCTAATTACGTCTTTGCACCCTGAACTTTTGTAATTGCCCTCAATTTCATGAACTTGCTCGTCAGTCCTGTGCATCATCGCAAACACCACTATAACACGACACTTCCACTATAGAGTGCATCACGAGGCTTCATAGCATGCTTATAAAGTATCCAGCGCCACTCATTTTCACAATAAAAGACTCCTGTCACGATGGTGGCCCCACACATGGCACCTTCTGTTATGATCTTCTTTGTTACTTTTTATACCGGCTTATGAGAAATTTTCCTTTACACCAAGTATACTTGTATATTACACAATTTCTTACTCTAAGAGGGTATGTTGTAAAACTAACGCCGTTGATACCATCGCTTATAAACTCGTGTGTGTAAAGAAAAAAGTGCAACACAGGATCGCCGATAAGCCCTTGAATTTTCAGTAAACCGAGGTCCTATATAAGTCGCTGGCGCACTAGTTGGCATGAATCCGTGGTGCTTTTTCGGCGTAGAATAACAACCCATGTCAGATGACGGGAGAAAACATTACTCAAAACAGACAGCCTTTATTGCGTCAATGTATACAAAGGAGAATGAAGCAATAAATAATGTCACTTGAAAGTAGTACTGAGTCCTATCTGCTACGATGTCGTCTCATTCCTCGCTAAAAAACCCTAAGTGCCAAGAACGTAGTGCTAACCTATACCGCTATCTATATCAACCAAGCTCACACACTTCACCTTCAAACGAATGAGCAAACCTGCAAATGTTCTTTGGATCAATTTGCGTACGTACAGACTACTTCTGATCCATGTGTAGCTTTCAAGTGTATTATGTCCTCGGCAAAAATGAATAGAATGTCTGAAAATACTAAAAAATGTTTCACAGAATGGTCGTAATCTTTTGACGTGTACGTGCAGAAAAAATCGAATAGGTTCTGACATAGTAAATTAACAAAGGTACGCCTGGTAACGGGATTTTCGGAATGTCTGAAATAAAAAAAAAACATTGTCTGTACACATGTCTGACGTAGTTGTCGTTATTCCCATTCTATGTATTCCTTCAGCTTTCTTTGTTTTCAAACTGTATTAAAACAAAATTTCAGAAAATAACAAAATTTTATTATTAATCCCATGGGAAATATAGAGTTGCCTGTTAATCGGCAGCCAACTCTACATCGTTGTTACCTTTATATTAGGGTAACAGAACAGCAAAGATAACGAATCGTTGTGGTTGCCTCATACTTACTGCTTTGTACAGTATTCCCCTAGAAAATGTTTAGTACCTTACTTCTGCTGACGCTCTTTTGATGCGCCTTTCTCACAGAGGACAGAGCGCGCGCAGGGAACCCTTTTGTGCGATGATTACTATGAATGTGAAAATACTTTGTCGGTGACCTTGCGTTTTTTTTGTAGCTCAAAACTGCCGTCGTGTTTGGCGCTGAATTTCGTCCACGACTACCTTACCCAAGTTCCCGGAGTGTACCCTGGAAATGAGTTTAATGGCAATCTTTTCTGCAAAGCCATGCATCGGCACATACCCACCATCTATTTTCCGGTAAGTAAATGTGCGCTAACATCTTGAAGTGACAACACATGCTTTCAATTATGTTGTTTCGCAAACGAAGATGGACACAACAAAGACACACGAGGAAAGAAACACATGGCGCTGTCTTCCTTGGGTGTTCGCCTATTTGCGCTGGCCTATAACTTATAAATTCAATACCAACAAGCTGTTTAACATCTTTAGTTGAATGCATACTAACTTGGTAATTACATTTACGTCATATTTGTCAGCAAAAGCTCTCTGTTGGGACAAACAACGCCTCTCATTCTTTAGTAATAATGAAATATTGCATAACCAAACCGGCGAGGAACACCAGCCGTCACGTCGCCGCTTTGGTCTGATGATTACGGCGCTCTAACGCTGACCCGAAGTTCACATAATCTAATCCTGGCCACGGCACCCACATTTTAATGGAGGTGAAATGAAGAAACAGTGAATGCCCGTGTGCTTATATTTAGGGGTACGCTTAAGGACGGAAGATGTTCAAAATTTCGGAGCCTTCATCTATACGGCGTCTCTCATAACCATATAGTGCTCTTGGGAGTAAAACCCAAACAGTTGCTATGAGACACACTGTCAGTGCAAGTTTGTATTCCTTGTGTGGCATGTTCAGCTGTCCTGGCCAGCGCCTCCTAGAGTTCTAGGTGGCTTTGTCCTGGCACTGGTGAGCTGTGGCATCAGTGCTGTGAAGCGTGTTCAAGTATACCTAGCAGGGCGATCAAGTACTGTAGTTGTCCAGCATGTCGTCTATCCGTTGATCTCATGTGGCATCATCACGCTCATAATCAAGTGGTCAACAGATGCTTAAAACAGCGCTAGCTATTCTCCAAAGCAGGTTAATTGTTTTATTTATATTTAGCAAAATATTAAAGGGTAGCCTGCGTTAGAGCCCGCAATCTCAACATTATGATAGTCACGTACAAGATAAACACTCGAACTTGAAAAATTAGGAATGACTGAAGAAAAAACTAATCAGAGGCACTATGTACATATTATATACAGAATAGAATGCATGAATGAGCCCAATATGTATGGTCATAGTCCCGTTCATATATCGGGATCACATTGCGGATAGAGTGTGTAGAAATACTGGCAAAGTATTATATGAAATATAGAGAGTTAATTAGGCTTGTGTATACTTAAAATCTGGAAGACCACTCACTGCGTGCATTTGATTAACGGAATGTGGCCGCAGACCAAGTATTTTTCATATTGTAAATGTCCGTCTGTCGACTCGGATCAAGCGATCACTCATTTTAGGGCATTCTTCATTATAATGCGGACATTATATAAGGATATTCTCCTCTGACGAATCGACTTGATCGCAGTGGTCACAGTGTGGAGTCGTTCTTCCTTTTAGGCGATAGAAGAAGGGAGGTGTGTATGTAAAAAAAAATGATTGCGATCTCAAATAATACAAGCAACAAAATTAACCCAGAAGTAATCGCAATAATTAACTTAAAAATCAGTAAAAAAGGCTTCCGAAACATGCGATTGAGATCCGCACCACGGAAGAGTAGACGCAAGTATACGTCGTGAAGCACGCGATTGTTCTCCCAGCAGCACTTCGCCGGCCCTTCGTCGCGACATCTGAAGGAAGAAACAATCTGATGGGACTCGCTAATAACGACACGTATCTCAACTGCCTTAGCAAGCAGGTAGTCAATAAAGCACAGAAAAAGGAAAACGGCGCGCATATCACACACTGATTTCGCTAATCTCCTTCCCTGCACAAGTTTATACTTGTGCCAAGAAAACATTACGTGCTTAATTGAAACGCTGACGTCATCGACGGTTTGATAAACAGAGTAGCGAGAAGTCAACAAACGGGAATCGCTGGGTTTCCAGGCTCTACGCACTTGCTAAGTTGTAGTGGAGCTGCATCTATCACAGAATTTATAAATACATCAATTCCTACACATCTTTTTAATTATTCACTTTATGAAATCACACTCCAACATTAGTATTGATATTTCTCAAATGTGTTGTAGAACTGTGTTTGGCAGTTATACCAGATAATAAAGCGACATAACGAATTTTCAAAAAACCGGTTAGAGTTATTTAGCATTTGAGAGCTTCAAGCACAGAATAAACTCACAGACGGCATTCTTTTTTCTTTTATTTGGTGCATTCGAGTTGATTTCGAGCATCTGCAAGTTCAGACTGGAATTCCATAGTACTTTTCTATTTCTCCATTATCACAACTTTTCCGTTCCCTCATATGTTGTCAATATTCGAGAATGCAGTGATACCATGTTTTGTCCTGCACTCTTTAATACCACAGACAAGAATAAGTCAAGTGGAATTGTTTAATAAAATGCGTACACAGAAGGTGCTCCAAAAAAGAGCAACCACCTGAAGCGAATACATTCATATTCGGTTTTAATAGCGACAAACGCCATTGGACGGCTTTGAATTTTTCTATTCGGGGCACCCAGATGGAGCCAGCAGGCAGCCAATCCACAAACACAAAGCGGTACTTGACTACGTTCTTTAACTGAAATGTGTGAACCCTAAGGGAATCGCTCATTAAACTTTAAGAAGAAACAGCTGGCTGCTTTTAGCTCCATGTGTACCAAAGCACACAACGTTCGCATGAATTGTGCCCAATCAATGAATGAGTCAATTCACTTATACTGCAGCTATCTTTTCGTCAACATTCCTTAGTTTTAATGTGTGCGCCTTGGATTCAAAGAGGTAGATGTCAAAATGTTAGCCGGCTACACCAAAGCAACTTCACTTGTGGTTAAGTATCCATACGTTCCGTTCTTTGCCAGGAAAATTCACTAGATATCAAAAGAAGTGATCAGCAACGGTGTACCACTCGTCTACAATGTAAAAAGGTCGCACTAGCAGCTTTAAGAGAGATTGTAATTACAAGAAAACGTCAAAAAATCAAAAATAAGGTGCCGATGGTGCCATAAGTTTTATATTCAGAAATTTATTCACTACAGGTTGAAAAACCCCACAACAACCTCTATAGGGGCACCAGCTTCTGCGCAACGCCACCTTCACGCATCGTAGTGACTAAGTTGATTGCACGGCCTAAAGTGCCGTGCAATCAAGCTTGCGGGCATAAGTGCGTCATTCAGTCATGGCGGCCGCATTTCAATGGAGGTGAAAAGCGAATGAACATTTAACCTCTTTATTTACACACGCAGTGTAATTAAACACCTCAAAAGTCCACAGAAGTAGGCCAGATAGAGAAATCACTTGGCCGTTCTTCAGCAGCGATTGCTGTAGCTACAAATTCAGCGCTAAATTTAGCTCCAGTACTGTGAAACCCGAGAAAGTGAGCAGACACCCAGCGATTTTCTTCGTAACAGTCCTCATTGCTCAGTTTTGCAAAATGTTGGTGAGGTCAAAATTTGAGTGGGGGAACCACAATGACCTAAACGACTTCCGACCAATTTGGTATACACAACCATTTATCAAACGTAGCTGAACGTAATATACACACAAGACCCTCCATTGTTTTCCGCCATATAAAATCAACATTTGCGATAAAGAATATCACTTCCAGCAAAATTAGTCAACCAAAATGACAGTATTGAGAATCAGAGATACAATTATAAATAGCTGCGAAGAGAAAAAAATAAGATGGTAATCTTTTCATATTTGCGCAAGGCATTCAACTCTATATAAATAGTACTTTTGCTCTAAGTAAATGGTATCCCAAGCACAACATTCAAAATACTGAATAGTTATCTAGAATCTTGATTACAGTAGACTTCTTCACAAGATTACAGTTCATGAAAAACGTGTCATTTTTGTAATGTACCACAAGGCTTAATATTTGGGTCACTGTTTATCCGTAATATGAACTATGTAATAAACATTCCCCAAACCGATGAAATAAAATTGCACGGGATTGTCAATAATATATTCTTTTTTGTTATTGAGCATCAGAAATCCAACTTTGAGTAATGTAGCGCTACGTTAGATGAGGACAAGACACTGAAGTACAGCTGCCCATTTTTTTTTTAACTCAACGCGCAAGCTTCGACCACCATGACTCAAAGTGCTTGTTCCGGCCGTCCTGGCACCCAATTGCCAGAACATCAGAGCAGAAGACAGCTGTAAAAGACTGTTCATCGCGTGCATTCACATATACTTGTTCATTTCGCCACTGTGTTCTGTTAAACGCCGCTTATAGACGGGGCGTTCGAGGCTCACGCGTTCAGGTTAAATGAAATGGATGGCTGTACATGACAGGACGGACAGCATTCTAATTATTTCCATTGAAATGACGCGTACTGAACTTTATAGCAATAAAAAACAATGAATGCATGCACCTAACTGCCCCCCCCCTTCCCCAGATATGTTGTAGTGGCTGAGGTACTTGGCCGCTGACCCGCAGGTTGCGGGATCAAATCCCGTCTGCGGCGGCTGCATTTTCGATGGAGGCGAAAGTGCTGCAGGCCTGTGTGCTGAAATGTGGGCGCACGTTAAAGAACCCCAGGTGGTCGAAATTTCCGGAGCCCTCCACTACAGCGCCTCTCAACTGCACGGTGGTTTTGAAACGTTAAACCCCACACATCGCTCAATGAATACAGGGGCATTCATAAGGCTATAGTAGATAGGGTGGAATTTGTGCAAGCTATCACTTCTTTTAGGTATCCAATTCACTGGCACGCAATAAACTGAAACGACGCTGACGCACATGTAACCTGCCTGGGCAACGAAAAACGCTTTTGATAGTTCGCAAACTATTCTGTATTTACATTTACTTCTGCTTATGATATATATATATATATTCATGCCAGAAGAAAGCACGAAAGAAAGCATTTCCCGAGCCTTTTGTACACTAAAAATGCGTCCAGGGCCTTCCCCACAGTCTTCAGATGGGATTGAAAATTCTTAGTGCAAGGCACCTTACTCAATGATCAGTTCTCGAAAATGAGCGGCTTCTTGACCCAGCCAAGTGAGCACATGGTTTACGTTGCACATGGTAAGTGAACATGGGCATTTTTCGTCAGGTGAGCACATGATTCAGCCGGACGTGGTCAATTGATGGCTTTCCGGGGGTTTCTGCATCCGAGGGCGAGAAATTACAGATTCAAATGGCAACGACAACAAGCTCCCGCGCAATTTTCGTCACATATGGTAAATAGCGTCAAAACTATAAGCCCCCCCACGGTGGTCTAGTGGCTAAGGTACTCGGCTGCTGACCCGCAAGTCACGGGATCAAATACCGGCTGCGGCGGCTGCATATTTGATAGAGGCGTAAATGCTGTATGCCCGTGGGCTCAGATTTGGGTGCACGTTAAAGAACCCCAGGTGGTCAAACATTCTGGAGCACTCCACCACGGCATCTCTCATAATCCTATGATGGTTTTGGGACGTTAAACGCCACAAATCAATCTATCAGCAAAACTATAAATGTCAAAATACCCAAGAGCGCAAAGCGTCTTACTGGCGATCGAATGACCCAACGCCTGATTTGAGAATTCATCCGGTGCGTACCAGCCCGTCATTGCGAAAGCTGCATTCACCGAGTGGCTCCCAACCGTTATTCGATCACTTCCTTCTGGAATTCGGCATAGAGGGCAACCACGCCGGCTCGTTTAGCTGTGTGACTGCTTTCGTTTTTAAAAATATTATGATTACAACAAGATAATGAGTCATCCCTAGTATGAGTGGGCAGATATTTCATTAGTTGCTGAAGTTGGTTGCAGGGCTTTTGTTATGTTTACAGAAGTCATATTTGTTGTTGTTTTTTTCAGTTTAAAAATAAAAAAAAATCTGCTTCTAAATTCACTTCACCTATCACTTTAACGGTAACTATTCTATGCTGTTATTTCAGGAACAATTGCCAAATATCCTTCTGCGATGTCGTGTGACGTGCAATGAACCGCAAGGGTTCAACGGAGCCTACAAATTTTACACACATCATGCTCTGGAGGGTACACCGTGCCACAGTCAGAACCATAGAGCGGTGCGTATATAAACCGAAATTTTGCTCGTGTTTACAAAATAGTATACGTGTCCGTTTTCGATAGCAGGGCTCCAATTCAAAGAAAGAAACTGATATATCAACTTTGCCCTCAACAAGACAAATGATGGCTTACTTGCCAGCTAATGAGGTGCAGAGTGCCATATCATTGTTGCTATTTTCATCACACACAACCCCTCTCATGTTCTAAATCAATATGGCGTAGTAATCATCTATTTACAACACGCACGTCTACATAGTGCTCATTATTATGAAACATCATTTGCCTCAGTATGCGGTAACATGCTTCTTCGGGGCACTTTGTATGTTACGCATATTACGCACTTTGCAATATGAGGAAAGAAAAGGTTCAGTGCAGCTTGCAGTTAAAAGTGTGCAAATAACGGCGATACTTATAATTACATTTGGTGTCATTCGAAATGTGAACACTCATGCACTATTTCTAATTGTGTTCCTCGAAGGTCGTAGTATTATTCCGACACAACTTCTATATTTAGTCAACACATCATTCACAATGTTTGCCAGGAGTAACACCCCAAGTAAGGATGGGGCAGAATGGTTTGCGTTGAAAAATTACTTGTGAATTTCTCTTACAATTTCTTCAAAGCAGGCGCCCGACTGCGACAAATGCTGGCGTTGAGTTCAAAAAAGGAAGGATTACAAAAATTGCGTGTAAAGCATGAGAGCCCCGATTCGTGAACAACTGTGAATTAAACTGTTGTTGTTGTTGTTGTTGTTGTTGTTGTTGTTGTTGATGATGATGTTGATGTTGATGTTGTTGTTTTTGTTGTTGTTGTTGTTGTTGTTGTTGTTGTTGTTGTTGTTGTCGTCGTCGTCGTCGTCGTCGTCCTCGTCGTTGTATCTTATGGGCCAGGCATATACCCAAATACACAATAGGAGCAATCAGCTGAACAGTGTGTGAATTTTTCTTATATGTTTTGTAGTCTATAACCACTAAATGTGATAATTAATGTAATAATTCTCAGTGACTGTTATTAGTAATAAAAAGTTTAAAGCAGGCGGAATTCAGCAAGATGTTCTTTCAGTCGCAATTATGAATTTCTCATTCGCATAGAAAACATCATTGTGGCAGTAGCCCATAGTAATGACCTCGAAGGAATGAATAATCGGTTCTGCTAATTCCAGGCCATGCTTTCGAAGAGGTTATACCAGTTTTTTTTTATCACTGTAGTGAACCGGCGATCAGATATAAAGTATACCCCAATTGTAGCATTTTAAAATCTATTATGTGTGTAAAGATGTGTCCTCTTGATTACAAAAAAAAAACATAAAGAGGCAAGCCTGATCAATGAAAATTAAAATTTAAGGTGGGTACGTGGCATCAAAATTTCGTGATGGCAACTTCATTCATCCTTGAATTAGATCACGTATCTAGAGAAATAAAAGACGCTTGTATGTATGCTTGGGGAGCAGCCACTAGCGGGTCTGATAAACTTCTTCTCAATGCGAAAATGCGAAATATCAGCATTATAAAGTGTGTGCTGTTAGTGACAAAAAACTAATGATTGGCATGAAAAGTGACATTCTGGACAGAATATTAGCAATGTCATTTAAAAGAAACCTTTGCAACTTGGCGCCCACATTAAATTATTAAATTAAAAATTAGCGGGAACTAGTCATTTCAAGAGCTTCAGTACAGGCCTGTCAGCATAAGCAGAATGAAAAAAGACTGCATATAATTAGTCCTTTGTAATTACCCCTACTGGCATTGATCTACTTAACTAATGCAAACCTATCATTATTGTCATAAATTCAGGAAAAAACGCAGGAAGAAAATCAGGTAATCACGACGAAACAAAACTCCTTGATGATTACGATGCTGTCTAATGCAAACTCTTAGCGCAGCTTCCTGTCGGTGAAAGACGAACTGTGTTTGAAAAATAAGCGCTGCGCAAGGTACCGACTACGCCATATGTGTCAGTTTTTGTAAAGTAGGACAGCACCCGCTACGCCATTATTCGCCTCAGTTCTGTTGATAAGCGATGTGCTGTACAGCCGTCAGCACCTTTAACTTGTACGCTCCTAAGCGTAGCCTGGGCTCGCTTGGACTGAGGTCAGCGTCACCAAGCGTCTAACATGATATGCATCCTGCAGTTGAGGATTGATGTAGCGCGTCTCGGTTTCACTAGTAAATTTCTGTTTCCAGTCTGCCTGACCAGCGGGTCGAATACATTCATTTGCCTTTCCATTTTCGCCATGTTTCACTCGCGGTAACGCTATCGCGCACACCCGTGGCGTTTGTTGTCTTATACTTATTTCGACAACGAACCATTGCGTGTGAGAGCTTATGCCCCTTCCGTGTTTTTATTCGCAGCAGCTGCTCAAAAGGAAACACGTGTATAAAAAGCAGAGCAAACACACGTTCAGGGCGTTTGTACAAGTTGCTCATGCATGTTCTAATTCAATAATTTTCAGACAGCCTAAATCGAACTGTTCTCGCGATCATGAGTGCACCTTCCTTCTCGGTTCGCGCTGCACGGAAGATGTGGTCTTGGAGCACAACATTTTCTGCGGGTAACAACATCTAGAGTTTAGCCTCCCAGAGCCACGACTTCATTATAGGATAAGATGGCAGTTTAGGTTTTTGTGTGATAACTACGCATGAAAGTTGCTGTGTATGCGTTGTATCCATGCATATTTCTTGCTGAAAACACGCACAAACATTGCGCTCCATGCGACATCTTCCGTGCAGTATGAACCGAACTGAAAGGCACACTCCGAATCGCGACAACAGTTCAATTGACGCTGTCTGAAAAAACTGAGTTGTAACAAGAACAACGTCACGGAATTTGAGATTTATTTTTTGTGCAACTTTTGCAATCGCATTTAACATGCGTTTGCTCTGCTATTTGTAGATGTGATTCCTTGCAGTGAATTCGAACTCATAAGGTGCGCAAGCTTTCGCACGCAATGGTTCATTATCGAGGTATCGAGATAAGCATATAACAACAAACGCCATGGGCACGCGTGATGACGTAGCCACGAGCAAAACGTGGCGAAAACGGGATACCAAGGGAGTGCATTCGACCCGTTGGTCAGGCAGACCGGAAACGGAAATGTTCTGGTGAAATGGACGTGCTCTACATCTGTTGCTAACTGCAGGAAGCATATCATGTTAGACGCTTGGTGGCGCTGACCTCAGTTCAAGCGAGCCAAGGCCACGCATCGGAGCGTTAAAGTTGCTAACGGTTGTATCTTTTACACATCTCTAAAGCGACATGTGCACTTCTTAGATGCTGCGTGTCGCTGATGACATAGAAGAAATAGGGCTGAATACGTTGCAGTGGGTGGGAAGCATTAAAGCGCACACTCTTTGCGTAAGTAGCATTGTGTGATGAAAGTCGTGTTACTTTACTCTTCTGTGACACTATAGCACATAGGTAAACGCGATTCCTTGTCGGGCATGACGCCTGTATACGGTCTTTTAGCTAAGAGGTTTCGGGCACGAGCACGGCTCTGTGGTAAGCTGCTCGATTTCCACTCAGGAGGCCAGAGTCCCAATCCCATGTGATGGCGGATGTTCATTTTTCTCAATTGAGTTATTCATGTCTTGATTACGTCAGCGATCGTGATGGTGACGCCGCTTTACGAAGTGAGCACCCTCCGTAATTTCTTAAGATACAAACATTTCATCAACTGTCTATAGTTCATATTATAAATCACCACTATTTGTACAGACTCTATGCGCATTGTTATCCACATAATTCAGCGGGACTATACCCATATACACTGTGTTCACTCATGTGTTACATGCCCTATTGTGTATGTAGTATGTACATCGTTCCTCTGATAATTTTTTTTGTTACTATTCTTATTTTTTGTAGTTTTGTGTTTATATTGTACATTACTGTCATGATGATGGGATAACCGGCTCTAACGTAGCCTATCTTTTTATCGTTTTGCCAAACATAAATAGAAAGCATCATCTTCCTCTTTCGGCGGCGGAGGCGGTGTATTTGCCTCTTCATGAAAGTATGGTGATATCAGTTCAGTTCATGAGCACTCCCAGAAAAGTACGACTGCTAAATGTGTAATGTGGCCTTGACTTGATGTCGAGCATTGTTCAAGAACAAGTACGGGCACAGAGATGCAAAACCGAACGTTTAATTTAGACGAACATACTTAAATACAAAATACCTGACTGATCCCTCTGTCAAAGGGATCGGCAAAACACGAAAATGAAACGTCTCTTCAAATATTTTGTTAAACGCTCATTGTGTATTGTTTCACCGCAAGAAATGAATGTTATTGCAACAAACTGTATCACAAAGGAATGAATGCTACAGCAACTAATTATGTCTCGAGAAGAATGGCAAGAAGTTCGTAACTTGCAGCTCACTCCTCAACCTGAAGGTCGCACGTAAAGAACATACACAGGACGAGCGCGAACACACAGCTCGTGATTGAAAGCGTGCTGCTCAACCATAAACAACGCATGAAACGAGTGCACAAGTATACATATGACGAACACACGAACTAACAATAATATTTAGAGTTTAACAGCCCAAAGCCACTATATCATCAACAAAGATGCCGCAATAAAATGCTCCGGATATTTCGACCGCCTCGGGTTCTTTAACCAGCACCATAATCCAAGTACACAAGAGAGCACCAATGCCTTACACAGTAACTTTTTTGTGTTTGAGCAGCGCGATTTTTTCGCAAATGCAGTCGCTTCAGTGACCAATGATAATAATGAAAAAAAAAACGTTTAAATATGGAAGAAATTCATGTACAGGAAAGGTACAAACACTAGGCGGGCACTTCTTTACGGGAGACTATTGGCATGGGCCGTGGCTCGGGCACAAACAACTAAGCCTTGTTGGGCCGTCAGGCCAGAGCATCTAAGCAGGGCTTCCTCCCAGTACTTCCGGGAAAGGTTGGATAGAGAGGTGAAGTCGGGAGTTTTTTTTTTTTTTGACAGGCCCACACCTCGTTGAAAATATCAGAAAAGATTCCCTCACAGCGAAGGCAGTTCGCCATGCAAGCGGGGTTAAGTCACTTCGTGTTTTCTGGAACTTTTACGCCAGCACAAGACGTCAAAAATCACTCCAATTACGAGATAAGTGCGCGCGCATCACCACCAGTGGAGAAACGACCTTTAAAGCACATCCTCGCGCCCTTCGTACCGTCTCGCTAGTCGTAACGAGAACACGTTGAAGTCGCTGAGCTCTGAGTACTCACTTTATAGTCTGAGCCTTGCTGAAGACGCCGAGCTCACAGTCCAGTTCTCACGTTTAATGAATTAGATTATGCTCATAGACCGTTCTCTTGCGTTACAAACCCTATATATAAATATGTACATATTGATTGTTATTGTTGTTTCTTCTTTTACTTCTTTAACACGAATGTGCTTTATTTCGTGGTCCATCACGGCTCCGCTGACGTATGTTCGTCCCACACATGACGATGTAAAATATATCATTAGATATTTTTAGGAAAGGAAATTGGCGCCGTATAGCGTGCTTCGCTGGCAAAGGTTGTCGAAAGTCTTGTCTGAAAAGAGAGAATGAAACTACAGTGGCTAGAATAGAGAAGTGTGATGAACGCGCCGGCTTGCGCGAAACGCCTTGGGAGGAGACCGCCAGATGGCGCTGGCATATGTTTGCACGTCACCCAAGGCGGCGATGCGCTGCGCAGCGACGGCAATCAACCACGCGCGCGGGCTATGTGAAACATATAAAATATATTTTTTGTTTCAAATGGTGACCGAGAAAATACGTTAATTAGCTTGTGGAAAAGCGGATGCCTACGCGGGTGCACGACTGATCAGAAATATCATCAGGTCGACAGGATGCCGAAAGTGAGCCCGGGACGGCACTGAAACATTTTATCGATGTGAAGTGGTAGAAGAGTGGAATGATGAACTCAGTTGTGAGCCATTTCTTGCAGCACCTCCCACGGTGAACCATCATTTCCTCAAGCAATAATCTGTAAATAAAGCCCCATCATTCATAACGCCTTACTCATAGACAAGAATCACGAGCGCTATCTGAATTAAAACCTTTTATTTTCTGCACACAGGTCATACAATGAATTTCCGAGTAGTGACTCACTATATGTTTACAACAATGCATTCTTAATAATTTGTTGCATGTCCCCAAGAAAAAAAGTATTATAGTTCGCAGGCGCTCCACAGAACATTGGGCTGCGAGCCTAGGTGATGCGCCTGAGCTTCAAGTACTTCCTCTTTTCACGGGAACATGCTCGCTTCTTCTGGGGTACCTTTGTGTAAAAATGCAAATGAGTGAGCAGAAAAAAACTTGTTTACTTGATCGGTGAGGCTTGGACCAAGTTGTGTGCAGCCCAGTGTGACATTTTTTTTTTCAAGCAGGAAACAAGCGCTTCCAAACTGTCACTGTGAAGCTCGTTGTTGCTAAAGCACTCTAAAAAGTGATTTCAAAGGCGTCTACAAATGCAAAGAGCTTCTCCAAAAGGCCTACCCATAGGTGTCCCCACGAGGGGGGCAAAGGGGTCTGGCTAGCTGGGAGGGGGCGCTAATACCTTGACTAGGCAGCGGCGCATTTTTTTAGTCATCTAGAAGGAGGGAGAACAATCTGCCTCATACACTGATTTAATAGGAAGAAGGCACCCTGCAATCAACCTTTGCCAACAACCCCCCCCCCCCCCCCTGAATGGAAAGCACGCCCATGGGTGTACCCCTTTCAATGCGGACAATTTCGCCAACCATAGTATGCTCGAAGTGCCGGGAGATGTACCTCTCGCCGAAGTACAGCTCACACACAGCCGAGTTTTCTTGAAGCAGCTTGCAAGCGCGCGGGATCGCTCTCCACTACTGCACTAACAGAGCTTCGTCCTACGAAACACCGAAAAACCCATGCTTCTTTTAAGGTGACTTGTAGCCTGTAGTGAACCCCGGGACTAAGCAATGACACGCAATATTCAGCTTCGCCGAACTGTGTTAACGTTCGGCACAAAGCTACCGATATTTTTTTAAGGAAGGGGGGGGGGGGCGCTGAACGGTAAAGTTTGGTGATTGGTGGTTGCTGTGAATGCGTGTAAATATTTTAGTATACCCTGGAAAGTTAAATTACGAAAAAATTTCGTGGTGTAGGGGGTTCAGATTACCTTCTTATCCCATCTTTACTTATGGCTTCCTGGTTCTGCGTGCTTTTCACTTGGTATTGGTTTTTTTTTAATTTCACAGCCTACTGAGCGCAGCTAACTTCCAATAAATCAATTCAGTCATTCTGAATATTGTATACGCCTAATCAATGAACAAAGAGTGAAGAAAAAAAAAGGTGTATAAAACACGCCCTTTCTAAATTATTTTTCATCTCTCACAAGGGCTTTTATGGAGCTCAAAGTAAGTAGATTTGCGTGTCATACTGCAAGGGCTATGAAATTAATTGCTAGACAAGAATTATGGGCAGGTGCGAAGAAATATGCATCAAGAAAGCGCAACGAAAGAGCCGAAGCGCATAGCAGTTCCTGCACGCGGCTCTTCAGTGGTATTTGACAGCAGCGCCGCCGCTGTCGGCACCGCGGAAGGAAGCAGGCGGCGAGGCGCGGTCACGCCACTCAACACTTCTAGTACAGGTGTGCGCAGGGTTCCCCTTCAGGGGGGAGGGGGCGACGGGTCCTCCTCTCCATTATGTAAGCTTATGGGGCTACCATTGTGCCCCTCACCCCGTTCAGAGTCACAAAGCCCCCTTAATATTTCAATATGTGTGGCCGCCTTAGCACTCTCTCTTAGGTGACTAGGGGGACGGCCGCCCCCCTGCCCCCCTAGTGCGCACGGCTATGTTCAGAGTTACGTATCTGTAGATCTTAGAAATAAAGTAACACACTACCTAATAACCCTGTACTGATGTTGCACCAAAGTGTACGTAATACTTGTTTTTTTTTATTCACAATGTAAGCATGCATGAACCCCTAAACATGATCAAGATGACTGGTCGTTGAGGAAGGCGTTAAATTTTCGCCTTTCTACTGAATCGGTTTACAGACCAAAAAGCACAAGGTAGCAACGTTTATGCCTCGAAGTATTCCAGAAAAGACTGTTGTCTTTAAAAAACGAGAATAAATTAATCTAGAGCGGGGCGTCGAACCAGTGACCACTCACTGATCAGCGCGCAAAGCTAACCACTATTCCAAAGAGCGTACATTGTGAAGCTAGGTAACGACGACCATTTATATACACCATACACCACTGGCGGTCCTCATAGATCAGTATTTCGGAGCGTATTCGTTATCCGTACAAAGAAGGCGCGAGGGGCGCGCGTTGGCCGTGCACGTTCTAAAGGGAGTCACCTCACGCCACCCCACGCCTTGCGACGTGTGCACGCCTCCACATGGCATGGTCAAAGTTCGTATAGATATGTTCTCAAGCGTAATAGCTCGCTCACCCGCATGGTTATTTCGGGATTTGATTGCTTTGTACCTCTTGTGCTTTCACCGCACGTTTGCTTTGAAGTTACGGTGGCTAAAGTGTGTCCGAAGGTCACTTCGCTCGCTGCCGCAGCCGCGTTTACGAAAGGAGCACAGTGCTCACACACGAAGTGAGCAATGTGACAGTTATTTGTGTTCGTCCTGTAGATACTTGCTCGTTCGTTTTGTGCGTCTTTCTTTCGGATCGAGAAGCGTGCTTCAAGCGTCCAGCTGTCACGGTTCTTTTGTATGCTCATTTCTTGCACGCATTTTCCTTGAGGCGTGCGCTGCAAGTTTCCAACTATTTGCCATTATTCGTGTGACATTGCAATTAGTTGCTGTAGCCTTCATTCTATCGCTCGTGTAGCGGAACAATGTACAAAAAACGCCCAACTACTTCTGTGAAGACACGTTCCATTTTCTTGTTATACTGATTCCTAAAGAAAGAAATCAGCCACGTTTATTTATTTGTGTGTATCTTGAATATTACTACCATAATGTTGCAATAGTTGGCTCTAACATACCCTACACTCTAAGCCGAAGTTCGGCAAAGCTGGACTAACTGCAGTCGTTAAACCAACGAACGAACGCTTCATCCAACAGGGACTAAGTGCTTGACAGTGCGTGTCGTGCGCAAACGCCCGGCAATGAAGGGACCTACGGGGAAGGAAACTGCACCGCGATCGTCTCCTGTCGATGCTGCAGTGCAATTCACAGCGTGGTCGGTGATCATGAAAACAAGTTATGTAGGCTATATGCCAGTGTAAAAGCGAAGGACTATGAAACGAATAAAAGATGTTATGAGAGGCAAAGAGTACAACACACAGTCAGTGCACACAACAAGCGCCCTCGCGTTTCCACTAGGCCTGCATGGGCGGGCCGACACCCAGTGAAAGGTGCCGAACATGGGCAATGCTGATAACTCGCTTCAATGTGCCGAATTAGTTTGAACTACAAAGAAAGCTTACAACGCTAATAAAAGTAAGCTGTTCGTCAGCGGTCGTACACCAGCACAGTGACCACAACTTCAAAGCGATATATAAAAATAGGCTTTGTACGTCATCAGTATCAAGCTGGCTGCTGGTGTGAGTGCATTGCCGGCACACGCGAAGAAAACGTCACATAGAATTTCCTATACAGAAAATATAGTCCCCTGCATTAAAGCTCAGGCAAAATTATGTCTTTTTCTCCACGTGACAATTGTTATGAAACATCTAGCATGTAGGCGATCGCGGATACGACTAATCATGCGGCCGGCGGTACACAGCAAGTGACTTCCCAGCACGATGAAGGAGCCTTGCCTGCGAACGGTCTCGTCGCTGTAAGTGTACAGATATCTACATCACTACGTAAGATACCGCGAGCATGGGACACTTACCTATTTGTGGTTGTGACTATAAAACGACGACGACGAAAACTCCACGCGAGCCGCATGTTGCGATTGCCGGTGGTCGTTTAGCCGCACTTGTCGTAAGCCTAGCCACGCCGTCAGCAAGCCGACAGGGTATGGCATCGGCGGGGCGCCTGGCTGCATTGTCGGCTTTCCCGCATAAGCTCCGCTGCTATGTTTGTGTTTGTGGACTCGACCACCAGCACTGCGAACAATGGTTCGGCTGACATGATCGAATGTCAGCTGATAATTTGTATTCTCTGGCTGGAGGGATGTTGAAGATTAGATGGATCCATATTAAAATATTGGTGCACTTTGGTGCTACGAATTAGCTCATGTAATTTTTCACGTTACAGTGTCAATGTTTATTGCTTTTTATGCCGAGTAAAAGTCGCCCGCTGGCACTACATGGGAGGTCAAATTACTGTGGTATATATATACGATAGTTCGTTCTCTGTAAAGGAAAGCGGGCGGTCAGTGTTTGCAGTGTCTACTTTGAAACAATAGTGCGTATATATATATATATATATATATATATATATATATATATATATATATATATATATATATATATATATATGTGTGTGTGTGTGTGTGTGTGTGTGTGTGTATGTGTGTGTGTGTGTGTTGCATGACCAATATTATACTGCGTTTTTCAGTGCTGAATAAATTGGAATAAACATAAAACATACTCCACAAGTGCAGTGTCACCATTTTTTGCCATTTGTCCCGGTGGTTCAAGTGTTAGTTCCACTGCAGCATTCTACTGGGACCAACATTGAAACCAAGTGGAGTAAGTGCTAAGGGTTAAAAGTTGAACCCTTGCAGTTGCTCCCGCAGTTAGTCCAAAATTGGTTCAAAATCTGTGGCCATGCATTTAGTCCCCTGAAGAACCAATGGCAAACCTCCCTTTAGTCCTTTTCGGCTTAGAGTGTACCTTCTTTTTTTCAACCATAAATAATAAATAAGGAATAGTAATAAACGCTTGTATTTTCTCACCACTTTTTGGTTATGCAATATTTTTCGTTAATGATCTGCGGATATGGTATAGGTAATTCGATTCGCAGCAATGTCATTTTTGAAACTTAAGTATACCTGTCCGTCAAACATATCAGCCTGTCGACTAACACATGTGCCTGTCATTTCCCATACACGAAGCTGCAGTCACTAATTTTCTCGCCATTCTTTCAGGTCTGCAAGCGTGGCCAGTGCGTGCAACTATAATATGTGGACGTTCACAAAACCTTAAATTCTTGCTCTCATCTTTCCAAGTGACAGAGTATTCAGGGGACGCCTTCTCTGCTTGCTGCTTCCACGCAACTCTATTATTAAAGGGTCCCAATTTCTGCTGACCTCAAATGCGAAACCGTGGTTTGTTTGTCGCCTTCTCTCTACAAACGCTATCTCCCCTTGGCCTCTTATATCTTCATAAAACACGTGAAACGTCTACACTTAGCTTTGAGCCAGTGAGCATTTCACGCTTTTCTACTACACGCTGCTATCTGAGCTTGCGCAGTCTCAAACGTAAGAAACCAAGTGAAATCGATCTTTCACCCCAAATACTCATGCAATAGAAAGCAAAGCGTCCACAGAGAGCGGAAAATCCTTATTCCTTTATGCACGCGCTCTCGCAAGCTGACACGCAGCTCAGTGCCACTTTTTCCCCCGGCGGCTGCCTGGCATCCAACTAAAAGTAAATCACGAACAGAACATGTCTTTCATTACGTCACTGGTGAGGTCATCAAATAGAGAGAAAGACCACGAAAAACCAAGTGGAAGAGGGTTGGCACAGAAGCCTTCTTTACCCACTTCGCATGCAAGCAGATTGTGCTCATACCTTCTTTCAGGTCCGCTGGCCACTTAGACATCGCAGCGATTTTCGAATTTCGTTTGCCATTTTTTTTC
The DNA here is from genome assembly GCF_043290135.1 of Rhipicephalus microplus. NCBI lineage: Eukaryota > Metazoa > Arthropoda > Arachnida > Ixodida > Ixodidae > Rhipicephalus > Rhipicephalus microplus. Next base: position 389,818,985 of record NC_134710.1, read on the forward strand.
AAATTTGTTCGTGTGTTCTGTATTTCCGAAAGTTAAGCTCACTGGTTTTCAGTGAGACGAAACTTGATCGGCACACATAAAATAAACTCTTTTGTTGCACGTTGTGTATAAAACAGATACAAACACGCAGTGCCATAGGGTCAACTAGGTTTAATTTACAAGTGACATATTAACATAAAAAGCAAATATTGAACCTGGAACATTCAACCCAATGCGAAAATTGTCAACAACGAGTAGGACACGTGGTATTTGACTCAATCACGTTTGTTAGAACGGCGCACATAGTTTTCTTACAGAACCTGAGTACCAAACAAGACTGAAGTTCACAGGCACAGAGAGGCATAAAGCGATATGACGTTTTTTCACGAGAAAACATCTCCGCAAACAGAGGCTTGAGAATTAGACTTGTCCTCATCAGGGCAATAGCGTCGCGTTGAGAAAAAAAATTCACTTGTCAAAGTGCTGGCTTCAGCGACATTCCCTGTAATGTTTTAGGAGCTTTTTGTCGATAATTTGTATTTGAGTGACAGTAGTAGAAGTAAAAACTAAAGCTGCTGCTACATGAATTCCAAAAACATGAAGGAGTCTATAACTACTTGGCATCATTTGAACTACAAAGCAAAAGAAGCTATAAGTATTTACTCGAACAAACGCAAATTGTAGCCTTTCATTAAACACATTTTCCCGACTGTGGCTTGGCTACCGTCTTGACCAATTAGTCTAGCGACAGTCGGTTCAGGCACGCTCGCCGAGAAAGAGGTTTACTCACATGTACTCATGCAAAAACAATATCTCTCCAATAATGGGTCCAAACACTATAGTGCACACCCGTTGGCACTAGCAAACCTGAAAATGTTCGCTCAACTCAAAATTTCAAGCTTGATGCACCGCAGAGACGCGAAAAGCGTGTGTTGCTCGATTCAGCCGTCTTCGTGGAATGCAGGGTTGACCTGCTCGGCGTTGCTCACTGCGGATTACCTTCTCTTCCCGCCAAAACTTGCTGATTTTAACAACTTTCCTGTATTTAGCAAAAAATAACCAGCCGTGGGCAGGTAACCTGCCCACGGCTGGTTATTTTTTATCCACTTTTCTGTCTTCTTATTTACATTCCATTGGTTCTAATAACTTCCCCTGTACATTTCTTGGCATTACTGTCTGTTATATCTCATTAATATTGTGTTAAAACACGGAAAAACGAGCCCCTAGGTATACACTTCTTTCGCTCATATATATATATATATATATATATATATATATATATATATATATATATATATAGAGAGAGAGAGAGAGAGAGAGAGAGAGAGAGAGAGATGAAATAGAGGATCAGAGTTTCTTCCGGCTACCGTAATAAAAGTTATAGACTTCGAGAATAGTGCAATATTGGAAACAAAACAATAAAATATTTATTTCTTCCTAACAGTTTCGGCTGGTGGACCAGCCTTTTTCGAAGGATATATATATATATATACATATATATATATATATATATATATATATATATATATATATATATATATATATATATATATATATATATGGAATATGGCACAACGGGAGCGTTGTCAACAAGGATAAATATATTTATTTCCCAACAGTTTCGGGAGGGGACCTCCCTTCATCAGGGGATGAGTTATACTGACATGAACTTCCTTGCTGCCGCGTCCCTCTCGCCTTGAAAGACGTTTGCGAGAGTGAGAGGGAAATGGAAGAAGGAAAAAAAAAGAGAGAAAAAAGACGAAAAAAGAAAGAAAAGAAAGAAAGTAAAAAACAGGAAGAACCACTGTCAACACTGAGAACGAAGCCAACTGTCCGTCTACATCCACCTACGGTTCATATCACGTGCTGTTCAGTTCTTGGCGTGTGTCGGGCCACCCAAGATTGTCGCCGCGGTGCCGGGAGGGTCCGGGACGGCGTGCCTAAAGAAAGGGGTTTCCCCGTAATTGGTCGTTTGGTCGTTCGGCGGGCGGCGGGCGGTGTGTGTAAAGGAAAGGTTTCTCGTTAATGGGTCGGTCGGCTATTTACCTTTAATCTTCGTTCGTTTCCCTTCAACGGTCATGAAGTGGTAGGCGAACGTAAACACTTTGTATGTGCATGTGAAAAAAAAAACGTGTACACTGTCCTCTTTTTTTTTTTGGACAGTTGGCTTCGTTCTCAGTGTTGACAGTGGTTCTTCCTGTTTTTTACTTTCTTTCTTTTCTTTCTTTTTTCGTCTTTTTTCTCTCTTTTTTTTCCTTCTTCCAGTTCCTTCTCACTCTCGCAAACGTCTTTCAAGGCGAGAGGGACGCGGCAGCAAGGAAGTTCATGTCAGTATAACTCATCCCCTGATGAAGGGAGGTCCCCTCCCGAAACTGTTGGGAAATAAATATATTTATCCTTGTTGACAACGCTCCCGTTGTGCCATATCCCATACCTTCACGAAGACTAACTGGCCCATTGAATTATTACTCCCACTATATATATATATATATATATATAACAAGTCCTTAGGTATACAGTTCTTTCTTTTATTCATTGACAAGGGTCACGTATGGCAGACTTGGTGCCGTTAGGTTGTATACGAGGGAGTGTTGGCCAGCTGCCAGCTCGTAATAAGTTCACGTGCTACGTGACGCCATACAGGCTCATAAAAAGAGTGTGCCGCACTCGCCGCCATGGCTACAGGTGGCGCTGACTGACACTCCCACGTTTAAATTCACATGCAAACCCAATGAAGTGGCTGGGGGGATAGCCGCCGTGAGAACTCACTGTAGACCATCGAACGCGTTATGCGAAGGTCATAGGTTCTATTCCTGCTCACGGCAAGTTATTTTTTCACCCACTTTTCTTTCTTTTTATTTACATTACACTGGTTCTAATAACTTCCCATATACTTTATTGGCATATACTTTCTTGGCTAATAACTTTCTTGGCATCATTGTCTGTTAGATCTCATTAATATTGTGTCAAAACACGAAAAAGCGAGGCTTAGGTATACACTTATTTACCTTATTCATTCACGAGGGTCTCGTATGGCAGACTTGGTGCCGTTAGGTTGTATACGAGGGAGTGTTGGTCAGCTGCCAGCTCGTAATAAGTTCACGTGCTGCGTGACGCCATACAGGCTCATAAAAAGAGTGTGCCACACTTACCGCCATGGCTACAGGCGGCGCTGAGTGACACTCCTACGTTTAAATTCACATTTTAACCAAATAAACTGGCTGGGGGAATAAACGCTGTGATAGCTCAGTGGTAGAGCATCGAACGCGTTATTCGAAAGTCGTAGGTTTGATTCCTGCTCACGGCAATTATTTTTTCAACCACTTTTCTTTCATCCTATTTAGATTGCATTGGCTCTAATAACTTCCCGTATACTATACATCGCATGATTCTCTGTTAGATCTCATTATTATTGTGTCAAAACAGGGAAAAAGGAGCCATTAGGTATGTGCTTCTTTACCTTATTCATTGACGAGGGTCTCGAATGGCAGACTTGGTGCCGTAACATTCAAGTAGCGCAACATTCATACTTAGAGAGTGGTCTCACGCCTACAGACACAGATGCAGTGCTCACATTTAGTGAAACATAAGAGAGTCAATTCTTTGAGCTATAAAACGAGTTCCCCTCGCACCGTAAATAATTTTTAAGATATGAAAATTGCACCCGCTTAATTTTTAACAAAGAATCTAGTGATACCCTATTCACGCAGATTTCTGAAAGTGGTTATTTAATTTGATATGTCTTAGACAGTATTCAATTCAGTGTGAAAAGTTAATAATATTCGAGTGCTCCTACAAAGTAAACAGCACAGTACACATGGTCGGAAATTCTAGAGGCCTTATCAAGCGCGAAACGTGCCTGTCACTGTCTACACAAGTGCTAAATAAAATCATTGGTTGACATCATAGATCAACAAAATTTTTGAAATCATGATGTCATCACGTGACATCGTTGCTTGGTCTAATTTGGGTAGATCCCCGAGAAATTGACAAACCACATTAGGTGCAGCAATTTTTCGGCGAGGGAATACAGTCGACCAAGAAGCAGAAAAGGATAGCTGCTTCGGCGTTCAAATTCTCTAAGACAAACGCAAATTAGATCTTGGGAATCTTATTGGCACAGAAATTTCACACCCCACTGTCGCACTTACTGTGCTTTCACAAATGCGATGGTTGGCCTGTCAAAATCTGATCAGCTTGTGCACATGGTACTGCAGATATTTTCATTCCCGTTTTAGAACAGCAGAACAGTGTTGTGGTATACGAAGTGATCACACTAAATAATTGCTTCATTAGTGCTCACCTATGTGAGTACTCATAGCACTAGAATTTGATATGGTTATCGCGAAAACTCACGCACAGTTTTTCAAGGTTCAAATTCTTTTGTTTCAAACTTAAAATTGCCTCTCCTCTCCCACCCCCTTCGTGCTTTTACCATCTTGAGTGTCTGGACAGCACGCTAGCTGATTGGGACCCTTGGCTTAGTGAGTGGAAGCTGCAAAACCAGTCCGGGTATTGCATTAGTCATTTGGGAGGTGAGGGGAATAGGCGGCTCACTTATTTGGGGCTGCACCCAGTGAGCACTCGAAGTTCATCGGGAAAATACGCTTGAGTGCCTCTACGTTTTCGGCGAACGTCTCATTTTCTATATAGGTGTGTATGGTGGCTGACGCTGAGAGTGAATGCGTTATGTCTCGCTTTGGTCAGTCAAGTCAGGGTGCGTAGAAAGTAAGATATAACATGACCTACATGAGCGAACAGATTGTTTTCCAAAGCTTAGCTTTCTAGAGGTAAATGGTCACGGTCTTGTCTATTTCGTGTAGTTCAAGCTTTATTTTTGCTACCTCTTTGCTAGACCAGTCACTGCCCTCTACAACAAGCAGAGGCATCATATCAATGATCTTCGAGGACACAATGATCATTCGCAATACATGTGTTACCGTAATGTGAGAGCAGATATTACGCTAGCTGACACATTTCTTATCGAGAAGTTGGCATAGTGAAAATATCGTTTTCAAACTTCAGAAGGCGTCAAAATACTCGACGTTTTTTTGCTGCCCGTGGCTGGGAACGCTATAGAGCTCACGCAGCCATCCGCACTTTTTGCTGCAGTCAGGGAAATATGGCTAATTGACTCACAGTTTACAATATAGTTACTACACACATGCAAGTTTGTTTTCCACCAAGTTGCCCGCAAACTACCCACAAACTTGTCAATGAACCCTCTTCAAGTCTGAAAAGCGCCTTCATGGAGGTCACTGAAATGAAAACTGGTGATCCGTAGACTCTGAAGTTATCCGCCACGCACTCGCACTGGTAAAAACATCTATGGGGCTTAGTATTTTTCAGGAATGATTTGCAGATGAATAAAGCTATCTCTCAGTTTGCAACTATCGCCACTCTGTGCTACGTTTATAGAGGCTGCTTGGCCTTGTGACCCCCCTCCTCTTCCAAGAAAAAAAAAAACGTGACGCGCATCATGCCGCCACCCCTTTACATCTGCAGGCTAGTCTCTCAAAAACGGTCCAATGTTATACTACCCTTCATCCAGTGTCACGTGGAACACTCACTGTTAAACATTCCTCACCTCCCCGCGAAGGAAAGACCACCAGGTAATGTCCTACAAGTATCAAAAATAGGAGGAGGCAAGGTCAAGTTCTCTGTGTACTTCAGAAACGCTGCTTCAGTCCCCTGGCAACAAAGGCGAGCTGCCAAGCAGGTCCTGGAGTCCTCGGCCAAATTGCCAAACCCCTTGGTCAGGAATGTAGCATGCTTTGTTCCCTTCTTTTTTCTGTCACTCCGCCTCTTTCTTTCTTTTTGAAGCACTCTCTTGGGCTTACATTGTGTATTACAGACGTCATGACTGAGTTTACCTACTGGACTAGACACTGAGGTCAGGAATCTGGAGAAATAATCCATACGTGTTTCGGTGGCATAGTCATGTTTAGTGGCATCACTGTTGACAAACGTCATAACTGATCCCAGACAACTTCATGGTTTTTTTTTTTCACAGACGACGCCACCACCAAAAATGTTTGCAATATTTATTGTTTGTTGAAAATCTTTTGATTCAAGCGCTGCTACGCAAAGTTAGTGAGCACTGGTAATTAAAAAAACATGACCTAGTCCTGCTAATGTGCGACAATTGTGAATTAGCAATAAAAGAAAAAAAAGTAAATTTGCACAAACCTGGCAAGCAGAAAATGAGCTAAATTCAATCTGTGTTATACTTTTCTAATTGACCTATGACAATTTTTTCTGCATAGAAAGGCTTGCTACTTCAATATTTAAAATTTCAGATTTTCATCTTGGACTGTTTTTCCACCTCGTCAGTAACGATTGAACAAGTAGATCCATATATATGTTAATTCAAGTAGTTATGATTCATGAAATATTCGTCAGAATGCAAAACAACTTCGCGGAGACATCAGTTACATTGTACCCAAGAAACCCATTAAATATTGTTGTTCTCCACAAAAAAATTAAAAAAGTTATTCACTCTTTAACTTGCATTGTTCTGCCCATTTTGGTTGAAATCTGCATGACTTTTTGATTGCTGCACCGCCTATATCTCTTCACAGAAACCTTGCATAATGCTTTATGAAGAGGCTCGCGAAATTTCATTTGGTTATGTTGAACAGTTTTGCCATTGCCAGTGCAACGTAGGCTTGGACAGCAAATGCACTAGTCTTTGCTCGCACCACTTTGAGTGCTATGCAATACCGCTTCAGACTAGGCGACAATACTAGCTACCATTAGAAAGTGGAGAATGTAAGCTCTCCAATGCAATACAATCCACATCAATAGGCTGAGCATAGAACGTCAGCAAACAGTGAATAAAAAGGAGAGCGGCTGCTGCCGGAGTGGGACCGCCACCTTAATAAATCATTTTGTTGGGCTAGTTGCTACATGCTCACTTAACTATAAAATGATGCATACCATCGGAGCAGAAAATTGAGGACAGAACAGAAAGAGTGTCACTCACAAATAACTCCATTTTCGGAAAATCAGCGAAATATATAAGCGCAGCAACCTTGCGCACCCACATTGCCTCACATGCTAGTCGAAAAAAACGCGATAAGATTCACAACAAAAGAATTATGACGAAAAAGCCACTAAACGAAAAAAGATTCCGAAGAATGGAATTCCCCACCACGTTGAGCAACAGATGTAATACTAACATGCGTATCTCTTCTTTTTAATGTAGTATGCTTCCATAACTTGGCGTGCTAAGGTGTCATTACTCTTTTCAAGAAAGGCTACACTAAAAAACCTAGCCTCACACTTGCAGGATCCTGAATGTGCAAGCAAAGGTGCTGGTGCATAAAGGACAAAATTAGGGAGCAAGAACTTCCTGGGGAAAATAAACTTTCGGCATATTTGCCAGCACATTGTGGTTTCTGCAAATCTGAGGCTAGGTTTTGCAGTGTATCCGTCTTCGGAAAGAGTAATGATACTTCGGCACGTGAAGTTATGGAAGCATTCTACATTATTAAAAAAAGGAAGATCTGCATGTTAGTATGACATTTGTTGCTCTCTCCGTGGTGGGGAATTTTCGTTTCTTGGAATCTTTTTTGTTCAGTGGCTTTTTTGTCATTTTCCTTGTGTTGTCAATTTTTTGCATGCTTTTTTTTTACTAGCATGAGAGGCAATGTGCGTGGGCATGGTCGCTGCGCTTATATAATTTGGTGACTTTCCGAGAATAAAGTTAGTTGCGAGTGCGACCTTTTCTGTTCAGTCCTCAATTTTGTTCCCCGATGGTGTGCATCTTCGTGTATTTCAGTAAGTACTGTGCTACTTTCCAATAACGAAACCCCAACAACACCAAAATTTTTTGTTCACCTGTCCATCTAGTTAGAGCAAGAGTAAGCTGTACACAGAAAATATAGAAGAAATAAAAGCAACGAATTATGCACCAGCATAAGGATATCAGGATAAGCGAAACGAAAATGATGCAGCCTAACTGCTCGCATCCCTGAATCTCTCAAAAAGAGAATGCTCTTTATCTCAAAGGTGCAGCGATAGCATTCTTACACATGCGTCAGTTGACCTTGCAATCTCCTCCACCTCTACTATCTCCCTGACCCTTTGACCTGGATTAAGTGCAAGAAACACACTGTCTTTAAAAATGGACCTAACAAATCAGCCCACGAAAGAATGGCGAGGAACCTTTAAGCTGCTGTTTATAGACTGAAACAGTGCTCACAGAGTGTATCATTATGTAAGGAGGAGGAGGAGGAGGAATGAATGAGGAAGGACAGGGAGGGTAGCCAGTTCTCAGACCGATCATTAGGTGAGGTTCCTGTCTGAGCCACTGACCCTCCTGCATGTCACAGAACAAAAAGAGCATTTAAGGGCTTAATTATCTTTCATAGACACAGCTTGAGCACTCACAAAATATTTTCATAGTACTGTTTCTGTTGCAATAAGTAGTTAATGACACACTCATTGTGGATGGAACAGTTAGTTACCTTGAAAAAGGTTTTACAGCGCTCAGTCACGATTTCGGTTTCAGAGGGCGCTAAACAAGTGAGGTGGGACGTAACGTGGTTTTCATGCAAACATAGCTGGCTACATGTACACAAAACCGCATGGACGTGGTCATCACACAGACAAATTTCTTCTATGAAGGCTTTCTGGGTGTAGCGATAATTGCCTCTGAGATGTAAATAAGCATGATCCATAAAAATGCGCAGCCAAAGCAAGGACACCAGCCTTTGTGCTCCCATGGAAGTCTGCCCCCCCCCCCCTTCATTTGGAGAAGTCTGCTAGGAGAGCACTTTCGAGGGTTGTGGAAGCCAACACAAACTTATGACGTAGAAGGCAGTGGGTTATTTAGACAGAAAGGAAAAGGGTGTTCTGCAAGTAATGGTATGACAGGTATGATAAAGTTGATTTTAGTTGTGTTTCAGCATATCACTTAATATGTTAAGACAACAACCGTGCCCCTGCATATCCATCCGACAAGTTAACTCGACTGCAATGGCTGCTCCGAGCAAATGCACTTGGAGGGACAAAACATACAAAGATGCAGCACCATCTTCCAGCTGAAATTTATTACAAAGGAGTGGAGATGTATATACAGTCCTTCAATGAGAACAGACAATCAGCCTATGAAAAATATAGGAGACGTTATTAGTACCTTTTTGACTGTAGTACAGCAAATACAATTAAAAATGTTAAACAAATAGGGTGGACACAAATTTCCACCGGCAAAGACTGAATCTACAACCTTCGGACAAGGCATTCGATGCTCTTAACAATTAGCTAAAGCGGCGGCTGTCGTCTTGTCGACATTATCGAGTGTTTCCAAGCACGTAAGCCTGGAAGTGTTAGTGGGCACGATTCATAGCGCGTGATCTTTCTGCGTGTTAGTAGCTGACAAAAAGCCCTCATACACTACCTAAAGGCATTAAGTCTACAGGAACAAGACCCTCGCCATGAGTGAACATAAGGAAATTGTAGGGGCTTATTTTTCTTTGTTAAAGGGATTGTGTTCACCATGTGTTTGAAACATGTTACTCACTTCTGTCTGTGATCAGAGCTGCAGCATTTTTAGTTCATTCAAGAGGTGGATCTGCACAGGCAAGAAAGTACACTGCCTGCTCTTCAACACTTTCTCCCTACCTCCTTGAGTCTGCGAGATACACTGTACATGCAATGTACGCAGTTGCCTTATTTCTTTCTTGGGCCTTCGATGTGGCCAGCCACTCCTCTTCACGCCTAGGATCCATCACATACGTAAGCAAGCTTACAGCTACCAACAGGAACACCTCTTGAGTGAAACTTGCAATCATACAATGGGATGTTTACTAGGAGAATGTATCATCCACATTGTTTGAGATCAGTCAATCGCCACAGAGCATTCTGCAAAGGCATGTGCATGTTCCGCCTTTTAGCCACTTTTAAATACCGCGACACAAAAGCAGCGATGGCTTCCAAGCCCAAGGTTCATACCATCAACATGAGTGTTATTCTCTGAGAAATCGCCTTAGGTTCAAGAATTTATTCGTGCCTCGTTCAATAAGCTACTGCGCGAATTCAAGAACTTGGAGCACATCTTAAGAAAGCTTCAAACTACGACATTTTACTACCAGCATATTGATTCTGAATAGTGAAACACAAAAAATCATCCACAGAGCAGGAGAATCTTACAGCTCTAGAAGTCATCAACCTTTTATGAATATTTTCCTTTCAGCACAGGCCAAGTACAAGTTATTAAAAATCGATGCAACGATTAAACAAATACAAACTTCCTGCCCACACAAAGATCTACAGCTCTTCGTCAAGGATGCTACGAATTTCTTCGAGCAATATCCTTCCCTGGAAAGTGTTCAATGTCACTGGCACGTGTTTGGAAGTGTTTCTCACGCTGTTACTTGAGTCTATCTTTCCTGGCTAGGTCGTAAAAGTGTATTTGTAACGGCAGGGTATTGGTATTGAGTTGAGCTCTGTATCAGTTCTTAGAGACCTGCACTTGACCAGTATTTGAAGGAACAATAATAATAGATAGCTAGGTTTTAGTGCTGTACAATATCCTGCTATGTGGATAATTTCTTAGTGTTTAATTTGGAAGAATCTGTGGAGTGCAAGTAGGTTGTCAAGCCCAGTTTGAAGGATTTGCAGCACAAGCTCCAGCGTCTTGTGGCACCACATGAGATTCCCGAATATTTAACAATCAAATCCCTGCGCCTAACACAGCTTTTTACAAAATGGTGCACAAGTTGGCAGTATAAGTCTCGTCCATAGAAGCCACTACTGCCTTTCTCGCTGGGGCACACAAAAGGAGCCAAGAGGGCGGCCATCCAAATGGCCTTGCAGAGTGCTCTGTGTGGATCACCTTAACACAAGGTGAAAGAAGCAATTCCCAAGTAAATGTGCAGACTTCTTTTTGCAGGTTCAACTCAAGACGAGTTGCCTCTAGCCGAGGATTTGCTTAAGCATGCAAGGTAGCCTAGGCGTAGAAAGGTGCTACAGACAACCTGAAGGGCTGCGAGAAAAGAAGATGGCTGTCGCACTTAGCATTCACAGTGTTTCTCACAAAATCTACTAAAAAAATAAGGAGAAATTGCTGGAGTTGAAGTAGTGTTTATGGCCCCCAAAACTTTCTGACCTACATAAATTCATCGATCAGATGAAAACAAGGAAACACTGCAGCACTCATCACCGGCAGAATTATCTAGCCAGTATTAAAGGCATGATGTGCACAATCACTGACATGCAGCAGGAGGTACATGGGTCAGATGGGACGCTGTCTTGATAGACTCCGTGAAACCTTGATAGCATACAAACAACAGTGACAAGGCATTGCCGAATCTATAAGTGAGATTGTAGGTGTCTTTGTGACTGTGTAGTACTTTCAAGTAGTCTTTATCAGTGGGTTAATCCACTCTGTTAACTTTTAAACATTAAATCATTAAGGTTATGGTCAACATTGAGTGGTTAGCGCTATACCTGGATGCGCTATACCTCGAACAACATAGCATTCGAGTGTCGAGATTGGTTACCTGTAGACAATGTGTAAATTTTAAAGATTAATACACAATTATTGACAAAGTTGCATTCATTTATTCACTTTTCAATTATTTGCTAGTGGTTAAAGCAAATGAATAATTGTGTCGCACGTCACCACGTCGATAGGAATACGCTTTACAGCCTACGGTTGTTTCAACTGCCATAATAGAATCATACTTGTTCTCCTCTCAGACTACTTGCAGTAAAAAATGTTAATGCTATAAACCGAACAAACGTGTACAAATATGGTAACTCTGGCTTGAGTCTAATGCAGAAGGCCATGATAACAGACGCAAAGGAAGATGTTGCGGCAATGCTGGTGGCCTGGGGAAACATGGTGAAACCATTGTTTAAACAAACAAGGGACTGCCACTCAATCAAAGGGCCACTTTTTGTCGACATAATCATACACAGCAACCTAACAATGATTCCAAGTATAAAACAGTTGAGATTATTTTATTTATTTTTTTACAGAATGTTGTCAATGTCCCCATGGGTATTATTACAAGGATGAACATCACTGTCGCAACTTTCGACGTTTGAATCAAGAAAAAGCAGAATAATAAAGAACACATAATCACTGAACACAGCAGTACGGCATAGAACAATCATACATATTTATTTGAACGATAACCAAGTACGATGTACACTAATGGTACACTAACAAAAAACAGAAGTCGAGAAGAAATGAAGCACAGAAAGAAGAAAACACAGATTGCGTATTGTTATCAAGGAACCATATTATACAATAAATATATGCAGACAAGTGTTTTAGTATAACATTTGGAAACAGGAAGGACTGCGTGAAGAAAAACAGGTGGTCACTGTACATGCTAATTAGGTTAGAATAGATTAGTGCCTTCAATTAGTTTCATAAAGTTCTCTAATGTTGGCTGCTGTGTAATGACTGGATTCAGTGTGTTCCATTCTCGAATTACGCGTGGGAAGAACGAATTGGAAAAAGTATTATTACTAAATGAGTATTCATCGAGTTCTCATGCATGACTTCGCCTCGTCGGTCTGGTATCTCGAAAGCTCAAGTAGAGATCTGGGTTTATGCGGAATGATCTGTGTAAAAGTAGATAAAGAAATTTGAGCTGGAAAACCTTTGCACGACTGTCAAGGGTGGCTAGATCAGCACGATGTAGTAGAGCAGTAGGTGAGTCGTGGCGCCCGTGTCTGTTGAAGATAAAGCGCACTGCTTTCCGCTGAACCCTTTCCAGTATAGTGATACTATTCACAGTGTGAGGGAACCACACAATATTAGCATATTCTAAGACCTGGAGGACAAATGTGACGTAAGCAAGAAGCTTCGTTTCATGTGTGGCGAATGACAGGGCCCTTTCAATAAAAAATAATTTGCTCATCGCTTTTTTGGACACTTGACGCACGTGCTCTGTCCAACTAAGATCAAATGAAATTGTGATACCAAGGTATTTGTACTGGTTAACCCTTCGTAGTGGCACATTATTAAAATGGTATTGAAAATCAAACTTAGACACCTTGTTGGTAATGGACATAAATACAGATTTGTCAATGTTTATAGTCATTTGCCAATCAGCGCACCACTGAGCTATTTTGTTTAATGAATTACTCAACTTCACTTGATCATCGTGATGACGTATTTCATTGTAGAGCATACAGTTGTCTGCAAAGAGTCTGAGTTTAACGTCAGCGTAGTTAGTTATGTCACTTATATATATTAGGAACAACACTGGAGCTAGTACAGGCCCCTGCGGGACGCCTGACAACACCGGAGCAAGGTCAGAAGTGTGGATGCCATGCTGTGCGTATTAATGACGGTCAGTTAAGTAATTAGTTATCCATTGGAAGATGGGGCTATCACCTAACAAATGATTAACATTCAGTAGTTGTTTAGGGTGCGAGACGCGGTCGAATGCCTTCAAGAAGTCGAGAAAAATTACATCAGTTTGAATACGTTCATTTATGCCGAGAGACAGGTCATGAAGTGTTTAGACGAGCTGTGTAACTGTAGTTAGTCCTGATCTGAAGCCATGCTGGTTGGAATGCAGAATGTTGTTTGATTCAATAAAGCTAATTAGAAGTTTTATATGTTCAAGAATTTTGCTACTAGTGCAGGTGATCGAAATTGGCCTATAATTTATATAGTGCATACATCGTATGCACTACGTAAATTGAGATATTGAAAGTTAACAAATACACTAATGTCACATTTATGATTTTTGGCTGCATAAAATAGATTGCATCGGTGTCACACGAGCACTTTTTCTCGTCAGAAGGGCTGATTTGCGTCTGATTTCCTAATTGCGATCAACAATGATCATTGCTAAGCGGTGCACATTATTCTTGATCGAGTTTGGCCCAGACATGAGTCAAAACGCAAGTTGGGAGCCATATCGCGATCAAAATTGCCTGTGTGACACCGGCAGTGAACGTGCCTTACGTCACAATTATTGCGACGAAGCATGCGATGGCAAAGACTACAAAAGAGAAGACTCCAAACGGTCTGCCCCGCTACTTCCCTGAACATGTAGCGTGAGGAGTGGTCAGGTGGAAGCCGCCGCCGAACGCCTTGCTTCGTTTTACACGGACAGGAGGGCGCACCGCAGAACACAGAGCCGATAAATGCAGCCACGCAGACTGTTGATTGATATGTGGGGTTTAACGTCCCAAAACCACCATATGATTATGGGAGACGCTGTAGTGAAGGGCTCCGGAAATTTTGACCACCTGGGGTTCTTTAACGTGCGCCCAAATCTGAGCCCACGGGCCTACAACCTTTCCGCCTTCATCAGAAATGCAGCCACCGCAGCCGGCATTCGATCGGTGACCTGCGGGTCAGCAGCCGAGTTCCTTAACCCCTATACCACCGCGGCGGGGCGCAGACTGTCTATAAACTAAATTTCACGTTGTTAACTATTCATGAAAGAACCACGGCGGTACCCTCCATTATTTTGAGCGCGAAATGCTATCACGTGACTATAACAGCCCATAATGCAAGGTGGGACCCAATGATGGCAATGTATAACCTCCGAGACAAATAAAGCCAGTGTCAATCTTAAAGAATATTGCTTGTTTTAACACTAGGTAATTTTAAATATTCGACGTGCAAATTGTACTATCATTTTTCAATCATGACTTCATTTTCGTTTGGTGACATCTGATGAGCGCAACATAGAAACCATCATGAAAACTCATCATGAGGGCTTAGCTTCTATTAGCGCGGCACATATGAAAAGGAAAGAGGAAAGAATACAGAGACGTCAAGACAGGTAGGCGCTAAACTTCCAACTGTTTATTTCATGCCCTTGACACCCATCTTATACATGCGTAGAAACACGACTCATCTTGCACGTGGTGACATCCCAAGAAACGTCATTTCCTTATCTGATCTGTATAGCTGCACCGTTATCAGCCGGTCTCGCAATCAGCTGACACGTGAGATCAAAGAAGCCGAGGCAATAGAAAAAATGGGAAACTTGTGTGTGAGTTCACCTTCGATTGCTTTGACAGATAAGGAAATGACGTTTCTTGGGATGTCACCACGTGCAAGATGAGTCGTGTTTCTACGCATGTATAAGATGGGTGTCAAGGGCATGAAATAAACAGTTGGAAGTTTAGCGCCTACCTGTCTTGACGTCTCTGTATTCTTTCCTCTTTCCTTTTCATATGTGCCGCGCTAATAGAAGCTAAGTTCATGGATAACCAACTCGCCCGAGCCACAACACTTTTGATCATCATGAGGGTGCAAAAAAAAAAAAGCAAGTGATGAGTGCGTAAGTGAAACTTCCATTGCGCAAGACAATGGTGAATTCCAATTTCTTTCTGCTCTGGTTTAAGTTTTCGTGGTTGTTGTTGAATAAAGCCAGTTAGTAGTTTGCGCCTGTCCTCGTGTGTTTCTTCCTGTGAATGGTTGGATGGATGGATTGATGCGGCTGTACCCTTTAGATAGGGCGGCAGCTAAAGCCATCTAGCCGTAATACTTGGTGAACAAACAACTAGATTTATCTTTTTTTTTTCATTTAAATAGTGAAGTTGATGACTTGTACTTTGCAGTGCAGGGTTTAATTTCCATTCGTGCCTTCACTTTAGCCACCAGTCAGATAACCTCCTTCTAGGTAATTCTACCCGCTTAAAGACTATTTGGCCCTCCCTTCCTCTAATTCCCAGTGTGTTGAAAAACTCTGCGCCACCATCCTGAACTATATGGTTAAGCCCTTTACAAAACATTATCAAGTGTTCGGCACTTTCCTCTTCCTCTCCACACGCACTGCTTACCATGTCTACCCCTTCGTATTTGGCCCGATATTTCTTGGTTCGCAATACTCCCGTCCTGGCCTCAAATTGTAGAGAACTACCCCGAGTATTATCATACATCCTTTCCTTGGCGATTTCCTGCTTAAAAGTTCGATAGATCTCTAGTGCGGACTTCTTAATCATGCCAATTCTCCACATGTTGGTCTCCGTTTCTTTCACCTTCTTTTTAACCGATAGTTCTTCTTGGTTTGGCCCTCTGCTGTTTTTCAAGTATTTACCCGTCAATTTTCTGGTTCGCTTCCTCCATTTTCTATCAACATTTTTCATGTATAAGTAGTTGAAAACCTTCCTAGCCCAACGCTCCTTCTCCATTTCTCTCAATCGCTTCTCAAATTTTGTCTTGCTGCTGGCTTCCCTGCCCTCAAATGATGTCCATGCCATTTTTTTGCTTCTGTGTTTACTCATGATAATGGCATTTTGCCCGAGTTTTCTACGTCATCATTGCAGCGGCCGATCGATGATGTGGTAATTAGCGAAGAGGGTGTCCTAAATCTTTTACTTAATATAAATACAAGAAAAATCCCCGGCCCTGATGGTATACCAAACGAATTTCTGTACAGATACGCTGAATGGGCGGCTCGCTTCCTTACAAAAATATTTCAGTCGTCCCTGCACAGTGGCTCTTTCCCACTAGCGTGAAAGTGGGCTAAAATTACCCCTGTTCACAAAAGTGGCTCCTCTCGAAACGAGCGCAACTACCGTCCTATTTCGCTTATCAGTACATGTTCAAAGATACTCGAGCACATTATTAACAAACACCTTATGTCCTATCTTGATACGCACAATCTATTATTTTCGAAGCAGCATGGCTTCCGCCGAGGCTTATCTACAACAACACAGTTAATCGAATTTGTTCATGATCTTTCAAAAACAATCAATTTGCGTGGTCAAACTGATGTGGTATATTTGGATTTCGCAAAGGCATTTGATAAAGTGTCGCACTCAAAGCTCCTGTTTAAAATTGACAAAACGTTTTAAAATAATCACTTGACAAAATGGTTTTCATCCTATCTCAGTTGCCGTCAGCAGTTTGTGCAAATAAAAAATAAACAGTCTAGAGCAGTTGCAGTTAATTCCGGAGTTCCCCAGGGGAGCGTGCTGGGTCCCCTTTTATTTTTGTTATATATAAATGACCAACCAAACCGCGTTACGGTCCCGATAAGGTTGTTTGCCGACGACTGTGTTGTTTATAGCAGAATCGAGACTGAACATAACCAAGTTAATCTAAACAACAATCTTCAAAGAATAAAGGATTGGTGCGAAGAATGGCAAATGAGTTTGAACACAGAAAAAACAGTCTTTAAGACTATAACTAGAAAGAAAGCACCTCTAGATTACAACTACCAGATTGGCAATGCTTTCCTCAAGCGTGTACAAAACTATAAATATCTTGGGTTATGGTTCACGCCCGACCTCCGGTGGAACACTCATATTGATAATGTATGCTCCAGGGCTACCAAGGCATTGTATAGCCTTAGACGTAACCTTTATACCGCCCCATCTGATATAAAGTGTCTTGCTTACAAAACCCTTGTCAGACCTATTATCGAATATTCTAAAATTGTCTGGGACCCTTACACAAAGACAAACTGCAATAAAATAGCAAAAATACAGCGACTTGGTGCGCGATTTATTTTTAATAAATATCGCCGACATCATTCTCCTACTGAACTTTGTAAAAAAGCTGGACTGGATAGTTCTGAACTTAAGACGAGGATTGAGCGTCTGAAATTCCTCTTCCAGTCAATTCATAATCATTTTAAACTAAACTATTCAGATTACTTCCAGGTCAACACACAAGAACACTCCAGACATCGCCATAATATGTACATACCACCCCTAGTCCCACGTAACGATTGCTTTAAGTTCGGTTACTTTCCACGTGCTATTGAAGATCGGAATATGCTGCCAGAGTCTATAATTGGTTGTTCCTCGCTTACATCATTTGAACAGAATCTAAAACGTTTATTTCCTGAATAACAGTGACAAATGTTTTTTTTTTCCATGCGTGTGTACTTATTTGTTGGTTGCATGAGACTGCAGTAGTTGTCTTTCTAATCTTCAGCGCGGTGCAAAAGTGCCGCCTCAAATGCGTCATGTGCTGTTCTGCGCGTATGTATTGCATTGCATGTGTGTTCTATTTCTTGTTATGTATAACTTCGAGTTGCTGGTCACAATAATACCGAGAAATTATCTCGAGACCTGTACGGTACTGCTTTTTCGCAAATAATTGTTTGTACTTCCACCCTGTAACGGCCCACTTCTGGGCTAACAGTATAAATAAATGAAATGAAATGAAATCACTTTGTACACCCTGGTTCGGTGTATTCCCGTGAGCTCCTAAAGCAAACCTACCGATTCCACGTTGTTTCATTTATAATCTTGCTTGAACTTCTGATCTCATGCACAAGACCGCATTTCCGAACGTCAGACCAGAAAGCATGACCCCTTTCCATATTCCTCTCACAACATAATACCTACTGTTATTCCCCAGTGCCCTATTTTTCATCAATGCTGCACTCCTGTTACTTTTAGTCGTTATGTATATTTCGTGTGGAGGTGCGCCTTGACGATGTTTTCTGTGTCAAAGCACCAACTCGTCCGACAGCCAACTCTTTTTATGAGTGCAAACTTAGCAGAAAAAGGTGCACTTTGGCACTGTGAACTCCGCTACATACCCTCTGAAACAGGGTCTGCGGTGGAATATTCACGCGTAGCAACAATGTGACCATATGCTCTAAAACATATATTTGTCGTGATATTTCAAACAAGCTTTGTCGCTGTGAGCTTCCTCGCTGTGAGCTTCCGCTGGAGCAGGACCCTCTCCGAAGCCAGCAGGTACGAATTTCGGCAATGAGTCAGGTCAGTGACAAAATACACAGGTCGGCAAACTCATTCGAGAGTCGACGAGGTTCAGATTGAGCCTTGGGTGTGAACCAGGTGAATGGTATTTTTGCAAGTTTGAATAGTTCGAGTCAGTCCAGTTAAAGAGAGTTCTCGCGAGTGTGAATTTAAAGTGCAAAACATATTTCCTGAGTGGTTCCATTGCTTTTTTTGTCCTCCCCTATCTATACTGACCTTCAGCATTACTACCAGCCTTGCCTAGATTATTGTTTACACACACGGGGACTCGCGTCTACTAAACAGTATCGTTCACTTAAACTCGCAATCGAGGGTACAGTATTAAAAGGCGCCAAGAAGAGCACCAATGACGTGAGATGTTCGTGTCAAAGAGCACCGACGCCTTAGTGGACTCGTATGAGTCATGAGTCGATGGATTCTCTCAGATTCAGATCGAGCAGTGAGTGTGCGTCTAAATGAGTACGCGTGAGTAATATTTTGGGAAGTTTGAGTCCGAGTGAGTCCGGCTTAAGAAAATTTTCGTGAGTGTGAGCCCGGCTCAGGAAAATTTTGTTGATAGCGAGTCCGAATGAGCGCTAAGTGCAAGATATATTTCAGTCAGGAGTGAGTCTGAATGAGCATTACAATTTTTGTGAACCTATGGTGAGGTAGGTGACTTATTACAGAAAACGATGGCAATGGCGCGCAATCTGGCTGCAGTTCGATCAGCCGAGTTTAACACACTGCATTATACAGGCATGCACAATCAACCACTTGCCTGCTAAACAACCCTCATTAAGTGATAGCGTTGTCCTGAGAATATTTTTGTGCGTAAATTTTATTCGGTCCTTTGCAAACAGCTTTTGTCTCACTTTTTTGCTGCTTCACCTGTCTTTTTTACTGTTGCAAAACCACCTTAAAAATGAAGTTGAAAGCGAAACTCGCGCTGTTTCGATTTCGACTCACTACTATCATCATCACTATCGTAGCACAGTAGCACGGAACATCTTATTTACGTGTGTTTTCAGTCTGCGTTCTCGGTCAGAGGCTGCCAGTTAGGGTGGCCTAGTCAGGCGTGAGGTGTCCTTCAAGTGTGACCGATAACGACAACCTCTAGTGAAAAAAGCAGAGTACCTCCACGCAGCAGCTAAGCATTATCAGTGAGTTTTCCTTATGCAGATCTTCCTACACAAAATAATGCACACTGCATAGACATCTGATCGCGTAAGTGCATGCATGATCGGCGATTTGTGGGCGAACTGGATGCTGTTCACACAGCGATTTCAGCTTTATTTCACCGTTCCAAGGCTAGAAACTTCATTTATCCAACAGACGGTGATCCTCTGACTTTCCGTAGCCAGCGGACCTGTTGCCCTTATATACAACAGTTTAGATTTCAGTTCTCCAACTGAGGTGACTCCACAACCGGAAATGAACGCTTCATGAACACTCTACGCCGACACGCAACGGAGGGTATACCCACTGCACCCTTTTCTGCTTACAGCGGCAAGCTAAATAACTTCTCGGCTCTTCCCCCACTGCCTGAATCCTAGAAGTGCATGAATGTAACAATGAGCAGCAGCGCGAAAAGATGATCAGACAACAGACCTCCTCAGGTAAGAATCACCATTTGTGTGAACTAGTGATAATAGCACACAAATGTCACGTACAGAGCTCACCAAGTTTACGAAAGAGTGGCAGCTCACACACGATTTCCAGCTCAAATCAGCCTCAGTCTAATTTAATAGTTGACAGTTTCATAAATGCAGCCAAGCCTCCGTTGTGTTGTGACCAACTCAAAAAAACACTGCAGTTGACCAAATGTATTAGTCATACAGAAAGCTGCATAAACATGATGCTACTTATGCATGTACATCACGCTGGAACACGAAGAGAAGCTTGCCTAACTGCTGACAGGTTACCATACATACCCTGTCGACAACAAACATGCTGCTTAAAAAACCTACACTGCACTAGTAGACTTAGTAAAAAAAATTGAATTAATAAGAAACTAGAACAGAGAGAATGCATTGAAGCTTCCTTTACCGAAAAAAGAAGGCTCCGTTAAAACTGCGACCTTTCACGCCTCCAATTCTATAGAAAAAAAGTGTTGTTGGGGGACCAGTAATGGCCAGAACATACAGCATTGAAGTGCACGATAGCGTGTTAAGGAGAAAGGAGCACATCTGAGACATATGCCTCCGCCATTTGTGTTGTGACTAACTAGAAAAACACTGCAGTTGACCAAATGTATCAGCCGTCCAGACAGCTGCATAAACGTGATACTACTTCTGCATCTACTACTTAGAAAGCTGCGTTAAGTCATGTCAAGAAAGAGTGGCATCTCATTAGCAGCTTTGCCTCGGTTGTGTGTCTTCTCGCTTGACCTACTCGAGCAAGAGAATCGCAATCGGAAGGTGCCTTTGTTCAAGCTGACATAAGCTTTTGTTCAAGCAGACATAAGTCAAAGTGAAGCTGAGGCCAGGCTTGGACAAATGGCAAGAGGACTACGGTGGTCTGGTGTAATTTGTGTGCTGCATAGTGTGTTGTGCAGGCTTGGCATCTCCTTGTTGGTGTCTCCCACATTTGCTGTGAGTGATAATGTTTGCGGAGTACTGTGCTTTTTCACAATACTGCAATTTGTCGTTTAGGTTTTCTTACCAACAACATAGTGTTTTCAGCAGGCGCGCTTTTTCTAAGTTGGTGTGTACTGTGTTTGTTATGAGGGATCGTCTTTCTGTATTAGGGTGGCATTTCATCGCGGTGCATTTTGATATTGATATTTGCTTGCGGACATTGTTTTCTGCAGGCCTGGCGTTTGCTGTGTGTGCCGTGAATGATAGCTTTGGCAGGAACAGATTAACACACGTTTTTTATGATTGCCCAAATTTACTTACATACAGTTATTAAAAAGACATGAATTGCTTTCATGACAATGCGAGTTTCCATCAAAGCTGTAAGAGCAGAGCATGTGAAATAGCTGCCCTATCGCATTTTCATCAGTCACACACACTACCAGATTCTTGATTACTGCAAACAGTTGTCAAGGCAGTTTCGAACCAGAATCAACACGCTTTCTTGACTGAAAGCTCAGCGTGTCTATACGTTTATTGCTACTTCGACCATCGTCCTAAAGTTTCGGCGATCGACCCGCCTCATCAAACGCTTGTGACATTTCAGTGTGTGTGTGTGTTTTCGCTTCCTCTTGCTCTCTCTTTCTCTCTCATTCCATTTTCCTTACCTTTCTGTCTTTCTTCCCAAGTGCAGGGTAGCAAACCAGATACCTGCTTTCCGGTGAAGCTTCCTGTTTTTCTTCATGCCATATCTCTCTCTTTCTTTCTCTCTCTCTCTCGACAGTGATTTTACTTTATTACTATATCCAGTTACATGTTTTTCTGTTTGCTTCTTTTGCTCAAATCATTGCATTGCTTTTTATGTTGCCCAGGAGTAAGGGCTCTGTGAAACAGCTGTTTTTCTAGCTTCGTGGTTCCTATTGGCTCCACTTCCATAATTTTTGCCAATCCTAGGGTTTGTTATGGCTATTGCGTGTCATCATGCAAGCATGTAGGTCCCGTTTTAGTAGATTTGTTTCTTGTGTGTTCCATCTGAAATCACTCTTTAAAACTTGATTGTGGTGATGCATCATATTGGAGGCACAGTTTGCTTTAACTACTGCTTGCTCACTTCATAATGTAATGGTTCCCATGCTAATTTTACAACCACAGAGTAAAAATTAAAATAGACAGGTAATTTATCTTCAAGTCTGCATGCATACATGCTAAGATGAAGCCTGCCTACAGCAGGCTTTTTATAGCCTGAAAATTCGGGTTCCTAAAAGGCTTGCTCTTGCACATATCTTTCTCACTTATGAACTCACTGTGTTTAGTGTATCTAGCAACAGACGTAACAAGGCAACGCAATGGTCTGCACCTTGCGATTGTGTTCTTGTGTTTTTTTCCGGTGCAGTCACTCTGTGTGAAGAACGTATGATGCGGAGCTATAGAGGCATAGTCAGATGACTCATGATGTTGTTTTTGTCTCCTGCGCTACGGCAATCGTGTGTTGTCAAACAATTAAATAAATAAAAACACAAAGTGCAGCTGTAATAATAAATCAAATTTATAGAAGGATTAGTGTGTGAAGATCATAGGCTGAACTGTTGTTTGTATTGTTCATGCTTCTTCTATTGCTTACTCAACCATACTAACTATTCACTGTGAGCCATTATTAAGTGAGTAAACGAAGTTGAAAAAGTTGCCATGTGTGTTATTGGATGTTTCAGCGATTATGTTCTCCATGTTGTTTCTACGTTCGCTGTTAAACATGGGGTTGGTTTCTATATACAACGTTGATGCAATAAGATAATTTGATTGTTGTTGCCACATAATACCATCACGTTAGGGCACCGTGATAATTTGAATGTTGCTGCCTCGTTAAAAACAACACGTTAGGACAACGTTTCATTTGATTGTTGCTGCAACATTAAAAACACTGTGTTATGGCAACGTAGTACTATAAACGTCAGTGCAATGTTATAATTTACCGTCTAACGTTGCCTCACATTCGTTACATTGAAACCACGTAACTCAACGTTCTGCGTTACCTGGGCATATTTGAACTTGGGAGCACGTAACTGAAACTTATCTATGAATGGTTTTTTTGCGCATGTGTGCTATATATTACTGAATAATCGTATAGCGTTTTTATTTTGTCAAGTGAAGTACTGTGCTCAATGACCGATTGTCTTTATAGGTAAGTTGCCTGACAGAAAACATTTAGGATGACAGCTGCACGAGTAGTTCATTGGACTAGTTTGTATTTATTGGTACAATGACGTACAGTGCTTTGTGGGCAACATGTCGATCTGCTACAATGTACAAAAGCATGTGGAAAATTGTAGAAATTGAAAAAAGAGAAATTTTTTGTCTCACATTCTTTTTTTCTGTGCCACTTGTTTTCCAGCGTACAGCAGTTATACTCACATGTAAAGAGTGCTCATGCTGTTTTGAGGCAGCCATCGTGGTACACCAGTAGCTTGTGCACCAGGAATTCGCTTAAGCTTTTCTCGGAAGTGCATGGCTTTCCTTAAGAATGCCTGCATGGACTGCAGGCCGTGCCATTCATTAAAAATTTTAATGTTGTGTTTTTGTCCTTGCTTCATAACCCCTTGTGTTAAACAATAAAATTTAATTACCAGCTAGAAGCTCCTTCTTGTTCATTTTCAGCCTTTCTTTGTTGTTGGGCACTGCATGACTTAGTGGTCCCGCCGCGGTGGTCTAGTAGCTAAGGTACTCGGCAGCTGACCCGCAGGTCTTGGGAATGAATTTGGGCTGCGGCGGCTACATATTCGATGGAGGCGAAATTGCTGCAGGCCCGTGTGCTCACATTTGTGTGCATGTTAAAGAACCCCAGGTGGTCATAATTTCCGGAGCCCTCCACTACAGCGTCTCTCATAATCATGACTCATCTATCTGCATGGCTTAGTGCATGCTGGAAAGCACACCAGGATGGTATTACTTGGCTGTCTCCTTTGTCAAAGCAAACTTAAAAAAATCAGTAGTATATATGGCACTACGTTGGCCAGTATAAAAATTTATTGCCCACCAGTTGCAGACAGAAAGTGACAGTAGTTCCAAGGCAGAAAGTGAAGCTTATCTGATGTGTATTTTTATCTAATACCCGTGACACACGGGCAAAAGTAAAGTACTTTGAAGTAAACCCCTTTTGTCGCCTAAGGGGACCATTTGCAGAAAGGAGTGGCGCTGATGACACACGGCACCGGACCACTGCTTTAGGCGGTGCCTCAGAAGAACGCTGCAGAAAAAACGGCGCTCTTTGTGGAAGCAGCAAGATTGGAAATATTAAAAAGAATCTGCGCATGTACATCACATTCAGCGACGCCGGAGCATAAAACCGTTTTTTTTTATTGTCTGGTGTCTTATAATGCGCATACCTGTAATTTTATTTCGCTTTTTTGCGTTTTTAGCAGCAACCTAAGTTCGTCTGGCAACTATGAACAGTCGGTGTTTTGCTGTTTTTGTTTTTGTTCCTCGATATGCGAGGTGCCCATGCATGTCGGGTTTTACAGGCCCGATCTTAACACACACTAAATAAGCAAGCGGGACGCGCGCGACAACGCGTAGCGTGAGTGGCCGTCTTATCTTAATGTCTGTGTCAAGTTGTCAATTTTTCCGTGAACTTGCGCCCGTGTACGCGGAATACCGGCGTCGGTGAGGCTCTCAGCAATCGCCTGGTACACTCCACCGTTGTGCTTTTGCCCTCGCAAGGCGTCCAAACGGTCCTCCCATAGCTTTATCAGCGCCCAGGTCTCCTTTTCAGTCCACTGGACGTGCGGTTTATTCTTCACCGACTGAGCAGACTCTATTGTTACAAGATACTACGTCGCCGACACAGCAACTGCCGTTGCCAACCCTAACATGATCGCGCTAGTGACGTAATGCAGGCGTTTGAGAGTATGGACATACTATAGGCCTTCACTTTTCAATAAATTGCACTGCTGCTGAAAATGAAAACATTTTCTCAGCGCAAAAAAATACTGACAGGGCACCGCAGTGTTGCGACACGCTTTCTTCAATTGATAAATTATGCACACTGTATGCGAGAGTACTCCCTTCCTGCCAGAAAAGTAGATGCGGGATCTGCTTTTGCGAAAAGGATCTTTGCCGGAGAGGAGTTACTCCTTTGTCGTGTGTCACTGCGCCCGAACGCCTTTCTGAAAGATGTCCCCTTGTCTAAAGGACTTCAGGGTGCCCGTGTGTCAGGGGCTTAAGGGACACTCGTTAGATATGCAAGAGTGAGTGACAGCAAAGACTTTTTCAGTAGCAGCCACAGCTCTTTTATTTCATGCAGGCTTCATAGACAGCAGGCGGCTCATTTCTCAAATAATAATGTAGACTTCAGTGGCTGCACTGTTGAGTTGTTGAGCTAAGTTTTACTCCATATATTTTCAGTTTGTGTGATGTGTAATCTAACAAATGTTTGTGCCCTGAACCCTCCATTGGCTCCACTAGGGCATTCGGCATATGTTAAAAAATAACTGCGCAAAGACCAGCCTATTTTTTTCTCACCAGTAGAGCACTGGCGAAGTAAAAAGTTCGCACGGTCCATTATACATTCGCATAAGACGACTCAAGGGCAGAAGCCATCATCTTCAGTTTTATTTTATTCAGTTGTACTTATCCCCTCCACCCCCCCCTCTCCAAACATCTCTTAAAAGCTTTTTGTACCTCATGTGATTTTGCATGCCTCTAGGATTGGCCAGCCCTGACCAGTTGACAACGCCATCAAATCTGTGATCTCAGATTATGTCACTATGACATTATATGACTTCATTTTTGTATCATTGTTGATGCCAACTTCGAAGAACTGTGCGAAGGCTACTAATATAATAAGCATTCAAAAACAGAGAGAAGCTCTGCAAAACAAGCTGCGCCTATGCATGTGGCATTGAAGGGACAGTGCTGTGCAGTGATGGCGACTCCCTCGTGCCGCGCTAAGCTATATAGTGCCGGCTGATATGCACCCTGCGGCGACAATACACTGCCCGCTTCTGTAGTAAAAAAAAAGAGCGAAAAAAGCAGAGGTAATGGTAGCTTCAGCACCATTTTTTTCTGGCGCCATATGTACGCCCTCTCCTCAGTATGTATACTCGTGGACGTTGATTGAGCAAAAAACCATGAAATGCAAGGCATGGGTGGTGTTGCGCCCCCTATGCTTGATGGTGCGTGATAGCTTTCCCGCCACGGCAGTCCTATTTAGATGGGGTTGAAACGCAAAGAACAACCGTGACCCAAGTTATATGAGCGCATTGAAGACCCCAAGGGGTAACAAGTAATCCTGACAACGACGCAACAGCGTGCCTCAAAATAATTCCTTATTTGGCGCTCCAAAGCCAATTATTGATGTTGAATAGACACCTTTATTTTAAGCACACAGAAGTGAAAAAACTAAAATCGTGGGTAGGTAAACTAGACTATCAGTAAATAATAAAGATATCTCACACTTTTTTTCGCCCACATTAATTCCGATGTTACTTAGTCGTGGCAGACAATGAGAAAGACGCTTACTGCCTGAGCTGGCTCCAGAAAGTTAAGCTTCGAGTAGTCCGCTGCAGTATTTGTAGCTACAACACTGTACTTAGCACTAACTGATTTAAACACAGGCATTTTAGCAGAAAGTGTTCATAGCGAGCGTATCTTTTATAACAGTGCAGCGGCTTAGGCCAAGGTACCCCTTCGTAAATCTTGTGGACAAGGCTGCATTCCTTCTATGCTACTGTTCCCAAATTATGTAGAGTACTTACTTGTATCAATGACTTGACGTGTGGGCATCAGATGAAGTTTGGTGGTGGTGGTCAGATGAAAATTTTTCTACATATGCCCTACGTATGCTGCACATTGTGGTTCTTTCATTTCCAGTAAAACGCCACATAAATTCGTTTGTTCCGTCCAGCTTTCCACGGGTATATATTCGCCTTTCATATCGAATGAATCTGGCAGGCGGGCGCGATTTGGTTTAAAAACCAGCCCGACCCCCCCCCCCCCCCCCCCCAGAGAGAAGAGCGAGAGCAAAACCTACTTTGCTCTTCTGACCGCTTGGATGCAACGCCTCCTCCTTTTTTATTGACATGATTGAGAAAGAAAAACGTACAACGATACGTCCTCCCTCATTTCTAACAATTGTCACACTTCAATACCAGGACTACAACCACCGCTTTTCGGTTTCGTTCCGGCACTGCGCGTCCGAGAGAGAGAGAGAGAGAGAGAGAGAGATTGACTTTATTTAAACATATCCTGAGGAGGCTGAGAAAGGGCCATTCGACCCTTAATTCAACCTGGAGGCTCCACCCAGGATGGCGCTGGCAGCCGAAGGCTTCTAGCGATGTCCCGGGCCCTCTGGACCACCTGTAGTTTAGGCTTGTATTGATTGCTCTTGCGGGCTTCCTGCCAAGCCTCTTGGGTATTCAGTTGTGCTGCGCTATGGGTAGGGCACAGCCAGAGCATGTGTTCGAAATTGCAATAGGAATGTTTGCAAAGGGAGCATGTGGGTGGTGTGTCGGGGTCGACTCTGTGTAAGGTGGATGGTGTTATGTACGTACGTGTTTGCAATCTTCTGAGAGTTAGAGCTTGTGCTTTGTTAAGTTTTGGGTGCGGTTCTGGGAAGGCACGTCTTTGTCCCCGGTAATATTAAGTGATCTCGTGGTATGTGAGTGCTTTGTCCTGGCTGCAGAGATTCTCGTACCGCTCACTCATCGAGGGGTCGTTGTCCGCGGCGTGGCGTGTGAGCTCAGGCGCCAGGCGGTTGGCCTCTTCATTGGGATTGCAGTGGTCGAGTCCCGGTAACTGTCCCATGTGGGCTGGGAACGAGGATACGTAGATTTGAGCTTTCTCTTTTTTAACAAGGGTTTCTTTGCTCTCGTACTCTCTTATTACGTTGACGGTGAGTTTTCCAGTGCTTCTAGCTACTAGGCCAGCCGCGAACGTTCGTGCCGCCGTCTTAGAGTCTGTGTATATTGTGGAGTAGGCTTGGCAGCTTTGCAAGGCTAGCGCGATCGCCATTTCCTCTGCTTCGTGGACACGGCTTGTTTGGACGGTTGCCGCGTTTATGAGGTTTCCGTCTATATCAACGACCGCTATGGCAAACGCCTCCCTGTCGTAGTAGCGGGCGGCATCTACGAATAGCACGTGCGTGTTGTGTTTTATTTTTCTCTTGTTTATGAGCGCCCTCGCTCTGCCTTTCCTTCGCCCTTTATTGAACGTAGGGTGAACGTTGCGGGGGATTGGCTCAACCCTAATGTGTTTCCTCACGTCATTACCAAGTTGTGTTCTTTTCTCTAGTTGAAAAATTGGGCAAATGCCTGCGTCTCGTAGAATGAGATGGCCTGCCTGCGTCAACGACAGGGGTGTGATCTGTGCCACTCTCTGTGCCTCAAAATTTCTTCGGCTGTGTTGTGCAGACCAAGTTGCTCGAGTTTCTCGTTGCTTGTGATATTGGGCAAGCCGAGTGCCGTTTTCAGTCCCTTGCGAATCATGGAGTCGACCTTTTTGATATCAGCCTTCATAAGTTTCAGAAACGGGAACGCGTATGCTACGTGACTTACGAGGAAGGCGTGATACGCCTTCATGATGTTGTCTTCTAGGAGGCCTGCTCTCTTGTTGGCGATTCTAGCAATGCCTCTTGAAAAAGTGTTCGTGCTTTTTTCAAGGCGCTTGTGTGCTTCTTTGTTGTGGCCCTCCTTGGCGTTTAACGTTAGCCCTAGTACTTTGACCGTATATACTTGCGGTATCGTTTGGTTGTTCTCAGCTTTGAGTACTACTTGCTGCTCCTCTTTGCCCGAATTTCGTCGAGGGTGAAAGAGCGTTAGAGTAGATTCAGTGGGGGACAGTGCGAGTCCAGTTGGCTTAAGAAATTCTTCAGTTGTAGTCAGTGCTTGTTGAAGAATTCCTTCCAAGGCGCCATATGAGTGGCCACATGGGACCCATATGGTAATATCATCCGCGTATATGGCATGGTGCACGGATGGGATTTGAGCGAGCTTCTCCGACAACCTGTGCATCGCCACATTAAAGATCAATGGCGAGAGCACTGACCCTTGTGGGGTGCCAATATTTCCGAGTCGTTCGGGTTCGCCGCATTGCTCTCCTATGCGTATGGTGGCGGTTCGGTTCGCCAGAAAGCCTTTATTGTAGTTGTAGAATTTCTCGCCTAGGTTCATGTGCGGTATTTCACCCAGTATGTGTTCATGTTTTACGGTGCCAAAGGCCTTGGCGAGGTCCAGGGCTAATATGGCTTTAGGCGTGTGAAGGAGGCCGTAACATAAGTGTTCTTTTAACATCAACATGGCGTCCTGTGTGGACAGTGCCCTGCGGAAGCCAATAATGTTTTGTCGAAAGAGCCCATTGCTGTCATTGTGGTCCGTGATACGGTTGAGTATTGCATGCTCAGCTACTTTTCCAACGCAAGATGTGAGTGATATGGGCCTTAAGTTATCGATGCTAAGCGGTTTTCCAGGTTTCGGGATGAGCGAAACCTTGGCACTACGCCATTCTTTGGGCACGGTACCCGTTTCCCATACCTCATTTATCTTCTTAGTAATGATTACAATTGCTTTTTCGTCTAGATTCCGTAGCAGTTTATTGTCGCTTCCATCTGGCCCTGGCGCCGATCTGCCATTGAGTTGTTGTAGAGCGTACCGTATTTCAGCTTCGCTGAATGGTTCGTCTAGCTTTTCTTGCGGTCAACCTCCATATGAGGGATTTTTGTTTTGCCAGGCTACTGATTTGCTTTCCAGTGGGATATATTTTTGGCCTAGCGTTTTGAGGAGAGCTTGGGATCCACCACTATCCTGGGCGTGCTTGTGCACCAGTCGTTCAATTTGCAGCTGGGTGCCACATCTGGTGGGTTTGTCACTGTCCGCCATAAGGTGTTTGAGCAGCACCCATTTGCTTCCCTTCCTCGTTTTGCCATCGGCTTCGTCACATGTGTTGTTCCACTGCTGGGCGCAGAGTGTTTTTGCGTGAGATTTAATTTCGCGGCCAAGATCCGCGATTTTTGTGCGTAAGTGTCTGTTGAGCTTGTTTTTACGTCACGCTTCTTTTAGGTCATGCTTTTTCTGCAGCAAACTGGCCAGGTGAGAGTCCATTGCCTGGATGGATTCATCAGTCTCGACTTCTTTGGTGGTGGCCTCATTCGCTGCCATTTTTAATTAATTTAAGAGGGCTTCATATGATAGTTCTGTATTGCCCTTCTGCTCCCGTATTTTACGGAACTGGTCCCAGTCTGTGATTTTGAATTTTCTTGGCGCTTTCGCCTCGTTTTCAACGGTAATTTTCAGAATGCAGTGGTCGCTACCTAGGTCTTCGGCGAGGTTATCCCAGGTAGCTCTGACGTTCTTGGTGAAGGTTAAGTCCGGCATTGTGTCCCGCTGTAACGAATTACCTCTTCTTGAAGGGAGGGCAAGGTTGTTTATCAGCTGCAGGTCCAGCGCATTCGCGCTTTCTGCTAACTTGGTGCCTTTGCCTTCGCTTTTCAAGTATCCCCATTCGGTACTCCTGGCGTTAAAATCACCCGCTACTATGAGCGGATTGTCACCCGCCATTTTTACCGCCGAGGTAAGTAGTCTGTTGAAATCTCTTTTCTTATCTGATGGAGGACTGTAAACATTGAGCACAAAGATGCTTCTTTTAACGGCCCTGTGTGGTAAGATTTCCACCAGGACCGTTTCCAGGCCTTTTTTGTATACGGGGGCGTCCCTTTCGGCGAACATTACATCCTTCCGGATGAAGGTAGCCACTCTTTGCGTCTTGTTCTGCTCGGGGTGCAGGGTCGGCCTGGCTACCCTGTACCCCTGTATGCCAATGCTTTTAGCAGTTTTGCTTTCTCCCCATTCCTGTAGCAATATTATATGCGGCTTTTTTTACAGGCTAGCAATAGTTGTGTTAGTGCTGCTTTGCGTTTCTGAAGTGAGTTACAGTTCCACTGCCAGATCTTAATCTCGTTACGGTCAGCAGCCATTTTGGCTTGGTAGCTTGTGTGCGTCGCGGCTCGTTATTTCCGCGAGATTGCGTGCTTTGACTGGTCGGACTTTAGCTCTAGAAGTTATGCTCGGCACGCTTGCCGTAACCGCTGGTTTGTCCGCGCTTAGCTTCTGAGGAGCACCTGCCACAGGTGGGTTGGCTGCTATCTTCTCCAGGCCCACGAGCCTCTGGTCAGCTTTGTCAGTGTAAGTCTTAAAGGTTTCCATAAACTTGGCAAGCGTGTTCGCCAACGTATCAATTTGTCGTTGAGCTTAGTTGTCGTGGACTCGACATTTCTCAGTGGGGCTTTTTTTTCTATCGAGACCATCTCGATATCCTCCGTCGTGTCGCTGTCGCTGTCTACGGCTTTGCGTTTGTGTGTGTTGTGGATCGTTTGTTGTGAGCGTGTTGTCAGTGATGCCGGTGAGCTCGACAGATTAATTCCGTGGCAGCTCTCTATTCTAGCTACTGAGGCCCGGAGCTCTTCAAGTTCCTTCTTGAGGGCCCTGTTTTCTTGTTCAAGCGCTACAATACGAGAATCGGGAGCATGCTCTGGCTGTGCCTTACCTTTGGGCTGACTACTTGTGCTTCATGATTCACCTGCAACCCTGCTGGCCCAGTAGCCATTGTTCGGCTGCTGCTGCTGCGTGGCTGTTGGTCTCGTTCTCGATCGGGATCTGGAGCACTCCCGAGATTACAGGTGGTTGTCGGATCCCGACAAGGTCGAGGGGCGCCCTCCGGAACGAGAATGGCCTCTGGATCGAAAACGCCTTCTGGATCGGGAACGCCCTCTGGATCGGGATCTCCCCCTGGATGGAGATCGGTGATGGACGCTCGAGGTGTTCTCCCGTCCCGGCACCTGGTTGTGGCAGGGTTCCTTAAACGTGACAGATGTTGGTGCGTCTTGACGCTGTTGTGCTTGCCACTTTTGCTTTCTGCGTCTTCTTCTCCTTCTCACTATGTATGGAATGTGGAAGCGTCTTTTGCATTCGCGATCTCCGGTGGGGTGATTTCCATCGCAAAGCTTGCATTTCGTCTCACAGTGATGCACGCCATCTTCTTGTAGCGTTTCTCCGCAGTTGTGACATTTCTTGCTCGTTGCGTTTGTGTGCCGGCAAACATCGGCGCGATGGCCGACTCCTCCGCACGTTCTGCAAACATCGACGTGTCGTTTGTAGAGCGAGCAGGGAACCATGGCGGTTCCGCATATCACTGTGCTCGGAACGCGCAACCCGTCAAACAGGATTGCGACTACTTTGGTCTTTTTAATGCGTCTTGCCTCGATGGCAGTGGGATTTCGGTCGTGCACAATCAGGCGTTTCAGCGTTGCGTCGTCAAGGGAGAGGTCAACGTTCTTGATGACGCCCTTGCATGTATTATCAGGCGCGGCCACGTATGCGGCAACTTCGAACGAGCCTTGGTTTGTGTGAAGTTTCTGCACGTTCACGTATGATGTAGCATTATTTTGGTACGGCGTAGAAATAACAATGATGTTTTGCATATTGTTGGGGCAGATAGTGTCCTCCCGTGCTTGTTTGTCGGTGATCTGGGCGGCCATGAGGACGGCTCTCGCCAGCAGAACGAGGTCAACTCGGGCTACGTCTGATCCTCCTCTGGGTCTCATAATTACCCTGATCTGGTCCTTGGGTAGGCGGGGTAGCCTGGAAGCGGATGCCACACGGTGTAGTGCCGATTGACTTTTTTAAAGCCCCTGGGGTGCTTCGGCTGGTTGCTGTGCTCGACCGTCCCAGTGACCAGCTTCTCGTTCGGTGGAGTCGTCTGTCTTCGGCGTCCCATGGCGGTGGCCCATCCTGGTCCGTCGAAGATCTCCGCGCTTACTTCCATTCCCTCCACGGTTATGGTGGAAGGCAATTTCAGTGCCTGGTTGTCCGCTGAGACGTACGGAGGTTGATCCAGTAGCTGCCGCGTCTGGCCGAGCCCTTGGCTACGTGTAACGACCGTACTCCTCGCCAACCCTAGGTGTGGTTAGGGTTAGCGAAGACACTCGCCGCGTCGCAACTTTAAAGCCCAAAAATATGTCTAAGAATTCACTCACCGCCAAAAATGGCGTCTCCACTGAAACCGCAGAGCTTGCTTGTTCGAATAAGCACAAATCCAAGTGATCTTGGAGCAAAAAAAAAAAAAACGACCGAAAACATTTAGAAAAGCGGCAGCCGACGTTTTCACGTCCGTGCTCCTCGACGCCACCTAGCAATCTCCTGCGCGTCCGAACCACCTCTACCAGTCACCACACTCACCTGCGGGAGTGGCTGAGAAATGCGCGCTTTGACTGCCTGGGCAACGCAGAGAATTCAGCGCTGGTTCCCTATACGAGGAAAACAGGGCACCTTGGACTCCACCTCTTGTGGCTCGAGGCCCTTGACTTTCGCAGGGTGCATTCATTAATTTGTGCGAGATTGCCTTCTATGTTTCAAATATAGTTGTTGGTTTTCACCGGCGGAAAAGATCAAAATTTTTTATTTCTGGTTACATTGACGGTCGATGCCTCCAAGAATTTCTACAGATTTATTTTCTTTTTTGTTGCCGGAGTGATTTTTTTTCATGTAGTCCATTTGAAATCCAGTGATGGCCCTTGTCATGGATTTTGGTGAAAACGGCTTTACATTTTGGTTTCAATCAACGAAAAAAAACACACCAAAAATAGAGAGAGTGATCAAAACCGCCAGAAATTTTGCCTCCCGTATAAGAGCGTGAAAACCGACTATATTAGATGTGAAGCAGCTCTGCTGTTTGACTAGCCTCTGTAACGCTGTCTCTCCGTGCCAACTCACCGCACCGCGTTCCCCCGGCCAAAGTTGTTGGAACAATGCCAAAAAGGTCAAGTCGCAGCTGCGCGTTGATGGCACAGGGAGGGGGGGGGGGGAGTGTTTATATTTAGAAGAAGGAAAAGAAAAGAAAAGTGAGTCCCGCAACGATGCATCAGGGTGCAACACCTCAGCAGTAGCTCACAAGGGATGGGGGTGAGGAGGGATTAAAAGGAGAGGAATAAAGGTGTAGAGAGAGAGAAAGAGAGATGAGGTAAGCCAGAGAGACCGACGACATATCGAGGGGATACGAGAGATAGAAAAGATGGAAACACGGTCACAGGAGTCCGAGGACGGGGCACCACTTGCGAGAGCTCTTGTCGACGTCAGGAGTAGCCGTACAAGTCCAGTCGGTCAGAGCTACACTGTCGTCGGAGGGCGGCGCCAGGAGATGACGTAGGGCGAGCCCAGTCGGCCAGAGCTACGCTGACGCTGGATATCGCGAGGGCACAACCGGTCGGCACGGAATCCAGCGAGCGACACGACACACTCTCCCTCATCCGCAGCTGCTTCCGGCATCTTCCAGTACATCTAGGTAGTGTTGCTCCTCCGCCCACTCACAACACACTTCTTGCTCGCTTTACTCTTTCCACCGCCCGTAACGCTCGACCGCCCGTCCAGTAGAAACAGTTATTCGGCTCGTTCATCTGCGACGAACTTACACAAAACCCGATCCACCTCTCGTGCCTTTGCATTTCAAGGAAACATTTACTTGAGAAAAAGCTACACCATGTTTCGCTTCAAACCGTTCTTCCAGCACCCACGTTGACGCCCTTTTCAGCAGGGTCAGCGGCGTGCGCACCACTGCTGCATCGCATCGCATCATGTTGATTTTCAGGGAGATGGTCAATATTTTTTAGCTGGAAAACTGCTAAATTAGAAACTCTGGTATATGTGTGTGGTCAAGCTGATCGATCTCACCTGTTGCTTTTATCATTGAGAGCGAGCCTCCGAACTTCGTCGCCAGTCATACTTCACTTCCGTGCCAAATCGCGAAGTGCTTCCAGCGGTAACAAAATCAAGCTGGTGACGTCGTCCGTGGTTGTTTCCTGGAGAGTAACCATTTGTAATTTCGAAGCAATAAGAAAAAGGCTTCGCTACGTCATCGGTACGAAATCCAACCAGCGGCCAGTGTGAGTGTGTCACTGGGGCAGGTAAAACAATCGTCGCATAAATTTTCTTCCATAGAAGACGACGTCGGCTAAGTGAAGTCCGAATTGTGCGCTCAATGCGTTAACCGTTGTCAAACATCTAGTGAGAAAGTTAGCACTGATACGAGGCAGACAGAACCAATAGGCGGCTGCTGGTGAGCACG
The DNA here is from genome assembly GCF_043290135.1 of Rhipicephalus microplus. Taxonomy (NCBI): domain Eukaryota; kingdom Metazoa; phylum Arthropoda; class Arachnida; order Ixodida; family Ixodidae; genus Rhipicephalus; species Rhipicephalus microplus. The sequence continues at coordinate 389,854,294 of NC_134710.1, forward strand.
GTGAAAAGAGGCTTCGGAACCTCGGCACTAGTTTCAGTTTCAAGGAACATGCACGCACGTAGCAGTTTCCGGGCATTCTAAGATCTGGTTGAACAGAGTGAGGTAATGTGAATGTTCGCATTTATTGTTTCTCACAAGTTTTTATAAATAAAACAATTTGATACACCTGTGAAGAACTTTCCTTTTAGTTTATATGTGTTTTCTTAATCCTTCGTTTGTTAAATTTAAATAGGGCCAGGTGGTCAAAATTTCCGGAGCCCTCCACTACGGCGTCTCCCATCATCATATGGAGGTTTTGGGACGTTAAACGCCACTTATCAATCAATCAAAATTACACAGGGCGAAGCGAGGAAAGTGATTGACGCTTGTTCGTAGCGCTTGCCTCCTCTTGTTCCCGCCTAATGCTCAGCGACATTAGGAATTAGATCGCACTCAGTTATCTCGCTCGGTTGCTGTGCATGTGAACTGCAGGAAAGATAAAGACAGAAAGTCATGGCGGGCAGAAAACGGACGCCGCAGTTAGCGACGCCTAACTAGTGAACCACGCATTTGTCAAAGATAGCTTAATCGGGCAACACATGTTTTCCGTGACTTTGAAATGTGCTAACCATGTCATTTCTAGTTCCGCGAAGGTTTCTTGGTGGTTTCTTAGCTAGAGGCAACGAGTAAGCACAAGAACTAGATAGATATGTGGGGTTTAACGTCCCAAAACCACCATATGATTATGAGAGACGTTGTAGTGGAGGACTCCGAAAATTTCGACCAACTGGGGTTCTTTAACGTTCACCCAAATCTCAGCACACGGGCCTACAACATTTCCGCCTTCATCGGATATGCAGCCGCCGCAGCCGGGATTCGATCCCGCGACATGCGGGTCAACAGCCGAGTACCTTAGCCACCAGACCACCACCGCGGGGTGAGTAAGCACAAGAACTTGGATGCTATATTTTAGCAAGTATAGATTTTGCTTGAGTACATGAGTAAACCCAATTGTCTGCAAGTCTGACTGGACTGACAGAAGTGAGGTGTTGCTGGTTACTTGGTGAAGATGGCAGCCAAGCTCCTGTCAGAAAAAAATGCGTTTATTGAAAGGTTTCAATTCGAGTACGCTCGGTTACATAGTTTTAGCTTCTTTTACTTTTGGTGCATAGTTCAAATGATGTCAAGTAATTATGGGCTGCTACCTGCTTATAAACTTCTTCTAGCCGCTCTTTGATAATTTGTGAGCCTTTACTTCTGGTACTATCGCTCAAATACACGTGATGGAATAAATGCTTATAAATATTATCGCATAGACTCTTGGTGGAGCCAACGTTTTGACAAGTTAACTTCGTCACGGCAACGCCATTGCCCTGACGAGGACAAGTCAACTTGATGAAAGACTGTTTCCAGTGACGTGCTTGATAAAAAAACGACTGATCACCTGAAGCCTCTCCACGAATTAAGCCTCGTTTGGTACCAAAGTTCTGTAGGTAAACTACGCATGTCATCATAACAAACGTGATCGAGTCAAATGCGACGTGTCCTACTCGCGGTTGTTGATAATTTTTGCATTGGTTATGATAGTCTGGGTTCATTGTTTGCTCATTTTGTCTGTTTGTCAGTTGTAAGTTCAAGCTTGTTTTACAGATTGACACTTTCACACTAGGTATAAGTTTTTTATACAAGCTGTGTAATAAAAAGTTCATTTTATTTGCACAGATTGAGTTTAGTCTTATACCGAGACATATGTAACCTTGAATTTCGCCTCTTCGGAACACACGAAGAAAATTTGGAAAAAAAAGATTACCACAATTTTACAAATGACCGCATCGCCCAAGTGGCCGGTGGACCTGAAAGCAGGCACGAGCGCATTCTGCTTGCATGCAAAGTGCCAAAGAAGGGCTTCCGCGGTAACCCTCCTCCTCTTTAAATTTCATCCTTTCGTTCTATTTCGGATCGCCACCAGTGACGTCATGAAAGAAATTTTCTGTTCGTGATTTATTTCTAGTATGATGCCCGACAACCACCAGCGGTAAAAGCGGCGCTGGCACTGCGTATCAGCATGCGAGAGCGAATACATGGGAGGTAGAGAGAGTTTCCGCCCCCTGGTGAAAACCCGGACATTCATCTGTCTCCTTCGTTGGAACTACATCGCTCCCTAAGACGCCGCAGATAGCATACATGCATTTTTATTTGCCTAAACTGAGAAGAGAAAATTGGCCCCGTATCGGCATGTAATCTGCAAATGTCATCGAAAGGCGATAGTCTTGCGTCTGTAGAGATTTAACAAAACGTTTATTTGATGTTCCGCGCAAGAAAATCGGTGATTGATATTCTGGAGGCGCTGCTTTAGAATGCCTCAAGCGTGGAGCGGAGGCGACTGAGCGCACCAAGTCACGTCACATGTGAGACATCAGTGCTATCTGGCAGCTATCTTAGAAAACGAAACGCGCGGCTCTGAGACCGGTGTGCGCGCCCATCTCAGAGCTGATGAGGTGTACAACGCAAGACGACGATAAGGTGCCGCCACCGTATCGTCGTAGCAGAGTGTTGGAAACACTTCATTTTTCGTGCAAGCGTTGCATGGTCAGCGTCGCGTGATCAATGCAGTGGGCCTCGGAATAACTTATGTATGCCTGTTCTAGTAAAAGACGCACATACAGAATATATAAGTGTTGTTATGGTGCCTCAGATATGCGCGATCATTGCTTTTTATTGAGAATCGCATAAGTATGAACGCTGAATCTTGAGCAACATTGGTGGGTGCTGCAGATGGGGTCGGCCGTTTGGGGTATCGGCTGGTGCCGTTTGAAGGACCCGCTACGATTAGGGGGAATAAACAGACAAATGTACAGACAGACAGGCCAAAATTTTTGCTTTGAGGGTCCAAAAGAAAGACTATCGTCTTTTAAATTTCACAGGAAATGCAATATGTGATAATCAGCTTCCTTTCATCGCGTTGCAGTGCACCTCAAAAAGGCCTACAGCTATACAGTCGGCAAGGAGCCTGTGCAGGTATGGCCCCGCTTTTCGCCCCTACTTACATAAATAGCGAACACTTCCGTTGGGCCCTGCGGCCCAGCTCCTGCGGTGTTTTCAGCGCCACGAGTGGTTGGTTGGTCAGACCCGATAGTGTCTTCTGCATGAATCAATTAACATTTTTTTCTTTTTTCCAACCCTGGGTTTGAACCCATTCCCTCAGCCTCCGAAGGCGAGTGTCTTTACCACTAGGCTACACACCCATGCTTCCACGAAAAGAATACAAGTACAGTACATCTAAACCACATAATTGTGCCTCTTTGTGCAAAAATAATGCAGAAAGACAAGACTTTCTCGTCATACTTTACTGTTTTTTTGCTATAAGGCATTAAATATACTCAGCGGGACATGGTGTGGAGTGGATACGGAAAATTGCACAAATCAATAAAATTTCGTCTGTGCAAAAATTGATGCCAAACTTGGGTATTCATTGGCCTTCTGAGGAGGCAAATTAATGTCTTAAAAAAAAGGAGTAAAAGCGAGGATGGGTATGCCATCTAGCGGTTGATCAGACCCTTTCTTGCTGGGCCACGAAAAGGCTCCAGTGGCCACACTATATATAGTATATTTCCCTATGCTTCGCTCGCATTCCTGAGTACGTGCTGCTACTGTGTTTGAAGACCACCACTCAGTGAAAATTATTGAGCTGCCGTGCTTTGTGTATGCATTGGTATAATTTGTGGACTCGAAGATCGGAAGTGCTGACGCGGCTGGGGCCAACAGCCCGGAGTGCCAGCTAGTTATTGGATAATGAGAAAGGTAAGATCGGTGTTTCTCATAGTGACTGGCAGAGCACTTTAATTTTACGCGTGTGCCTAACATTTGGGGCTCATCAATGACAAAAACCCTAGCGCTCCTACCCGCACTACTGGCAGGTCAAAATGCTGGGCCTATATATACTGGATTGTCAAAATGCTTTTGCTTAACGCGAGCAGTTCTTTCAGGTGGTGTTTGATTCTGCATTGGTAGTGTTAGTTAAGTATAACCCCGCTCTTACGTTTAGCGATTCTCGTGATTACACTGACGGTAGTGTTGACCGTGGTCTTAGTTTGTCAAGAGCCACTCTATTCTTTGTTAGTTTCAACATATGGGCCCGGAATCGGCTGGAAGACTAGATTTTGCCACCGGCGTCATTCACCGTCTATGTATACATATCAATAGATAATCCAGAATGGGCCTCCGGCGCGCGGAATCGAACGTTCAACATCTGAATTGTGAGGCGTTAGCCACTGAGCCACGAAGTAGCGCCTCCTTTTACATTTAAACGGCAACCTATTTCTGTCTACCACTTACCGCTGGCGAAGAGCATTTTGAGGGGAACTATCGTGTTTTCAGCAGTACCGGCGAGATGGCGCAATGAGTGTGCATCGTGAGATCGTAACGACACGGCGGCACGCGCTCTCATCTCTCATGTACGCGTACTTTGCCCCGCAGAGAGGAGACGCTCACGCGTGCGCTCGCTTATCTCGCGGTGGTGACAATTGTACGCCTTGGGTTTTCACCGGAACGATTCTATTGTAGTTACCGGGCGCATAATGGTCAGCACACTCGTTGCACAGTCTCCGTTTGCGGAAAGGGCGCACTTTTCTGGCACAGCGAAGTAACAACTGGAGCGCTTATTCGCGTTCCTCTGCACGTGTGAGTACATTTCATGTGTTATTTGTGCGTGAGAAACGCGAGCCAAGTTTCGATCTGCCTGCAAGTCTTGGCGTGACCTTCCAATTTGTTACTATTGCGTTCTTTGTTTCACCTTTACGGCAAAGCTCTGTCTTTTTTTATCAACACTAGTATCACGCGCTCCCCACTGTCTTGATGCCATGGCTGCCGCAGAGCGAGCTCAGAGCAAACCTCTTTACCCGAAAAGCTCGGGTCATCCTGCATAGCACCGCAATTCTCTAGCGCTTCTATAGTGTAAAACAAAACTATAGGCCACCTCCTGCGTGACAGCATATCGTAAAAATATAAAAGTTTTGCCTTTAAAACAGCATTAGGTACGCAACATGTCCCTAGCACAATAGATGCTCTTTTAATGATTGCTTTGTGCGTCTCTGCAGCGTAATGCTACATAAGTGTCGGTTGATTGCTTGCGATACACGATACTGTATTATCACTTACAAAGAACTGAACAACGAAGGCATAATTTGTGTTAGTGTGTTCGTCGATAGTGCGAACCTTCTCTCCTCCCCTTTTAATATTAATTCTGCTGCTCTAGTGCAGGTTAACCAACCGGGCTTAACATTTGCCACCTTTGCATTCTGCTTTCATTCGGCCTCTCTAAGAGAAATAGTTCTGCCGATTCCTGCTATTAAAAACAACATATGTCTTAGAACACACTCTTGTACTTACCTTTTATAATTTGCGTAGCCATTTGGGATTTAGAGAGAGAGAGAGAGAGATAAATAAAGAGGGAAGGCAGGGAGGTTAACCAAGCTCGGCTTGGTTGGCTACCCTACACTTGGGGTGGGGGAAAAGGAGAATAATTTAGATTTAGAGGTTTCGTATATTCCTAGTGGATGACTATGCTGAGAGTACCAGACAGAGAGAGAGAAGGAGAATAGAAGAAAGGCAGCAAGGTTACCCAAGACTGCACGGGGAAGAGGGTAGATAGGTGATAGAGGGGTAGAAAAAAGTCGCTGGTTCAGCTGACGTAACAGTTCCGCGTTTGAAATTACGAACGTCAAATCAGTCCAGTGTGATTGAGAATACGCAACAGTGCCTTGGTTGCCCTATGATGGGCAGTCTCGTGGTCTGAATATATTCTCAACTGTGAATGTGCTTCCATCCAAGTAATTCGAAGCTGTGGGGAGGAGAAGCGTCCAGTTTGAGTTCATGGCATGTTTTTTCCTCCTTAGGAATAGGCCGATAGAAATGTAAAGTGTAAATAGAACACGAAAATACACAGAAATACATAGCACGTTTTTCTGGACGTTTTTATTAACAATGTTGCTCAACATTTAACAGCACCACTAGAAACCATTTCCAGCAGCTCTAGTGTGGCTGATGCACAGAATCCCAGTTTTATTCCAGACAACCATGTTAAATAAAGCGTGGCTAATGGGCGTTTTTGTTAGGTTCCACTGCAAGCTGCGCACGTTTTTCGGGCACTTAAGCAAGACCACACAGACTGCGTCATTTCAAATCTCAAGTCGAAAGTGCGCACTGATAAATACGTCAAGTATTGAGGTACACACACAAAAAAAGAACCAACTTCAACACATGACACATGCATCCGTGGTATATCTGTGAACCCGTAGCGGTATCGTATGGCGGGAGTAATATTGTACAATAGACCGGCGAATGCGTGAAAATTGAAGAGAAAAAAAGCAATGCATGCCACCTGTTATTCGTAAAAATAACTCATAACATCTGCTCTCAAAGGCAAAATTTTCTAAGACGCAATACAAACATCGGAAGTATGATACAAAAGAAAAAAAACAGTGCCAGTGCCGAGCAACCGCGATAATCTCAGCAATGAAACCCAGTATCCTGTATATCGATTTATAACTCAGTTTTGCACGCTAACTTATCAACAAAACCTCTGCTTGATCATAGACAAAACGGCAATAACAATTGCGTTTTATCAATCCACATCACATGTTAAGCAATGTAATAAACCCTAACTAGACATGTAGAATATATTGCTAAGAATACGGATAATTTTACATTAACGTTAAACTCAATTACCAGTTCCGTGAATTCAATTGAACGCTGCTTAAACGCTCGAAAAAGTGTCGGCGTTTCTGTTCGAAAGTTATGTAGAGAAGATGTTGTTAATAACCTTTATTTTATAGAGCAGAGCATGTTTTAAATGAAGCTGTTCTTGTAACTTAGAGTGATATAAAAAAAAGAAAAGGAAGAACGATGATTCCTCGCAAAAAAAGAGCTCTTCGATCTTGCTACTCTTCTTCGAGTAAAACCATGCTAGCTTCTGTACAACGTTCTGTGAAACTATTAAAGCTTCTCCCGTGGTCTCGTTGGCTCTTCTAGGGCAGCAGGGCGCAGAAAGACACGCGACGGCGGTTCACCTCCGCAAGTGACGACAGCGACGCAAAAGCGAGGAGGCTTAAAGTTCCGAGGAATGTGTTCATACTGGTGGTCCTGGCGCGTCAAGGCGGAGCCTGTATCTGATTGGTGTCACGCCTATCGTGTCAATGGATGAATGTGTCGGTATTTATATGTATACTGGGCAAGTCAGGTTATATCCATGGTTTGCAGCACAAAACAAAAGGAACATAGCAAACAAAGCAAGACAGCGACCATGTTTGCCCATTCTTTTACCCATTCCCGACTTTTCACGCTGTGAAGTGCGAGAGTGTGTCTTTTATAAACGTGTTCTAGAGGCTACGCCGTGCGAGTTCCATGTTTAAGTTAGCTATTCTCCTGGTTTAACGAAGGTGTGCCTTTGACTTCGCTTGAAGCTCTATGCTACTAGGAAATAAAAGAAATGGCCTAGGGGAGGGAGAAAATAAGTACTGGGGTGAGTCAGGTATACAAACTCATATGTCCGAATGCACTGTGCCAAATGTGCGCGGAGTCGGTTGCTGAATGCGGACGGATTCCGTAATTGTGGACGCATTTATCGGCTTTTTTTTCGATTGCGGAGGTGGTAAGGGTGTTGCTCTTGGATGGCGCACCCTCCCGCTCTTGTCCTATGTAAGCGTGGTGACTTCCTATTTCTTCTTGATGTACTGCAGCGTCTGCTGCGCTGGTACAGCTGCTACGAGGCCGGTGTAGTAACGAGCGTACGATTCCACGACAGTCGCCCTGTGGGTGAGAAAAACATGCTTTTTAATTTCGCTTGCTGATACATGCAGGCACGCTCACACAAAATTCGCAAGATGCGCTGCAGTGGAGGGGCCAGTTGGTTTTGCATGGTTTGGGATAACAGTAGAGTAGCATAGGGAAGGGCGTGAAAATGGAACACAAATAGCACAATAACAACGGTTTATTCGCGATATATTTTACATTAGAGCGTCTTATTCTGGGTTCACGTCCGTCCCTATGCTGCAGAAATAATTTCCAAGAGAAGCCTAGTTTTTTTTCCATCACTGTAGTTCTCAAGTAGGGGTCTACGAAGTCATTTATGGCAGTCCGCTAAATCCATTTTCGAAAAATATAACAAAAAGAACAATGGCCCCTCCTAACTTTTCATTACCTTCACATTCTAAATGTATGCATTTCGTAGGAGCTCACTCGTGCTTTCCTTTTTCATGATATGGTTGTAAAACTTTCGTTGCGATTTTCTCCTACCGTTATTTTTCAAGGCTTGCATATTTGAATAGAAGATATAGCTAGAAACACGTGAAATGTACCTGCAGACCGCACAACTTATTTACAAACTGTAGAGATAATGCATAACTACTGAGAAACAAAGGGCACCTATTTCATGTGGCACGTTGTGTTCATATAACCCCCCTCCCTCCTTTTTTACCATATCACTGCCACGGGTTTCTCATCACTTCTATCCTTTCATCAAAGATACATGAATCATTCATGACTGAGAAACACTGCTCAATAGAAATGGGCAGACTTGCCAACTACTGCAACAGCCTGCGTGTCACATTCATTCATTCATTCATTCATTCATTCATTCATTCATTCATTCATTCATTCATTCATTCATTCATTCATTCATTCATTCATTCATATTAAGTGTACTGCAGCTCAAGTGAGACATTGCAGAGAGGGGAGCAAAAGAAACAAAGGTGCTAAAAAAACACAAAATTCACCGCAAGACCATTAGTGCTCGATTTATAGAAGTAATTCAAACAGCGACACAAAACGTATTTGACTTGATAAAATATTACCAAGCTATCTAATAAAAAAGAAGGAACAGGGCATTTAGAAGCTTTGCCGCCTTGACAAAATGGGCATGTATTCAACTCACAATAGTGCTTAATGCACAGCAATGTACACGTGCAGAATCCGACAACCTTTCCCACCTCTTCATTGTGATTTATTTCACTCCCCTTAAAATGTTGACGTACCTGTGTTGACGTACCTGCTTATCAGAAAGAACTGCGGAGAGATATCAGAAAATAAAAAAAAAACTTTCATTATTTGGCATGGCGACAGTAAGGCGGAAAGAGTGGTAAGCTAAAGACTACAGCGATAAGATTTAGGCGAAAATCGTTCATTGCAGCGGTGATAAATGAAGCGTAGACTTTTACAAGCTCGCGTTTGTTGGCATCAGATATGCAGCCAGGGTAGTCCTAGTACTTCTCATGAATCTTATAGACCAAGGGTCGGCAACCTTTTCAGGCGCAGGGCCAAGTTGACTGAATGAAACCAACAAATCGGGGGGCCACATGGCAAGTCGAAAAAGGTGTGGAAGCTTTGCTGCCCCCTCTCCCAGTTTCATAGTAACATTCTGAACTGGACTATCTATCATGTTTACTTTCAGCACGTACATCACAAAGTGGCCGTTAACATAAATTACGTGCCTAAATTTCACGTTAGGTCAAAACTGTCATGTCACCCTTCAAATAGGAAGTGAGAGGGTAAAGAGGGGAGGGCGTAGACGTCGTGCCGCTAAATATTGCCGCGCAGGCCGCAGGTTACCGACCCTTAATATAGACCGTCACTCTGGTGGTTATGTTACAGAGAGTGGCAAGGATGCTCACATGAAGACGACCTCTCCCTCAGGCTGGTTCTGGGGTGGCAGCCAGAGCAGGGACACGTGGCTCTTGGGGTGCGCGTCATTGTGGGTGACGGCGCTGCAGCTGACGGGGTGGGTGCCCTTCACCTTGAGGAAGGAGCCGATGCGCTTCTGGGTGCGCGGATCCATAGCCGCGATGAAGAAGCCCTTGAAAGGGTGGCCGCCCAGCTCAACTGCAAGACATAAGAGGACGATAGAAAAGATTCAATAGAATAACTTTTGCGGTTCTCCGTGCTAAACCCATAATCTGATAGTTTATTCGCCGTACTAGAACACTCCAAGGATTCATTTTTGATCGCCCAGAGTTATTTGACCCTATATAGCAGGTGTCTTAAATACGCAAGCCACATGTGCATGTGGCCCGGCCTTCGCATGACTACAATTTTCCTCACATATATATATATATATATATATATATATATATATATATATATATATATATGTATATATATATATATATATATATATATATATATATATATATATATATATATATATATATATATATATATATATACTTTCACATAACAAGATGTTATGTAAAAAAGCATATATATATATATATATATATATATATATATATATATATATATATATATATATATATATATATATAGTGGGAGTAATAGTTCAATTGGCCAGTTAGTCTTCGTAAAGGTATGGGATATGGCACACAATGGGAGCGTTGTCAACAAGGATAAATATATTTATTTCCCAACAGTTTCGGGAGGGGTCCTCACTTCATCAGGGGATGAGTTATCAGGGGATGAGTTATAGATGCACTTTCACATAACTTGTTTATCAAGCCTAAGTTTTGACGAGAGCCCCGTCTTTTTCAAGGCATCATGCCTTGAAAAAGGCGGGACTCCCGTCGAAACGTCGGTTGAATGAACAAGTTATGTGAAAGCGCATCTACTTTTATACTCATAACCTTGCGGCAAGTGAAGTTCATCTCCTGCATATAATCCTTATATATATATATATATATATATATATATATATATATATATATATATATATATAATATATATATATATATATATATATATATATATATATATATATATATATATATATATATATATATATATATATATATATATATATATATATATATATATATATATATATATATATATATATATATATATAAACGGATGATGAAACATGGCATCAGTCAAAACACCCGTTAAATATAAATTTTCGTCTATCTCATCTTCCTTTCCCCCATTTACCTGTGAACCGTCACGCGTTTCCCCCACGTGCACAATGTCAGTAGTTCTGCTTGACGGTGTCACGCATAGGTCGATCTCATGGTTTACAGGAGAGACTCTACGAAGGATTGTGTAAAGTCCCTTCCATGACTGAAATGAGCTTTTTATGTTCGGGTGACGAAGTGTTTCGTAGAGGACCAATTCGCCAGGTTTGAGGTCTCGTGGTAGGAATTTTTCGTCGTAAATGATCTTCTTCTTCTCGTGGTAGGCAAGAGTGTCCTTGACTGCACTTTTTCTTGCTTCTTGCGCACTCTCCATTAGTGCATCTAAAATTGTGTCTTATGAAGAGATTCCATACATGTGGTATGATGGTGTATATCGTGTTACTTCACGTGGAGTTTTGTTTTATTCTTCGACGACATCCGAAAGATGTTTGACTGAAGATTTCTGCGGCTTCTCATTTATTTTGCACTTAGCCGGGTTACAGTAGCCTGATTCGCACGTTAGTGCGAATCAGGGTACTTTAATCAGTAGCCTGAATCACTACTGTAATCGCTACTGAATCACTACTGAATCGCTACTGTAATCAGTAGCCTGAATCAGGCGCAGCTCACCTCGAACAATGGTCAACGCAAGCCCCCAACTGGTGCCTCAAGGCAGCTTGCCGACACATGCATCTCAGGTGACCATCTTTCAACCATTCGTTCCTGATTGCTTTAGTGGCGGCGCCTATGAAGACGTTGACGACTGGCTTGATCCCTACGAGCGTGTCGCCAACATGAATCAGTGGCCAGAACAGGGAAAGCTTTCTCGCACTTATTTCTAACTTGACGATGGTGCCCGTACTTGGTATGAGAGTAGAAAAGCCAATATATCAACATGGTCCGACTTTCGACAGCAGTTCATCGATACCTTCGCCAATGTCGATCGACGGAACCGCGAGCAGCAATTATTGAAGCTACGGATTCAAAAACCTAACAAAATCGTTGCAATGTTTCCCGAAGACATGACTTGTTTCTTTCGTTGAGCTAACCCAACCAAGACGGAAGATAAAATGTTGAGTTACCTCATGCGCGGTGTCAAGGAACAGCTTTTCGCCGAGCGCAACCCTCCAAGTACCGTGGTTGACTTTATTAGGAAGGCTACGGCTATCGAGCGTGCCCTTCATCAACGCTGCAGGCAATATGACCGCATGTCGAGCAACGCCCCAATCAATACTATTGCCATGACGTCTGAGAGTCAGAGCTCCTTGCGAGACTTGATTAAGGAGATAGTTCGCAAAGAACTGCAGAAGTTCCGGACTCTGGTAGCTGAAACTCCCATGGCGAAGGTCGTAAAAGTCGTGCGTGAAGAAATCCGCCAAGCCTTATCTATGGCTGGTCCTAATACTGAGCAGCGTTCCTTTAGCTACGCTGGCGCTCTCCGACGTCCACCACCTGCTACGCCGACGCCATACCACCAGGCACCAATGGCCCTTTGGTCACCACCGCAAGAGCAGACACTACAGCAACCACCCATGCTACAGCCATACAACCAGCCGTCCACAGCCACGCCATAGGCATCGACATCAGGGGAGATGCTCAGACGTCCACCGACCCGAAGAACAGATGCATGGTACACCGTCAAAAGGCGCCCACTTTGCTTTCACTGCGGAGGTGCAGGCCATATTTCCCGTCATTGCTGGCATCAAGGCGATTCATTCCGTCCTGTTTGACGGTCTACGTGCCAACGACAAATACACTCCACGCCGCGACGACACCTCTTTCTACGAAGCCCGTTCTTACATTGAGGACGGCTGTACTACTGCAAAGGAGGCAATGCCTACTAATCCGCCTGGTCTGGGACGTCGATCCCACTCTCCGTCTACCACGCGTTCGCTTTTCTCGCACCGCCACACCTATGTGGACCTTAACACAAGAAGGTCACCTAGCCCGTGCCGGGGAAACTGAGGGTGGCGACATCCCGGGACAAGGTTACAGGCCATGAAGATGACTAATAAAACCAATTGCATGACGTCGTACAGCCGATAAGCCGTGAAAGCGATGAAATTGTGACTGCCCACCTAAGTATTCTTCTTGCCGGCCACAAAGTGACAGCTTTAGTCGACACTGGTGCCGACAGCTCTATTATCATTCAGGACCTCACCGACAGCCTAAGGAAAGTGAAAGCGCCATGGACGGGCCCTCATATAAGAACAGCCGGTGGCGAGTTATTGATGCCTTCTGGAAGATGTACTGCAAGAATGGACATCAGAGCTTCTTCTTTCACTGGGTCGTTCGTCGTTATCGCCGCATGCTGCAGAGATGCAGAAATCCTTGGCATGGATTTTTTACGAGAATATGGCGCCGTCATCGACATCCCAAAGAGTTTGAATACTTTTTGCAACAGTACGGGCTTACCCGATTTTCCAGAGGTGCGAGCAAACCAACTCCGTCTTACTGATGACGACGTAGTCCTCCCTGCTAGGTGAAGCACGATTGTTTCTGTGGCCGCCACGGTCCAGTTTGATCCCGAAGGAGTTAAGACCAAATGAGCTCGCTTCTCTTCCCCCACGGTATTTCTGTTGCACGAGGTATCGTCATAATTGCTGCAGGACGCACGAACCTACTGCTGACCAATTTTAGCGCTGAGCGCTGGCACCTTTCAAATGCCATGGCTGTCGCTTACTTCAACGATGTCATAGATGCCGAAGGCTGCTTGGCGGTAGTCGATGACGCGCTAAAACTTGATTCAGCGCCTGTTGTGGACCTTAGCATTACTTTGCTGAAAAACGAGCGGCGCAGACTTCTTGAGCTATTGGTCGAATACCAAGAATGCTTTTTGACAACATCAAGAGTCGGCCACACAGCTCTAACCAGGCATCGAATAATTACCGAAGAAACGGCGAAACCTATTCACCAGAACCCTTATCCCGTGGCTCCAAAAAACGGGAAGCGATAAAACAGCAGGTAGACAGAATGCTTGAAGATGACATCATTCAGCCTTCACAGAGCCCCTGGGCGTCGCCTGTGGTCCTCGTTAAGAAAAAGGACGAAAGCCTGCGCTCCTGTGTGGATTGCCGGAAGCTGAATCAGCTGACCAAGAAAGACGTATATCCACTACCTCGTATAGACGACTCGCTCGACAGACTTCGACATGCTCGATACTTCTGTTCACTGGACTTGCGCAGTGGATATTGGCAAATCGAAGAGGACCCGAGAGACCACGAGAAGACCGCTTTCGTAACACCAGATGGGTCAAATGAATTTAAGATGTTGCCATTCGGTTCGTTCTCAGCGACTGCTACCTTTTAAAGACTCGTGTACAGTGTGCTTTCCGGGTTGAAGTGAAAAACCTGCTTAGTATATCTGGACGATGTTGTGGTGTTCTCCGCAACGTTTTACGAGCGCCTTGAAAGGCTTGACGTGGTCTTACGAGCCATACGGTCCACGGGCTTGACGTTGAAACCTGAGAAGTGCCACTTTTGCTACAAAGAGCTGCAATTTCTTGGTCATGTCATCAGTCATGCAGGTGTTCGACCCAATCCTGAAAAAAATTGCAGCCGTTGCACAGTTTCCTGTCAACAGTTAAAAAGGCTGTCAGACGCTTTCTCGGTCTCTGCGCATATTATCGACACTTTATCGCAGACTTTGCACGCATTGTATTGCCGTTAACTCGCCTCACGAGGAAAGACGTCACCTCTGAGTGAATGAACGGAGAGGAAGCTGCTTTTAACGATCTTCGCCAGGGACTACAAACACCTCCAGTCCTTGCCCACTTTGACGAGAGAGCCCCCACGGTGCTTCACACCGATGCTAGCAATGTAGGTCCTGGAGCTGTGCTTGTGCAGCAGCAAGATGACATAGAAAGGGTAATCACCTACGCTAGCAGAACGCTAACACGCGCTGGGGCTAATTAGTCCACGAATGAGAAGGAATATCTCGCCGTGGTATGGATGGTAACAAAATGTCGCACATATCTATCATCCCTTCAAAGTAATTAGCAACCACCACTAACTGTCTTGGTTAACAAGTCTTAAAGACCCTACCAGCCAAATAGCGCGTTGGAGTCTCAGGCTGCAAGAGTTCGATATGGTAGTCGTACATAAGTCAGGCAAGCGATATATGGACGCTGATTGTCTGTTTTTTTCACCCATTGAGTCGCAAACCCTACCCGAGGAGGAGGAAACGGCATTTCCAGATGTCCTCGACACGGCCGCCATTGCGCAGCAACAACGTGACGACGCTGAGTTGCTTGGCTATATAACTAATTGGATGGTAGATCTCAGAAGGTGCCAAGAGTTTTCGCAAGAGTGTTGTCATCATTTTGTTTTCGAAGCGGAGTACTCTACAAAAGAAACTTTTCGTCGACGGGATCCGTCTATCTGCTCGTCATCCCAGCAGCTTTTTGCACCGAAGTACTCAAAGCATGCCACAACGAGATGACCTCTGGCCATTTGGGTTACACGAGAACGTTGGCCAGAGTACAGCAAAGGTATTACAGGCCGAGACGAACCACAGCCGTGAAGCACCAAGTTCGTACCTGCCTCGACTGCCAGCGACGCAAGTCACCACCGACTAAACCAGCTGGCCTCCTACAACCCATGCTGGTTCCAACGATTTCATTTGACAAGATCGGCATGGACATTTTGGGCCCACTACCTACTTCTACTGCAGGGAACCGATGGGGTATCGTCGTGACAGATTATCTGACCCATTATGCCGAGACAAAGGCTATCCAGAGAAGTGCAGCAGCGAAAGGGGCTAGATGTTGCATCAAGAATATTGTACTGAGGTATGGTGCACCAACCATCGGAATCACAGACAGAGGAACCGCATTTACGGCAGATCTTTTGGGCCATGTCTTGATGCTGAGTGGAACAACGCATCGTATGACCACCGCGTACCACCCAGAAACGAACGGGCTGACAGAGCGTCTAAACAAAACTATTGAAGACATGCTTTTGATGTACGTAGACGTTGAACACAAAAAATTGGGATGAAATCTCGCCATACATAACGTTTGCGTACAACACGGCCAAGCAAAAAACGACCCGCATGATCCCGTTCAACCTCGTTCATGGACGAGAAGTACGAACCATGTTAGATGCGATTTTACCGCATGAAGGTGACAACATCGACCCGGACGCCGACACGTTTACAGAACACGTGGAAGAAGCTAGGCAACTTGCACGTTTACGGATTCGCCAGCAGCAAGAGTACGATGCAGACCCCTACAATGCTCACCGCAGAACAGTCGTCTATCAAACTGGCGACAAAGTATTAGTTTCGACACCCATACGGAAACGAGGAGTTTCCGAAAAGCTCTTAAGAAGATACTTTGGGCCATACCGAGTACTGCGACAACTAAGTGATGTCACTTACGAAGTCGTTCCCGACAGTTCATTACGAGGCGTCACCAGAACCATCATGAACTCGTTCACGTAGTGCGCATGAAGCCTTACGTCAGCGAGTGATTGCGTGAGACTTAAAAAAAACTGAATTGTTGACTTTGCATCGGGTTGATGCTCTTTGAGAAGGAGGCAAATGACCCTTGTGTACATGTGGACGAAAACAATGATGGGGGCATTTATCGGACACCAGGTAGTGGGCCTCTGGCTTTACTTCTTGCGCCTCGGCTGTTTTGAACACGCTGCTTTTGCTGTCTCAAGGCGTACCTGTGCTTTGTTCGCGTTATACCGTGACATTACAATATATATATATATATATATATATATATATATATATATATATATATATATATATATATATATATATATATATATATATATAGCTCAAAAATATAAATATTTCTAGTTTCTAGCTCAGGTTGACGTAGGTCAGCATGCTGACCAACGTCAACCAGAGCTAGAAATATTTTAAAACATAACAATGGCACAGGTACTGCATATTTCAGAATGTGCGTTCAATTTTTGACCTCAGTATTGATATGTCTCTAAAAAAACTGACGTCAAATCCTCGTCACAAATGACCCGTATATGATATACCGAGAAAGTGTTCTTGCAAGTGTCAATGCGAGTTAACATTTTGTTCCAACTCCCCCTTCCCTCTCATCATGCCACCTTTCTCACTGTGCCAGCTCTGGCGGGAGACAACTTGGTGACCTTGGCCCGCCAGCTTACAAGAGTTTGAGACCACAGATCTATGTCGAAAGACACGGTCGTTTTTTGCACTTCGCCGCCCAAATGCCCAGACACGACCGCGTACTGAACAAGCATAGTCGGTCTTAACAGCACTGCAGCATTTCTGCTAAGCTGCTATGAAGGGTCAGGCAAAGATTCATACAGCGTATACATGAACATGAATATAATCTTTCGTGATGGCGCACACTAGTAATTAGGAGAAGCACGTAAAAAATTGTTGCTAATGACACGTCTATAAGACTGCGCGTGATGGTAGTTCAGCTTCGCGTTTGTAGCCTTTCATTTTTCTTTTCACAACTCACAATTCTGTCTTTTCTTCGACAGCAGCAAAGTAGTATTGTGGTGCCAAGGTTAGGTAGACGTAATGACGTCCTGAACTATGTCTTTCTTTTTTCACAGCATACGCAGTTATGAGATCAAAACTGGGGTGACGCGTGCCGCCGTAGTTGTCCGGTGCCGCCGCCGCCACCACCACCGGTGTTCGTAACCACATCGCACCAAATAACAGAAACAAATCTAGTACCGAAAACGCAGTGGGGCTCGAACCCAGATCCGCTGTGTGCCAGGCCAGTATTCTACCACTGAGCGACGCCGCAGCTTGGAACTTGTTCGCACACTTGCCTTAAGATCGCTTCATGTCGGGAAAGAAATCGTGGTAATAAGACTAGTAAAGCGTTTTAGAACAGCAAAATAACAACAATGCAGACGACGCACAATGCAAATAGCGTAACGAGTGGGTCGCTCCATGCTAAAACCCATTACAAACGCTTCCTATTCATCACCTATTACCTTTGGCGCATATTCAGTACATGCATATTTCTTCATCATCATCAGTTACTGCAAAAAAAAAAAAATAGCACGAATTGATTTCAAGTGTTTAGCGAACACCGCGCTTCTACAAAGAATGAAAAAAAAATAGTGGAGCGGCTGTCAGTGTACTAACCAGAAATTATTATTATTAATATCGTGGTGGGTACCAAGCAAGTGTGCTTGTAGTAGTTATCCAAAGATTGCATAGAAAATGCTTTGAAAGGCCGCTCTTCCAGCTTTATCTGTGACTGTGCCGCGTCATCCGTGTAAGCTTCGCATTTTTTTATATATATACACCGAAATGCATTCAATCAGAACAGTGTCGTGTTTGCTAAGACGCGCACTTGAGTACAGATTCGTGTAAGTCAAACAATTTTACAGCACTCTTCATTCAGCTGGCTTCTCTTAGCTATTTGTGTACAAAAACAACGCGCAGAAGAAGTCAGCAGCAATAATGCATCTGTTAGCACAATGAAAGGCTGGAACGCTTGCTTCAGTACATCCTGTTTTAGTGCATGCGAGAAAAAAAAAAGATCAGAGGAGAGAATGACAAACACTTCGAAACAATGTGCGTAAACCGCCTGTGAACCAGCGCGAAAGCTTGTGTCAAGCCTGGTTTTAGAACAGCCACGCAAGTGCCTACATAGCTCGGCAGAGTCATGTTTCCCCCTCATAATTGCATGAAACGCTGATACGAGCCACATCTACATGACCACATTCTCACGCCGGTGGACACGGCAATCACGTGCATACTACGTGAGTTACGCCTCATGTCAAAGTGCGTTATCAAAAAAAAAGAGAATTCATTTCACCAAACTGAACAAAAATAGGAACAACGAAAGCACTTCAAACACCTGGCTTCACTGTGAGCTTATCGCGCGCAGAATCGCCCCCCCCCCCTAAAGAACAAAAATATCAACAAAATATGGCGGATATAAACTTCAGTTTACGTGGGCCAAAACAACAATCTCACTGGGATGCATGTTGTCATGGGATGCTCCTGATTAATTTTCAGAAACTGGTGCTTCCTTGAAGCGTTGCTTGTAGTGAGTGCATGAGTGCTCTTTCCTTTTTACATTTCATTCGCTCCTGTCTTCAAACTAGAGCAGCGTGTCCACAACGCAGTCTTAACATCGTTGAGCGGATATAAAAACAGAAATGTTCAGCATAATTTTTAGTACTGTACTGGTCGCGCACCCTAGCACAAAAGTATAACAGACGATTGTGCCTCAATTTTCGTCTTCTATAGTTTACTGTTGACTTAGCTATAAGTTCATCACTTGAAGCTCACGCAGCTCATTTTGATGAGAGCAATACGAAAGAACACCCGTGTAGTTATAGATATAGGTGCACGTTAAGGAACCCAAAGAATCTGGAGATCCTACCATCCACCCGTCTCTATTTGCCACCTCATAATCATATTGTGGTTTCGACACGTAAAATGTCATGGCATTACTACAGTCAAGCATAATCAATCGGCATATATAGCAGAAAAGGGGATACAATTTTTCATTTTCTTTTTCTCAAACAATCTAGCGCTTGCACCAACGATGAACTATCTATATAATGGAATTCTAGGCGCGTAAGGATAAACGGCCCCAATACAATCGTTTTCGTCAATAAAACTGCCGTTACAGGGTTGTACTTACAAAACCGGTAAAGGAGACACACCTACAGATCGCCCAATTTAGAGCCACCCGGTTCTAATAATGGCCACTGATAGCGCACAGGCACCGACCACGGCACCGTCACGCTAGTCAGCATCCTCTACACAGTCAGTGCACGTCTGCGGCGTTGCCGGTGAAGAAGTGTGGCGCCCCTTCCCACAACGGGCCTTCCCGCATCGAAGAGACGAAACGAGCTTTCTTTGCACTCGGCGAGCACGGAGGAGGAAGAAAGCAGTGTAGCGCAAGCATTTTGCTTCTTTTTTTACTACCCTGACATCCTGATCTCACGTTTAGGCGCAGCTTCCGAACTCCGTGACCATCCGTGTAAACGAGGTACATATGAAACCCGGAACACAACATACGCTCGATCGCCGGCATGCTCTCTCGTGTATGCTGGGGCTTCTAGATCACATTTTCGTTAGTATAGCTCTGCAAGAGGCTTTTACAAAATTCGAAATGTCGCGTTCCTGTGAGCAAAAAAAACAAAACAAAACAAAACCGCCTCAGCCCCAAAGTGTGAGCAGTGACTACCGGAATGACAGAGAATACGTATGCGCGTGCTGCGACAGTTACGGGCGCCACTTTTCTATTCTTTACATAATCGCCTACACATGCAGCCTTCGTACTGTTTCTTCACAACTTTTCGTACCCACTAAACAAGGAACAGGGATGAGAGAGGTACTTTTGGCATTTTCGGGCGTGATTATTTTCGGGTGCTTTCGGCATTTCATGTACGATTGAGCATAAAGGAGGAGGGGGGGGGGGGGTAGGGGTGGACTTGCTGGTCCTAACAGGAGCCAGGGACATAAATCTTGCTTTTTCCCTGAAAAACGTCAACGCCTCACCATGTTTCGTTTGTCCTTTTTTTTAGAAGTTAAGAGCACACAACACGTTTTGCGAATGTAATGGGGCCTTCCAGTAATGCCATCACAAGAGCTCGCACTCAGTTTGATGTCGACGCCCAGGTTGCAAGAATCATGCCCCCAATGCTTTCCGGGTTCCCCCTCTTAGGCGTGAGTAACTTTCAGAACCTCTTTAACAAAATTGGACTTGAAGCTCAGGGAATTATCAGACCAAGGTTTAGTCGAAGATGTCGCTGTTATTCAACATTTCTTGCTGTGCGACATCAATAAAGCACTGTAGACACATACGGTGTCTTCGCCATGCATGTATGTCATTGCATTTCTGAGGCGTCCGTCTATGGCTGTTGTGCAAGCGAGTGGCATTGACTGAAGCACATTCTGCATTTCATCCAGCAAGCTGATGATGTTTAAGCGCCTCTCACGCTAGTTTGAATGGAAAGATGTTGTTCTAGGTTGTCGGGGCCCCAGAAACGAATACTTGTTAAAAACCATTGCAGAAACGACTCCATTGCGCTGCAGAACGCGAACTGAGTTTTAGGCGATATCTTTCGATGTAAAGGTGTAGTGCTTGAGACACCACAAGCTTATCGCCGAATGAAACAAAATGAACAGTGTTGTGCGAAACCCAAAACATGGCACAGCGAGATACAAACAATAAGGTTCCCTTGGCAGTTGCACCGTGCTTCTCGCTTTCCTTATTCAAGCGGTCAATGACTTGCCGATACTAGAGCAATCGTTTATCAGTGCATTTTTTTTGTTTCTGTTCCAAAGGTCACGATTACCGCGCAAAAGGAATGAAGGCGATTAATTTTCGTCGTTCAGGAAGTAAAGGCCGCCTGTACTCGAGCACACCTGAGCTTTGATGACCAAAAAAAAAAAAAGAACGGAAGAAAGAAGAAAATAAGAAATAAATAAATAGACAAAGAAAGAGAACTGTGTTGTAATATTGACCTGAAACGCGCGTGAGGAGCGTAGCAATAAAATAAATACAAAGATCCATTTAACGGAACGGGTACACCTTATCATTCTGCCAGGATCTCAACTACCCCCAACTGTATAATTGTAAATATTTTTAAGCCCAACGTTTACACTCATTTAAATAGAATATTGTTCAAAACATGGACAAGTTTAACAACGTTATACGTCTACTGCATGACAGTTTTTTGCGCAGCATGCCAACTTTCTATGCACTGCTTTCTCGCCCCTACTTTTATTTAGTTCTGTATTCTTTTCGTGAGCGAAAGGTAACACTTAGCAAAAGAAAAGAAGAGATAGTAATTCATTTCTTATAATGAAGGAGACACCACGTAATTACCTCATTACGAGACAAGTGACCCTTGTAGATGATCGTCTGGAAACAAAGCCACCTTTCGTGTGTTCGTTTGACGCGTGTGAAGTCGCGCTCACGGTCATTTGAAAAGACCATGCACTCTTCTTTTACTTTAAGCCAGTTTATTATATCTTCAAGTAGAGAAGACAATTGGCCACTGTTATTGAGAGCACCATATAATACCGCAGCGTTCTTGACAGACGGACCTAAATACTTGCACGTAAACGAACGTTCATACTGGAAGTCATAGCTATATAAGTGCTGAGCTCAAACTGAAACTCCAGAGGATTGAGAGTAGCGCGGGAGCCATGCCTAAAGCACAGAACTATCTTCGCGCAATTGGTCAATATTCTGCTCCTGCAGAATACCGACCTCGACAGCCGTTCGCAAATGAAACCGAGACCACCAGAACAGCAGATGCAAGCAAACAGCGGTCATCGACTCACGTCAGTGTTTCCTTCTCTGCGAGCAGCCGCCGCTGAAAGGAAAGAGCTCCCGCCATT
Organism: Rhipicephalus microplus; assembly: GCF_043290135.1. Taxonomy (NCBI): domain Eukaryota; kingdom Metazoa; phylum Arthropoda; class Arachnida; order Ixodida; family Ixodidae; genus Rhipicephalus; species Rhipicephalus microplus. Next base: position 389,876,502 of record NC_134710.1, read on the forward strand.
ATTAAAACAGAGCTCGCATTTTTCTCTAGCGACAAGGCCGGCCATGTATAATGAACCCACCCATTCTGACCGCTGCATCTTCGCAATGCGCGCCTGCTCGGGTACTTTATGTAAAGAGCGAGCCGCGAAAGAAGCTAAGGCATTCAGCGCGGGTAAACGAGTTGCATGCGGCCTGCAGTGAAGGCTCAATTTTCCGCCACCTCTGGCGCAAGGAAACCGGTGCGTGCGCGGCTCTTCGGGACGACAAGCTTCTTGCAGATCCCCAGCCGTGCTTAACTCGGGGCGTTCTGCTGATGAGGGTGATGAGCGTGCGGGCATACAACGCTCGCACGTTGGTCGTCCTCCTTTTCTGTCTAGCCGCCCATCCTCGTGAAGCTCGGTGCGGTAGCGCGCGTACTCTCTTATTTAACAATAACGACGGCGCCTATGCGGGTACTTCTGTATTAACGTCACTCGATCCGAGCAGTTTCGTACGAAAAAAAGCGACGCATTCCTCGCTCGGCTTCACACATACTTCATGTGCAAAAGGAAACGTCTGCATGGTAATGCACACTGGAGCCCTTTGATGTATTGCTGAATACAGCTGGCCGAAATGCGAGCCGCAATGAATGCTACAAGGTGAGAATGAAGTTGTAATAACAGCTTTGGATCCATCTATCGAAGTCGAGGTAGTCGACGCTGCTGGTTGGTGCGCCGTGTATATTGCCGCGCAGTCGGCAGAGAGCATTTGCGCGAAGAAAAGTCTGGATAAAGAAGAATTGAATATGTCGTCAGGTATAAGTGAGGGAAAACAGACATGAAAGAAACATCCTCGAGGACAAAGGCGGAATATCACAGAGCGAGGAGGTTTCGATGGTCACCGCCTCTTTCGCGCTCCGCATGGGTGGTGGTGTGGTGGCGATGCTTGCTCGTGAATAGTTTGCCCCGTGTGATGCGTCATATTCTCTATGTTTTCACACGATGCAGAGCACGCGAGTGCTAATTCGAATATTAGGCTTCCCTTATGAGCTTCCACCTCCGCTCATTGATGGTATGCATTGCATGAGAGTACACTGCAACGTGTGTAAGTGACCTCTTTCGTTTTCAGAGTATTCCGTCAAGCCTATCGACACCCATTTTTGTGATTTTAGTACAAAAGTTCGATGTGTGCGTTCTTCTTTACTATGTGTTTGTCTTTTTTTTTCAATTTTACTAACAGTGTATGTTCTCAGCCATTTCGCTGTGCCCACCTGAACATATCATCCCGCCACTGTGATCTAAGGAGGTCGGCTGCTGACCCGCAGGTCGCGAAATCAAATCCCGGCTGTGCCGGCCACAATTTCGATGGATGCGAAAATGTTTTAGGCCCGTGGGCTCAGACTTACGTTCAGGTTAAAGAACCCAAGGTGGTCGAAATATCGGGAGCCCTCTACTACGGTGTCTCTCATAATTATATCATGGTTTTGGGATGCTAAATGCGGACATTTATTACCTGAACGTAACAACCGCTAGTGTAGCCATGGGCGAATGAGTTTTTTTGATTTAATTCATTATATATCTGTAGGCCCCAAAGTATATAGGAGAGTTGGTTATATTTGTAATACAACATACTTTCAAAAGTGTGGAGTTACATATATACTATGAAGGAAAATACCATGAACAGCGCGAAGTAAGAAACAAAAAAACCCCTGACTGAGAATGCAATGCATCAAAAGATCTGTTATAACAAAGAAACAACACGAACGAAATAACACTCAGAGCACTAACACAGGCCTATGAACCAAAGAATGCATCGTTGTAGCAAAATATGTTAAATATTATCGTGTTCAGAAAAAGATTACGCAAAAATAAAAAAAAGATTACATTGCAAGAAAAATAATTACTTGACGACAACAACAGGTTAGTTCCTGCAGCCTTGAACTTAGAATTATCCGTAATCTTCATGACAGATTGGGGAAGGTGATTCAAACTTGCTGACTGGCATACGGTGGTTGAATGAATTGCAAAAAATTTGTGAGTAGGATCCTAATGAATAGTTTATTATAATTCTCTTTTAGGTTTGTTAAAAGTACACCTTTTGCTGCGCATTACTTATTGGTGCTTACAATGTGTAAGCAATGCAAGCCAGCCAGTACTATCCTAAAGAGCTCGGTAACTTATTACGTTATTTGATTTCATTTTTTTCATTTTTCATGTTCTGCGTTTATTTATAGTAGGGGCGTAGCCAGGAACTTATTTTGGTGGGTGGAGGAGGACTCGTCTACCCCCCTCTTTTCATTCATAACCATGCGTGTGTTTCGGGAGAGGGGACTATAGTGGACACCTGCTGTGAACCCTAGATTTTTTTGTTTCGCTTCTGTTAGTTCGAAAGCCGATAGATTAAGGCAACAAACATCACGACTTTCGCCTTTAAACTTGCATGCTGAACGTTCCGACACTGTCTTTTTTTTTCCGCATGTCCATAGATGTTTTTTTTTCGTAAGACTGTGCGCTCCGACATCTACATCTGACTTTGACAGGCAGAAGTGAAAGCAAGTTCACCTATGCGTAGAGGATCGGGAGAGCGGATAGACAAGCATTTTATGTTAAACTATACAAGTCTAAAAAGCTGAGCACGACAGCAAAATGGGTTCATTACAAAACACTCTCCTCTTATTGCTCCGTATATCTGGCTTCGCGTGTTTAAACATGCGTAACGAGGTGTCGGTCAAACTAACAGCCATGTACCTATAGGCTGTGCTTGTCCTTGCACGGACGCCCGACATTTTGTCCCAGGCCTCCCACGTTTTGCAACAACAAGGAAGTATATACGGTGTTGATAGAACAAAAGCTAAAGAGAAAACGAACCACGCGCATGCTTTCCTCACAAACAAAAACACGAGAGACAGACAGAGAGAGATTTGATTTGTGAGGTTTAACGTCCCAAAACCACCATTTGATTATGAGAGACGCCGTAGTGGAGGGCTCCGGAAATTTCGACCACCTGGGGTTCTTTAACGTGCACCCAAATCTGAGTACACGGGCCTACAACACTTCCGCCTCCATCGGAAATGCAGCCGCCGCAGCCGGGAATCGAACCCGCGACCTGCGGGTCAGCAGCCGAGTACCTTAGCCACTAGACCACCGCGGCGGGGCCAAACAGAGAGAGAGGGAAATGCTGAGGCAATATATGTAAATGCCAAGCAGGGTATGCAAATAGCACCAGCTCAGCAAATTACGAAAAGGGAAATGGGAGCGTGCCGCAGATTTCCAAGGAAGGCCCGAAACTGTGCTGCTCCCTCCTCGGCTTTGTTTCATCATTGACTGATCGCCTGGACCATAAGCTGTACCGTGTGAAGCAGTGCTTCACTGCGTTTTGTTCTTCACGTGATACCGATGCAAAAGAGATCCTGTTGGGCGCTTGTAATACTCACTAGACACTGCGAAACAATGCTTTTGACTTGGCTAACACGAGAGATAAGGGAACAATGCCTCCGCGAAAAAAAAAAGAAAATGAGCAATAATTGCTGTAGAAACGCGAAATGGTGACGCAGTTTACCGCGTCACAAAGCCTAAACTATGGTTTAATTATTTCTGTGTTGGCGGATGCATAACTGGTAGCCCTGACATGCAGTGTGCAAATCAGGAGAATCTAGACTTTATCCGACAACGCGTGGTTATGGATATTGTGTGCGTGTCAGAAATTGTAATGGTTCGGTCAAGTAATTTATTAAAGTTTGCACTACAGCTACCTTAGCAATATTTTTTATAGTTAGGTTGGACGTTTATAACTTTGTATGAACTCTTTTAAGCCAAATTATACAGATCAAAAATTGAAATAGAAAATTGAAAAAATATATACCTCCCCCCGCCCACCCACTGGGTGGCTGAAATTGCTTCAGTAAATGGAAGCGTTTTCCGCACGCGCTACAGTTGCGTAGTTTACTGACCAAACTAGTGGTCACGGGTCGTATTCGCGAGCATGTCGTTTGGACCTGATTGATACTGAATGCTCGCCTTTTATAGTAGTGTAGCCAACTTCGTTATTGGCTGAAATTCTTCCTCCCGAGTAATCATTTGACAGCATTCTCGACAATACTGGTGTAATGTCACTGGCAAAAAGATACTACCGGCCTGTATCCGAGTTAAAACGGGTCAAATGAGTCCATATGTTGTAGTGTTCTGTGAACATTTAGTTAATTTCTTTTAAAGGGACCCACAACTAACCAGAACGGGTGATTAGATACCGGTGGAAAGAAGAAGAGCGTGAATCATGGTGAAATGTCAGAGCATAGGTTTCAATATCTGAGTAGCATTTATATTTTTAAATCGCGTTCAAAAGTTACCAAAACCAGTATGTCGTGCCCCTAGAGCCAAAGCTACGAACCACAAGTATGAAGTCCTAATAACTTTGCTGTGATTATTTAAAGCGCACCTCAATGAGGGCTTAAATTTTAAATATATACGTTATTGTTCATTTCTGTTTGTTTCTATGTGGCTTGAAAGGTAAAAGAAGTAGAGCATAAAAAGTGGCGCTGCTTTCGTGGCCTTTACGGGGAAACGGGTGTAGTTGCGCATGCGCGTGCCGCGCAGCGTTTCTCGAGCAGCTCGAATCCCGTCGCGTCGGAATAAGCACGCGTGCTTGTGAATGCGATCGCTGCAGCACGCGATTGATTGATATGTGGGGTTTAACGTCCCAAAACCGCCATATGATTATGAGAGACGCTGTAGTGAAGGGCTCCGGAAATTTCGACCACCTGGGGTTCTTTAACGTGCACCCAAATCTAAGCACACGGGCCTACAACATTTCCGCCTCCATCGGAAATGCAGCCGCCACAGCCGGGATTCGAGCCCGCGACGTGCGGGTCAGCAGCCGAGTACCTTAGCCACTAGACCACCGTGGAGGGGCACGCTGCAGCACGCGAGATGCTGTCTACCTACTGCTCTGTGGAGAATTGCTACCACTTCATGCGGGCTGCTAATGGTGGCGATGGTGACGCTCCGTCGGATTCGTCGCTACCGCTGTCGTCCAACGAAGCATGTCGCTCTGGCGCTACTTGATAGAGGTCCTCATTTTGGGCTCGCATGTGAGCCAAAATTCGTTCCTCTAACTCGCTCGAGTAGTCAAGCGATGACATCGAAGCCGAATAACTGCGGCCTACCGTGAACTACTATGCGTGAATTGTTATTCACGTGTAAACGAGTCGTTCCGTTTTCGAAGACTTGTCTTGGCTCGACTTGGCTAAAGTAGAAGAACGTATACTTGTGCACGGCCAAAAGTACTTGCATAAAAAGCCGCGGAAAAGTGCTGTAACTCTTGTAATATATTTTAGCACGCTAGAAAGCAGTGGTCACGGGACTGCAGGCTTGACAAACACAACATGACGTGTTTGTACTTAGAGCTTCACTTTTGCTCACTGCTGGCGTTACACTGGCGTACAATCGCGATCGCGATCACATCCACTGTTTGCAGCGTGTCTCCTTAAGACTGCATATTCACCGCAAATCGAAAAATTTTGATTAAAAATGCTCTACGGGTTGTCCCGCGCTACCATTCTGTGATTACAAGCACTGATAGGTAAGCTTTACGTTGCACTCAAGCAAATGGCTAGCATAAAAATTGGTTGTAGGTCCCTTCAAGTGAGACACCACAAATTGGGCGTATATAAATAAATAAATAAATAAATAAATAAATAAATAAATAAATAAATAAACAGATAGATAGATAGATAGATAGATAGATAGATAGATAGATATATTCGGTATATATATCTATACACCTCTTGAATTCGAGCATGATCACACCAGACAAGATGTATGAACGGCAACAGAGGCCCCAAACGTGCTCCGCAACTAAAAGGGACTTCTCAGTTTGGCGTTGGGAGTCACACACGGTATCAACCGAGCATGTCCTGTTGTCGTGCAGAGCACCGGCAAGTCCAAACCACCCGCAAAAAAGACACTGTCACAGAACGAGCGCTAAAAATGGGCGCACCGCCAAATTGTCGCGACGAAACGCCGGAGTGGCGCCGCGAGGTCAAAAGAAAAAGAAAACAAACATCTAAAGGCTCCCCGGGGGCGCGCGCTCTCCCCTCGGAAGCGTGGCTTCGCCGACGAACCTCCTCACCCCACATCGGCGGCTGAGATAGCCCGCGAGAGTTCTAGAACGAAAGGGGCGTGGTCATACCGAGTTGAGTCATCGGCCGCGGAGGGCATTCCAACCGTCTCGCCCTCTTCCCAGCCTTCGCTGCGTATCGCGCCGACGAAATGACGAGAACCGTCTGGAATGTCGCGCGCAAGGTAATTAACCGAGCAGCCGAGATGAGAGATCAAGAGAAGACGGAAGTAGCGCCAGAGTGCGTAGGGATTCCGCCGTGTAGTCGGCGAAGGTTTCGTGAAGCAGGAAATGAAGAGGATTTCTACCTGAGGGGTGAAGGCTCGAGCTACAGGCAAGAGAGTGTGTTTACCGCTATCGAGCGAAGACGCGTGGCGACAGCTGCGTGTGTGAAGCCGACGTGTTCGGGCGAAGAAGTTTGAAGCTGGGAGATTGGCCAATTGAAGACGCGAGGTTTCCTGGAAGAGAAACCGCTGGACTTTGAGTGAGTGATTCTCGGAAGAGTATCATCCAGACTTTTGTTCCAAGAACTTTGGACTGGATAGGTTTTCTATCTCTTTAGTCTTTAAGTGTCTTGTTTGTTCAATGCATGCGACTGCATTGTAGTGCGTATCGTTGTCTGTGTCCGTTGTTTTGAGTGTGGCGGATTGTACCATGTGGTACGTTGTTTGATTGGTGACGTATTGTATGTAACTATTGTGGAGTGTGCATTCTTGTGTATTGGTTTCGATCTGCCATTTCTGAGAATATAATATTTGTTTTGTTTATCAACTTTCGGCTCGGACTTGTTCTTTGGGCCACAGCCGGCGTCCGCTGGCGTGCCAAAAAGGACCACTTCTAAATTGTCCACACTTTCGTGGTGCGGTTCGGGGGGACCAATACTTCGGCCCTTGGAATTAGCCCGGCGATCGCCTCCCTAGTTAACGGGACTGTGTGACAATTAATCTGGCGTCCGCGACAGGACCTTTTGGTGCACAGTGTGTCCAAAGTAGTGAGAAAGAGCCTCGTGTTGTGATAGTGCTATCGGAACGATTTTGTGTGTTGTTCGGTGTTCTCGTGACCCAGTGCAGGGGAGTGTTCCGATAGACTGATTTAGGCAGATACTTTTTACACGCGGCAAGGTTTTATTTGCGAGACACAATGGATCTCGGAAAGTTAGTCTCTCTTGGTGAGAAGATGGGTCTTTCCGGCGCCGAACTACGGAAATGGGTAGGCCAGAAGGAGAAAGAGGCGATGGAGAGAGAGAGGTTGGCAGCTGAAAGGGTGAAAGAAGAAAGAGAGCAGCAGTTGAAGTTGGAGCTGGAGAGAGAAAAGCTGGCCGCTGAGAGGGCGAGAGAAGAAAGAGAGGCAAAGGAGCGACAGCTGAAAGAAGAAAGAGAGGAAAGGGAACGGCAGCGGCAGCACGAGATGGAACTCGAGCGGCTCCGGTTGCAACAGCGAAGTGAAACTCCCGTCCAACCTAGAGTTGAAAGCAGCGAACGGGAAGATCATGGCTTCCGCTTGAACCCAAGCAAGCTGCTCGTGGCGTTTGATGAAAGGAAGGACGACCTTGACGCGTACCTTCACCGATTCGAGACGATTGCGAAGAGCCAGAATTGGCCGGAACATCAATGGGCAACTGCTTTGAGTACTTGCTTGAGTGGTGAAGCGCTCAGTGTGTACGGTAGGCTGACGCCGACCGATGCAGCCAACTATGCAAAGGTGAAAGCTGCTTTGCTGAAGCGATTTAGATTTACAGTAGAAGGTTTCCGGGACAGATTTCGGACAGGAAAGCCAGCTGATGGTGAGACGGCTACGCAGTATGCCGCCCGACTTTGTCATTATTTCGACAGATGGATTGAACTTTCAGGGACAGCGCTGGAGTACGATGAACTTAGAGAGCTCCTAATTAGAGAACAATTTCTTACTAGTTGCCACCCAAGCCTGTCACTGTATTTGAAAGAGAGGAAGGCTGACTCACTTGAAGACATGCTTGAATTGGCTGATCAATTCCTGGAAGCGCAAGGTGGAACTAATTTGGCCAAGGTCAAGAAGGATTGTCCCGATGATTCGAAGAAATTGGCTCCCGAAGAAAAGAAGCGTGCACCAGAGAGCATTCCGCGATGTTTTCTGTGCAACCGAGTGGTTCATCGCGCGAAAAACTGTCGAACGATCTTTACGAGCCCTACGGCTGTAAAATGTTTTAAGTGTGGTCAGACTGGGCACAAAGCAGACGCATGTCGAAACGGAGCGAGTCAAACTCACCAGGTATCCTGTGTGCAAGCGGCACCGAAATCCGGTAATAATGCCGTCACAGATGGATTCGTAGAGTTGAAAAATGGGGAGAAAATTCCTATTGTGGGAGCTGTAATGTCAAAACGGCCAACCGGTGTTACGAAGGGAATGCCAACGCTGCCTGGAAAGGTTGCAGGGAAGAAGATTACGGTTCTAAGAGATACCGGTAGCTCCACGGTTATCGTGCGGAGAAATTTGGTACGGGAAAGTGAGTTGACCGGCAAAACGAAACCGGTTTGCTTAATTGACCGTACAGTTCGGATGCTTCCCGAAGCAGAGATTGAGGTGGACACCCCGTACTTCAGCGGGAAGGTTACTGCTTTATGCATGACGTCCCCCCTTTACGACCTTGTCATCGGAAACATCGACGGGGCGCGAGGACCGAATGATCCGGAATGCTTGGGAGAAGATCCTAAGATAGAACCCTCGCCAACCCAGCGACCGCGAGATACAGTGGAGGAGCAGCCCGTGACGGATCTCACTAGAGCCCAAGGTGAAGCCGCGGCGCAAGAGACAGTGAAGGAGAAGATGATCGTGTTGAATGAGTTCACGGGCCGAGCAACCGGACTTACGTCGGCATGACCTTAACCGACCGACAGTGTAAAGGTGACGGAGTCGGCCAGCCGGGCCAAATGTCGAGACATGAACAAGCTGGTAAATAAACAGACAGGACCCGTCGAATGTTATGACCCGTTAACGGTGTCGGAAGTGACAACGATGGCTGAGACGCCGCCTCAGATATCGTCGTTGGAAAGGGCCCGCCGAAAAAGAACGTAGAAACACAAGAAGAGATCGAGCGAGCACCGCAAGAAAGGGCGCAAGCGCCGCTCGAAATGCACAGGATAGGTGCTGAGGTGGAATCGAATTGTGTTTGGCAGTGCTGAGTGCCTTATGTTGTGTTAATGTTGTGTTATCCTGTGTCACAAGTGTCGAAGTGTCTGTGCTGTGATGTGATGTATATTGTTGTATAATTGTTGTAATGAGAGAACTTTGTACGTTTGTATTGTTTGGAATGAGTGATGAAGCGTTGTAGTCGTGTACCTGTGGCTATATTTCATGTGTTGTGGAATTGAACTACAATGTAAGATTGTATTGAGCGATATATTGTGAATGTGAAGTGTCATGAGCGACGGATTGTGTTACAGTCTGTGAGAGTGTGTGGTGACTGTTCGCGCTCGTTTGTGTGGTTTTGAATATTATGAGATAATATTCTTAAAGTGGGGGGCAGTGTCACAGAACGAGCGCTAAAAATGGGCGCGCCGCCAAATTGTCGCGACGAAACGCCGGAGTGGCGCCGCGAGGTCAAAAGAAAAAGAAAACAAACATCTAAAGGCTCCCCGGGGCGCGCGCTCTCCCCTCGGAAGCGTGGCTTCGCCGACGAACCTCCTCACCCCACATCGGCGGCCGAGATAGCCCGCGAGAGTTCTAGAACGAAAGGGGCGTGGTCATACCGAGTTGAGTCATCGGCCGCGGAGGGCATTCCAACCCTCTCGCCCTCTTCCCAGCCTTCGCTGCGTATCGCGCCGACGAAATGACGAGAACCGTCTGGAATGTCGCGCGCAAGGTATTTAACCGAGCAGCCGAGATGAGAGATCAGGAGAAGACGGAAGTAGCGCCAGAGTGCGTAGGGATTCCGCCGTGTAGTCGGCGAAGGTTTCGTCCGTAGGGACGAAGCAGGAAATGAAGAGGATTTCTACCTGAGGGGTGAAGGCTCGAGCTACAGGCAAGAGAGTGTGTTTACCGCTATCGAGCGAAGACGCGTGGCGACAGCTGCGTGTGTGAAGCCGACGTGTTCGGGCGAAGAAGTTTGAAGCTGGGAGAGTGGCCAATTGAAGACGCGAGGTTTCCTGGAAGAGAAATTTCGAGGGCGCGGAACGACAACAACGCTGGACTTTGAGTGAGTGATTCTCGGAAGAGTATCATCCAGACTTTTGTTCCAAGAACTTTGGACTGGATAGGTTTTCTATCTCTTTAGTCTTTAAGTGTCTTGGTTGTTCAATGCATGCGACTGCATTGTAGTGCGTATCGTTGTCTGTGTCCGTTGTTTTGAGTGTGGCGGATTGTAGCGTGTAGTACGTTGTTTGATTGGTGACGTATTGTATGTAACTATTGTGGAGTGTGCATTCTTGTGTATTGGTTTCGATCTGCCATTTCTGAGAATATAATATTTGTTTTGTTTATCAACTTTTGGCTCTGACTCTTTCTTTGGGCCACAGCCGGCGTCCGCTGGCGCGCCAAAAAGGACCACTTCTAAATTGTCCACGCTTTCGTGGTGCGGTTCGGGGGGGCCAATACTTCGGCCCTTGGAATTAGCCCGGCGATCGCCTCCCTAATTAACGGGACTGTGTGACAGACACAGAACCAAGAAAACAAAATCGAAGGTTCATTCTTATTCCTCAGGCATTGTCCCAAGTAGAAGGTATGCCTGTTACTGCGCGGCATGCGCCGAATGCGAAGCAAGTAGGACCAAGCAAAAAAGAAAAGAAAAACCGAAACACTGTGATGCATTCCTGTGCTCCTATCTCGTTGGACGCGTTCCTTTGTTTACGAGCGCTATCTATCCTTGACCAGTCCGGTCATGCTTCGCGTCCCAACCAAGGTCTATTTCAATAGGTCTTGAAGGCTCGGGCGAAAAGCGGTTCAGAAGCTATTGCCAGTGGCATCAGCATGGCGAGTTATCGAAGCTGCAATTTAAGCGCGACTGTGTGTGTAGGGAACAAAAACTAATATGAAAAAAGCAAGTTTAATTGAAAGTCTAAACAATGAATAGGTTTTACAAATGAGATTTTTCCCCCAACAATATTGTGCAGTTAAAAGAAACAAAAAAACTTATGATGGTTTTCATTATTACGAAAAAGTCCTTTTTCTACCCTCTGCCCACGCTATTATTACTCAGTGCAGCCCTTGCACTACATGGGTATACATGGCAAAGCCCGCTCGTAAATTAATCTGTGAAGACATACCCCCTCACATGTTTTAGTGATCTGCGCTAGCTTGCGTTCTTTGTTGTGCGCGAAATTTTTAGGTGCATTTTATCGTTGGTGAACATCTTCAGTGCAGTGTCCAACGGACAGCGGAAGGACGCCAATTGAATTTAACGCAGAGTGCTTTCGTCGATAGCTGCGGAAACGATGTGCTGTGCAACTATACAGTAGAAACAAACGTATACCAGGTGACCCATGTCTCCTAGATAAGAAACAAGAACAATGGTTCGGAATGCACTGCTCGCTGAACTTTCATCCATCAGTATTCCTGCAGCCCGGTGTCCTTCATGAGCACGCAGTGCGTATACTATTCGCGTAATCAGTGAGCATATTGCCGAGTTATCTATCGTGGTACGATTCGCATGTCTAAATTCGCATACGTAGCGGTAATGTATTTGAGCATAATGCAAAAAAGGATAAACACAACGCATGGGAGCGTCCGCAGATTTTTTTTTGTTCTTATTACCATTTTGTGCAGTGTAATGAATTTGAGTTATTGTGACCATTGAATAAAACCAAAATGTCAATATTTTGGCGTGGCTAGGCGTCATTTCTTCCTGTTCAAACAGAAGATCACGAGACTTGTGCATGCTAAGGAACCTGCGTAAGTTTGGAACAAATAAGCCACACTGTAGATATGGAATGTACACGCTTTTACGCTGTTGGTTGCCTTAATCCATCGGCGGAAGATGCCATGAACGGGAATTGAAAGTTCGAAGAGTAGGTTTGCTTGTAAAACCAAGGCGAGGGGAACGGTAGTACACCTAAACATCACTATTTAGTCATAAGTTAGAATTAGATTACCTGGCGTTGACTTGTAGTGCAGATGACTGACCGGCAATTACTTTAGCGTGAGTCCTTAGCGATCAGGGGCCCGCGAAAAAAAATTTGAGATCATGTTTCACACTAGTGCACACTAAATGACATCACTTGTTTGCGTGCTATTTCGTCACATTCGCTGTACTTTCGTTCCGGCGGACGTGTTCCCTCTTCACCGAGATGGCGGAGACCCTGAGCATCTGATCGGCCGCCATTTTCTGAACGTATGGGCCTCAATGAAGCCTTCGCTACCAGTATATCTATACCTTGTCCCAACGGGCAAACTACGCGGCAGCGTCTACAGAAGGAACATGGACGCGGGCGGAATTATGTAAAAGCGAGTGGACGAACCTTATTCGCGTCCTAAATTGACGATTTGGCTGTGCCGTAGCGAGGAGAAAAAGGTATGGGGGTTAACTAGGTTATGCAGTTTTCTAACCTGCGAGTAAAAAGAAGAATGTGACGTTAAAAGAGAAAAAGATGCGAATGCGCTGTGTATACATAAGCGGCCCGTGCAGTGCCGGTGCCCTTTTAATTATCCAGGCCGTCCAAATACCTACGCTGCCGCTACAGGCCATTTTGGCCCTTCTTGAAGACGGGTCACTGTCGCAACAGGTGGTATTACAATGCCGACATCACGTCTTATCGCACCAAGAAAATGATTAAACCTTCCTTGAACGTTTTGCGTGGCAGTTGCCAATAGTACTCCCGCTCCTTACCTTTCCTAGGTTTCTTGTTTGTTTGCTTGATTGTTTGCTTGTCTTGTCTATTTTTCGCGCACTTCCTCTCTTTTTCGCTTTTTTCTACCTTTCCCTTCCCTTGTCTCTGTCTTCACTGTGTAGGGTAGTAAACCGGTGTTCCAATTGCGGTTGAGCTTGATGTCTGCCTCTTATTTTTTCATTTCTTTCTCATTGGCCCTCTCTTTCTCTCGTTTCTCTCGCGTGGCTCGGCTCCATTTTTTGTTTACTTGTGTACAGATCCGTGGGGCGGAGTCTTGCGTTCCTCGTGTTCACAATATATATAAGTGGCTTTAAGAGAAGAAAAGAAGAGATATGTGCGGACCCCTAACTGTCTCTCCTTACGAGGACACCTCAGCAGGTCGGCAGAAGAATGGGGTATGGGGAATAAAAGATATAGAAAAGATAAGACTGGAGAAGAGAGAAAACAGAGGTGAGGGTCATTCGATCTGCTTCCCGCAACGGACTCACAAGCTCCACGCGCCACGCGCGGCCGACCTGGAAAACCCCCAAGAAGACCGGAGAAGTATTGTCGCCGCAAGAAGGACGAAAAACGAGCCGGATTGGCGCGTTCTATAGAGCGCGTGAAGCACTCGCCAAAGCGCGTAACCTCTTACCGGGAAAAAGTGAGGTCCGTAGCACCCACTAATAGGAGTTCAGTTCACCTCGATGGGGAGGCACTAAAGTTACTCCCGGTCATAAGCGCTCCAAGCGCGCAGAGGTCACGTAGAAGGGGATGAGGGCAGCGAGCGCGCGCTTGACCAGGCATGCGTGCGCATGGGGAAAAAGAATTACTTCAACAGTGGTGGTGAAGAGTGCCAGTTTGCTGTAAGCACCGAAGAGCGATCTGCGCACATCCGAATAATGATCACACCCAAAAATAATGTGATCGATTGTTTCGGGCTGCGGGCAATGACGGTCGTTTGGGTCTCCCCGTCCCGACTGTCTGGGTACCCGTTGGACTCACCGCTGTAGTCAGAGGGGTTCTGGGAGAGTGCGCATCCTTGGCGAGCTCGTCGGCCGCTTCGTTGCCGGATACTTCAACGTACGCTGGTATCCATTGCAGCACAAGATCACACCCGAGGTCCTGCACCGCTTCGACCTTTCACGCGATGCACGTGGCAACAGGAGGTCTTCGGGAGTCCTTCGCGAGCAGTTGGAGGGCAGCACGTGAGCCCAAGAGAACGGCAGCCGGTGAAACTCTCTCCCAGTTCAAGAAGGGCATCGGCGGCGACGTCAAGCGCGGCGAGTTCGGCTATCGTCAACGATGCCTCGCAGCCGAGGCGGCACTGAATGTGACGCTGCAGCGAAGGCACTACATACGCAGCCGCGGTACGACCATCGTTCAACACTGAACCATCGGTGAAGACGAGGAGTCGCCCAGCAAGGAAGTCCATCGAACGTTGCGGCAGTTCCGTGCGGAAGCACACACTCGGGCGTTGTCCCCTTGCTTGCCCCTCCCGGTATCCGTGTCCGAATGTTCAAAGGACGATGTCGGCAGGGCGGGGCACCAAAGTGATTCACGTCCGGTTAGCTCGGGACGAGGGCGTTGAATGCGGCAGCGCATTGCCCCATCCCTGAGTGCGGCAGTGAAGAGAGCCAGAATACCAGCTATTGCCCGTGACGCGAGCGTTTCATACGCTCTATGTGATTGAGCGCTTGAAGGTCGGCCCGGAGTGACAGCGGCATGTCTGCCGCCTCAGTGAGTGTTGGGCCAATTTGAGAGGAACGGCGCAAGCTGTAGAGCTGACGGATTGCAGCACGATCCAGTTTCTCCCAGTTGGAACGCGTAAGGGCCACGAGAGGATGGCCATGCAAAATGCGCACCGCAGCCATTCTTTGGAGATGCGGAGGGCTAGAGTCGGTGTGCGTCCATTGCCGCGAACAAGGAGCACTCGAACGGCCGAGGTGACCCGTCCCGCGTTTCGAAGCTGGTCGCCGACAGCTGGTGACCAATTGAGGCGTTAGTCCAGCTGCACTCCGAGGTAGATCACTCACCTCTTCCATGGGATGGGGATTGTTCGGAGAGTGAACAACGCTGGGCGCCATAGCTGGGGTGAAGCAGCATCGCTTCCGTTTTCGCCGGTGAAAGCCTAGCCCCCCTGCCCATGATGAACACATCAATGGAGTCCCGGACGGCTTGGACACTTGTGCGGACACGCCAGCCACTGGGCACAGGTCCCGTCGCAAACGCCGCAATGTCGTCCGCGTAGACCGCTAGGCGAACATCGCAGGGGAGGGCACTCAGAATGTGGTCGTCGATGTCAGCCAGGGCGAGGTTGAACAAAAAGGGGCTGAGTGCACTGCCCTGCAGAACATCGACACTGGCGGGACGCAGTTCACTGAGGACTCCACCGACGCGCACAAGCGTGCTTCTGCCACCGAGGAAGGCAGCGATGTACACGAAGAGGAGACTGGTCACACCGAGATCGCGCACCGCGTTCAGGATAGTGGGGTGTCGCAGGGAGTCGAATGGCGGTGCCTTGATGTGAAGAAGGATGAGGTAGCCGGCCTCTCCGTTGTGCTGTGCCTCCTCTAGAGTTGTGATGACGCATTAAAAAAGCAGCATGTTTTATAAAGTGTCAGTGGAAGTCTTCGCACGCCCAGGTTTACATACTCATGCGTTTCTCCCACTCTTCTTTATGTTTTCTTTTTCGCCTCCTGCTCAGTACACATATTTACGTTAGCCGGGATGTCTTTCAATAAAAAGAAATAGGCTGTGTTTATCAGAATTTTAATACATATGTACGTATAGCTTATTCGGCGCACGAGCGAATGAAACTTTCAAAAACACAGGAAGAGAGCGGTATAGCATTTTATGCGGCATTTGTGTAGCTGCCAGTGTAATGAATGCGCGCAAAGCGGAAAGAACAAATATGATAAGCTCGGCCTAGGTATATTGCCTACTGTAATTCAACAACGTCTCCGTTAACTGCATGGTTCTCCTTCACTAAAACAGAAACATCTCTTAGATTTGGTCATACACGTACTAAATTTATGAAGGATAGAATGACATCTAGCCAAATAAAGTCTTACAAAAGGAGGCAATCAACTGGGTATAGCCCATTATCACCATCATCATCATCATCAGCCTGACCACGCCCGCTGCAGGACAAAGGCCTCTCCCATGTTCTACCAGTCAACTTGGTCCTGTGCTTGCTGCTGCCATTTTATATCCGCAAACTTCTTAATCTCATCTACCCACCTAACTTTCTGTCTCCCACTAACACGCTTGCCTTCTCTGGGAATGGCCCCGCCGCGGTGGTCTAGGAGCTAATGTACTCGGCGGGATCGAATCCCGGCTGCGGTGGCTGCATTTTCAATGGAGGCGAAAATGCTGTAGGCCCGTGTGCTCAGACTTGGGCACACGTTATAGAAACCCACATGGTCGAAATTTCCGCAGCCCTCCACTACAGCGTCTCTCATAATCACGTGGTGGTTTTGGGACGTTAAACCCCGCAAATCAGTAAATCAATCTCTGGGAATCCAGTTAGTTACCTTTAAAGGAGCCCTGAAACACTGCTTTGAGTAACCGTGGAATTAATTCACTGGAAAAGCGTATTACCTCACAAATTAAACGCTGCAAAGATTTTAAGAGTCCGTCCAGTACAAGCAGAGTTACGAAGATTTGTCGCACGCTGCAATCACATTTTCTCTTCTCTCGTCCGACGAAGTGCTGGAAGCTGAGCAGGGAGGGATGGGAGGGGCAAACAAAAAACGTCACTCGAGTCTCGTGACCTTGAGTATTTTTTTTCTTTTTTTTTCTTCGATTACGCGGCTTTCTCAGTGCGATCGCGCGCGCGTGGACAAGAGACGGCCTCTTATGGCGACCTCTGTAAAAACCGAGTGCGCCTTGTTCAAATCAGCCAAAGGCTGATAGATGGTCTTACAAGGCTTAATTCCGTGATTCGTCGAGAGAAGAGAAAGCTTTTTTTAGCTGACTTTGGTAAGTTATTGTGAATTCCAGGCCACGTGCTTCGCTATAATATTTAGCTCCAATGTTGTCGGGAGCCTCTAGTACCAATCGGCAGCGTTTTCTGATGATGCCTAAAAAGTGTTGCAGGGCCCCTTTAATGACCAGCGGTTATCTTGTCTACGCGCTACATGCCCGGCCTATGTCTATTTCATCACCTTGATTTCAACTATGATATCCCTAACCGCGGTTCGTTCCCTGATCTATTCTGCCCTCGTCCTGTTTCTATATGGTTACACCTACCATTTTTCTTTCCATCGCTCGATGCGTCGTCCTCAATTTAAGCTGAACCCTCTTTGTAAGTCACCAGTTCTCTGCTCCGTAGCTAAGTGCTGGCAAGAAGCAGCTGTTATATGCTGTCACGCAGCAAAGGACGACGAAGTTGTCTATAAGGAAAACAAGTTTATTGGAGCGAACCTGTGCTCCCCTAGCAACTGAAAGAATACACAGGCGGCGAAGCAGCGGCCGGCAAAACGACGTGCACGCTAGTGAGCAAAACACAAATAAACAAACCCAATGCATGGTTCGCGGCAATACCTTAATCTTGAGGGATAGTACGGCTCATACACATTCTTCAAAACGGGAATTAGGAGCGTTGTATGTGGAATTTCTACAACTATATACACACAAATCTCTGCGTACACTCCACGTTTCAACAATTCTCGGACATAATATATACGTAACTTTATGCCCCAACAAACGTTCACACGCGTTACTATAACAGGCCACACGACACTTTCCCACACCACTGACCAAAAAGCGACTCAAGGAGACCAATGTTCGCACCAACGCACCAGCTCCCCGAATTCGAGCCTTCTCTTTATGCCGTTGTCTTGTAACATAAGCTGGCATTCTGTTCCTGCGCGTGTGATTGGTTCTGAGGTTTTCGACGACTGCATTCATGTCAGTGCAAACATCCAGCATCGACACTGAACCGACCGAGTCGACCGAAGTGATCGTTCGCGAGTAACGACTTGGTCGTGCGACCAGTGCTTTCAGCATGCTTCAATGCAGGTATACAAGTACACAGGTATAACATACGCCCTAATGAAAGCAGAGATGAACGCTGTCCAAGCGTCCAATTACCTGCGCTACCAGTTCTGTTCTGCTATATTCTCAACGACGTATACAGTTCGGAGCTAGCTATTCATGCATATATGTAGACGCTCCTGCACCATAAGCCACAGGAAAGTGTACGCTATATGTCTGACAAAGAATGGCATTCACAGTAGCGGCAATAGTGCGAGACATGGCTTGAAAACTGACTCCCCGTTTTTCAACTTTTAACTGTCATCGTTCCAGGCGTTTCTTGGCATTGCGGCGCAGCGACCAGAAACGCTGTGTGTGTCTCTGGTGTCGCGCGCTCTGCCCTGCGGTTGAGGCTGTAATTGCTGCGACCTTGTTTTGTATGCGCATTCATTATTATCCGCAGCATGGGTCATTTCCAAGGAAAGATCACATTTGCTCGTTGCTCGACGAAAAACTAAGATGAATTCAAAGAGCTAGAGAAAAAAAATTCTTACACACATGGGCTATAATCCTGTCGGCACAAATGTAGCTATGCATAAAAAACGAAAACAGAAAAAAATTTAAAAGCTTTGTTTTTTTTTCGCTTTGAATGAAGTGGAAGAGAAAAGTAGATTACCATTTTTTTCACTCCCAGAAAGATATGAGACTCCCTGCGCCCAATCTGGAATGCAAGTGGCACAGATCTGTGTTTCTGGCGGTGAACGCATGAAACGCGTAAACACAAGGCGGGAAGTAGTGATGAGGGAGACACGATCTTGCTTGCTGCATAGCGCGCCTTCTTGTTATATCACACTATATCCCCCTCCCCCCAGTGCGAATACAATTGCTTCCATGAACGTGTTAACCCTGTTTCGCATGCGAGCGGCGGCGGTCGCGGTGATTAGCGGCGGGAGGACGCGCATGCGCGTTCGTATCACATGTGCCGCTGTTACCGCTGCTCTTGCTCGACGCCCGCTGCCCTGGAGGGCAGTGTTGCCCATGGAACGCGCCGGCTAACCATTGTTTTCAGTCATAGCTAAAAACCACGCTTTGCTCCAAATATCCTTTTTTTTGGCACCCTTGTACTGCGATGTTCCGGTCGACTTTGACGCGTCTGTATTGATTGAACTAGCTGTAACGTGACTTCTATATTAAATAAACGGAGTTTACAGTCGTTTTCCGTTTTGTTCTGGCTTTTTAACGTATGGTTCTTGTTGCGCGCTCAAATAACTGGCCTTGAAGAGGCAAAAGAAACAGTTTGCAGGTATGATTTTATTAGACAGCTTTTCTAGCTAGGTGAAAGCTTAAGAACTGTTAGCGTGTTTTACGTAGCAATTCCTGTGTTTCTCCGATTCATTGCTCTTGCTTTCAGCGAACGATTTTTAAAACGCGAAGTATATACACCTCGCAAAATTGATACTTAAATTTTTGTGCCTGTTCGCTCGAGTCCCAATAAAAGTTTATATAAAAAGCATCAGTGGTTAGCTTCGGCTGTGTTTTTGGTCACCCTGTGGTATGTGCGAGCACACTCTTCATTGGGATTTTCCAAATACATTACATCTCTTCTGGCACTCGGATTGGTATGCTTCTACCGTAAATAGCAAGCCTCTTGGGTTCTTCAATTATTCATTACACCACATCAACAGAGTTTCAACAACAGCAGGTAGCACGGTATACGTGAGACACTCGTTGTCCCGGTTCTTTGGCTGCTGTATAATAAACTTGTGCGTGGCCGATATCGCGGACTACGCACCAATTCTTGTTTTAAAGGGATGTACATCCATAAATGCCGCGGTGGTGAGCAGGAAAGCCGAAGTATCACATCATTTCACACAACACATATTTTCTGTTGAAAAACAGTGACATTCAATTCGTAGCCTCCGGCCATGTATTGAGTTGCATGCATTTGGGCATGTGTTCCTGCACAGGTTTCTGAAATGAACAGCTGTTCTTCGTTATCCGTGCAGTGTATGTTGTGCTCGTAACCAAACATCTATCTCTGCTGAGCCAGCCGCGCATTTCGGCACTGAGTGTCACGAAGAGCAGATGGCCAGTGTGGCAGGACTCACCGACCGCCTCAAAACTTGAGCGCTGTGCAACGCTGAAGGGGACGTGGACAAACGAGCCTGGCTTTTAGTGAGAGATAGCGCTGTTGAAGGTCAGAACAGAAACAAAGGCCCCTGGTGACTGCCTTATTTTCCCGAACCTTGACAGCACACTTTACGCCCCCTTTTTGTTGAGTCACCTCACAAAATTCCTTTTCAGTGATCTGCATGCGTGGAATGCTACTTCTCAAGTCGACTGCCAAAGAGCCCGGCTTTGCTTTCTCGTACCGTTAACCCTATCAGCTATGCACCCTGTCACCAAGTTTCATTTTTTTGTTAAACCACCAACATTTACTGCGACAGAGAATTACGGCATGTGCCATGGGGCTCCTCCACGTAAGAGTTGAGGTGCAATAAATGTAGAAAAAATAATAATGAAATGTAATAAAAAAGGCACGTGCACACTAGTGTAACTCCGGTAGAAACTTCGTCTAGAGCAACAAAAGGCAAAGAGCAGCACTTCGACTTCACCAGTGAACATGGGCAGTGCAAGCGACTAGGCTTTTACTTTATGGAAGTGTGCGACTTTTTAAGGAACTCAGCAATTTCTTCCCAAAGAATGCTCTTTGCTTGTTGTGGAAATCCTTCATCTTGACGTTCCAAAGGAAAAGACCTTTCACTACTTCGGCAGTGGGCAACTCGTCGAAGGCAGAACGACACATTTTTGAGCAGGCGAGTGAACGGATGTCGTCTGCTACTCAGTCGGAGCGAGTTGTTCTGGGGAGCCAGTTCCTTGCAGCGCGCACGTCCCCTCCTCGACTTCGCCCTTAACGTTACGTGTGATCCGCGTCACTGGTCACTCTGCCGCATCTGCGGCGAGCGAATTTTGCCAACTCTGCCGATATTCACTACAACGTCCAGTCACCGCTGTAGAAACCTGTTTTCGGCTCGCGCGGCGGCCACCGCTCTGTTCTTGGAGCGAAATCGCTCGTATGTTTCGCAGAAGCCTCTAACAAGCCTTACAGGCGCACCGTTCCCGACTTGCTGTCAACGGCTATGCTTACCGACTGCAACCTGCTCAGGCTTGATATTGACGTGTTTACTTTCATAAAGAAAGAAAGCAGAAAGCAATTAAATACGAATATAGAAGGAAGGAGAGCACAAAAAAGTAGATCGGTCGTATCCGAGATCGCGGTGACTCGTGCTTGTGTTTTATACCCCAAGCCATGCATGTAAAAAAGACACCACTGTCACACACACACACACACACACACACACACACACACACACACACACACACACACACACACACATATATATATATATATATATATATATATATATATATATATATATATATATATATATATATATATATATATATATATATACACACTTAAGTAGATGTTCCGTGAGCAGTCACAGCGTACGTTATTTCGACTTTTCAGCCACAGTTTTGCCTTCACCAGGATTGAGAGTGCAGTTGGTTGGTGCTCAGCTTTATACAATATTAAATGGAACCGGGTACGCAATCTAAGTTCTCGATTAACATACGAGAAAATCTAACATGCAATTCTTTTTATGGGATATACCTACTTGAATGCAACGCGCGCAGTATGCAGTACATCGGACAAACAGAAACACCATTGTTCCGTGAGCAGTCACAACGTACTTTATTTCGACTTTTCAGCCACAGTTTTGCCTTCACCAGGATTGAGAGTACAGTTGGTTGGTGCTCAGCTTTATACAATATTAAATGGAACCGGGTACGCAATCTAAGTTCTCGATTAACATACGAGGAAATCTAACATGCAGTTCCTCTTATGGGATATATCTACTTGAATGCAACGCGCGCAGTATGCAGTACATCGGACAAACAGAAACACCATCTACGATTCATTTCAATAATCATAAAGCCCATGCGAAATCAGCCCCAAGTATGCCTCTATCGAAACATCTCAACCTTCCCGACCATGCGTTGACAAACTATCAGTAACACTCTTAGAAACGGGATTTAAATTAAAACGAGAACGTGAACAACGAAATCCATACCTCATCCACCGATTCAACACCCTCGATAGAGGAACAAATGAGAATGCGGGTGCACTTGCAGCAATTAAAGCATTAGAAAACAATAACGGCAATAATGACAATAATAACTGATTTCACAGCACTGCAGCTGCGACGAGCAATGGACAACTGAAAGTACTTTCAAGTGTAACTACTATTCCTAAGAAAAGCTGTCTTCTGTTCCTGTTTCTACCTTACCATTCAATCAATTGTGCCAAGCGTGGCATGCCCAACAGCAACGCTGTGCACAATCAGGAGGCCCCTACTGCATGCGTAATCCAGAAGCTGACCAGAATGGACATTGCACCCGCTTGCCAGCCTCTGCGGCAATGCGCGGCGCCCCTCTTTGAGCGATGAGATGTCCACGAGGCGCTGAGTAGTTCTTAGCTTCTTAAAAAAGCTTTTATCCACACCGAACCACCAGACCCATGCGGCGCCATGTGGTCGGGAACAATACGTCAGTGGAAGGAAGGATATGCAGACCACGGTCAACGTCAGAAGAGAGGCGGAAAGGAAAAAAAGGGGGGAAGGGGAAAAGAGAAAAATGGTGGAATCGGGCGGCCCGGAGAGTCCAGCTTATGTTCTCATTACTTTTTTCTTTCTTTATTTATTTCCTTCTTAGTCTCTCTCTTTCTTTCGTACTCTCTCTCTCTCATTTAAGATTGCATAAAGCTGATCACCAACAAACTGTACCCTCAATCCCGTTGAAGGCCAGACGCTGGCTGAAACGTCGAAATAAACCACGTTGTGACTGCTCACTGAGGATCTACTTGACTACTTGCAACGCTACGGCTACTCCACCCACCGCTATTTCTTATATATATATATATATATATATATATATATATATATATATATATATATATATATATATATATACATATATATATATATATATATATATATATATTATGGCATCGAATAAGCACTGGTTTTCCTATAAATTGAACGTAACCAGCGTAAGGGCCCATGCTACAGCGTTTCCGTATCAGGGGCTCAATATGCCGTCACGTTCGACGCACGCCCATCGCACATGCATATACACGCCCTCGTCAGACTGCGGCAGCGTGCCGGCGCGATAAGCACACACAAAATGCACGTTATGACGAAGCCGCACCCGGCTCCTCAGAGCGCTGTGCATTCCTTCTCCCCACCCACCACCCTCACCTTTCACGCACATTCCGATACGTGCAATGCCGGCTGCCTCGAAGTGGTTCACGGCTTCACCTCCTCCCCCTACTCACTGCCATTTTCTTTGCTTTCCTCACGCATGTGTACACGTTACGCATACACGGATCACTGCGGCGTCTAACAGCCGGGGCGTGGACATGGCAAGCGAAGCGAGATGGCCGAACGCGCTGGTCCATTGTTACGCCTGCCGCAGTGTCCGATAAGCAGGCACTGCACCCTGACTGGATACACTTGCGTGAACGGCGGCACCACCTTGGGTTGTGCGAGGAAAAAAAAAACGAGTCGACAGGTATGGAAAGCCGAGAGAAAGTGTGTCGCGGTATTCAAGGCGATTTAGAGCGAAGGCCCATCGCTCATTTCCCACTCCGTCTCTCGTATGGCCCTGCTCCTGCGATAGCGAGTAGCCGGCGCGGGAGCTCACGAAGACAACAGCAGCGGTAGGAAACAGGCCACCGCCGCCGCCATTGTCTTTGGCGTGGCGCATATTTTGTGCGGCTTTCTTGCTGTTCGCAGCAGCTGCGGGAGATATATAGCACACATGCGCGCACGCGCGCCCCCAATGGGGCGTGTCTCGTTAAAGGTCATCTTTCTCTTTATGCGCTCGCGTTGCTCGCCAATTCTTTGATCGTTCGGTCATTTCTGATTGTGCCATGCTTTTTTTTTGTTTTGTTTATTACTTCCGTGATCGGAAGATAAAACTTTTCCGCGCGTCTAAGGTTGGCCTTGAAATACTGGCGCTTGAAGGCGTCGACCTTCGTGATACAAAATAACCTCGCCTTCAGTCTCTCTTAGTTTTCTGCCCCATGCAGCTCAACGTTTAAATATTAATAAAAAAAATTGTTCTACAAACTTCGTGGCTCCCTTAAAGTTGTCGGAAGCTGCGTATAGTCAGTCGTTGAGATCAATGTTGAAATGTTTGTTGGGTAATGCTGGGAATCGGTAAGAAATCGCCTCTGCACTTTGCTTATTCCTCGTGGTAGCTCGCCCGCTTTTGGCGTAATGTCAAAACATTTTATTATAGCAAGGGACACTTGTTCGCAAAGCAATGCTACGACGTATAACGTAACCCTATAAAAGATTCTTCTGTAGAGTTTCGTGTACTGCGGTAGTACAGTGCTTTAATCAGTGCTCGGCTGCTGACAGGAAGGTCTGGGGGTTTGATCCACACCACGGTAGTATAATTGGAGATGAATCGCTATAGCCTTGTGTGTAGTGCAATATCAGTGTATGTGAAGAAAAAAAACACGCGGCCATGAAATGCAGAGTTCTCCAGTACGTCGTACCTCATGCTCCTATTGTGGATTTGGCAATCTTGACACGTGAAACTACTTAAGATATTGTAACTTCTTTGGGTCTAACATCTCTTTGTAGAGTGAAATGACTAAGGCTTCAAAACTTTTTGAATAAGATTCCCAGCTGTATTGCGGTGAACGCTAAAGCATTGCCCGGTACTACGGCTAAGTCAGACAATCTTTGTTACGCCAGTCTACTGATATCCAAAAAGGACATAAGACGACCTCAGGGCTTGAAGGCTTAGTTTTCGCCGGTAGTTCTCATAATTCGACGTGAGCGTCAGGCAGGAACAATCTATGTTATGGTTTCAGAGAGTAGAAGGGTGACTCCATTAAGCTAAATTTTATACGAAGCTGTTCACTGCAGCGCCTGTCAAAGTGTATGTACGCGCAAAACAATACTCACGACTTCTCGTCAAAACAATACACGTGACTTCTTGAGATGCTGTATGATACAGATAAAAAAAAAGATGCGCACTATATTTGCTACGGCTTTTGCTCTCACTTTTGCATACGCTTGTGTTACAACTCTCCGTTCCAACGTCAACTTACCCAGTTTTCAGAAGAGGCTTCATATCGCCATAGTTCACGTGTCAAATGCTTAAGTTCTAACGTTTGTTGGGCATGCGTGCCACTAAGTGTTTCCTTATATCATCCTGCTAGCAATCGATGCTGCCTCGTTATAGCGACTTGTAAACTTGCGACACATACATTTTGTTTGTTCCTCTTTTTTTCTGTTTTTAAATGTGAAGGAAAATGCTGATAATAATAATATTTTGACATTAGAATATATGTTTGTGTTTTATGTCTTTTTGTGGGACTAGCACGTTCTTTTTTTGTGTGTCATTGTAACAGGAAAGTTTCTTGTGTATTGAGCTAATTTTATGAACATACTTTATAAGGTCTCCCGAGAAGATGTAGCTGCAACTTGATTTGACATATGCTACTATTAATGCGTCATTGGCTATGTTTTGACTAGCAGTGCTGCCAAGGTCAAGTAACGGTTGCTAGGACAGCCCCGCAAAGAGGGGCTTGTTAGCTCTAACTACAGCTTTCAACCAATATTCTACAGCAGTAACCCAGTTGCCTAAAATTGGTTAACTTGTCTGCTTTTCCTTCCCTACTACTTTGCCCCACCGCGAAACTCTATTGCCTAAGGTACTCGGCTACTGATCCGCAGGTCGCATGATCGAATCCCGGCTGCAGCGACTACATGTTCGATGGAGGCGAAAATGCTGTAGGCCCGAGTGGTCAAATGAGGGTACATGTTAAAAAACCCCAGGTAATCAAGATTTCCTGAGCCCTCCACTACGGCGTATTTTTTAGTCATATAGTCGTTTTGAAACATTAAACACCACACATCAATCATCCTCTACTGTTTTTTCTCTCTTCTTTAACCTTTAGCAAACCATCCAGACTATTTCTCTTGAAACAATCTGAGTTTGAATATGTGAGAAGATGCATATTGTTCTCGTGTGTTTCCAATGGTGTACAAGAAAGCCATGTGCGAAGCAGTATACTTCTATAGTCGGTGAGTGGCTTCATATCGACATGTCTTTTCCTTGGTCCTCGGCTGTCGTTCGAGATTGTACACCTGAGCAGCAGCAAATTCGTGCCCGTAGTCGTGAAAACCTCTTGTGCGAAAAGTTTCGTTAGACATAGTTTCAGGCAGTCATATGCTTGGGCCCATCACTTAACAAAGGTGTCTGTCCAGTGAGAAAGTGCACTTAGGAGCGAAAACCTTCAGAAATATACGACTCTCGACCTCCAGTAGACGTGTATATAAACAGGTCAGTGAATGTCGGTCAACCAAGCGACAATTTTTCAAGGGGACCATGGTTGCTCTCTGTAAGCCTCACTCTAGGAGAGACAATCGCGCGCCCATTCTGTTGAAACTCCCTCCGGCTTCGTACTCAGCGACTGCTATTTTCGTTGTTCTTCATTTCCTGGTGACGCCCGGAGGCCTCGCATAAACATCTAAATGTCATTGAAGAAAAACAATTTCGCAATACGTCTCTATATATACCGCCAAAAAGCACACACGCACACGGCACCTGCATAGCACCCGGCAAAGCAGGAGAACGTTTCCCCCACGCTGCATCTACGCACTGACATTCCTATTATACAAAATAATAAAGCGGCTCCCCGTTGTCTGCAGTAATTGCCAGCTGTCAGCGTGTGTGCCAGAACAATGGTTCCCGAAAGTTCGCCGAAAGCTCATTTACATGTCGCGCACGCTTTGTTTCGCCAGTCGCCTTCGAGCCGTGCAGCGTGTGTGTATACTAAACGATGTAAATAATCTTTTCGCTCGATCGCCCCGTGCACGCAGACAGGTGGGCACGCACGCGGTGGTGTTGTTTCTTCAGGGTGGGCAAGGAAAGGACCCCCTAACGCAGCGTTCCCGATCGCCGGACCGTGCACCGCCACTTCGCACGTCCTTGAAGTCGCGGGTGGCCACCGTCCCTCTCCTTTCCTTGTAATGGTGCTATGTAGTGTAACCCATATCTGATCCACTGGTTCTCTGGCCGCTCAACGTTCGTCGGAATGGACGGCATGGCAGGCAGCGCGCCCGCGCGGGCCTACTTGCGAATGCGGCGCCGTCCCTTAATGACAAACACGCGGACCATTCGCGGGACGCGTCGTCGCTCTGTGACTGGGAAGTAAACAGTGCGCCATCTTTTCTTCTTAACGCTGAGAAGAGAGAAAGCGGCGAACCGAACCTCTCGGCATTCAGAAAAAGGAAGTAGAACATCGTTAAGGTGTTGCGTGGAATTATTTCTCCCATCCCTGGTTGTCTTTGTTTTTTTTTAAAGTACCCGAGATGCGGCTGTAAAAGTTCACGTTCTCTTATATATATATATATATATATATATATATATATATATATATATATATATATATATATATATATATATATATATATATATATATATATATATATATATATATATATATATAGAGAGAGAGAGAGAGAGAGAGAGGTCATTTCTTGAGCCCTCCACTACGGCGTCTCTGATAATCTTGGGACGTTAAACCCGACATATCAATCATACCAATATATAAGTCATCAGAAGAAGTGAATGAGCAAACGAAAGAACAATGCTTTATTGCCAACGTTACGGCCGTGGATGTATATATGCCCTGACCTATCTAGCCGCCTACAACTATTAGCTCTCATGGCCGTTTAGATAATGGTATCAATACCAAACTTGGTATGGCATAACATGACTGTATGAGAACATGTTTGACTAGTCGTAACAAGAAAATCATGACATGTATGTCATGATTTACATTTCAAGGTCCTGCAGCTCTTGTAGTGGTTTCGTTCACATGGTATGTTGCAAAACTCGTATGGTATGACATGATTGCATGCCCAACACAAGCGACCGAACCTAACATGATAATCATGATATGCGTGTCATGTAACAACATGACTACATGCCACGCTCATGATGCGATCGCGGCCGTTTCGCTAGCGTCACATATGCCAAATTTTGTATTACGCGACGTCAATGAAAGACGAAGATGTGTGACTGGTGCAAACATGATAATCATGAGATGCCTGTCATGTGAGAACATGACTACATACCATAGTCAAGGTGCCAATACATTTTGACGTGATGTGCTGCGCGTGCTCACCGGTGTTCATTTCGTCGCGTCACGCTAGCGTCAACGCCAGGCGCCGGTCTTGTCACATTCTCGCTAGCGCGCACCGCACTGCGTTGCTTTGACGCGTGCGCGTTTCAGCGCGTCCGGCGTCCCTCCGCCACGAAAAGAGGGAGACGTAGTGTTGTCTGGGTAACACATCAGCACGAAATGTAGCATGTCGCATTTCTCGCCGGTTGCCGTCGGGCCGCGCCGACGGACGCTGGTCGCGCCAGTCGCACCTTGTGTCAGCCTATATAGAGTGAATGCTAGCGTTTTGCTAACGTAGCATCCCTGTGCCCAGCGTGCGCGCTCGTCAACGCTACATTGGAGCATATTGGGCCCTTCATGATGCGCTCGCGGATGTTTTGCTAACTCCACATATACCAAATTTGGTGTTACGTGACGTCAATGGATAGCGAAAGTATATGATTGGTGCAAACATGAAAATGCTGACAAGTGTGTCACTGAAGAAAATGACAACATGCCACGCTCATAGCGTGCTCGCGGCCGTTTTGCTAGCTCCACATATACTAAATGTGCTATAACGTGACGTAAATAGATGACGAAGGTAAACGACACGTTTAAACATAATAATTATGAGACGTAAGTCATGTACGGCATCATTTACTTCCACCTCGTAACATTGTGCTGATTTTAAACTGACATATCAACCTTCCTCATTCGTGCTTTGCATATCATCGATTCCCACTCTGGGATCTGCCAATGTTTTCGTTTGCTCCTCTGGTTCATCTTTCATCTGATGACTTATAACTTGACCAAATCCAGGGAGACTTTCAAATATATTTATATATATAATTTTATGGCTACAGCACAGAAGACTAAATATAGTTCTAACCTCGAATGTTTCCTTCCTAGGATTATTCTTTTTCGCGGCTTTTCGCTCAGCGCCAAGGCTGGCCTCAATACATATCCTTACCAGGCAAAGCTAGAGTGCATCCTTTTCCTCTTTCCATTTTCAGGCGCCACAAGGTATGCGCAGTCGGAGCTGGTGAAGGTGATGACCTTTATTTCGAAGTGGAGTGCAGGCGAATCATTCATTGCAAGATTCATTGTATTCTCGAGAGAGCGAATAATATCAATCTGCTTTGGTATCTTTCTTCGTATGATATGGTCCGTATATCCGGCACTTTTGTGGCGCACGCTCGCCATAGTAGCTTAGTAAGTGCGATGTTAAAAACTCCAAGACACGCCTTCGGTTGTCGTGCATGGCGGCTGCATTCCAGTAAGAGGACAATGCAAAATCACCCGTACACTTGGGCATAAATGCTCTTAAAAAAACCGATAAAGTCGACGCTAATTCGATGGCACACGCTAAGTCCCATAGTAATGTCGTGGTTTTGACACGTAAAGCCCCACAAATTAAATGTTAATTTTTCGCAGGAGAAGCAAGCTGTCCGCTTGAAGGGAAAAGACTACAAGCTTTTCTTCAGCGGAAATTGCGGGAATCGTGTATACTTTTTTTTACTTTGACGGCCTGAACGATTACGGATGCCTCTTTGTCAAAAACATGACAAGGACTGCTCCTTGTTTACACTAACCTTGCGAGATGTCGGCAGTGTGGCCAGATGTGAAAAGAGAGTATATAAAATGTATGCGCAATGCTATGACAGCTGGCGCAACGCCATGACCACTGTCCTGCCACCTCCGCGGGTCTCGTAAAAGTATAGAACTTCGATGCTGTTTTCTCCTATTCCCTAGATTACCTGCGCACCACGCATGTCATAAGCTGGGAGTTCACTTCCAATGAATAGTACAATCATATAGCTGGTAATTATTTCGCTTGAGGCGAACAACGCAAAACGTGTTCAGATTGCTTTGTGCTGTTCGCCGAATGACAAGGCCACCTTACAAATAAGTGTGTGTGTGTGTGTGTGTGTGTGTGTGTGTATGTGTGTGTGTGTGTGTGAAAATTTTACATGTGAACACTTACAGAAGTTTGGCTTCGGCAAGTGTTCACATGTAAAAGAAGGTGAAGGTCACGGCAAGAAGAAGGTAAAGGAAACGGAGACTGACATGTGGAGAATCGGCATGATTAAGAAGTCCGCTCTAAAGATCTAGAGCAGAATATTGCCGCTCTAGAGCCGGATATTGCCAAGGAAGGAATCTATGATATTACTCGGGGTAGTTCTCTATTGTTTAGGCCAGGACGGGAGTATTGCGACCCAAGCCATATCGGGCCAAATACGAAGAGGTAGACATGGTATGCAGTGCGTGTGGAGAGGAAGAAGAAACTGCCGAACACCTGATAATGTTCTGCAAAGGCCTTCACCCTGTAGTTCATGATGATAGCGCAGAGTTTTTCAAACCACTGGGGTTTAGGGACAGGGAGGGCAAAATAGACTTTAAGTGGTAGAAATAACTAGAAGGAGGTTATCTGATTGGTGGCTAAAGTCAAGGCGCGAGTAGAAACTAAATCCTTCACTGCAAAAACCTAGTCCTCAACTTCACTATTTAAAGGGTGAAAAAATAAATCTTTGTTGTGGTTCACTCAGTACTACGGCTAGGTGGCATTAGCCGCCGCCCGATCTAAGGGGTACAGCCATATCAATCCATCCATCCATTCAAGCGGCGAGCCTCGGCAGGCGGCAAAAAATTGCACCGAGAGCGATCACCCTTGCCGTCTGATTTTTCTCCCGCTTTCGCCGCTCGAGAGGAGGTTTTTCCCGCTTTCTGTGTTGCTGCCTCGCCGCTTTGATCACCCCGCCTTCGGTGTGAACGAGCCTCAAGGGGTGCGCACAGACTGCCGCCGCCAGGCTGCAGCGCTCTGCTGCTTTCTTTAATATACGTCGATAGCCGGGCGGGTGTACATATACGGCTTCAATGTGTATTTGGGGCGGCCCTGTATTTTATATACGCGATACAGCCGCCGCTGCCGCAAACTATCTCCCTCTTTTTCCTGCATTTGTCGCCATTAATTCTGGACTCGGCGGCGGCAGGCAGCCACGCATCGCTTTGCGCTGGTCCGCGTGGCTGCCAAGCGGAGCACTTTAATACACTCAGATGCATTTTCGTGCATGCTATGCAGCGGCTGCGCTCGCGCTGATGAATCCAGCAGGTTCGTTCTGTTTATCTTTTCTGAAGGTCATTTTCCACTCGCTCGCTTTTTCATTGAGTCCCCAATTCGCAGCGAATTACTCGCGTCTTTCTTTGGCAACGAAATACAAGAGTGTGGATATATATTATCCATTTCTCCTCCACATGCCGGCGTTCAATGTCGAAGGAAAAAACTTGCGCATTCTCTCGATTCTCTTCTTTTCACCATGGTGGCTATGGTGTCCTCATATGTGTAACTTTCAATAGGGCTCCATCTTTGACCACGCTGCATTCGATTGAATGTAAAATAAACGGGAGACAGGCATGCTTTACGCCTGCGCCTATAAGCGCAGCTAATATATTGTTGGACGCACTGAAGGGCAAGACGCGATTCGTAAAGGTAATAAATAATCTGCGCGTATGTGTCTCCATCAGAAAAAAAATTATTTCTGGAAACTCGAAAATTGAGGACGTTCTGTCGCTATCTTATTATTCGATTTGTCCTGCACGAAACCAATTTTATTATAGATAAATATACCATCAATCATTAGGGAGTCGTGGGACCAAGAAGAGCGCTAACGTATCTATTTTAAAAGAAGTATATGTGTGCAAAGTCAAGCCTCACCGAAGAGAGTAGAGGCTACAGTTTCGTTTTCTTTGAGTTTTATAAAACTTTTCTCACAATTTCGCGCACGGCGCGGAATTATTCTAATTCTTATAATAAAAATTAAGTGACAATATCCAGATCAATCTTCGTCCACATATGTTTATGATTTTATTAACCGGGCTCCTTAACCTAACAGCTTTTGCATTTAGTTGCCATCGAAATACAGCCACCATTTTCTGAAATAGAACCCCAGCCTACGATCGATGACTTTCGCGAAAAAATTACGCCATCATCCGCTAAAGAGAATCATGCGTAGATGCGGAGCAGTGGGCGCTAACACTTACACTGATGGTGACGTTAGCGCTTATCACGGCGTTGCGCAGGAGAGAGTTACCTGAGGAGGCGCAAAACACGCTGTGATGAACCAGTGTTTTTTACTGGAACATGCCAATTGTTACTGATGGGCAGTCAGAGACAGAAGACCCCCATCAGACACAGAGACCCGCAGTCCACTTTTAGTTAACGCGGACGCTGCGAATTCCTATTGTTCGACAACGCACTGGAGAAATCTCTCACCGGCACTACCTTGGAGGTCAAGATCCAGTGCCCGTATACATATACGGCGTGGCCAGTGAAGGGTTGTGCAGTGCGAGTCGTCGCTTCTTTCGATCAAGGAACTCGTTAGCAGACGCTGCCTGTGTCAGCGTTGCGAGGCGACAGAGGGCGAGCGTAGGAAAGGATAGAGAAGGGGAGGCGACGTGCATGCGCATTGGTGGTTTAAACAACATGGGGATGAAGGCCTAGAGGGAGGGGGAGCAAGCGCAGGTTAGCATACCCTCTCTGTCAGCATTGCGAGGCGACAGAGGGGGAGCGCAGGAGAGGAGAGGGAGGATGCGCATGCGCAATAGAGCTCCCCTTAACGCCACTGGGAGAGATGCCTAGAGGAGAGGGAGGTACTGTGAGTGCAAAAAGCGGTAGGAGATAAGTGAAGGGAGTAACGCGCAGCTGTTGAAGAAAGGAAAGGAGGACAGTTGCGCAAGCGTAGCACGAGTGCTGACTACAGGAGACATAGCCCCTAGCAAGAAATGGTTCACATCTGAAGTTTCTTAGACATCGGACGGAACTGTTACAATGCACGACACTGACTCCACAGAACATAGGTGGCACGTCGTTGATTTCAGGTCAGCCAGAGTTTCGGCGAACCCGAGCTACCAGCGCGAGCATCACGAGACCGGCGAGCCGCGCTTCTTGCTGGTGATGATGATATTAGTGTCCGATGCCACAGCTTCTTCTCTTCTTAAAGAGAAGAAGCTGCAGTCGCTTGACTTTGGGACCCTCGTCTGCATACTACATTCTACGAATTTTGTATTTTGAATGAATGAATAAACTGAATGACTGAATGACTGAATCAGGAGCGCGTGGCTATCGCGTTGAGTGCCGCAAAGGTTGAGTGGCTGGAATCGGTGAATCGCTTGCTCTTTCACCCGAAAATTTTTGACGGGCCGATAGCGTGTCGGTGTCGCACGATTCGTCAACTGAAACGTCCCGCCGCCGCACTTGGTCGAAATGCCGCCGTTCCGTTCCCTCCATCGTGTCCACTGTGACCAAGCGCTTGCCCTGATGATCCCGCACTATACCTGGTAGCCACCTCTTCCGTGGCCGGAACATTCATGTCCAAACACGCTGTCCTACCGGTCATCGCTGTTCTCGTTCGTTGCACGGCTTTGCTCTAACAGCATCTGTGGTCAGCATAATGCAGTCGAGTTTCTTTCGTATTTGATACCCCAGCAAAAGCTATGCTGGAGGCTTGCCCTCTTTTGTTGGCGTGCGACGGTAACGGAACAAAAATCTTAAAAGTCGAGTTTGTAGCGGAATTTCTTCGTTTTTCTTCAAGCCTTCCTTCGACGTTCTTACGGCTCGCTCCACTAAACCATTTGATTGGGAATGATAAGGTGCTGTCGTCAAGTGTTTTATTTGGTTCCTCGCTAGGAAACTGTGGAATTGGAAACCCGTGAACTGAGGTCCATTATCAGCCACAAGAGTACGTGGTAGACCGAACCTCGCAAACACTTCCCTCAGGGCCTCCACTGTCACTTCTGCTGTTGCAGATTTTGTTAGAACTGCCTCTATCTTCTTTGTTTCGGCATCTACAACTATCAATACCATGTGCCCTTCAAGGAGACCTGCATAGTCGGTGGGCAACCGGCCCCATTTCTCTCCCGTCATGGGCCATGGTACAGGTGTTTGCCTGGAGGCATCGCCACAGCCTGTATACAAGCAGGACCTTCACGCATTAATCGCTCGATCTCACTGTCTATACTGGGAAACCAAAACAGGGATCTTGCAATGTTCTTCATGGTCGCTATGACTGGGTGTTTTATGAAGCAAGTCCAAGATGCGTCGATTTAGAGCCGCGGGAAGCACGATGCGGTGCCCCCAGTATACAAAGTTTTGGCAGTAAGTGAGGTCACCCTTCTTGCTGAATTGCGGCCGGAAGCAGCTCTGCTCCTTAGACAAAAAATTTGGCCAGCCTTCCTTAATCCAGAATTTAACTTGCTGCAGCAGAGAATTCATTTCTGTAAAATGTACCACATCGATGACACTGATCGCTTCTTTTTTCAGGCGTTCCGAGTACAGAACATACTCTGGCGGATTTTCCGTGCATGTATCGTGTATGTTCGGTAATGGCAGGCGACTTAATTAAGGCATCAGCATTTGACTTTTCAGTTACCCTGTGATACTTCAATGTGTAAAGATTATTGTCCAAGAGAAGAACCCACCTCTGAATCTTTGCCGCAGCCATGGGAGAAAGGGCTTTTCCTGGGTTAAACAAACCCGTCAGTGCATTATGATCCGTTACCAAAACAAAGTGATTAACATATAAGTAGTCCTTAAATGGCGTCATGCCGAATACAAGGGCCAATGCTTCCTTTCCTAGCTGCGAGTAGTTTCGTTCCGCTTTGGACAAAGTTCTGAAGCGAAATCCAATCGGATAGTCTGTGCCATTGATGCAAAAATGGTCGAGATTTTCACCTTCAATTAGAAATGACCTCGCAACTGCGGATCCAGGCCTGGCATTCATTATAGGGCGTTCGTTATCGTATTGCCCGGTGACTCTTCTGCACGAACCAACCCCAATATTGCATGTATCCTTATACAGACAGCTAAATAATATTTGTAGGAGGTCACTATGACTTTCAGCTTCTTGGATGAACTGCCACGGTATGAAAATGAACTCCCGATATTAGCCATGTGTGTTAAGTTTGGTGACTCTGCATGTATCTTGACGCAATTGTAGACTGCGTTGGAACAGGGAGATCACACAGGTTTGTCTTTCCAGTACATTTATATAACTAGCAAAGACGGCCAGTGAATAAA
The DNA here is from genome assembly GCF_043290135.1 of Rhipicephalus microplus. Taxonomy (NCBI): domain Eukaryota; kingdom Metazoa; phylum Arthropoda; class Arachnida; order Ixodida; family Ixodidae; genus Rhipicephalus; species Rhipicephalus microplus. Next base: position 389,911,655 of record NC_134710.1, read on the forward strand.
AAAAGCACTTGCAAAAACTCTGTGCAGAAAGCACTTACGAAAAGCATGTGCCAATTTAAGGACTGCATATTGCTCATATGCAGGGAAATTTTGCTCTTGTACCAATTATATCGTACTTAATAAATGACTACGAAGTTCTTTTTAAATACAAGGGTCCTGCTTCGGGGTTTTCCTTTTGTCCATTCTTAGTTTTTGTAGAAAGACGAAAAGAACAAAAAGCTGGCAGATCCCAGGTACAGTGGGAACCAATGATATGCGAAGCACGAATGAGGAAGATTGATATGTCACATTAAAATCAGCACAACGGTACGAGGCAGACATAAATTACGCCATACATGACTTCTATATCATGAATATCATGTAATAGGACGTGTCATTTACCTTCGCCCTCTATTAACGTCACGTGATACCAAATTTTGTATAAGTGGAGCTAGCGAAATGGTCGCTAGCACGTTATGAGCGTAGCATGTAGTCATGTTTTACATAATACGCATGTCATGATTATCATGTTTGGACGTGCCATTAACCTTCGTCGTTTATTTACCGCCACGTGACACCAAATTTAGTATATGTGGTGCTAGCGAAACAGCCGCGAGCGCGCTATGAGCATAGCATGTAGTAATGTCTTACATGACACGCATATCATCATTATCATGTTTGGACGTGTCGTTAAGCTTCGTCGTCCGTTCACATCACGTAATACCAACTTTGGTATGTGTGAAGCTAGCGAAACAGCCGAGAGCACGCTATGAGCGTAGCATGTAGTCATGTTTTACATGACACGCATGCAATGATTATGATGTTCGGACGTGTCATTCACCTTCATTGCCCATTTGCGTCACGTAATGCCGAAATCAGTATATAACGGCCACCAGTATAAAACGGCCACCAGCGCATCATGAGCATGGCAGGTGGTCTGACACTATCTCATGATTATCATGTTGGCACCAGTCATATACCTTCGTCCTTCATTCACGTTCCTTTATACCAAATTTGGTATATGTAAAGCTAGCAAAACGACCGCGAGCACACCATTAGCGTGGCTTGTAGTCATAACTTAGATGACATGCATATCATGATTTTCATGTTAGGGTATGTCACTTCGTTTCGCGATGCAGTCATGTAATACCATACTAGTATTGGAATATGTCATGATAACAAAACCACCGCAAAAGCATCAAGACTATGAAATGTAAATTATGACATTTATGACACATATATAATGATTTTCATGTTATGACTAGTCACTTATGCTCGTCATACAGTCATGTTATGCCATACCAATTTTGGTATCGATATCATTATTGAAATGACCAGGAAAGCTAAATGTCGCAGGTGGATAGATAGATAGATAGATAGATAGATAGATAGATAGATAGATAGATAGATAGATAGATAGATAGATAGATAGATAGATAGATAGATAGATAGATAGACAGACAGACAGACAGACAGACAGACAGACAGACAGATAGATAGATAGATAGATAGATAGATAGATAGATAGATAGATAGATAGATAGATAGATAGATAGATAGATAGATAGATAGATAGATAGATAGATAGATAGATAGATAGATAGATAGATAGATAGATAGATAGATAGACAGACAGACAGACAGACAGACAGATAGATAGATAGATAGATAGATAGATAGATAGATAGATAGATAGATAGATAGATAGATAGATAGATAGATAGATAGATAGATAGATAGATACGCTCAAAGTCACCGAAGTTCACTAAGAAGTGCTTCACATTTAAAAAACTCATGCACATGACGATGTGTCAGATGTACGCTGATGGATCTGCCGTCGGTGCCAAGGCGTTCTGGATGCCACTACTATATATCTGCACTATTATTTACGCCGATGCAGAGGGAATTAACACAAGGAATGTGCATGGCCTTTTACGAGACCATGAACTTCACAGCCGTACCATCGAAGCACAGGCGCCGCTATTAATAGAAGTTTCGCTACGCGGACTATTTCGAACACATTGTTCTTTGTAAAGGGAAACGTTTTCGTTTTGGGGCCATAGAATAGAAGAAGATTTTAGTTTTGCTCGTTGGTCAACGACGTCGATTATTCGGCGGTGCACTCTTCGCTGCGCACGTGCTGACCCTTTATGTACACAAATACATAAGGGGGCCACTAAAGTTGCTTCATCTGTCAGATCAGGCTTTCTTTTCTAGACACACATCGGCGGTCAGCGCTGCCGCAGTTTGCTCGGTGTGATTTTCATTGTTGATATTCGAACCAGAATGCGGTGGATGCGACCTTGGCGAAGTCCCACTTCCTGGTTTGGGAAGCATGGCGTCTCCATCCGTCTCGTGCAAGGACTCCACGTCATCCGCAACCCCGACAAGCCGAGACAAGAAGGCACGCCAGATTGGGAACAAAAGCGTGATTCGTTACGCACCAAAGAAGCCGCAGCTACGAGAGAGAGAACGCTCGCACGCGTGCGGGCGTTTCCTTTCTTTGTCACGAAGAAGGCTCGATCAAAGTGGGCAGACGCATAGGCGGCACACTTTATTCCGCTTTTACTGCCTGCCCTGTTCACACAGCGACACGTGCGGAGCATCAATTTTCTTGGGTGTTTATTTCCTGACGCGCGAAACAGATTGAAGCATGCCGATATCGAACGAAAGCTGGTGGCTTCACTTTCTCTTTTGTTTTTTAAAGCTGTCTATATTTTGAACTAGCAAAACGAGGTTGAGAGAACGCTGAGTCGTGAAAGGTGGCTATTCTTCAGATAAGTAGCTATATTGATCCTTTCTTTCTTTCGTTAATTTCGTGCAAATATTGTAACTTGCTGTAGAGTGTCACAGCGTGGTCTAGTACGCAATTAGGCTTGCTAGATGTTGTTCTCCTTGTAGGACAGGAAGGGTAACACGCGAATGGCAAGAAAAAAAGAAACAATAACATCATTTTTTTATGTTCATTCTCGGCGTTGTTACGTTTCACCCTGCAATTCGTCTGGGCAGACGCCATTGTGCGTAAACCAGTCTCCTTGGGATGCTTTCGACCCCATCGGCGCCCAGTCTGCAAGACGCTGTCCTGTAGATGTTCCGGGTAGCAGTCGGGTCTCAACTAAATCTTCGGGAGACACGCCTTTTGTTGAACGGGCTCGAACAGCGTGGGACGGCACCACTGTGGCTGGTCTCATTAAGTCGGCCTCTCGACTAGGCTATTGTCGTCGCCGACGTGAAGTCGTCACAAAAGAACCGTCAGCCCTGAAGCGTAGGAAGACGTCGAAGAAGCCGTCCCCAGGATCGAGCGTTTGGACTGCCATGTTCGAGAAAGTTCTCGAAGTCTGTTGCTGAAAGCAGCCATGGACCGCTGCTGACGTTCGGGTCAGCGGCCATCTCCACGGAGCAGCTCAACTTTCCCTCTCCGGACTCGACCTTCTCACCCTGCGGTGCCTTCAAAGCGTGGGCCGGGTGCGTCATTGTGTGGTGCGCTGGTGCTACCATTGGACCTTTTCGCCCAGCCGAGTGGTGCAATATCTGCACCTTTTCTGGTGGGTGATCCATTGATACTTCATCACCTGATTTGTGGCGAGAGTGGTCACCGCCTTCTTCGGACCTTCACTTAAGGAGATGGCGGGCTATAAAAGCCGACGACATTAATAATCACAAGCTGAATCATGAACTGAATCTCTGTTGTACATATTGCGGGATCTACTTAATCTCTGTACAGTTCCTATCTTTCAACTATCATGTAAATAAAGCTTCATTCTTTCTCTCCTAACACGTCCCATCACTGGCGAAGATAGGCTATGCGGACGACGGCGGGGAGCCAGCTACCTTGAAAAAACCCACCAAGTTATGGGCGTTACACTGCATGCACCCATGTTATCACGATGTTTATACGCTAATCTTCGGGAACGCGGTAAGAACCAACGCGTTATCGTGCCCTGGTGAGCCGCCATGCAGCAAATAATCGGTAATTACAAGGCGTGGAACCACCTTGGCGCCTTCGGTTGTATAGGAGACATGCATGCACTGCACTGTGGCCTGTTTCTAACACGATCAGCCGCCATTTATACACACGGGCGCTCGAGCAGTTATTTACGAGCGCTCCCTCTAAGGGCAAATTCCACTGGTAGATCCGGAGTGGCCACCGAAATCTTGGAGCGAGCACTCGGAGTGTGCCAAACGAGATCTGCGAGTGGAACAAGTGAATGCCCCGAGTGAGGTCTCTACGGAAGTTTTTTACGCATACGTCACTAAACCGGTACTGCAAACTATGTTCTTTTCTGCTCTCGACGTTTCAATGACAACTGTACAGAGACTATAATAGTATTCTAACCACTGTAACAACTGTGTCGCCACTGCAAAGCACGTATTTTGACCACGCAGTTTCGCGGAAAGCAGGGCAACCGCTTCCTAATTTTAGGAATGTAAACAAGCGCACAGGATTACTAGACCGCCTCAGAAAACACTGAGGGCAACCTAGCTGCCAGACTGTAACCGGAAATGATGGCAACGCATTCTCGGAGTTCCGGCAAAATCCGTCTCTGCAAGACGGAGCACCCGGAATGCTCCGTCGCGGAGTTGATTGCTCCGAATCTTCCAGTGGAAAATGCGAACTTGCTCTGAATCTACCAGCGGAACGTAGATTGTCAGCTTTGGAGCAAGAAAATTTGCTCCCGTTCGACGAGTGGAATTTGCCATAAGGTCACTGGGCGTTCATAAGCCGAGAACGCCTTCTTTCTCTGAAGTGCGGATTGTGAATATATCCACACTGCAGGTGAGCCTTCAGACTGATGGATGGTCACGTGCGTGTGACGGGTCGATGTGTCCCTCAACGCCTGCGCTCTCAGCTGGGGCAGTTATTGCTGTGAGCAACAACCAAGGACACCACGCTAGTATAACTGGCACAAAGGACTCCGGTAAAACGCGCAGGTGGTGTCAACGCGCGATGGTAGCCCTCCATTTTGGCACGATAGCCGCAACGTCTGTAGAGGAGGTGGAACTATGTCTTTTATCTCAGACTGGCGGCTATTATGATCTCTACTTTGTGTCTAACGACGAAAGTTATATTTATAGAGGTGCGAAGCGCCTGTTGGGAAGTTTACGCCGAACTGCAATGCAGCATACTATCATTCATGCGAGCATTGCACACATTGCGCGTTATGTAACGATTCCTTCGCGTAGCGAAAATGTTACAAAATCAATAAAAGTCTGCTCCAGGTCGAAACAAAAAGATTGATAATAGCCACGCATGCTTTGATATGCGCCGTATTCGCTCTCTTGAACGCCTACAATACGAACGATGTTATTCCTTCTCTCACACTTTATTGTCGTTGTCGGCGAGAAAGGGCGCTCACTCATTGATCAGGCTGTTCACTCATAGCTGAAGGACTGACAAATGGCGTAACATATAAACACGGCGGAAACTATACCTGCACGGGTGATCGAAATCCGAGAACAAGACAACCACGCAGATCTGTAGTTTGTGCGATCAGTCGGCCCGGCACAATGAAAGTGCATACACCGACTCCCGGTCATGCGCAAAGGGTCACGAAAAGAAAAAAAAAATATACCAGATGGTGAGATAGCAGAGTATTTCTGTGTGGCACACACACACTCACGAAGGTGCGTTCAGCGCCAACTGCTGCACGTGACGGTGTGCTCGTGCAGGGTTTCGGGAGGCCGAAAGAATTGCGCGTGTTTGCTCACAGAACGAACTGAACGCGCCCCACTTGTTCCGCTCTTCTCTTGACAGAGCGGGTGCAGGGTAGTTGATCGACTGACTGCTGGGGCACCGCATCGTCTCCGTCTGGGCCAATGTGTGTGGAGTTTGGTTGAGTGTTTGCCTGATGAGGGAGAGATGAATTGCGTAAACACACGCAGCTCTATTGTGTCATAATAAAACATACTGCTGAACCATGGGGCGAAAGGGCGATGCATTCTTGTTGTCCTTAGAGGAATAAGCCGGCGCTAGTGTTTCATTACGAGTACACTCAAAGATGTAACGGTGCGGGCGCTCATGTTGTTGTGTCTTTCTGTGTCCTCGTAAGAAAAAAAGGGCGGGTGGGTTTACTTTCACGAAGAGTGAATACATGTGTGGGCGGTTCGTGCCGTGTTTGGCCAAAAGTCGAAATCACCTAGCTCTTTCGTAGGACAGACGCTTGCGTCACGTTCAAGGTATGTATAAGCTTCGCGAAAGTTTCCTGACACCAAGAGATGCTTGAAAAACCGATTTCCCGCCGTTTCTAAAATATAGGGCTGCCACACATGATCTCCATAATTGCTGTGTTAGCAACACAACAATAGTTTACGAAAGAAGGCACAATTTCACATCATAGTTTTTAATTGTGGCGATGTTAGTTCAGTTAAATGTGTACAACCTACAGCATGCCAGCTGGTAATGCTATTGTGTAAGCGAACTCCGGCATATGCACGGCGGTGTGCGCATTATTTGAATTTGGTCTGGTGTCCTTGTCGTCGCTTTTCCTCGCCCTTTTTCTTTCTTACTTTATTTATTTCCTTATCAATGCGATTTCACTGTTTACAAAGTGCAGAAGCGACAAGACAACATTGTATAGTTCTAGCTGTGGTCGCATTCTCTATGGAGACAAATAGGCTGAGGCCCATGTACTGTGCAGCGGTGCCAGAGCAAGTTGAAAAAGACACATTTCCTGAGCCCTCCACTGTGGCGCTACCCATATACATATTGTGGTATTGGCATAAATATCCGCCCCGGCCCCAATTGATTATTAGATCGTACTTTCAGAAGATTGCACCTCTATTCGAACGCACAGCTTATCTGACGCTTACAAATCAACGGTCACCGAAAATGGAGCCTATAATGAGTGCAGCAGCAAAAGAATACCAGAGAGAGAGCAGCTGTTCTCTCAAAAAGAGTTCCGCTAAATTGCTTGCTGAACAACTAAACAAAATAAAAATGACTTTCCGAATGATTAAAATGAGGTATTAAAACGCGCAACTATTCCAACGTCCTCATTTCATAGTACAAGATGAAGAAGAGAAGAGACGTCAGACTCTGTTCCTCTTGCGTGTCGCCCCTCAACCGCGTCTTATGAATTAAACCCGTTCTCTCCCTGCGCGTGTCAGGGCCGGTTGCGCAACTCGCACGCAGCGGCTCGTGCTAGTTTACTCATCCTGTGTCACTCGCGCAGGGCATCGACTGTTTGGCCGTTTCGCTCCTCCCGTTCTACGGAACCGTCGACCCCGTTATACGGACGCCGCCCGGTGACAAGCGCGGTGATTTCGTAACTTGTTCGAAGGAGTCGGACATCGAAACAGGCTGGCCACGAGAGGAACGAAAATTTTGTGCGTAGACGTTGGCATACCATACGGCCGCGCGAGGAAGCCAACCAAATCATGGGGGATTTTCGAAGGATGCGGCCGACAGTCCATCGTGACTCTCGTACATTTCACTGTGTAACTGTTGTTACTTGATGTTTTTTCTTTGTTTCCTGGCACGCTCATTTGAGAGAAATGAGCTTTATTAATTTCGACGCCTGCCTCGTGTGCTCCGAAATTTGCGAAAAACGGCGGCGATTCTCAGCGCGGAAGCCGCCGTGCGTCTGCGAACGTAGTATAGATAAAGAACAGCTTTTATCGACAGATTCTATCTCTTCCTCTACGCTCCCAAAATACAGGTTTGGGAACTGTGTATAGGACCGTGGGTGCCAATGAATCTGCGTCGTTATTCGTAAATCCTCTGGGCTGGGCGTACGAAGTATTTCTCTTTTCCTTTTTTCCTCCCTCCTTCTTGGCAGGCTAACGTGCCAACTGGTACACGCTTTGGGCCACGCAGATAATCTGCCTCCGCCGTCGGCGAAGGCGGAATAGGAATGCTCGCTCAATGCCGCAAGTTCGCTGGCACTTCCCACGGGTGCAAAGATATGCAAAGGCGTGGCCCGCGTTCAGCACACACGAAGCACGCAAGGACGCCGCGGAGTGTACACCAAAGCAGCAGCGACAGACTGCCTCTCATTTATTTTCCATTTTTTCCGTGTTAGCTCATTCAAGCGAACGCGATCAAGGACGGCGGAACGAGCCATTCGCAAGCCTGCCCCGGATAATAATTTGGACAGAATACTTAACGTCGACAAAGCAGCTGTGCGCCGGCCTCCTTTTCGCGGAAAATGCGCTGTTCATACTATGTTTCTGAGCGATTGCATAAAAGACACCTCCGTTTGCGAGTGTGGGTCAAAATAGGAGTATTTGACACAAAGGCTGCTATAGTCAAGGGCTGGACTTCGACATACTAAGGTTCAGTTAGATTCCTTTTCTTTGAGTCAGTGGGGATGGGCAAAAAAAAAAAAAGCACGGTACACGAGACTTTTCATGCAGTCCTGCAAGTGTTTGTGAGAGATCGAGAGTACCTGCTCGTGCAAGCAGATGCCTAACAATTTTTAAGGATGTTAAGTGTGGTAATGCTACACCGATACCTGTGTTGTTCATTATTGTGAACATCTTAGCGTGACTCACCGTGGCGCTCGTATCGGTATTTGCCACGATCGATCAATTGATTTTCTTACGTGACTCGATGTTTCATTCAATCCATGCCAAAGAATTCGATTAGTTCACTGTTTAAAGTCACGCGTACCAAAGCGTACGTACGATTCTTTAATTTCTCCTTCGTATCGGCTGATCGAAGTCACGTAAATCAAATGAGGCAACCGCCACCACACGCGCGTAATATGGAAGGCGTTTCCGCATACTCAAGTAATCTTCCTTCGATGACGCTCAGTGGGGTATCAGGTGCGATTGTCCTGTTTAACAGCAACGCTGCTATCTGATGAGAAATATCAAGCCTACTATGAAGGGGCAGAAGGCAACAGGCTTTACAAATTGCACATACTTTAAAACGCGATAGCGTTCAGGAGCTCGTTTCGCAGAAATAACGGTGTCGGCATCGGCGTCGTTGGTTGTGAGCGAAAAAATCATCATCTTGTGGGTGACCTGAAAATCGAGAAAAATGCAAATAAAATGGATTGTAAAGAAACTTTGGGTCTAAGTGGGCATCGAAGAAGGGTCGCTTGCTGGAAAAACGCGTGTTTTACTTCATAGCCTTGCGTCCTTTTTTTCTTGCATAGTATTCAAAACAAATGCAGTTTTATGACCAACTACAGCTTCATCCGGACTGGTATACAGAGTTCATAAAATGTGCTGCTCAAATACCCCTTTCGACATTGTGTTGTATGGGATTTGCTTTGTAATGTCCATTGTACACTTGTCGAAGTGACCTTGACTGTTGTGTTCCGCTATGTATATACGTTAACAGACACGCGTCCGCCTGTGAATACCGAGAATACTTCCTCGCTTGGAAATGCAGTGACAGTAACTTTCATGCTTTACAACACGTGTCCTGTATACATGCCTCTCAATACAACAATAAATATTGCAGTAACAATGCGTGTTACAAGCGTTCATTGCCATCGCGCTTCATAGCCCCGCCACGGTGGTCTAGTGGATAAGGTACTCGGCTGCTGACCCGCAGGTCGTGGGATCAAATCCCGGCTGTGGCGGCTGCATTTCCGATGGAGGCGGAAACGTTGTAGGCCCGTGTACTCAGATTTGGGTGCACGTTGAAGAACCCCAGGTGGTCAAAATTTCCGGAGCCCTCCACTACGGCGTCTCTCATAATCAAATAGTGGTTTTGGGACGTTAAACCCCACAAATAAATCATCGGGCTTCATAGCGCGACATTATCACAAAGAATTTATGATTTAAAGCCAGTCACCCACAACAAAAGGCACACACGTTACGGCGTCTATTCCCTTAAGAACACGCACTGGGTGCGTAGCAAGTTTGAAAAGATTTCGCGAATAGAGTGTTTGAAGTACGCACACGATATCATTATCGCATTCAACTTTTGAAGGCGAAGGTATAGGAATGCTCTAATTTTTATTACTAGAAGAAACTAGCGCCGAAAATGGGACACATATGCACAAGATACACAATATGATTGATATGTGGGGTTTAATAACCCAAAATCACCATATTTTATGAGAGACGCCGTAGTGGAGGGCTCCGGAAATTCCGACCACCTGGGGTTCTTGAACGTGCACCCAAATCTGAGCACACGGGCCTACAAAATTTCCGCCTCCATCAGAAATGCAGCCGCCGCAGCCGGGATTCGAACCCGCGACCTGCGGGTCAGCAGCCGAGTACCTTAACTACTAGACCACCGCGGCCGGGCGACAAGATACACAATAGGCAAGGATGAACGCTCCATTATGTTTGTATCTTGATTATCTGTAGGTTGTTTTAGGCTAAAATATTGTATAGTAGTAATGTGTAACCAATCAGCCTAACAAGCAGTCTATCTGACATACTTTTATAATTGAAAGCTTAGTCGATATACTGGCACCTTCGGGACAAGTGGTAGTTACGTCAAAGGTGAATTAGCTGAAGCCCCTCTGAAACTATTGCTAGCGTTGTCTGTTCGCAAACACGGAAATGCGAAGTAGTTTAAAATGCATATATGAGTGGTTTCTAACGCAGGGTGACTTCTTGTACTTTCTCGCTTTTCTGTTTCCCATAAATTTGGAGGCAACGTTTGTAACATAGAATGACGCCTGCGTATATGTAAAATAGGCGAGAACTTCAACAGGAATGAAGAGACAATTTTTATTGCGCAAGCCCTGTGTCGTTCACTCTGCAACTCAAAGCAGCATTGCCATTGACGGAGTCGCGTTTTCTTCCCCTTTTGTTCTTACTTCTCTGTGCCGGTTGTCTTCCCCGCACAGGAATAGGGCTGGTCCCTTGGTACTAGCAAATCTCCAACACCAAACTGACTCCTTTGCAATTTTCTTCTCGCGTATGCTGTGCGAATAGCGGCACCTCTGAAACACCGTGATCTATGTACTATGCACTGTCTGGTATTTTTCCAAATCTCAAAATTTTCGTCTTCACTTTTATGTGTTGTGATGCAACACAGTTTATCTGCAATGAGATATATCGTGCATACAAAGCGTCTTTACTCATTCAAATCAAGCTCAACAAGAGAAAAAAATGATCGAGGCGAATTTTTTTAGGTAACTCGATGAATCTATCAGCAAGCGCAGAGAGAGAATAGACAGCGGTAATCACTTGCACGTTCTGACTGAAGTGTATTAACAATCTGATAACGAAAAGTGAATTTAAAAAATCATCCCGCCTGCGGGGACTGAATCCACAATCCTCGCATTACTGCAAGGTGTCGTATACAAATGTTTCATTGGGTATTTTGATCACAAAGTAATAATCAAAAACATTTTTCTAGGAAGAAATGTCAAGACTGCTTCATTTTGTGAAGGCCAAGTAATGGTGCATTTTGCCACTGTTCGGTCACATTTTTCCTCAGCTTTAAATTGCGGAAGCATTACCTGGAAGACCCCGCCACCCATGTAGCATGCGTGCTCTGCATTAACCGTTGCGTTAGTTTAGCAATCTAATCACGCAATTTATACGTTCCCAATGGCTTGCATGTACGCATGTCAGTCAATGCAATAAAAATTCGATTTTAACAAGAAACCAAAATTTATTTTTCGGGCATTCCTGTACAGGTAACGGTCTGAATACACGCAGCGACTGACGAAACACAAATATGCCGCAACGTGGAGCCCCCGCCGCTGCATCCCTTCGAAGGAAGCGTCAGGCCATCAGAAAAATTGCGCAATGCAATTTTGTGGAGTAAGCGCTATACATGCGAAATGCGGCAGAGTGAAGCGCACGCAGAATGGCATCTGTTACCGCGTTAGGTATACGAAATGACAAAATTATAGATAAGGTGAACCGGGAAGTATGGGAAGTATAGATAAGGTGAACCGGAAAGAACACATGGAGGAGGCAAGAAACTCGCATTGCGCATTGCGATTGAAGCCCATTGTGTCGGTCCAACACGCGATCAAAACGTCAGAGCACGCGGTAGGTTTTAGTAATCCCGGCGGCCTTCTGTTTTCGAACCTCCTCAGTGAGCTAGCCGATCTCCGTCGACGGAGCGCCCTTGGGGACTCGCTCAATAGATTCCGTGCCAAACGGTTGTGCCCTCGCGATGTCCGACGACAGTGCAGCTCTGGCCGACTGGGTTGGTCCTGCGCCACCTCCTGACGCCGGTCCCCTACGGCGACGTCAGCGTAGCTCTGGCCGACTGGATTAGCCCTACGCCATCTCCTGTTGCCGACAAGAGCTCTCGCCAGTGGTGCCCCGTCCTCTGACTCCTGTGATCGTGTTTCATCTTTCCTATCTTCTCTTTACTTCCGTCACTCCCGGCCCCTGCGCCTCGCACTCTCCTTCCTCTCTCTCTCTCTATATATATACATTTTAATCCTATCATTTTAATTCCTCCTTACCCCCATTACTTGTGAGCTACTGTTGAGGTGTCGCACCAGACGCAGACAGTTACGGGGCTCACTTTTCTCTTCTTTTCCCTTTAAGAACCGCCTAAGTAGAGAGCACCCTCTGATTAAGCTTAAAAACAACCAGGCGCTATACACTGACGTCTCGGCAACTCTCGTTTATTCCGCGATCGCATCGCATAAGGACACCTGTCAGGCTGATACTGCTGGCTTCGAAACGGGTTGGCTTGCTAAGGCCACCTGGGTGACGCAATGCTCGCTCTTCTCCTCTTCCTTATTACAAGCTGCGCGCAAAGAGCTGCAATTGTCAGGCATCAGACAGAGCGAAATCAAATATTTTTTCGGTTATTACAGCAAATGTTGCGGTGTGCTTCTGATAGCACGCCCACTTCCGTCATTTTTTCCTTCAAAAGATTATTGATGTGTGGGGTTCATCATCCCAAATTCACCATATGTATATGAGAGACGCCGTAGTGGAGGACTCAAGAAATTTTTACTACCTAGGATTCATCAACGTGACCGAAATCTGAGCACACGGGGCTACAGCACTTTGCCTCCATCGATCGAAAATGCAGCCGCTCTTGCTGCGATTCAATTCCGCGACCTGCGAGCCAGCGGTGGAGTACTTTAATCACTATATAGGCCACTGTGGCGGGGTTTTTCCTTGAAAAGAATGCCAGAGCAGTTTTTTTTTTCAACGGTGGGGGGGGGGGGGGGGGGGATAAAACCATACTTTACACAGGTTCGTGCGTGCATTAGTATGCCAGCTTGTGTACGTACGCCAGCGAAATTTGAAAATTTGCGAAAAAAATTGAAACGAGCCCCCCCCTCCTCTTCCTCTGGCTAGGGCCCTGCCCGAAAGTTTCTACATGAATTATGCTTGAAGCAGTATATTTGGTAACTCAAACATGAGGCTCCCTGGAAATCCAAGGGCTGTACCAGAAATGCACTGCAATCGATCTTGCGTATTCTGTTTACGTCTTCCTGAGCACTGCAACCATACTTTGAAGTGGCTCGTAAGATATCAGAAATTTGAGCTTTTCGGGCAAGCCACCCTTAAGTTCAGTAATGATTTTGACAATACCTTGGATGAAAGAAAAATGAAGGAGGAAAAAAGTGAAGAGACTAGAGGTTGCTACAAAAAAAAATGTGGCTAAAGGCTGCTGGAATACTACAGCGACATACTGGAACCCTTTACGAGGATGTCGCTGGCATACGCTACCCGCAATCGCATTTTAATCACCGTTTCAGGTACGTGTCAAGGAAACTGAGCTATAAATATACTCCGCGCGTTGTAACGGTGACGCCTCTCTGAGTGGCCGCAATATTCGTGCAGCCTTTGGCATTTCAGTCATTTCACACCGCTTTTATTGCCCTTCTTGGGATAAGCGCACATGACATGCACTGGAGGAACGGTGTATGTGAACACAAAAGTTGTATCTCTATTTAGCAGAATGCATGTGGCGTTGGACGAGTTGGTGCTTGTAGCATAAAAACAACAAAAAAGAAAGAAAGAAAACCGGATATTGGCACCCTATCATCTCTTCTCTCGCTTTTCTTTTTTCCTCGTTCTGAGTTCGTGCTACAAATATATCGTTGTAACTTGATATCAGCAGGCGAATGTGCACAATTTTAAAATGCAAAGAAAAAGACACAGGGCGTAAGAAAGTGTCTATTGAAGGGGGGTGGCTATAATAGCACCTGTTTGATAGCGAGAAATCCGGTATAGTCAAGGGCGTGCGCACGGTATACTGCTTCGGAATCCGCCAAAGGCCAAATACGTACTTTACAGCGTTACTTATTGCAGCCGAATGTCCCAAAAGTCATACTACAAACGTCACTAACTTTGACGGGTTTTCTGAATTTGCTCTCACTGCCTGTTCCATCATCCCCAGCAGCGCTAGAGGCTTTCTGCGACGTAGGCCAGACCAGCGACTCCTCTATTTTTTTGAGTGCCCTGGCGAAGGAGCGGATTTCAATGGGAAGCAGCCGTCCATGGCCTCCGAGATTGCGAGCGCGCGGCAGGGTTCTCTCCGGCCGTCCCAATCACCGCACTCCCCAGCAAAACCAGCGAGTATCGCCTCACCCATCCGGCTACCGCGAGGGGGCGCGTTTAGTGTGGGTTCTCGAGCGGCGGAGACCACAACAGAAAGCAGAGTGCACGGGATTGCAGCGTGCGCATGATTTTTTTTTTTTTTGTAGCGTGTGCGCAAAATCACCGACAAGTCTTCTGACTGCACTGAAAGCAAGTATTTTTTTCTGTTACTGCTTTTATATTGGTCAAATTGTCAAGTAAAAGCTTTGCAAATGCTGAATTTAGGTATTATTTCGTCTGTGACACAGGCATTCTAGCACTCCCCCTTCCTGTAGACGCATATGTGGGTGAAGACTGGGCTAGTTATTGTCGTTGAATCATATTACTCTCCTGTCGTTAGAAATCGTTTTACTATTTTATCGCGTACCGATATTCATCACGTGGTCAACGAAATGCCACTTATACGCTGGATAATTAAGAGCACTGATCGTGCCACATATTAATCCGATAAGTAATTTTGCCGGAATATTGTGAAAGGCCACGATTAGCTGACCTGAATTTACTCCACAGGTTATACACAGTGAAAGAGCTTAAGCTATCATCGTCTCCTTTTTTGCCATCTGTATTTTGATTATGATTTGTGTCTTGTACAATAAAACAATAAAACAAATTTAGAAAATGGAAAAAAATTGAAATTGAGTATAATGGCAATATCAATATCTTGTTCATATACAGTTATCTCTACTGTATTGAAATCAAAGGGTCGCACATGCGGCCGAATGGTGTCTTTCAGAAAACCAAGTTTTTGTCGAGGTAGACTACTGTAGAACAAAAAGGATCGGGCTGTCATTTTTTTCTTTTTCGCCAGTGCCTCCCCCCTTCCTACTATACAGCCCGGGAACTTTGAAGTATACTTTCGAGCACATGCGGATATCTTGCAGGGTCATTCTAATTTGAACTGCTCTAATATGGACGGCGCCAATCTACAGCAAAATTAGAACTCCATTTGACAATATAACGCCCAAGCATTCACTTTGCCTCCTGTACACTCTGACCCGACATTTACAAACGAACACAAAATTACATACAAGCGCAAAACCATTTTTTTTCGCCACATATAAGCTTCGCCAACAGCGCAGCAGCCTTTTCAACCAAAAGAAAAAGCGCCGTGGTGCGGAGAAAAAAGTGGGCCACGCCCACCTCTGGAAACATGCGCTCTCCGTTCCATGCGATTGGGGCCCTCCGCGCGCCCGCAATCTCGGAGGCCATGAGCCGTAGATGCCAGTGCGGCGTTTCGCCGCTAGGCGCCGCAACTAGCGTAGAGATGCCGCCACGTCGTCTTTCGTGCAAACGAATGCCGCGGCTGCATGCGGAGCTGCTATATGGCTCGGTTTTCGGGTGTATTAGCATTGTTTAAGACGTAATGGAAACTTGGAAACGAGAATCGTGAATCACTTGTTCTGGACACCCAGCTCATTTCAAATGCGTGTGTCGTTGGCGACTATTTGATCGAGGCGCTCACGCATCGTCTTAGGCCGATACCAAATAGCTGATGCTAGTAATATACGGAGGATCGTTTTGTCACCGTGGCGTTCGCTTGACTGAGAGTTGCTTTTTTTCACTAACTGAAAGTCGATTTTTGAGAGAGGCTTTTACCAGGAGCTAATATTAAAAGCATGGGTGCCTAATGCTCCCCGATGCTCGCTACTCTCTATAGTGGCGTAGCACATTGTTCGCAAGCCTGGAGTTCATGCACTGAATTGCACAAAGTGCCGCTAGTCTACTTCCAAAGATACATGTGATCATCCGTTCCCTTCGTAAAGCATTACATGTGTTGCCGCCGAGAAAAAAGCAAGTGTCAGACAATGAGGAACTATGGCTGGTAATTTCACCATTTGGGAGCTTAAACAATGATATCGTGAAATAAACAAGAAAAGCTCTATATGCGGCGCGATTTCTGCGATAATTGCCTATGTTTTGAACAGGCGCTGCTAAAGTCTGAAGTCTAATGCCGACTCTCAACTTGAGCCAAGGTGGCAGGCATGAAAAATGCGGCCTCTGGTCAGTTGCTTCAGCTCGTCTGTGTATTTGTGGACGGATTGCTGTAGCGTTAATATTCGGCTGCTCAGCTCTGTTTCTTTCTCCTTCCTTCTGGGCTCTTCGGTAGCGAGCGGAGTAGAGGCCCAATGACTGTGTGGTGCCCATGGGCTCCCATACCCCTTCTGGGCGTAATGTTAGCGTCGCACACAGCAGCGATCGCGAGGTAGCGTTGTTACTCACAGACTCATTTGTTGACTGCTCGGATGCAGCGCACTCCGGTTTAGTTATTCTAATTGCCATGTTGCCAAACGTGACGGATAGTCTTCAGCCGCCGCTACTTATATTCTATAAAATACTCGGGTTGTATTTCACGGCTACATAATAGAGTGTAGCAGGAAGATTTATTAAGAGACCAATTGTTCTGCCTGATTACTGCGAGCACGCTCTCGCCGAACACCAGCGGAAGCTGAAAGTTTATGGAGCTACAACCGTACAGTGCATCAAGGCGACAGCTTTAAATATCTCATCAAAACCGAAAATTGATCGCCGGCGGCGTCCGACGTCTTCTCACGTCGGCGGCGTGAACACAAGTGATGCAAGAAATCATGATTACGTCAGAACGTCATCATATGACGTCACATATCATAAATGTTTGTGACGTATTGGAAGGACACATAACTTGACGGCTTCATTTAACATCTTCACTTGGTTTAAATGGGCCGATTATGAGGGCAGTACATAACCAGCTGAAGGGCAGAAAACTAGCTTTGTCTCCAATACTTGAGGCAGTAAGAAAACCATGGTGGGCGCCGAAATGTCCCGGAGTAAGTAGGAAACATTCAGTGCATTGAATCGGAAGAAAAGGAGGAAAGTTTTTGCCTTTCAGTCGTCTCAAGTGAATCCATAAAGAGGCCAGCGAGTTTTTTTTTTCTTTGTAACTTGTGAAAAATGAAAAACAACAATCTGGTTTTATTTTCGTCAGATATGCAGAGCGGTACACAGCAGTATTATATACTGAGGCATTCAATCAGGTGGCAACAGCTTTAAAGACAAAATAAAACACGAATGCTACAAAACTCTGACGCATGTTTCGAACCGGTAGCACGGCCTGACAGAGCCAGGTGAAACAGCACGCCGCTATGCTCGTGTTACTTTTCATCCCGACTGCATCCGTGAAAGCCGTCAAGAAGCACGACTGCAAATTAACTCGCATGAAATCACGAATTCGCGAGCGCCAGCGTGCCGTAGTCTACTCGGCACAGCGCCAACATGTGGCAGCGGAAAGCGGTGGCGGAGCGCGCGCTCGACGGCCTGAAAAGAGCGTTCGCCCGGGCACTTTAGGCGCTGGCCAGACACAAGGAGACAGAGAGAGAGGCGGAGAGAGCCTTGCGACGAAAGAGTGCCAAGGCCCGCATGCGCGGCCCACTCTCGCAGTAAATGTCTTAGCCCGTGGCGTAACCTGCTCTCCGCCGAATATGCTACGCTGGCAGCTCGTTCGCGCGGCGTTGATTTGCATTGTTTTTCGGCGTTCGTACTTTCCCTGGCTTTCACACAGTTCGGCCAGCGTATATCGTGGCAAGCGCCGAGGGGAGACCGTGCCCTCGATCTCGAGGCTTTTTATCCACCACAGCCCACTCGTGGCACGCGAGGGCCAGTCGGCCGCCGACGAACAACGCACCTTGCTCCATTTTTTTTTTCTTCGTTTCGTCCAAGCTCTTTTTTTTTTCAGTTCGTCGGCGGCAATTAGTGCACGCCGCTTGCAAGCTTATATCCTGTGCGCGCTTTTTGGCTGAACTACACACCTCCTCCTTCGCCCCTACCCTCTCTATCGCTCTCGGCGCGAGAACAAGGAATAGATCGCTAGCCTCTGCTCCGCTTGTCCAATGCGCAGTATTTCGCCTGTTCATGTCTTCGTTTTCTTATCGTGGCCGTGTACGTTTTGAACGGCGTATGTTGCACTTCTCGTGCGGCTACTGGTCGTGCGCGTTGCTGTTCGAGTTTCGCCCAACCATTGTGCTGCACGAGGTGTGCCACTGGTTCGGCCGGCTCGCGCAGGTTGAGAACCACTATCAGCTAATTTAGTGGCACGCGCAGCAATCTGAGTGCACGTGGGAATAGGGTGCACATATTGCGAGCGATGTAGATGACACACATTTTGCGCTAGTTGCGCACGCACCGTATAGCTTGCGGCCTACTCATGCTAATATTATCAACACCAGGGGTTTCATGTCATAAAAGCACCATAACATTGATTGATTGATTGATTGATTGATTGATATGAGGGTTTGACGTCCCAAAACCACCATATGATTATGAGAGACGCAAGCACCATAATATTATGAGACGCTGTAGTTAAGGGCTCTGAAAATTTGAACCATCCGTTTTTTTTTCCTTATTGTGCACTGGTAGCACGCAGTATACTCGAACGGAGCCGCCTTTTCGCCTCCATCAATATGCGACCGCCATGGCGGGGATCAAACCAACGGGTCAGCAGTTGAGCACCATAATCCCTGTTCGACCGAGGTGTACTGTGTACTTGTGCTGAGACCCTCGGTGTATATACATCTTGCAGTTTGTTTACCATTTGTACTTCGAAACAACTTCGCTATACAAAAAATGCTATATCTGTTCATTTCTTCGTCATCTGCTCTCGCTCTTGAGTGTGTGTCTGCTTAGTTGGTTTTACGCTGTCCGACAGTGACGCATAAAAGCGTGAAAAGTGTACATGAAGCACTACCTTCAACGCCTGTGTCCCACTTAATGTAAGTAAAAGAGCCGATGTGTTATGTGTTACTCAACTAGCAAAATGATGACTGATATGTGGGGTCAACGTTCCAAAACCAACATATGAATATGAGAGATGTCGTAGTAGATAGCTCCGGAAACTTCGAACACCTGGGGTTCTTTAACGTGCACCCAAATCTGAGCACACAGGCCTACAACATTTCCGCCTCCATCGTAAATGCAGCCGCCGGAGCTGGGATAAACTAGGAAAATATTTCTGTATCTTCCCTCTCCCCTTTTTAAGCGCATTTTATAACCTATAGCCGATGCCGGTACAGAGGCTGCTGCAGCTGTTCGTTCGCTGCGCTGTGCTTCCTACCAGGTGGCAAAAAATAAGCGCCTTCTTCTTCGTCTAACCTCCACCACTTCAAGCTGTGTGTTCGTAACATAGATGCCACTTTCAACTACTTCTGACGACCAGCAGAATCTGAAGATCACCGTTTAAGTATTAACTGTAAAAAGAAGTCACTTTCTTGTGACTAAAAAGCTTCCTGTTTGAGCCCACGATGCTCCTTCATAAATTCAGAGTTTTACGCGCAAGAGTCTTGTCATAGTGGTGAGGGGTTGCTACGGTAAGAAGCACATATTTACCTACGCAAAATATCCTGCACCGCCTACAGTTCCCCGTAGAACACGATGTATCCTCCCTAATCCAAACTAAAATGTCAAAAACGCTGAAGAGACAGAACACACTGATATTTACTTCAGGAAGCAGCGTTTTTTAACATGGACAGAATCCAGACCGTTCGTTCCACAGTGGTACAGCAGCTATTGCGTCTAACCATGTCCAACCCCTACCTTGATCACTTGTATTTCAAGTGGCCACAATTTGAAACCAAGTCTACGCGAGTGTGCCCTGATGACGCAATCTGCGACCAGCTTTGTATTTTTGAGCGTCGGTGGACTGGTTGCCAATTGAAGCGTGAAAATGGGTGGCTCCCACACGGGAGACACCTGTTGCTGGCCGTTTTGTCGCGGTATAGTACTACCACCAACGCGCGCGCGTTGTGTTTGTGCGTGTGTGCGCGCGCGCGTGTGTGTGCGCGTGCACACGCACACACACACACTGCTCGGGGCGCTTCAGTGCGCGCAGGAAGCCGTCAGTCACGCGTGGACAAATGCGGGCGTCATGGTTGATCAGCCGAAACAAGCAGTCCACTTAACAGTCGATGCCCTCTCTTCCGCCAATGATTCACCCCCGCCGACTGCACGCTCATTCACGCCCCGTCTGCTCCCGCGTTTGGGATATGTAGATCGATTGTATAGTGTCTGTTTTCATTTCCATTCTCACCGGTCCACGCATCGTCGCTGAGAAAAAGAGAAACTTCTCCCACACCGAAGAAACGTGGTTGAAGTTTCAGTGGTATCGCCCACGCGGCCTTGTCTCTTTTAGGGGCGAAGCTCCTCTTAGCCTAACCTTGTCCTGCGTCAGGCGTAAGCGGCAGTATCTCACGAGGCCGCAGCGGTTCGCATGCTCGTCGCCCATACATACATACATACATACATACATACATACATACATACATACATACATACATACATATATACATACATACATACATACATACATACATACATACATACATACATACATACATACATACATACATACATACATACATACATACATACATACATACATACATACATACATACATACATACGTTTCACCCCATTCATCATCTTTCACTCCGTGGACATGCTGTTATTTTTTCTGAAGTGTTACGTTATGTAAGCGTGCCCGACGGCTGTTCTATCAGCGACGAACAGCCTCGATTTCGCATTCATACAAACAGACAGAGAAAGAGAATTTGAGGTTCTGCTTTTTATGTGGAAAAACAGAACATGATTAGGAAAACCGCGTGGCTGGAACAGCAACCACGTGCTCGACCTTAGCACCGCAAAGAAGACCTTTAAGCGAACTTTCGAACAAAAAGCTTCTTAAATTCGGCCCGATTTCGTTAGTGTAATCACCGTGGTCGTTGTTGTTCGTTCAGTAGAATACAGTTAAAAGCAGCAAGTGCCATGGTCGAATGGGCTGCCACTCCTGCGTAGAATTTGTTTATGGATGGCACTTTGCCATTACGCTTCATGCATGCAAAGTATGGCTGTGTACGGGTGAACCTAAAAATCGCTTGATATCGACGTTCCAGTCTTGGCGAGAAGGTGGAGTGCGTTTGTAGGCTGTTCATTGCTTCAAGCAACATTTCACCAAAACAAGTGTACTAATCAGCACCGTTAGTTGTATACACCATTGTCTCAGAGCCAGATTCCCGGATTCTCTGAGTCTCAGAGCCAGATTCTCTTGCGCGACTGAATCCAGCCTTCGATATATTTGAAGACGCGTGCGTGTACAGCCCCTTCCCACGAATTGCAGAGAGATATTAGGATCAACCAGCTGGAGAATGTGAAGAAGTGGTTGGACATGCTACACTATAGTTGAAGTGATTCAGTGTTCTAGTAATTTCAATCCCTGACTGCCATTATTCCCAGCACACGAATGGGCCAGACAGCCCAGAGGAAAAGGTCATCCTTATTCTAGTAATATGCCGCGATACTACTACTTCTTCCTTTCTCTTAGTGAATGTCCTACTTTTTCCCGCTTAATGTTGCAAAAATCGATGGTGTCCTGGCAATTTAAAACAAACGTTCACCGTGATGGTGCAGCGGTTACGGGGCTCGGCTGCTGTCTCCAAAGTCACGGGTTCGACCCCGGCCATGGCGGCTGCATTTAGATGAAGGCGAAATGCATATTGCTCGCCTACCGTTCGATGCGTGCGTGCGTTCACGAGCATCATTGATTGATTGATATGTGGGGTGTAACGTCCAAAAACCACCATATGTTTATGAGAGACGCCTTAGTGAAGGGCTCCGGGAAATTTCGACCACCTGGAGTTATTTAACGTGCACCCAAGTCTGAGCACATGGGCCTACAGCATTTCCGCCACCAGTTTGCGAACATCAGATGGTCGAAATTTCAGGAGGCCTCCACTACGGCGTCTCCCATAATCATATGCTAATTTTTGGGACACTAAACCCGAGCCAATATTATGAATAAATAAATAGAGCTGGAGAGCCATTTATTCCGCTGCGTATTCGCATATGATTTACTCATCCGCGAGCGTAAAATTAAGCTGGCAACCAATGTAAAAAAGCAAGCTTTACTCATACAGTCATACAAAAGAAAGAGTTGCGCCATGAGGTTAACAATTACTTGAAAGGAAAAGAAACAAAGAGAGCAAAAGAAGAACGTTGCTAAGGACTAGTGCCAGTTTCCTCCAACCCACCACTTCTTACTTCCCTTCCCGCTTGATGCAGCGCACCGGATAAAGCCCGCCAACGAGCGCTGTCTTGTTCGCCCTCCCACTTTTCGGAAATTCTAATGACAGTTGGCTTCGCCACTTTCCGAACATGGAACGCTATATAAGTTAACGTATTCCCTGCAACGTTTCCTCGTCATTCTAAAAAGTAGCAGCAATAGTGCGCCAGAGTGCGCACAAGGTATACTGCGCTATCGTCTCCTCTCGCTGAAGACTTTGTCATTTGTGCTCTTTTGTTCAAGCTTTGAGGACAGCAGGCACCAGGGCGGAAGAAACGCGCCTCTTTGATATTGTTATTTTCACGCATGTGCCTTTCGCTTTCTGCCACAATTTTTTCTCCAGTTTTTTTTTTTTCGCTGCTACCTGTTTTCCTTCCGTGCGTAACCACTCGTGCTACCCACGAACCAGTCATTGTAGAAAAAAAAAAAGGCTTTAAAATGAAAGCCTTTCCATCCAGAACCTCTCGACGCCCCAAGCGGGAAAGCGGATCAACAAACGAGCAATGAGGCATGAGGGGGAAAAAAAGCGAGAACAACAGGTGGCGGCGAAGAAGACGAGCGCGGTGGGGTATCAGCTGTAACGACTGCCCCGTCGGAATGGACGCCGCTTACTGGTACGTGAGAGGGAACTAGGTTGATAAAGTAAAGGAAGCGAGATGCGAGACGGGCGCCGAGTGGTTCGCGTCCTAGAAGATGCGCTCCTGGTGTTCCCGCTTCCGGTCATTAAATACGTTACTTGAGACCCTCCTTCCCGCATTTTACCATATGCGCCCGGTCACGTGCGTCGTAGCATTAACAGTTACGTGCCGCGTGTGGATCGAAAATGCACTCTCCGAGTCGCCGTAATGCAAACGTTTCCGGATGCTGTTCTAGTGCCTGTGCTGCTTCCGGTGACCTCAGAATAACAGGGTATAAGTCAGTGCCTGCTCTTCGCTCCACGTCTGGGAATTCCTTTCCGGTGCGTTAAGCACCTTTACCACTCGTCCGAAGAGATTTAGTCACGCAGAAACGTGAGCCGGAAAAAAATTGAGGCTTATAACCCATTTCGCATCGCGTCTATCGGAGTCGTTGTCCCTTATCATGCGATAAGCTTGACGGCATCTACAGATATCACTGTAAAACTTTGAAACAGTGTTTCGAGCGATGTCCGGTATCACCCAATTTCGGAGAATTCCCAGGTCCAGCACTCCCCTAGCTTCGGCTGTCCTTTTGGCCTTGGCGACGAGTTCTCACTGGTATTCCAAGACTGACCTCAAGATTCAATGAAAACGAGCGCTCTCCAACGAGCGTTCCCGGGATCACTGGGGCGAAATCGAGGTTGTGATAAAGCAATTCGATTTTAGTTTGCACGATTCGTTCGAACATCGAAGCACTTGACTCTCGTATTATTTCACTAATGCACTGCGTTCTTCTCTTGCGATATTTTGCAGCGCGATGATAGATCTGATTTATTATTTTTTTTTCTTTTCGCGCAGATAGTTGTTAGATAATTGTTGCAGTTTTCTTCGTTGGCCGGTACATCAATACGTATCTAAGTGGCCATCAAGAATACGAAAAGGAAAATAATAATAATAATAATAAAGGTCCGATTTTATGGCTCGAGACAGTGCGCCGACAGAGTTCATTTTAACTGCGCCGTCATTTTTGTTACTCATTTGGCTGGGATATATTGTATAATATATGCGGGCCCGTAGCCAGGAATTTTTCCGAAAGGGTGGGGGGACTCAGTTGGGTGACAGCCCTGACACCTATTTTCGTCATTTTCTCTTAATAAAACAAAAACACCCCCTTCCATCCAAATACTGGGGGGGGGGGGGAATGCTAGGCCACACAGACCCCCCCCCCCCTTGACACGGGTTGAGTATACGTTTCTGGATTGTCTCACTTCAGAAGCTCTTCTTAAATTTTTGTTATATGCTCTAAACATTAAAGCAGGCTGTATCGCCCGTCACGCTGTGGCATTGTCTCTATTCGGGGACTTCCGCATAGCTATAAGCAATATAGCATTATAATAAGCACGAAAGAAAAAAAAACAGATATCGCCGAGACCTGGTCGACAATCCTTTCAGCTTCACGATTTCGCGATTGCAACTGTCCATACATTTACGCATGCACTTTTTTCTCCGAGGCTACCCCGGTCCATTCCAGTGTGCCCCCCCCCCCCCCCGCTTCTATTGCCTTATCTGTGAACACTCACTTTTTAGTGCTTTCCCCTCTGCATATTTCCCTACTTTTTTTTTTGTCGCGGCGCTTAGCTGCCAACAGCAAGTAGTGGGCAGGTGTATGTATATACATTTATACCACGATTCCGGATTGATTGTATCTCGAGAGAGAGAAAGAGCGAGGTGCATTCGATTCCCGGTCGCCCACCTCTTCTCGTCGATGTAACTGTTCGATACGGTCTACTTAGCACGTTTGTCCGGGTGTACACCCTGTCCACCGGCGACTGCCCCGCTTTTGTCGGTGAAAAAGAAAAGAGCCCGCGCCGAGTCTGAATATCTTTGCCCGGAAAGCCGAGGCATCGAGTGCGCACACATTCTGAGCCTATGCCAAACGGAACTGCACGCTTGCGTAGACAGAGATAGAGGGAGGGAATTGCAGAGAGGCGACGTGTGGGGAATGTAAGAAAAGTCGATCAGAAGTGCACATCTGCTTGGCTACCCGAGCAGTGGTCGCGTATAGCGTCCGTCTTCTATGTGGGACGTACAGGGTTTGATTTCCAGTGCCTATACGGGTACCTGCCAGTTTTCTAATGAAGAGAGAGACACCTCAGCCTGGCGCACGGTGTTGTGGGTATTTGATGTCATCGATGTGGTCATGAGTGGTGCCAGGATTTCTTAGATTGTGGGGTTGGGGTGAAGGCATCTATGACAGGCGAGTTTCCAACTCAGTGCGTGTCTGTGTATGTGTTGTGTTACGTGCTATCTTTCCCTCTCTTTTAATCTCCCACATCCTCTTTCAACTTCTAGGGTAGTAAACCGGTTACACTCAACTGGTTAACCTGCCTGATTTTTTTTTCTCTACCAGGCGGTGAAGGAAGGAGCATATCGCCTAACTTGGGTCAGCAGCTCTGTTAGGAGGGCGGAAGGTGGAGGGGGAGGGTGCGGGAAAGAGTATATATTTGAACATCTTGAGAATGAAACCCTTGAAAAGTGAGAAAAAAAAAAGAAAGTGCGCAAAGTTTTATTTTTTTCCGAAGTGCACTTTCTACTTTCGCAGATCGTATATTTTAGACCTGAGACACAGTACAAGAGGGAGCATTTTTGTATCTTATTTCGTCCTCGGAAATGCCGCTGGCGAGAATTGTCCCCGTCCGCCTCTGTACCCTTCGCTGCTGGGCTGCGCGTTTTGCTTTCCGTTGTCAGCTTGACTAAATATCGTGTCGAATTTCATTGGGGCTAGCGTATTCGCGCGAAGCTCCTCGCAGTAGCTTTCGCAATGAAAAGAAATGTCTTGTGCAATCCAAACTATGGAAATTATCTCTAATGACTAATTTCGTTTTGGTTATTGAAGAATTGACTGGTTGATTGGTTCACTAATTGATCAGCGCAGAATGATGCTTGTCATAGGAGCAGTCCGCGTCGACCAACAATGTGACAACTATCTGATTATCGGAAAAATAAAGAGGGAGAAAGAAAAATATAAACAGGAGAAACATAAGCCGTTAAGGCATAGAATCGAGTAGAATGGTGAGCGGCCTGTATTCGGAAAGACTGTTACTCGGTGATCTTACTTAAGTCATTGAATTATTTCTGCCCACGAAATAAAAGGAGCTCTCGATCTAAGTTCGGCATCACATAAAATAAAGATGTTTACTTCAAAAAAAAAAAAAAGCAGAAACAAGTCGGGCGGAAGTACTTAGTCAGGATTGCGCGTCGTCGTCTCTCGGCGGCAATCTGTGCAGCCTAGCTGTGTATTGCTATTTGGGGAAGGCCTATAGAGATGGCGTTTTATTTTTATTTCTCTCTCTCGCTTTTAAAACAAGGCTTCGCACATAGGTGGGCATGAGGAAATGAACACGATATAATAAAAACGTGACTGAGAGACAGAGATAGATAAAGAAAATTATCAGGTGCAGAAAAGTAGAGAGAATCACACTTTTTGCTGCTGCCCACTCAAAACTTGGTTCTCACTACTGGTACTGGAGAACCTCCGCAAAACCGACACTTCCGGGAAGACAAAAAAGACGGCAGCGGCAGGGACGGTCGCGAGATATTGCACGTCGACTGCGCTAGTTCTGCTCAACCTACAAAGGCCCCAATGCGTGCCGCATGCGGGCGCGCGCATTACTGCGGATAAACGAGAAAGAAAATAAAAATAAAAAAGAAAGGAGAAGACAGGCAGAGTAGGTTCGGAAGAGGCAGATATGGCGTGCGCTTGTGCGGCGTGCTCTTTCGCTGAAGCGAGTCGCTTTCGCTAGTCCATGCATGCGGAGCGTGAAGATTTCGAGTATATGAACAGGGGCGTACGGACGAGCCATGAAAGGGAAATCGTGTCGCCACTGGTTCAGTGCACGTGAGAGCGCTTTGGCAAGGTTGCAGCTGTGAGGATGGCCGCTTCCTTTCATCCGCCTTCCTTGTCGACAAAGGTGGCGCAAAACATTGAGTGTACTCCCACGTTTTTCAGTGTCATTTTCACCTCCCTCATTGCAGCGCAAGCAAACGGGCTCAGTATGACCGACAGCCTAGTCTAGTCTTTAGGTTTAGACTCTCTGAATACGAGACACACAGCCTGCAGCGTTTACAGCTGTTGCCTTGCTTCGCACCGCGTGACCAATGCAATTGATTCCTACATGCGTTCAAGGAAGTGGAGAGTACGTACATACAATTGTTTTTTTGTGAAGTTCTCATCCAGTAAGCCTCACTGAAAGCTAATAATATATCGTGTTTTACGGCACAAACCGCGACATGACTACGAGGGACGCAGTACATTCTGTTGCTCCGAAAATTCTGACTACGCATTTGGTTTTCCCTGACGTGCGCTCACATTGCACAGTACACGCGGGCCTCCAACCATTCCGCGTCCATCGCTACAGCCGCGATCGAGTCTTCAACCTTCGGGTCTGCAGCCGAATATCGTAACACTAATTCGCCTAGGCGGACACATGCACACGACAACTAGGCGTCTTGAAACGTCATGGAACACCTGACCTCCGTCACGCAAAACGCACGCCGTCACCCAAGAAGATGTACTATATCAGCGTCAAATGAAATCCGAACAGTGGTAAGCCTTCGTGATGGTGTATAGTGTGTGCCATCCACTTATCACTATGGGCAGGCATGCACGCGCAAAGCGGCCGAACAGAATGCGCGCAACTGTCAATTGTGATAACTGGACGGCGCGCACTGCATACCATCGTGAAGGCTTGCTGCTGTTTGAGTTTCATTTGACGCTGATATATAGTACCTGTGCGCTAGTAAAGGCGCGAACACATGCGCGAACATTGACCATCGTCACTACGCAATGTTTCATAAAGCGATGTCAGCCGCAATCTTCATGCAGAGGGTGCTCGCGTGGTCTTTTTCGCGTGGTTGCCACGTTTAAAAGCAGGTGCGTTGCCCCCTGCAGCAGAACGCGGAACTGTTTTCGCGTTGATTTTCCGTCGGTGCGACACTCTCCGCAGCCCGTCGTGCTCACTCCTCGTTGTATGCAGCGTTTCCGCGTGCGTCAACGACTGCCTCGCGTGCATGTTTAAGGCAGCCTAGGTTTAACTGAGACGATTTCAACGTTCTCTTCTATAGTATGTGCCTGTTTCGTCGACACAAGGAACCCGGCCTAAAGGTGAATACATATCGTTTGTCATTATGTTGAAATTTTAAATCATGACTGCGTGTACACCTTCGAGGCTTGAAGTATTAGTATGGGGTGTTGCCATTTCCTGTTCAGCATAAAGCTGGTGTCTCAATGGGGCCGTAAGGCATGAAGAGGCATGCACCTGCTTGAAAAGAACTGCCTGTGAAGGTTCGACGTGAAAGAGGAGACAAGCAGACATGCCGTTCTTAATGTTAGCAACGCGAGCCCCAGCCTTGCACGTTTCACCATGCAAGCGGTGCTTCTTGCTACGCATACGCGGGACCTTGAATATATGCTATTGGCTAAATAGGCGGATGTATAAATGAAAGCAGTAGCAGAAAATAGACAAAACGTTGCACGGTACAGACTGTCACCTATCGTTTCACTGCCATTGCAGTGAATCAATAATAATACAAGTTGCCCACCCTTGTTTTCGAACTGCCGCCCAATGAGCCACTATAAAAATAGAGGCACAAGCTGTATAATCAACGAAGCGGCCACATTTCAGTTGTTTTGTCGTGAAAAGCACCGTTGTTATCTACCTGCACTCCAAGGTGTGATAGCATGCTTCACAAAGTACAAGTTGGTATGTATAAGTGTTGGTAGGATGTTTCAATGAACTTAATTAGCTATATCACTTCTGTTCGCATTTTTGTGTGTGTGCTAGACTACGTCCTTCTCTTCACCAAACAAGTTCAAAAAGTATTGAAAATCTCTAGGCAATCGATATCGATCTAAAGCAAAAAGAGATATTCAGCTTGTTGGTAATTCATAATCAGGAAACAGAGCAGCAGCCGACAAGTGAAAGTATTAGGGACAATGGCACTTTCACTTTATTGTTACTTTTTTTTCTTCGTAGTCCATATTGCCGCTGTTTCTTGAAAAAAAAAATCTGGAGCTCTGCACTCGGGCAGGCCCCAGGTAATTGAACGTGCATTCTCTTTACCTCATTTATGTCGCTCCATACACATAGTTGAAGAGATTATTCACTTTACACTAACTCGAAACCCCGAATTCGATTAACAGCGTGCAGTTGCTGCAGATGAACACGCGATTTCCCCGAACAGTACAAATAAATCGATCATTATAGATAAAATGGCGGGTTTGCGATGCTGATCGGGAACGCCGATTCCGAGGACGCACCGTCAGGCATGCTCTTCGATTGCTTTCGACCGCTTGCTTGCTACATGCTCTTCAACCGCTTTCGCACTATCAATGGTTGTCTCGTAAAGCCAAAGCCCAATCGCGAAATGCACAGCGGTTTTCTCTTTGCTGTAGTTTCAGTTTACAAACACGCTTTCTTTAATATGAGTCCGGTTATCGCATTTCTTTCTGTGAATCAATAGCTTTTAGTACTGTGCACGAAAAAAATTTCCAAAGTAACGAGACCGTGGGGTATTGGCTAACTGCCATAATTCACTCTTGACACCTTTGCTTCTCGCACTGCTTGGATGGGAAACGGTAGAACTTGACGGGCAGTTTTCAGGTCTTCGTCATGTTTAAACTTTTGTAGCAGCTCCCAATGGAGCAGTAGTGCGCGCCTGATTTCCAGAAAGACGAAGAGAGCGCTGCTCATAGCGTGCGAAATGCTAGATAAGCGCCTCAAGATCCACGTTTTCTGCGCGCGCAATGAGCAAACCCAGCAAGCACGGCCCGTCCAAGCGACCGGAGCTTTGCCCTCTTTCCGCTAGGGCAGTGTACGGCGCTGCGCAAACTTGAGCCGCGCGCGTGTGCTCATTCCCGCGCGCGCGCACACACACAGACATGGGCGCGCAAAATCGCATGCAAACACAGGCACGCGCAAAGACGCACTGTATGCATGCCATGCAAGCAGCGCACAAACGCAAGCATTTTCTTGTTTCTTTAATCTGCTGCAGATCTCCCGCTTCCGCGAGCTTACTGTAGAAGGCAGGTCTTGAAAGAGATTTTACCTTTCCTGTCTACACTGAGTGGCCCTGCTTCGCGCTCTCGGCAATCGAGCCCTCGGCGACACGCCTGTGGCCTTCTCGGGTTGCACCGCTGCCTTTACAAGAATGTGTATATGGATCGGTAGCGTATCGGATCGCTATCTGCCGAGCACTGTAATCGATACCCTAAAGGCATTGCGGGAGAGATAACGCGCGAGTGCACAGCAGTGCATTCCACCTTCTCTTTCTGCTACTTTGCGAATCGCGTTTGTTTTTTTCCCTTCCACAAGCATCGCCCACGGACACGACGGTGCTGCTGTCTATTCGTGGAGCACCTAGGAAGGCATGATATACTGTTCCCCGCGGGAACATTCGTGTCCACGCGTTTTGCATTGTTCCACCCATTTTATCGATGTCCCGCGAGACCGAATTTTTGTTGCAAAAAAAAAAAACGATCGCTAGTTCTTCGATATAGTGCTTTTTCGCGAGCCCACTCACCATCCCTACCTTTTTCTTTATTTCCATTATTCTCTGCGCACGGTTTTGGGATACGCGTTAGTAGGCAGCAGATTTATGCAAGCCTTTTGTTGAAGCATGCATATGAATATGGAGGCAAAGAGGGAGGGTGGGGGATCTGCACGTCCATCTGAAGGACGACAACACGGGTATAATGCCGACGGCAATTTCTTTCTTTCGTCAAAACTCTGTCTTTCTTTCTTCTTTTTTCCGGCGACAAACGCCAATATTGGCTCAGTTAATGAAACGACACAGAGAGAGCGTACAGCGTGCCCTCGTGGACAGGGAGGAAAGTGGGTGGTGGAAACCATCGAGTTTCCTAAAATTAACTAGAGGGCACTCTGGCGCTGCAATCGTTCAGCGACCATGGAAATGATGGGTAGTACACAGATTTGCCTAGTCTTCGTACTTGTGGGCGGCGAATTGTACTTTCAGCTTTGTTTATTACTGTTTACGGTTTTGTTTTGAAAGAACAAATCCTTTTAAACTAAGGGAATTGATTCGAAATGGTAAGCTTAAAAGAATAAGGTTGTGAAGCGCAAACTGTGAACATTTGCTAATTTATGTTTTCGTGAAAAAACAGCTCCAAGCCACACGAACACACACGGAGCGAGAAGTAGGCCAGAAGTACGAAAATTAGACAAATGTGTGTACTACCCATCATTCCCATGCTCGCTGAAGCGCCGTGTGTTGCAACTCCCATAGACACTAGCGCCAGAGTTCCCTCTAGTAAGTATTGTGGGAAACTCTATGGTGGAAACAACAACGAGACCCAATCGATTGTGCTACTTTGTGGGGCGGAGCGCGCTGCCAGCGTTCGGAATGCTGGAGGCAAATGAGACAAGAACGCCAATTCGATTACGATCTGCGTGGTCGACACGCGCTCATGCTGCCCTCGTTATGGAGACGCGCGCGCGTCGGGCACCGAATGCCGCGGCGACCCCCTAATGGGCGCCGGCGTGTTGAGCGAAATTAACGCGTTGTCGCGCGACAATCAATCCATCGAGGCTGAGTCCTGGCGGCCGTAGGGGTCGACGGGCTGCGAGCCATCATGCGTACCTGAGCTCGAACAGCAGCACGAGGTCGCGCCAAAGGCGGGCAGAAACGTTCCGTCTGGGGGAAACGAGTTCAGGCATTTATCACTTCGCGTTGCCGTCTATCTTATTACGAAATGAATTACATAACTAGTTGGAATGGTAAAACCGCGGGAGAAAGAGAGCAAGCGTCCCGCTTGCTATCTTACACTCGGATTAAGAGAAAGCAAGTTGTAAATGGGAAAGACAGTATAAAGGAAAGGAGCGGGCATTACAGGGCAGGTGTAGAAATCACTCTCCTCCATTCTACTGGGCTGGTGCAATTTAAGGAGTACACTGAGTGGCTTTGTGGCCCAGAGAGATCAGTGACAAATCAGCTACTGGAAGAACGCAACCTCGTATGACCTGCATGGCTGCAAGTTATTCAACCGAGAGCTACATCGAACACCGTCGATGTTTAAAAAACGCAGTAGCGTAAGCGAAGAATTGCTGGCGTTGTGACATAAGAAATGACCCCCCCCCCCCCCCTTTTTTTTTGGCAGCGTACCCTGATATTCATCGGGTTCGCTGCCGATGTCAGATTTTTTTGACGCTCTCGCATTTATTTTACCAATCTCTGTTGTCACTATTCCTGGGTACATATAAACTGTCAATCACGTTTAGAGTGTACCCACCCGCAGTTATGTGCCCCTGTTTGGCGGAAAGTGTTTGACGATATATGCGACGGGATTGGGGCATTGTTCCTGTCACGACCAGGGCGTCATATTTTTCAAACCGTCTTAACCTTTCATACCCATTTTGGTTCACCCCAAGTCAAGGACGTCATCACGAGAGCACACAGACGTAGCCGGCTAGTTACATAGGTAGACAGAAACGCAGATAGATGCTAAAAGTGCCTGAAGTATGCAAAAAAGTGCTTCTTACTTAATATGTCCAGGACCCAAACTCACCAAAGTATTCTCGTACGCTTTTAGCATAAGAAGCTTTTCTGAACACGCATTCTGGGAGGCATAAGCAAAATCCGACATATTTGCAAAACTACGTATCATACATCCTTTGAGGCACGAAGTCTGTGAGGCACGTGCTCATAAGCTACACAGGCCAGTAAAGTGTAATATGCGTATTAGCTAAAATGATGTCAAATGATTTTGCCTCCGGAAAGTAGTGAACACCAGGTCGGTCCAGAACTCAAAAATGTGGTTCCAACACGTGTTCGTGCTGCTTTTCTTAGCGCCTCGAACATGGAGTTTTTTTTTTGTCCATGTAATCTTCTTTTTTATTCTTTTCGTTCTTTCTCTCTCTCTTTGTTTTGAACGAGATGCTATGGTGAGGCACTCACACAACACCTGGAATGATTTTCTGTGGAGCGGCCGTGCTGTGGATACACGCGCCCTATTGTCCCGAAACTGACCTGACAGTATGTTCCCAGCCCTCTCTCCACCGGAAAGAAGGCCGGGTCCAAAAACCTCGTCTGACCTGTCCGTCTTCTCAAGGAGCTGCGCCGTGTCGGTGGTGTCGCCCAAGAAGCAGACATTTTCCTTCCTTCAAGAATACCTCACTCATTTTTCCCATTTCGCCAAGTCATCGGGCAGGTGCCGAAGTTGCTCATTTTTTTATTTCTCGAGTGCTTTTTAAAACATTCATTTACGTTTGTGGACTTAATAAATCGAACGCGATACTACGTAATTGTAGGCTTGTGATACCGATTTCATCGAGTGTGGGGAAGTGGAGTGCTACGGAAGTTTCCTCGTGTGAGCTCCACAAGGTTGTGCCCTCCCTGCGACCTGGGCCGCTGTTGCGGCGAGTGCCAGTCTGACCATTTCGCTTGCGGACATGAGTAGCCGCAAGGTGAATCACAAATACCAAAGAAATGCTCCCGACAAGAACACCGGCATGTGACGAGAGTCGTGCTTCGAAGTAGACACGCCAGTCGCACGCTACAGGTAACACGTGTTGACTGCTCATACGTCTCACACAAATTTTGTTACCTCATCCAATCTTTTACGAACATGAATTATTGATCGCCCTTTCTTGTTTATTCTGCTGTTATGGTGTGCATACACTTTCATTCGCACTCATATTTTCATTTCATGTTCATTTGCATGTTCAGCAGGTATATTGTGTGACTATTAATGGGCGAGAATATTTTTAGGCAACTAGTGTCAGGTATTTTGAATAAAGAAAGATCTTTAGCGCAACCTTCCGTTCATGTTTTCTCGGCTAACGCATTTTCCAAATTGCACTGGATTCTGCTAGAAAGTCGTTCGCACATATACACATACGCATGTTGTCGAAATGCATGGGTTGGTAGACAGTGTTCTTAACCATCGTAAGGATTTCGTGTTTACGATGCTTGACTGTCCATCGAAAACACGGCGGTTCGACTTTGGACGTGGTGGTCGCATTTCAGTGGAGAATAAATGCTAGAGCCTCGCCAATCGGGCGGCGTTATACAGAGCCCACCATACGGCGTCCTGAATTGTTGTGGGACGCTAAACCACATGGATGTACCAACAAACCGTTTACAGAGCGTGGACAAGCATGCTTAAATATAACGGTTGTAACCAACTGCTAACAGACTGTACTAAAATACAGTTTACTAGACAGTCTTTTTATTGCGAGAATGTTACTACGACGTCTATTGAACATTGTTGATAGGACGTTACTACGTGGTCATAGCCAGTCAGATGACTACGTGGTCATCAGTCTGGCTATGACCGTCTTTCTTTTGAGAGATTGTTACTAGGGCGTCTACTGAACATTGCTGATAGGGCGTTACTACGTGGTCACCAGACATGCTATCAACAAGAGTCTGTTCAAGGTTGGTGTCCAATTGCAGCCAGAGCGTTGATAAATAGTTGCTAAAGGAGCGTAAAGACAGTTGGTAGACACTTTTTTTGATAGTTGGTAGGTTCTAGTGACAATCACCTTTAGACAGTCAACTTATCGTTATTGACCATTTTTGCAAGGGAGGACCACTCGGAAAAGAGAATACAAGAAGGGCGTTTATTTACAGCGCCACATCTGGGTTGCTCGTCATGTCAGCTACAGGCATGAAGCCTGTGGTACAGAATACGTTTTTATTTAGTTCGCGAACTAACGGGGAAGCCCACTGCTCAACGCCGAGCACTGTACTTCACACAACGACCTATTGTGCTAACAGCCTGCTCAACGCACTGTATGCAGAAGACCCAGTGCTGTCTAAATGAACGCCTCGGGTCTTGTATCCAAATAGGCCTAAGACAGACTTTCAGGGAAAATAGAAAAGCTTGGGGAATTGAAAAATTCTTGAACGTAGGGTCTCTCAGGAGCCGACGTTTCGACAAGCGGTCTTGTATTTTTCATGGCATCAAATGAAAGCAATTGCTCTTTTGATGAAGACTATAGTATGTTCTGTCGAAACATCGAATCCGACGACACTTTATTCAAGAATTTTTCACCTCTTCGAGTTAAAAGTTCCTGCTTCGAGTCTGGCACATATGTTAGATTCCTCGTTTTAGTTATCACATTAGTAGCCCCGTACTCGGCCACATAATCGTATTCGGAAATATTATTGCAACATTACTGTACAAAGCACATAGTCCACTACACGATCGGCTGCACAGTCCAACGCACTGTCAAAATTATCATTTCGCTATGCTTTAGTGTTCGCCGTCGCTGGCAGAGCTGAGCTGGCTACAGAGCATAGCTTTCCGTTTCTCATCGAGCCTTCCTCCTTGTTTCTCGCGGATCCATCTTCCTTCCAGTCGAGACGACGGCGAAATGCGTTTTCCATGCGGCACACTTTTTTTTCCGCGCCGACGACGCTACGAGGCGTCCCATCTCGCGCGTCGAGCGAAACTGAGGCGCACGCAAATGAGCCGCGTCCATATGTGCCCGCGGCCTCACTCACGACTTTCCGTCACGGCCAGAGACAAGACAACCGCACGCGTCGAGGCGCGGGGCATGCGATGAGCGTTGTTGCACGGAATGGGAGCAGTGCGAGGCCGAGAGGCTCGCCGCAAGTCGCCTGGTTCCAGACGCATGCGCAGGGATCGCTTCGTTCCAGACGCATAGAGCACGCACGGCCACCGTAGAGCACGTACCACACATACAAAACGCGACGGACAGAGGCGCTTACACGAGGAACACCACGACGTCATGCGCGGCAGGTGCAGTGCACGGCAGCGACGACTGCTATGACGAGGAGAAGGGCGTCGAAACGGAACAGCGTCGCGACGAGGCAGCGACAAACGCATGCAAATCGAGAGACCGACGTTTCCACCTTTATATATATATTTACGCCGTCGTCACGGCCCTTGCATGCTGCGTGCTCAAACGGGCGCGTGTGCGTTTTAAATACTGATATACTTGTTTGTCCGCTTCGACTTGTTTGTTTTCCCGCCCAAGCACCTGTTTGGGAAGGCATTGCGGGCTCGCTGCGACCGAGCACTTCTTCCCCATACGTGCTCCGGCGGCCGCAGCACGTCGTGAACGCACTTTGCGCACCCGAAAAGGTACGTCTAAACAGATCTCTTACAAGGGCGTACCACCCTCGTGTTTCTATGCGGAAAAAACAAACAAACATTGTAGTACAAGCAAGCGAGGAAGACAAGCGAGCGTGCGAAGGAACGAAAAAATTGGCACATCTCACGCACCCGTCGAATCGAGGATATGCGAAGCACGAATGAGTGAGGTTGATATGTCAGTTTAAAATAAGCACAACGTTACGAGGCGGTCGTAAATTTTGCCGTACATGACTTCCATGCCATGATTATCATATTTTACCGGGAATTTGTGTTCGTCATTGATTCGCGTCACGTAATACTCAATTTGGCATATGTGAAGCTAGCGAAACGGCCGTGAGCACGTATGAGCGTAGCATGTAGTCATGTTTTACATAGCACACATGTCATGATTATCATGTTTGCACGTGTCACCGTGTCACTTACTTTCATCATCAATTCACGTCTCGTATACCAAATTTGTTATATTTGAAGCTAGTGAAATGACGGCGAACGCACCATGAGCGTGGCGTGTAGTCATGACTTACATGACATGCATGCCATGAATTCCACGTTAGGGTCTGTCACTTATGTTCACCATGCAGTCATGTCATACCATACTAGTTTCGAAATATGTTATGGGAACGAAACCACCGCAAGAGGGCACCTCCTGCATGCGTGAGCCCGCCTGTCTGCGCCGAACCAGCGTGTGTCGTATAAAAGCTACCGAGCGCCACACTCTGAAGTCTCGACAAGTCTCGCTGCTCGCGTGGTATGGATGCAAATGGTCATGTGTTGGGCCGACTTGCTGGATTCGAAACGGGTCGGCTTAGCAAGGCTAGCGGCGTGGTGAAGTTATGCTCTCTCCTTTCTTTGTCTTCTTGGGTGGATAGAGGCTCTGAACTGACGAGTTTTCGTCGATCACCCCTGCCGATGCGTGCGTAGATCATTGCAACGCGACCGTGCTTGCGTGCGTTCCAACTTACACTTCAAGAAGCGGTTTATTGAAATGCGCAATCCGTCGCTACTTGTGGCAAAGTGCATACAGGGGTCATCTGGGTTATCGGTCGCCTCGAGCAAGTTAGCTGCTATCCGTGCACGAATCACAATATCCAGCATCGCCTTAGCTGCGTCTGTTGACGCAAGTCATCGGCATGTACGGGTGACATAATTCACGTGATAATGCGAATACGTGTCGAACTTCAGCGCAGATACGAGGAAACTTAAAAAAAATTGGAAGCTTTACAATGTTAGGTATTCCGCTTCATCCGACATCGCTGTTCAGTCGTGTGACATGTTGTGGAAGCGACTCGTCATGCAAGGGATCGGTGATTGCGACCACTCAGCCCATTTGTGGAACAATGCCGGGCAAATTATTCCAGTTCCACTTGATCACAGCCGGAAGGAAACTCAGCACTATCAATCTTAGAGTACGGAAAATGCCTCAAGGGATGTTGCATACTTACAACTGGTTGTTAAGAATAATAATAATAATAGTGTAAGGACTTTTCCGAGCAGAAACAACGGTAAGATTGTGCGGCATGCCGCGATGGGTGACGATGGATTAATTTTGAGCTCTTGAATCTCCTTCATTTGCACCAAATTATAAATACGTTAGTGTTCTCGCATTTTACTTTCGTATGAACCCGGTTGCCCTGAGTGGGAAGCGAGCGTGCGTTGTGTCGAATATAGCAATAGTAGCGCTGCACCGTATACCTGCTAATTTCATCGCTGGTTACGAGTGAGCAGTGTCAATTATGTATAGCTCTCGGGTAATCAAACTCGTCCTCGGAACGAGAAATTCAAGAATATCGAAGCTGCCGACGCGCGGCCACAAGTCCACGTCACTTACACAGTCACCCGATGAATGGGTCCACTCGGAGCTCATTCTCGTCTCTTCGTACCGCCAGAGGTCTTTCTGGCACAGCGCTGCAGTGTAGTCTTCCGGTGAGGCAGACATCGTGCACGACACTTCTTGGAGTTACATTTGCGTCTCGCTCGCACTCGATCACGCTTGCAAGCTACGCCAATGCTCTCAAACACGACTGCGCTTCTGCACTCGCCGGCCACCTCTGGCAAAAAAATGGTTGGCTACCCAGACTGCATAACGTCCTAGCCGTTCATACAAGCTCCCTATACTAAATATTCACTGTAAATAAGTGAGCTACGTAACAGTTTCAGGAAGCAATACTTATTGCCAGAATAAATTGGCATCACATA
Source organism: Rhipicephalus microplus (assembly GCF_043290135.1). Classification (NCBI taxonomy): domain Eukaryota; kingdom Metazoa; phylum Arthropoda; class Arachnida; order Ixodida; family Ixodidae; genus Rhipicephalus; species Rhipicephalus microplus. The sequence goes on from NC_134710.1 coordinate 389,950,113, forward strand.
TTTTTCAGAGGAGAGCGTCTTGCCCCCGCTGATTGTAGTAAGAAATATGTTCGTTCATGCGATACTTTTCATGCTACTTTAGCCGCATCCAGTGACGTTTTCGCATGGTCATTTATATGCTGGGTTACACGTATATATATTTCATTCGACTGACCTTTCATACATGGTAGGAGAGAAAGGTCATTACGCATAAGCGACAGCAGATAATCTTCTCACGACTTGCTGTATTTCGCCCACGCACGGAAAGCAATAAAATACTTAATGAATGCGTAACCTCTTACGCACTAACCACCAGGCTCACAAAGATAAAAAAATGTTTCCGGGTTACACGTAACACAAGGGAGAAGAAAAAAAAACGCGTTATTATGTTTTGAACGCCATTCGTCAGCGGAAAACTTCCGGAGACACGCTCACCCCATTGTTCACAGCGAAACGGTGCGTGCAGTTGCAACCATGTTTTAGAGCATTACAAAAGCCCTATGGGCACGCGCGCGTTGCCATCATTGGTCATGGGAGAAATAATACAGAATGGTAGCCTTCCGCACTTTTTTCTTTCTTTTCATAGGCAGTCGTCATCACTTGCACTTTAAGGGCTCGATAGAAGGAACTGTAATCACAGCACGTTCAGAATAGTATCGCGACAAATCCTGTTCACATGGGCCAATAATGGCGAGGCATACCTTGAAAACACATTTTCGTCGCCGCACAAGGCTATCTTTCGCAATGTATGATTACCACTTTCCATAAAACTTTTTTTTTTCAAATGTATAATGATTTACTGTGATGCTAGTACCTTATAGAGAGCTGAATAATAAATCAGGGACGGCAAAATTAATTACCGGGAATCTTTTTTCGTTTCGGCTTTGAACGACTCTGTGACTATGCGAATTTGCTGTGCTGTTTTAACGGCATCTCATGGTACGGGCGTCACGGCTCCCGACAGTAACGCACGTACGCCACGCCTGACCATCTTGCTGTGTTTGCAAGACTTCATGAGTAGGTTTTAAAATTTGTAAATGTAAAATGTATTAGAATACGTCACACGAACGTTTGAAGTCTCAAGCAGGAAGGCCATGTAAATGATGATCTATATGTTAGGTTTACCGTCCCAAAACCACCATATAATTATGAAAAACGCCGTATTGGAGGGCTCCGGATATTTCGACCACGTGGGTTTCTTTAACGTGCACCCACATCTGAGAACACGGGCCTACAGCATTTTCATCGCGGGATCAAATTCCAGCTGTGGCGGCTCCATTTTTGATGGAAGCGAGAACACTGTAGGCCGTGCGCTTAGATTTGGGTGCACGTTAAAGAATCTCTTGTGGTTAAAATTTCCGGAACTCATAGTTGCATATAAATGATAGTATTCAGGCCGAATAAGCGCGGACCTGCTAACGCGGACACACAAGAGGAAAATGAGACGGACTTTGTGGTGGCCCGTTCTTTTCTTCTGTGTCCGTGTTTGCAGGAAGTCCCCTTTCGGGATGGTCCCTGTAGGCGTGATAAAGCCTTTTATGCAGAGCGAAACAATTTCGGCAACACTCTAACTGGAAGAAGAGTTGCATGTCTCACAAAAATAATGTGCCAAGCGGCACATGATATAGCACGAAAATATCGCGTAGTATCGTGATTTGACAAAAAAAGCGCAACATTCTACGCAGGTAAAAAAAAAATGCTCTAGAGTTGGCAATTTCTTCCAAGACGTATTGACGTAAAGCTAAGAGCGGTGGCGTTGATGAAGTGAGGACACAAAAACGACGGGACAGGGCCATTGAGAGTAACTTGTTCTGCTTGTGTATTTTTTTGCGCCACATCTAGTGAATGGAGAACGATGAACATGACGAGGAAGGCTGAGCTAGTCTCTTAGCATCCACATTTTTATCTATCATTTGATGAAGGAGCACAGAAAGGAAGCAGAAAACAAGTGCATCTGAATGAAACGAGAGCACAGGAAACATCATTCCGAAGACATCAGTACTAAACCCAGCGTTGGTGACAAGTAATATAAAATATGAATACAGCTCATGCGAGCCTTGAAGGTGGTATTGGTCCGATATTGGCCAATTGTTTGGCCAGTATTGGTCCAATGGTGGTCCTACGCAAAACGGAGACAAAGGCAACCTTCGTGGTCAGACTCCCAGTAAGTGTTGCCCAATTTTCACGGGTCACGTTTGTCACTTTCCAAAATGCAAATACATTTAGTCCTGCACTCTCGACATTCCATATGTGAATATTTATCTCATAACAAAGCGGCTCCTATGTTGTGGTTCTATTGAGTTCACTTCACTATAAAACCTGATTAAAAAACAGAATGCGTCCTAAAACAAAGAAATTATTCAGACAACTACCGTGGTCTGTAGAGCACTGCTACGCTGCACCCCACATAGGGAACGTGCGGTCCGCTCAACAAGAAAATTGCCAAGGGATAAAATCAACGAGCCTTTCAGGGCGTCGTGCGTGGCCAGTAATCATCGACACGACGGCTCTCACCTTGGATGCCGTCGACGTTCTGGTAGGAAAAGCGGTTGGATGACGCCACGAACGTATAGGGAGATTCGTGCGCTGGCTTGGGCGCCGTGTAGACGTGCCGGGGCAGCATCGAATCGCAAGACTCGGCCGGTCCACCCTGTGGGAACGCCTGGGTTATCACCGTCGCCAGGAGTAGGGCCAGAGGCGCGCAGGCCAGCGCCGAGCAGACACCGTGGTTCTTCATCGTTGTATGTATGGTATAACAACCGCGTAAAACGATTGACGGCGGCAATGACGGTCGATGCTGGAAAATCCGGGTACGGCAGTCAGTCGGTCTTCCGCGGCTTTTGGCGGTCGTGGCCCTCGCTCACAGGCCCTTCAGGAGAAAGCGCCTAATCCTGCTTCTGCTCGCGACGATGGTTCGTTCCTGGACTGCGCGGGCTGCTGGCTGTACCACGCCGCTGGCCGCGCTGACGGAAGAAAGGGCAAGGAGAATCTGCACGCACGCACAGGCGTCTCTTTCGGTCACACTCTCGGTTTTTTTTTCCATTCCTCTCCGAAAGTGAGCCTGCCCGTTGGGTGTCCGGTCCTCTCCCGCTCCGCCTTCTTCCGTCACTTCTGGAGCAACGCTGGTTTCCCTTTTCAAACGCGGCGGCGAAACCGCCTAAGCAGTACCTGTGCCCTCGCATTCTCTCTCCCTGCACGCACGAACGCACACCCTCCTTGCGCCGCTAGGCCCGCTTTCCCAGCCGCAGTTAAAGGCTCGCTACGTCGCCGCTAGCCGTAGTACTCGCACGCTGGTAATCTCTCGTCGCTGGCAGTGGCACACGCCCTTGTCGAGAAAGTCCCGTCACCCGGCCGGCCGTCGGCGATTGCCCTGAGGCTGGCCTCCACGAGACTTTCTAGAAACTAGTTTCTGCTTCGCCTATTCCTTCCTGTTCCCACCGGCAATCGTACTCAACTACATCTGCCGCTTCTAAAGACGCTATGTTCAAACCAGTATCAAATGTCCCGGGCAAGGTCATAGCAGGGCCTTGCGAATCACGGCAGAGGACATTGAAGTAAAAAAATGAAGCGAAGAGACAAAAATATAATCAAAAGATAGGCTTGGGTGGCAAGGACAGGGGTGCCACCGGATGATCGAGTGCGGGAGTGGCTTCGTGTTAGCGCACCCAGTCGAAAAATCTATCAGGCTGTGTCTGGTATTTTTTTTTTCTCGCCCACACCAGAGCGGGAATTCAGACCCGGTTTCCGGCGTATACAGCCGGTCTGGTGTATACGGCCGTTTTCTGGTGTGATATGGACTGGTGTGTTTTGGCAAGTCTCTCACTGGTGTGTTTGGGGAGAACCCCGACTCGTGTGGTTTGATAAGAACCGGGCTGGTGTGTTTTTGCATGACGGGTCCTTGTGCATTCCTTCTCTTCACGTAAATAAATACATTGTGGATGAAAACATGCGCTTTTACGTGTCCATGGGCAAAAACAGCAGGCTTGCACAGTAGTGAAGGACTGAAAATGACTTTCCTGTTTATTTTGTCTTCTTTTCCCGTATCAGCTTGATCTTTGAGTTGACCTGCATTGCTTCCTTTTCCACAAGGATTCAGGTAGCACTGCAAAGCACGGAAAAGACGAACCATTCATTACAACATTGCCCAATTTGATAAATGAAGTTAAAGATGTTTGTTGCAGATTTGCGCTCTTACTTTTAGAAAAAAAATTAACTGTGAGCAAATATTTGAACTTTAAAATATTTTACGAATAGCACTTGACTGTCGAATATTTGCCACTGAAAGTTTTACTCTTAGAACTTCCCGAAGACAACAATCAATGCCGAATTGACTGCGGCCCCTTCATACTTTTTTAATAGCTTAATCTTTTACGCCCGCACTTAGCGGTAAAGCTGACTTTTAGGCTATAATAGCTATTGCATTGATTCGAGAAAATGCTGATTCTAACATGGAGGTTCAATTTGCCGTTACAGTCACTCCTTCATTTTTTTTAAATATGCTTCACCGCTTCGTGGGCTACGCTACGAGCCTAATCAGATTGAATCACGAAAGCACTGGTTCTAACCTGCATGGCAGGGGTGGAAGCTTTATTTATTGTGTCAGACCAAAAGGTCCGAAAAAAATTGTACGAACCTTCTCACTATCTGAAAATTAAGGTGCTTTTAAACACAGACATCTGCCGGGCAGATCAGCAACTCCAAATTCGAAAGGAGCACGCCCTTGTCCACCAAACCAGAAGGACTTCCACAGAAGTTCATGTGGAGGGGGGGAGGAACCTTTTACGTGTAAACTGCTGTCGACACCACATTGGTTGCACCAAATATGATAAATAAATACAATTTGGCCTGCAATGCCTCATCATTTATAAAACAAGGGAGCACCTTCTTTCCAGATCTTCACCAACCCAGCCAAAAAAAAAACAATGCCATATTCCTTTTTCAAAATAATGTGCTTAGGAATCTTTTGCAACTTTTACTCTGTAACTTCACTTCGAAGTATTAAAAAATATTCAAGAAATGTTGAAAAATATTTGATTAACACTCACTTTTCAATGTTAGAATTCGTTTTGCACACAAAATTTTCCCATTTGCACAGCTCTAAAAAAAGACAAATTCATTCCTGTTCATTAAGAAATGCCTAGCGCTGAACTACGGCAGTTCATTATAAGCACACTAAAGAAGCATTAGCAGTAAATATACATTTGCATAGAATCTTATGTAGTTCTCATACAGCCTGACCAACTGAGAAACTCATTTTTAAAAATAGGACTATCTTTCGAACAAACCGTGACTAAGGGAAGGCTCACACACCATGAAACAGCAGTGGCTGGAATGTCAGTACAATCATGAATCACAGTTGAGGTTTTCCTTCCGCTGACCTCTACAGACAATAAAAAACAAGCAACAGGTAAATGCCGTGTAAGTTTCAACAATACCAAATTATTTCTGTGTGCAATAATGACAAAAGCAAACTAGCAATGCCTTTCAGCATTTCCTTCATCAGGCATGTACAGCTGTCAGCAGCTTTAACTTGAACGCTCCAATGCGTGGCCTCGGCTCACTTGAACTGAGATCAGCGCCACCAAGCATTCAACATGATATGCTTGCTGATGTAGCGCACGTCAGTTTCCCTAATAAATTTCTGTTTCCCGTCTGCCCGACCAGTGGGTAGACTGAAATGCACTTACTTCAAACTCACTTCGCATCCCATTTTAGCCAAGTTTTGCTCGTGGCTACGTTATCGCGCGCGCCCATGGCGTTCCTTGTTGTATGCTTATTTCGACAATGAACCATTGCGCGTGGCTGCTTACCCACCTTATGACTTCGCATTCGCAGCAAGGAATCACATGTATAAATAGTCGAGCAAACGCATGTTCATGGCGTTTGTCAAAGGTGCACAAATTAAATCTCAAATGTGCCGTTGTTCGTGTTCTGATTAAATAACTTTCAGACAGCGTCGATTGAACTGTTGTCGCAATTTAGAGTGTGCCTTTCTGTTCGGTTCATGCTGCATGAAAGATGTTGGAGTGCAATGTTTCTGCGTGTTTTCAGCAACAAAGGCGCGTGAACACAACAAAAGAAAGTGATTTTTGTGCGTACTTATCACACAACTGCTTAAACTGCCATCATATCTTGAATTCAAATCGTAGTAGGCGCGCTAAAGCCCAGGTATTTTTACCCACTCAGATGTTGTGCCCCAAGACCACATCTTCCGTGCAGCGCAAACTGAGCAAAAAGGAACGCTCTAAATTGGGAGAACAGTTCGATTCATGCTATCTGAAAATTACTGAATCAGAACATGAACGACGCTACTGCATGGCAGATTTATTGTGCAGCTTTACAAATGCATTGAGCGCGCGTTTGTTCTGCTTTTTATACGTGTGATTACTTTTGAGCAGCAGCTGCCAATTCAAACACGAAAAGTGTGTAAGCTGTCGCACGCAATGGTTCTTTATCAAGCAAAGAATAAGAAAACAAATGTCATGGGTGCACGCGAAAACGTAGCCACGAGCGAAACGTGGCGAAGATGGGATGCGAGGTGAATGCATTCAGCTCGCCGGTCAGGCAGTCTAGAAACAGAAATTTACTAGTGAAACCGACGCGCACTGCATCTACCCCTAACTGCAGCAAGCACATCATTTTGAACGCTTGGTGGCGCTGATCTCAGTACAAATCTTCAACCTCACTATTTAAGGGAAAAAAATAAATCTAGTTTTTCGTTCGTTAAGTATTACGGCTTGGTGGCACTAGCCACCGCCCGATCTAAAGGGTACAGCCATATCCATCTATACATCCGCAAGCCGAGGACAACCGTAAGAGCGTTCAAGTTAAATGTGCTGATTGCTGTGCAGCATCAGTTTTGCTCCAACACATGGGACCTGCTTCGACTGATGCTAACACTGCCAATTCTTGGACTCAGTTTATTTACTGGAACAAATAATAAATGAAGGGTGGGTCGATTTCTCCAGTAAATTTCCAGTTCAATTCTGCCTAACTGGCGGGTCTAAAACACTCTTGACAGGTACTTTTTCGCCATATTTTGCTCGTGGATAATTTTACGCCAGCCTATGAAATTTGTTGCCAACGCTTATCTCAGCAATGGACCATTGTGTGTGCCAACACGCGCACCTTTCTAGTTGGAAATTGCAGCTGCTGCTAAAAAAAGTGAAGTATTGGAAAAACTGACGAAACGCTCATTCATAGCGCTTGTAAATATTACACAATAAATAAATCTGAAGTGTGTTGAGCGAGCAGTTGATCCTCTGTACAAATATACTACTTCGTTCAAGCAGCAACTGCAATTTCGAAAACGAGTGATGTGTTAGCTGTCACACACAATGGTTCATTGCAGAGACAAGCATATGGCGATGAATTTTAAGGGGGGTGCGTGCAACATAGCCATGAGCGAAACATGGCGAAAATGGACTTGTCCAGTGAGTGCAATGAACCCACCAGTCAGGCAGACATGAAACAAAAATTTACTATTCAGATCAACCCCCTCTTAATTTATACTATAAGGTGCAGCAAACATGCAGAGCCCAACACTTGGCAGCACTGCATGGTATCAGTCAAAGCGAGTTAAGGAGATGCGTCGGAGCATTCAAGTTAAGTTTGCCGATGGCTGGAAATTCTGTGGCTGGAAGTTTAACTTGCAGCTGTGCTCATAAACAGGGCACTGTAGTCGCCAAACTGGAAGCAGCTTATAAAAAGCATGCATGACAAAGCATACATTCCACTGAAACGAGCAAGCATCCTCACTAACCTCTCTATGCTGCCTAGTGGAGGCAATTGCTGCTGTGCAGGCTTCTGGCTGCCTTCTGCCGCAAACCAATTCCAACAGTATCCGTATAGCTCCTATGAGTGCCGTACCGGCCTCTGTCTACCTCACTGTGATGGTAGACCACTTGACCAAATGGAAGTCCTCGGAACTCTCATCAGCCGACTCTAGGCGGCCCATGAGGGCATCACACCATTAGCTAAGTGAGCTTGCGCACACAAAAACCAAAAATTATTTCTAAATAAAGCAGCAAAGCAGCACCGATTACTTCCACCCGATGATTGAAACGATGTGCTGAGTTTCATAAGCTCTGAATTACACTTTGAACTGAAACACATGCAGTAGAACTGCCCTGATTCATCCTTGAGAGGACAGTAAGAAATGAACTGAACAACTGTAAAACAGGCCAAACAAAAAAATTGCTGTGCTGAACCACAGAAAATTTAGTTTCAGTTCATGCACTTGAAAACAAAAGGTGCAATGTTTCCTGGAGAATTTAATTATTCGATTGATTGATTGATTGATTGATTGATTGATATGTGGGGTTTAACGTCCCAAAACCACCATATGAATATGAGAGACGCCGTAGTGGAGGGCTCCGGAAATTTCGGCCACCTGGGGTTATTTAACGTGCACCGAAATCTAAGCACACGGGCCTACAGCATTCCCGCCTCCATCGGAAATGCAGCCGGCGCAGCCAAGATTTGATCCCGCAACCTGCGGGTCGGCAGCCGAGTACCTTAGCCACTAGACCACCGTGGCGGGGCAAGTTTTATCAACATCCCTTTTTAAGCATGTGTTAACTCATACTTGTTGTCTTGCGTGCCTTCGTAATATGAGATCGTCCTCTAACATCATGTGGCTTATGACCTGTTACATTATTTAAAAAAGAAAAAAAGAAAAAGAAAAAAAAACTCAATTGTATTATTTCTGTATGTATGTTGCCATCCCTTGCAAATAGCGAAATGTCACGTTTCTTTTTCTTTATTTCAGTGCAGAGCTCCCGCTTTCTAGTGTTTAATTTTATAACGATAGTCACAACCGTGTTGGACAGTGCTTGGGTGGTAGGGCCATTGTCAGGCAGTTATTTCTGCTTTTAACCGTGCCATCCCTCGACATGTATTATGTTGAAAATAAACAATTCAATACGTGGGTGTTGGTTGGAGTACAAAGTGATGCACCTGTTTTTCCGAGAAACATGTTTGTGAGTAAGTGCCACTTTATATTTTTTTCTTTTTTTGCTGACATTTTTTTTTTCAATTGCGGTATTCTGTCTTGATATACAAGCAGGAAAACCACTCTCACCTGTTGTTACTTCTGCTTACCACCAGAGCTTGAAAAAGCGAAACCCACAGATCGGCGCTAGTGCTATACATGGCCGACGGCGATTATGCCAACAAACAGTCTTAACATGATGTGAAAGATTTAAAAAAGGTCATTAGGTAATATTCATTTAAAAGATCTCGCCAATGCCAATGACAGCGTGGAGGCCCGCTGATAAGTCGTGGATCGGCGTGCATACTGTTTTGCAAATTGACATATATTATGACGATGCCAACGAATGGGAAATAATGGGATAGAGAGGAGGCTCGCCAACCTGGAATGGTAGCAGTTTGAAGAGAGAAGAGAGTCCTATTCTAGTGTAGCATTGTTGGAGGGGGTCAGGAGTGAAAGAAAAGAGCGGAAAGGAGATTACTTATCGGTGCACAAGTTATAGCGTCCTTTATTGAAGAATGAAGTTAACGCAAATCTAGCAGAAAAAAAGACAATAATTTATTAAGCGCGTTTAGCTACATCCACCACTATTCCTATAAATCTTATGAGTTCATTTGCTCCTTCTCTTGACTATATTAAAGCAGATTGTCCAGAACTATAAATACGTTCACTCATGAGCTCAAAGTTACTACTAGTAAAGATCTCACCAAGATGATACTCGAAGGCAAGAACTTCAACAGCGCTTTAACTACTGATGTGAGGAGCCTGTAGACCCTGATTGACACACGGTTGAATGAGCGGCGCGGAAATTTAACAATCGCAGACTTTCGGAGCTGGTCTACTTTATCACTAACAGCTATATCAGTGTATAGCTTCGTTCTCGAAACCAACGTAGCTCTTATCAAAGTTACTAGAAGTAACGTTGGCTCTTATAGCAACAGTGTTTCCTACATTATCTGTCTATATACATTGCCTAGGGCATGACCAGGGTTTGGGGACATGTGCACGGGGCACTATATCTCATTAGCCACTGCTGTGGCCCGCCATAACTGAATGTAAAATAGGCATAAAAATTATATCTGACGAAGCAAGCTAGTTATAAAAATACGACTTTCGGTTTTATACAGCTGACACTTGCTTGAACAGTCTGGCAAAGTAACAATGCAGCCCTACAAATAGCTTCAAACCGCGTTTAATATTTAGCGATAGCATCCCATGTGTGTCTAAAAGCGGTGTTCAATTGTCCTGGGAAGACACACGCTTTGTATTGTGATACTACAATTTTACCAAATTGTACCAGTGGGTTTACATATAACCTGGAGTCGTTTTCAATAACTAGCTTTTCTCGAGAGATATGATTTTTCTCACCTATTTCTCATTTATTTATGGCAGGGTGCCGTTTCTGCTTTCGAAAGATGCAGCCATGTCTAGATGTCCAAAATTACTGGGAACGCTTTGGGTTGGATGCTTTTCAGGCCGTGTGTATTGCACTGTGCACACGGCCTGTGTGAGCTTCTGTTATTATGAACACATGCTTTTTCTCAATGAGCTCAGACTATTGATATTGAAATGCATTTAGGTGTGGACGTACTAGTTGAAGTGTGATTATTTATTCCGAAATGATTCTTATAACTGAGTAATGGGCTTATTTGGGTGAGTGGTACTTGACTGCATAAGAGAAAAATACAAATGGTTAAACAGAGACAACAAAAACAAATGTTATTTTATAACAGCACAAAGCTTGTTTTAGTCGACTCATCGTTGGGCCATTTTTTTCGCAATCTTAATTTTTCTGTTAATATAACAGCCGCTAAAGCTACGATGCCACTGTGTGTAACAGAGATGAAAGTCTGCTAGAGCGCTGCGGTCATGTCGCCCCGGCTTCACTAGATCGCACAGTCCATTGAATGAGTTATCGCAGGCGTTGTTAAATGTATCTTTATAGTTATGTTAACCATCAGTTTTGCACTAAATATTTCCCTTTGATGACAATGAATCCTGATCGCAGTGTTGGCATTTCGATGGAGGCGAAACGCTTAGGGCCTGGGTGCTTCGATTTATGTGCAAGTTAAAAAACTTCGAAGTGCAAACATTTATTGTGGTTCAGGACGTAAAACACCAATAATTATTATATTTATTAGCGTTCAAACGTATATTCGAGCTCGATCGAAACTAGTGGGTAACCCTGCAGCAACAGATGCCGTGCACTGAATTTACCGCCCAGCGGGAAATACTCGCAGAAAGGGTTGCCGAAGCACGTGTGGTAATAGTTGTCACCTCCACCTTTTGCTGCTTATAAAAGGGAAGAACGCGCGTGGCGGAGTGCTGTCACTTCCTGTTCTAGGCCACACAAAGTTTTCCTACCTGATTAAAATAAGTCGCCACATAGCATTCGGCGAGGCACCCCATTGAGGACCTGAATGTATACATAGCACTTAGCGAAGAAAGCTGCATTGTTGGAGGCTAGAGATAAGGGGAGCCCATTCGAGGACTGTAACCACGAGCAACTCAATTGACGCGGCATCGTAGACACTGATAACCAATTCGCTACAGCTGCGCATTGAGTCCTCAGGCAAGCTCTCTTGCGCGCCGGCTGCAGTGCTCGTGCAGCAACTTGTTTCGCGCTAACTGTAATACTGGCTGTCGCCTGTTTAAAACAACTCGCGTTGTTACGTTATCACCTTGCTTCATTTCCAGCGCAGTGGTGTATCTTTGAATTTATCGTACATGTTTTATGTATTCACTTGATACAGGCCGCATGAATTTTAACTCCGGGAGGTTAAATTATGATCAGTCGTTTGGTCAGCGAGAACCGGTTTGGTAGCTCCTGCAGGGCGGCTTAATCGCTCACTCTTTCTGAGTAATCGTTCGCGCTTTTTGAGCAGTGGCCGTAGAAAGTGGGTGCCTTCTAAGAATCTCTTTCTTTCCGCTACAGACTGGTGCTGTCCAGGTATTCCAGCCGAGCAGCATTCCCTGTGCGCACCTAGGTCAATTCTACGCGAGCCACCCCTGGCACTTCCACTTTTGCCTGACTGCGTCTGCGCTACGTGGCTTCTGGAGAATCGACATCGACTTGGTATCGTCGTTCTGTACGACCTTTAGCGTCGTGTCATTCGCACATGGAACTCTCGGGCACTTGTCCCTCCTGCGCTGGCCTCATCGCAGGTTATATACACCAGAACACAGCGAGCTCAGTGCTTGATGCTATACTGAAAAGCGCGTGGCGCCATCTGTTTCAAGTGCGGCGAAGTAACCCCCTCAACTGCTACGCGAGCAGACGCTCTGCAAATCATATGCGAAACTTTACAAATCGAGTCCGGCTGTAAGCATGTCTTGCGCTGTTCCTTTGCTGAAATTTTGTGCTTATTTCGTGTGAAACGTCGAGGAGACCTTCCTCGACAGTCCGGAATGTCTGCAGCACGTGCAGTGCAGACTGTGGAAGCAACTTCATCAGGTACGTATTCGCCGACTGAAAGAAACGCGAACAGCGGAAAGCGTTAACTGCGGCGTGCTTTGGCTGTGACAAGGCAGAATTTTCGCTGTAAGCCGGCGCCAACGTAGCGCTAGAGTCTGGCTCCAACTTACGCTCATGCACCGCATGTATATCAATTTCCAGTCCTTCCGGGCACTCGGAACACACACGTGGTGCAAAGGTGCCTGCCAGGACAAGATTTTAAAATGCTACAGTGACGTAGGCCGAAAGCACATGTTGATTCGCCTAGGGACAGTGAAGGCATGTCGCAGTTCGACCGAGTCGAAAACCATAATTTTCGCGCCGTTCACGTCTCTTTCCATCACGATGATAGGCTGTTACAGTTGTACTAAACATGCGTGGTACGTGCATCCACGCATGAGTCGTATTACGTATATCCTATTATTGGCATGCGGCCTGCTAAAGAGTACGGCGATAGTTTTGTGCCGCATACTACAAGCATACTGCACGCAAATCGCTTGCAAATAGCTGCTGTAAAGTGGAACAGCGCTTGATTGAACGCAATAAATATACTTACTTGTACACTTCACTGGGCTCCTAGATTTTCCTGTTGATTGCGATTATATCTTATAAGGCGGCGAAATTCAGCGTTTTTCGTTGTGGACAGAAATCTGTGCAATCGCAAAACACCGCACCGGTATGATTCCCGCTATGCGCTGTGCACTTCACAGACAATGATGAGCAATAATTTCCTCTTGCGCTGGCTTTCATCGCACCAGATGACAGCGCAGTGGTACCCAGATGGTATTTTATAAGCGGGCGCAGCGGGAACAGGCGCGTTTTCGCTTTTTAAATTCGCAGAACCACTGCTTGCCATTCTAGCGAGACGCGGCTTGGCAGTTCCAAGCAAATCGTGGCGTGTCTGGGAGCGAGGGTATATGACCGAAAGTGCCTGGGTGCGAGATAGGCGTGCTCTTGTCTATAGAGAAGCCACAAACGCATCCAGACCACTTTTTCAGCAGCGGCAGTAGGAAGTGGACGCCTTCTAATATTCGTTTTCTTTCCGTACAAGTTGGTTTTCGTACTATTATTTTTGTTTATGTTGCGTACTCCCTACCGCTGCTAGCCCGCCGCGGTGGTCTAGTGGCTAAGGTACTCGGCTACTGACCCGCAGGTCGCGGGTTCGAATCCCGGCTGCGGCGGCTGCATTTCCGATGTAGGCGGAAATGTTGTAGGCCCGTGTGCTCAGATTTGGGTCCACGTTAAAGAACCCCAGGTGGTCGAAATTTCCGGAGCCCTCCACTACGGCGTCTCTCATAATCATATGGTGGTTTTGGGACGTTAAACCCCACATATCAATCAATCGTTATGGCTGCTGCTCATAAATGTTGCTTTTTGGTTTTTCTTGCACAACATTCTCACTAACACCGAGCTTGCTAAGAAAGTCGAGCACGAGTCACTGCTTCACGCTAAACTTGATCTTCTTGAAGATCTTGCGTCTAAGATATGGAAAAAGTTGGAAGATCAGGGACTTGGCAATCTTTCTGCCCTTGCTGAGAGCGTACGTTACATCAGTGAGCTATATGATTCAGTGCGCGACTCAGTAGATGGCCTAGTGCAGTCAAACAAAGCACTGAGGGCGGAAATAGACGAGCTATCTAGGAAGATTGCAGATATGGAGCAATACAGTAGCTTCAACAACCTTGAATTCAAGGGAGTGCCATGTACACTAGGCGAGGACTGCGCAGTTCTTTTGAAAATCGTTAGACAAGTGATTGAATGTCCTATTTCATCGACAGATATTGATATAGCACATCGGGTGGACAGCAAAGCAGCTGACAAGTGCATTATTGTGCGGTTCATTTCACGTGAAAAAAAAAATGAATTTCTTCGGAAAGTGCATAAGGCACGACTGCGTACTTCCCAGATAGGTCTATCCGGAAATAATAAAACTACAGTTTTTCTCAATGTCCATTTTACCATTGCCAATGAGAAAATATTTAGGAAAGCACTTGCCCTAAAAAAAAGAGTAGAAATGAACGATCCTCTGGACAGAGAATCGCCGCATCAAAGCCCGCAAGTCTGAAGACAGCAGGGTCTTTTGGATTAATGTGGAATCTGATCTCAGCATATTCACTTGACGTTGACAACTTCGCTTTGTCTTTTTCCATTCCATAGCTTTCGGCTAGCATCATGTCCTTGCTTCCTTTCGAGGAAACTAAATCTTTGCTTGCTAATTCTACTTGTTCATTGCTGCACATCAATGCGCGTAGCTTGCCGAAAAACTATGACAACATTATTGCTTTTACTGACTCGCCATGTAATTCCTTTTCACTTTTATGTGATGCTGAAACATGGCTAGGATCTCGCGATGGCAATCTGTATGGATTTAGATCGTATAACTCTGAATATTGCCACCGTGATTCGGGTTGCTACGGTGGCTCAGCTACCTTTATATCATCTCAAATACAAAAACAAACGCAGTTCTGACCGATCTTTAAATGTTCGGAACTACAAATCAGTATGAATAGAAGCTCACTTTCCCACTTCTGGTAATCTGAATGAAGTGATTATTGCGTGCATTGACCAATCTCCATCTCCATCTACTCCGCATATTTTACACAATCTAACTGCTTCACTGAACATCGTCAATGCTGAAAATAGGCAAGTTGTTCGGGTTGGTGACATCAATATTAACCTAATGGATACCGATAATAGCAGTCCCATAGCATATAGTGATTGCTTTTTTGGCTTCGGGCTTGAGTCCTTATTCTCATCTCCTACTAAATTCTCCCACACTGGAACTAATACTCTCATTGACCACGTAATAGGTAATTTATCACCAACGTCAACCACAGGAGTCATTGATGTGCCAACTACTGATCATCTTCCCGTATTTCTAAGTCTCGCTGTAATACTCCTCGCCATAACGCGTGACACTTCAACCTTCAATCAGGAAAACTTCATCAAGGATATTCAGGGCACTGACTGGACTTCCATTGGCAGCTTGAAAAATCCCGAGGACGCACTAGGCAATCTCTGCTCCCTATTTCTTAAAATTGTGTATGCAAATACTAAAACAAGTAAATGCAAGAAATTATTTAAGGCTCGCCGCAATTCCTGGTTCATGCGACGCTTGTTAATGAGTATGCGAAAAAAAGATGACCTTTATAGGAAAACTAAAAGTCAGCCATCGGATATTGATCTGAGATATACATTTAAAAATATAATAACATGTTGAATAATCTTCTCAAACAATCAAAACGGCTTTACTATGAAAAAGAAATTTGTAAGGGAAAAAATGACCCCAAAAATGGAAACTTTTTCATGACTTTTTCAACGAACCTCGGGTTAGTAATATAGTTGAGAAAATTAAGTATGAACAGCAAATCTGTACTAAGTCGTCTGACACAGCTGAGTCTTTTAGTAATTACTTCTACGAAATCTATAAGGACCGACCTACAGCATCTTCATGCTCCTCTACCCGCTGTACCCATTTATCATTTTTCTTTTTCCTGTAACTACAGATGAAGTATATCTATAATCCTGAGTCTAAGAAAATGTAGTGCTGGGCTTGACAACATGTCGGCGTTTCAATTGAAGCTTGCTGCTCTAGATATTTTGGAAGTACAAATTGATATATAGTTAATGTCGTTTTTGAACTTCACACATTTCTGAGCTCACTAATAAAAGCTAAGTTAATCCCAGTACACAAAAAAGATGAAACAATAGATGGCCGTAATTATCACCCTATCTCTATTTTGTCCTCTACCAGCAAACTTGCTGAAAAATTATTTTTGAAACGTATTAACAAGTACCTCAACAAGTTTCAGTTACTATAATCCTCTCAATTTGGTTTCCGTGCTGGTAGCTCTATAAATTTAGCATTGCTATCATTAACTGGTTTCTTGAAATTTTCGATCGACAAAGGTAATTTTCAGGGTCAGTTTTTGTCGATTTCATGATAACCTTTGACACCATCAGTCATAATATTTTATTTAGCTAGTTATAATCCTTAGGTATCACTAGTTCATGCTTAACATTCATAAAGAATTACCTACTTGATCGTGAACTATGAGTGCGCATAGAGAGCGCGAATTGTAGCGTTAAAATAATAAATCAAGCAGTTCCACAGGGTTGAATTCCTGGGTCCTTACTGTTTTGTATGTATGCAAGAGATGTGCCTAGCTGCCTTATTGATTCTAACGCTATTATTTACGGTGACGATACGACTATTTCTATGTCGTATATATCACTAACGATTCTGATCGATAAGCTGATCAACAAGCTAATCAATCACGTTAAATGGTGTTGTATGAACAACTTAATTTTAAACCCTCTAAAGACTCAGTTCATGATTTTTAAAACATTTTAAAAAGTGCTTCCTTTTATACCACAGGTGTCTATTGACCATCACTTCATTCCTGCATCTGATGGTGTGTATTTTTTAAGCATAAAATTACACTCGTATTTGAAGTTCAAGATTCATATATTTTATGTTAAACAAAAAGCAGGATTTGTATAAGATCACTAATTACATTTTGTTCATTTTTTCACTTGAAGCCTTATTATCTTTATACTTTGCCTTCATACATAGTCACATCACCTACGTCATTACTTCATGAGGCAACACTTATAACACTCATCTTTCATTCGTACAGCACATTATGAAGCAGGCCATTCACATTATTACAAGCAGTTAATTTTAGTTAACTGCCATTCCCTTAACTTGGACCACGCAATCTCACGTGCCTCCATTCGCATCGATTCACTCCGATCCGAACTTTTATAACCTTACAAATATTCACCTCGATGCACTCAGACACACACAACTACAGTAGTAGCACACAGTTGGGCTCACTTATACTCATGAGGGGCATCCTGTCAGGATGAGTACGATCCAGTTCATTCATAGTGAGTTTACGGACATAAGTATTGCACTGGGAAATGCTGGTCGACGTTAAGCTGTTCTATGCCGGATGCAAGGTTGGCTCATGTCTGATGCCCTAACAGTGTCTGTAGAGCAGTGTATAGCTCTGTTTGCATCAGATTTTATTAGCCCTCTCAAAAACGACCTATAAAGAGTTGTATTTAAGCGCGTCAAATTTACGTCAGGAGAATTATGTCAAGGCACCCATAATCTGAATGTGTAATGTGCCGCTAAATACCGGCGCACAAAAGAAGGCACGGACGACGTCACGGGCAGCAAACTATGCATTCATGTCTCTCACCAGCTATACACTCTGAAAAGTTTTGAGGAATAACGGCGCAGTTACCCCCGAAAAGGCTTCTTCCTCCTCCTAAAGACGGAAGGCGCGCTAAAGATTGCACACGGCAAGGGGGTGCACTTTCCTCCTTGTGCAGTAAAGCGCTCGCTTTTTGGAGAAACTGCAGGAATGTTCGCGGCGTGTTCAAACGACCCATCAGTGCCCACACAAGCCTATTTCCTTTCAGACGGTGCCGTAGCGTTGTGTGGTGTGGTGCTTAGTGTACGCGCATGCTGACTGAGAGGTCATGTGTTTGAATCCCGTGTTTGCTGCAAATTCGCCGAAATTTATTTTTGAATGTGATGCTTGCACATCGATTGTAGATCTAATAAAATGCCAGCACGCACTTCGAAAGGCTGGCAAAGCCAACTAAAATATTTTTTTTTGGTAAATGTTACTCCGTGGAGGAGTAACCACGAGAGCGTGCTTAATTCTTTGAAGTTACTCCCAAATTGGTGCAACGGGTGTGGCAAGTTAGATACTCCTCTAAAAGAGCAACCTCACTACCCTTTTTTCTCCTTTAATTCTTAGAGTGCAGGCAACGAACAAGTTTTGCTTGATAATCTCTTGCAACAAAAATATAGTCAATATATAGTATTACCTGCGGTTTCACGTGTCAAAACTGCAATCTGATTGTGAGGTATACGCTGTAGTGAAAGAGTCCGGGAACTTAGACGATATCTGGTGTTCTTCAACGTGCAGTGACATTGTACAGCAGGTGAGCCTCTAGTCTTTCACCTTAATCGAAATTTGACTGCCGCTGCCAAAATTGAACTCGTGACTTACTGGTCAGCAGCCGAGCCTTGTAACCGCTACCCTACCGCAGCGGACAAAAAGTAGTCATAATATTTTTATTTGGGTATTGTACAGCAATAATTTTTATAAAATTACAATTAAATACATGTGTTTCGAAGTAGTTCATGTTCTGGCTTGAAGCAAATAGAGAATCATGTCTAAGGTTAGAAACTTCACTCACTCACAGGTACGAAAATGAACTATACAGCAAACTCATCACCAAGTATAGACGTTTTCACTGTTTGCAAACATAGGGCGTGTAGGGCTCCCAGTTTTGCGTGCCAGCGCGGCCTATTGTAGCTTTGGCGGGGAACGAAGAACTTAGCGAGCACACCCTTATTTTCAGCACATTTCTCCTGAGTCCTGACTGACCAAACATTTGAAATATATTTTTTCTAAGCTACACAATATTAAAACAGTTACCTATAACAGTTATAACAGTTAGCTATAACATTATAACAGTTAGCTATGGCAGTTAGTTAACACTTTATTTTACTTGAAAACTGAGAAATGGGTTTTCGTTACTCTGGCACAAATTGAAAAAGAAACTTTTGGCTTCGATTTTAAAAACTAATAATAGAAGTGATCGGAAGTTTCGTGGGACGCAACACGTACTGTTGCTATTGTAATTTTGAAACCAGCTGAAAAGGCGAACATGGCTGGAAGTGTGACATGTGACAAAGAGCATTTAACAAAATGTCTGAGTGGCGCAAAAGATGTATTCGAAAGCAGCAATGAAAAAAAAAACGGCTCGAGCAACTACTGAAAGAGTCAAGACAGAATAAGCAAGGATGCAATTTAGGATAATTCGATGGGAAGCGCATTGCTGTATGAAGCAAGCCCGGTCGCCTTGGCCCGCATATATTTAAAGAGGAATTCAGTAAAAAAGACAACTGCACACGCGCAGGGAAGTCAAAGAAAGAATGGAGCATGTTTTAATTTAATGTGACGATAATCACCTGGTTGCATGTGTGCATTCGTTGCAGTCATCAAAGATCACATGAAGGCGAAATGTGTCTTCTTGTGTATTTCTCAATCGATTTTATTAATTCCTCTGCCCTATGAAATATTTTTGTACTCAGCGTAATTTTGCACTGCCTCTGGAATCGGAGCCATTGCAAGCTTCCTTAACCTCACGTGTTCATGAGATCGGCTTATCTACTACCAAGTGACGGTTTCGTGTGATGATGTCATCATTTGACGCCAAATTATGTGATGTGCCAGTTGATTGATTTGTGGGGTTTAACGCCCCAAAACCACCATATGATTATGAAGACGCCGTAGTGGAGGGCTCCGGAAATTTCGACCACCTGGGGGTTTTTTATCGTGCCCCCAAATCTGAGCACACGGGCCTACAACGTTTCCGCCTCCATCGGAAATGAAGCCGCTGCAGCCGGGATTCGAAACCGCGACCTGCGGGTCAGCAGCCGAGTAGCCCGTATAGTCTACATGTATTGCTGATCTATCATGAGTGAAGTGCGGTAATTATCTGACGCCTTATAAGAACATCGTATAACCACCCTGATACCCCACGCTATAGCCAAAAAATTTCGAAATTACCCCGCAAGTAGAGCACTTACCTTATTTGGTTGGAAAGCCTGGCGATTATATGCAACAGTACACAAAATGAAGTTCAGTGAAGGTAGATTAATCATGCAGGCTGACCTATCTCTGATTTTTATTCATAATACACCTCACTCTCTGTCTCTCCATTCAGCCAAACCTAGACGTGTCTTGTTATTTCTTACCCAGATACATGCACGACTAGAAGAAGCAAAAATGTGTGGAAAATGTTTGATCCTCCGTTTCTACTCCCGGCATAAAATTAAGCTATTCTATCTTTCCATATTTGTATTTCCTACGGGTGCCTCGAGTACTGTGTAGAGAAGAGAAATTCCCAGCATTTCCACCGAAATATTATGTAAACACTGGATTAAAACTTTTAGTGGCGTCAAAACTGTAGCAACAAAAAGTGAATAGGTGCAGGAAGTGTTAATTGCAGCAAACACAAGAAAGGCAGCTCGAGCTCATGCCTCGTGCAGGGCTGGCGATGTGGCTGCAGCGCTAGGTGTATTTCTTTTCACAGCAGAATTGGTATACTTCAGAAGTACAGAAAGCCGAACTAGTTGGAAATACGTTTTAAAACGGGGCAAAAATTTAACACGTTAACAATTATAAATAAACGCGAGTTGAAAGTTTTCGCCCATGCCGTCGTCTTGCTGTGTCCACGCGTTTCTTTAGCTGTTTTACAAAACTGGTGTACTTGTTACTAACTACTTTGGTATTTCAGTGTCTTAATATTTTTAAAAATGCCTACCTAAAGACCACCTTAAGAGTAAGAGTTTTCCAGCGAACTGGTTAACATTACAGTTATTTAATCAATCAATCACACACGTAGTACAGTGTACTGTACATTTTGATCATACATCCAGAGATATGTGGGCAGGGTTGGTTAAAAGACTATTTCAAGTCTGATAAGGAGCCGTAATCCACCCCAGTCATTGAACCACTCAAGGAGCAGCAATGTATTCCTAATGAACAAAAAAATGGAAGATCCCACAAACAGTGGGAATTCACTATATACGAAGCATGAATGAGGAAGGTTGATGTGGCACAATAAAATCAGCACAATTCTACGAGGCGGACGTAAATTATGCCGTACATAGTGTGATGGCACTCATGTTTAAACGTGTCATTTACCTTCGTCGTCTATTAACGTCAAGTGATACCATAATTTCTATATGTGAAGCTAGCGAAATGGCCGTGAGCATGATATAAGCGTAGAATGTAGCCATGCTTTACATTACACGCATGCCATGATTATCATGCTTGGTCGTGTCATTTATCTTCGCATCCATTCACGTCACGTAATACCAAATTTGGTATATGTGAAGCTAGCGAAACGGCCGTGAGCGCATCATGAGTGTGACATGTCGTCATGTTGTTACGTGACATGCATGTCATAGTTATCATGTTTGCACCGGTCGCATACCTTCATCATCCTTTCACGCCACGTAATACCAATGTGGTGAGCGTCGGAACACGTGCCTCCGCACCCCCATGTAACATCAACTATGTTCCCTCAACTTTACTCTGTGTGTTATCTCTTACACTGAGGTTTTGTATATACGTAAAACATCCTCCCATGTACGCTTTCCTCCTCCTCCCTTTCCTTCTCCCTCTCGCGGTGGTGGCCCGCACTCACGTGCCGCAATAGCTTGGCAGACGGAGAATAAACAATCATACCGCACGGACGTCTTGTCCCGCAGTCAGTCAGGCTGCCACATGCCCTCTACAATTGGTGACCCGGTTTTATTAAACGCACCTAAGTAACGTAGACCAGCGTCTCTCACGACTGACAAAGATTGTACACCAACGCATGGATCTTCCAAAATGTACAATCAAGTTCATACACTCACCCTAAACGAAACGACGCCAGAGACCGATTCATCTAGTGAGGCCGTCTCCACCATCACTTGCCGTCTTTCGCCATACTGGGAACGCAACCCTGCTGTGTGGTTTCTGCAAGTGGAATCTCAGTTCCAGCAATCAAGAATCACCTCGCAACTGCGGCAATTTCATCACGTGGTCAGCGCACTCCCCTGAACAGCTGCAGAAAAAGTAGTCGACATAATTACCTTGTTTCGCAACAATTCCCAGGCAAGACCATACGACCAGCTCAAGGCAGCCCTCCTAGAAAAGACCACTGCGTCGGAGAGAACCAAAATACAGCAGCTACTCTTCGCCGAGGAGCTCGGTTATCGACGTCCAAGCCAGTTTTTGTGGCGAATGACGCAGCTTCACGGCACTAGTGTGAGAACTATGGACACTACAGTGCTACGTGAACTTTTTCTCCAGCGACTGCCTTCCCAGGTCCAAATGGTACTTGCTACAGCCACAGGCATGGATTTGATGTCACTGGCTACGCCAGCCGATAAAATTATGGAGGTGGCGACTCATACTTTCTTAGTCGCCTTTACCAGTACACCCACGCAATCAACATCACCGACAACTCCTGCCACCCCTGCTCAGCCAGTTAACCTGCACTCACTACCATTGGCCCCTCCGATGTTGACCGCCTTTGTGCTCGACTGGAATATCTCATCGCGGCAGCAACTCACCCAGAGCTATCCGCACATCGTGAGCGCCGACATCATCGTTCTTCGACGCCCAATCGTCGCATATGAGAGCGAAGTGACTCTCAAAGTCTACGAATGTGTTTTTACCATCGCCGTTTTGGTGCAAATGCTCGCCACTGCCATTGGCCTTGCACATGGCCGGAAAACTCAACAGCCGACCACTAGCGGTGACGAGCGGTCAGCGCCAAGAAAAATGTCGCGTTTTCCACATCTTCGACTGAACTACCAGACAGAAATTTCTGATCAACACAGGAGCCCAAGTTAGTGTCCTCAAAGCCACAAAAGCAGAATGCACCTCTACTGTACCGTTTCACCTCAAAGCTGTCAACAAAACACACATTCCCGTGTACAAGCAACGCTCTGTAACACTCAACTTGAGACTTCTAATAATCTTCCGCTGGGTGTTTTTGGTCGCTGATGTTGGTTCTGCAATATTTGGTGTTGACGTTTTAAACCAACATGGACTCCTCATCAATGTCAAGAGAAAGCGCTTAATAGACCCCGCAACTAAACTCTCCATGCACGGACTCACAGTGCACGCAACTACAGATATGCACTCTCATGGTCCACAGTTGCCAAAGGGCCATTTGCAGCCCTCCTATCAGAGTTTCCTCAGCCAACATCACCATCGAACTGGACCCAACCAGTATGCCACAACATTCGGCATCACATGGTCACATCAGGACTATCTGTGTTCTCTCGACTACGACGTCTAGCTTCAGAAAACTAAGGTGGCTCGTTCCGAATTCAAAAATATGCTGGAACTCGGCATCATCAGACGCTCTTCTAGTAGCAGGGTATTTCTCCTTCTTCTTGGCTCCAAGAAGTCTGGGGATTGGAGGCCTTGCGGGGATTACCAGTCTCTGAGTACCAACATCGTTACGGACCGGTACATGCCTTTCGTATTCGCATACGTTGATGACATAAAAGTCACTAGTTCGCCACTCCCCAAAAAACTTGCACCCCCTGCGCCAACCCTTCAAAAGCCTCTCCGAAAATGGCGTAATCATCAACACGGAAAAGAGCCAATTCGGACAAGTCCTCGAATTCCTCGGTCATTACTTGGACATCAACGACATCCGTCCACTTCTTCACAAAGTGCAAGGCATCATCGAGTTCCCAAACCATCGTCAATCACAAAGCTCCGCAAGTTTCTTGTGTTACATTTACCGCCACTTTATCAGAAACGGCGCCACGTGGCTGGAACCCTTAGACCGCATAGTTTGCGCCAAGCACTCGGCCAAAGCACTACACTGAATCAGTGCTGCGGATGGCGCAATTGATGCCATCAAGAGTGCCTTGGCGAAAGCCACTCTACTCACCCACACACAGCCCGATGGCCCGCTGGCACTCATGACTGACGCTTCCAACACAGCGCAAGGAGCAGTTATACATCAGAAGGTCAATGGTGCATGGCAACCATTTGCATTCTTCTCAAAACACATGACTCTTACTCAAACACGATACAGAGTTGCAGTCGGGAACTTCTCGCCATCTACCTGGCAGTACGTCACTTTCGCCACCTACTCGAAGGCAGAGCGTTCACACTTTTCACAGATCCCAAGCCACTCACCTATTCAATAGGCCGTACTGCATCACTCTATACGCCACAGGAAGTGAGAAAACTAGCTTCTTCTCAGAATTCCAGATGGACATCCGGCACATCAGCGGCGTGGACAACACTCCTGCTGAGGCACTTAGCCGCATGGACGCTGTCACGCGCAGTCGTTCAAAAACGTCCGTTTCGTCGTCCTATCCCATTGATCATTACGTGAGCTTGCAAGGGCACAAACAGACGACACAGACCTATCTCACCTACGGAATACGCAAACATCACCGAAGCTGAATACAGTCAGTATTGAAAGCTTGCCAGTCATTTGAGATACCTTTACGGGCACACAGAAACCGTATTTGCCTATCGCTTTCCGTAAGAAAATCTTCGATTCTTTCGACAACCTTTCACACTCTGGAATTCGTGCAACTCAAAGACTGATCAAATCTCTCTTCGTCTGGTACCGAATGATTGCTGACATTCGAGACTTGGTATGTGCGTGCGCACCCTGTCAGCGTGCCAAAGAACATCGTTACCCAGCACCCCCCTTTACCGTTTTCTGCAGACTGATCAACATTTCGCAGTGGTCCACAACGACATTGTTGGCCCCTTTCCTCCTTGTCAAGGTTACCGGTATTTATTGACTTGTGTTGACCGCTTCACACGAGGGCCGGAGGCTACGCCTATCCCTGCAGTATCAGAGCAGCTACAGTGGCCGATGCTTTCATCTCTACTTGAATGGTGCGATTCGGCTGCTCCACAACAAGCGTCACCGACCGCGGCCGCCAGTTTGAGTCATTGCTTTTCGAGGAACTCCTCAAGCTGCTGGAAGTGGCGCGACTGCAAACTGTCTCTTACCATCCACAAAAAACGGGATCTAGAATGTTTCCATCGTCACCTGAAAGCAGCGTTTACAGCACACGGTCCCACGGCCAAGTGGCTCTTCGGCTCTTCGGCTCACGCTGCTGGGAATCAAGTCTGCGTTCAAGGAAGTCCTTTCGTGCACCAGTGCCAAGCTTGTTTATGGAGCCACTCTTCGTTTACCGACAGATTTCTTCGACACCACTAAACCCGACTATTCGCTCACACCAAGCGAGTAAGTTGACAAACTGCGTGATATCTTTCGAAACCTTCGACCACAGCCAACGTGAGCAAGCCACTCATGGAGTGTTTACGTGACTCCAGACCTCGACAAAGCGACGCATGTCTTCGTGCGCTAAGGCTCCGTGCGCCGTCCCCTGCAACCCCATTATTGCGGGCTCTTCTCCGTACTCGC
This sequence comes from Rhipicephalus microplus, assembly GCF_043290135.1. Taxonomy (NCBI): domain Eukaryota; kingdom Metazoa; phylum Arthropoda; class Arachnida; order Ixodida; family Ixodidae; genus Rhipicephalus; species Rhipicephalus microplus. The sequence goes on from NC_134710.1 coordinate 389,975,546, forward strand.
ACGCCGTTCCTCAACTTTCATCATGGACCTTAATGTAAACCGCGATGCAGTCACACTCGAGCGGCTGAAGCCAGCATACAAAGACGGCCCAGCTTCTTGCATATCAGCATCTGCTACGTGTCCCCTTACAGCGCCTGCAGATCTTTACGACTAACATCACGGCTAGGTCAGCTGGTGTACCCCTCAGGTAATCGACAATCGCGCCATTAGCGCCAAATTGTACCCTGGTGTTTGGTAGGCCAAATTGTGAACCTAAAAAAATTAATAAAAATTGCTGATGCTGCTATGGCAACGCTTTTGTTGATGGGAGAAGAGGAAACACCGAGCTGCTCGTCGTCTGCTACGCGCTAGGTGAGTGCGCTACTACCTTGTGAGGCACAAACAGAAAAAAACATCGCTTACATGTTTTTTTTTTTTCAAGTTGTGTGGCTTCCGCATATATTGTTTTCGACCCTCCAGCTTTCGGGTGCTAATTTTCTCAGAATTTCACTATCCCAAAATATTTGTTTGGAAATATTTCTCATTTGAATACCCGTGAGCCAGCAAGTTTTAAAGTGTGAAAGTCTTGTTTGAGCAAGAAAATAAGAGTAGCCAGAAATTGTGGTTTAGTCAGTTTTTTTTATTAGCAAGGTATTGCAAACGATAAAACTCAATACAGGCCACCATAGCTCAAAGCTGTACATCTCGTACAATAAATACAAATGTCGGCATTCTGCGTCGGTTACACAAACATATTAGGATTCTCGACACAATTCATTGTATACAGGATTCACAACGTTCATTGGTTGTACACAATACGATTCCCCAGAAACGATGGCTTATAGTAACACGTTCGGCAATAATGAACTGATAATGCAGTGTACACGACCAGCACATCGAGCCCAGCACTACCAGCTCCCTTTTTTTTCTATGAAAGTTGCTAGTCGAAACAACCTTCTAGAGCAAGCGAGTTTCCTACATAACTCAGCTTGTGCTAATGCACCGTTACATGTTGAGCAAATTCTATATAAATGTTAGCACTTTACTGTTTCTCAATACAATGCGTAATACCTCGTTCAAAGCAGTAGCATTGATAACAGGGCAATATATTACAGAACTGTACACCAGTATATTGCCCTTATTCCTCGCAATTCGTAATGCACACATTTTTATTACTGTTTATACATGAGTATCTTAATCCTACAACAACAAACACCAAATGTCACCCTGAAGACAGAGCTTTCCATCGAGAACAAATAAATGTAGTATAGGCAAGTGTCGATGGTTAATCATCATTCGAAATTGGGCGAGAACAGAGTGATGCCCAAAGGTATGATGGAACTCACACCTTCTAGACATGGAGAAATGTTCACAAAAGCGATCGTGTTGCGCAGGTCTCGTCGCGTTGTTGTCGTCAGCGGCCGCACAGGATGACGCGGAGGAAATTCAGATCAACTGCATTTAATGAATCAGCATGTACACATAAAACGGTTCTATCCTGACCGGTTTACAAGACAGTCATCTAATATGCCTGAATCGTATAAAGTATACTGTTTTTTAAAGAGCTCCTAAGCACAGCTTCGTGGGTCATGTTGGAAGCGTAGGACAAATCTGAACTGTACTAATAGTTTAGTGATTGGTTGAAGGTAATTTGTCATTTGACTTTCGAAGACGCCTTAACAAACTTGAGAAAGCCCCTAAGCTTTGCTGGTGCACTTGCTTGTGGCACAGCGGGCTTTCTTGACTTACTAAAATATTTCTGGCTTTTATAGAAGAAGCTTCTTCCTCCTCATTTTGTTTTGAAACGAAAGTATTCATGGCAAGAATGCCGAGTTGCATTAGTTATTTTGCAACTTGACCACATCAAGTTTAAGGTCACAAATTTTGTGTAACGCAACAGTGCCTTTCAACGCACCCACGTGATCTATGAATGTCTGTATAAAGACAATATCTTGCACGCTGTATGCGCCGACTTCAAAATGCGCTCAAGCGTCTTGTAAAGACAACCTACTCTAGAGACTGCCCAAAGAACCGCTGCACCTACAAAAGTTTTAAGCTCTTGATAGGACAATTTTTCCTATTTTTGAAGCTCCTGAAGCTTTCCTTTTGCAGCGGACTTTTTTCACGCTGTGTAATGAGGGCCTGATTTATGTCACTTACGTGCAGCATAAGCCGTGCATAGCAAAACGGCCGCAGAAAGTCCAAGCGGCACTTTTCAGAGCAAAAGATTTCTTTGGGCAGACTGCTGTTTAGCTTATCTTTCAGCACAGTAGTTACGCGGCACAAATACGCGACTATGTATTCCACAAAACATTTCTCCATGTACTTCACTACCTTATAAAAAAAACAACAGAAGGCGGCAACGAATCGGCAAAAAGACCACCTTCTTTACGATGAGACTGAAGCATGGCTAACGTTTGGTGGGAACCTAAGAATGCCTAATCCCCACTCATTAGGAATGACTCAAAGATGCAATCTGCTGGCCTATTCTCAAGGAATTGCTGCGTTATGCCACCCACAAAGCGCAACAATGCTTTCTCCTCCGTGATATCAAGAAGGTCCTCACCATAGGTCTCGCTTGGGAAAAGTGTTTTCGTTATCACAGCCTGATGAGCTCGAGGCTCACCTGTACTAAGGTACTAAGGTCAACCTTGCAAGAAAGTACGAATCGACAACTTCGTGATTCCCGTGCGACGACAGGTTTGACCGTTTCCTAACGAAAATGTGTTTCAACGCAGCGATAAATTTACACACATTCAGATGTTCATTGCAGCCATGCTTCTGCATCAAAGTGCCGAATAGGTTCTCCAGCAAGTCTTGCTGCAGGCAACGAGTCAGGAGGCAAGTCAAGTTAAAGTTTTAAGAAGGCCTCCCCACACCATAAGGACGGCCTGTATGGTGACTAGCCAGCCACTGATGGTGTGCGGCTGTATAGGGCTGTGAAATCTCCAGCACAATATTAATTTGATTGCCTCTTGTAAAAACACCAGGTGCTCTAGGTGGCTCTTAGAGCATAATTCATTTTGGCAGGAGTACTAGCAGTGGCAGTTTTTCTACTGAGGCAATCAAATAGCTTGACCATCTGTTCAATGAAATCTGCAGCAGATTTGGCAGTCGCAGGTAGCTTCACAAGAGCAATCATGACTGACATAGCTACCGACACAGACTCGCTCAGGATTTGCGCCGCGAACTTTACCTTCGCGCAGTTGAAAAACCTCTGCAAATATGCTCCAATGTTAATTTTCTCACCAATTTTACTCTAAGTGGGCCAGAGCACTCGAACAGTTCGCAAATGTAGCTCCAGTTCACAATTTCGGTGCCAATAAAAAGTTTGTGAAGGGCTCGAAGACTATTTCTTGTGCACTTCAATAGGTGTGGAGTGTCGGAGAAGAAATAAACTTTGTGTGCGTTCACTTGAAAATACGGATTTTGTGTTGTGGCTGCGAATGCATCAAATACTTTATTATTACTTGGCCCTTGATCGCACACCACGGCTTTGACATACAGCTCGCATTCTGCAAGTTGCGCTATCAAGGCTAGTAGCAGTTTCTGGATCTTTTCCGCACGCAGAGCAGTTTTCACAACAGAGAACGTGGCTGGCATCACCCACGATTGCGAGATTCCAGAAAGGAGTGCTGCAAAGGCTACATTTGTCACCGCTGCTCTCCTCTTTGAGCCGTCATCTGAAAATCCAGCGACTACGTAATGTTTTGTCTCATACTGTGAATTTGGTCTCACTGACGTTTCGTCAAATGCAATTACGCGTGCCTGATCTTCTATTGGCCTATTTCTGCTGCATGTTTAGAATGTCTATTTGATTAGAAATAATTCCGGGTGTCATTGGCATTTCAGATAACCACTTTCGAAGGGACATTAGTGATGACAAAGCGAACGCTTCAGTGAGTTGGCGGTAAGAACTTGGTCCATGAAAATACATATTCAAAGCGAATTCCTTCACCTCTCAAGACCACCTCCTTCGCTTCCTCTTGCGACAATGGAGTGCCACTTGGCTACCCAAGAGTTTGCATAACTCAGGACTCACATTAAGCTTTAACTTGTCGAGCGCTTACCGTGTAGTAATTTTTCAGCGGCTTTTTATCCTTGCTGACTTCCTATACCTTTGCGCATCATTATTTAGTCGCTTGATGACGTCGGCGTTCATCGGTCAATACACCTTCGTGTTTGAGCCTCGGTGAGATGGTATGAAAACTGTAAAGAGAGATGCATAGAATTTAATTTGTCTCTGAGTCAGCATATGTACACAGGGCGAGCACAGCGTCCTCTCTATAAGCAAGTGTCACGCACTTTGGTAATGGGAATTTCGTTGGCGACAGATGAAGATGAATTATCATCGCTCTATAATATTGATGAACTTATTAAAAGTCTTTGACATACAAAATCCTTGAATTTTGTGAGTGGTTGAGCTACCTTGTAGAATTTTCCGCTTATTTAGATTGATAGTTGTGGTTATCAAAACCTGTGTTAAACTTAACAGTGCTTCATAATATTACATCTTACATTAATTATTGATTAATAAGCAATTTCGGCATGAAACCCAACCAAATCGCACAAATATTTACACTGCTAAAATTTTTGCGGTTCATGTATGTCCTTCTGAATAAGTATTAACATCTCTTTTCAAACAAACTCTGCTTTGCAGGTTCCTCCTACAAAGCACTCTTAGACTCGTAACTTTCTTGTGGTAAATATTAAAAAAACAAAATGTTGTCACTTCATATGTTGTCTTCCATTCTGTGGCACCCAGAATAAAGCAGCCTTCTGGGATCGCCCACTAAAGGCATCCAAATAGCAAAAATTCAGTAAAGCTCGTAGTACGCAAGAAAAACATTGCATTTATTGATATTTACCTTTACTTTTAGCGCACACTTACCTCGACCAAGGTGAGATGGTGATTCAGGGGAGGCTTAGCTGGCTGTTGTGAGACCGCCTTCCGGAAACAAAAGAAAAAAGAGTGGCAATTAAGTTCGCATATTTTAAAGACGGTCAGCACGTTTTCCGTAAAATGGCGTTTTCTGACCCAAAGGGTTCAGCTGCGATTGTACATCTGTGCATGACTTCTACTAAAATATTCCTCTAAGAGACAGTAAGCATTGCTCGAAGTTTTATTGCTGTTGTACATTCACGTAACATATCGACCGTAGGTGCTGTGTTATTTGCTGGCTCAGATTATTGTTGTATTGCAGAGGTGTTTTCTATTTACTTTCACTTTAACATTTTGTACACTGCCCCAAGAGGTAATTAGGTCCAAAAAATGAAAAGCTGCTGTCTACCGGCACGTGCAAACCTACTCCTGTAAAATTTCTATCATACAGCACCAATCAAATTCATGAATATCATCGCAGCACGTACGCAAGACTTGGCTTTGTCGTATTGCATTGTGCGGTTTTACGGACATGAAACGTGCGTGAGGCACGGCATAATAAGCAAATGCGAACTATTTCGACCACCTGAAGTGTGCACGAACTTCGCCCTTATCAAAACGCGATTTAATCCCGCAACATTGTGTTTTCCATTGTAACATCGTGTCCGATACGTGACAACAGCGGGTGATTGATGTATTGTTTACAGCAAGGCCAAGAGCGCTGCTTCTTCTTACGAGCGTGAATTCTGTCGTTGTCAACAGAAAATATTCTCCTCTTTCACTGCTCGAAGAAGCTGGAAGATATTCGCATCGTTAGGTACACGAGCAGTTTAGAACACCCTTCACCACGCATAATCTTTCAACAGATTAAAAACAAACAAAAAGTACGCAATTCTCTGGTGCACACTGAAAAATTTTGCTGCGAAAGGTCATGCGAAGCCGTGGCAGATGACATAAAAAAAAGCGCTTGTTGTAGTTCACTTTTGCGCCGTACCCTGTACACTTGTTTTACACAAAGCAAGCACACCTGCCCGTTCCTTAATGCCCAAAATCAACAAGCCGGCCTGTGCATACCTGCAATCTGGGCTATGCTCTTTTGGACAGGTCGTCTTAAGCCGCAGCAACCGTGACTTCTGCCAGGGAGGTTCCTTGAAGATAGTGTAGATACCAGTCCCGTTTAAGTAGGTGGCGAAGGAAGGCGATTCTACATTTAGGTGGTAGCATGAAATACAATGTAAAGTACACACGCTTTGAAGTCATGCGTATCTATGGAACGTTAATTATGCATCAAGCGATAGGGTGCGCGAAATGGAACTACAATACCGCACATATTTGCAACCGCTAATAAATTGTTTTTCCTACCATCATCAATCGGGGATCCTACTTCCACTGCAACAGTGGGAACAGCCATCTTCATGAGCTGTGTTTTGGCCGGTTTCGCAAAGGCACTTTAGGCGAAGTGGTCGGAGCAAAGGCGGAAGCCGTTGTACATTGGCGCCTGTGTGATTCCTCCATGGTCTGCCCTTTCCGTGTATTTCCGCCATATAACACACCTTTAAAATGCAACCAATAACAGAATGGAAATAAAAAAACATGTTAAAGCGACACAAATAAAGAAGGTGCGAAAAAGGGCGAAAACAATGTTTCATAAGTTCAAAAGCGAAGCGCAGCTCGGCCTTAGCGCAGGTAACACGGACTTCTCTTAACCCGAAATACAAGCAGTCACTGCTACGTAAATAAATTTGGGGGCTGTGTCTTAAACGTTGAAATGTGGTAATGTCACTACAAGCTACTGGTCATCGGAATGCTCTAAAACCGAACTAGTTGAAGCAAAATTTCTATCTGCATGTCAGCTGGCATATATCGGCTCCAGATAAACTGCCCACAAGAGCTTTACATGCTTACAACATCACCGACAAATGCACAGTGCCAATAGTAAAAAAGGAGGTTCACTGTGAAGCAACAACAGATACATTTCGGTTAACCCTGCAGCTGTTTTGATAAGGACAGCGCTTGCTTTTTCGTACCGAACGAAAAGTACATGTGGGTACCTGTCGTCCACTGGGAAGCGGAAAAATTTCACTGCGCTGTTTTCCCGAGTTATTGCACCACAAACAGGCGCAGCACGCCTTGTATTCTTTTCCACCTTTCATCGACATTTTGAGCGTGTTCGCACTCACAAACATCGAAAATTTTACCTTCAAAGCACTCTCAAAATTTCCCACGTGCGCAGGGAAAACGGCAGTACCAAACGAGCGGAATGGTAGACGAGAAAAGAGCGACAGCACCGCCCGTTGGGGCAGAGAATTCTGAGTCTGGATAAATATATTGGGTGTTAAGAAAAGAAAACAGTCAAAAACAAATTTTATTTCTACACAAAATTGCGTAACTATACTTTATTATGCGAAAGTTGGGATGAAAAGGCCACATATAAAAAGTCACTGACTTTTTGCTTCCTACCAAAACAATGACGGAGGCCTTATTTCCAATGCCGAAACTAGTCGAAGGGTCCGGCCCCTGCCAGCACGAAGTACCTCCGGCTCGCCGCATTCATTCACTAGAGCTAACTGATGTGTCACTTTGGCTTCCTCTCTCAAGTGGGCGGGGGGGGGGGGGAGGAACCCTGTGGTGTGCGTTGGAACACGCGCTATGTGCCCTCAACTTTACTCTGTGTGCTATCTCTCACACAGTGCTTTTGTTTATACGTAAGACATCCTCCCTGGTGTGCTTCTCTGCTCCTCCCTTTCCACCCCCCCCCCCTTTCGTGCCGACGGCCCGCACTCGCGTGCCGCCACCGCTCGGCAGACAGAGAATAAATAACCCTACCGCACGACGTCTTGTCCCGCAGTCAGTCAATCCGCCGCATGCCCTCTACACCAAATTTGGTATATGCAAAGCTATGGAAATGACTGCGAGAGCATCACGAGCACGGCATGTAGTCATGCTCTTACTTGACCCGCATGTCATGATTTCCATGTTAGGGTCTGTCACTTGGGTTCGTCACTGTGTCACATGTCTTACCATAACAGTTTTGCAACATGTCATGTGAACGATTGATTGATATTTGGGATTTAACGTCCCAAAACCACCATAATATTATGAGAGACGCCGTATAGTGGAGGGCTCCGGAAATTTTGACTAACTGGGTTTTTTTTTACCTAAATTATAGCACATGGGCCTTCAGCATTTCCGCCTCCTTCGGAAATGCAGCCGCCACAGCCGGGATTCGATCCCGTGATCTGCGGGTCAGCAGCTGAGTACCTTAGCCACTAGACCACCGTGGCGGGGCGTATCGATACCCTTGTAGAAACGGCCAGGAGAGCGAAAGTCGGAGGCGGCTAGATAGATAGATAGATAGATAGATAGATAGATAGATAGATAGATAGATAGATAGATAGATAGATAGATAGATAGATAGATAGATAGATAGATAGATAGATAGATAGATAGATAGATAGATGCGTAACTGCGCAGTTCAGTATGTAGAACGTGCACGTCGTGGTCTTGGGCGTTTTCGAAATCCGTCAAGACCGCGACTGCCGCGTGTACGACTGAAAACTGACAAAGAGCTGCAGGATGGAGAACGCGAGACACAGGAATTTTCTTAGATGCATGTTTGTTTGTTTGTTTTTCAGTTTTAAAATAACATTTTTGTGTCATGTTCACGGCTAGTTTGCTTTTCTGGCCAGTTATTCACTTCGCATTTTTTTTAACAATTGTAAGAGTTTTCAGTTAAGTTATTAAGCTTTATGTGGAAGCGATGACTCGCACATGTCAGCTAAATGCCTGAAATGAGTTTTTCTTTGATTTAAGAGCACTTTGGTCATTAATGAAGATTTGTATGCTCGCTAATTTTCAAAGCGTGGTAGCGTTGTCGAGCGCAGCCGAAGTTTGCGTGCTTCGTGCCCTTTTTTGTGTACGGCTCGAAGCTGTACGTTGTATTAACAGAGTAGATGAGCATTCGTAAAGGGCCCCTAAACCACCGAGCGGTCGAAATTTAGTTGAGGCGAGGAAGTTGTGCTCGAGTTTACAACGAACACGGAGCTGTGAGAATTCTTCGAAACGGTGCCATAATAGCAGAGTTTACACGCGTTTGATGATCGAAACGCGATGATCGCTTCTTGCCCTCTTCCTTACGCTAACCTCTTCCAAAACCGCTTCGCTCCTGCTCGCTGAGTCAGCTGAGTGCCCCTCCTCATCTCGCGTGCCTTAAGTCACCGCTGACGCGCTGTTCGAGACAGCGTCTACTTCCGGTTGCCACGATCCGCCACTCCGACGACCCAGCTCACCGTCAACTGCGTTCTGTGTGTCATCTGGGTGCACTGATCGTTAACTAACCGCTGCTGCTATCATGCCAGCCCGTGCCCCTACGAATCATGCCGGTATAGACCCTGTGTTACGTTACGGGCCACAGATGTTGATTCGCAAGTGGCGACACGACCAAGAACAGCAAAGTGCGCGCGAAGTTTGCAGAGTGAACAGATGTCGTCGGTTGTCGATCGGCCACTTGCCAGCATCGAAAGTGGTAACGTCATCGAGTTTCACTGGTGATGTCACACTTGTCAGTGGTGGAAATGGTGGGGACCGAAAAGGAGAAGCATTGTTTTTTTCGAAATTGTGGCGCGCCAGCTACCTGTAGCACTGCGGCGTGTGGGATCGTTGATCGTGACGGCATTCTGCACGCGATGCGCTTGTTTACTTGAAATGTTTGGGAAAATATCGGAGCGGGTTTAAGGGCCCTTTAAATAAGGTTTTAGAATAAAGCAAAAGCGGTTTTTTACACGCTATTGTTGGAGAATCAGTTGATGCAGAGTATTTAGCGCAAAACTTACGCAAGTTTTGTTAGGTGTTCATGACGTGCATCGCATCAAGAGTTGTTCTTTTGCGCGTTCTTCTTTTTGAACATTTAGGTTTAGACGCGTGTGTAGTATAATTTAAGTGAGGTATAGGGATTTGGCCAATGGTTAGGTGTGTATTAGTATACTAGCGCACTTTGGATGAGAGTATACGGTGTCGTGCTGGGGCACATAGCAAAGTCCTGTGCGTTTTTTAAAAACATGGGCTGACATGAGGCTACATTCAACAAATGAGCGTGTTAGTATACGAGCTGTATTTCCTTTTGTTATTTTAGTGAGTTCTTCGAGATCATGTGATCTCTTGAGCTTAGAGTTACGCTTACTGAACTTTGAGGTAAGAAATACGTTTCAATGATTTAGAAGACGCAGTTTAATCTGTTGTGAGAGAGTTTTATTTTGCGTCAGGGTCTCCACAAGTAGGTAATATCGACTTCGTTTTGAGTGTGTTTTGAGAGAATTAATGCACCCAGTTATTTTGTGTAGGTTCCAGGCAGCATTTGAGTGAAACCATTGTAGTTGGCTCTGTTTCTTAAAGTTAAGTCATGAAAATGACAGATGTGGGTTACAACTTTGTAGTGCGGATGGTAGGAGAAAGCTAGTTTTGAAAGAGTTTGTTTATCGTTATCTGGTGTCAAATTTTATTTGCCTTTGTGCTTTTCTCGCACCACAAACATATCCATCTTCACGAAGCATCTCCACATCCATAATTGTTGTAAATTTGGTGGCACAAAATTGTGTTGAAATTTTAGTGTAGCCAGTTTTTTATTTGTTTGTGTTTTTTTAGAATCCTAGAGGGTTCGAAGCGAAACCAATGCACTTGACTGCAGCATGGTATTGTGTTGCGTGGCTGGTTTTGCTCTTGTCAATCTTTGTGACTTGGTTTGGGAGTTAGATGTGAGTTTGCAGCTGGATGTTACAAGTTAGGCCATCGTCCTCCTCACCAGCCATTCTCTTCGTGCCCAGCGGTTGGAAGCGCTTGGTGGTAGTGGTTAGAAGATGCCTTTCTCATCTTCTAACCACTACCACCACCACCAGCCGAGATTTTTCGGACGGCGGAGGAACTGTTACGTTTCGCCCAGCTGTTCGTCTAAGCGAGGCGATTGTACGTGAGCCGGTCTGCGATAAGGCTTTCTCCACGATATCGGCGCCAGGTCGGAAGCGAGAAGCACGACGCTGTCCTGCAGGTGGGTCAGGCCGCTGTGGTCGAATCACAAAGAACTCGACGAAAGCTTCGCCGAACAACCCTTTGTTGAACCGGGTCGAAGAGCGTGAGATGGCGCCACTGTGGCAGTTCTCAAAGAGTCAACCTCTCGACTCGGCTATTTTCGCCCACGCGAGGTCGTCACAAAAGCACCGACAGTTCGGAAGCGTAGAAGGGCATCGCGGTGGCCGTTCACAGGAATCAAGCACTTGGACATCCATGTTCGAGAGAGTTCCGAAACACTGTAGATGAACGCAGCAATGGACCGCTGCTGACGTTCTTGTCAGCGACATTCTTCTCCCCAGAAAAGCTTGACTTTCCCTCTCCACCGGACTCTACCCCATCGCCCTACGAATTTTTCAAGGCGTGGGCAGGATGCGTCATTGTGCGGTGCGCTCGTGTTACCCATTGGACATTTGCACCCATGTTCCTCATCAGCTGAGAGATCCAACATCTGCCCCCTTTCTGGTGGGTGGACCACTCAGACTTCACGTCTCCTGATTTGCAGCAACAGTGGCCACCGTCTTTTTCGGACTGACGTGTATAGGACATGACGGGATATAAAAGCCAATGTCATTTTGTAAATAGGAGCGGAATCTCTACTGAATCTCTGTACAGTTCCATTGTTCTCATCATGTAAATAAACCTTCGTTCTATCACCAAAGAACGCGTCTCCTCACTAGCAAAGATGACTATATGGACAACGGCGGGAAGCCAGCTACTCAAAAGAAAGCCGCTGTACCTGCCACTAACCTCGAACCATTTACAAACAGCATACGTCCATACGCAATTTTTTGTGGTATTTACTCCTGGGTGCAGCGAAATGTAGTTTACTTCATCCGCAGTAAGAGATTGCGGCAGCACCACACTCGTGGGAGGCATATTATGACACCCTTGAAACAAGTTTTGTCGGAGCATTCGCGTCCACTTCAAAGGAAATAAACAAGCAAAGGAAATAAACGGATCTCCGTAGTGCCACCGGGATGACCGCCGCTCCAGCCAGTTGGCAGAGCATCGGACGCGTTGTTAGAAGATCACAGGTTATGTCCCTGCCGACGACAAGATGTTTTTTTGTCCACTTTGCTTTCTCCACTTATACATCATTGTTGCTTAATATTATATACCTTACTTTTTCCTCGGCTGTGTTATCTATCAGTTCTTTTTTTTTAATTTTGGAAGTCCGCAGCTAAGTATAATATTTTTAATTCAAAAATACAGATGCAGTTTTGCTTAGTGTACCAAGTCCAGTGGAGAATGCTGGTGAGGTCCACAAATCCAGCGGTCAAAGTCGGGTGATCGGCCAGGCCTGTGGCCTGCTGCAAAGAGGTGACGACAACGACTTAATTGTAGACCAGGGCTGGTCCACTGTAAGCGTGAGGCGGCTGCATCCTGGATTGGGGCGTCATAAAATGGGCATGACTGTGTCATACGGGCCTCGGTACATTTGCGCCCAAAGGGTAGCCACGGATGGGCAAGTGAATCCCCAGTATGAAGCCTCCGCAACGTCCACCAGGGAGGTCTGATCCACACGAAGGTATAAGAGCTCGTATGACACGTCGGAGGCTTTATTTTTGTTAGTTATTATTGACGTTGTGCCTTTAACAAAAAAAATGATTCCTAGAAATTCTCCGCCCATCGTTCATGCCCCCATAAAATATTTCCGCAAATGCAAACAAGCCTGACGTATTTTAAGACTTGGTAGACAAAGAAAAACCGTGATTTGGCAAATGGTAACTTATCTCGAAAGGCTTCGACCGATGTGTTATGGATATATTCTGAAATCAAATCAAACGCAGAACCTGAAATAACTTAAAACGGCATTCCTTGTTTTTTTTTTTTGAAATCGTAATGACACGGAGATTTGTTAAAGGTTGTACTTCTGCACGGAGATAACCGCACTATTGGTAACGCTTCATTTAACATGCATACTGTGCATACCTTGGGCAGGACAGACGTACGCACACTCATAAAAAGTGTCGGGAGCTTACTTCTTCACCGCCTTACAGTTTCCTCGCTGACAGCACCAACATTAAAAAGTGGCTTCCCGGTAGCGCTCGCAAAGTGAGGTCGGTAATAGAAGTGATCGATATTGCAGCAGCATGAATATCATTGCGTCAGGTCTTGTATACCACAGGTTGTTTCGTTAGGATTTTTGGCAGCTTACATGGGATGTCAATGGCACCGATTGCCCTACAGCGTCGGCTCAAGCAACCGATCGTGTTGGATCTTTTGCGATCGAAGGTCGAGGATGCTTCTTTGGAATTGACAACCGCAGGAACTCAGAGTTCCGAGGTGATCACCTTTCTATGTCTATTTTGTATGGCAGCTGATCGAATAAAACCAAGGCAAGGCTTTGTGGCGAAGCAATGCTCTCATTTATGTGCTGGCAGTTTCCTGTGACGCTGTGCTTTAGAGTGTCTGCATGCTCTCTTCATGGCCGAAAGGTCCTTATATAGCAAGAATGCTTTGTGAACGCGAAGTGGCCGGTGTGAAGTCCGGTGATTAATTAGGATTGAACCGTCTTGAACTTGTCACACTGCTCAGCCGGCACTCGCCAACGATCTCGCGACATACCGAAGAGCATCCTCCATTCTCTCATCCGCGTTTTCTAAAAAACACTGCAGCTGTTTCATCGGAGGTGCAAGCTTATAGATTCCATGCGATCAAGATAATTGGGAGCGTTTTTCTTCAAACCGTCTCAAACAGAGCAATGCCTGAGTTGTAGGCTGAGGAAGCTAACTCTAATAGTTGTTGTTCTTTTGATAAGTTCAATCACATATTTTATTCAGTTTTATGCTTCCATTTTATTATCAGAACATGGAACATCACCGTGTATTCAGAGGTAAAAGCTGTTTGCCGGCTTCCTTGGGCGCTTTCGGCTCATTAACTAGTAGCTGTAAACAGCTGCAAATATAAGTAAACGGAATTCTAGATTTGTCATTGCGCGTTTTGCAAACTTACTATATTGTAACAACACTTAAGGTTCCTCTCCACTGGGTAGTTAAAATTCTTTTCCAAAATAACACTGTTAATGAGCGAGACGAATATCAGGGATAACGGCATATGAAAACAGTGTAACTCATGGCTAAATTCAATTGTTAATGATTGGCGTCGGGCTAGTTAGGTAATATCGTAACGAAAAAACAGCGCAATAAGGCAAGGACGAAACGGGCGCAGAGCTAAACAGCAATCAAATCTCACCTGTCGTTTTTAACTGGGCTAATCCTTGCAAAAAATAAAATAACAAAAAAAACTTATCAAAAAGGAAACACTGTATACAGGTGGATATATTGAGGCGCATTGGCTGTTTTAAATTCATCAGCAATTGTATTCTTATTTCTCAGTGGTACTGTTAACGCTCACGCAGTCATTTGCCATTCCAAAATAGACAGGAAAGATGAAATAAAATTGTTGTCACTAGTGTATAAGCGCAGCGGTGGTTGAAATCACCATGTCACAAAAAGCCCGCCATTCGATCGCATAGCGCCTTACGATAAATATAGAAACAGTTGCAACTTTTCCGCAGCGAATGCGAGAGAAGCAGAAAGATAGTCAGTCCACCTAATCCCCTTGTGGTGCATTCACGCCCGACTGCTGCTGTTTCTTGCGTGCGTTTGTCGCAGAGTGTTCGAATTTGTTTCACACGGTGAGGAAGCAACGTGGTCGAAGGATGGTCCGGGGGGTTGACCACTGAGAGATAACCCAGAAAAAACTGTATTTCACGCTTCCTGAACGCGCTTAAAAGTCGCCTCCTTATAAACGTGCGTATACACTTTATACTCGAACGGCCGCTCATCGGGCCAAAGAGTGAACGCAAAACAAAGGGCCCATAAATCTTGCGCCGCGTACCTTCGTATGGTATCCGCGCCGCCACCGCCAAAATAGGTTTTGCTCGGCGAGCCAAGTTTCTCTTTTGCTTTGTGATTATTGACGTTGCGCCTTTAACACATGGGAGCCGAAGTTGCGCCTGGCCACTTCGGCTCCCATGTGTATGGTAAAGGCCACTCAACCCATTTCAAGTAACCGCGGAGCACTCGAAGTTTGTCTGTATAGGAGCGAGGAAAGTTTAGATGATGCATCTTCATGATGACATTGAAGGGAGGTGGTGATACAGTTTATTTATTTATTTATTTATGTATTTATTTATCTATTTATTCAAAAAACTGTCAATCCCGTAATGGGATTATTACAGGAGTGGTGTCATACTGTTCATTGGAAAAACAAGCAATACACAGACTGAAAATACATGTTGCAAGCACTAGAAATTTCAAGCAAATATCTCAAACATAGTGCAAAATTTGCCGTTGTGATAGGCAAAGTGTGTTTATCAATATAAACATCAGATGAATTACTGAGGCAAGCAAAAAACAAATACAAGACGTAATTGTACAGACAGAGTTAAAACTTGCGTTATCATCGATTCAGGAAATTATGGCTAAATAAAAGTCAGCACACTTTCACTCGCTCGATTAACAAATTTGTCAACTGTCGGCTGTGTCAACACGGTGGGGTGCAGGGCATTTCAAGCGCGTATGGCTCGCGGAAAAACAGAGTGACCAAAAACATTGTTCTTGAAGGGATACTCATCAAGTGTGGGATAATGCTTATTTCGTGTTTGGCGCTTACTGTTAACCTTAACATAACTAGCCGGATTTATTTTCAAAGAGTTGTGTAGCACCAGATACAAACACCTCAGAATATGAAGCTTGACACGGCTCGCCAGGGTGGGCAGATCCGCTCTTATCAAAAGAGCAGTGGGAGAGTCGGTACGCCTATAACGGTTATAGATAAAACGGACTGCTTTACGTTGTGTTCTTTCAAGCGCGGCTACATGTTTGTTTGTGAAGGGGAACCAGGCCACACTCGCATATTCGAGGATTGGGCGGATCAGCATGGTATATGCGCTAAAAGTTTTGTTTGGGGTGTCGAATGACGAAGGGTTCGCTTAAGAAAAAATAGCCTGCCAAGTGCCTTCTTTGTAATGCATTCGACATGCGCAGTCTAATTTAAGTCGGATGATATCAAGATGCCTAGATATTTGCAGGCAGCGACGTTGCGAAGTCGGAAATTTCCCAGTGAATACGAAAAATTTGCCGTCGTTTTTTTCTTTGTAATTGACATGGCGACAGTTTTCTCAGTATTTATTTCCATTTGCCACTCTCGACACCAGGTTTCGACATTTTTTAGCGAATCATCTAGTTTTAAATGATCCTGGTGGCTGTCTATTCGCTAGTAAAAGATACAATCATCTGCGAACAATCTGATTTTTACATCGGCTACGTCAACAACATAATTAATACAAAGAAGAAACAACATGGGGCCTAAAACAGAACCCTGGGGCACTCCAGATAATACTGGAACCGTGTCAGAAACAGGTGCACCATATTGAACAAATTGGTAGCGGTCAGTCAAATAGTTTTCGATACACTTGGTGTTAAAGAGGTACGCGTATAAACAAAACAACTTGTGCCGAATATTATAAATGAGAGGTGGCTGGAGCCTAAATGCACATGCAATACCCTGAGTTAACAAGAGAAAGAGACAAATGTTTCAAGTTTTGGCGTGTCGCATTTTCTCTTTTTATGCTGGAGCAGTCTTGCAGTCACGCGCTGCTTTTACGAAGTCGTTCACACAGTTACCTTTCGACAGCTTTCACGCGTCATGTGCTCAGAATAACCTGCTTGACGTGGTTGTGGTCGCGAAAAACGTTTATTGAAACTATTTACAAGTGAGAGATAGAGACGGCGTTAAGGGCCGAACCTGTATAAACTCTAGGAGGAGTGCGTAGTCCGAGGCCACTGTGGCTTCCGCAGCGACACGTGCCGTGGTCACGAGGGCTCTTTGACCCTCCAAGGACGAGAGGCAGTTGCTTTTGATTGAAGTGGCCACGACACGTTTATGTGACAACGTATGAATATAGAATCCAATAAAGGAAGAGCGCCATAACCTTGTCAACTGGAGATGTGGCGGCAAGGCGGTCGGGCTGCTCCGCACTTTATATGAATACCTGTCTGATCACAGGATCTAGAAAGGTGTTCAATAAGTACCATATATAGGTACCGCGTGTCGCGTTAACATAAATGTACGTTAGTGGCCTGAGAACCACACCATTGTGACTCAAGACTCAAAGGACATAGTTAGGCAAGACTGAGTTTTGGACGCCGGCAATTTCGCTTAGACGAGCTTCCCTCAGAATGGCATCCTTCATGCCCACGTGTACTTGTCACAGCTGCTGTAACATGTGGCTGAACGATTGGGCACTTGCCTGTTATCTTGTGTCACCCATAAGAAAAAGAAGGTGAATGCGACCTCGAAAAGTTTGGATATTATATCTTAAAGGGCCTAGCAAAGAGAGTACAAGATATTAGGTAACGCAAAGGTGGCAGTGCCCTCACTGCACTTAATTAAAATATATTGTTGTGATAAAAAAAGCGCATTTCAGTGTACTCTCTCGCTGTCGAGATTATGCACTGGGTGCTATAATTGGTGGATCCATGCCAACTAGCCCAAACGAATCGCATCAATATACAGAATGTTGTCGTCTCTGTTGTTGATAGTGGTCATATTTGTTATTGAAATAATAGCCCAAAACTCAGTGACTCTATAAGATTCTCATGACGTATATCAAGCAAAATTGAACTCCTACATCTATATTACCTAAAAAGCACTTGCTGGCAATGCCAGTGCAGTTAAATAAAAAGGCAAATGAAGAAATGCTTGTTTATAAGCTTGAGGATACATATCGCATTTGTGAGCTTGAAGCCGAGCAACAATCGCCGAACCCGGTGTGTCACCCCCTGGCTGCGCCACCAATAATGTCGAGAAACTTTCTTGTCTTATCCGTATGTTGCGTTTATTCGTCTTCCGCGCTGCCTTATGTCTTGAGCTAAATGTGAGCGAAAGTTTCTATAGAGGCTTTCATTCATCGTAATATCGCTGCGGTGGCTACATTTTCTATGGAGGCGAAAATGCTGTAGGCCCTTGTGCTCGAATTTCAGTGCACGCTTAAGAATCACAGATGGTCGAAATTCTCCACTACAGCATCTCTCATACTCATATGGTTGTTTTGGAACGTTGAAGCACACATATTCATCAATAATCATAACATAAACAGTTCTGCCACACAAACACTTTTTGTTTTGCATTTCTTTTGCGTCCGTCGTCATTGTCTTGTGCTAAGGTGCTTGGCTTCTTTTACCAAGATTGTTCATAACATGATAAGAATTGAGCAGGAGCCGAATTCTGATGGCAGACATTGGACGTAACAACTTTTCTGATTGGCTCGAGTAGCTTTTGACACTCATATATTCACTTTCACTGTCAGATAGTTTTTTATATGACAAACGTCAATATGTAGCGTAAGACCCTTTCCATCTTTTTTGTAAGTACGGACTCTGAATCAGTTGAAATCTTTCCTCACGAAATACAGCCCCCCCCCCCCCCCCTTTTCGCAAGCAATTACTCCTACCCTGACACGTCGTCTTTCTGGCGAAGCAAGGTGGCTTTGCCACTCACCAGAATACAAAATAAAGTGAATGAGTGTGCTACGCGAAACAACACGGAGAATGCCTCTATTGCAAGTGAAGTCGGCGCGCTTCAAAGTGCAGCTGCCGGGCCTACCTAGTCTATGATGCGGGCACGTGCGTGGAAGACCAAAGCCCACTCGAGAAGCGCTTCAGGATACACAGCAGATGCCTGCGGGTGACGTCATGAGCCACAGTACCGCAGGTCTGCCAAGTGCACCGACCTGTCTCACCCAGTGGTCCGAGGCGTCGTTAAGATCACCTGGCACGACGCAGGTAGTGGTTAGGGCACATCTCCGCACCGGCGTAAAGGTATGTTGTGCGTACGGACGAGGCCACGGTGGGTCTGCACGATCCATCAAATGAAACGCTGACGCGCCGCTTCAGACGACCATACGCGTGCGTGCGTGCGTTGTCCACATACACCTATGATGCTGTAGGCTTATACTAAACTGCACATCCGTCTTTAGTTGTGGGATCGTCTGACAAATCTCTGACAAAGGGGTTGTTTTTCCCCCAGGGCCCCCAGTGATTTGGACCAGCTGAGACGACGGATCCGGCCGTTCAGTTGTCAGTTGTTAAACACTAACTTACTGGAGTCATACGCGGAGGCTCTCGTAGACACGGTGCACATAATACACTGGAATTTGAAAGGGACGCGCAATCTAATCTCTGAGTCAGTTTCATATGCGCGTAACATGGACACGAGCATGTTTAGCTATAGGCGGCCTCCAGAACGTCCTGCCAACGCAGACATCGAAAAGCTCCAGTGTGGCATCGGGGTCTTGCCGCCATCGTATGGTGAAGGATATGCTGAACTTCTGGCGTAAGAGGAGTTATATGATAGCGTGATTTGTTTTTAAAGCATGAAAAAAGAAACATAACAAAAATTACTACATTTATGCTCAACGTATACGTGTTGGATGACCCCTCGCAGGACATGTTAGGTAAGAATGAAGCTCAATACAGTACAGACAATGCGATTGTGTGCACTGCAAAAGACGTGAACAAAGATTCCACTTTCTACGAAAACCACCTTTCTCCACTACTTTGCCTCTGAAGGGGAAAAAGAACAGCGTAGGCTGATCACACAGTTGCTCACAGTTCTCGGCCTGTGAAGTTTCGCCTGAATAAAAGCCACATACTACTACTACTACTACTACTACTACTACTACTACTACTACTACTACTACTACTACCACTACTACCATAGGCGTCCACACAAGGTGGAGCAGAGAGTGCCACCCATCCGCCCACTAGTCACCTACCTCTAGTCACCTAAGAAGTGGGGTGCAAAGTCTTCCTAATATATTGACTTGGAAGAGAGAAGGTGCTGTAATATTGTTGCCGGCAATATCTTCACATGCCACAGCAACACGCCTATCATACGATTTTGTTAATTCATTTAGCGTGGTTAAATGTACAAAACGTTTTTTAGTACATATTTTAAACAATATGCTAGCACAATACTCTGGTATCAGCACTACAGCTGTCCAAAGTTTGCCTTTATGTTGTTGTTGTTGCCTAGGAGAACTGGGAATAAGAACATATATCGTAAGTGTTGCTTCTTATTTTGAGTACTAGGGCGATCATTTGTAAATGCACTTTGTCGTTGAACGAAAGCATTCACTATCGGATGACTATTTTAAACGTCGAGGATAGCTGCAATTTTTCCTTGCAAAAGAATTCGAACGTGAATACTTGTGAATAAAACTTCAACTCATAAACTTGGACAGGATGATGTTGAACTACACAAAGGGCCAAATCTTCTTTTTGCATGGTTACGTCTTTTAAAGTGAAGGTGCATTTGAACTTGAGAACCGAAAAAATG
Organism: Rhipicephalus microplus; assembly: GCF_043290135.1. Lineage (NCBI taxonomy): Eukaryota > Metazoa > Arthropoda > Arachnida > Ixodida > Ixodidae > Rhipicephalus > Rhipicephalus microplus. The sequence goes on from NC_134710.1 coordinate 389,995,818, forward strand.
GCAAAAACGCCAAGGTGGACGGAAAACCGCGTTGCCACACGTCGTACACATTCACAATATTTTAGCCACTGATGCATTACGCCACCGTCTACTTTTCCCCACTCTTCGTTAACAAATGAAGAGAATGCATGCCACGTAGGATGCTTTCTGAGCATTTATTTCACATAGATTTCAATCTATTTATGCAGAACACGGAAAATAAATAGTTTTCACATGTTCAAGCGGTTGCTTTCGGAGATACATCATCACAAGCTACATAAGTGGTCATGCCGGTCGCGGTGGGGTGAGGGGGGGTAGTTACCCAACGGTGCCAAACCGAGATACGTTGGGGTATTACGGTTTGCTGCTGCGGCACCTTCTGCTTTTTACATTTTTCTGGGCAATGTTAATCGAAATTAAGATTTTGATGATGTAGCGTCCTGGTAGAGCATGCAGGGGTCCCAAGCTCATCTCAGCAAAAGTTCAGGGCACAGTTTCAAAATTTTGTCCAGCTGAGGCCAGCACACTGAAGAAAGCTAAAGTGTCGGGGGGGGGGGGTGAGAGGGTAGATACCAATCTGCTGTTTAATAATATTAATAACGACTAATAATAATGTCTAAAACTCTGACAGAGTTTCCGTTCAGCGGTGATATTTGACACATAGTGACCGCATTGCGTGTCTCAAGACTCAGAAAAAAGTTTGCGTGAGACCGCTCAACCCGACCTTACCCCAGACCCAAGGGAGACTACCCTGAGAAACTCTCGTCTCACCGACCAGCAATGGGCCATCCAGCAAGCGCACGAAGTGGCCGCTTGGTATTCTCAGTCAGTTCCTACATTGGAGACAACCGCTATGCTCTTAGTGCGCCCTGCAGGACAATATTTGGAATGCGAAGCATTTCTTAGCGAACTTAGGGGACTTTGAGCATATCTATCTATCTATCTATCTATCTATCTATCTATCTATCTATCTATCTATCTATCTATCTATCTATCTATCTATCTATCTATCTATCTATCTATCTATCTATCTATCTATCTATCTATCTATCTATCTATCTATCTATCTATCTATCTATCTATCTATCTATCTATCTAGCCACTTAACTTGGCGTGTTGCCCCGCCGTGGTGGTCTAGTGGCTAAGGTACTCGGCTGCTGACCCGCACGTTGCGGGTTCGAATCCTGGCTGCGGCGGCTGCATTTCCGATGTAGGCGGAAATGCTGTAGGCCCGTGTGCTCAGATTTGGGTGCACGTTAAAGAACCCCAGGTGGTCGAAATTTCCGGAGCCCTCCACTACGGCATCTCTCATAATCATATGGTGGTTTTGGGACGTTAAACCCCACATATCTATCTTGACTTGGCGTGAACCAAAATTAGCATGAGAGAGTAAGATGGTTTGACGAATGTGACGCGCTCGTCAAGACACTCATATTGTCACCATCCCATCGCGTACGTCGTCAAACGTTTCCCGCCAGACAGTGGCACATAACCATGGACGGGTATGTGCCGCTGGTATGCGGTTATGTGTCACAGTAAATTGCCACTTATTATCTACCCAGAAACGACGAGAACACACATGGGCAATATCACCACACGAGCGTTAAGAAATACCCGACATAGGTAGCGTCGACCCGGCGAATGCAAACATTAAATGTCAGGCTCCCAGCTGGAATCGAACCCCAGTATTCTGCGTGGCAATGAATCATTTAACCACCGTGCTACGCCAGGTCTCAGAACTATTTTTCAAATAGGCGCTAATCTTCGAGAAACGTCAATAGTGGATGCAGTGCAGCCTAACCAATTTTATAGAATTTACATATGTACTCCTTTGATGCAGCCGTAACGTTTGGTTAACGTCAATTGTGGTTAGTTGCAATGCCCTGAAGTTGATTTATGTAGCAGTGTCCAGGGCCAGCCTTCTCGTGAGCATCAGCACTTCATATCAGCTCCTGGTGTTGCCAATACGCATGCTCCAGTTGGCATTGTTACGCAAGCGCAAACAACTAGCTATATAAACATCTGGAACATTTCAACATATGTCTGTTCGTGCAAAGTTGTACATATATTTAGCGCCATTGCATCACGTGTCACTCATTACAAAAATTGCAACGTGGTCACCTTTCCTCCGCATGCTTCGCGTAATGTCGATTTCCAGGTACTTGGGATCTGCCAAATTGTTTTCCAGTCTTGTTCAGTCAAGTCCTCTCATTGAAGCTCCCCCCCCCCCCCCCCCCTAAGAAAGCGTTATTATCGCAATAGGTGAAAAAAAAATGCGGATACCCTTGCAAAGCCACTAAAGTTTATTCCCTGTGAAGCTATGGGCCCATATACATAAAGTTTCACTAGCCGCGTGTTTGAAATCCCTTTTGCAGAGGTTCAGTGTTTTGTCGTGTAGCATAGGTAGTTGGCAATTGCGCCGATTAGAATCACTGCCGACTCCTTGGTAGCCACTTTAGCTGCCACGGTGGTCAGCTGCTGACCCGCAGGTCTCGGGTCGAATCCCAACCGTGGCGGCCGCATTTTCGATGGAGGCAAAATGCTTAAAGGGGTACTGACACAAAAAATCGGCCTCACGTTTTTCTGCTGCAATTCGTTGCTATAGGGCTGTTAGTCATTACATTACACATTCTTTGCTGCAGCATGCGATAGATAATTATTTACAGGACCCTCATTATCGATCAGTTTCAGTTGCGATTTGAGAGAGTTCCAAAAAACTGCGAGAAACTATCACCACCTAGCGTGTGCAACTCTTGACCACGTCAGCACACAGAACGATGACGCACTTCCACACCATGCGCATCAAGAATTAGTTTCGAATAGGAAACGGCACTGGAATGTAGCCAAACACAAAACTTTCTAAGCGTGCGCCAGAGCCACGCACTCGCAACCAGCCGCCGAGAAATATATACTTCGGGAACTAACGGGGCAAAAGAAAAATGGCGGCTATGACATCATCATAACTTGCTTTGTTGACTGCAACGTGGTGACGTGAGGGAAGTATGGGGTCACCTCGGGGTCAGCTCCGAGGGCGTCTATAGTGCTGTGGAGTCGCTCAATCACGCAAAGTTCAAGATTAAAATACCTTTCAAGCTATATTCGCTGTTGATATCTTGCAGATGATCTACGAATGTTCACGAGAATGTACCTTTGCAGGCTATCTCGGCCCCGAAATTTTGTGTCAGTACCTCTTTGAGACCCCGGTGCTTCTAGCTTTAGATCCACGTAAAGAACCCCAGGTGGTTGAAATTTCAGGAGCTCTCCACTACGGCGTCTCTCATACACATATGGTGGCTTTGAGACGTTAAACACCAACAATTACTATTGTTGGTAGCCATTTTGAATTTATGGCCGAGCGTTCATATTGCGTGGTTTACATGCTAGCTCAGTCAAAACACCCATGTATTACCCGTGAGGAGGGAAAGCGTTCTGCTCTCACGACGTGCGAAAATCTATTTTGATGCAATTTTTTTTCGAATTGAGCTCCGTTTGTTCTTTCAATTTTGATGCAATTTTTTTTTAATTGAGCTCGGCTCGTTTTTTTCCGTCCATTTAGGCGGCGAAAAGAGCGGATTGCTGCAGTAATTGTCGCCCACTACGAGGTTATGCGTGAACGTGGACTGAGACGCGTACGAGCCAATGATTCAAAAAAACACTTTTCGTTTTAAACGTTTGCAGGTGGCTTGACGCTCACAGCGCCGAAACTTTTTCTTCCCATTTAGAGCGATTTGCGTCCTCTATTAAGCCACCCTCTGAGAGGACAAAGAGTAGTATTGTCGCAGTGAAGTGGAAAGGTTAGCCACAGGGCAGGACTGTCTGCAAGCACACACTTATTCAGGCGTCGCGGACTCACTTTGAGGTTCCTTGGTGAAAACGAAGCGAAATGAGATCAACAAAAGTAGCGCGCGTTGGCGACGTCCATGCCTGAAATTCAGCGCGTCGTATAAGAGCAGTGGACGCGACGCACCGTGACTTCGAAATGGCAACGTATACCTGGCCGGTAAGCGGGAAAGCGACGCCTGCGTGGCGACAATCGTGCCGAAAGTTGACAAGTGAGGGCTCAAAAGGATGAGGTCACAGCGAAAGGTCTAATGTGCTTTCACGAGTGCGCTTTTTACCCGTAACGACGCATAGCTTTAGTCACTTTCCTCGTGCTATTTCTTTGGTGGCCCTTTCTTTCTGGACACTTTATCTCGAATCACTCTAAACGTTTTTCGTGCAGGTTAATTACTTTTTTTCGTTTCGTATTTTGCCAGCTTGATCGAATATCGAGTAACGCGTGAAGCAGCGTCTGTGCGGAAAAAGGATCATTAGAAGAACGTAGAGCATTCGCACAGTGCTTTTTGTTCCCTCGACCATTATCATTATTAAATGCGAAGCATTTCTTTACGTAGTGCAAGCACTTTTAGCGTCAATCTACGTATCTATCTATCTAGCTGCTTACGTGTGGGCGCTCTCGTGATCACTGCTTTAACTTGCCATAAACCAAAATTAGTATGAAAAGGTAAGATGGGTTGAAGAATATTACGCGCTGGTCAAGACATGACTAATGCTAGGATCCCGTCGCGTTCATCGTCAAACACGACCCTCCACAGGGGCACATACCCGCAGGCGGGAATGTGCCACTGGTATGCGGGTATGTGCTACAGGCGACTGACACTTAGTATCTACCCAGGAATGACGAGAATACATATGGGCACTTTTGACGCGTGGGCGTCAAGAAAAAACTGACATCGGCAGCGTTGAACCAATGAATGCAAAGAATTAATGTCAGGGTCCCAGCAGGAATCAAACCCGACCATTCTGCGTAGCAATGAAGTATTCTACCACAGCGCCACCCCAGGTCTCGGAGCTGCTTTTCAAATAGACAGTAATGTTTCTGAAGCGTCCGTTGTGGTTGTTGCATTGCTGGCTATGCAGTTTTATAAAGAACACTTGTGCACACGTATGATACAACCGTCACGTCGGGATAACGTCAACTGTAGTTAGGTGCCATCCGCTTAAGCTAACTTGTGTAGCAGTGTCCAGGGCTACCATCCTCGCAAGCACCAGTGCTTTATGTTAGCTTATCGCTTCTGGTGTTCCTAATACTCATGTTCTGGTTAGCACTGTTGCGCAAGTGCAAAAGACTGGCTATATAAACATCTGCAACTCTTCAACATGTGTCTGTGCGGTCAACATTTATACACATAAGCGGCGTCATTTCATGACGGGTTCATCAGTGAAAAAATTACAACATGGTCACCTCCCCTCAGCATAACTTCGATTCCCAAGGCATGAGCCACGGAATCTCGATTTTTTTTAGTGTATGAACTGGAGCTTCAATATCAGGTAAACATACTTAAATGGGGCCTAAACCACACCGAGTTCAAAGGTGCAGTTTCTTTCTTGCCCTCTCTGCCCTCGCTAAATGAGATATTGGTTTCTCGCCACTTATTTCTTCATAAAACTCGAATGTTTGCGCTAAGCATTGAGCTGGTAAGGATTTCGTGTTTTTTTCGAGTACTTGCAGCTATCGCCTCTTGCGCAGTCAGAAATGCAGAAAACGAAGTGAAATCAGTTTATCGCGCATGATAACCACGCGAGAGAAAGCACAAGGGCCGAGCGACTGCATGGCAAAGGAAGTTAGGACGCAATCAGCAACAAACATCTCTCGTATATCGACTGATAGAGAGCTTATTTCATGCTGACGTCACGTGAACGAACTTCTGGCGTCACGAATTATATGTGACCGGTAATATGAGAAATTGCAGAGAACTGTAGGATGCAATGGCTTCCGGTTCGACACACCACGTGGGTTATCAGCGGCAAGCGCGTGTTTTTGTACCACTCCGTTGAAAAAATCCCCTCTACGGGCGATGCCAGTGCTTTAAAAGCCGGATTTTTTTTCTTTCGGCTAACCGTTACTGCAACGATGACAAGCTACGCTAGCTATGAATGGTAAAGAAACTTTTTTATCACACCAAATTGATCTGTGATGCTTTTATGTTACCAGGGGGTACTGTCAGTTTGGCTAGGTCATTCGGTACAGAAGACAGTTTTCATTGTACGATGCGGCATACTGAAGATAACAAAATCACCATTTTAAAGATCTCAAGGATGGAAATGACTGTAGCAGTGTGCTAAGAGTCTATTTCGTGATCGCTGCTTTGGACGGCATCGTCGGTCGATCGGCATGAAGCGAAGCCCTTATTGCGCGCGTTTAGATATCTTTTCTTCTTATATAGCCTTCAGCGTGCTATAAGATGCATTTCTCAGTCAAAGACAGATGCTTATTTGAACGCTGATCTTGGTCAAGCTGCGCGGCACGGCGGCACATAAACAATACAGTCAAATATAGACGGCACTGAATAATCGAAACTCTGCGCTTGTTAACCCACTTCTTCATTCGTGTGCCGTCCTATAGCGCACAGTTTGACCAAGATAACGCAAACGGACCCGTCCAGCGCTTCGTGTAAACTTACTATTGAGTGATGCTTTCGCGTTTTTGTCATATATATGTGTGCAATGGCCGGAGCTCATCTCGTACGGCTAGATTTCGCCCTCGCGTTCCCATATTATCTTTGCTAGGCGCGCCTGCGCTACAATTTATTTCTCAATATAATATTTGCAACCAATTCATTGGTAGACTTTTTATTAGTGCGGAATACATACCACATCTGATAAAATGGTCTTCGCACACTCTGGCTCTAACGTTCGGTACCCGAAGGCTACCTGTCACTGTGGCTTGGCCCTCCCCGTTTTTCTTTCTTCATTTCACGGGTAACGATACATACCGGCTCGACTTGGAGCAGCCAATGCCTGAACAGCCGACCATGGTTTAGCAGGACGAAGATGAACGCACGACCGCGCGCGTGAATCCCGAATAATCTGAGGCTCTCGGTGGAGGAGGCGCATCCCACAATCTCTCGCTCTTTTACGGGTCACCTATTGTGCTGCGAAGACGAGAAACGCCGGGAGAGAATAACACGTTCGTTCGTTGCATTTTCAAGAGTTCTTGAGAGGCCTTCAAACGCGATTAAAGAAATACGAAGGTTACTGAGGTTTAATGAAGTAAAGTGGACGAACACACATTTATAGCGCAAAACCATGCATATATCCATACGGGTTTTTTTAGAAAGAAATGTTCTCAGTTGCCGAAAAACATGTCCTGGTCCTTGAATCAAACCCGGGACCAACGCCTTTCGTGAGCGGTCGTCCTACCAACGGAGCCAATTTTTTTTTGGGGGGGGGGGGGGGGAGAGTGCAACTTAAAATTTTCCTTAGAAGTCTAAATGGGTTTCTTTGCGACTTTGTGCCACGAATGGGTACTTGTAAATTTCTCTTTTTTAGCCTTTCTACCTTGCAATATTAGGCAGAACTCATATGCATGATTCAGGTTTGATTGTTGTTTGCAGTCAGGATTCCACAGCATACTGTAAAATTTTTTAGGTAAACCAACTCATTAGCTTCGAAACGCTCCTTACAGCTTAAGTTTGTCGCCGAATGGGAACAGATGGCCATTTGAATAATAGGTGTCCGCATTAGGCGCCTTAGCAGCCAAACTATCTCCACCACTAAGTCAAAGAAATGTTATGAAGAAGGTGTCCGCGTTGAAACGTATTTTAAATTGATTGAAAGAGAACGTTCAGCTAGAACTAATGCAGGTTGAACTTACCTAAAATGAACGATTGAGAAAGTTGGCTCATGCTTGACATTAACGCAGTGCTAGAAAACACGGAACACATTTTGCCAGCTATGTGTCTGTGTGTCGTTCTGTGTGTTCCGTCTTCTTTTTTCGCGTTTTCGATGTGATGTTTCGTAACGCTGGTTGCCAGTACAGACCCCAGAACAACAACTTAGCCAAGAGATCGAAGGAAAATGAACGCTGTTTGTGTTGCAATGGCAGCGGGTAGCCAGTGTTACCGAATAATATATCCTAACGTTAGCAAATACACATTTCCCTCATTTCGCCCACAATTCCCAATACTTAGCCAGGATGTGGCAACGCTGGTTGACATTTGCAGATAGTAAAGGGGCCCTGAAACACTTTTTTTAGTAACGATGAAATTAACTCACAGGAAAAGCGTGTTTCCTCAAAAAATACACGCCGCGAAAATTTAAAGAATCTGTTCAGTGTGAGTGGAGTTGCTAAGATTTGTCACGTGCTGCAATCGCATTCTCTCTTCTATCGTCCCGACGAAAGCGCTGGGAGCTAAGCAGAGAGGGGTGTGAGAGACAAAAAAAAAAAAAAAAAACGCCACGCATGCCTCCTGACCTTGCGCACTTTTTTTTTTTCTTCGAATGCGCGGGTTTTTCAGAGTGATGGCGTGTGCCCGCTTGGACAAGTAGTGGCCTCCCGCGCCGATCTGTAACGACCTAGTGCACCATGTTCAAATAAGCCAATGGCTGAGAGATGGGATCAGTGAAGTAGTACATATGATCTGTAATCCTAATATACCATAACTTCAATCATTCTAAACCTTCATATTATTTCATAAAACAGCAAATTTCTTGGCCAATCTCTCATAGTGGGTGTGCACCACAGGTAACAGGTGAACATGAACAAGCCATATACGGCCTAAATAATTATTTTCACCCTTTCGTACAGTGGGGCCCAAAATATTCACACTAGCCTAACTCTTTCTTTATTATCTCCCTAAACTTTTGAATTTCTTACAGGCAATCTTATCCTCGATATCCAGACGATCGCCGGTAGGTTGAGCGCGCGAATAAGTCGACGAAGACATAGAATGTCACGTGTGAAAGAACAATCTGAGCCTCCGCCGAGAACGAAGATAATGGACAACCTGAGCCCAGATGCGGGTGAGCAAGCCTTAGTATATTCAAGGGCAAGTGAGCAAGCTCAGCCAGCTACCAGTGTGGCTGCGACACCAACCGTGCGAGAGGGAACTACAGCAGGCGAATTGACTTCGCCAAAAAACATCATGGACCACCTGAACCCAGATGCAGGCGAGCAAGCTTCAGTATATTCAAAGGCGAGTGAGCAAGCTCAGCCAGCTACTGGGGTGGCTGAGACGTCTACCATGCGAGAAGTGACTCCAGCACAGGAAACGACTGAATATTCACCGCCATGCACACGTTCACAGACAGAACGCTTTGTGAAGCAGTGGAACGTCTACAAGGATCTGAACGTCGCTCCAACACGAAGCCGGCGCCGACGGGCCCAGGGACGAGTCCAGCAGCGGGAAGAGATGAAGCAGGTGCTGGGAAACGTAGATGAAAAGCGTGGTGCAATGGAAGTGTCAACATCGAAGGACGTCAACGAGATCAGCGGACAGCCAAAGTAGTTGAACAACAGGGCCTGTACTTCGCTCGATGGTATCAGTCGTTGACATCCGCTGAGTGACTCATGTGGACTGATCTTCGCAAGAGACTGTTGATGAGCCCGTGGTTTTTTGAATAAAAAACACCAATGTCTTTTTATTTGCCATTGCAGCCTCACTGCACTATAAGCGCACTTCCATTGACCGAATACGACAACCTTGACCTTGCTTTCCCCACGGTCGCATGTGCTGAACGGGTGTGCAAATTTCCTAATTAACGTTTGCGACTTGTGTGAGTTGTGAATGTGTGCACTAGCTTTAAGGTAGCAGATCAGCTTACGCCCCGCCACCTCGTGTTGGTGGACAGCTGCATCAACACTCTCCTCTAGTGGCCGTGCTGTATCCAGACGACGACGAAGTTTTCGGGTATCCAAAAGCTTCTGCTGCAGCTACTGAAATTAGTATGGGTACCCGGTCATTGCGGCTTAGAAGTAAATGAAATCGCCGACTCTCTAGCACGAGCAGCATTGGAAGGGCCAGTACTATCAGTCCTTCCCGAAGTGGCCTCTTTAACTGCGACAAGATACAGAAAACTTGCGCTTAGTGCAGACGCTATGGAAGCAATATTGTCAACACCAGAATTTACTCATTTAAGATTTCTATGGAAAATTCATTGGTGTCCTACAAGACAGTTGGAAACCATAATAACTAGATTTCGATGTCGTGTCCCCCCGCTAAATTTCTATTCCCATAAGGCTGGTCTGGCGATATCACCACTACGCAACTTTTGTTCAGAATTACAAACAATAGAACACTATTTTTTGTCATGTCGCCGATACAAATTGCTCAGGAAAAAACTCTTAGTCCTCCCATTCGCTATCCTAGGGCTGATTTTCACTATAGAAAACATACTTTCTTTCGGTGCTTACGATCTGGGCTTGATCCACGAGAACGTTTTCTACGCAGTTTGCAAGTACCTGAATGAAAGTAAAAGAATTAAGCTTTTAATTGCGTGAATATTATTCGTGCAAAAAAATAATTCCAACGAACACAAGAGCATTGTTTAACCATGCTGATTCTTATTCAAGGTGATGAATAAAATTGTCTTATCTGAACGAGTGACAAGCAACTATTGCACTCCTTTCATTCTGCCTAGGGTGTCTTCTTTTTTCTTTCTTTCTTCTGGTGGGTGGTTTCAATATTAAAAAAAAATCTTACTTAATTAAGTCATCGATTCTTGGCCGATCACCCTGAGTGGGTACGAGCCATGTCTGTGGAATCATCATCATCATCATCATAATCCAAAAGCTTCTCTCTATGCTCTCCGATTTTTTCGGTCCAACCTTCAGTTTTGTATGGTGCCTCGGCTCCGTGTCTTGCGGCCATGGACGTGTGGCTTTCCGGAGGACCGCCTGGCCAGCAGTCATCTCAGCTGACCACCGCGAGGAAGAGATGAACTTCCCTTAGTGAGAGCGAGGACACAGAGCTGCACTCAGCCGCATCGAGGGACGACTCATCCAACGATGATTTCATTCCTGTTTAGAGCAAGAGGGCGAAGAGAGAGATCGTCAACGCAGCCTCGCCCACCTTAGCGAGTACAGCGACAATAAAGTCAAGCATGAACGCTGGCCACACGCCATCATCTTTGTACCAGAAGAGTTCTCAGGAAACCTGCCACTGCTGAACAGGCAAGCACGCTCCTCTTTTTTGGAACGTGTGGTACCTAATGACATCAAGGAAATCAGAATAAATACGTGAAAAATATACTCGTCATCGACGTATTCCACGTGAATGCTCTTGGACCACTCGAATAAGTGACTGAGCTAGGCGGCATCAAAGTGCGGCCCTTTACACCGAGTGACAACTCATTCATAGCTGGTGTGATATACGACGTAGACATTACGATTCCCGACGCCGACTTGCCTACCCTCATCAAACCGGCAAATGAGGGTACTGTCATCACTCAGGTACACTGCCTTGGGAAGTCACGCTTTATGAAACTGGTCTTCAAAGGCGATTGCACACCATGCCATGCCAAAGTCCTATAGCGCACAGTTTGACCAAGATAACGCATACGGACTCGTCTAGCGCTTCGTGTAAACTTACCATTGAGTGAAGCTTTCGCGTTTTTGTCATATATATGTGTGCAATGGCCGGAGCTCATCTCGTACGGATAGATTTCGCCCCTGCGTTCCCATATTATCTTTGCTAGGCGCGCCTGTGCGACAATTTATTTCTCGATATAATATTTGCAACCAATTCATTGGTAGACTTTTTATTAGTGCGGAATACACACCACATCTGATAAAATACTCTTCGCACACTCTGGCTCTAACGTTCGGTACCCGAAGGCTACCTGTCACTGTGGCTTGGCCCTCCCCGTTTTTCTTTCTTCATTTCACGGGTAACGATACATACCGGCTCGACTTGGAGCAGCCAATGCCTGAACAACCGACCATGGTTTAGCAGGACGAAGATGAACGCACGACCGCGCGCGTGAATCCCGAATAACCTGAGGCTTACTGTAGAGGGGTTTGCCGTCGTCTATATGTATACTCTCCTCGAACCAGAAGCCGGCCGTAGGCGATGCATCCCACAATCTCTCGCTCTTTTACTGGTCACCTATTGTGCCGCAAAGACGAGAATCGTCGGGAGAGAATAACACGTTCGTTCGTTGCATTTTCAAGAGTTCTTGAGAGGCCTTTAAACGCGATTAAAGAAATACGAATGTTACTGAGGTTTAATGAGGGAAAGTGGACGAACACACATTTATAGCGCAAAACCATGCATATATCCATTCGGGTTTTTTTTAGAAAGAAATGTTCTCAGTTGCCGAAAAACATGTCCTGGTCCTTGAATCGAACCTGCACTCTAAGCCAAAAGGGAGCAACAGGGGTATAGGGGTTGCTCCTTTCAGGGAGCAATTGTATTGCCACTCCCATTACTCCCCTAAAAGGAGTAACTGCTGAGGGACGAACCGTTGCTCTCCTTTCAGTTCCTCCTTCGGGGGATGAACAGTTACTCCCTCCAGTTCCTCCCTGCTGTCCAACAGTTACTTCCACCAGTTGCTCCCTGTGGACCAACCATTACTCGCACCAGTTGCTCTTCTAAGAGCAACAGTTACTCTTTACCGTTCGTCCTACGTGTTCGCAGTTACTCTCTGAAAACCAACTGCACATGCTTCCAGTTGCTCTTTGGGGAAATGACTATCTCGAGTATGCTTGTCACACGCTTAACACATGGCGAGAGCTCCTTGGAAGAGCACTGCTTGGGTGCTTCTAACACAAAAAGTGGACAATATTGAAAATAAAATAAATGTTTTATTGTTCTTTTCATGAGGCGACGTGTGAGCGCACGTAAAAGTAGACTTCGCCACACTACAGCCAGCACTAAACAAGCACCATTATACATCAAAAGTTTTCTGCGTCATCCCTGGAAAAACAATCTTGAATTTCTAGCATAGGGCAGTCTGTGTCATCATTGGTGAGAGAAGGGCAACTTCTCCAATTCTGAAGATCTCAAGTTTCGCAGCTGGTGTTTTCATCAGGCAAGCGCAGCGGAATGTCACTGCAGGCATATGTAAAGCATCTCATTGCTGCAAGAAAAAAAATAGAAGTGTGAGGTTAAACATGCCAGCATCAATACATAACAATGAGTCACACACACTTCAGCAGCCCTTACATTCTAGGATGTGTACTGCAAAACGAAAGGTGAAAAAAATGGAAGGTTCGGCCAAACGTTACTTGGCAAGCCATATAAATGCTGATGTGGTAGACGCTCTTCACATGATGTCTCAGATAGCAATATTCTGGAAGAAAATGTGCAGCACCTCAGCAAGGCATATTTGTAGCAGTTAAAGATTTCATTTCATTTCATTTATTTATACTGTTAGCCCAGAAGTGGGCCGTTACAGGGTGGAAGTACAAACAATTATTTGCAAAAAAGAAGTACCGTACAGGTCTCGAGATAATTTCTCGGTATTATTGTGACCAGCAACTCGAAGTTATACATAACATACATAAATGGAACACACATGCAATGGAAGGTTCGGCCAAACGTTACTTGGCAAGCCATATAAATGCTGATGTGGTAGACGCTCTTCACATGATGTGAAGATACCCTTAGCTTCAGTTAACTTGTTTCCTATAGACAGCTGAGTGACATTTCTATGATCCCATTCACCAATGGGCATTCTAAGTGAGATAATGTGTGTGGCAAATAACACGTACCGTCCGCTCATGTTAAAATACTTATTTAGCTCGTGCACATAGTTGCTCTCGATTCTACTGTTCTATCATACGCTGCTGCGTCTTGAACTATGCAATACCTGTAGGCACAAGCCAAGCATGCAAAGCCTGCTTGAAAGCAACCATTTATAGAGGCTACATGATAATCTTCAGTATATTTCTTTGTACCTGATGCAAACGGTTGGACAAAACTATAGACAAATAAATGTAGACCGCGCTACCTTCAAAAAATGCTTTAAATTTAGTAAACTAGTGTGCATTTGTTCACTCGGTGGACGAGTCACACCCACGAGATATGTGAACGAAGCAATATATCTTAAGACATGCACACATATTCTGATTCTTTGTTTGACAGTGTCACAGATAGCTTGCCAATACATATATATATCTGAGAGCAACAAGATGTGAAGCTTTTATTAGTTCAACGTCTTGTTGGTTCACAGCCAAACAGGTTACTGCTTTGTTAGACAAATCGAAATAAGCGCACCGTGGTTTCCAAAGAAAAAAAGCATTATTAGAAGTTAGCTCCCGGTGTGAATGTCTGCCTATTTATTTTGTACTGCATTCTACATGTGCCACAGAGACATTTGTTGAGGATGTGCTACTAGTCAAGCCAAGATCGCATACTTGGTCAATGTGATGGAAATACAAGCATTAGAAACACTGCCACCTCTAGTAAGAGCATAACACTTCAGGATCTTGGAACAGCAAGGAGGTGCACAAGAAAGTTAAACCCACTCTTGCAGAACTTTGAAAGCGAATTTTTTAGAGTAGGGAAGGTCAACACGCTGTGGCACTTTTAAACCCACGAAACATCTGCAGAAAACACGGTAAAGGCAAGTCAAGAAACGATGTTATGAAGGCCTGCACATGGACAGCTTTGTGAATCCAGGCCCAAGTGTTATGCTTTGTGCAAGCCAAAATCCATGTAAATAGGGAAAGCGTACTTTTAGGAGTACCAGCGTAAACAAACCTTGGTAATTGGCTTTCTAGTACGAACAGCAATCCTTGCAATGAAAACATAAACATTTTATCTTAACGGTAACAGTGTGAGCACACACACAGGCCAGCAGAGCCATGTCCAATTGTCAGTGCCAGTGTAACCATGTGGCATGATGAACTACTCTCTGGCCAACACATGCACAGTTGGCCCCTAAAAAGCGATGCTTTCATATACGAAGTACAAAAAGTCTGCACTTACCGAAATTCACTTACTTTCTGTACTTTAGCATCGTTGGGAGCATCTTTATCTGCAGTATAACCAAATTTGTGTCATATCCCTGAAAAAAAGTAGTAAAAGACATGCATCAAATATTGTTTCATTTGGTAGCAGTTAAGTCGGGTTAAGAACAGCCAAGTGGGAATCAGCCTAATTATGTGCATGTGGCAAATCCCAAACGGTGTTACTGAGGCTGTCGAAATTTTCGTCCATTCGTATTAACGTCGATATGTGACTTTAATGGCATGCCCAGTTTTCACAGCGCATAAAGGTTTCATGATGCAGAATAATGACAACGCTAACGAGAACAGACAGCATTTATGATTGTCTTTTACAATATTCAGTTTTGCAAATTTTTTGCATCACTAACGAAATCTGAAAGATTTGAGTCATTCCTCCTCCAATTGTTGTGTCCATATGTAAACTGCTCGCCTGATGGTGCGCTTATAAAATAGTACGTTCAGCGCGGAGGTGAAGCAAGTGACGCAGTGATGTGGGCAGATTTTTTTTAGGCGTGCGGGGAGGGGAGGGGGGGGGGGGTCCGCTTATCTGAATAGGCCGGGCAAGCGAATATGGTCGTCAATTTGGGCTCCCTACGCCCGGCCTAAAAAAAAATCTGTGCGCAACCGCCTGGCTATGCCAGTGAAGTGATGCGACAATGATTTGTTCACTTACTGAATTACATACACTTTACAGCACTAAAAACTGCGGCCCAAGGCCCCAACACCCAGCCGTTAACGTTACATAAAGCCAATGGTAGAAAAGTGCCAGTATGAAGGCAGCTACAACTCCGCCCCAAGTTTTTTTCAAGCGAGGTAGTGTTGTGGAAATGAACTTTTAACTGCAAAAGTACACTGGCATTGCAGTGGTGACAGAAGAAGCAAGAGGGTATGCAGGCGGTAATAATAGAGATAATTTAGTCCGATACGGCTAGCAATCGATACGGTAAATAAGAAAGAGCAAATCATTTCTCTTTTAATAGCGCAACCACTCAGCAATGTATTGTAAGAGCATTAAATGTTGCTGGAAATGCCACTCACCTGCACGCTGATGCATGCACAGTCCTTTGTCCGACGAGCGAACAGGCTTGCAGATAGCTGAAGACGCGGTTACGATGTGTTTGTTCCACCCAGCACCGAAATTCACAACAAATTCGCTCTCCATAAAGATAAATATACACTAACCTTCATCACGAATAAGTAGAAACGCAAACCTGCGACACACACACACGATCAAAACATAGCTCACAAGCTCGCATGTCCATGTGCTCGCCGACCACAGACCACATGAGTATGAGTAGTGTGAACGCGAACCTAATTGCTCGGAAAAAAAAAAAAAACGTCGAGCAGTGGCAGCAAAGGCGTCAGCGCAATGCTTTCAGTGTGTTCTCCTAATACACTTATAAAAAAAACTGAGGTACACTAAAACTCATAATTAAACATAGAAAACTGAGTGGAATTTTTATTTAGTGCTAGTAAACATAAACACCGAATAAAAATTGTTTTGTAAATTACATTGCTTGCTACACTAGCGCCACACTTGTCGTGCGGGCGCAGATGGCACAGATTTGTCATTCTGCCCTCAAACTACACGGTGAAACGTGCTACTAAGTGCACGGCTTATGAAAAGCGCGTCTGAGTCCGCTTTTTTTTTTTCTTCTCCGATATATTTTGGGGGGGGGGGGGGGAGGGGGCTCCTTAAGCACGTGTTTTGGTGACGAACGGCGTTTCTAGGCTTTTTTTAATCGTTGTTTTGCACGTGTTTCGGCGTTCGGTCCGCTTTGACGTGCCAACTCTCCATGCTGCTGCTGCGTGTGTTAGGTACTTGCCGTAGCTGTATTCTCAGGCCTTCTGTGTTCAGCCAGCGCCGCTATTTTATTATCTGCGGATGCTAAAATAAATCATTGTTCTGGTTTGGTGAAGTTTGGCACACAGAACAAACAATAATCTGGCCCATGAATATCAATGTGGGCGGCATGCATATTTGTGTGCGGTGTCCTTCAGGAGACTAACCGTTGCGTGACGAGGGCATTTACAGCGGTTCCTCCTTCCGTTGCTCCCTTACAAACTTAAGATGAATACATTTGCTCCCCCATTCTCGAACAAGTCGGCCTTCTTGTTCCGCTTGGTCTTTTGGGAGAGTAACAGTCGGTCTGAAGGAGTAAAAACAGCCGTTGCTCCCATTTCGGCCGTTTTTGGCTTAGAGTGTGGGACCAACGCCTTTCGTGAGCGGTCGTTCTACCAACAGAGCCAATTTTTTTTTGGAGGGGGGGGAGTGAAACTTAGAATTTTTTTTAGAAGTCTAAATGGGTTTCTTTGCGGCTTTGTGCCACGAATGGGTAGTTGTAAATTTCTCTTTTTTAGCCTTTCTATCTTGCAATAATAGGTAGAACTCATATGCATGATTCAGGTTTGATTGTTGTTTGCAGTCAAGATTCCACAGCATACTGTAAAATTTTTTAAGTAAACCAACTCGTTAGCTTTGAAACGCTCCTTACAGCTTAAGTTTGTCACTGAATGGGAACAGATGGCCATTTGAATAATAGGTGTCCGCATTAGGCGCCTTAGCAGCCAAACTATCTCCACCACTAAGTCAAAGAAATGTTATGAAGAAGGTGTCTGCGTTGGGAAACGTATTTTAAATTGATAGAAAGGGGAACGTTCAGCTAGAACTAATGCGGGTTGAACTTACCTAAAATGAACGGTTGAGAAAGATGGCTCATGCTTGACATTAACGCAGGGCTAGAAAAGACGGAACATATTTTGCCAGCTATGTGTCTGTGTGTCGTTCTGCGTGTTCCGTCTTTTTTTTTTTTTGCGCTTTCGATGTTTCGTAACGCTGGTTGCCAGTACGAACCCGAGAACAACAACTCAGCCAAGAGATTGAGGGGCGGAAGTATTGTAGGCCCGTGTGCTCAGATTTGGGTGCACGTTAAAGAACCCCAGGTGGTAAAAATTTCCTGAGCCCTCCACTACGGCGTCTCTCATAATCATATGGTGATTTTCAGACGTTAAATCCCACATATCAATCAAATCAAGAGATTGAGGGGGAATGAACGCTGTTTGTGTTGCAATGGCAGCAGGTAGGCAGTGTTACCGAATAATATATCCTAACGTTATCAAATACACATTTCCTTTATTTCGCCCACAATTCACAGAACTTAGACAGGATGTGGCAATGCTGGTTGACATTTGCAGATAATAAAGGGGCCCTGAAACACATTTTTTAGTAACGATGAAATTAACTCAAAGGAAAAGCGTGTTTCCTGAAAAGATCAACGCCACGAAAATATCAAGAATTCGTTCAGTACGAGTGCAGTTACAAAGATTTGTCACGCGCTGCGATCGCATTCTCTCTTCTATCGTCCCGACGAAAGCGCTGGGAGCTAAGGAAGAAGAAATGGAAGGGGGAAAAAAAAACGCCACGCACGCCTTCTGACCTTGTGCACTTTTTTCTTTTTTTTTCTTCTTCGAATGCGTGGGTTTTTTAGAGTGATGGCGCGCGCACGCTTGGACAAGCAGTGGCCTCCCATGCCGATCTGTAACGACCGAGTGCATCATGTTCAAATCAGCCAATGGCTGATACATGAGCTTGCTACGAGTGATTTTTGGGCTTATTCTGTGACTTGTTGAGAGAAGAGAAAGCAATTTCTAGCTGACTTTGATAAACTATTGTGAATTCCAGGCCGCGTGCTATGCTCGCGGGTTGTCGGCAGCCTATACTATCGATCGGCAGCGTTTTTTGGCCATGCTCAAAAAGTGTTGCAGGGCCGCTTCAAGCTAAGAGAAGGCATTATTTAGCAACATGGGGCTACACCTCATTTTACCAAGGCTAGCCATAGCCAATACAATGTTCTGAGGGGGCGTCAAGTGATTCCGCTAGCCTCAGAATGCCAACCTCCTCTGACACCGCTCTTTAGCCCGAAGCGGTAAGTATACGATACACTGCTGCGGACCCGAAGGTCGGTAAATCGAATCCCGGTTGTGGCGGTCACACTTGGATGAAAGCAGAATGCTGGAGACCGGTGTGCTGAACTTTAGGTGGACTTTAAAGAACCCCAGGTGGTCGAAATTTACGGAGTTCTTTATTACGGCGGCTCTCATATTCACATCGTGGTTTCGGGACGTTAAACCACAGCCCTTATTATTATAGATGCCACCTCTGGCGACCGGTGCGTGGTGCCTGCTGTGCAGTATTATGCCCCTGAAGAACCCGCTTGATAAGTCACTAAATGAAGTGGACCAATAGTATTGGACTTGCATATGACGTGACCAGGGTCTATTTTTTCCTTAAATGTTTTACCACAAGACTTCAAGATTATCACGTGACGCTCACTAATAGTTTTTGCTCTCCTTACTTTATGGTACCAGTCTCAAGAAGAACGGCTATTTGGGCTAGTTGGTTAAATTCCATGGTAACAAGGGTTGCCGCGCAAGTACGAAGGTGCTAGAATAAACGTGAAACGAAAGGCAAGGCAAGGACCTTGTTGTCCTCTTTGCTTTCCTCTCGTCGCCTTTCGTTTCACGCATCTTCTAGCACCTTCGTGCTTGCGCTGCAACCATTATTACCAGTCTGAAGGCCAGGCTATACCACCGCTGCTTTTCATATATGTTCACAAATCACAGGGAAAGAGGGAGGGGTGATAGGATTAGCGAAGATTTGCTGTCACATTTATATTGCCTAGCATCAGTACTTGTAAGTGTCAGCCAACAATTCAGATAATTCATGTCTAATTAAAGCTAATTATTGTAAATACTAATTTTGACAGAATATAAGTCTGCAATCCAACCAAAGTACCCTCTTGCTGAAGTGTCACGTGGCATAACTAGGCTATATATGCATAACTAAGCTAATTAGACAAAATCAAAGGTAACTATAAAAATTCTGCTTAAGCTTGGTTGGTCATAGCATCATCAGATCAATTGGATTATATTATTTTTAATTAAGCAACATCTTATTGAAACAGAATTAACGTAAGTGAAGTCAAATTGTCACGACCCTAGTTATGCCTTGATTAATCTAATATTCTTAATTAGTTTTAAGTTAGTTTGGTTATCTATATTTAGCCTAATCCTGCCACGTGATATTGCAGTACAGTGAGTACTTTAGTACCCTCTACACTAGAATCCATCTGTACCCTCGGATGATTACATCTAGTAAGAAAAAACTCGTTCGGCTAGTGGTTATCAGAGACTAAACAAAAAGCATTTCCAAATGAACAGTAATATTTTTAAATATACTTATTATCCGAGAGTTGTTCGAAGCTAGAACGGTTTTCCTGGTTCTGTTGATGTACATACGCTGTAATATTTGTTAAAGCGTTGTTTTATTAATTTTGAGCCTTTTTATTTTTTTGCTGTTGTGTTGTCCTTGTGAACTGTTTTTTTTTTGTTCCTGATGTAAGTGTAGTACACTTCTGCAGTGGCCCTGTATAGAGCTGCAGTACTTGAAAATAAATAGATAATAATAAACATGTTGCGATGTCACGTTCTCGCGTTCAGTTGAGTGGGATGCAATAGATGTACTGAAACCGACGTGTTACCTGTCTTGCCTGACGTATGAAAAAAGAAGAACCAGGAACAAAACAAGCAAAGAAGCTCGCGTGTCAAGTCAGCCGAAGACTGATTCGAATACCTTCTTGTTCTTTTCTTTTCTCCTGACGATCGTTTTGTAACGTGGGCGTCCTTGTAGGCGGCTAGCACGCGCTAGCTGGCTGGCGGTGGTCATTTAGCGCTGCCCGATATCTTACAGTAGGTGCACGGCCAGGCATTCGATCGGAGGTGACCTCGTGGCTACGCGGTGTGCACGAAGTTCTCGTTTGTTAGTTTGATTCGCCCAGGCTCGGCGCAAACACAGTGCTGCTAATGACGCAACGCAGGCCGGCAGTGAGCGGCCGCACAGCGAGACCTATTGAGTGCTCCTGGCCACTCACCCACTCAACTGTTGCATTCCTCGCACAACTTAGCTGTGCTTTCCAATGCCTGTGAGCAGATATAGGTATACATAGGCTGCCCGCGACGTTCGCATGGCGTTTTTCTTCCTACATGAGTTCGTCACTTATGTAATTATTATTTATTAAGAAATGATGAAGCCTCATGCAACTACACATTGCACAGCTAGACAAAAAAAACGTCAATAGTTGAATGTCCTAGGGTGCGAAAAAATAAAATAAAAAGTGGACATATGTCGATTGTTAGCTAATTGGCTCGTAATTTAAATAAATTAAATTGAATGCAAAATAAACCTCTATGACGAAAAGGATCGAAACAAATGGGAATGCAGAAGTAATTATTCACCCTAGTGTAGAAATAAGATTGTTTGCAGACTATTGTGTTTTGTTCAAAGAAATACGTTCCACTAACGATTTCAACGATCTGAGCACTAGTCTTTGCAATATATATGAATGGTGCAACAAATGGGGAATGTGTCTCAACACGAACAAATGTACGTGCCTTCCAGTGACTCGCCAAAAGAATCCACAATCGTATCCATACATATTAGGGTCTTCACCACTGCTACAAGTAAACTCCTACAAATACCTTGGTGTGACACTACTTCCAACTTATCTTGGAATCTCCATATTGATAATGTTTGTTCATCTGCCTTTCGTAAACTATGTCTTCTTAAACATAAACTTCAAAGTGCTCTCACGAATGTTAAACTACTTTGTTACACAGCCCTTGTGTGGCCAAAACTAGAGTACGCGAGCATAGTATGGGATCCTTATACAAAACGTAATATACACACTCTTGAGCGTATACAAAGAAAAGCTGTTAGATTTATATTCAACAAGTACTCCAAGTTAGACTCACCCTAATATTTATTGCTAGCCAACAAAATTCCCTTACTGCAGATGCGAAGACAAAAAGCTAGATTAGAATTCCTTAATCAACTTTTGAACAAAAAATAGCTCTAGACCCATCCCCGTATTTGACACCCCTTAGTAGCCGGCCCACCCGACACCACCACCCAAAGGCCTTCATCCCATATTTTGCTCGCACAGACCTACTGAACTATTCGTACTTTCCAAGAACCGTATGTGAATGGAACTGTCTTACTAATACATGTGATGAATGAACTAACTTACCAAACAACCTTCTTCGCTTTTCATTGTTTCGTTTCGCAATTATTTTATTTGTATGTGTATTACCACCCTGCTTGGACCTCGAGTCGGCAGTATTGAATAAATATCGCCTGTTCTTTTAGTGCGTGTTTTTTCCTCGTTCTGTTTTTCTTTTTTGCTCGTCTTATATCTTTGACCCACCGTAGTTTTCTAGTGGCGATGGGCTTGCCTTCTGAATCTCTGTCGTAGCACCCGCATTTAGATGCAGAAAAAATGCAGAAGGGGGCCAAGTTTACGTTGAGTGCCATGTTAATAGACTGCAGGGGGTCGAACTGTATGGCGTGCGATGCACTGAACAACCTGCGCAAAAGGAGAATAGAGGGTAGAGCGAGATCAGAGGAAGTTGATTGCTCAATGTGTCTAATCTTTTTCTACCTTTCGTGTGCACATAGGACAATCGTTGTAGCTATACTGACGACTGATGTCTTACGCTTGTGCCATACCCGTGATTTGTATCAATATTTTACACTAGTAAAGTGTGTAGGTAGTCATTTCAGTCCTTCATTTATTGTGACAACTGATACGAACTGTACAGGTCGAAATGAGAGAGTATAAAATGCGCAAAAAATGCAGTGTGGAAAATCTGCTTGTTCAGTTGCAACGGGATCATGATCCCGTAAAAAAACAATTCTGGAAATTATGTCCCCATTGGTGTCCTCACTAACTTTAGCCACCACAAGGTGATTGTAGTGAGATGTGATGTTTTACATAGTCATCTATATATTCAGGGAAATATACGAACACTTAAGGTTAACGAAAAACAGCAGGAGAAAAACTAGAAAGAAGAATTACATTCTGGTAGCCATTCTGTTTCGTAGCTCTGACATTTCGAATTTACGTTGAACTTCATGTAGAGTTAAATATACATGTACAATCAATTGATGTAAAGACATTTGATGCATGCCAGTTGTTGGATTACAGCCCCTGGTTCATTATATTAGGCTTACGTAGCTTTGATGAGCTACCGCCAAAAGATTCTGCGGTGTTGCTGCCATTCGCAAATGTTGTATTCCTTTTCAAGTGACGCCCTTCTTTTTCACCATAAACTGAATCATGCATACACACTTAACACGTAATTTTACACATAGAATGGCAGCAATGAATTTCAATAGAATAACTTGAGATGCCCGCTGTTATGAGCAGGTAAAATAAAGCTGTGCAAACCACGGATCACTTGATAAATCAGGAACAATTGTCCACAAGTATCCATTGACCACGGTTTCATTTCTGCAGCTGAATGTGTAAGATTTCTTGCCATAAAACTTCTCTTATTTGTAGTTTACAAATTATATTGCTAGCCTTAAACAGGAAACTGCTTTCGGTGCAGGAGCCCTCACTAGATCTTGACTATGTTTCTCACTTGATACCTTGTGTTTGTACTTTACCTTCATACATAGTCAAATAAAATATGTCATTAATTTATTAGGTAGTACATACAATATAATCTTCTTTCGTCCATTCACTACATTCAGAATCCAATGATTCGCGTAATTACGAACAGTTCTTTTATTGTGAGAACGTTAAAGAGCTGGTTTTGCAGAAATTCCAGTGGTGGCGTCGACCTCGTTGGTTGTAAGCGAAAAATCATCTTGTTGCGCACAGCCGAAAAATCGAGAAACGCGCAAATAAAATAAATGATAGAAATTTCCGGGTCTGAACGAGGACTGAACCCGGGCCGTTTTTGCAGTAAGCAGTTGTTCTGCCACACAGTCACGCGTCTGCTTGAAAATACAGTCAAAAGAACTTACTCCACTTGAGAATGCTGCGCAAATAACCTACATGCTTTCCAAACACACGTGTACTGTATGCAGGCTTCACAATACGACATGCAGTATCGCAGTAATGCTGCGTTGTACAAGCGTACATTGCCGTAGGGCGCCAAAGCTGGTGAGTATCGTAATGACTTCGTGGTTTAAAGCCAGTCATCCACTACAAGAGGCAAACAGGTTACGACGTGTATACCTTAAAGACCACGTAGATGGTGCACAACAGCTTTAGAACATTTCAGGTGCATAATTACTCGTCGTTTGAAGCATCCTACCTATTGCACTGAATTCACTGGGGACAGGATATCGCTATCACTTTAAACTCTGAAGGCGAAGCCTAAGGGTGAGCACTTTTTTGTTTACTCGAATGCGCTAACCGCTCCTTTAGGCTAGCTTCATTATTCCTGCGTCTGCCTTGTTGAATTTTACTTAATAATAATGCCTATAAACAAGTTACCAACAGTTTGTATGTGAATTAATCGATTGACGGTTGCTTAAAAGTCCAATAGCGCTAGGTTAGCATATATTCACTACTTCATTTGAACCGAATGTAATAAAAGCTATGGGAAAATGATATCCTCCTTCACAGCGAATAAATAACGTATTAACCTACCACAAACAGTTAAATCCTAATAATCATTGGATGCATTGATACGTGACCCTAAACTTTTTTCTTTTATTATTAGGCTGTCAACAATTAATTTTCTTTAACATAGGAGTCTATAGATAATCAACTTTAAAATGTTTCTTAACTTGGGTTTATATTTTGTGGTGACCCGATTTACATGAATAGCTATTTCTGATGTAATTGCTGTATAAAATTGAAAGTGATTTTCATTTACTAGTACATTCACTATTCACTTACTTTTGCGTTGTGCAAAGTTGATATGCTTAAATCATTAATCCTTTGCATGTTCTTGTTAACGGAAGATTACACTGCAGTTGCTCGACTCTGGATACCTCGTTTGTATATTTGTAACCATGCACCGTTGTAGTTTAAACAAATAATAAGTTACAATAATAATGAAATAAAGCAACATGCGAGTATCAACAGCTGAGCGAAATGCAGGCATAATATAATGCCGTTAATTTTGAGTGCCTGAGTTACTGCTATACATAGATACAGAAGAGATAAGAAGAATAACGGGATTTGCGGGCAAGCATGTCTACTAAGGTTCAGTATAAATTGATCTTAAAAAAAAAAATCAAGATGCTCTATGAACGCTAATACAGGCTGAAAGATTGACGTATCAGCGTTATAAAATACCTGCAAAAACATCAACAACAACGAAACAAAATCAAGAAGATATATATTTCTTACAATTCTCCATAAGTAGAAACCTTTGCCTTCCGAGACGACGCATCGTTGTAAGAAGATGAAATTTCGCAAAATACGTTTTCCTTGCAGGTGACACTAGACATACCTACAGACAAGCTTGTATTTAACCTTTTCTAACACATCGCAAGGCCTGTAATTAACGATTAAATAGACGTAGCGACATGCCCCGCCGCGGTGATTTAGTGGCTGAAGTACTCGGCTGCTGACCCGTAGGTCGCAAGGTCAAATCCCGGCTGTGGTGGTTGCAGTTTCAGTAGAGGCGAAAATGCTGTAGGCCCGTGTTATCAGATTTGGGTGCACGTTAAAGAACCCCAGGCAGCCGGAATTTCTGGAGCCTGGGGTTCTTGGAGGTTTTGGAAATGGAGGTTTTGGGACGTTCAACCGCACATACCGATTGATAGACGTAGTGACACCACTGTGATGTAAACGCAATAAAGGGGAGATCAGTACGAGAAATGGAAGATAAAGCAGTATGAGGAACCTGTGCTCAATGTTGACAGAATAAGTCAGACTGTATGTTGAGTCCATACGCATGCACGTTATTTGCTGTCCCTTTACGACATGGTGTACACCCGCCTCAAACCTTACGCAAATTTACTTAAACTGGATGAAAATGTCTCTCAGAAGGCGAGATCTTGCACGCGACCCTCTCCACCGTGCGCCTGTCTGCTTCTGTCTTGATATACACACGCACGCCCTCATTCTCAGGTTAGCTCTCAAGCTAACGTGATCCCTAAAGAAATAAACAAGAATAGGCAAATGACGACACGGAAAGAAATATATGACAAGCAGAGACAAACACAGCCTAGGAACGAAATATTTGAGGCGGCATTTCGCCCGTACAAACGACATGCGTGACCTAACCGCATATATTAGGAATATCAAAGTTCGCCCGCTAACCTTTCTTTTAATGTTTTATCGGAGTCAATTCGTGTCTTGTAGGCAGCGGCTACGAGATATAACTCAAACCAACTCTGGAACTGCACAAAACCCGAAACAGATATAGACGAAAAAATTTCAGCGCCGAGCTGTGAGATATAATAATCAAGCCGGAAACATTTCTTTCCGCTCGGCTGTACCTGTCTTTTGTTCTTTCTGTATTCTCTGAGGTAGTTGCTTGCCTATTGAATAAGTGCACGCTTTTTGGTGTATCATTCAAAGCTTCCCGAGTGAAAAGAGCTATAAAACAACGAAAGAAAAGCCCGTGGGCTAGATAGATAACCTCTCAGGCAGTGCCAACATTACAGCAAAACAAATGGATATGCGCGTTTCACGGAGGTATAGGTAATAAAGCGCCCTCGAGCGCTCATTTACGACAGCAGACAAGGCGATCGCGGGCCAGTGTGCTGCGCCGCGATAAAAACGGCCGATGCAGTCCAGTTGGCCCTGGGTAAACACGAGCAAGCACGAAGTGGTCCGGCGTGGAAAGATCTGCGCGCATGAGATGGTAAAGAGGAGGGGGATGGCCGCGGAACTTTAGCGACACAGATTTCGCGGGATTGCGTGGAAGCGAATTCTGGCAGGCAGTATCGCGGCCATCTGGTGTGATAAGGCACCTGGATTGTTTATCCCGTTCCACAAATATTAACGCGAGTTCCGCTGTGCTCTATTAAAAAAGAAGCAGTATACGTATCAATGTTAGATTTTTTTTTCTTTCCCCCGTTACTTCAGATACGCTTGCGTGGTTTCCCTAGCGTCAATTAAGTTCCGAGCTTTTCTTGCCCTCCGCACAGATATGAGTTGTCACTGAGACCCAAATATAGGGTTGGCGTAGAGAGATTCAATTGCGGAACGGAAGCACTTGCTTCGGTTGGCCCTCTGGTCATTGTTAGTCCGTGCGCTTTGGACCGTGGAATCGGAACTCGCATTGCCCAACTCATTACGCTGATGGTTACGCGCCTCTAAAGAAACGTATTTCCCTTCTTATTTTCTTTGCCGCTCCACACGCACGCTGTGTGCTTTTGAAACTTCACGGGAGATTCCACGTTGTCCCTTCAGCATTCAAGACTTTCGCCATCCATGGTTGTGAATGTAAAGTCGTGAGCGACTGGTTAGGTTTTAATACTGTTTCGTTTGTTCTATGAAACAACCTTTTTCTCAAGTCATTCTTGGCACAACATTTGCTCTATTTGCTGCTAGTTTTTTTTTCTCTCGAAGATTCCGACACGTATCTTGATGCGATGTACTCGGAAGAAGGCTGTAAACTAACCCCCTCCGGAGCTCTGTATTCAAGCCGATTTTGTTGTTGCATGGCGCGTCGACGGAAAACCGCTTCTGAGAATGGCGTTGTGTAGGCGTCCCCCTCTACAGAACGTCTGCTGAGACACTCCTACGCACTACGTACATGCCTCAGTTTTCTCGGCCATGCACTTTTTTTGCAGGGTTGCCGCATATCTATGGGGGGCCTGATTTACATCTCCGACAAGCCGGCAAAGTGTGCATTGTTCCCGTGCATCAGCTTTCTACATTCCACGAAGTAAAGGAGGAAAAGACATATCGGGGTCGCTCCTTCAGAGAAGTAACTAACCTGCCACACCCATTGCGCAATTTCGGCAGTAACTGCGAAGGGGTCACCATGCTCTTGTGGTCACTCCTTCGTGGTACACGCTGTGTTTTAAGTCTGTTAACTTACAGCACAGTTAGTACATCACAATCTGATTTAGTGCAATGATATGGTGTACTAACAATCGAACGTAAAATTTTTCGTTAGGTGGTGTGCGAATGGAGAATTTTAGAACTGAATCAAATACGAATCCAACAGGGCTAACAGCGCATCGAATGCATATACAAATGGAATACTATTGCAATAGTTTTCCACTAGTAAGGAAAGCACTTACCAAGTAGCTATAAAAAGGTAATTCAGGTATTTTCGAAACAATCAAAGAATTTCACAACATTTTAACTGAAACCAATGTTTGTCATATGTAGAAAAAGAACACTGACGTGACGTTTAACCGAATAAAAAGTCTCAATTCTATAAAATGAGGCAGGCTTGTACACAGCAGCAACTAGAGCCTTAAAAGTATTTTCTGAGTGTTTTTTTGAAATGCCGGAATGACTGCTAGCGACTGCTGAAGCTTTTAAATGAAAAGGAATATGTAAAAATTATCAATGCTCATGAGTCAACATTTTCATGAATCTCCTGATGAAGATAGTGGATTAGAGACATTGCCATTCGCACGACACAGCAGTTTTAAGCGAAAATGCTTTCTCTTTGTAATCAATAAGGTGCCAATAATCTCGTAAAGTATTGAGCTGCATTGATCTGGGTTCATTTATGAATAAAACAATAAACGCCAGTGCCCTCTTTCTTGACATCTCCTTCCCTTGAGGTTTTTTTTTTTTTGGCTGCCTAATATTGGGAAAATATTCGAAAAATACATGGTATGCACAGTGTCAATTTTTATTCAAAGGACCATGGTGACGGGTGGCCAGCGCGCTCCGGTGGCTGCTGGCAGCGCGATCAAGTGGGAGTAAGAGCAACCACCATCTCTTATCGCGTCGTCTCGTGGCGAGCAAAACAACAATTCATTGCTGATATAGAATGGCAAGATTGCAACCCCTTCCTCTTCAAGGCAATTACTGGCGCTCGCGTAATCACCTTGAAGGTGGGGGGGGGGGGGTCGCAATCTTGCAGCTGGTTTGATATTAGCAATGAATGGTTGTTTTTTTCCGCCGCGAGATGACGCGAAAAGAGGCTGTCATTGCTCTCGCTTCCGCTTGAACGCGCTACCAGCAGCCGCTGGAGCGCGTAGGCCACGTGCTGCCATTTTCCCTATCGTAAAAATTGACACTGTACAATAGCCACTATCCGACTTGTCTATGGATTAGAAGAGAACACTTCTCGATTCGTTGTTCAAAATTTTCAAATATTCGCGAACCTCTAGGTTTTATATATTCTTTCTAAGGCTGGGTGCCATTTTCACGGGGTGGTGTCAGAGCACATCACTACCAAAATTTCTCCAGTGCTCGTTCGTACCCAATTTAGTGTTTCCCCTGGTATAGAAGCCCGCATGTTCGAATGTGTTATATTCAGTGATAAGAAGGATGAAACAATAAATGATGTCACTCAATTGGCGTCTATTCTGCGAATCATTATGACTCGGTTTTAGGGAAGCACTCAGTGACCCCAAAACAGTAATAAAAGAAAAAAAAGGAAGGTTGCCATGTCCAAAAAGCTTTATTTCTGCGCCATTTTCCATAACAATATGCGAAGAGGCAGTGGTTGCACGTTGGCTGCATTTGGGTACTTAAGTCATGTAGTGCACGTTTTCGTTGACCCGAAAAAAAGAAATACAGCAAAAAAGTTAACTTCATTGTGCGAGAAAGAATAACGAAGCACGTCTTCAAGAACATATATACACTCCTTCCATCTTTTCTTTTTGCCAAGACGTGGAGTTCTCAGCTGGAAGAGTAACTTCATTTCATCGATTAGACCCAGTGAAAGCGCTTTCATAATAATATTTCTCCGGGTTTTCCGTCCTATAAAACAGCGATATGTTCCTGAGTGACCCCGAATTGGAGGGTTTCGCACATTTAGGTAACCTGGGGTTCTCTAACGTGCTCCTAAATTTGAGCCTACGGGCCTCTAACATTCTCCCGTCTTTCAATTGCAGCCGGTGCTGCCGAGATTCAATCGTGCGACCCTCGGGTGAGGTGTCGAGCATCGTGACCACTAGACCATCACGGTGGGCGCTTTAGAGCAAAGATACAGTTGCAGGAGATATTTATGAAACACTCAAGTACACTTCTTTTTTAGCCCTCAAGAGCAGGAAGGAGTTTCCTCGTCATCTGGATATTGAAATGCCCTTCCAGGTGACGTTTTATCTTAGATAAATTATTTACGCACAGTTCAAGCGGATTTTCTAACAGCTTAGAAACGGTGCCAAATAGACATTTTTAGTTTCCTACTCAGGCAGAGAATGAAAAAAAAAAGAAATCTCGACTGTGCTGAGAGTGCATGCGCCGAGTCACTCCTATTTGATTTAGATTGGAGAGATATATCAGCAGAATGGGCTGCTCTAACACTATATTATTTATAATCACTGGAAGATTATATCGTGAAAAAAGGACGAATACATAAAAGAAAAGCAGACAACGAACGGACATAAAAAAAAAGGTCCATTCCGTTGACTCATTACCGCGTTCTGTTTTCGTTGTTTCTTGTTCACGCTACACTACAGTAGTGAAGTTTCAGTGACGTCCTGATGCTCTTTTCCAGATTCGTTCTTTGTTGAGCTATTGGTCTTAACAAAAACGGCTGTGTCGGCTTCACGCTGCGTGCGATATTCTATGGCGCACTCGACAAGGTGGCTGTATGATTTGTTCGTTGAGGCCAATTATTACTTCTCCCTTGTGCAATGAAGGGCCACCATAACGAAGGGAGGGTAATTATAAAAACTAGTGCCTCCTATGTGAAGGCCAATTTCTGTCTTGTCATTGTTACGACTATAGTGTTCAAGACTATTATGTTTGCGCCACCGTCTTCCCTATATTTCCTTTCTCCATTGTACCACCCACGCCTCTGTCTTCGTCAGCGCGTCCACACGCTTGATGGTTTTGAGTGTCACATACTCGATAAATAGAATACATGTACAGACATCCTTGTAAATCGTTGTGTTTCACATCTGAACCATTTGAGCTTTTGTTACAAGACACCCCTTCATGGCCGCTATGTACCATGCATACTGAATCTTCTCACAGTGTGGTCGGCGTAGAATTGTAGAATTCAAAAAATAAAAGAAATATTGGTGAGAAAGCTTGGCAAGATCCATCCTTTATTACTGCAGCTGAGTAAGCACACAAGAAAATGAAAACATTCATAGCGTTTCATGTTACGTATTCGCTTCAGGCAACTTGAAGGTGAAAGCCTCGACTTATTTTTCATCCCGGTCGATGTACCAATGATCCATCAACCTCCCCTCCATCGTCGCATCACCGGCACTGTGGTGGAGTAGATGTGAGAAGATAGACCACTAAAGACAAACGTTCTAGCCGCAAAAAAAAAAAAACAAAAAACTCGTTCATGGTGTGTCCGTCTTTTATAGCCCCAGTGGGTGGCGCAGTCACCAGCATTCAGATCCCACACACGTCCTAGAAGGCGGGCGTCGCTAGGTCGAACAGCTGACTACGTCGATGCGTTTTCACGTGAGTTCCTCGAAGCCTTCGTCGCGTTCGATGCAGCGCCACATCTTTCTTTTCTTGTAGGAACTGCACTCTATTTTGAAATTTACTTCGCAATGGCAAGGCACCCAGAGAACAAAAGGAAGTTTTGACACATGCATGCTATGCAATGGCCACACCCGAATCGCATCACCGAACAAAACAATTATTACTAGTAATAATAACGTTACGGTGCCATCCCCATTATTCCCTAGCTTCCCTCAGAAATATTTCTGCACACAACGTACTTTTTCACTGTATCCAGGATCGAAGGCATTGCACGTTTTCTGCACTTTAATTGCCTAGTTATATGGGCATTGCCTCGTTCATCGGCCGGCTCTTGACCCAAGAACAATGATATTTGACGAAGTCATAATGTGATGTCTCCATGACGTCACAGCTTTGGCGGTGTGTGACGCTATGAAGACATCATATGGTGATCTGCTCACGTATCTTAATTTTTGTGTAAATCCTGCAGACTTCGGCTGCAAAGGACGGCGATGGATGCCGACAGTCATTTTTCCAGTTTCTCGAGGCAGCTAAGTCTTTCGTGTTTAACAAGCTATATTGTAATTTTTCTGCAACTGTAAACAGTGTTTTTAGGAGTATGCGGTGAAGAAGAAAAATAAGTGAACTGGAAACAATACGAGCTCAAAAGCATGTTACTTGTAGCGTTAATTTATTGTAGTTTGTATGATAGCCATTTTATTTATGATTTTTTGAGAATCTCCTACCTTTT
Organism: Rhipicephalus microplus; assembly: GCF_043290135.1. Lineage (NCBI taxonomy): Eukaryota > Metazoa > Arthropoda > Arachnida > Ixodida > Ixodidae > Rhipicephalus > Rhipicephalus microplus. The sequence goes on from NC_134710.1 coordinate 390,027,658, forward strand.
TCAAATGACCTTTAAAATTTTTGACTACTACTTTTGGTCAGCCTCCAAGAGTGGGTACGTGTCATTGTTTTAGAAGTAAAAACAAAAACAAAATAAAATAATGAAGTATTCCTTTTTTGCTTGCAGGTGGTTTACTACAGTATGAGAATAACTTTTGAAAACACTTTGACAGCATAGGAATTAATTTGTCTGTGCCTGTCATTTTGTCTTTCGGAGCTTCTATTTCCTCGTTCTCCAATGCGAAGGTATGCGTGGTTGTCAGGGACTATATTGATGAAACTAATGCGTTGGCTAACTGATCAGTGTGATCCTAATTTTTCTACACCATTGTATAGGTATCAAATAGAAGCATGTTGCTTCATTTTATCACCTTTCACTTGCAAAAACAGACAGCCTTTTTATTTTTAACACATAAGTAAGTCAGTTCGAGCACCATATTTTCTGTGTGATCTCGTCACTCATCATCACCATTGATGATCCCTTAGGGGCCCCTGATGGGGAATTACATAAGGGGGAAGTAGCGAAATATACTTGCAAAGTCCCAATTACAAACAAAAACAGGCTGGTTAGCTCTGCACGCTGCTACAGAACCGGAAGTTGAAACAAACAAAAAGACACATGCTAAGTGTTATTGCCTGGGTTGAAAAAGTCTTTGCGTTGTGGTTTCACAAGCACAAAAAATAATAAACTTCATAATAAGTGTTTACAATATGATCGGTGAACTAGTTCTTAAACAAAAGTTGTTATACATTGTTATGGAGCCACGCATTATTAGGCACAATATTAAAGAAAAGAATGAAAATGAATAGTTACAGGACAAAATAGTTGTACACTAGAAAAAAGGAGCAGAGGTTCCAGTTTCATGTTTGAGTTGGTGAAGAAGCCATCTGCTTTATTTTGACAAGTGAGCTAATACTAACTTCCTAAATTTCTAACTGTTGCACTGATGGATGATTGATTCGGGAATTGAGTTCCACTCTTTTATTGCCAAAGGTAAGCAAGACTTATTAAATGCGGTTGTAGAGCCAGTTATATGCTGCACACTCATGGAATTAAAATGTCGATGTGATGTTCGCAAAGGGGTTATGAAAATCAATGTTCGTGTGTCCGAATGATTATGATACAGGTTGTAAAACAGTGCTAGACGCAGCGTTTTCCTTCTTTGGGCTGATGAATTGATACCGAGGGATGATTTGATGGCACTAACGCTGACCGAGCTACTATATTCAGAACTGATGAAGCGGGCGGACCTATTATAGACCATTTCTAATAATTTAATCGAGTAACCTTAATGTGTGCTTCATACTGCGCTGGAATATTCGAGTTTAAGTTTGACGTAAAGCTCACAGGCAAGTTTTATAATGGAACTCGAAGATATAGAAAGATAGAATTTAATTTACCATAGTGTTTTCGATGTATCTGCTATTATTTCGTGATGTATTCGGACCAGTTGAGCTCATCAGTGATAAGGACACCTAAATAGCGGTATGAATTGACGCACGGAAGGGTAGTAGAATATAAATTGTATGAATTATCTAGCGTGGAATGCTTTCGCGACACTTGCATGCTTTTGCATTAGATACATTGAGTTTCATGAGCTATTGGGCACACCAAGATTCTATTATGTCTAGGTCTCTCTGCAGCAACTTCTGGTCAGTGGTCGAGGTTACGCCACGATAAAGAACGCAGTCGTGTGCAAATAGGCGAATCATGCATGAAATACCAGTAGAAAGGTCATTAATGAAGAGTAAAAATAAAGGTGGTTCGAGGACAGAGCCTTGAAGTATGCTTGAAAAAACTTGAAATAAATTGGAGTGGTGGTTGCCAATAACATTAAACTAAGTTTGGTATGAAAGGAAAGAAGAAATCCAGGACAGTATTAAAGGATCTAAGAATAGGGAGGAAAGTTAAGCCATCATACGTTGATGTGGGACCCGGCCAAAAGCTTTAGACAAGTCTAAGTAGATATTATCAGTCTGCAATTAAGAATCTAAGTGAAAGTTAAGGTCAGTGGTGAAATCGTAAAGCTGGGTGTAGCGAAAAAATCCAGAGCGGGAACCATGTTGTTTATAAAAGAAGAAAAAAATTTTGTCCAGTAGAAAAGTGACTTGAGAATAATTATGTTCTAGTATTTTACAAGCAATACACGTTAATGAGATTGGTTGGTAGTTCGATGGACCAGTACGATCACCGACTTTTAAGACTGGCATAACCTTGCTTAATTTCCAGTCATCTGGAATTGAAGAAGTACATACTGATGACTAAAAATAATTTGTAATATCTGGCATGAGATGTCCCTAGTTCCTTTCAAAATTTTTGTAGATATGTCGTCAAGCCCGGGAGCACTGGATGGCTTCAAGTCATTGATAAGTTTAGCTATGCCTTCAGTTAGTAAGACAATAGGAGGTATCTGATTGAAATTAGGTGGGGAAAGTGGGGTATGTTATGTGCCGGCTCGCGAGTAAAGACAGAGGCAAAGAAGTCATTCATGACATCAGCACAACGATCAGAAGGAATGTTTGTGCCATCTTGGACTTGCAAACTGATGTTCTGCGAAGAGTGATTGCTCGGCAACATGATCTTTCAGAATTTTTGGGGGTTATTTAATGATATTTGCCAGTATGTATGGAAGAAGTTCTCTTTGGAGAGCCTTAAAAGATTTGCATAAGCCCGAAGACATACAGAGTATTTCACCCATTTGGATGGGCAGTATGAGTTTATGGCGGCCCGGAAAAGACGCTTTTTCTTATCTAGTAGCCGTCGTTGGGCATTCTAAAACCAGTGCTTATCAGCATAACTACGAATTCAGTGTAGTACATATGATCTGCAATCTTAATATAACATAACTTCCATCATTCTAACCTTCATATTATTTCATAAAAACGCGAATTTCTTGGCCAATCTCTCATAGTGGGTGTGCACCACAGGTAACAGGTGAACATGAACAAGCCATATACGGCCTAAATAAATATTTTCACCCTTTCGTACAGTAGGGCCCAAAATATTCACACTAGCCTAACTCTTTCTTTATTATCTCCCTAAACTTTTGAATTTCTTACAGGCAATCTTATCCTCGATATCCAGACGATCGCCGGTAGGTTGAGCGCGCGAATAAGTCGACGAAGACATAGAATGTCACGTGTGAAAGAACAATCTGAGCATCCGCCGAGAACAAAGATCATGGACAACCTGAACCCAGATGCGGGTGAGCATGCTTCAGTATCTTCAGAGGCGAGCGAGCAAGCTTATCCAGCAACTGGGGTGGCTGAGAGGCCTACCGTGCGAGAAGTGACTCCAGCACAGGAAACCACTGACTATTCGCCGCCATGCACACGTTCACAGACCGAACGATTGGTGAAGCAGTGGAACGTCTACCAGGATATGAAGATCGCTTCAACACGAAGCCGGCGCCGACGGGCCCAGGGTGTCCACCAGCGGCAACAGATGGAGCAGGTGCCGGGAGACGTAGATGGAAAACGTGGTGAAATGGAAGTGTCAACATCGAAGGATGTCAACGAGATCAGCGGACAGCCAAAGTAGACCGCCGAGTTAAACAACAGGGCCTGTACTTCGCTCGATGGTATCAGCCGTCAACAGCCGCTGAGTGACTCGTTGAGTCACGTGTGGAATGATCTTCGCAAGAGACTGTCGATGAGCCCGTGGTTTTTAATAAAAAACACCAATGTCATTTTATTTGCCATTGCAGCCTCACTGCACTATAAGCGCACTTCCATTGACCGAATACGACAACCTTGACCTTGCTTTCCCCACGGTCGCATGTGCTGAACGGATGTGCAAACTTCCTAATTAACGTTTGCGACTTGTGTGAGTTGTGAATGTGTGCACTAGCCTTAAGGTAGCAGATCAGCTTACTCCCCGCCACCTCGTGTTGGTGGACAGCTGCACCAACACTCTCCTCTGTTGGCCGTGCTGTATCCAGACGACGACGAAGTGTTCGAGTATCCAAAAGTTTCTCTCTGTGCTCTCCGATATTTTCGGTCAAACCTTCAGTTTTGTATGGTGCCTCGGCTCCGTGTCTTGCGGCCATGGACCTGTGGCCTTCCGGAGGACCGCCTGGCCTGCAGTCATCTCGGCTGACCACCGCGAGGAAGAGATGAACTTCCCTTAGTGAGAGCGAGGACACAGAGCTGTACTCAGGCGCATCGAGGGACAACTCATCCAACGATGATTTCATTCCTGCCTAGAGCAAGAGGGCGAAGAGGAAGATCGTCAACGCAACCTCGCCCACCTCGGCGAGTACAGCGACAATAAAGTCAAGCATGAACGCTGGTCACACGCCATCATCTTTAAGCCAGAAGAGTTCTCAGGAAACCCGTGACTGCTGAACAGGCAAGCACGCTCCTCTTTTTTGGAACGTGTGGTACCTAATGAAATCAAGGAAATCATAGTAAATACGTGAAAAATATAGTCGTCATATACGTATTCCACGTGAATGCTCTTGGACCACTCGAATAAGTGACTGAGCTAGGCGGCATCAAACTGTGGCCCTTTACACCGAGTGACAACTCATTCATAGCTGGTGTGATACACGACGTAGACATTGCGATTCCCGACGCTGACTTGCCTACCCTCGTCAAACCGGCAATTGAGGGTACTGTCATCACTCAGGTACCTTGCCTTGGGAAGTCACGCTCTATGAAAGTGGTCTTCAAAGGTGATTGCACACCATCCCATGCCAAAGTTGGACATTTTTGACATCCTATTTGGCATTTTGTGCAAAAGCCACTTCAATGCCACCGGTGCTTTAAACTAGGTCACGTCAAGGGCGTATGCCCGAACTTACTACGGAGCCCCCGGTGCAGAGAGTCCACATCGCTTCCACATTTCGGTCCACATTCCTTAAATGAGGAAACTGTAATGGCTCACACCTTGGCTCATCGAAAGACTGCCCTCGAATTAAGAAAGAGTGCACGGTGCTTAAGCAAATGGTCACAGACAATTCGAGCCACAGGGATGCTGCCGAAACAGCCCGGCGTCGGCAGCGGTGTCGGTGCCATCGTTCGACCTCAAAGACTGCGCAAGCTCGAAACGACAGCGCCACATCTACTGCTGCACCATAAAGTGAAGCCGAAATAGGGCCGACAAATCCAAAGAAGACTTCGGAGAGGATTATCTCTACAGAGCCATGACCTATTCTTACAAGTCATCCGCTAACCATAGAACATCAGCGGACCACACCCACTCAGGGATCTTCACCAACCGCTGATGACACACATAAGAAAGATGGCAAAGTCATAGCTATGCTTCGTTCTCTCATGGATGCTATCCGGGAGATCTTGTTGGACATGAGGACAACGTCTGCTCGAAATGCTCTCAAAGTACTGGACGCCTTAAGCCCAGTACTTGAATTGCTCGAGTATAAATATGGCTAATAATCACCTTCATTTCTAAGAAGTCAAGGAAGCATTCATCATTCAGGGCAACTCCACTGGACTAAAACCGCGTCTTTTCAAACTTTCGCCAATTAGTGTGTGTCATTATGTTCCAAGTCATCAACATTTGTGAACCCAACGTGCGTGCGGGCTCTCCTTTCTCTTATTATTTTTCATCTATCGAACTTCCTCACCCCTATCCCCAAATTATGGTAGCATACGAGTGGCTCCAGACTGGTTACCATCTCTGCCTTTCCTTTCCCTCCTGTTCCTCCTCGGGAACCACGTGGAGGTGGGGAGAGCTACGCCGAGGGGCCGTGGCTCCAATTAACGTCGGCGCCCCATGGCCCACATCGTTCCGACACCCTTGAATATAAATGAAACCTAACATGTATTCAACTGCACTTGCCAGTGTTGAACAGTCTGCACCCCTACATTAAATTCGCGAAACGCTTTTTGCGCTAGTGTGTTCACATCTTCTACTGTGATTCATTCACAGCTGCATGTGCAATTTTTTTTTGAAAATTGGGGATCACTTTCAGGGCCCCAATATCCGTGTTCTCGTATGATATTGTATGCTGTAGTCGTTTCATGACACTTGACGAACCGTCGGTACAACCACGTGAAGTATTGTCATTTGTAGCATAGCCACGTTTATAAGGGGGTGCAAAAGAGAAATGATGCTGAGGAGGAAGTTTATGGGAGAGAACAAGAGGGAATGCAAAGAGAGCAAGAAGAAAATATGTGGTCATCGTATGCTGTCCGCTTAAGCAGTTTGGCGTCGCGCACCCGAAACAATGTATAGCATAGCGACGCAAAGGGGTGGAAAAGAAGCTGAGGAGGATGAGAGGAGGTAGATATTCGTTTAGCCATGTATACTATACCACGTGCATAACAAAGGAGTGGTGTATAAGAAGGGAAGAAGGGAGTGTATAGCGGATACGTCTATAGCCAGGGGAGGGATAAGAGTAGTGAGGACACTGATGAAAAAAAGGAGGAGAGGGTTAAGCATATAGTATAGATTTGTATGGTGTGACGCGGGTGACACCACAGAAAGCATAGCTGCATATAACAAGGGGGTGGGGAGAAAGTATCAAGGTGAAAGAGATAGAAATAAAGGAAGCGATAGGACAAGGCATATCATGGTTACGTACATGATTTGAAAGAGTGAACCATCAATGGCATAGGCGTGAAGGGGCGAGAAAGAGAAGGGAGCGAGATGCACGGAATGGAGCAAAGTAGAGAGTAAAATGTAGTGTAGCCAGCAAAGCGTCACGCAGGCAGAACCGTCTATAGCATTACCGCGTGTAGTAATGCGGCGGTAAGGGTAACTGGGGCTGAGGAGGATGAAAAGGGGGTTGGCCGAGGATCAAGCATTCATATTTATGTATGGTAATAGGCATGCAGGTAAATATAGGAGAGCCACGCATAGCATAGCGATATATAAGCAAAGGGTGAGCAATAGAAGTGAGAGTGAGAAGTACAGGAGAAGCTGGATCATAACATAGCCATGTAAAGTGTAGTATAAAAATGCAGTCGTAAACGTAAAGCAAGGCTGAATAGGAGTGGTGGGAGGGAGGCGAGATGAGAGAGAGTCCTACTGCGTCAGAAATTGTGGTTCTTTTCACGCCACGCCGGCCAAGCAGGTCGCACGGTTAGAAGGCCAGGACGCGCATACCCATGGGAATGGCGCTGCAGCAACATAGTTCCTTTAGCGGCGGTCGTACACGGCGTTTGTCTTTTCTACGTTCACTTCGGTGTATCGTCACGAGAGCAATTGGGGTTCATATAATAATAATAATGAGCTCCTCGAAACGCGCAACCTGACTTTGCTGCTGAAGAAAGTGCGAGCCACTGCAGCGCACTTCCTACAGCTTTCGCGACTAGCGCAAGTGCCTAATTTCCTTTCAGAAGCTGACCTCACTGATTCCGAAGTTACTACTGCAGCTTGATCTAGACTGAAAGATGAAAAGAAAAGAAACTTAAACTATGGAGACCCTAAAATATAATAATCTATGAGAGAAAAATTATTAGTTAGAGAAAAAAAGACGAAATCCATGCTTATCACTATGGCATGAGAAAAAACCTAAAAGACTGTTTGAAGGGCAAATAGAAAAGCAAACTATTTTCATTGATGTTCTTCCACGAAACCTCACATATCGCATCAAGCGCAGCATGAACGAGATGTTAACGAGGCCCAATTCACCCACTTATTTTCGAAAAAGAAGCCCTCTTGCAGGCCGACGTGTAAAATGTTTTAACGTTTTTTTTTCGTTTTTCATACTGGCATTGATATTGGGGTTTTAGAAACGAGGGTGTACAGCCCCATGCATTTCTAACAACGTAAACGCAAGTACGAACGAAGCTGTACGTTGAAAGTAGATGTTCGGTGGTTTAGTGTGATGTAAAGATAATTCTGGATGTTGTAGGAACGTTCTTCTTCGGAGAAACCTTCTGTAGAAAAATCGAAGCTTTGTTTCCATGAGATTAGTGTTAATTTTTTTTATCCCCACTACAAATTTTTCAATCAGTAAATAGCAAGGAGCGTAATATCTGTTCCTCTTCTGCTGTATAGTTTCCTAGAACAATAATTAAGCGTGATCCTGGGTAAAAAGTAGATGTCATGTTTATGCAAACGAAAAAGTGGTGGCATCTTGACACACTTGCCTAGATTCTGCTTTTTCTCCTAAATACTTAACACTGTGATTGGCTTCCGAAAAGAAAAAGCAAACTGAAGTGGGAATGGTGCTTTTAAAAAAGCCATAGAGGAGAACTATGCGCTTAGTTATTGCCGGTCTAATTCTGGATATTCTGGCAAAATCTACGTTGCTTCAAATTTCCGGCAGCGAAGTTTTCCCTAGTTGTAATATTTCCAAAGCAATTACAGTTTTCTTGAACAATCCCTCGCCGTAGTGGGTACGCACTTTGTGTGATGAGTTCCGCATGAACACCCCCCCCCCCCCCCCGGTGCTCGAGGTAGATCACCATTGAGCAATTTCGTGAGCAGTCCGCCGTCATGAAGCGAGCTGAGCCACCGAAGGCCGATACCGCACCTACTTCGCCAGACAGCGTCGTCGATGATGCCGACGGAAACGGCAGCGGGCCGTCAACGGCGGCGAGCACGAATGCAGACAGCCTCGAAGGTTACAACGTGTTCGATTCAATTCGTCACATGATCGAGCGCTATGAGATTGACCTCCGGCTCTACATGGAGTGGATGGAGGAGCGGCGACAGGCTACCAGGGCCCGTGAAGCAAAGGCCAAGGAGAAGCAGGACTAAAAATGTGAAAATGATCGTCCAGTAGCTCAGTGACCTATGGGACCCTTATGCTCCTTTATTGTGTTATTCAATGTGTGGCCTTTAATGTGTTAACTGATGACCTACGATGCATGCAAAGAACGTGTTGAGATTGCGGTGACAAGCTAGAAGCGTGGTCAAGTGGACGAGCTTCAAGCCACCTGAAGAAGATGACGCCACAGCTTGCGAGTCGAGCAGAGCGCCTGTGCACGAAAGTCAGCATCCTTCTCTGTATAGCGACGTAAACGATGGACTCGCCCTAAATGTGCAAGTGTACAGGCTTTGTACATGAATAAAAATTCGCCGCGTGTCCGCGTGTCTCCGCGTGTCTCCGCGTGTCTCCTTGCTGCAAAGGACGTTGAAAGACGACAGTTTTTTTGTCTGAAGGTGGTGCAATAAATACGGCACCGTGTGGCAGTACTGGGCAGAAACGATTTTTTTCAAACGCAGAGCCACTGCTGAGTGACAGCACCGGGTCAATCGATCTAAAGCCGCTGAATTTTCGGTGAAGCTTTGGAAACACCCGCTCTTTTGTTCCTAGTGTCCCATTGTCAGCGCAGCATATTACGCACTTTAGTGTTTACAATAACGTATTTATGGATTTTCTGAAATAAAGGACACACTGCCTATCATTTACGTATTATTGCGTTGCCTAAATATGCGTCATATTTGGTTTTGATTCACAATGTTCAGAAGTATGAACGCAGCCACAAGATCTAGGTGTGTGGACTTTAAGCACGGGCTGAAACTTTCGCTGGGTGACTAAGTCGCTGAACACACACAGAAAGACACCGATCAGCACCTGGGCAACCGCGCTACTGCGGTGAATCGGAATTTCTATCTCTGTCTGTTTGCTGCCAGCTGCTTGCTCTGCGATTCTTACTTGGCTTGTTACACGGTGATCAGTGCCGGTGCATGATCTTGCCTGCTATTTTTAAGCACCAAGATACGCTACTTGCTTACGGATGCATGGTTATAACTCGGCAGCGCAAGAACTTAACATTGATGCATGTTGCTCTACGGCCGTAGCATTTTATCGTGACGCGCAGCAGGTTTTTCTCGATGTGGACACTCTGATTAATATGTGGAGTTCGACATGCTATAACAACAATATGATTAAAAGAGACGCCGTAAAGAAGGGCTCCGGAAGTTTCGACCAGCTACGGTTCTTTAACGTTTACTGAAATCTGAATACATGGGGATGTGGACATTCTAGAAAGCCGTCTTGTAGATGCTATGGTGGCCCTTATGCTCCCTGTGGTTCCTCCAGCCCGTCAAGCATTATCGAGACGTGTCTCATAGAGTTCGATGGAGTGTCTCTTGAAGTGCCGTCTTCGTAACGTCGTGTGGCGTCTAGAAGAGAGAGTACTCCCAACTTGGGATAGACTGGAGAGGTAGAGCATGGTCCCGTCTTCCACTTGTCCTAACTGTCCGTTACAGAAGTCTAACCAGTACGGGCTGCACCACGTTTTCATGCCAAAGATGTTTTGGAAAACCGTTAATTGTGGTTTCTGTGGCTTAGGTGTTAAGCACTTTGTAAGATCTGGTCGCTCCTCACGTAGACGCCTCCCACGTCTTCTAAAAACTGCGGCAGCTTTTAGTTTTTGGCGTAATAGGTGTGAAGCTGTTGCAGCTGACCACCATCGTCGAGCTACCTTTCCGATTCTAAAACACTTATACTCCGAAGTTTTATTGTTTCTGTCGCAAGAATTGTTCTTTATTGGGAAGAGGAAATTATGCGATAATCATAATACCGCTTGCTGTCGGCAGTTGATGGACGCGTGGCTAGTACTTCATCTGGCCTGGCTCTTCTAGCTATGTCATGTTACAAAAACCAATTAGTGCATTTATTTTTTAACATCACTATGAGTTTGCATATGCCCCGTAGACCCCCAGGTCACGGGATCTAATGCCGGCTGCGGCGGCTGCATTTCCAATGGAGCAAAATTGCTGTAGGATCGCGTGCTCAGACTTGGGTGCACGGTAAAGAACCCCAGGTGGTCTAAATCTCCGCAGCCCTTCACTACAGCGTCTCTCATAATCATCTGGTGGTTTCAGGGCGTTAAACTCCACATGTTGATGTTGTGTGTGCCCCGTATGCATTTGGGTTCTTGTACATAAGGGCTCTAATATGACACCGCAAATCATTTAAATAACACACATCCTGATATATTTGCTGACATAGTTATGCATGTTTGCTGAAATTTTCACCATATATATATATATATATATATATATATATATATATATATATATATATATATATATATATATATATATATATATATAAGGGAAAGAAGTGTATACCTAAGGGCTCGTTTTTCCGTGTTTTTAACACAATAATAATGAGATATAACAGACAGTAAGGCCAAGGAATGTACAGGGGAAGTTATTAACATTAATGGAATGTAAATAAGAAGAAAGAAAAGTGGATGAAAAAATTACCAACTGTAAGCAGGAATCGAACCTACGACCTTCGAATTACGCGTTCGATGCTCTATATATATATATATATCTATATATATATCATGTACATTGTGTATATTGTGATAAGTGTGAAATTGTAGTCACTTGTAGCATGTGTTAGGGACACCATGCGGCCTTGGACATTATTTTCGAAGGCGTGATGCATATTGTGCTTATTAATTTCTGTATGTTGTTTTTATTGTTGCAAAGACACTGTTTGCATGTGTTTGTAGCATCCCATGATAGAATAATATTTCCTAAACACAAGTATCGCAAGAAAGACACTCTTTTTAAAAGCACTGCTGGATTTATTGATTTGATTGAATGGTCGATATGTGGGGTTTAACGTCTCAAAACCGCCATATGATGAGAGACGGCGTCGGGGAGGACTCCGGAAATTTCGATCACCTGGGGTTCTTTTAATGTGCACCCAAATCTGAGCACACGGGCCTAGAGCACTTTCTCCTTAATCGAACCTGCAGCCGATGCAGCCGGGATGCGATCCCGCGACCGGTGGGTCAGCAGCAGAGTACCTTAGCCACTAGATCATCACGGCGGTGACACTGCTGTATTCATAGTGTTATTGTTTGCACGTTGAAAGAACGTGAGACACCTGTTCTGTTTCTTTTGTGATTGCCTTGTTTTTGCGCTCAGAAACCACCCTCTGTTGCAAACCATCTCGCCGAGTTTTGAGTTTCGTCGAAACAACTATACATTCTTAATTTGTTTTCATAGTTTATTCGTGTTCTACGCGTACTTATGTTGGTCAAAATGACTTGAGCTAGGACTGGCAGGTATCACGGTCACATTTATGGAACGTAGAAATTGTAGAATAGTTTACTTAGGCTCAATAACTCGCATGCCGCACAGGCTACAGAAACGCCACACAGACGAGCTCTGATAAAGATGATGACGACGACACGATAGCCTCTATCTATGGCTCAGACCCACTCCAGAGGATTTGTGAGTCTCTCGATGTCAACATCAGTCTTCTTTGGCTTGTCATAGCAGAAGAGGTGCTTCTTCTCGTGGCGCTCACCTACACTTGCATCCGTGGCACACACTCCCTCTGGGAGATGGGCCCAAGAACCGGATAGTTCTCAAAAGTCTAAACTATGTCACATTGTGTCATTTAGATTGATGAACGTAGTGAAAAATGCTTAAATAAGAATAGGTATAAAGTAAGAAATATAAATTATAAAATGCAGTTCTAAAACAATGAATCGGATAATATATACCAACAAATAAAAAATTTAAAAAGCTAGGTATTTTGTGGTAAAGATAAATTCTAAAACCAGAATCACTTTCAATCTTTAGTAAACTCCTTCAAAGCCTCAGCAACGTTATAGTCACTATATAAAAGTTTTTTTTTCGATGAACTTTCTAGCCAATCAGTAGCTCCGTTGTAGAAAACTTGCTTCCTACCCCGAAGGGCTGGGCTTCATCCTTAATCGAGCTCACTGTTTTTGTTATTCATTGATTTGTATTCATTGATTTTCATTGTATTCATGTATGATTTATTTGTCATTCATTGACTTTCACCACGGTAAATGTAGATTTGTCGATCACAACCAATGACGCCACCACCAACGCTGACACTGGATTTTGTGTGAGACAGCTGTTTAACACTATCGCGTTGACACTTCGAGTGTAACGCAATATAACTTTGAAGCCCCGTTCCCATTGCCTTCTAGATCGCTTGCTTGTTTTGTTTCTCGGTGTACGCCTCGATCTTACTGTGAGGCATGTACCGTCTGTGGGCGTTCAGTGGTTGTCTACTGCTATACTATTTGTGACAAACCCACTCTTCGTCCATAATGGAATATAAGAAATAAATAATCACCATAATAAGTACGCCGTGTGCAGTCAAAGGCCCCTCTACCATTTCGCAAATCAACCCAGTTCTATGCTTGCTACGGCCCCTTGTCCCCGTAGAATGTTAGTCTCATCAGCCCACCTTAACTTAGGTCTTCCCTGCCTCAGCTCACCTCTCTCTTTCTGCAGTTGCACAAGAAAAGCAGCAACGTCACTTTTGTTTTATGGTAGTTTTTGACAGTATATATTCACAACACATGCTCTCACATAGTTTTGTCGCAACAGTTTTATTTTAAGGAAAAAATAATTTGTGAAGTTTCGCATTGACGGCTATCTTCCCATTTCGTCATGCCACAGCTGCGGTCTTGAAGTTACTTATTTCCGTCAATAAGAAACCTAAGAGTTATTTTTAAAGCAAAATTTGTTCCAATACAACTTGCCACAAAAGAACTGTTCAGTTGCTTTCAAGTGAGGTATCAAGGTGATTTTTAGTTGGGCCACCACATCGTGCAAATAGCATCTTAAAATGGGCAAAAAGCCAATTTTATGAAATTTGCGATATTTTCTGTTAAAGTTGTAACAACGTAAAATGTCTAAATATATTTTTTCTACAAAATATACTTTTTTGGACTAAGTATTTATTGCTCAAACATTCATGTAAAGCGCAATATAGTTATGGAGAAAACGCAAGCATAACTCATTTTGTCACAATTCTTGGCGTATGTGGCAGAAAAAATGCAGTAGTATGACTGAGATTAAACCACCTTACAAAAGCATCTTTACTTCACATGTAAACTAAATTCGGTTTAAAAAGGACGGTACCTTTGAAATATTTTTTTTTTCAAAAACAACACCCAGCCGACATTCTGGGAGAATCAGAAGGCACAAATGTCAGCAAAAAATTTTGTTTGAAATTTTCTAGCAATTCAGTGTTTTCAGTGCAGAAAACTAAAAGGATTTCTTTAAATATAAATAAAATGGTCTCCAAAAGGGCAGGGATGTTTGGCATTGAATGACTATTATGCATTTTTCGGGGGAAAGAATTCTTCTTTTGTTGTCAATAAATTCGTCCTGGTCCCGAACTGGAACAAATTTTTCGGCAACTAGGAAGCTTCTCTTTCCGAGAATTCTGTATACCCTTCGTTGTGGCTTCATGATAAAAAAAGAAAGTTGTTTATTTTCTTTATATATAAGAGACCCTGAAGCGATTTTTTAAAGTTTTGTCGGCGCTTAGGCTACAGCTTCGTCAAACCATTCGCACCACGTTTAGTATCACGCAGTGTGTCTAAGCCACTATGAACAAATATATCACACCTTCCTTACATCTGAATGGCCTCTTCAACTCCAAGGGATGCTGGCATTGCTGGCGATCACAGACTGCAATTGACGATTTGAGTTTGTGCAGCCTCGGAGGCCATCACACAGTGGCCTGGCAACACGCACGCTGTCTGGCAACAGAGATGAACATTGCAGAGCGGTTTATATCAGCTTCAACAGCTGCCCTCATCCAACCAGCCAAGCTTTCTTCCTTGCATTTTGCAGCCCTTGAGAGCCAATCAGATCAGCAGCCACGGCGACGTGGCTGCTGATGTGCTATGGTCAAGAGCATGTCACTTTGTGAATGGGTGGTTGAAAACGCACCTGGCTGAGTCACTGGTCTGCAGCGATCCGCAGCTTTTAAGCGTAATAAATTGAGTCAGTTCACGCACAGAGCTCAAACCTGTCTCTAAATGAACCATAGGAATCGGTCTACCAGCCCCATGTTTATGAACGAAATTGCCGAATTTGTTTCAGGGTCCCTTTAACCCTTCCTCCATCTTGCTGAATACCGCAAAACGTTTTGCTATTTACCCAAGAATTCGTCCTGGTCTGGGGTCTGAAATGTCCAGCAAGGATGAATTTTTCGGCAAAAGCTTTATTTCTGAGAATCATACGCATTTCCTTGCGGCTACGTGCTACAAAGAGTTGGTTGCCTATTGTCTCTTTCTGAGCATTTATTTTTATTATAAAACAATGCCTGACATCATTCATAAAAATAATTTTGATTTTGTGTGGTCAATAGATTGCCCATGGCGTCGCAAGTTGGCTGCTTGCTGTAAAATGTTTTATGCATCATTTCAATTTTTAGATGGGCCACCCAAGTACTGAAAATTCAGTGACAAAGCCTAATCAGTTTTCAATGCTGTGATATCATGGGTTGTATTATGGTGATTGCAGGTTTGTGATTTTAATTCACATTTCTAGTGTAAGGTATATGTGTAGCTGTATATTGTATGCTGTGTTTAAGGCATTTAAATTTACATATTTTTCAGTTTTTTTTTCATGAAACATATGTGATCAGTTCCTCTGTTCCACTATATTTTAAGTTATCCACAATTTATTTCCTTGTGCTAAGTCATGGTTGAACAGCGTAATTGTACTAGTAGAAATTACTTTTAAAATTAGTTGACATAACAGATCTCTAGTCATATGGAAAAGTGTCTTACATATTGTACTGTGACATTCGCTGTTTCAGTTTGTACAAATGTCGTAAATTTGTGATATCAATATCTTATAGGTCTGTCTTTTTTATATTTATATATTTTTATATTTATATATATTTTTATATTTATTATTTAGGACGCTGCTCTGTAATACGTGCATTTTGTATTTTCTAGTCCACAGAAGTACTTATTGCCAGAAGTTCAACACTATACTTATTTCATTGTTATTGGACATTTACTCAAAGAAAATATTTTTGTCAATTTTAGGTTGTGTCTCCTCCAATGGCGCACACAGAAACTTTTTTGAAAGGACTGCTCTCCTTCCTTCTGAAGGCTTTTATTAATGTCGAATTCTAAAGACAGAGCTTTGCAGAAGTATTATCCTTGGTTCAGTTTTCGTTAGAATGTATTTTAGTAATTTAGAATCGGCATGTAGACGCCCTAGATGCCTGCAGCAAATTTTTCTTCGATTAACTGCTCTAAGCACTCCCCAGAGGAGTACACTAAAATACCCTAAAACCCGGAATTCACGACCAAGTTTCAGAAAGAAAAAAAACTAAAAACACGCTTGCAAAATAATAAAAAACTCTCGCCCCCCCCTCCCTAGAAACTACTACATTACTCCTTAAATCCTCCGTAAAAAGAACGACGAAACTCCGCATTGTGCTTCGCAAAATATTTTATTGAGATACCAAGGTAGTGAAACCTATTCCCGACGTAAGGCATATAAACGCCCAGCTAAGGGAGTTATAGAACATTCTTATGACACCGTAAAATATCACTAAGAAGAACGACATAACCCCCTTTGTCCCTCCTCGAAATATTGTATTCGGCACAAAGGGAGTAACATTTATGCACAACATACTCTCTATGGACACCTTCATATGGGAGTTTCATTTTACGCCAATTACAAGGGTGTAAAAATATTTACAGATGGGAGTGTTCTAGAGTACAAGCCCTAAGCCCTCTACTGGGCGTTTTTCTGTTTAGAGTGTATAACAGATGTCGCACAGTGTAAATAACTGGAAACTATGTGGTCAGAGAGGACGTCAACCCGGCATTCGGTTCTAAACAGGAAGTTATTGTCTTAATTAGTAATTTCGCATTTTTTTACTGCATATGTGATATGCCCACAAAAAATTCATGTTTTTGAAGTGTGGCAGCTAACACACCATGAGTGGTCCTGTCCCTCTGCGCACTTTTTATTAGCTTGGCCAGAGTTGAGAATACATTCTAAATGTCTCTTCGTAATGTTGTCAACCTGTGCACGTCTTGCCACCTCTTTTGGTATCCTCGAAGTCATTGATAAAATATTTCCATGGCTGGCCAGCTAGCGCTCCAGTGAGCTTCAAGTTCTAGTGCTTTTTTTTTTTGTTAAGTTGAACGTCCGCTATAACTTAGGTCCTAGCTGGGTGAGTAAGGAAGTTGGCCCTTCGTGTCTTCGTTGACGTTGGTTCTTGCCTTACAAGCCTACGTGCATCTTGCCAGTACAAGTACACAATGTCTTTCCAGTTTGCGACCATGTTTTACCAGCATTGTCACAAATTTCGTTTCATTACGCAGTACACGACGCGCCTGGCTTGTTTTCATCGTGTCATGCCTCCTATTTACGCCACTTCTCGACGTGTAACCTAATGTGTAGGCCGTGTTCATGTCAACAGAAAACATAACTTTGCAGTGACATGCTGTTAATACTGCCTCACACAAATTGCATGGTTGAAGTTCAA
Organism: Rhipicephalus microplus; assembly: GCF_043290135.1. Classification (NCBI taxonomy): domain Eukaryota; kingdom Metazoa; phylum Arthropoda; class Arachnida; order Ixodida; family Ixodidae; genus Rhipicephalus; species Rhipicephalus microplus. The sequence goes on from NC_134710.1 coordinate 390,044,840, forward strand.
GTCTGTGGAGCTGGCTTGTCTTTCTTTTATTATACAGTGTACAAAAATGCTAAGTCCACATGCACAAGAATTAAAAAAATAATGCAATTCAATGGAACGAATTTTGTGATCAAACCTTCTCCAAAAAGTTTTGACACGAAAGCGTTTTATGCCTAGGCACACCATGGCTCTGCTGACGTATTTTCGTCATGGAACTGACGTTTGAAAACAAATACTAGAGATTGCAAAAAAAAAACAACTAGGAGGCAAACAGCTCTCGCGCTCATCTAATCAGCAACCTTTCAATCCTGACCGCGCTGCGCTAACCACTACGCAACTACTACGCCACAAAGCGTACGTTGTGTGGAATTCTGGCAGCAAGCCATATATATACAACATACACTGTTTACCAGTCCTCAGAGCTTCGAAACTTCAGCGCGTTTTTGTTATCAGTGGCAAGATGGCGGGACGGGCACATGTTGGACGCGCTCTAAAGGTCGTCGTCTCCACGAAGTGCCCACCGCAAGGAGCATGGTCTCTCCTACGCGTGCTTATCAGGCGCATAATTCAGGAGAGGACGAAGGTCACTTCGCGCACGGCCACGGCTGCGTTTACGAAAGAAGCGTGCTGCTGAATCATGACGCAGGAAAAATTGTGATAGTTGTTCGCGTTTTTAATGTGTATATTTGTGCTTTCATTCCATGCGTCTTCCTGTATGTTTGAATAAAGCACTTGCGCGCTCGTTTTGTGTATGCTAATGTCATGCGTGCTTTCTACACAAGGTGTGCACTGGAAGCTTAGAGCTGCTTTTCGTTCTTAAATTGAAGTTTTACTTTTTTGCTATTGATAAAACAATGCACAATAAAAGCTCAACTACTTCTTTAAAACTGCACCTCGCGTTCGTGTGTTATAACAATTTTTATACAGGGAGATCAGCCACGTTTTTTGCTGGTTTTCCCACGTCATAAAAGCACTTGAAACCTTCATTGTCTTTAAAATGCTGCTAAACAATATAGCCGGTGTTCAGGAGTGAGTGAGCATCTAACAGTTTTTTTATTGAAAACTAACTCATTTAGGTCGTGTTTTAATAGCTAATTGACTTTTTTTTTAACTCTTCAATACAAATGAGACATATGTGCCTCATTCTGCCGCAAGTGTGCCTACTTTTGGTTGCTTGGTCTAAATTATTCTCAAAAAAGCAAGAAAAAAAAAGAAATCGAGTCCTTAAAGTTCCACTGTCATCGGTATATCTTCGTATTCTTTTCCTCTGGGCTTAGTCATGTGACTTTTTTTCTTTCATTCAAAGCACATATACCTCTCTTTGCGAATTATATGCGCTTATAGAAAATTTGATTATTCATTAACAGCCACCATCGTATTGGGCTATTGCAAGAAAAATCTCAGTTTACTTAGACGTGATGTCGAATTATTATGACCATTGATCCAAACGCATCTGTGCAGTCATCGTCATGCCTATGACTGTTCTGGTGCAACGCTAGTTAACGCCCTTGCAAAACCAAAATGCTGTAGATGGCGTGACTTAAACGCATGGCCATACCCTAACAATAAAAGAGGAGCAGTGGGTGCTGTATGTGTTCTTTTTTATGGGCTAAGGTTTAATGAGATATTTATAATGAACCTTATTCCTTCACCCCATCACGCTGCGTAGAGAGAGGCCCAGAAGCAACCGTTGAAAATGGAAAGAATGGCCACGTGATCCTCTCTTGGCAATTCGCATATTTCCGGCACAATTAGTGACGCCGACAGTCTGTTGACATTACGTCATAAAAAAACAAACTCTCGATTGTTCCTTGTACCAGAAATATAATTACTGAGTTGTCGCTTAATAGTTCTTATTAAGCAGTAGTCCGACAGTCATGCCTTGTTTCGTGTAATCGTCCAGTGTGACGAACTGATTTCAGGTGGTTTTCTGCGTTTGCGAGTGCGAAAATGGTAATAAAAGCATTTAGCCTAAAATAACAAAATCTTGATAGAAACAACGCGTAGCATTGACAATGTCCTTGTGCGTTATAGAGAAATAAGTGGCGAGGAATAAATAGCAACAGTGCACTGAAGGCTGTTTTTACTGTTTGAACTCGGAGCGGTTTAGGGGCTCTTTAATAAACCTACATTGCAAATCAGTGTGCACTTTTAAGGGTAATTGCTGTATATATAACTAACGCCCAGCAGTAAGGGTGTTTTGAAAAACCAGAACACCCAAGCCATGAGTGTTTTGAAACTTCAAAACACCTGTGACATGAGTGGTTTGGCTTATCAACACCCTTCTTGTAGGATGTTAGATATGGACACGCAAACTACCCTTAAGGGTGCAAGCCGGTTTACAGTGTATATTAAAGCCACCTTTTATATAAGTGCATAAAAACTGTCCGTGCCACGGTGCATGGACTGTACTCTGCCCTTAAAAAGATTATATATATGACAGAAAATGTATGTGTACATAGTGTGTCTGGCCACCCCGCCGCGGTGGTCTAGTGGCTAAGGTGCTCGGCTGCAGACCCACAAGTCGCGGGTTCGAATCCCGGCTGCGGCGGCTGCATTTCCGATGGAGGCGGAAGTGCTGTAGGCCCGTGTGCTCAGATTTGAGTGCACGTGAAAGAACCCCAGGTGGTCGAAATTTCCGGAGCCCTCCACTACGGCGTCTCTCATAATCATACGGTGGTTTTGGGACGTTAAACTCCACATATCAATCAAATCAATCAATCATAGTGTGTCTGACCATTCAACGTCGGAGAAGTAAGCTTTTCGTTATGCTTATTTGCATTCCCAGAAACCATCATCATAAGTGAAGTATGAGTCACAAAAAAGTGGGCAATGTATACAAATCGAATTCTTAATGAGGCTAGTGAAATCAAACGCAGGTTGAAACATATTACAACTTACTAAGTCAAGCTTGAGGATTCACAGTAAAGTTTGTTTATCATTAGGTTTAATAAAGTTATGAATAAAAACAACAATGCGCTAATTAAGGTATCTTCTATTAGGACTAAGGAGTGTGTGATCGAACGACGCTAAACCCATATATTAGATGCGACGCAGCTCTTTGACTAGCCTGTGTAGCGCTGTCACTTCGTACGCCCCCTCCTGCACATGCTCACGTCTAGTGCTAGCCCAGGCCAATGCCACCTAGATTAATTCAGGCCTGGTCACTGTTTGCCGCGGAATGTGACGTCACTTTGTTTTCATCGGCGTGTTTCGCTGCACAGACGTGCCAATGCTTGATCTCGTCGCTCGACAGACATGGATTTCCAAGCTCGACGAAAGTTTTCGTGGCGTGCTAGTGTTCATGCTAGAAACTTTAGAAGACCCTTTTTTCTCTGTTCGTAAACTGCAGCATGGATATGTGGCGTGGCTTGTGCACTATATATTCGCAATCTGGATGGCTGGAAATCCCAACTGTTGGGCCATGCTGCGTTGCGAATCGTCGCAGCAAGACACCGATGTTGCGAGTGTTCTCGTTTTCTAAGGACTACCGAAGAACGAAATAGGAGCGTGTCGTTCATCAAGCTGACGTCGATATTCGTTGTCTTCGTGACCCGAAGGTACGTGTGTCCGTACTACATATTTTAGGTCGTTCTAATGGCCCCATCACCACCATGCTCTCTTCTTGTCCCAAATTAAAGGTGTCATGTGTGCTTTTAACTTTTTGGTGTAGGCCCTGGCATTAAGTAAATAAACGTGCGTAGCAGAACCTTTTTAGAACAGGTGTCTTCCCTTGAGGGTCAGTAAAAAGTTTGCAACTGGTGATTAGCGCCGTGCACTTGTATTACCTCTGTTCCCTTGCCAATGGAAGGAATGCTGTTGAATTGCCTAATGCATAGGTTTTGTGCATATTATTTTCTTGCTGGTGTTCTTATCACGTTATTGCAGTAATATTGCGGTCAGCACCTCAGTCGAATATGTTTCCTTGAAATTTAGATGCGTATAGACACTTAGTGGAAATGACTTTCTTAATTGTTTTCAGGTGTGTAATATCTACTTCAAATTAGGATAATTAAGAACCACTACCAAATATATACCGATATAAGAAGCGGCAGTGTGGTAGAAGCACCCACTGGGGCTACACGGTTTAATTTAGACTCATTACTAACAGTTTTCTGAGCCCCTAAATTATATGAACGACTGCGCATCGCTGCGAGAGGGGCCAGAGCAAAAGAGGAAACGCCGCTTCTTGTTTCACTCAATAGATTTTTGCGAAAGGACAGATTTTGTCTCTTGCAATGATCATCGTCCTGATATTTTGCGTAATCCCATACTTGTGGCAGCAGAACATACTATTATCAATAGCTACGTGTCTATGAAGACAGATGTTCGAAATAGTACAAATAAAACTGCAGAAACTTTGCAAATGAGTTAGGAACAGTTTCTCTGTATGTTCTTGATAGTGTGTGTGTACGTACGTGTGTAAATAAGTATAGAAGAAATAAAATTTACCGTATTT